>NC_083324.2:101477058-102702331 GCF_963455315.2 Globicephala melas
TTTAGGGCAAGTTCCTTGCCCTCTCTGTGCCTCTGTTTTCTCATCTGTGGGGTGGGTATAACAGAGTTACTAATCTCACGTGCTTGTTATGATGAATAAATGCGAAAATGGGTGTGTGTGCAGAGCCTGGCATGGCGGAAGTGGTCAGTAATTTAAAGTGGCAGCAGCGGCCACTGCTAACACCACCACTCAGAGTAAAATTCTAAGAACAAACAGAAGAAAATAAGAAACATTTTCTCCAGTCGTTAATGAGAGCTAACCAATAAGAAGGACCTCTGCTGGTTTAATCGTTTATGCAACTTACAGCCTGAAGCTGCTGGGGTAAGTTTACCATCTCCTAAGAGTCAGATCTAATCTCTTACTACAATAACCAAACAGTGCCACCTCGGACGTGCAAACGTCAGTCGTTTTCACCCTCAGTCCTTGGTGTAGATGAATGTAATAAAATAAATATTGTTTTTGTTCCTGATTTTTAAAAAGTATAATTAATTGAAGTGAAGTAGATAAAACACGATGTCAGGTAGCCATTGTTCACTGCAGAACCCCCGGGTCAGAGGAAGGTGCCCTCGCAGGTCCCTCTAACGGGCGTTCTCTCATCTAGGAGGCTGTTAACCAAGTCGCTGTCGGGTCTGCAGGCTGCCGTGAATGCAGTGTCCTAATAGTGTGAAGCCCGCTTGCAATTATGTTCCCCTTTCGTTCTCTGAGATGTGGTGAAGTTATCTGATTTATCACAGAATAAAATCTGCGCCATTTCTGGTCATTATCCTTTTCCCATTGATATTTTAGTGCTTGTTACAGTAAAATTCCAACAGAATTACACAACTGAGAAAGAAGGATTTGATAGGTCCTAAAAGTATAGACCCTAATGGATTTCTGATGGAGATTGAACTTGATGGCAGTATGCTAAGTTCTTGAAGTTGGAAATTAATGTTATATTTTTAGAGGACATTCTTGGCATTGCTTTTACCTTTTAGGAGGAGGGGAGGAGAAATATCATAACTTTTCTTCTTTTCTCAGACAAATGACCAAGCAGGAAGTTTTTTGTAAGTTACAGAAACATTCACTTTGCAGAGCGTGCTGTGATTCCCAGCTCAGTCCCTTTGGTCCCCCGTCCTTGGCATTTCTGCAGACAGCAGTCCTCAAAGCGGCCTGAGGACCACGCACACCCTGATTCATCAGGGCAGCCAGTGAGTTCAGAAGTCTTCTCTGTTTTGGGGTGTAGAACATGAGGAAAGGGCAAAGCTGGCCTCTGCCTGAGGCTGGATGGCTGTGCTGCGCCCCAGGCTGGCCTGCCAGCCAACTGGTGTAAAAAAAAAAGTCTGCAGCCTTCATCCTCCAGACCGAAGGGCTGTGTCCTGTGGGGATGGCAGGTGGGCAGTCACACAGGAGGTAGAAAGGACGGAGACGCTGGAGGGAGGTGGGCGGCCCGCAGACTGGGCAGTCCGCGGAGGTGGACCCTCCTTTGACACCTAGGGCACCTCAGCGGCCAAGGAACAACCATGATGTCACTTGGTGCTTTTCCACAGCAGTTTTTATAAACCAAAAATATGGGGCGTTCTCAGCACCCTGAAATCACTGCTGTGTCCCTGTGCCTTTGTAGTCTCCAGCCAGTGTCAGGTTAGACATCTTCTCCCACCTCTCCTGCTTTTCCCTGGTCTGAGAAAGTGACATGAAGTTCAGATTAAACACTTGACTTCTTTACTTGGATCGCAGACACATTAATTTGATATATGCTGAAGATAAACACGCAGAAAGAGGATGAGTGGGGGAATCCACTTATTCTCAGATAGCTTTTCTTTTTTAACTTCAAAATGAGAAATAATTATATTTATCTCTGTAGCATGGAGATAACGAGGCTGTAAATTAATTTCCGTGCAGGCTTTTCTAATAAATTACAGAGTTCTGCTCTTTTCCAGAATCAGAAGTCCAATAGGACGTTTCTGGGTCAAGTGCCCCTGAGACGTCCGGGCCTTCTGCCCCTGTTCCTTTATAACAAGGGCGTTATCCCCTTAAATCCATAAATTATTTGAAGCATCCTTTTAACTTCTCAGGAGAGAGGTGCCAGATTGCTTAAATATTTCCTGTTTTATCAGAGTTCTATATTTCTTTTCACTTGTTTCAGCGTAGTTTCCTCCTATAATTAAAACAGCGTTTCAAAATTTAACATCGAGCAGGGAGCTTACAGATAAATGATAGAACTCTGTGGCTTAAATAGATAAATCTTGGGCCCCTGCCAGGAGGTGAATAACTCACTTCTATTCAAGCCATTTAGGAGCGATCAGCTGCAAGGTCGAGGGGCTCAGGGCGCGAGCTTAATGCACTTTTTAATGAGTAAATCATTGCTAACTGGCGCTCTCATAATTTGACTCCCTTTTTAATACAGTGCCTGTGAGTTATGCCCCTAAAAAGCAAGTGAGGTACCCTTAGGGCCAGAGGGGACTGGCAGCATTTACCAGTGAGCGTGACACTGGTGTGAACCAACGGATTATCTGAATTCCACTGCCTCACTTATCGCTTAGTGGCTGCAGGCTCCGATGGCAAGCCTGTGGACTGCATTATGTTAGCCTCAAAAATAAATGCTAATATCGGCGGTGTTTTCACATTCCCCACCATATTTGGTCAGTCATGCTAGCTGAGCCCCTGAGGGCTGCCAAGAGTCTCGTTGGCAAAAAGTGCCACTTTGGTGAAGACATAACTGACCATCAGTCTTGTCTGTAGGCTTTCTGTAGTTGAACCTGCATCCTTTCCTCCCCAGAACTCTGGGATTTGTGCTTTTTATTCACTGGGATGATTCGAGTTATATGTGAATCGCCCTTCTAGCTTGTGCTTTCCTTCAGCGGCAGTGTTTTTGGTCTTTGGATAATTCTCATAAAGCCCTTAAATGTATAAGTTGAACGAATGGTTGAATTGATCTGTTTGTCACATGGATGTTTGACTGGGTGCTTAGGACCGTGGGTGAGAAAGGTGAGATACAAGGGGTCGAAGGACAGCGACCCCTTGTCGGGTCGTTGCCCCCACATGTGGGTTGATTGTGCCCCTTCTCCTTAAGTTCTGGCTCTGGCTCTAATTATAATTCCATTAGAGCAAAGTCTTGGCCAGTGGAAAATTACATGCTAAATATTAGTTAGGTGGCTGTGTTCCACCCCTCAATTCTAAATGAACTAGAACTAGGTAATAGATTTTGTAATAATGAAAGAATACTTAGATTTGATTAAATAAACATGTAACAGTGTATTTGTATGTATTCTTATAATAAGGAAACATTAAACATGAGTTCCTTTTTGGTATATTTTATATTTAAATTAACATTAAAATTTAAATGTTAATGTTTTAATAATGAAACTTTTAAATCACTCAGCTTAACATACAGAATAATCAGTAGATATTCAGGTAGAAGGAAGGTATCCAGGTGCCAGGGGTGCCGACTTGAGTCCCATATCTGCTCTTTAATCTGTGTGTATCTCTGCAAGTCATAGATTCACATAATTTTTTTTCAGCAATACAGGGTTTTAGAATAGAGATATGCTATATCTGAGGGCCCTTCTAAATATCAAAATCTGTTTTGTAATATACATGGAAAGATCTTTTTTAAAATAGTCTTTAACGTATTTAATTTGTGTTTAATTTTCATTTTTATTAGTAACTTTTAATATCCATTGATCAGTACATAAAAAAATAGATCAGTGGACAGTTGTGATTAATGCTATAAAATGAATTTTTAAGAAATAAAGTCTAAAGTTTGTATTTATTTTTCATGCCATACATCAGGTGAGTGGTCCTTTTCTCTAGGCAGCCCCACTTCCGGAGCTGCTCTGACCAGAGGCTAAACGACACACCCTCTTGCTCTCATCCTCACGAAGTAAACGCACGATAGGCCTCAGTAGCTCTGTTTTACAGGTGGAAAAACTGGAGCTGAGCCCAAGGGTTTGTAACTAGAGAGCCAGGAATTCTCTTCTATTACGTCATGTGGCCGCACCCTTGTAAGTCCATGCTTGGACATCATCACGTAATGAGTTCAAGAGCCAGAGAACTGAAAGGTCCCACCTGTAGCCATGCTGGTGCTTGTAAGAATCAGCAACAGAAAGTGTCAGGAGTCTCTTGGTCGCGGACTTTCTGTGACTATAGGTCACGTGCTGGCTGTTGCTAATGGTGTTAAGGTTAATTTTAGAGGGGTTTTTTTTACCCTCCTAAGTCTACATGTAGAGTTTCTTCATTATTTCTCCCTCTTCTTTTTAAGTGACCCTAAGTTAATTGCAAAATAGGGAATTTTGGGGCCAACTGGTCCTCCTATCCTAAGAGCACTTCAGATCACAGGCTGGTTTATTTCATTCCAACCTGTCGTGTGTCTTGGCATGTGTGTGTGCTCGCGTGCACACATATGCACACGTACATCCTCACGCGTGCTTAACTAAATGGTGATGTTAACTATAACCAATATTTCTATTTCTAAGTAATATTTTATCTTCATTTGAAAAGCCAATTAAATAGCCCTTTGGTCAGCCCCACTGAGAGCCCTGGGCATGAATTTTCTCTGTCTCCAGTTCTGCGGGACCAAGGGCTGCAAAGAATTCTCAGAGCCCTGCTGCCTGGTAAAGATGCTTAATTTAGACAGCAGTGAACTGGATGTTCCAGTTCGGAAATGCCACACCATGTTTTTAAGCCAGTGCCTTCCTTGGTTGATTTAGAAAAGAAGTTCTAAAGATGAAATACTTACCACAAAGAAACCTACTTCTATGTGCGTTCAGAAGTAGTCAGTTTGACTACCTTTTGTGGATGAAGATTCCTTGACATAGGACCTTATCTGGGAAAAGAGTCTATTAACTTTCTCTGTAGCTGCACGATTTGGCATCCCTGCTCGCTCTGTGCTCCTCTGAAGCTGCGCTGACTCCTTCCTCTTGTGACTCTGCCTGAGCTGCTCTGACGGCTGCTCCTCGCACCGCGTCTTGAGTGATGTCTCCTGCTTCCTCCCGTTGTGCATCTTCCAGGAAAGCAGGTGCTCTTCGTCATTTGAGTGATCTGAATCCCGTTATTTCCAGTAAACTCAGTAGGATTTCTGGGATGAGAGTTGGAGCAGTCCTGCTGAAACACTGAGATGAGAGACGGGTGGTTTAGTGAAAAACAGAGCAGGCGTTGTGGGGTAGATACATTCGTCTCATTTACGCGGCTCCTTTTTAATTACATCTTTGCGGTTCTAAGAGCATGTTGTTTCTTCAGATCCGCATCTGCCGACTTCGTCAGTATTGCCTGGGAAGGCCACCTGGGAAAGACTGATGATGGTGTGCTACAAAGTCACTTTCCTTAAACCTGTATTCAGCCTTCTCTTTTCCTAGAAAGGAAGCCAACTTCATTTCTAATCTCAGTTGTTTGTTTTTTTTTAAAATTGCTTAATGATTTGTTTAAAAAGTTTGGTCTTACAAGTTTGATTGTCAAGCCCAAGGGCTTGGCTGCAAATTGGTTACAGTGTCGTGGGGGGCATTTTATATATATATACACAATATATATAATATGTAAAAATAAATATATAATATAAATATATAATGTACGTAATGTGGCTTTCCTTCATTGTCCCATCTCCTTATTCATGTCCTCCATGTTTTGGGTGTGCGTCCAGGTAGATCACTTGTGTCGCAGGCTCATCTCTGCAGGGAAAGCCCTCTGTTTTCCGCCCTCTTTGGTCGCTTTGATTCCTTTATGCCTCTTCTTTTTCTCCTGCCTGTTTTGAATAGATGGATGTCTTCTTTACGGGGAACAGAAGAAT
This sequence comes from Globicephala melas, assembly GCF_963455315.2. Lineage (NCBI taxonomy): Eukaryota > Metazoa > Chordata > Mammalia > Artiodactyla > Delphinidae > Globicephala > Globicephala melas. Next base: position 101,482,817 of record NC_083324.2, read on the forward strand.
ATTCTTTTCTAAAATGTCTTCTTTTTCCATCTAAAGGATATACCTCAGGAATTACTTTACCTTTGGTTCATCTAAAAGTTTCAAGGTAACAGGATGTTCTTTTTTTCGTTTCTTTATCCTTGATTTCTACTATCATATCCTTATTTCTAGTTTAATTTTTCTACTGAATACCTAATGCTGTCTAATCAGGGTGTAGATTTAACTGCTGATTTCAGTGTTCACCAGAAGACATGCAGAGGCCTAGCCCTGGGCGGGCAGTGGTTGAGATTTACAGCTGGACGTGGGGCTTCGTTTCTGCCGCCGGAAGTTATCTTTGCTTCTCGTGATCCTCTGAATATGTTACTGGAATTGGGTTGGAATTGGGAGAATGCTGAACCAATCGTATTGCTTCTGCCTTTGCGTTGACAGATGCTGCGGAAGTGCACACTTTCTGACTCTCCTGGCAGAGACAGCAACTCTAGCAGCCGCTTGCACGTTCACTGAATGGCTAGGATCCAAACAGCGCATTTACAGGGCTGGGTAGAACGGGGGTAGTAAGTCGCACTTTAGCCCGGTACCGTTCTGAAGGCCTTCTTATAACAGTAAAATACTTGTGCAAGTATTCCTTCCCTCCCCTCTCGCTGTCTCGCTCTGCCTTCCTGCCTGTGACCACCTCCGCTTAGAACACACGGCATCACTCACCACTCTTCACATACGAGCAAATAACACACCGGTTGCTTGCTGAAGAGTAAAAGCAATCCACGGTCTCTCGCCTCCTGTTCGCCAGGGTGCTCTGTACACCACAGATGGGGAGAACAAGGTCATCTGTTCTTGAAGCAAAATGAGCAGTGCCCCCGAGCCCCTCCAGTCCAGAGCTACGGTCGGCAGGGTTGTCACCTGGAAAGGCTGAGCTGCCCAGGCCGGGAGGGACCCGCCACCCCTCGGGGCCCTCTCGGTCTCCTGCACTGTGTCCAGATCAGAACTCACTGCCTGAAGGTGGTGAGATGTCTTCTAAGAGATGTCTTAGAACCACAGTGCTTTTCCAGACCAACCCACAGAGGCGTCTGTCCTGCCCGTGACCTGGTAGGTAGTGGATCATCTGTCAGGGTGTTTACCTTCCAGTACTAGATTTTCTGCTGCTTAAACACAGAGAAGTAAAAAGGACAGAAAATCTATAGTGAAAAGAACTTGCCTGTTATTATCTCAATATAAAAACTGGGGTAATGTGCTAAGAAATAAGAATACATTTCTCTCTTCAAGGAATAGTCTTTTACTTAACATAAGAATGCCTGTATCAGCTCATAATTTTGAGGTCACCTTGTGTTTACTCACGCAACCAGCTGGCTTCCTTAGCCGGTCAACACCCACACCATCCAGAGTTGCATCTCAAAGATTTCTGAGGGCTCTGAGCGGCTCTGCCGCTGCCTGGGTGCACTTTCGAGACTGTTCCTCTTGCAGCCAGGTTGTCCTTCTCACCTAAGTCTAAATATTTTTCTGTGTTTCGCACCCACTATCTGTTTAAATAGAAAATCACCAGTAAATTATTTTCTTTTCCATGTTCATAACTGAATTTTAGAAATAATCCGTGAATTCTTTGGGCTCGCTCTTTACTTATTCACAGTTTTTAATAATAGTTTATACAGGGAATATTTTTTGAATACTGGCATTTATTGCGACTTACCAGTTTTGCACTGGGGACCGATGACGCAGTGAATGCGACACAGCCTCTGACTTCAGCAGGTCCACTCTGTACCAGAGCAGCAGGCTCACTGAAGTCAGTCCCCATACCTGACAGGGGGCATGATGGTCGCTCTGGCCCAGGAAAATGCAGAAAAGCGAGGGCTGCCTCAAACCCTGCTTTCCACCATTTGCTCTCTTGAGTGCATTTCTCTTGGGAAAGTACCCTTTTATTGGAGTCTTTTAAGTTTTATTTTTAAGTGCTGTTTTCCAAATATCTAATCATCGACCTGGTTCTCCACTGGATTCCGCAGAAAGTACACTGGGTTCATTTATACTTCAGTTCCTATTTCTAGGGATTAAATAATACCTGTCCAGAGCATTAACATGTACATTGATGGGCATTGTTCATTCCACGCTTGTCACCCTTCTGTAAACGTGACCAGTGGAAATGTTAGAGCCTAGACCCATGGGACTGCGAGTCAGCCGTCTATGTGGACACGCTCCAGAGCACACCTGTAGAGCCAGGGGCTCCCCAGGGGTCGCGGGTTACAATTTTGAGGGTAAACACATCGCATCATCCCTTAGAACACCCGTGGTTGTAACAATGGAAGGAGGTCCCTGAGGTATTAACTAACGCAAGTTGGTTTGCATAGGTGACTGGAGGGCTTTCTCAAGAGATGATATTTCTCTGTGCAGTTACGCATCACCGCTGGACCAGGACATAGCCAGTCACATGCTCAGGTGAGCTGGAGAATGCAGACAGGTGTGGCTGACCTCTGAATCCTGGGTGCTTGCCTTAAAGAGCATTTTGCTTCTAGATCTCATAAGTTGTATAAATTTACTCCCCAAAGGAAGCATCCCTCAAACAATGTGACATTCCTCTACCCCTACCTCCTGAGATGCACATGGTAAAAGGCTGCCGGGCCAGGTGGCCAAGGAAACAGTGCACCTTGCAGGATGGTCTTTAAATCTCTCCCGGTGTTTTTCAGTGGCCACGTTGGCCGTGTCTGGATTGCTCTTATGTAGAGTGTCCCAGGTGTGAAGAGGGTGCAGCCGCTTGGTGAGAGCGTGTGCCTGCCATCCCTTCCCCACTGAGGCCCCTTAACCTTTTCCGTCAGTGGTTCTGCTGGCCACCTGGTCATCCGCAGCAAACTGAGACCACTCTCCTGTGGGTCTGACCCTGAGACTTCAGGAACGTTCTGTGACCTTGGAGGTTGGAAGTGGCAGTTCCAGCAGCGCAGCATCTCTGAGGTGACCCTGCGGGGACTGCTGTCCATCAACCTGTGAGAAACTCTCTTCTCTTGTCCCCAGAAGGACGGGGACTCTGATACCGAGTCATAGAGGCATGTGGTTTTACTTGGGCAGTTTAGCCATAACTGTTACCCGAGGAAGTTTTTCCTGCAAGGTCACTCTTCCTGGCTTGCCCGCCAAGGGAAAAGGTAAAGGTGATCAGAGAACGCTGTACGTAGGAGAATTAATTATCTTATTTTTCACTATAAATCAGGACGGAAGGGGAGAGTTTTATTTCATGGTATATTCTAGGTAAAAGTTCATTGCAGAAACAAATGTCCGTATTAATACCTAACGTTTGTGTCGTGTGTCAGAGTTTTCAGAAAACGTCACCTCATTTAATCAGTGCTCACGATGGCACTGGGTAGTATGGTTGTCCCCTGTTAGGTGAGGGAGTGTCACATCACAGAAGTTCAGGAATTGCCTGAAAGCCCCCCATGAACCTGGGTCTTCTGCTCCCAGCCCTTCCACCTTCTCCAGCCTCACCCCACAGCCTCCCAGGAACCTGGGCAGAGCTTTGTTTCCTTAACGAATCTTCACATTTATTTTCGGAGTCTGTTTATTGCATCATGAGGATTACATCCTTTGCTTAAAGATTAAGGATTATATAAATCAATAAATGATCTCTTTTACGTTTCACTTCAAAGCCTTTTCTTTTCTCATCACCTTCAGCTCCTCAGCATAACCCCAAACGCAGGTCATATTTCTAGTGTTACCAACACTGAATTATCTTTTTTTTTTTTTTTTTTTGTGGTACGCGGGCCTCTCACTGCTGTGGCCTCTCCCATTGCGGAGCACAGGCTCTGGACGCGCAGGCTCAGCGGCCATGGCTCACGGGCCCAGCCGCTCTGCGGCATGTGGGATCCTCCCGGACCGGGGCACGAACCCGTGTCCCCCGCATCGGCAGGCGGACTCTCAACCACTGCGCCACCAGGGAAGCCCTGAATTATCTTTTTGTTTAATGAAGATGCAATCCAGGATACATTATAAAAATATTTTAGTCATTTAATTAACACACACGTGCACACAAAATCATTTTTCCTGCATATTTTAAAACATGAGATGAACAATCTTAATTCTTATTCTGAGCACATTTTACTTTGTCAAGTTTACTTTGGCAAATAGAAATTGTGAAAATATTTGGCAATACTCCAAGATAAAAAAACCCATTGAGAACGTCTTGATATACAGTACTTCAGTGACTTTAGTTGTCAAGATTCCATAGTCTTAAAATCTCTTCTGATTTCTAATCTACCTGTGTAATTCTGGTGTTTAACAGTTTTGAGATGATAATAGAGTGCCATGGGTTTTATTTTGTGTGCATGTGTGTGTTAATTAAATGACTAAAATATTTTTATAATGTATCTTTTAGCATTTATATACTTAAAAAAATCTTTTTAATCCTAACAGAGATTGTGTTGGCACATACTTTTCCAGTTTTTGTGTGTGTGTTACGTATTTATGTAGTATGTAAATGGAAAAAAGATTGAAAATAAAATATATTTGGTTAAATAAAAGTTATTCGAATATTGTCTATAAAATCTGAATCACAAACATCAAGATTGATGTTCTTTTACATTAGTTCAAATTCATTCATTTGAAAGAGTTTTTTTGGAATAGAACTTTTTTGCATATTCTTACGGTATTTTACAGTTTTGTATTCTTTTTATTTTGAATTACACATGCCCAGGAATAGGTAACCTCAAATATGAGGCCGTCCCATCTTTTCCAAAGGGAAGAAACAAAAAATACTCTGAGCCAACCGAATATTTAAACCTTAAGGAATGTGGACAAAATGGTTAAGTGACTAAATAAATATTTAATTTGCTAAATTAAGTACATATTCATATTTTAAATAACATAAGGATACTTCGAAATATTGGAATTTTTCTTTTTGCATTTTATAAAACAATTTTATCTAATATCCTCAAACGCGTCTTTGGCATCTTTTCGAGTTGTCGTTTTCCCAGAGTCCCTCACTCCGCCCAGGGCTCTGAATCCACTGCTGGTCCCACTAGGGGACATCCATCCCAAGGGACCTCGGCCCCTGGTGGGAGAACGTGCTGCTGCTTCCTTCATGGCGTGGACAGGCCGTGGGTGCTCCCCACCCAAAAGTCTGGCTTTCTAAAGGGATAGAATTCTACGTCTGCATTGACATCGAACACTTAGAATTGTGAGGTCATGCTCACAATAATTACAGCTCATTTTTTTACCTCTTCTTTAAACAGATTCTTTCACGTGGCCCCTTGAATCGTGGAAACTGGGACTGATTGATGTTATTTCAAACGAGTGTGTCTTCCCTCTCGCCCTGCCACCCTGCCATGGTACTTAGTTGTTCAAAACAGTATAATTGAGAGGCTGCCCGTGGTCCCCAGTTCTGTCAGCACTTGGATAGAAGGTGCACTGGGAGGGAGGGTCAGCATTTAAACCACACTGTGGAAGAAACGTCCGCGTCTTTCTGTGTCACCTCTCAAATTTCACGTTTCTTCCATCAGCTTTTGCATATAAGCAAGGTAATAAATTTGAAATTCCATCAGGCCAGAGTGAAACACTCGAGTCAGGGACAGAGTGACTGCTGGCACTGGCGGCCCGGAGGCTGGGCGGCAGTGCTGTCCCCGGGGGACATCGCGGGACGAGCCCTGTGAAAGACGGCGGTCCCCTCTTGGGCTGCCACCTCTCACAAGCTGTGCTGCTGTGGCCCTGGGGGACCCGGAAGCGCAGCCGCTGGGGGTTTCATGCAGGAGGTGAGGGGTGGGCAGGGGTGGGCCCCCCGGTGTGGCTGGACACTCGCCTCTCCCTCCCCGCGAGGGGCCTGGGTGGGGGTTGGTTGGCTGCTGTCACCAGCTCCTCCCACCCACCCAGCTGGCCTTGCCGAGGCACCCGACACCCCTGATAAAGAGCCGGGTCGTCATCACTTACAAACACGCAAGCGCTCGGGTTCGGGCCTCTCACCCGCCAGGCAGGCGTCTCAGGCCGGGTCTCTCTCTCTCCTTCTGCCCCGGTGCCGCCGGATGCCGAGGCTCGAAACCCGTGTGCCCGTCTCCAGAGACACCGTGGCCCTGCGCTCAGAGCCGTTGCCCCAGATTCCCTTCTCCCCAAAGCGGGGCGGCCATGCCCGCGGCCTGAGTGACAGCCGCCTGAAGGGCAAGTGCTGGGAGGAGGTGCAAGTGCACGACGCCGGGGGCACGTGCGCTCGCCCGGCATCCCTGGGGCTCACCGCGAGACCCTCCTCGTCCCCATAGCACCCCCTTGCCCTCCCGACAGCCTGGAAGGGGGGTTCTCACTGTCACGTTGCCTCTATAAAGTACAGGGACAGAGCGGGAAGGGCTGCTTGTCGGACGTCCCCGGGCTGCCCCTGGCTGTCTGAGTTTTCTGTCTTTCCTCGTCTGTGGAATAACTCGCCCAGACCCAGAAAAGTGTGGGGTTCCAGCGGTTCCCAGAGCCCGGGTCTGCGGCACCAGCACCGAGATGCTGACGCAGCCCAGCCCTCGCTGAAGACACGTAAACAGCTGGGGAGGGGAGGCCGCGGAGGCCAGTGTAACAGAATCGGCCGCCAGCTTCTCGGCTGCCATATGTGCTGTGTAATGCTTGTCATCTCCAGTGAGTCATTAAAAGGTTCCCCTTAATGGGGCTTTGAAGTGCCGGGCCGCTTGAGCGCTTCCATAAATTCCACAAACAGCCCTCTGACTGCGCTGGCTAATTGCTTGCTCTTTGACATATTAGGATCAACTGAGCTAAATAATTTGTCACATGTGTGGCTCGTAATAAATAATGTGACCAGCCGGTTTGTGAGCTGTTTGGGTGATATATTGTACCCCTTTTGGATGTTGTCACACGTAGCTAGCAAATGGGGGCTGTTTCATCCAAAGGGCTATCTTTTCCCTGCAAAGAGAGTAAGTTCTGACAGAGCAGCTGGGGAAAAGAATTTAGAAGAGTCTAGTTACAAACAAATGTGTTCATTTCTACTTCAGCTTTTCCGTGAAGCATTAATCATCATTTTTCTTGCTTATTAGGCATATATATCACACATCATGCAAGTCATAGGCAAGAGAATAGAAATAGTAAGTGTTGAATTGTTACCTTTAATATGGATCGAGTTATTACAGTTAAAGTATCGTCTGAGCCCCTTGTGGGAAGGAAGCTGTCCCTGCTGGTAGCCTGGTGGGCGTCCTCTGTCCCCTCAGCACTGCATTCGAGCCACGTTGCTGCTGTGGGCGTGGAGGTCTGTCCGCGGGTAAAGACAGAGGACGGTAAGGGCAGGAGATAGTACATGGGCCAGGGAGAGATTCATTTGTAAAAAGGGATCTGGGAACCTAACTGTCCAGTCGTAGGAGGGAGCATGCTTTGCTCGCACTCGGAGTTCATACTTCATTTGCCCGGGAAACAGTCTGGAGCCCAGAGATGCTCCCACGTCACCAGAAGCACAATGTCCCAGCACCTCTGGGCTCCTTGGCTTTAAGATCAATATCGTGTATTTGTTCACATTCAGAAAAAAGAAAAGAAAAAGAAAAAAGGGCAAGTTTCTTGCCATGTTAATCTTTTTTTTTTCCTTAAAATTTATCTATTTGTTTATATTTTATTTTTGTCTATGTTGGATCTTTCTTGCTGCACACGGGCTTTCTCTAGTTGCGGCGAGCGGGGGCTTCTCTTGTTGCAGAGCACAGGCTCTAGGTGCACGGACTTCAGTAGTTGTGGCTCGCGGGCTCTAGAGCACAGGCTCAGTAGTTGTGGCGCACGGGCTTAGTTGCTCCGCGGCATGTGGGATCTTCCTGGACCAGGGCTCGAACCCGTGTCCCCTGCATTGGCAGGCAGGTTCTTAACCACTGCGCCACCAGGGAAGTCCCATGAGGTTAATCTTAGTCTGGACTATGTTCATGCAGAAAGTATTATGAGACTTATAAGGAAAGAATTGAGCTGTTTGTAACTTTTTAAAAAATCCTTACAAGAATACATCATAATTGTCTCTCCTTATTATTAGCAATGGCAGCTTCATACAGCAATTTTATTGTATTAGCATGGAACAGATAAATCTGAAGTGAAGGTAGTTACGCTTTTCTTTTGTAGATTAGTGCTTTCACAATTTCACGAAGTATTTCCGGAACAAAAAGGGACAGGAGAAGTCCAGCTCACCAGGGCTTGCCTTCAGCTTTTCATTTCATGGAATGTCATTTATAATTTATTTATTTATCTGTGCTCCCCGAAGCACTCAACTGAAATAATAATGGCCTCAACTAACACTTTTATGGCAATTTGAAAAATTAAAATACTGCGTTCTCTGTACGTGCTGCTTCGGAATTAATGTTCTCATGCTGTTTTCTCGAATGGCTTATTCTTTCTCTCTCTTTGAATGTATTTACTTAGGGTTTTAATATATCTCTATGCTTGCACATTATCACTGAGACAACAGGCAATAAAAATGCCAGAAAGTCTCAAACAGTGAGGCCAAGAGTCACGAGCAGGCCCCAGCTGGAGGGCTTCCCGCCTGCGCCCGGCCGGCCCTTTCTCAGCCCACGGCACTGGGGCCTCTCGTCTGGATGCTCACAGCGTCGTTAGATAACGATAACGTCTGAGCGTGCAGGGGGTGGGCGGCGGTGGGCGGTAGGGCTGGGGCGCGGATGGCTGTGTTCAGTTTGGAGGACACGAGGGGAAGCCACCCAAGCCTGGATGTGTTTTGTCTGTGGCCGGGGGATGCCGTGCACCCAGCGCCTGGGGCAGGTGGCACTCAGCCCCAGGGCCCCTGCACATTTCTTTGCTTACAGAAACTAGTTACTCAGTCAACTTTATCATGTCTGCCGCCTATGAGAAGTGATATCAAGAAAAATAAAACTAATCACATGGCTTCATTTAACTAATAGTGTGTTTTGTGTACTGCTCCTAAATGACTTTTTAAGCTTCATAGATGTGTCTTGGGTGTAGCGACAGTAAGCGTTCTATTAAGAGGAGTATGTGGACAGAAGAGTGTTTATTTGTCTCCCGGGTGGCCAGCGCTGCAGCGCGCTTCCTTCTCTGAAAAGACCAAATGTGCTGGGGTGGGGCGCACCCGGCCCATCTGAGGCTTCCACCTCACGGGCAGGAGCCTCGGTGATGGTTTGGCCTGGAGTGGTACAGCCGTGCTCTGAACACGCGTGTGGGGGCTGTTTGGGGGAGGGGAGAGAGAGTGGAGCTGCGGATTGATGGGCACGTGTTCTCCTTCTGCGAGTCAAGGGCACGATGGGCCTGAAAGTCCGAGCTGAACGATGCGCCCTTCTTTGAGCTTCCCGCTCGGAGGCAGTGGGAGGCGTGTCCTGGCTTCCTCACGGTCCAGCGACACAGCAGGGACCACAAAGCACACTTCTTCCTAAAGCCGGTTACAGCAGTCCCACGGTTGTCACCCGGCACCAGAGCAGGAGCGACTGGGAGGAAACCAGCACCGATTCCTCCACTTACGCCCTTGAGCTGGAGATGTCAGCGCAGGTGCCCGAGTGGCCCGTGGGCAGAAGCCGCCTGTCACACAGCCTTGTCCCCGCTCTGCCCAGGGCACAGGCACCGTGTGACCTGCTCCTCCTACAGTGAGAGGGTGGCCCCTCCCTCTGGGGCGGCAGGCATGGTCAGAGACCCCCTCCGCCTGCAGCCCCCCGCCCTGTTAGGGTCACCTTTCTGGGGTCGGGGGGAACGTCCCAAGGAGCCAGCCTACCGGGCTTATGACAGTCGCCCCCAGGAGGAGGGCCGGTCCGTGTTTGGGGGCGACCGCTCCTGTCCTTACCAAGCGTCCTCCAGAGTGACGGGGAGAGAGCCCACCCAATGCCCCGGGACAGAATTGCCTCTTTCCTGAACGGCGCTCCTGGTTGTGGGTTCTGTGGGCTCTTCTTGCGGACCCTCAGTGCTTTCTTTTCTGCCTGTAAACATTTCCATCCACTTTCTTCCCCTGCTAGTAAGATGGTCCTGGGATTTTCAGTTCCTAACAATGTCAGAGACATTCCTGGGTAAACACCTAATGGCCGTGGCCGGGGCCTGGATGGCCAGTTCAGGACGCCCACGTACCCCACCTGCGAGATCTGCGCAGCCCTCCAGCCTCTGCCAAGAGCAGAGAGAGTCTGAAATCATTGCTGCGAAAAGAAAGACCCCTGCCCGGCTCTTCTTTGCAGCCTCGGGTTAGCTGGCCAGGGAGTGCGCGCCTGAATCACATGTGCCTGCGCTGGGCTGATCTCTGGGGGCCTTTGCCTTCTCTAAGGGTGCCCTTAAAACACAAAGGACAGAAACCGAGGGAACACGTGAGCATCTACAGAGGCACCCTTGAAAGCATTCCTGGTTGTGCCCATGCCAGAGCAGAGCATCCTGGGAACCGCGCCGCCCGGGGCCCCTCCTGGCGGCAGCTGCCCATCTGCTGGGGACCGAGAGGGGCCTGACGTCCGTACTGCTGTCACGACGTGGTGTCAGCTCCCTTTCTCAATATCTCCTTCTCATGTTATTGTTTCAGTTGTGGGTATTCACGTTACAAGGTGTCCTTAAATCACTTTTAGAAGGACAGCGCGTGTGAATTATGAGTAATTAATTTTAAATGAACATTTTAAATTTTAAATATTCATACGGAATCTACTCTCGATTCCTCTTTTTCCCCAGTTTTATTGAGATGTCCTTGACACACAGCCGTGTATGAGTTTAAAGTGTGCAGTGCAGTGACTTGATCACAACATCCGTGTGAGATGATCACCGCAGAAAGCATCCGTCATTTCACGCAGATCCCGAGAAAAGGTTTTCTTTCCCTGTGGTGAAGACTTCTGGGATCTACTCTCTTAGCAGCTTTCCGATGTGCCACCCAGCCCTGGTGCCTGCGGTCACTGTGCTGTGCATCACATCCCAGTGCTTACTTATATAACTCGGGGTTTGTACCTTTGTACTCCTGATTTCCAGTAATACACAATTACTGCTTTCTACGATTCTGGTTACAGAGCTACTTTCCTGGATATTAAGTATCTGGATACACAGTCTATGCCATATATTCCTGTACATTCTACAGCTACTCAACATCTGCTTACAACCTTGGTAGCAGAGGGTCCGGAAAGAGCCCTCAACTGAAGTCAGAGGTTCAGGAATGACCCCCAGCTCTGTCCCGTGTGACACCTCCGAGATGAATTTCATCATCTGTAAAGTTCTTTAACTCAAAGAGCCTTTCAAACTATTAAATGAAGGAAGGGATGTACAAATGCCCACCTCGGTGCTCTGCAAAGCCGTGTTCTCAATTTCCTTCCATCGTTCTTGTCCCCTGGGGTTGAGGCGGTCTCGTGATGGGAATGCACTCAGTTTATGACACTAAGTGCTTTCAGTCCAGATCCCCACTTGCCCCCCTGCTCATCTGTATACTCACCCCATCAACACAGGAAAGTGTTTCCCAGGTGACCTGGTTACCCACCTAGCATAGACTGGTGAGTACATTTATGGGTGAACAGCTCCTGATTGCAGAACAGCTATTGGGAGATAAGGTGAACTCTTGGGACCCGGCACTCCTAGAGTGGCCTCCCTGGGGAGAAAACACCTATGAAATAACAGGATGTTTCTTCCACCTGCAGACATTCTGCCTTCCCTTGTCAGGGCTCCTGAACGTGGGTTTTCTTTTAGTTTCACCTCTCACCAACTTTAACTTTTATTCTGGTTTGTTTTCTCAGAATTTTCTTTTGATTTACTGACTTATTTTTATTAAACATCTTGGACTCATGAATAATTCAAAGTTACTCAAGCAGTAAAGGGAAATTTCCTCTTATACCTTGATCTGTATCTAAGATGCGTGTCCACTTGTTTCTAAGGATCTTTGTGGTGGAGACCTTCTCGTGTAATAATTAGGGAAGGCTTTGAGTTTTCCGTTTTTAGGCTGAGTGGACCTTAGGATGTAAAGTGTTCTGGTGGTCTGAGTGCAGAGTTGTGTTGTAAAATCCAGATGGATGGATTCTAGATTTGTCAAAATTATTTCTGTCTGTATTTGCCCACAAACACTATCAAATCTGTCAGACGTAACCTTACTGTTACCTCTTAAGACTCGTGCCTAATTGCTTGTATTACCCTATAATAGTATAAATAAGATATGTCTTCATTAACATTTCAGAGAGGAAAAAAACTTTGTAGAAAACTTGTAAGGCTTATTTTATGATGCTGATTTAACCACTGTTTTAAAGTGTCCCTTATTTTGACTATATTAGCATGCCCTTTAAAAATGCAGTGTGTGGATATTTCAACTTAAAAATTGTTACAATTTATGCTTTTGAGTTCAAAGTCATTTTTCCATGTATTAGAGAATTCACCCGAATTAAAATCATAGAAGGAAACACACAGATTCTGTAAAATTATTGTAAGTAAATTGAGAAACGTGGCTGAATGTATCCGTGCGACTTGTCTGAAGCAGAGTTTTGCAGAAACTGAAGGACAACACGGATGCTTTGTTAACTGCTTTTTTGGGGGGTGGTGCTAATTCGAAAGTTACCAAAACTATTAATGTAGTATAAACCAAAAAATGCATTTCTGCTATCATCCTGTGAGTTTGCTGTGCTGGGTGGTTTTTCTTTCTGGAAAGGACCCGAGCAGGCTGTCCTGCCAGGGCAGCAGAGCGGCCGCCTGAGTCCCCAGCCTGCGGCCCCAGCTCCCAACCAGACACCTCCCAGCTCTGCCTTTTCCAAAGTTAGGAATAAAACCCGTATATTATAGAGAACGATTTTAAAAAGCTCTCAGGTGTGTTCCTCGCTGTGATCTCGGCAGGTTTTGTCGTTGAACTTCAAGAGGCCAGTCCAAGTGGCCGTGGACTTGCTGGTCTGGTGGCTGAGGCCTGCCCTTCACTGAAAACTGGGTCCTGCTCGCGCCCGACGACCCGCCTTCTGCACGGCCCGCAGTAGCTCCAAGCACTTAACATTTTTAGGCCTCTTTTCCCGTCTGTAATGTAAACTCTGTGAAGCTCCAGCTTTTTTAAAGCGTGTCCCCTGCACTGATTCAGCTCACACAGTAAACCCTTTGTTCCCGGCCACATTGCCCATTCATATATGCATATCCACACATGCACTGTCTACTGTTTGTCTGGTCTGGAGTAAGCGTTCATCGTTAACTACTGCACAGACATTCTGAACAGGTGTGGAAGCACCGCACCCCCCCAGGTGCGGGCTCTTCTCCGGGCTGCCAGGCCGCACCGGCTGAGGCGTGAGCTGAGGTGCAGGCGGAGGGGCGGTGGGTAGAGGGCAGAGAAATGCCCAATGCCACATGAATCAGAAATGTCCAGGTATACATCACGCGCCACCGTAACATCCTTTGCCGCAGCCTGCGTGCCAGGAGTGGAGCTCAGCTAGTTTCTAGCAGAAAGGTGTGTTTTTCTGTGTGAGTGGGGATGGCGGGGAGGGGGGCGGGGCTGTGTGTAACCCCGCATTTTTCTCCTTCCCGGGGATTGCGCACCCTCGGCCGCCTTTCTTGGGGCTGTGGTGTGAGCAGATATAAAGCAGCATTTTTCTCACTGCCTCTGGAAACAATGGGGGCTCTGTTAGCAGGAGCCGGGCCTCTGCAGACGGCCTCGCCGGCTACAGGGCTGGTGGAGCCCAGGTTCAAAGCCGTCGGCCTCCGAGTGCTTTAATTCAGCATTATTTTTGCTGCTCTAACCTTGTTTTTTTTTCTTTTTACATAAACCTTCTGAGGCCTCCTTGTTTGGTTGGGAACCGAGCAGTGACTTTTTCTAATTAGATTAAAGTTAATCAAATGAAGACTTGGATATTTTTTAATGTCATTTAATCTCCTTCTCCTCCTCTTTCCCCATGGATTTTATCACCTTAGCTCAATTTGTTGCGAAATTTCACCTCATTTTTGCCTAGTTTCAGGTTTTTGAGTTTGGAAAAATAGAGGACAACAGGCATTTTCGGGCATCTCTGTTTCTCTTGGAAATAAACACAGATCAGTTGTGCATGTGCTGCATCTTACAGAATTGTTGTCCCCTCTGCTACTGCTCTTTCGGCTGTTGCAAATCTACCAGGTTTAAGAAGTGAGAGAGGAGATGTAAAATAAAAGTTTCTATAATCAAGGGCAAAACAGGGAAGAAAGGTTATAAAGAAACGTAGTTGAGAAACATTTCTTACAGAAAGCAATTGACGTCTGAAGGGGGGCGATGAAGTTAGGGTACTTCGGTGGGTTTAGATGATAACGCATGAAGAGGGACCCAGTGAACACAGATGGTGGAGTTTCTATGCTCCAGCAATAAAAATGTAAACGTTCTTTCTTGTTGAGTCCAGATTTATATCCTCTGTGATATGTTTTGCAAATGAACTTTGAAAACAAGGCAAAAATAGTTCTTACGTCAGACAGTGTTGTAAACTCTAGAATCCATATGAAATTGGGCTTTCTTTAGAAGAATCTCTCTGTCTTCTGGTGGCGGGGGCGAGGCAGCAGAGTGGGGGACGCCGCGGGGTTGCCGCTTAGCTGGAGTTTGACAAGCATCCTTTCTGCCCGGACGAGGGGTCAGGTTTCCAGTGTGTCGAGCTGAAGGCCGTGGGGTGGTGTATGGAGGGGCCTGGTTCTGATTTTTAAGTGGTGTTAAGAAGGTCAAGGTTCACATTTTTTCCATTTTATCCCGAGTTCATCACCAGCAAATCTACCTTTGCCACATGTAGTAAACACTCCTAAATGGATGAAGACCGGGAATGGGGATTGTAGGGTTGTTCCCACCCCCTGCTACACGCTCACGTCCACTGTGTAAAAAGAAAAATCCATGTCGCCATAGACTGACCCACTACTTCATAGCTTTGCCCAGTTGTCTGATCATTAAAATGTTCTTAATTGTAGTAAAAATAAATAATTTACTATTTCTAATCTTAGAAAATAAGAGTGGAATGCTATTTTATTAATTCATCGTTTTTCCTTTGTCACGGTTCTTTAAATTTATACTTCTGTTTTTAAAAATGCTGTTAGGAACTACATTATTTGGATACATTGCCTTGAAATTCCTGTCTTTTTTTTCTAATACAGAGGTTAACTATAGCTTCCGGAATCCCTGCTTTGAAAGATTAATCGAGGTGCCATTCCTATGCAGTAAAAGACCAACGAATAAGAAACGTTGTATAAGTAACGCAAATCTACATGTTTCATCTTCTTCCGATTGTTTTTGAACTGATAATAAACTAGGGAACATATTCCTTATTTTTGTAAAAAGTGACTTAAAATTTTTTTCATAAATAAAATGTTATGACCTGCCTCTCATGGATGATTTAATCTTATCAGTTGAAAATGACCACTTTTTTCGTGTTGGTTTATTGGCTAATTTGTTTGAAATTGGTTAATGTCTTTTTAAGGCTACACACTAGAAAATATGTTACCCAGCTTGTTTTTTATTTTTTCCTAACTTTACAGGTTGGTGATTTGTGACGTTCTTACAAACACAGATATGAAGGGAGTCACATGCATGTGACATGTTTGCATTTTATTGATAAGTGTGTGCTTTACAATAATGCCAAAGGTAGAGGGATTTATACGCTGTCCACCTTCTGTGCTGTTTAGACGTACACATGCAGGTGTCCTCACTGCATGAGCTGAAGCAAAGGAGAGCACGTCTAAATCTTTACTTAGGAGGGATTTTAATGTATATGATGTTTTAAAAGCTTCTAGGAGGTGTCAGAATCTTTAAATCACTAGTATAAAATAGCCCATTCTCATGCTACACAAAAGTTCTTTTAAAAAAAAAGCTACCCAGATACTTCATGTAAATTTAGAGTTGTTGAATAAAATCACCAGGAGACTTCCCCTCCCGCCCCTATTATATTGGAAGACGCACACATACACACACACACACACGTTTTCCTGTGTTTGGAAGTGTGATATGAGGAATTACTATGTGGACACATTACATAACACTTCAGGGTTTACAGCCAAGCGTTTGTGGGTGCTGTTTCCAGTCCACTCATCCTACACACAAAAATGTACTAAAACAAATAGGAAAAATATACCCTCTAAGCTGAAATCCTAAAACATTTTCTTTTTGACTTGCTAGAGTTTTTCCTGTGGCGAGTTTTCCCGTGTGTTCCGAGAAACTAGCGGTTGTGAGTGTGACCCCCGGCTGCAGCTCGTTGATAAATCCCCCTCCCTCTCGGTGGCTTTGCCAACTCCCCCAGTCACAGGTGACAAAGGCCACTGAGGCAACAAAGGCAGACGCTTTTGAATTTAATGTCTAAAGTCACATTCCCTGAGAAAGTTTTCTTCCTGTTCTGTGGAGTGAAAATATAAGCATCCTTCCTTACGTGTTAAAAAGTAGAATAATTACTTAGTTTAGCTTCTAAGCAGTTGCTACTTCTAATAAATTCTGTATAACTTCAGTATTTAACTCCTCTAATTTAGTGATGCTTGCTCAGCGTTTGGTGTAAGCTGATGCGGATTTTATGTTTGGAGGAGAGAGTGCTGCTTGGAAAGACTTCTTAACAGTGTTATGATCATCACGTGCAGAGAAATCGTTTCTCTTCTCCACCAGCTTTTCAGTTATGCCCATTATTTTAACCTGAAGAAGAATATCTTCCAACAGTACCAAATAATAAATCCACAACTTCTTACCGAGGAAAATACTACATGAATAAGAAGTTAGATGTTTTCAAGTTAATCTGAGGCTTGCTGGGTGCAGCTGGGGAAGATTCTTTGGCAAAGACAGATCAGCATGAGCTATAGCAAGATGTGGGGAGGTATAATCGTAGGCTCTTTTATGCAAGCTTTTAGTACTTGCTCGCCTTCTTCTAGCCAATGCAAGGGGCTTTGCTGAGCGACACATTTGAAATATGCAGCCAAGTCTTTCCAGTAGCTCGCTGTGCTGCCCCAGCGCCTGATGCGCTGGTGAGTGTTGTTGACAGGCTCTGGCGATGCTGTTCCCTGGCCGCTCGATGCTGTGCCAGCAGGAGCCCTTGTCTTTTCCCGTCTCTCCTGTCCAAGGTATGTTCATGTAAAGGGAGAACCACTCTTTCAGTTTGAAATATTAAACAAAATAGTTTTTATTTCTCTTTCAATACTGAGGGATCACCCACAGCCTCTAAAATAAATAAATGAGCTTAACTCATCAAACAAAACATTATTTTTATTGGTCTGGTTTGTGAAGAATGAGGAGTTCTAGTGCAGAAATATCTGTTCTTTCATCATCATCTCCCTTCCTGTTCGAGTTATTTTCTGTAAATCCTAGTCAAATACTCCAAGGTTTAAAGTAACTAAAACTTCAATGGTTGGGAAAGGGGTTGAAGCAAATGTCCTCTCTGAGGCTCTTTTATTATTTTAAGGTTTGTGGAATGTCTCTGTTCTTAAACATAGTCAATAATATCTGCTCTTCAGTTTGAATTTTAACTAAATTTAGGTCTGAAAGAGATAAATTATATTTTGTCTTTGTAATCTACACGAACTTTCTCAGAAGAAAAGTTGAACGGGACCAGGCGTGTTCGTAAGCCCCGCTGTGGGACTCCTAAGTCCTTCGTAAGGACTCGCTGTGGTCGGGGAAGGAAGTGCATCTGCCGCAGGACAGGGCTGTGACAGCAGGCCAGCCAGTTGGCCACCTTCTCTGTGACCTGTGGGTGCCTCTTGGTCTTTCACTTTTGGAGGGGAGAGATTGCAGAGATGACCTTTAGCCGCTGACATTGCTGCTTCATGCCCTGAAATCAGGGGAATTGGATCAGGCTGTGTAGCGCTGGCATCCAGCCCTGGAGGCCGCTCTTGTCACAGGAGCCAGGCTCCCCTGATTTCCCTCTGGAAGGCAGGACTGAGCTGCTTACCCCACTGGCTCTGGGGTAGAACTAACCCCTGGCTGTGCCCCCAGTGTCCGAAGCTGGAGTGCCCCTGCCCGCCGTCCCCCCACCCCCCCAGCCATTGCTGGTGTAACATTCAGAGCCTCTGGCATCTGCCTTTTGAGATTATGCGACCTTTCAACTCCTAGGGCTTCTGGATGACCCAAGGCTGACTTGCTGGCCACCAGAGAATGGTGGATAGAGAATGGCGCTTCTGGTGACTGCGGTCAAGGAATTAGCGCGTTTAGTCGGCAATTGTAGATACTTCTTAGAAACTACTTCAGTGTATGCTTTGGCCTAAAGTGGAAACTTGAGAGCTTCGTTTTCACACTTGAGAGGCTGTTATTTAGTAGAGGGAATAGAAATCATCTATATTGTTCCAAAGGTCAAAATAACATTTTACAAGAAAGAGTTTGACTGCACGTAAGGCAGACCGTTAATGACCAGAGCTGTTAACGCTGGCGATGGCTAACTCAGGTGCAGGGCAGACAGCAGCCTCGCGCTAACCTCCTGGTTCTAGAACCCTTGGGTTCCCCGTGCTGTCGGTTCATGGTGCAGACTGTGGTCTTTAACCGCATCCCATCGTCTTCCCCACTTAGACTGCGCACCTGTCCATCTGGAATGAACGTTGTCAGCCCAGAACTTGGGAGCTGTTGGTCTAGCTTTCTGTCCTTCGCATCCTGAGAGCCCTCCATCCTGTGAGCATCGTGCCTGCGGCTGACCCGTCAGGCTTTACTCCGGGCACCTGGCTCAGAAGCAGGCCACTAACTAACTGGAAGACAGAGGAAAGACAGAGCTGGTTTCTGTAAATTACGCTCTTGAATGGAGAGGCCTGGTGTTTCCTGCCCCGACGGGATGGTGAGCCCTGGCCCCGATGCTGCCCGCTGGCCAGAACTGGTGGAGCAGACGTGGGCGGCACCAGGGGAAACGGCTGATTGACCCCGGGGGGAGCGGGAATGCTGGGATTCTTACCTCCCTCGCATCAGCATTTGGTCGTATGCGACTCAGTGAGTTGGAGAACTTGACTTATTGAAGCTTCTAAACGCATGCCTTTACCTTCTGAACGAAGTTCCTAAAAACCCAAACCTGTGGACCCGGCTCCCTTTCATGGCTGGCAACATACGCTCTTAAGACTCTTTTCGTCTGATTTGGGGCAACTCTCCGTATTTTAGTGAAAAATATCAGCTGTTTGGTGTTGAGTCAGGTTTACTGAGGTGTAACTTACACACAGTGAAGTTCATCCTTTTTGGTCTGTAGTTCTGCAGGTTTTGTAACTGCGTGTAGTCCTGTAACCTCCACCATAGTCAAGATTTAGGACAGCCCATCCCTCAGCAAATTGCCCCTACCCCACAGCTTCCTCTTCTCCTCCCATGTCTCACCCCTCGGAAGCACGGAGTGTTCTACCCCATAGTTCCCCCTTTTACACAGTAACATATAAATGTAATTCGACAGCAGTAGCATTTGAAAGTCTGGCTTCTTTCACTTAGCATATGCGTCTGAGATTCACCCCAGTTGTTGTGTATTTTTTATTGTTGAGCAGTAGCCCATTATACGAAGCAACTTCTTTAAACTGAAAAAAATTACAGAATTTATCATAATGTTTTAACTGAATATCTAATTTGTGTACTCCCAGTATTTAAAAATATGTATTGTTAAAGTCAGGTCATTGATTTATTTTGAATTTCTCTCTTCCTTTTTTTCCTCATTGATTATCTTTTTTTAAAAAAGTGAAGTATGGTTAATTTAGTGTTGCGTTTCAGGTGTACAGAAAAGCGATTCAGTTATATATACTTTTTTCGATTCTTTTCCACTATAGGTCATTACAGGATATCATCTCTTCCTTTTTTTTAAAAAACAAATTATGATGTAGATGTTTTGTGAGGTTGTAACTGGTTATTTGCTTAGTCTGTCTTCCTCACTAGAATCTGAGGTCTGGAAGACCAGTGAGGAGAAGGGCAGTGTGTGTTGTCGGCCTCTGTTCTAGTCCGATCATTAAGCAAGATTCTCTAGTTCCGTCAAGTTTGGACTTAGTACTGTTTTCTTAAAATAAGGATGAATATATTTGAAGGCATTTAATAAGTAAGTTATGATATTGTTCTTTGGATGCAGTCAAGTGTCACGATTTGAATGTGACTGTCACAAGGGCTGTGGCCTCATCTGTGCGGCCCCCGACTGTGCACAGGGAACCTCAGAGGGCGCTGGGCTTACGAGCCGTCCGTGCCATTGAGGGCGGGGCTGCCCGACCCCAGACACTTCAGCCGCCCATCCACGGCCTGGGGCCTCTGGACAGATCGCTCAGAAGCAAGGGCTTTCGTGTCGTTTTTCCTGACTCATAAAGCAAAAGCAGAAGCCAGATGGGAAGTTCAGCCCCATGAGGAGGGGCAGAGGTTGGACTCCAGTCTCAGGAGGAGGGGACTCGTTAAGGCAGTTACCCTTGTCTCACTGCGCTCTTGGTGGCCGGTACCGCTAAAAGTTCGCAACTTTACACCAAATGGAGCTGACTTTTTGTGTTGAAGTCTCACCCAGGGCCCTGCAGTTTAGCCTAGTCTCACCTTCTGCCTGAGGAAGTTTTTGTTCTCGTCTCTCTCATGAGAACCATCTCAGTGATTACTTTGTCGACGGCCTTTCTGTGAGCGGCAGCATTTGAGGAAAGCACTTCCGTCAGCAGAGCAGACACGGCACGAGGGTCCTAGTGGGACTTCTGCCGTGTCCACTGTTTGTCTCCTGCGTAGGTGCTGTGGTTGGATGTCAAAAAGAAATCGTGCGACAGTACACTGGGCAGGTAACAGCTGTGAGGGCCTCGGCTGAATCGTCATTTTGTGCAGGTCTGAGTACAAAGTTCATAAAGTGTAAACAGTAGGACAGAGGACAGGGCGTGTCCCCTCAGACCTGAGAAGCCGACCTCAGGGCCTCTGCTTCCATCTGAGTCCTGTGAAAAGAGAAAGGCCCAGAAATGTGGCTGACACTTCTCCTTTAATGGAGCCTGCCAGCGCTTGTAAACGATCGAAAGCCATTAAAATTCCCTTTTAGAAGCTGAAGAGATTTTAGCCTCCCATGTAGACAGTAAGAAAAAGAGACTAAACATCATCATCTTTGTTGAATTCTCATAAGATCGATTGACCATCCTTAATATTACTGAAGCTGAGGAAGGCCCTACAGAAACGTTAAAAACGCCTCTTCAAACTGGTCAGGGAGAAGGATTTTGAGAGTTAAGAAAGTGTTGACTCTGGGCATCAGAAATAAACATCTGAATTTACTCACCTCTGTTCGTGACATTTCTTCGCCTGTTTTTACTCCTGTTCGGTAATGCATAATGCACTCCTCAGCAAAAAGTAATTGCAATAAGGAAAATCCAAACCGAATAGTAGTGTGAAGTAGTAGGAAAAAAGAAATGGAAATCTAGTGACAAGCAAAGCATTGTTATCGACAGGTTTTGGAAAAAAAGCCTCTTTCACGTTGCTGGCCTGGTTGGGAAGTTTGGTCCCTGGTACAAAGCCATACAGCTGCACACAATATAAAGGAAGGTTAATAGCATATTTGGTGCGTTTATAACTTCCCTGGGGCATTTTAACAGTAAAAATAGTCATTGTTAACCCGGTCCATCTGAACTTAAATATGAGCTTACTTTGCAAGAAATGAGGGGGAACGTCTAAGCAGTTTTCTCCAGGCTTCATTCTTGTTTGAAGATTTAACATTATGGATCCTTTTAGTCTGATTTTATATGTTTTATTCAATGTGCTGAGATGTTTGGAGTCACAGACTAATGAGACGTAAGGCTCCCGGCTCTCAGCTCTGTGACTTTTCTCGTACGTCAAGGGCGTAGATCTTCATGAACGTAATACACACGGGGCTCTGATACAGTGAGACACGTGTTCATACGTGTAATGCAGGCTGGGGGTGGACATGGCAGAATTTATCCTAAAATCAATCTGGTGAATTTTCCAGGACGCCGACCTCGGTGTCCTTTGCTTATAATCACGGAAATGCAATTTCTAACAGTGGCAACTGCTAGACTGTCAGAATATTTCAACTTAATTCGTAAGCAAACCCAAGTCTGCACACGGTCCATGGATCAGTCCTGCTACAGAATGTAAAGAATAATACAGATGCATTTCATTATCTTTCTGATGATGCCAAACAGACAGGGCCGCCCCTCTTCTCAGGCTTTGGGCATCTGCATTCTGCTGGTGGCTGTCAGGCCCACAAACGGGAGGCCAGTGTATGTTCCATTTTAAGAGGCCATTCCTGATAAAAGGAAGTTTAGGAACACTTTCCAAATGAGCCCTACGGTGACCCTGCATCAACCAACCCTTAGCTGGAGCCGAACTGCAGTTTCCAAAGTGTAAGGAGCTGAGATCGTGGACCGGACATCCCACTCCAGCCCGGGTCAGCGTGAGCTGCCCCAGACCTGCGGCCCCCATGTGTCCACAGGCCTTATCTCCTGAGAGGAACTCCAGGAGCCCTGTGCTCCTGACGGCTGGCCATCTCCTGAGAGGGGCCAGCAGCAAGGCCCCGCTCGGTTCCCCGCAGTGAACGTCCTGGGGCGGTTCCCTCCTTCCGTCTAAGGCCTGGCCCTCCTCTTGCTTCGTAACTTGGTGAAGCCTCGGCTGTGTCTGCAGAGGTAGTTTCGCCGCTGGGTGCTCGTGTTGCCCTGTGGAGGGGCCTGTTCGTTCCCTTAGTGTGTGGTGCAGCTGTCTGCATCCTGGGACCGGCTTCATCTGTTTGATTCCTCAGACTCTGAGCGTGATTAGAAGCTCGCGAGTGGTCTTTAATATTTTTGCGCTCTCTCTCCATCGCATTGACGAACTGCTGTCCTTCAGCTCAAGACAGACTTAGGGAATGAGTGGTCACTTCCCCGAGGCCCTGTTGGCAGTAGAGTGGTTGGTCCCAGGGGCGAGGTGTCAGAAGCACACAGCAGAACGAGGGGCCCCTCTGAGTCTGCCTCTTGCAGCTGCACGTTGCAGCCCGGGCGGAGCGGCCCTGCGTGTTGAACCCCATTGCGGGTAAGGGGCTCACTCTGCTCTGTGGCGTTTTGTCCAGATGGGCAGCTGCTAGTGTCACCTATCCCGAGCAAAGCTGGGTGTCCGCATCCCAGCGAGGGAGTCTGTGCAGCCGCGGACTGTGAAATGCAGAGTGCGAGCACGTTGGCTCCCAGCCGCGGGGAGAGCGCCTGTCTAATCGGCGGGGAAGTCTGGCACCATACGGTAGCCAGGGATGTTTTCAGGGCCAGGAGGACTCCTCTGACTTAAGGAAGTAAAGGGAGAGAGTGTAGGTCCCGAGTTGTAGCTAGGAGTGGATGCAGCCCGTGCCCGCAGGTGGGTTAGAGCACAGCTTTCTGTGAGGAAGCGCCAGGGCCAGGCTTAGTACAGAGACGGTTCTCATGTTCAGTGACTTTACTCACCAGAATCAGGAGATGAAAACGGTTGAGGCATATTAAACACTCAGACACCATTGTTATCACTGTCACCTCCAACAGCTAACACATTTGCCCTCGCTGGCCACACCCCGAAATGCAGGACCTGCCCCTCGAGGCTGCCTGTGCACCCATAGGGAGGTTTGCCTCTCCTCCGCCTGCACCTTGGTGAGTGTTCATTGCGCGGCCCTTCGGATTCCGGAGGATGTGGGACTCTTGTGGGAGGTTTGGGGGTTGCGAGATGGATACACAGACACACGGTGTATATGAACGTTTATAAATCCAACCTCACAATGCCAGAATCTCCCCAGGAAGTGCATATATGCCTCTTTACACACGTGTGGGGGGTGTGTGTGTGTGTGTGTGTTGTAGCAGTAACAGTAGTAGCAGTGGAGAGAAAGGATATGATACGATGCCTATAATTTGTTGGCAGAGTAAATTTAAATTCCATTGGAAATGTTTCAAATTCTGGAAGGTTGAGTTTTATGTATACTTTTACCTGGTGAATATTATTTCCCTGTCACTCTACTAGTTGCTCATATGCTCTATTTTGGTAACAAAAGTAAGACTTTCATCGCTTCGTCCAGTTGACTACTTTGCTTAACGTGCTATCCTTGCGTTCTTTCTCCTCTGCTGTTAGACGTCATCTGCCTCGCCCCTGTGACAGCTACCAAGACAGCCGATGAGGAAGGGCACACCCTCTCCGGGCAGTGGCATTTTGCGGGGTGCTGTCGGCCGTCCCCGAGCTTGGGGCGACCACACTCTGCAGGGCTGTGTCTCTCCTCTCGATGGGACTCCACCTTCCGCCTCTTGCCCTTGTTCTCTTTCGATGGGAGAAATAAGGAAGAAAAGGACTTGACGTTTGAATGAGCAGAATACGTTACTTTGATGGTTTTAGCAAACAGGTGGCACCTGGAGAATGCGCTGCCGCTCGTGCTGAGGTCGGGCCTGGGACCTTGTTCTTAGAGTCTCGTCTGTGCCTTCCTCGCCCGTTTCCCATCGCGGGTCATTAGGGCACACACAGCCCCTCGTGTCTGCCCTGACCCGCGGTGTGGAGATGATTGACGGATAGGAGATAAAATGCGGGCATTGGCGATGCGTTCGTCGTGGATGAACAAGGCGAGCGGAAGGTTTTTGGTGCCCGTGAGCCCGGACTGCACGCTGTGGCCCCGCAGCGCGGCCGCCTCCCTCTAACGCAAACAGAAAACAGGCATCGGGGCCTCGCCCCATCTTCCTTTTCTTTCTTTCTTCTGGTTGTCTCTGTGCTTTAGAAAAAGTCACCCTTAGCAGGAAAGTATGACCAGGGGAAGAGGCCGAATAGTGGATGTGGGATGTTGACGTGCCTCCTTTCCAGTAGATGCATAAAGAAAACACACACGAACCTTTCAGGCCCCAGGCAGAGGGTCTGTGCGCAAGGCCTGCCTCCCGCGGGTCTCCCCCGGGGTGGGGGGCGGCCTGCGGGGCTCCGGGTAACTAACCAGCAGTCCCGACCTCGCCACCCCTGCCGTCCGGGACCCTGGGAACAGCCCCCCGGCTTCGGCCCCGGTAGCGCAACCCCAGCTGGGGTGTCAACCACAGGCATCCCAGACGTGGCCACGGCCCCCTGGGGGAGAACCTCCCCCCAGTGGATGAGAACCACTGTTGTATAAGGATGGATGGTGTCGGAGGAGAGAAGGTGGTCATGAGTCTTACTGTCTCTTGGTTTTGACAAGGACAAAATCTGAGTTTTGAAAACTGAAATCCCAATTCAGCATGTGGTCTCTTTGCCCTTGATTTCGGTAAAATGAAGCCACCGAGGTGCCTGTCGTTGCCCGAGGCCACGCCCCCCACCACAGACGGGGACTCACCTTTCCCCGAGGCCTCTTGCCCCATGTCTGTGTAGGAGAAATTGGTGTGCGTTCAAAGTATGACTTTTTGAACGCGTACATTTTCCCGTTTTACAGAACGAAATAGTTTCTGCTAACAAATTTTACCTGGGTGTGGGTGTGAATTTTTACAACTGAGCTGTTAGTCCTTGAAAAGAGATTTTTATAATGGAAATGCTGACACAGCCTCAGCTGCCCTGTCCCCCGGGGCATCATGATGTTATTCCACTCTTGACCATGTCTGTGTTCTGGAAACAGTGGTGGCATTGTCTGCCTCCGAACGGTGCTAGAGGCCGGGGTGGGGCAGGGGAGTGGGGGGATTTGGCACTGGTATCGGAGTGGAGGAAATAAAACACAAAATACACCTTACGTGCATGACTCATTCATTCGACTCAGGGGATTTCTGAAATGAATAACGCGGTCTGATCCATGTAGGATTTGCGTGTTTCACCACCCACAGTAAGCGGTTACCTCTCCCAGGCCATCTTAACCGAGCCTTGAACTGCCGGAACGATTGCCCAATTATGAGTGTCTCTTTAGTGAACTCATTACTCCACATGTTGGTGTCCTGGCAGCCTCCTGCTCTGTGCAGATCTGGACAGCTTGTCCAGCCCCACGTCCATGGCTGTCCGCGTGTGCACACACACGCCCTGTTATCTCCCGTGTAACCTTGAGACAACCTTTTACCGAAAGGCCCGATGCTTTGTGCTCCATGTGGCAGTGTTGCGTGTCTCGGGCCGTTTTCAGAAGCTTCCTGTGTGCACTTGGTGAGGAGGAAAGAAAGGAAATGGAAGAAACTCTGTCACGGCCCGCCTGCATTTCCCCTCTTCCGACAAGGACAGAAGTGAGGACACTAAGTGGTGAGCAGACCTGCCTCCTTCTGCCACCCCCAGGAACAGAAAAGTAGTCGATATTTGTTTTTCTCTTTCGCTAACACATACATATGGAATCTAAGAAAAAGAAAAAAAAAAAACAAAAGGTCATGAAGAACCTAGGGGTAAGACGGAAATAAAGACCCAGACCTACTAGAGAATGGACTTGAGGATATGGGGAGCGGGAAGGGTAAGCTGTGACAAAGCGGGAGAGAGGCATGGACATATATACACTACCAAACGTAAAATAGATAGCTAGTGGGAAGCAGCCGCATAGCACAGGGAGATCAGCTCGGTGCTCTGTGACCGCCTGGAGGGGTGGGATAGGGAGGGTGGGAGGGAGGGAGACGGAAGAGGGAAGAGATATGGGAACATATGTATATGTATAACTGATTCACTGTGTTATAAAGCAGAAACTAACACACCATTGTAAAGCAATTATACTCCAATAAAGATGTTTAAAAAAAAAAAAGAAAAGTAGGCGAGGGTTGTTAGCAATGGAAGTCCAGAGGAAAAAGTGAGAATGGGAAAGATCAAGTGCAAAATCATCAAAGCGTGAATTACGAGGAAAAGCATCCTTTCAGGAAGGGTCAGGCTTGTGGAAGATAAATAGTGAAACACTGCTGTGCAGCACGAAGCAGCAGATGTATCTCTGCGTCTAGAATGGACGTCTTGACTTCATTTCTGAGTCAACTCATTAGGCAAAATCTTTCCTTGTTATAGAAAATGTGCTTGGAAGATTTGACCCAAAGGAAGCACCAGCAAATCGAACCTGTCATTTGACGTTCAGTTCTGGGCACACCCCCTGCATGCGTGGTCCCTGGCTTGATCCCAGGGCGAGCAGGTGCCCTGAGTCTTCATCAGCTGCTGCCACTGCGACCCAGTGGTTGGAGGGACAATCATGGGAGAGCAGTGGTCCCAGGGGCCCCGTGTGGTACAGGCAGGGGCCCTGCACGGCCTCCTTCCTGTCCGCTGCCCGCGGGGCCAGGACCCAGCGTGGTGGTCAGTTTCAGACACACACGGGCGGGGACCGCGCACGCGTGTGGCCACTGCTCGGCGGTGTCTGCCAGTGGCCTGCCACTGTTTTCTTATTTGAAAGAGTGCATCTCTGCAAATAAAAGGTGATTGTTCTGAATAAGAAACAGAAGAGGGGTGTGAGGTTGGGAGATGCTCGCATTACAGACAGTCCAGTCACCTCGGATTTTCATTAGAGCACTTTTTTTTTTTTCTTTTTTTTGCGGTGCGTGGGCCTCTCACTGTTGTGGCCTCTCCTGTTGCGGAGCACAGGCTCCGGACGCGCAGGCTCAGCGACCATGGCTCACAGGCCCAGCCGCTCCGCGGCATGTGGGTTGTTCCCAGACCGGGGCACGAACTCGTGACCCCTGCATCGGCAGGCGGGCTCTCAGCCGCTACGCCACCAGGGAAGCCCCATTAGAGCATTTATTTCATGTTCTGTGGGTAGTTCTCCAGTCCAGCGTTTCTTGTTTTTCATTCTTATTTTTTTTAACGTGGTGTTTAGTGGTGTAAACACCCGGTGAGGGAAAGCTCCCGGTGGTTTAGTGTTGGTGATCACTTCCTTACTGGTTTGCCTGGATCACCGCCCCAAAAAAGCCTTTCCCATTAGGTGCCTGTGTCCTGCCGCACAGCTGTGTGTTTTCAGACAGTCGAGATTGCACAGGCAAGAAGTGCATTCCTGCCCTGAAGCTCCTATCTTTAACAAAGTCTGTTATTTCCAGTAAACCCCTTGAATGTGAGTATAGTAGATATCATTGCTCACCAAATGCACTTAAATATTTAAGTGACATCAGCAAACACCTAGAACTGATTTCCTTTTGCAGTAAAATATATACATTTTCTCAGTCTTGTAAGTGTCCACATTAATAATAATTAAAAGGTTAGAAGACAGTCTTAATTACAGCTGGTCCCTCAGCTCTCCCCTCTGGTTTGGAGCAAACACATGCATTCTGAACATCTTAACTAAACTGTCTTAGGCTCCATCCTCTTCTCCTTCTTTCTAAATCTGATGTGTAAGAAAGCGCGCTTGATTGATGGGCAGCCCTTAACCGCATACCGCCGGCCTGATAGAGCGTTTGCTGTTGTCTGTAGTCTGTTATCCTTGGGGTTGGCTTTCCGTGTAATAAAGCACTAAAAATCTCATTGAGTAGGATCAACTTGGGTGTCCTGCGGTTTGCATGGCAGCTGTTCTGCCCGATTCCCACAGCAGAGGAGGGAATTAGGGGGAGCAGCACAGAGAACAAAAGTTAGGGGGCTGCCAGCTGAGTAAGCCCCCCTCCTGTGAACAGGTTGGGGTACTAGCAATATTTCTGATGGGCAGGCGGTGACACTTAAGTGAGGTTGGCCTTAGGAAGCAGTCACAGGTCTGGATCCAATAATCTCTCATTGGCCGCGTCTGGAATAGATCTTGGGGTAAATTAAGTGAACTCTTACCCTGCTGTGTGCTCTGTACTTATTAGCCTCCCAGCCCCTAGTTTGACCCTGTTCCCTTTTTAAATTAATGCATCTCCAATTCCCTAATCTAGACATTTTTTTTTAATCTCATGTTTCTTTGTTTCCACCCAATTTGAGGAAATAGCTGAGGAGTTTTCAACTGTTTACCCAGAGGCAAAATTAACAGGTGCATTCAGGGTTATTGCGAGCCTGGCCCACCCCGCGGAGGCCAGCCCGGTTGCAGTTCCGATAAACAGGCCGGCGTTGTCGGTTCACTGAAAACCGACCAGGCAACAGGCGTAGCTCAGGGCCCTGGATGAGGCTTCACTGCGTCCCTGTGGAGGGGCCTCCATGCCCGTGTCCACAGCAAGGACTTTCTCGGGAACAGAACTTGGGTGACAGAAACCGAATCGGAACCAGAAAGGGCCCCATTTTTAACACAGTCTGGGAATGTATTTACATCCGAGAGCAGCCTGGCACGAGGAAGAAACTGTTCAGAGGTTTGCCATCTGTTTGCTGCCAGTTTGTGCCTTTATTTGGAGCGGAAGGCCCAGGAGCCTACGTGTGTGTGAATGGGGAGAATTAGGAAGAAGTAGGATGTGTCTGGTGTCCTCCATGGGAACATAAGGACCGTTTACAGGGAAACAAATGGAATTTTACGTACATGTGTCTTCAGGTACAAAAGCTGTTTAAGGCCTAACTTCCTTATTGTGAAAAGTAAACCTCACATTTTGCAAAGAACACCTACTTTTTCTGAGCCATTCTGGCTCCATGAAAAGGATTTTGAAAAGTTCTTTGTTAGAGAGAAGGGATTGCAAAGCTCTGCCGTCGTAGTTCCGACAGTGTTGCTGTTTTAGGTACCACAGTGAAGAGCGTCCATCTGGAGTGCTGGCTTTGGGCGTAACAGGGTCCTTCTTACCATTTAGTCTTTTTAGAGTGAGGAGGTTATAACAAGGGTTTAAGAAAGTCAAATTCAGGGAAAAGCTGCAGCCACAGCAATTCTAGGATTTGTTTTTTCAGTGACAGAACTGTCTCACTCCATGGCAGCTGAGGACATTTACCGTGTGTTCACAAGTTACGAATCAGAAGGCTTCACGTTGCGCGCTTATTCGCAAGTCAGCGAGCACTTCTGCATCTGGCGAGGACAGGAAACAACAGCGTCATGTGCGTCTTCACCTGCGTTGTCTGCTTCAGGGAAGGTGGGCAGACACGTCGGGCCCCTCGCTGTGCGTGTAGCCTGTGGGCGCCTGAGTGCGGAGCCTCTGATCTGTGTGCTTCCAGTGCTCATGTCCCTTTATGAACAGCTGTTACCGGGTTTCCCCCTGAAATGTAGCCTTTTTCCAGATATTCTGTAAAGAGGTGTTCAGCATGTGGCACAGCCTCCAGTGCTGGCATGAGTGCCTTATACGTCACAGCCGCTCACCAAGTGCTTGCTTTACAGTTAATTTAATCAGCGAGTGACTAAATCACGGGAAGAAAGAAACATACTTGGGACCTGTGCTCACAGGTCTAGGCCAGTGGCTCTCGGGCAGTGGTGGCTGTGCCCCCCGCAGGGGACATGTCACAATGTCTGGGGACAGTCTGGATTGTTGTGGCTGGGCACGGTACTCCCAGCACCTGTGCTCAGGACAGCCCCCCACAAGGGACTCTCCAGCCGGAGGGTTGGTGCTCTGCCCGCCCTGCCCGGTGACTCCTTGGCTCCCGGCCCTGCGGCCATGTGCACTCTCAGTCCGCAGTTGTCTCCAGTGCAGCCCTCTCCCTGCTCCCGGCCCGGGACAGCCTGCCCTGTAGACGTCCCCTGCCTGGTGTCTCAGAGGCTGGCCCAAGCACAGCCTCCCAGAGGGAACTCGCTGTCTTTCCTCCTCTGGTAGGCACGCGGCTGGCACTCGGGAAGGAAAGCGCGTTTAGTGACCCAAGGCAGAAAGCAGCAAATGTCAAGCGCTTCTGCTTTGCGGGCAGGGAGGGCCTGGCCTGGGCTGGGTGGCTCAGGGGCCCCCGGACGTTTCATGGGGAGGGTGCCTCTGGCGCTGGACATCGAAAGCTTCGTTGCTTCTGGAGGCCCGGGATTCTGGGTGGAGGGGACGCAGGCACAGGTCCAGAGGCTGGGAGCTAGACTGTGACCGGGCACACGTGCTGGGGTGCCTGCTTCAGGGAAGATGGCTTGGTGCCGGGCCGTGGAGAATCCAAAGGCAAAGCTGAGGGGTTTGCGCTTCGTCCATAGGCAGTGGGGAGCCGGGCGGATTGGAGGGGCTGGGATTTGAGGTGGATTTCAGGCAGAGTAAGCAACAGCAGTGCCAGGACCTCCTGCCGCCTTCACTTCGCATCCTCCGAGTGTCCGTTTCAATGTCCCTTCCCCAGAACCCTCCCCAGCTCCCAACGCCTGGCTCGATGCCCTGGCCGTGGACTCCCCCAGTACCCTGAACTTCGCTGCCGTATATCTTGTGCACTTCCCTCTGCCTACAGGGCTTAGCTCCCCTTCGACTGTAAACTCTCAAGTCAGGGGCCACGTCTGTCTTACTGTCTGTGAAGGCTCAGGCCAGCACAAATCGGAACTTCAGCCCTGGCTGACAGAGATGCTGCCCGGGCAGATATGTACAGTCTACCAACTGATTAACATCGGGGCAGGGGGGAGGAAAGGAATCCAGCCGACTCCAGGGCTGTAGCCCTCCCTCCGGGGGCGTATGATGCTGCAATGGGGCAGAAACGTGGGTTGATGCACATCCAGCAGAGGGAAAGCTGGGATCAGAGCGCTGGTTAGTTTAGGGCGGAGAGATTGCTCAGGCCTGGGAGACGGGGCAGAGAACCAGGGGTGCGTCTGGACCTAGGTGCGAGAGCCATGTGCACGCGTGGGACTTCAACCACAAGACAGCCTGGACAGGCGTCTCTGTTTCAGTCTCCCGCACTGGCCGAGGGGGAGTGTCCTGCTGCCGCTGTCATCCTTCTAGCCATCTTCTAGATTCTTTGGAACATTTTCCCCTCTCCAATGAAAGGCACCCAGTGATGCTTCTTAAACACATCTGAAGAGTCAGGAATGATGTCAGCTGCTTTTCTTCCCCAAGAGTCTTTTCCGCCGTAATCATTTCTTTTGCCAGACTTTCTGCCTTCTTGGATCACAGCAAGGGCTGCTACCTCCTAAAAAATAGAGGTTGTAAATACTGAATTTAGAGACCTGTCCAGACGCCCCCCTGGGCTGTGCTCCACAGCTGGGCCACCTCGGCTCTGGTCACCTCTGCAGCCTTCACGTCTTGCTCTGCCTGGCCCGAGTTTTCCAGAATACAGATTACAAGTTCAGGAGTTCAGTGGAGGAAATCGAGGTTTGTAATTCAGGATGTCAGGAGGTGTGAGACAGCCTTCCTGCTCCGTGTCCCGTGCCTTCCAGACTCTGTTTCTCCTTCCAGACTCAGTTTTCCCATCTTTCCTACTCTCTCTGGAGAGAAACTTCATTATTATTGTTTTTTTAAATTATGGTTCACTTTATGTTGGAGTAGTTGTGTTTCCTTTTCTTGGTTTTGAGAATTTGAGAGAGAAAAAGCCATTAGAAGCCGTGGTTTCTAGGTCCCTCCTTCCCCTCCCCTCTTCATATTATCCAGGGGGCCCGGGGAGCGCCTTCCCGGGCTCACCGGCAGGCCTGGGCTTCACGCCTGCCCGCAGTGCGTCCTGCACGAATATCCCGTGAGGACTTCGAAGGGCGCCCTGTGAACAGACCAGCATCGTCAGGAGCCACTGGAGAAGGTCTCACTTAGAATATCCACTCAGTATCTGTGAGCAGTGAAGTGGCTGGCTAATAAATAAGGTTATAGACTGGTGTGTCATTCTGCTGTAATCAGTGTGCCTTTTCTGTGAGAGCTGTGTTTACATGTGTACACGTGCTGCGTGTGTATGTGTGTGCCTCTGTGTTCATCATCAGGAAGTGCTGCAGAGGGATTCCTGACACACTTTTTTCCACTAAAAGCATAAATACCATCTTGAATGTGGGGGCTGTTTTGGGTTATCAGGACATGTAAAGTTTACACGACCCTGTAGTCTATCACACGTGCATTGGCATTACATCCAAAAAATGTACAGACCTTAATTAAAGCACACTTTATTGCTAAAAAGTGCTAACCATTATCCGACAATGCAGGGTTGCCACGGACCCTCAATTTGTAAAAAACACAGTATCTGTGAACTGCAGTAAAGCCAGGCATGGTGAAACGAGGTCTGTCTGTGAGGTACAGCGAGGTCATCAGAGTCAGATGGTGGCACTGACAGATGACCCCATCTCAGATGTAAAATGCCGCGCGATGTGAAAACTATTTGTCTGCCATCATTTCAAGTGTTCCCACTTTTCATCGATAACCAGAGTCTCATTTCGTGCTCAGTTGGAACGTGAGGAAGGTTCTAGGAAAATGTGATTTAAGCGTTGAGGTTTAGCAGCATTTACTGACTAGGACAATGCAGCCCAAAGTTCTCTTCTGAGGCCCACTTTCCGTTTTGTTTAAAGAGGCCACTTAAGTTAATCATCATCAATTCATATTAAGAAATGTCACCTTAAGATTACAAATAACTTAGTAATCCTGTTATTAAGGTCTTTTACTTGCATGAAATTATCTAAGAGAGAAGTTAGCCTCCTTATAAAAAAAAGTATGTGTTTGGTCTTCGGCCAAAAGTTATTTTGAAATGTACTTTCGTGTAGTAATGCTACTAAAATTTGCTGGATAGACACAGTTGGGACAGCTTGTACATTCATTGTCTTTGCCATAATTGCCAGCCAAGATATTCTAAACAAAACAAACAAACAAACAAAACAATGCTACTGAAATCTGATTTTTTCAGTTCCCTCCAGGAAAAATAAATAAATAAATAAAAGAAGGTGTAGGTTGTTCTATTTCTTGGTGCAAAGTTTTGAGAGATTTCCTCTGATAATGAAGCTTATCTGTCAGCGATCTGGGGAAATTTAAACTAAACATTAAAAAGTATGCCAAGTATTTTTGAGTTTAAAATTCAAGGTAAATGCAGAAAGTGTGGTATGACAAGAATTTCATGTTGAGTCCTGAAGTGGGCAGAAACCATTTGGGGCGGTCTGCTGTAGCGTGAAGCGTCTTAAGGCCCATGGTGGAGCGCGCACCAAATGCAGCATCCGGCCTCAGCACCGCCGCCTCGGCCTCTGGCTAGAGAACAACTCGTTCTGCTGGATTTGTTTTCTTTTGACCTTTTATTTTGGCCACACACCACACGTGGAGACATATAAGGTTTAGAGAGGAACTTGCATGCGGACCCCAGCTCTGGGCCCACCAGCGGTGGCCTCGCTGCCCAGCCGCGGTGGGTGTCCCTGCAGCCACGGTCCCTGCTGAGATGGCCTTGACGGTGAGAGTGAGGACGCTGCTGCGTGAGCGAGTCTGGACAGGAAGCTGGCATCACCGCCAGCCAGCGCCTCAGGCGGTTGTGACCCTGGCGCCCCGTCCCACCCACTGTCTTCAGGGGGCCCGTGGGAGGCCCGTGCTTGCTGGCTCCACAGCCTGGTCCTGTGACAGAGGGTCCTGGTCATTGCGATTTTCACCGTACGTTGATGTGGGCTCTTTGCTTCTAACCCAGGAGTCGGGAGACCCAGGAGGGCCGGTGTTCGTCTCCTCTGCCCCATGGGGCCACGGCCTGCCCAGGGCGTGAAGGGACCTGCCTGCCCGAGGCCACAGCCCCTGCCGCTCAGAGGGCCACCCACCTGGGTGTGGGCAGCGGTGCTGTCACAGTGGCATGTGGCTCATAATCTGCGCCGCCCATGGCTACCACCAGGCAGAGCCCAGCCGTGCAGAGCCTGGGTACTTTCTTACGACAAATACACAATCTGAGCCTCTGTCTCAAGGCAACCTTGGAAGGCAAGGCCCGTCAGGCAGCTTGTGTCCTCCCTCCCTCCCCCGTCCCCAAATTAGGGTATTTTTATCTTCAGGTAACAGATAGTTTGAATCAAATTGGCCTTAACTATAAAAAAAATATGTTGTCACAGATGACCTGACATCCAGAGGTGGGCGGGCTTCACCCGGCTGCTCCAGCGGCGTCCAGGGCCCAGCTGCCCCTCTCTGCTGTCCCCGTGTCCACACGCGCCCCCAGGCCAGTCCTCGAGAGGCTGTAGACCAGCTGCCAAGAGCAGTCAGGCTGCTTCTCCTCCATCAGGAAAAGAGCAGTGACGCCCACAGCTTTCCTGGAGGTCCCACGGGTAGAGCCACAGGCCGGCCCCTCCTGGACCCCTTGCTGGTCTGGCGAGGGGACAGCTCTGACTGTCCCAGACGAGTGCTGTGGTCGGTCAGCCTCCCTGAGGCCCAAGGGTGCGGTGACCACTCAGTGTGTACTGGGCTTCGCTCAGGAGGAGAGCAGGTAGGAAATCACACCATGGAAGACTTCCTGGAGGAGGGGACCTTTGTGCTGAGTCCTGAAAAAAAAAAGTAGAGTTAGAAGTTACAGAGGAGATTTTAAGTAGAGGGAATGGCTTGTACAGAAAGTTCTGAAGTCTGAAATAGCAGGATCTCGTGGAGGGAACCCGACGTGCGTGAGCGCAGAGGATGAGAGTGATGGGTTGGCCCCAGGAGGAGGGCGTGGTGTCACGGCCACTCGGAACTTCAGGGGTGTCCCGACCAGACCCGAGGAGGGCTCTGGACCAGGACCACGTGGGGAGGACGGGGAGGAAGTGACCTTAGAGGATCCTTCGGAGGTAGGGCTGCAGGGCTTCCTGGACAGTGGGGAATGAGGAGAGAGCAGATGGGGCAAGCCCTGGGCCCTCCAGCCTCTGGACCCTGCGTCAGCGTCGCTCCTCACAATGTGCGTCTCTCTCTCTCTCTCTCTCTCTCTCTCTCTCTCTCTCTCTCACACACACACACACACACACTTCTGTGGCACTGACATTGCAACGAAAGCAGTGACGTGTGTGCAAAATACTAAGTTTTCATTTGTTCTCTTCCTCATTCTAATATTAACAGCTTCCCCTTCCCAATTTTCCAAAATATTTTAAATGAACAATTTTACTTGTTTGAGGATGCAAAAAAGTGACTCTTTTAAAAAAGATTTGGTGACTTCTAATAAGCCGTGACGTGGGTCTTTAGAAGGAATCATTCATTTCAAAAGCCTCAGCTGTGTGGGTATCAGCTCCTTGTGAATTGTTGGGTTCCGTGTACATTTCATTTTGCAGCGAGTGTTTGGAAGGAAACCTCCGATTTTCCAGTGTCCTGTTTCTTACCAATGACTGAAATATGCTGCGTCAACCTCCTCCCCGCATGGAGTTCACCTTTGAACTAAGTGCAGACAAGGGGTGCCCGGGGCGGGGGGCGTTCTGAAGGCTGGGCTGGCGGAGAGGGGCCCCGCTCTGCGGTGCTCCCTGAGGATGGATGAGTGCTCGAGACTTACCGGCCTGCTTCTTTTCCTACTTAGGATCTTCTTGCATCGCTGAAACACTAGTTAACAAAACTTGGGAAAAATTCCAGAGAATTGAAAATGTAGAGCTTGTTCAGTGTCTGACGCCTGGAACGCTGTGTGCCGTCATCCGCGTGTGGCCTCGGGGAGATGCGGAGCCGCGTGACGCTTAAATCCCAGGCCCCGTGTTTATGTTAGTTTGGGCGATGAGTCCGGTGGGGCTTGATCCTGCAGCAGTGAGCCCCCCCCCCCCGCCCACGGAGGTGGCTGCCCAGCCCGTGAGCACCAGCGTGTCACCGAGGCATCCCCCCGCCCTGATGACCGCACGCTAGGGCTGTCACATGCGTGGTCTGCCCCCAGCCCGCCATGGGCTGGACGCTGCAGCACTGGTGGTCTCCACGCAGAGCCCTCTGTGGAGGTGGCCCAGACGTTGGTTTCTTAAAGTGGCGAGAACCCAGCGTCCGGCCCTAACTTAGACTCAGCATGCGGGGCCCCCCGAGCTGTGCCCACTCCTCTGGCTCGGGGGGGCGTGGGGTTGGGGGCTCCCACCTCGTGCCCCTGTTTTTCCGGCTCTGACTCTCACTCCCAGCAGCATTCTTTCTACTGAATACTCGCGCAGACCTCGTTGGCATCTCTGGTTGGCGTGCTCGCCTGCGCGAAGCTGCTGTTGTGTGTTTCCTGCCCAATCAGGAGAGAACTGAGAACCTGCTGTGAGCTGGGCTCGGCCGGGGCAGGGAGAGCCGGCGAGCTCGTCCTTCTTGCGGGGCCTGCCTGGGTGCGCCTTCCGGCAGCGAGGTCTTGAGATGTCACGGTACAAGAGCATGCGTCTGTCTTATGACACTTGCTGTTGCCCGCTGAGGGCCTTTTCTGCCCCGGTCTTTGGGATTAACCTGTGTTTCTAAAATCCTAACCTCTGAAGCACGCTTGTTTCGTGTATGGGATGCTGCGGGCATCTCACAGGAGGGCAGGGAAAGCGCGGGGCCCCTGCCGCACAGGGCCTCCGTCCAGGCAGCTGCTGCCCCGGAAACTTGGGAGGGGTTTAAAACACACACTTCCCACATCATGCCTCCGTAATGTTGATTTCAAACAAACGAACAAACGGAAGCGGTTCCCAGAGTATTCCCTTCCTGACTGTGAGCTAAAGGTGAACGGTTCTCAAACATCCTCACCCAGGCTCGGGGCCCAGGGCGGCCCCCGGCCCCTCAGCCTGCTGCCCGCTGGTCCCAGTTGTGGTGGGACTGGTAGCGGGAGCCCATCCGCTCTTCTGTGGGAAGCTTCTAGCAGGAGAGCTTTCCGCCGCGCCTGGCAGGGCTCGTGGTGGAGCAGCGGGGTTTCGTTTCCAGTTTCAGGGTGAAATCACAGCATCATTTGGAACAGCACATCCGACTTGGAATTGACTGGAGTGGGCAGGATGATGGATCTGAGATATACTTGAAGGGATAATTGTACACAACCAGTTTAAAAGCTGGTAAATATTTAAGGGTCAGGGGTTAAATGTCAAAGCCACAGCACTTGGGCTCAGCTCCATAAAGTATCAAGAATGACTGCTAATTAAATCCAGGGTGTATTTCACCAAAGGGAAATAAATTTGACAGCTAACAACCAATGCTGGATTACCACCTTACAGAGGTTAGGGATCACGCTAGTAATCTCAGATGGTTTACAGTTTTGTACGCAGTAGTCATCAGAGGATGAGTGCTTACAGTTACAGATCACCGCACGGAGCAGAGTCCTGTGAGTCGGAAGTGTTACCAAAAGGCATATCCATCTGGGTCCCCGACTCACTTTCTGTTTAAAAACGAATGCCCTGTGACTGCTGCAGAGCAAATCCCTGAAACAAATGTAGTCAGAGAACACGCTCGCTATTTTTTCCTGAGCTGAAATTTTTCTTCTGCGATTAATAGTTACCAGCGAGTGTCATGGCCAACTATGAAATGAGAGGGCTTTGATTTACAAACTAGGACAGCAAATTGAAAGCAGAAAACTGTCAGCTAGGGTGTAATCGTCCCTCTCCTAGTCACACACTTGTGGTACTTAGATGATACGATATGTTACCTAAGTTCAGCATTCTTCGATGGGCAGGTAATTTGGACACTATTTTAGATGCCTCACCTCAGGAAAAAGCTGTTTACCTTGAGATGAGATAGGCCGTTTGAGCACTAAGCAAACGAGCGGTTGTAATATTTTCATAGCTTTGTTGACATGCAGATCTTGAGATTATTTCTGCCGTGGGTGATTTATAGGCTATATTAAGTAAGTCACACTTGGAATGCTACTCCGAGGGATGAGTCACAGAGTATGGCCATTCCCTTTCTCCTTTCAAAAGGGAGCTCAGAGGGAGAGAAAAGGAAGCCCTCCGCTGCCCACACCCCCCTTACTGCTACTCGAGAAATCGTTCCATCTGGCTGTTTTCGATATTGACTGACATTCATATGTCTGTTTAAAGTAAAATTGTCTAACCCAAAATTTCTCAGAGATAAATTTATGTAGAAAAAAATAGCCAAACCCGTTATAGAAAACCTCATTAGTCTTAATACTCCAGCTTCTGCAGGCTGAACTAATTACTCCCTAATCTTTTTGTGAGGTATTGCTTAACTCAATTAAGTCGTTAGGAGTAATTTCAATAATGCTAGTGTTTGAGAGAACTACATGGCAAACAGGATTCGCCTTAATTAGACTTTTAAATTCAGAGCCCTATCTCAGTCTGGAGCCAAGTTCTCTATTTTGACTCTCCCTGTGTTCACTTAGTTGTAAAGGGAAATTTTTTAATATGTCTGGCTCGAAGTAATTAGTTTGCAAATCTGTAATGTGAGACGGACGTTGTGGGAGCTGAGTTCGGGAAGGAAAGCAGAGCCCCTCCCTTTTCATTTTATTAGCTTTTCCTGTATCTGGAGGCTTCCTGCAAGGATGGAGCATTCCGGTGAGTTCAGCTCCTGGGAGGTTTGCCCCAATAGCATCAAATGCCTCCAGACAGGTACCTGCTGCTGACCTTCGGGTACCTTTGCCCTTTAAAAAACAGCAGTGCTGTTCTTTGTGGGGTCTCTCCTCCTCCCTTCTGCTCCGCCCTGGGGGCTGGTCCCCGGGCGCCCTCCACGCACGGCTTCCTCTCAGCGCTGGACCCGGGCAGGAGATCCTGTCCAGACCTGTGGGAAAGCGCCCAGAGCCCGCTCTTCCCACCGCCCCTCCCACCCGCTGGGGAAGGAACTCCCGGCAGGCAGGAAGGTCTCATTAGCCTAAAAGAACATCCCGCCTTCCTTCCCCTCTGCGGCTCCTGCAGCAGTAAATCCAGGAGGGTAGCACTCACACTTAAGATACGAAGCTCTTTCTTTGGAGAGTCGTAATTGCTCTGCTCCCACAGAGAATTTTCCTGCTAACTTCCATTACCAGGCGAGGGTTCATCCTAATGCATTCCTGCTCATAGAAAGTTCAGGCTTCAGGAGCCCGGTGACCAGCACACCGGTCGGCACTGGTAATAACAGATCAGGAAGCCAGGTCGTCACATCGTGTTGGAATTTGAATCCTCAGTATAATGCAGTTGGCTTAGGTTTTAACATTCTTCAGAGTTTGCATTTGTCAAATTTTATGGTAACTTACTCTATGTTATGAAGAAATGGCTGCATCCCCCCCCCCCCACCTTGGGAAAGAGCAGTCCCTCTTCACCCACCCCCTGCCCTTGTGTAAGTGCAGAAAAATCAGCACAATCGTGACGGACAATTGTAGTAAACATTTAACAATCTGTGCTTTCTCAGGTTTATCTTATCATCTGAACATGTGGTGAGCCCAGATAGGTTAAGTGTCTTTTCCCTAAGGTGCAGTATTCTACACTTTTAGATGCAATTTAAATTTTATTTGTAAAGCCTTGGGTGACACATTTGAACATTCTGAAAATTAAACCTTGTATGAACATAACTGCAAGGGTTAGGGGAAATTGAACAAGCGAAATATAAAGACTTGCACTTCCTGTAGATGAAGTTTTAGCCTTTTCCCAAACTTTCTCTATCGTAAACTTAAAACAAAGTCTTATCAGCAAGCAACATAGAGTAGCAGCTGGATATCATTAAATCCCTCCGTCTGAGCTATTCTTCTTCATTACCTTTCTCCTGACAAGCCTCGCTCTGCACAGAAATGTAACTTTGTCATGAGATTTATGTAATTCAGGTGTCCTCTCTGCTGAATGAGCCCTTGGCTGCAGAAGAAAGGGATTTGCAAGCATCCACAGAATTTTATAAGAAGAGGCAGAACTTCACAAAATTCTCAAGGAGACACAGGTTAACGTGACCTCTGTACTGACCACTTTTACCGATCTCCCTTTTATAGGTTCTTTTCATGTTAGGAGTATTTTCCTGAAAACTGAAATAGTAAGTTTTATTTTACTAACGCAGGCCATTAGCTACTGCATCATGGAATACCCAGCAGCGCTCTTCAAATGCTTTCAGATTCGGTGAAACAAACTGTCTTTACTCAGTAGCATCATAGAAAATACTGACAGACATCTACCGATAAATGCAAATTGGAAGCAGCAATGCAGATGCCCCTCTGAGTTTAGTGAAACAGTGTAACCGTTGTGAAGTTGGTGGAGTTGTGGTTACTTACACTCACCGATCTGTGAGCCTTCAGTCTGGTCCCTGCTGGATTTCATATGTCAAAATCTGGGCCCAGGGTTAGGCGTTCTTCTTTCAGTGATACGACAGAACCACTTGGAAAAGAGACGTGTATCTGTTAGAGGTGATAAGACACTAGGGAATCAAGAAATATGTACAAAAAAATAAAGCAAATGAAAAAAAAATCCCTAGTGACCCTCTGGAACATTAAATTGACAGTTATTTTTTACTCTTACCAAATTGGTATCTTTAAGAATTGTTGTGTCTTCCCTGGCAGTCCAGTGGTTAAGACTCGGTGCTTCCAGTACAGGGGGCACGGGTTTGATCCCTGGTCAGAGAACTAAGATCCCACATGCCGTACGGCGTGGCCAAAAAAAAGAAGGGAATTGTAATCAAAAAGCACCTGCTACGTGTAATTTTATTCATGGCTTAATACAATTAATGATTCAGTTAATATTTACCTGTACTTACTATTTGAATTAGAAATACAAAGAGTCTAAGAACTTATCAAATAGTTGATTCATCAAACCTATGATTATTTCATAGGAACATATCTCCTTTGATTTCACCTATGTTTCACGTAATTTTCTGTAAAGCAGGGTAAAGATTCCCAGAGTTTGACATAACAACCCCGCTCCGCCTCCCCCAGAGCACGCAACCGTAATTCCCCTCCACAGTTTCCCTCTGCCGCTGCTCTGGACTCAGACAGGCCTGTCCCCATGTGCTGTCCACCAGGCTGGCTCCATGCGTCCCGTCCCCAAGGAGACCTTCTCTGCCAGAGTCTCCCCGACCCGGCACCAGTTCTGGGCTCTGCCTGCTCACCCCCGGATCACCTCCTTCTCTCTCCTTCTGGGCAGTAGGCCGTCCTTCTGCCAGAGGCCAGGAAGGGCTCTGTCCTCCCCCCACCCCGCCCGGGGCATCATCTCTGGGGCTCTGACGTGCGTGGTCTCGTTCACCCTTCTTAGCCGTCCCATGAAGCAGGAGGAAGACCTCTCCGTGTAGGCAAAGAAACAGGCTCGGAGCAGCTGCCCTGGGCCATGCAGTCTAGTGACAGAGTCTACGTGGGAACGCAGATATTTCTGGCTAAAACACCTGCTATCTTAAATAATTTAAAAGGTTTTTTTACTGACTCACCTATAGAAGCATCTAAGCTCACGCAACTGCTCCTTTGACACCTGGGCATACACTGCTTTGTGCCCTTTCTGAGCTGTCTCTGTGGCTTGTCTCAGTAAGTAATTATAAGCCCCTAAGGCACACTGGTGATGTTGTTGGGTTTTTTTTGTTGTTTTTTTGCAGTACGCGGGCCTCTCACCGTTGTGGCCTCTCCCGTTGCGGAGCACAGGCTCCGGACGCGCAGGCTCAGCGGCCATGGCTCACGGGCCCAGCCACTCCGCGGCATGTGGGATCTTCCCGGACCGGGGCACGAACCCGTGTCCCCTGCATCGGCAGGCGGACTCTCCACCACTGCGCCACCAGGGAAGCCCTCTGATGATGTTTTAAAATCACCTCCTCTCACCCTCACCCCCCCCACTTGATACCTAGTGGATACCAAGGGCTAGACGTAGAGTAGTAGATGTTCAGTAAATGCATGCTGAAAATATAAAAATTAAAAATAGAATACAGCATTGTTGACAATAGACGACAGACGTTGATTTTGGATCAAACTCAAGGACCAAAAAATGACTCAAGTGATCCGCTACACCTCGTTAGAGCCGTGGAAAAGCATCAAGGCAAGATTTTAAAATCCAAAAACAGTTGTCTTTTAAGGAGCGGGCGTGCGGGGAAGCCTAGGCCCATCCGTAGAGAACTAATTAATACCTAACTTAAAACAGTTTAAACGAATTGCGATAAATCTGCAATGTGGTTGGCTTGCAGCTGTAGCAGAGAATAAGAACGGTCTCCACGAAGTGACAACACCTCTTAAGATGTGTTCAGATGAAAGAGCAAGGTCAGAGCGGTGTGCACAGTGTAGTGTTGACCAGGCAGGTGAGGGTAGGAGAATGTCCCCATGGCTGCCTGCTTGGGGGAGGTGGGGACAGGTTGGGGAGGGTCAGGGCTGGACGAGGGCAGCTCGGGATACGCCTCGTTAAGCCTGAGATCCTCACCGTAGGAATGCGGTGTCTGCCAAAAATAAATGAGTCATTCTGGGATTACTGCGGATGAGACAGCTTAACAGGAAGTTGCCTTTCAGTCATTCTCTGTAGGGGTAGTGGAATCTTGTATTCAAATTACAAGCGTATTAAAAACCGAACGCAGGCCAGTGTCTAAACCAAATCTCCCAAAAGCTCTGTGCATAAAGGGTTTGTTGTGTTTTAGTGTTTAACGAAAGAGGGAGTCACTGACTATCCACACAGATGTCACGCTCCAGGAAGAGATGGGTTCCAACTGGGCCATGGGCAGGGGACAGATGGTGGTGCCCTGGACACCCACTGCTCGGGGCAGTGCAGCACCCTGGGTCCTGGCCCTTCTGCTGATGGAAATTAGTGTCTTGAAATCACCCAATTTTTTCCCACAAACGCAGACATTTTAAATGGACTCTCTTTTAGGTTTTTAAACCTTTTAAACCTTAGGTTTACATGTTTTTGAACCTTCAGTGGACGCCTAATGAAACCTTATTCAGTATCTTTCATTTTCTTGCTATGTGATGAAATTAGGTAGCAGTTGGTTGCATTTCAAAGCATGCCAAACATTTTAACCTGCAAATCAGTAACTTTTCCCTTTTCAACTTTAACTACTAGATTTTAAAATATTAACCCTTAATAATGTCTTTAAATTTGTAATAAATTTTCTCTGAAACCTAAGCCCGGCCTGATGCTCCCATCGTGCGTGTATGCACAGGTCTCTGTTTTCTGACCGGCAGGATTACTGGGGTTCTGCAGGAATGGACACAGAACGATTTGAAGGAGAGCGTATGTCCCACGTGCACGTTGACTAGGAATACAGAAAGCTAAGCAACTACCTCTTAATTCACTCTGTTTATTTAATGAGCAACTTGGGCTGGTGCTAGCTTCTGCCTCCATAAATGACCTTACTCTTGAATAATGAAGAGTCTTCAGCCCACTGCCCTTGCATCTGAAAACTGTAAACAACCTTGGTTACAGTTTTCTCCTTTTGCTGCCAGAACGAGGTCATCCAAAATATGTGTGGGGTGTGAAGTTTGCTTTCGGCCCAGATTTGTCAGGAGCCTAAACATTTCTCTCTCAAGTAATTTACATTGAATTACATTGCGTTATGTTCCCTCCGGAAGGCGAGGAGAGGGAGAGGAAGAAACTCACAAAGCAAGTGGTTTCAGCGCGGCCTTCGGGATGCAGGTTTCGCCTTATAGCGTCCCTACGATGGCGTCCCCCTCTCACTGTGCCGTGAGGCGGGGTTCTCTGGCGCTCGTCGTGTTTTATCCTGACACCCCCGAGATGAGCTTTCCTTGCGAAGGCGGAGGAGGCCTAATGCCTGCAGTGGGATCCGGGGTCTCCCCTTCTCTGGGGTCGCTGACACGTGCAGTTCGGGCCAGGAAGCCCGGAGGGAGGCAACCCTGGGCCGACTGCCCCGCTGATTAATGTGCCTAAAGCTCCCTGCCACCTCTGCCCCTCAGGGCGCCAGCTGCAGAGAAGGGGGCCTCCGCGGGCTGCACCGCGGCCGAGCTGGACAGAGGGCCAGTGGGCCGGCAGTTTTCCACCCTTCGTGTGGGTGATCAGAGGCCCAGGGCCGACAGGGCTTCACTCGGGGCTGCTGGTCTTCAGGAGCCCAAGACTTCCTTCCTCGAGTGGCCACGCATCCTGCGGGTGAACGTGGGACTTGGCAGTGGCCGCGGGGGCCCAGCTCAGCAAGGGGCACCGCGGGCTTCAGGCGGCCACGCCTGCTTCGACCCACATTCAAGTAAATGCAGCTTAAAGGGAGAAATGAAAGGTGAACTTGGCCTTAGCGGGGTTGTAAGTGCCCTTTCTCCGCAGAGCCCCTTTTTTAGGCTTCCTACTGGGTGTTCACAGTCAAGCTGACGTCCGCGTGGCCGGCTGGCTTTAAGGGCAGAGGGTCTTGGGCCCCCTCACTGCCTTCCTTTCCCACCCCAAGGTCTCCATCCCCTGTAGCCAGTGAGTCCTGGCAGGTGGTGCTGGTCTTCTGTGCACAGGCTTGGTAGCATTTGCGTGTCCTTCAGGACAAAAAGGTCATCACTTCAACCCTAGGGGCAAGATGCTGCAGATAAAAAGTACCCTATAAGGAGTTTCTGTGTTGCGCACCCCGTCTTCACTCGGCTCCAGCAAAACCCTGCAACATGTCAGTTTTCCCACATTTACTACGTTTCTGAAAGTGGGGTGAACGTGTGGGCTCGTTTCTGCCACCAGCTTAGGCCCCATTGGGAAGATGGCAAAAGGGGGAAAGGTTTACATACTTGTAACAGCAAAAGGAAGAGCAGATGAGGGGTTTGACCTGATTGCGGAATACAGACCAGACCGAGAACCAAGTGGAATAGAAGAGATTGTGGTTTAAACAGCACTTCTGGACTCTGACCTGCGTGTGAGTCCTCTGAGCTCTGTCCTGCGCCTGCTCTCAGGTGGGGCTGAGAGTCTGCATTTCTGACAAGGTGCACAGGTGACACAGACGGTGCTGATCTGAGGACCACAGGTTGAGGATCAAGGGCCTCGAAGACCGCGGGGGTAGCCTGTCTGCCCAGCAAGCCGGGGAGCCTCTGCGGTAGAGTGGACACTGACGGGCCTGG
This sequence comes from Globicephala melas, assembly GCF_963455315.2. Lineage (NCBI taxonomy): Eukaryota > Metazoa > Chordata > Mammalia > Artiodactyla > Delphinidae > Globicephala > Globicephala melas. The sequence goes on from NC_083324.2 coordinate 101,527,791, forward strand.
GAATCAACTAAGGGTCCATATGTGCAACGCCTGGGCGTGCCTGCCTGTGCCCTGTAAAATCAGAACACTTTTCTCTACGGGACCTGAACAAGCTCTCTGGGCAGAACCAGCACAGCTGAGGTAGCCTGGGTTCCCTAAGCCTTGTTTCTGGTCTTTGGGGACCCTCAGTAGAATAGCTGACTCCCCTCGAAGGAGAGTTCACCAGTCAGTAGGCCCAGCTTCATTTGCAGACCTAACTTTTGGCTTTCCGCTTTCTTCATTTCTACTTAGTAGCCACAGAGACTCAGGAAGACGCCACCTTCGCAAAATGAGACTTGAATCTACAAAAAAAGCAGCAATCAGAGGACAAGAGAGAGGGCTTGGGTATTAAAAATATAATTGCTAAAAGAATGTTTTCAATAAAAGGTGGGTAGAGAAAACTAAAACTATTCCAGGGTATAATACAAAAAGATGAAGAAACAGAAAATATGGGAAAACAAGCCAAAGGCCTAAGGGATGATTCTGGGAGGTCCAGCTTCCGAGCAAACGTCAATAGAGAAAAGTTCCCAGAACCTCAAGAGAGGCTTTGGGTTGAGAGGCCCGTAGAAGGCTGATCAGGAAGAAGGACTGTCACACACACTCACTGTTGTCAAGTTCCAGAAGACCAAGAATGAAGAGAAGATCTAAGAAGCTTCTAGAGAAGTAAATACGGGACACCCACAACCTAACGAGAATCAGAGTCACATTGGATGTCCTGTCAGCAACAGCGGGCACTGAAGCAGAGATGAGCGAGACCTTCAGAACTCTGAGGACGATTCTTCCTAATCGAGGTTTTCTTACCCAGACACGGTGTCAATCATTAGTAAGACTAAGGTCCATTCTGAGACATCCCTCTCCTGCAACTCCTGTGAGATGAGAGAGAACCCCAGAGAGAAACTGTGATTCAGTAAGCGGTGGACCCAACACAGGCATCCAGTGGAGAGAGGCCTGGTCTTAGCCGTGACCGGTACAGACGAGAACAGACTCGGTCGGTTGTAAGAAGAATCCTTCAAACAACAGATACAAGGAGTAAGACGACGGAGGATATGAGGGTTATCACTTTCTAAATAAAACCTGTTGGAAAAACAGAAAGCTGAGATAGCCGTGGTCCAAATATGTACCAGACTAAAAGAGAATTCACTTTTTAAAACTTTTCATCTGAGACAATTTTAAACGCATAACATTAGGCAGTATGATATACGTACCCCTCAGCCAGCCGCCACCGTTTATCAAGTTGGGCTCTATACTCTGACCCACTGCTCTCAGCCTGTCTTATTCTTAAGCAAACTCCAGGCATGATACTGCCTTTGGCTTTAATGCTAGCACGGTTCGTCTTGAGAGGCTCAGGCCTCATGTGCCGCCCTGGAGACTTAGCGGAGGAAGCGTACTCAGGGCACATCCCTGGCTCTGCACAGAGCACCGCTGTCCGCACGGCTGTTACGATGCAAGCTGGATGTATGGCTGCCAGTGTTTAGGGTGACGCTGTGACAAACCACGGGTGACTCATTTGTGAGGGTGGAACGGGAACAGATGTTCCTGCCTTGATGGTGAGAACTCGCAGGTACGAGTGGACAGAAGGAGAGCATGGCGTCTGTTGTTAGATGTGCTGAAGGCAGTGCTCACCTGCACTGGAGGTTTTGGTCCCCATCTCTCCTACCCGGGACCTTGGTGTTTGGTACTCATCTGGAAAAAAGAAAAAAAGCTTAGTTACTTGTATCATTACGTTGGTTTCGCTAAAATGTCTTTAATTTTGCTACAGCTCCCTGACTCACTTGCAGCTGTTTTCATTATACTGGAGGCTGTCAGTCATTTGGCCCCTTTATTCACCTGGTCGTTGTGATGTGGGGTCCTGTGTAGATCGCTAAAGGCATCTCGGGAAGGGCACCCCTACAGGCAAGGTTAGGGGGCATCTGCTTCCTCCTGGGCTCAAGAGACTGTATCCGTGTGTGTGGGTGGCCCCGAATATGTTCAGGTTTGGATTTTTAATCATTTGTAAACTTTAGTGGTATTAATGGTAACCAATTTCTTGTGGGTCGTCTAAGAACTAATTGCATCCCACTGGAGGTATGTAACTCCTTGGTCGAAAGTGGTCCTTCTGATGGGGTACCTCATTATTACACTGCTGCGCCAAAGGCTGGACCAAGGAGATGAATTAATACTTTATCTTCTTTTGAGATATACATTCAAATGGTACGTGGAGATTCCTGAGCTACTACCATGAGGTCCACATAACTAAAAATTGATGTGTCATTACTAATTAGAACATGAGAATATCCTTCCACTCATGAAATACTGTTATTTGTAGATGGAGCGGAAAATGGCCAGGGGCCCACATCATCCTCTTTTATATATAAAGACAGTGTGGGGACAGGACCATAGATATTACAGACGTCAGAAATGCAGGTTCAGGCAGGACAGAGTCAGTTCACATAAAGTGTCAGTTCACATAAAGTGTATGTTCTCATCAGTCACCCAGATTCTTTATGGAAAGTTCGTTTACTCAAGTGTTTTACTTATATTAGATCATTTGTTCCTCACTCTGACTCTGAAATAGTCAGGGCACGTGGTATTAGCCCTAATTATAAATAACGAAACTAAGATTCCGAAAGGTTAAGTGGGCAGCCTAGGGCTGCGTGGTTAGTAAATGGCAGAACTGGAAGAGATCCTCACCTTTTCCCTTCTCATTGCCTTTTGTGTACATTCTATAGATACTCTCTTTGTAGTTACCATGTGGATTACACTTAAAATCCTGAAGTTACAATAATCTGATTGAATGTATACCAGCTTAACTTTACTACAGCTCTTGCTGTTATTGATGTCACGGATTACATCTTTATACTCTGTGTGCCCAATACCATAGATTACTAAGTAGTTTTTCATACACTTGCCTTTTAAATAAGGTAGAAAATGAAAGGCAGAGTTACCAAGCAAAATTACGGTAACACTAGCTTTGTAACGTCTCCGTGGCCACCTTTACTGGGGCTCATCATATCTTCATATGGCTTTGAGTTACTGTCTAGCTTCCTTTACCTTCTTAGCTTTTATCTGGGGAGTCTTAATTTCTTCCTCATTTTTGAAGGACAGTTTTGCTGGATATAGAATTCTCATTTGACAGTGTTTTCCTTTCAGCACTTTGAATGTATCAACCAGTGGCTCTTCTGGCCTCTAAGATTTCTGTTGGGAAATTGGCTGACATCTTCTTTGAGGACCCCTTGTGTCTGATGAGATTCTTCTCTCTGGCTGCTTTCAAGACTCTCTCTCTCTCTTTTTAATGATTTGAAAGCTGATAGATTTTAATAATTTGCAATTGTATTGCTATTTTCATCTGTTCAATTTTTTAAATTGAAGTATAGTTAATTTACAATGTTGTGTTAGTTTCAAGTGTACAGCAAAGTGATATGTGTGTGTGTGTGTGTATATATATATATATATAAAAATATAAAATCACACACATATATATACACTCTTTTTCAGATTCTTTTCCATTGCAGGTTATTACAAGATACTGAATATGGTTCCCTGTGCTGTACAGCAGGTACTGTTGTTTACCTGTTTTATATATAGTAGTGTGTATATATTAATCCTAAGCTAATTTATCTCTCAAAGATTCTCTCTTTGTCTTAATTTTTTGACAGTTTGATTACATGGTCTTAGTGTAGATCTCTTTGGGTTTTTCCCACTTGTTTGTCTAGCTTCTTTGATTTGTAGAATCCTGTCTTTTATCACATTTGGACGCTGTCAGCCGTCAGTTCTTCAAGTACTCTCTCTGCCCTTTCCTCGCTCTGCTCCTCCTGGAACTTGCACGGTGTGTATGTTGATCTGCTTAATGTTGTCCCACTTGTCCCTTAGGCCCTGTTCACTTTTCTTCATTTTTTTCCTTTCTGTTCCTTAGACTCAATAATTTCACATTTCTTATCTTCAAGTTTGCTGATTCTTCTGCTTGCCCGAATCTGCTTTTGAACCCTTCTATTGTATTTTTCATTTTATTTACTTCTCAGGTCCCAAATTTCTTTATAGTTCCTTCTTATAATTTCTGTCTCTTTATCGATCCTCTGTCATTTTCCTGACTTTGTTGTGTAGCCCTTTGAACATGGTTTTTGTACAGTTGTTTAGTAAGTCCAAAGTCTAAGCCTCCTCAGGTATGTTTTCTCTGGATTTATTTTATTCCTTTGAGCAGGTCATACTTTCCTATTTCTTTTTTGTGGTCGAAAACTTGACATTCGAATTGGATAAAAGTTAACTCTGGAAATCAGATTCTCCTGCTTCCCAGGGTTTGCTTTTGTTTTGTTTCGTTTTTATTGTTGTTGGGTGCGTCTGTGCCAGGGATCATCCTAAGGTGAAAAAGATGAAGGTCTTCTCAGGTCTTTCCTGAGCCTGTGTCTTAGCCTGAGCAAGCACAGTGGCTTTCTCAGTTCCTGAACATGTGGTTGTTTCTGAATATCAGAAACTACAGAGGCAGTTCCTTTGGATCCCCTGGAAGCCATTTCAGCCAGTGGGGGTTGAAGCAATGGAACAAATCCTTATCTTTTAATAAAACTGATTTACAGATTGCTAAAGTTAGAGATTCTGCCTTAGGACTCTTTTCCAAACATATGATGTAGTGCCTTGAAGTTAATGTGTATTCAGTAGCTATTTGTTAAATTATAAGAAATAATCACTGTACAAATTCTTCATTTTATACATGCAATTGACCCTTGAACAACACGGCCACTTATTGTAAGGATTTCTTAGTAAATACTACAGTGCTACCCCATCCAAGGATGATTGAATCCGCAGACGAGGAACCGCCTGTACAAAGTACCTGTGGGTACAGAGGGCCAACTGTAAAGTTATACGTGCATTTCTGACTGCACAGCGCCCCTAACTCCAGCACTGTTCAAGGGTTACTAATGTGAAATAATTTCAGGTAGCAATTTGAAGCTTATAAGGGGGCTTAGGTCATTCTTGATAAGATTTCAGAATTGAAAAGTAACCAGGTGTGTTGAATTAAAGTCAGGTTATTTTAACTTGCCTCATTAATTTGGATTCATAACTATACCTTTACAATACCTGTAGAAAGGATTTGCTTAGCATATTAACAGTTTAAGCAAAGTGAAAATGATGCTACCTACACCAAACTTTTAAGCATTTAACATAATTTTAGGAGCCTCCACTTGTACAAAAACAATTTGCTGATTCAAATGCCAACTTTTAATTTATTTGTCTGCTATTTTGCGAACCTTAAGTTTTGTAATACATTTGGTCTAGTACATTTTTTAAAGTTATGTTTTGTGACATGTTTAGGTTTGCTGTGTCTGCTACAGTCTCACGGAGTCTGATATTTTGAAGGACACTCTGTACGTTAAACTTCGTCGGGAACGTTCTTAGCTGTGGGTCTTGCATCCTCAGGCACTGTGCCCCAGTGCAGCCTGAATGCAACTGACTCCTACAGGCGATTGATTTCTTTGCAAGCCCAGTACGTCCCCTACATACGAACCTTCCAGTTAGTTGCGAACTTTCAAAGATGCAAACGTGCGTGCCAGCCCCTGGACGCCAGCTGTTGTACTGTACTAGTGTACTTTTCAAGGTGCTGTACTGTAAGATTTAAAATGCTTTTTTAAGTTTTTGTGTTTGTTTTTTATGTACATATTATTTGTGGGAAAGGTATTATAAGCCTATTATAGTACGGTACCATATAGCCAGTTCTGTTAGTTGGGCACCTAGGCTAACTTTGTTGGACTTACGAACAAATTGGACTTAACGAACGTGCTCTTGGAATGGAACTTGTTCATATGTAGGGGACTTACTGTAAAGGATTTAGGTGTTTAAAACAAGTTTAAAAAAGCCCTGTGTGGTTCCCCTCCCTCCCTCCTCCACCTCTGTAATTTCTGGCCCAAGAGAAAGTGACTTCAGAAAGACCAAGTATTCAGTAAACACCTAGGATGTGCAAGGCACTGTGCCAGGTGCTGGAAGTGACTTAATGCAATAATGACTGCCCCCTCCTTCTGAAATCTCGTTCAGGAGGTGGGAAGGCAGCAAATGCACAGCCCAGAGGCCAAGGCGGAAGGTGGAGGAGAACAGAAGCACTACATCAGTGCGAGGATGTTCACACAATAGCTGCAAAGACTGAGCATTACAATGTACCAGGCGTGTGACATACATTATTCCATTTAATCCTCACATCCTGGCTGTTGAACTCATCCCCACTTGAGAACGAGGCTGTCAGGTGGCGCGTTCAGCTAGTGAACACGGGTACCGGGGAGCCCATGCTGGGCTGGGCCTGGCAGGGGCAGGAGTGACTCGGAAGGATGCCGTGGGCGCCGCACAGGCGGGTACCTGGGTCCTCTCGGCCGCGGGCGCAGCCCCGGGGCCTCCTGCATGTTGCTGCCTTTGAGTGGAAGAGGGTGGGGCCGCAGCCCCCGGGCTCGTGCGACAGGCCGCCTTGGACGGGCAGCTAATTGACACCTTTCGAAGGAGGGGGTCTCAGAGGCGCGGGGTTTGGTAGCATCATCAGCGCGTGAGGCACGTAGGAGAAGCAGCTTTCCAGGAGACGGCAGGTGACCAGGTGGGCTTGGGTTTGAGGCGCTGGTGATGCTGCTGGGCATGGCCGTGCTGGCGTGGAAGCGGCGCTTGGGTTTGCCTCAGCGTGGGGTCGCTGTATCATACATCCTAACGTGATCACGGAGGCTACCGCACCCCCGATGGCCATCCACGCACCTATGCTAAAACAGGGCTGTCTGAAGCCGTATCTGTGATGAGTTTCCTGAAAAGCAGTATATGGAAAAGGAAAGGAAGGAAGATCAGGTCATAGCTTAAGGAGATGCCAAATCTGGGGGCGGGGGGGGAGGGGAATCCCCAGGGGGTGGAGCAGACGGGAAGCGAGGCCCCGAGACGACTTAGGGACCCTGAAGACCAGGTGGCGTCAGCTACGCTTAAGATGATACAGTTAGGAAGGCTTATTCAGAAACTTCAAGGTTTGATGGATCGACAGACAGCTATTGTATACAGTTTAATATTACGATTCCCGTTTAAAAAAAAGAACTGTGAAAAGAGGGTTGATTTTAGACTGAAGTGTGGGTAGTGAGAAAATAGGGATGATATAGAATTTTATTAATGTCCAAATGTATAATGGGTGTTTTCCCCAGTAATTTCTGACCCAAGAAAAATAATAAAACATTTAGTGGGTACCTGTCATTCTACGTAGAGTTCTAGAGGGCATTTAAATATAAAAATTAGGTATTTTATATATATTTTACAAATAAGTAAATTTTATATATAAGTGAGTTTTGCCAAATGTTTTACATACTTCTGGTATGCGATCCAAATCCTTTTAATGAGCTCTGAATTGAAAGAGCCACTGAAATGGGAGGATGTTTAGGAAAAACATGTGGTGTAAGTGACCCAAACACACAGTATTTTCATGTTGGTTGAGGTATTTTTTATAACATTTGTGTTTGGGGGAAAAGCTGTTTATGTCTTCTCTCAGACGTCGCTTTAACAGGAAAGTATTTAACTGTAGTAAAACACATACACCCAAAAATACTTGTTACATTATAGCTCTTTTTAAAATCACATTTCATTGTATTATTTTTAATTAATAATATTTAAGTAGTTAAAATATTAAAGAGGTATTTTGCTGAAGCAAAAATAGATCATTGTAATCTGACTTACCCATTATAAGAAAAAGCAGATCTCTGAGGGCGTAAATAAATCTCAGACGTGCTTCTGCTTTGGGTTTGTTTCTGCCTTGATCACAGAGTCTGAAACGTAACCAAGAATTCTTTCTCCTTTTTTCCTGTCTCCCGTGTATGTGAACATTAACTATTAAGCCTGAAAGCATATTGATATTTGTCCTGAATTATCTCATGACTGCCTGTTTTGTCTCTATGATTCCCTTCTGCTCTTTGAGTTTGTCCAATTATTACTGGCGTGGAGTTCTGATGTGAATGTTTCCCCCTCTTTTTTGTCTTAAGGAACTCACTTCCTATGAAAATAATCAGAGCCTGTCAAGACTACCAGTAATCTGTGACCTAGGACTCACCCCAATACTTCTCAGAATGATGAGTTTCTTAATATGTTTGGGCTTTGCCAAACCATCACATATTTTAAAATATAGTTCTGGTTTTGAATTTCCAAATGCATTCACTCTGAATAATTTCACAACACTAATACTTTTAAATGGGAAAATGTGAATTGGGTCGGAAGGCTTACTTTTTGCAAGCGTCCTTCAGCTCAGGTAAACTGTCACGGGGTTTCATAACGCATAAGGCAGCAAACAAGAAGTCACTTGTCAGAGCCCTCTGTTTCCTGGTAGTTTACACACCAGAAACTGAAATCTGAGAACAGCCCTTGAAGGAAAACAAAGAGCTTTACAGTATTTTTTTTTCTTTTCAGGAAAACACACAGAAGCTAATTTTAGCTTCTTGATCAGATTGACCCAGCCTTTAACCCTGGCAGACGTTACCCCACACACTTCCAATGGACAATAGTTTGCATACCAGCCTCTCGCTGGAAACAGATGTGTGCAGGGAGCAGCCCCTCCCTCCGGACTGAGCCCGGGCTGTCCTGGGCGCTGAAACAGACAAGGTCCTTCCTAATTGGGGTAAAAACTGGGGCTTCCTTCACATTTCAGACTACAAGCTTTCCTGACTTCTTAAAAATGTATTATGTCACAGTTCTGTTTTGACCCGAGTTTCAAAATATCATTCACTAGAGAAACATCTCTTGGCTTCAGCATGAATTCTATCCTGGGGAAAAAAAAAAAAAAAAAAAAGAAATTGTTAGCAGCTGCGCTACTCATGAGTGATGGTTACACAGTTTATATATTAAAACGTTTGGAATGCGAACAATTACCTCTTTTACTTTCCCACCAAGTCTCCTATAGTTTATATAAATTGCATTTTTATTACCAAAGAAACGTCAGTCTCCCCCCCCCCGCCCCCCGTTCTCCCCCACCCGTCCTGCCCTTGCCGGGCACGCTCCGGGAAGGGCCCGCCCCCGGCCACTGTCCCATCCTGTCCCTGGCCCGTCCCCCGGCAGCGGCTCCTGGCAGCCCTGCTAAGAAGGAGCCCTGAGGGCTGCCAGCTCAGCAGGATTTAACGTGGACTTTTTCTCCACACCTCCGCGGAGACCCACTAACTGCTGAAATGCTAGAGAGTTTTCCCATGTTTGCTGGGAGACAAGGAACAATTTCTGTTTCCTTGAGCGATGAAAGAGGATGTTTCCTGTCTCGTTTGCTGTAGTAATTGCCTCTCTCTAGACTCCCCCTCACTCTGGGATGCTGTAATTGGGTGTAATATGTGTGTCCATGTGCAGAGCCCACGTACCAGAAGACACAGGAGGACCATTCTGCCAGTACTTTCCATGACTGTTTTGGTAAATTCCTATTTGGAACCTAAGGCTCTGGGACTTCACTGAAATCACAAAGCAGCTTAATGACCATAGGGTCTGAGGTAGGATCCCAGGGCCAGGTCCCCAGCTGAGGCCCTCATCCACGTGTGCCGAGCAGCTTAGTGACCAGCCAGAGTGTTCTTCAGGCTTACAGGCATGAAATCCTCCTTGATACTTGCAATCTGTAAAAGATGAATTTAGGCGCATGCGTGATAGTTTTTTAAAGCTGAGACTTTATGTTACAGAGCATCGTGTCAATTACAGTGCTTGTCAGAATTTTAGAAACTAAATGAACTTATTCTTCAATGTATACGTGTTTTCCGCTTCTTTAAAACATTCTTCTCTCTTAAAAATAAATAATAACGAGCACCTCTTATCCCTCTAGGTGAACGGTTTACATTAAAATTTAAATATGCAGAATTCTAGGAGATTATAATACATCTGAATAGAATTAGGTACAGTAAATAGCTGTTGGACTGTTATAATAATTGCATATTAAATATATTTAATGCAAAAAAAATTCTAAACTTTATAGGGCATAGAAGCAATTATTGGTCAGATATCTGTACCAAAATATTATCTCTTACATTAGCAAGTTAATAACCAATAGCTACATTTGAACTTTGTGAAGGGAGGTTAAACTATTTTCCTGGAATTTTTGTTTGACTGCCAAAGGGGGAAAATTTTTCATTGGATTTTGATATCCAATACTTTTTATGTGTACATTTTTATTACCAAGGGATTCTTTATCCACCTTTTATTTTTTCATAATAAAGTTCATACATCTTTCAGTAATGCATGAATAGCAAATATCACCCTGAGTTCTTTCTCCCCACTTAAAATTTATGCTAAATATGTTTTCAAGCATGTGAGTCTCATTTCACTACTGCTGAGTCAAGATAGATAGCTTATAAACGATAACAGCAGATTAGGAAATACACAGTTTCGTTAAATAATGCTTATATTGTCAGAGGGCTTTTATATTAGTACCAGACGGAAGTTTTTGTCTGATGTACGTGGTTATTGTTGTGCAGGTCGCCAAGGGAAACACTCTAAATTGCAGGAGTAGTTTCTGCTTAGCATGAAGGTTGCCTGCATGCACCATATATTACTTTATTGTATGTTTTCATGATCAAGGGAGCAGTGAGGTTAGCATGACCCCCGCAGCTTCTGCCTGTCATCTTCTTGTCTTGGTGGAGAAACCTGACCCAACATGCCGATTTTTAAGCGGCTAGAAAGAAGTATCCTTCAAGGAACAGGCCTCTTCCGTGAAGCTTTCCTGATGTGACAAGCTACAGCCAGTAGTTTCCACAAGAAATGCTGAAGCCCACTGAGTTTAGCTCTCTCTTGAGTTTACTAGCGTCAGCACCTGCTACGGATGAGGTAGGACACCTGGGCCTTGCCTGTGTTAACTTTTTATGTCTCAGTAGCCCTGTAGGTGAGTGGTGCTCTCCTTAGTCTGAGGCAAAGGAGGGTGAAATGGCTTACCCAGGATCACAAGGGGGGCACATAGTAGATCTGGGATTTAAACCCAGGCTCCCCACCGAAATCTAAAATGCAGAGTGCACTGATTTTTATAATCTAGTGTTTATGTATATGTGTGTGCTACATACATGATGTGAATGTGTGTGTATATATAGGTGTGCGGGCATATGTGTGTATATACACCTGTGTATTACATGTATATATACAATACGTGTGTACGTATATGTGTGTATACATTTGTATATATGCATGTGTATACTGTGCGCATGTGTGTATATGCATGTTTATATATATATGTGTGTGTATATGTGTGTCTATGCATGTGTATATGTACGTGTATAGAGTGTGGGTATGCATGTGCGCTTATATGTGGGTATATCTATGTGTGTGTATCTATGTGTGTCTATTGGTATATGTGTGTGTATATGTGTGTGCATGTGTATATGTGCATGTGCATATAGAGTGTGTGCATGTGTTTATGTGGGTATATCTATGTGTGTATATGTGTGTGTATCTGTGTGTCTATTGGTATATGTGTGTGTATATATGTATGTGTATATGTGTGTTCATGTGTGTATGTGCGTTGTATATGTGTGTATAGAGTGTGTGTATGCATGTGTTTGTATATGTGGGTATGTGTGTGTGTGTCTGTTGGTATGTGTGTATGTATATATGTATGTGTGCATGTGCACATGCATATGTGTGTATAGAGTGTGTGCATGTGTTTATATGTGTGAGTATATCTGTGTGTGTATATGTGTGTATAGAGTGTATGCATGTGTTTATATATGTGGGTATATATATGTGTGTGTATGGGTGTGTATCTGTGTGTGTCTATGGGTATATGTGTGTATATATGTATGTGTATACGTGTGTGCATGTGTGTGTGTCTGTGGTTATGTGTGTGTGTGTGTATGTATATATGTGTGTGCGTGTGTGCGTGTATCTGTGTGTCTGGGTATATGTGTGCGTGTATGTATGTATGTGTATATGTGTGTCTATGGGTATATGTGTGTGTATATATGTATGTGTGCGTGTCTATGGGTATATGTGTGTGTATATATGTATGTGGATATGTGTGTGCATGTGTGTGTATCTGTGTGTGTCTGGGTATATGTGTGTATGTATGTTTGTGTATATGTGTGTGTATCTATGTGTGTCTATGGGTATATGTGTGTGTGTATGTGTGTGTGTGTGTGTGTGTCTATGGGTATATGTGTGTGTGTATATATGTATGTGTATATGTGTGTATGTGTATCTGTGTGTGTCTATTGGTATATGTGTGTGTATGCATGTGTGTACTTGTCCTGTTTCCACCACCACCACCCAGGTAGCATTTCTTCTCTCACTTGGGAGAAAACTTTCACTTAGAGAAACCCTAAGTTGGAGTCATTTCAAAGTTAAGTCATTACAATAATCTGTCTTTCATATTCTAGTTTTTAAAATTCATTAGCTCTACTTTCTCTTGGCTAATACATTTTCATATACTCAGTTAAGTTGCCCAGAAATGTAGGAGATCCAGAACATTTTTGGTAATATTGTCATCCATTGTCATATTTATACCATGAATTTGCAACATGCATTCGGATGGGGATTTTACGTTTTCCCGTCTTCTGTAGTTTTCTGTTGGGCCAGTGACTAGGAGGCATATTTTAAGACCAACTGTATATTTCAGGAAACTTAATAAAGTGATTTCACTTTTTCCCCTTTTTCTTAGCTCTTTACGGCATTATAATTTTTCTTTCTTTTGCATTCTCCTTAAAAAAGGAAGAAGCTCATGACTTCATTTTATTATAACCTCCTTTAGGCTCCAGCAGGCCTTTCCCCGCCCCCTTCTCTTCGCCCAGCGAATGGCCTGCTGTGAGCTCCCCAGAAAGCCGAGCGGTGCTCCCGAGGCGGCCTCACGGGGAGCCGTTTGCCCTCACAGGGACAGAAGCAGTTAATGGGCTTGGTTCTGCTACAGAGTAAATGACCTGCTGAGAATTCGTTTGTATTTGTATATGTTTTTATGGTTGATGTTTTCAGTGGCCCGTGTTACAAAGTAAGCCGTAACTACTTCTGTAAACACGTTACAGTAGTAAAGCAAAACTGTATATTCCTAGATATTTATATCACTTCACTCAAAGCCTTGGAGTGAAACTTGAAAAATAAAAAAAAAGGTTTCTTCGCAAACATTGCAGTTAGAAACTCCATTTCAGACCCTTGGCAGTCTCACGTATAGGCTCTCTTACATGATTGTTGAATAACATGTTATTATACGCAGGGAAGAATAGTTCTTTTGTTGGCTGCATTACATTTTGTGGTGAAATTGGAGAAAACAAATCATTAAGGAAGTCTATTTTGGTTCAAGACATTACACACTTATGACGAGTCTGTTTTTTAACCTTGCCAAGTTGAAAGAAAATGCAGACCCATTGGTGCTGGAACAGGAAGGCATGTTGCAGGTCGCAGGCCGTCAGCAGCATCGTGTGTGTGTGTGTGTGTGTGTGTGTGTGTGTGTGCAGGGCAGCAGTGGATGACATAGGTGTGTGTGGACACCAGCGTGTATATAGCCCTGCTGCTGCTTCTAAGTGCGGTCATGGCTAATTCATTAGTGACTGGCTTTCTAGATCCTGCTCCAGAAGGAAGGAGAAGGATGTTTTCTTAATGACATGGTAACTCTGATAATCTTACCAGACCTGCTTTCCTCGGGCAGTTTCCCTGGTCTCCCGAGAGCCTGTTGCCACTCCTCCATTGAAACTCCCATGGAAGCAGCGTCCTGTGGTCAAAAGACAAAAAGAAAAGCTTCCGCAACTTAAAAAAAAGAAAAGTGTCTGTGTGTATCTATTTGCTGCAGTTAGCATGAGCAGAGAAAATAGTATGAAAAGAAAAATGCCAAATTCGGACTTGGTCAGTGGGTTGAATTCAACTTTGTTTGAAAGAGGTGGAGAAAGTCTTTATGTACTTCTGTGTTCTTTGATTTGTTACAATGAGAATGTATTACTTTTAAAGTTATAAAAAAATAGAAAACACGGCCAAATGTTTTGAATTACCAATAGCAGTCTGACATCTTCCCTCTATGGATACCTGTATTTTCGGGAGGGAGGTCTTTTATTTTTTTAATTAATTAATTAATTTTTTTTGACTGCGTTGGGTCTTCTTCGTTGCTGCGCACAGGCTTTCTCTAGTTGCGGCGAGCAGAGGCTACTCTTCATTGCAGTGGCTTCTCTCGTTGTGGAGCACGGGCTCTAGGTGCACGGGCTCAGAGTTGTGGCACGTGGGCTCAGTAGTTGTGGCTCGCAGGCTCTAGAGCGCAGGCTCAGTAGTTGTGGCGCACGGGCTTAGTTGCTCTGTGGCATGTGGGATCTTCCCGGAGCAGGGCTTGAACCCGTGTCCCCTGCATTGGCTGGTGGATTCTTAACCACTGCATCACCAGAGAAGTCCCAGATACCTGTATTTTGGAAGAGGGTTAATGTACCTGAATAAATCTAACAGTGGTACTTTGTGGAATCCCTGTAATACTGCCATCAGGAGTTCCTGAGCTTTGAAATGAGACAGCACTGGGACGCAGCCCTAGCCTGGTCCTTAGTTGATGTGATTTAGGACAGCTAAATAAGCTCTTTGGACCTCACTTTCCTCGTCTAGAAGGACGTCATAAAAATACCATTTCTGTTAAGATGGTAGCGATGAGTGGAGATGATTAAAGCTGCTAGTGTGTGTGGCAGAATTCCCGTAAATGCCGCCGAGAACATAGCCGAGCACACAGTAGGTGCTCGGAACTATGGGATGGGTTAGGGTCAGGGAGTAAGTGATTACTTCTCTGCCAGTGCCGGCCCTGCCCGGCCACCTCACCGGTCAGGTCAGGGTCAGAGTCATATGGAGGCCAGGCCTCCGCTCAGCTCAGCGCCCGTACCCGTGGGACAGCAGGCCCTCTGCTCAGCGACTTCTCCTTTGCAGACAGCGGTGCTACTAGCAGACACCACGTATCAGAGATCAGAAATGTATTGTGTCATACACAGACTGCTTTTACCAATTGAAGTGCTTCCTTTTTCTCTCTGCTTTGCAGTATTCCACCAGTCTGGGTTTTCTCGTGAGTGAAATTTGCAAGAATAAAAATGAGAGAGGACATCAGAATACGGGGCCATCCAAAGAGCTGAATAATTAAATAGGAAGTTATCTGCACACTCATCCTGGCCTTTTACTGCTCCTGTTCCTTTTCATTAGAAAGAAAAAAGGAAAGGAAGAAAGAAAGAGAGAAGGAAGGAAGGGAGGAAGGGAGGAAAGAAAGAAGGAAGGAAGGAAAGAAAGAAAAAGAAAAGGAAAGAAAGAAAGAAGGAAAAGAAAGAAAGGGGGAAGAAAGAAGGAAGGAAAAAGGAAGGAAGGAAGGAGGAAAGAAAGAAAGGGGAAAGAAAGGAGGAAAGAAAGAAAGAAAGGAATCGAAAGGCTTGTTCCTTACCTTGTGTGAATGGGAGTGGGTTTATATTTTTAAATCTCACTTGAGCAACTTACTGACTCTTTTTAATAAAGTGGGGTTCAAAGCATGTGAGTCATCACAAAGGAGAAAAACAAACAAAAATTCAGGCTAATTTTCTCCTAGTTTTCCAAGAAATGGATTATTCCATGGTGTTACTCATCAAGTGGAGTGAATGTCTCCTTTTGAGCCCATGGGCAGGGCTGCCACCTCTGTCCAGGTACCTTTTCATGTGTGATCAGTAAGTCCAGACCACAAGTAGCCTCCTTTGAGAATTTAATAGCAAAAACAAAGGCACTGAGATTTTCCACCATAACTTTTTTTCCCAAAAATAGTTATCTAATGTTTACTTTGTGAAAGTATCACTTTTTCTGTATATATTTGCACATGGTCACTTGGTGGGTTAAACATATTATTTATGGGGTGGACTAACGCTCTGAACTTGCCTCAAACCTGGGGTGAATTGTGGAAATGTTTAACTAGGTGAATGGCTTTGTTACTGCAGGCAGTATATGCACTGGGGAAAAATGTCTTAAATGACCCTAAAGCATTTCAAGACAGAGCAAGTCCCAGCTCTTTATGTTGAAAGAGACGTAGTGCGCACCTGGGGGGTCTAACCCACAGCAGAATTCATTTCGTCTTACAGACGCTTATTTCGTAGCATGATCACGTGTTTTGTCTTAGAATTTATGATGTTTTATTGAATGTGTCCTATTGTCCCCAAATGTGACTCGTTTTTTCACATTTGATTTAAAATAAACAAAATAAATAGGATGAACTGTTCCTCCTATCATTTTTCATTGGAAACTGAAATATCCAGAAACTGAAATGTCAAGAAATTTTACAAAATCATAAAATAAATGCCAGTTGTTTAATTGGTTCTGTATAATGAAATTTAGAATTTATAATTATAATTATAAAGCAGAACTGTTTCAATATGTGAGCTTTGAAATACACACACACACACACACAGATTTTTTGGTAAAAACATTAAATACCTTCAAATTGAATCTGCTCATCTTCCACTTGAGAGTTCTTTAAAACTATAGACATTAAGTAGCTTTTATATTGTTGAGTCTTACACCATTTAAGTCTTCATAATAGCCCTGTGGCACATGGACAGCCCTGTGGCACAGAGAGCAGCCTGGGTGGTCCCTGAATGTTCCAAAGGCAGCTGCACTTTTTTTTCCCGGGTACCCTTATCTTGGGTCTTAATGTTGAAAACATTACAAGACTTGTCATAAAGTTCTGACAGTCTTTCTGGTCCCAAAAGTTACCCTTCTTTTAGAAGGAAGAAAAAGCCCTTCTAGCCATGGTCCTTTGGAAGTGGGTGCTTCTCCTTTGTGAGAAGATTCCTGTCTCTGTGAGGAAGGGGATGAAACCTCCCGGCCTGGGGAGCTGGAAACTCTTGGCAGCCAAGGTAGATTTAGTCAGACTCTTACCCCGGAACTGATATTCTGATTGGGTTTAAAATTCTGTGGTCAGTATTAGTTCTTATCGACAGGTGAGATCTGCTGACATGAAAATGGAAACACGAGAAGGGGGACAGGCTTCAGGTCGCCCCGGAGCCAGGAGCTGCACCAATGCACCATGTTTGTGATGCCAGATTTTCAAAACGTGCTCTCAAGAAGCAAGTGTGATTTATAATCCAGTCCCTACCTTTCTTTATACGAAACCAAGTATTACTAATTGTATTAAACAATGAGTGGAGTTTATTCTGCGACTTTCCCCCAATATTTCACTTTCCACCTAGAGAACACCAGGATGGGACAATTCTATGTTTAGTTGACTGTGCTAAGAAACATTTTTAAGAAGTTTTTGCTTTAAATCATATTTGAAGAGTGTAAGTTAGTAGAGACTTCTTTTCTAAAGGAAGGCCAGTGAATGGCTTTTTCTCTTACACTTGAAGCTCTTAAGGGTCTCGTGGGGATGTCGTAATCCTTGGAAAGATGCTCTTATTAAGAGCTCTGGCGCTTTCTCTGTTTTCTCAGCCATCCGTCATTAGCTATCTAGAACCAATTACTCCCAAGGCACCTCTTCAGGGATTTTATGATTCTCTCTGTCTCCTGGGACATCATGTAGAGTTTTCAGATGAAAAAGGAAGCCCAGAAGAATTCCTTCTTTTTCGTAAATCAGATGAAAATGGGAATGACTTAGGAATAGTTGTTCCTAAAATAATTTCATTCCCCTCCCCGCCCCTCCCCTCCCCGCCCCGCCCCGCCCGCCCCTCCCCCTCCCTCCCTCTCCCCTCCCCTCCCTCTCCCCTCCCCCTCCCTCCCTCTCCCCTCCCCTCCCTCTCCCCTCCCCTCCCTCTCCCCTCCCCCTCCCTCTCCCCTCCCCCTCCCTCTCCCCTCCCCTCCCTCTCCCCTCCTCCTCCCTCTCCCCTCTTCCCTCTCCCCTCCCCCTCCCCCTCCCCTCCCCCTCCCTCTCCCCTCCCCCTCCCTCTCCCCCTTCCCTTCCCTTTCTTCTTTGCCTCCCTCACATCCTCCTCCTGAATTTCTTGGAAGATTCTACAGCTGCTCCACTGGGGACCTCTGGTTCTCTCTGCGTCTCTCAACGCAACCTGAGCTACCGAAAGTCTAAAGTCCTCAGTAAGATTCACCTGGTCCCCGTTTGCTGCCTTCAGCCTCCCTTTCATGAGCTCTTCACATGAGTGGCCGGGAGAGCCAGGCATCCCGCAGCCCACCCTGCGCGGCCAGGCCTGTGACCCTGCTCTTCCCGTCACCTGGCCCAGGCTACACAGCCTCTCTTGGGCTGTGAGCTCCCTGCATCTTACTAGGTCCTCATCTGAGATCTGACCTCTGTAAGCGTTGCTCCAGCCCAGCTTTCGTCCCATTCAGAACAGCTCCTCCCTCCACTGTGCTTCTGTGGCATTGTGTATAGAGCTGTATTTTAGCATTTCCCATATCTTAACCCTAATTCTCTTCTCCTCCTCGACTGTGATTTCCGTGACAGTAAGAAGGTGTCGTTATTTTTATATATCCAGCGCTGTACCAGGAGCATAGTAGGTGCTCAGTAAACATTAGTTAGATGAATAAGATGAATGAACACCAGAGCTTCTAATTCTAAAATTATGGATGCAAAGCATTTTAAAATTAGGGACTTAATCTCAGTGGATGTGTGTTAGGTGTTGAAAGAGGATTATGTGAACATAGTCCTTGCTTTAAAGGACCATCAAGCTTCTTTCCGCGCCAGTCAGGCAGGGGTCCATACGGCGTTGTTCTGGATTCCCATCGTAACTTAAAGGGAAGCTCTGACAATGTCCGGAGCCCTTGATGTCCTGCAAATGAAGGAGGAGGATGTCCTCAAATTCCTTGCAGCAGGAACCCACTTAGTTGGCACCAGCCTTGACTTGCAAATGGAGCAGCACATCTACAGAAGTGATGGCATCTACATCATAAATCTGAAGAGAACCTGGGAGAAGCTTCTGTTGGCAGCTCGTGCCATGGTTGCCATTGAAAACCCAGCTGATGTCAGCGTCGTATCCTCCAGGAACACTGGCCAGCGAGCTGGGCTGAAGTTTGCTGCTGCCACTGGAGCCGCTTCTGTCTCTGGCCGCTTCATTCCTGGGACCTTCACTAACCAGATCCAGGCCGCCTTCCGGGAGCCAAGTCTTCCAGTGGCTACTGAGCCCAGGGCTGCCCACCTGCCTCTCACAGAGGCCTCTTATGCTAACCTGCCTGCCGTTGCTCTGTGTGACACTCTCTCCTCTGTGATGGGTGGACATTGCCATCCCATGCAACAACAGGGGAGCTCACTCAGGGGGTCTGATGTGGTGGATGCTTTGCCCGGGAAGTTCTGCGCATGCGTGGCACCATCTCCCGTGAACACCCCTGGGAGGCCATGCCTGACCTCTACTTCTGCAGAGACCCTGAAGAGATTGAAAAGGACGAGCAGGCAGCAGCTGAGAAGGCTGTGGCCAAGGAGGAATTTCAGGGTGAATGGACCACGCCACCTCCTGAGTTCCCTGCTGCTCAGCCGGAGGTGACGGACTGGTCCGAAGGTGTGCAGGTGCCCCCGTGCCTGTTCAGCGGTTCCCCGCTGAAGACTGCAGTGCTCGGCCTGCCACTGAAGACTGGTCTGCAGCTGCCACTGCTCAGGCCGCTGAGCGGTAGGAACAGCCACTGAGTGGTCTTAAACTTCTTCTGCAAACTCTTAAAATGGAAATAGGTGGACGGAAATAAACAGTTTCCAAAAAAAGAAAGAAAACGGACCATCCAACTTATTCGGAGAACGGTGGAGAGCAAAGTGGGACTACAAACCAGCAGTCACTGTTATCGCAGGTGGAGTTCCTGCTGTCCACGGGCGATGGGGGAGGGGCAGTATCGCACCCTTCAGCAAGGCACAGAGGTCATGCCTGTGGCTGTTCCCATGCAAGAGGCAAGATACCTCCTTTGCCATTAAGTCCCCCAAAGCATTATGGAGGTCTCTAGTTTAAAAAAAAACTGTGTACAATCAAAATACTGGTAGTGATCATACATATAAAATTTTATATGTTGAAGATATAGTAAAATGTAATAGTCTACTAATAATTAAAAGCAGCACGCATTCTTTCATTTATGCAAGATGTATTTAATCACCTACCAAGTGCAGAATACCAGTGGGAGTTGTCGGGGACATAAAGATGAATGAAACTTAGCTGCTAGTAAACGTGCATCACTTGTCGGTCCAAATGTCTGTTCAGAGCAGTTCAAACTTCGTAGCTGCATAGTGAATCCCAGAAAAGCCTCAGGACTCTGTTCTTGGTTGACTCCTATGAAACAGGACGTATTTCCACGGACAAGGTGAAAGTTTTTAAAGGATTATTTCATCCTTTCAGCCTCGGTGGGCCTGAGAATTTACCCAGCACAGCAGTCCCTCTAAGTCATAAGAGACTAAAAGAAGCTTTTAGACTCTGTCCTCGTTGCGTGGGACAAACTAATCAACAAGATTCTACTTCCCGTTGTCAGAACCGTCCTAAGCCATTGCCAGTTGTCCTGAGAACAACGAGGAGAAAGAGCCCCACGAAGAAAGGAGGGGCCGGTGAGCCCGGTACCGGGCAGCCCATCTCAGCGCCGCCCGAGGCACCCTGCTGCGGCCGCCACCGCCGACTCCCAGGCAAAGCACTGGGCCCTCACGTGTTCAGTGCGTGTGAAAAGAAGGCAGCCAGGTCTGTTCTAGTTTTCATAATTAACTGCCACCACCAAGATAAATTTTTAGTTTCCAAGATGGTTCCGTTGAAACACGCTTGACTTTGGTCCTCAGCATGAGATGCCCTGAGCCACGGCGCTGAAGGCGAGTAACCTTCCTAAAGCCAGCGTGACCTTGTCCTCACCCCCTTGGGCCGAGGAGACCCCTGCGATGGCCCCCCTTCCCTCCCCCTCATCTCCCTGTCTGTTCCCGGGACAGACCAGGCTCTCCAGGCCGCCTTTATTTACTCTGGTCCATCTGCCCGAAAACTGTCTCCATCCTGCCTCCCCGCTGTCCTCTCACCGGTCCTCCGAGCACAGCCGCCCCTGAGCTGGCCTTCCCACCCCGGCTGGGTTAGCTTAGGAGCCTTCAGACTGTGCCATCCCAGGCCGGGGCCGCCCCGCATCCCAGCCTCCAGGACGGCAGGGCTGTGCCTGATTGCTGTCCGCGCCCCAGCCCCTGGCCTCAGGGTGGGCACACAGCACCTGCTCAGTATCTGTTCTTTGAATAAATGGAAGAACTATTAATCAACTGAATCAGTTTGAAAATTGATATTAGTTAAAAAAAAAAAAACCATCCCAGGTTTATCTCTGTGGCACCTGTTACATGTCAGTGTCCACCCTAAGGCTGTGAACATGAACTGTATTTCAAGGGTAACTGAGCTTCGTTCTTTGAGGCCACGGTCCGACCACTTTCATACGTCGCCCCTAGCGGTCGCGTAACTGCTCCGGGAGGGGTTTGTGCACCCCTTTCCTTCCACCCCCTCCTCTCTTTTCGTAGTTAATCCTCGTCTATTCCTAGATTGCAGAATGCTTTCACTAGCCCTCTTCTTTGTCACTGGCTCTTTAATTTACACACTTGGTTGGCTGGTTCCTGTTACTTGGCCAACAAATCTGTCCTGTGTCGTCTCCTCTGAGTAATTTATAACCTCCATAAAATGCCACGTAGAGGCACTTTTTTACATTTTTGAGTAATGGTGAGAAAGAATTGCCCTGGGAATCAAAAATCCAATGAGTCATAGATTATTTTGTTATTTATGACCAGAGAGTGGTCATTGACAATATTTGGCAATTTTACAGCTATGAACCTAGGCTATTGTGCTTTAGAATGTAATTTATTAAGCAAATAAAACTCTTACTGGTAATGGGTCCTGTTAAATCTGGGGGACCACATGGGCTCCAGGCCGGTACAGCTGTGGAAGTTTCATAGTAGCCGCATACATCTTGGATGTCTGGACACTAATATTTTACACTTACTTCATGGTTTTATTTATTCAGTTGCCTTTATATTCTTGATTGGATTCTGACCAACCATTTTGGTTTAAGAAGTCATCAGCTTTGAGTAGAGAAGGAAGAGCCTGGAGAAAATAAAATGGATTTATGTTGAAAAAGCACAAATCCTTCTTTCATTAGTAAATTCAGGCTTTAAAGAAACACCAGATGTGTTCATGGAAAATAACTGATGTAAAATCATCTTTGAAAAAGAAAAAGACAAGGACCTTCATCTTAATTACATATATCCGAGGGAGAGATACAGAAGTGGACACAGAGGTAGGTAGGTCTGTATATGCATGCACACCACCCACACACAGACCCACACACACACACACACACACACACAGCATATGCTAGTGCAAGTGGTGTCAGTGAGAGCTTAGGATTTCTTTTTTTTCAAGTCTCCATTTATATCAGTAGTATTTTGTAATGTTGACTTCGGTTTAATTCCAACCGTCCTCACCTTTTAATATGTTTGGAGGAAAAGGTGATCTTGAAATTCTCAACAGAGGAAACGGATCTTTTTCAGAATTGCTACATCAGGCAGGACTTACTTTTTGTTGTTTTCTTTTTAAGCTGGAAATGGGCTTCCTTCGAAGCAATTGTTACATGTGTGTGTCTGACAAATTCCAGGGCTAGAGAAACTCAGTTACTACTTAACAGCATGAAACACTCTCAAGAACTTGTTTCAAAAGCCAAACTCCAAATACTGATCAACAAGAAAATTCCAAGAACGTTCCTTCCATTTGACAGTAAGTTCTGGGCGTTACACCTACCTGTCCATTCTACACAGAATTAACTAGAACCTCGCCGTGGTCGTTGCTGTGTATCTCTGCATAGAACAGAGATGGGCAAGTGAGACCCAAGTGTGTATGTGGAAGGGGCACTAATGCAGATAAGACTGGAAGGAGATGAAACCAGGTATGTGACTTGAGGGCTGCCCTTGTGCTCAGCCACACCCCCTCGAGGTTCTCACTGCGCCGTCTCGCGCTCCGTTATAATTTCCCACTCACTTTTCTGCCTCTCTGGTTAACTGGAAGCCTCTTGCCATTTCCTTTACCAACTGTGCACCACTCCCGTGGGGGGCCAGGTAGCAGGGCTGCTTGGATGAGCGCAGGCTTCCTCCCTGCTGGCTGCTCTGACTCTGCTTCCCTGGGCAGATGATGGTGCGCTCAGTCTGAAAACGTTCGGGCTCCTGGCTCTCCTGCGCTAATTTGTCGGAGTTCTTTATATTGTGTAGAATCAAGTCCTCCGTCAGCCGTGTGCAGCGGGAGTATTTTCTCCCGGTCTCTGTTGCCTTTTCACTTTCTTTGTGGTTTCCTCTGATGTGCGGTCTTTGATCGTCGTCAAGTTTGGTTTATCATTTTCCCTTCAAGGTTAGTGTTACTGTGTCTTCCTCCAGAATCTGCTCGGCTCTGTGGTCATGTTTCTTCAGGGAGCTTTGTAGTGTTAGCTTTTATCTCAAGATCTGTGATCCACCTACAGCTGCTTCTGTGTGTGGTGTGAGGCAGGGGTGGAGATGCGTCCTTTTCTGTGCGATATCCAGCTGTTCTAGAGCTTTCTTGAAAACACCTTCCTTTTCCCCCATTGAATTGTTTTGGTATCTTTGTTAAAAATTAGAACAACATTTCAGTTTTTGAAATTCATTCTTTCATCCATAATTATTCCAGTGAATTTTAACTGGGTTCACATTATGGTCATTTGCCCAAACAGCATGAAACACACACATGTTCCTGCTCTGGTGGGGTTTACAGTCCATGGTTCTACCCTTCGGCTTAGATTGAAGCAAGGGAGGGATTTTATAAGAGAGTAAAAATCTGTCATCGTAAGTACAAGATCCCTGTCAATAAATCTCACTTTCTCTAATCTGTTCTTTGAATTATAAAAATAAATATTATAACTAAAAAAAAAAAAAAAACCACACACAGCTAAAATGCTGAACGTGCTTTTCCAAAGCACACAGACTACCTCTGCCCCCACCCCCCAGTACTGAGATTCTCGGGTCTAAATGGAGACCATATATGCAGATGACATTTGTCATTAGGACTGGACATGTCAGCACTTGAAGAGGCCTGATGGCAGCACAGTGACAGACACGTCGAGTGAACTGTGGCTTTCAGCTCTGAGGGAAACATGAGCTGATCTGTGAATTTGTATCTGTTATGCTCCTATTTTTGAAAGATAACTATTGCTTAAATAAAACCTTAGGTTTCGATTATAGGTATTAGTGTGTGAAAATATCAACAGAGCCTTTTTCCTGTTTTGAAATGGAAGAATCCTAAATTCTAACCTGGGCAAATTCAAATCCATTATATGTCACTGACACATACTAATGGCTGTAATAACAGAAGGCTTTTGTACCAAAATCCAAAATGGATCAAGTTGAAAAGGTGTTTCCACAGCCCTATTTAAGTTACGAATGGGCCCACAGACCAGGGTCTCTGACGACCGTGGTGCCCGCACAGTTTCCTTTGACAATGGATGGGGCGCCCGTGCCCACATTCAGAGACTTTTAATGACTTGAATTGCTTTGACAGTATGAGTGCTGATCCAAGAGAATCCGCTTCTTGAATCCAAAACTAAGATCTCAGTTTATAAGAACTGTTAGTGTGGTAGTCAGTACTTTAAGTAACCCCAATGAGCAAATGCTAAGGCCTGTTTTACTAGCGGGGATAGCTCTCCTCCAGGCCCTAACGCTGATGTTTGAATGGCTTATGCTTCTTCCAAAGTAAGGGGCTGATTTGGACTTGGAACAAAGTTGGTCATCTAGATACATTTTCACACACAGATCACAATTACAAATACCCACATTTTCATATAAACTGAAACCGTGCAGTAGAGGAGCCCCAAACTGGAAGCCGCCTGAGGGCCCTGGACCAGAGTTCTGCGAACCGTTTTCATCTCAGAGTCCCCTCCCCTCCCCTTAACACCCTCTTAAAAATTATTGAGGATCTCAAGCTACTTTTGCTTTTGTGGCTTGTGTCTACCAATATTTACCATATTAGAAAATAAAACAGTGATATTTAAGAGATATTTATTAATTCTTTAAAAAAATAACCTGGTAGAAATATTTTATGAAGAATAACTGTTTTTAAAAACAAAATATTAGTAAGAAGAGTAGCATTATTTCACATTTGAAAAAAATCTCATTAATGTCTGGATGAATAGAAGACAGTTGGATTCTCTAATCTGCTCTGACAGTCTTGCAGTGTCACAACTCAGGTGGCCTCTGGAGGACCCCTGCACACTCACGAGAGAAGGATAATGGCAAAGACACAACATCCTCGTGTTATTAGAAAATAATTTTGCCCTGGAGACCGAATTACAGGGTCTCAGGCAGGGACCTCCAGGGACCCCGGATCACACTCTGAGAACTGCGGCTCTGGAATGCTTATGGGCTACATCAGAGCCCTACAGCACACCACCATACAGCCCTACAAAATGGCATGGATGTGTACCCCTTCAATACACAGGAACATATGTTTAATAATACATGCTCCCCCTACTTAGAAAACAAACAGTGTATCTTAGAATACTTAAGTGCATATTGAACATGACAGAAAAAAGAAAGATAAAGCCTACATGTCAGACCACTTCCTGTATCAGTACTTCGTAAAATCAAACAGCATGACATTGAACCATCTTAAAGGGCTAAACCAATAAGCTACCTTATGGAAATCTAAGAATGTAAAGATGGAGCTGTAAGTTCTATGTGACAGGAAAGGGACCCATCAGTTCCTAAAATAAGATAAAAAAGGCAGAAAGTTGATACTCTAATACAGACAGTAAGATGCCTGTTTTAATTTCTCTTTGGAATAGAAAGCCACTCAACTTCTTTAGAACGTTGGCTGCAGGATACTTGGCGACCATTTTTTTCTCAAACAAAAGTTTTAATTTTGTTGAAGCACTTGGAAAAATATTCCACTGAGGTCCTGGAGTTCTCTGCCTTTGAATTTGCAGAGATGACCTTAGCCTAGAAACTATCAAGAGCAATGCATTTCAGCTGCCAATGGAAGTGAGCGTATGATAGTAAAGAGCTTGGGGGAAGCACGAAATAGAATAAACACATTACTGTCATGTAAAAATGTGCATTGGTAAGGCTTAGCAGTGAATCTCTAGTAAGTTTCTAGAACTTTCTGTTCATTGGCTTTGTGTTTTACTTTAGCACATTTTGACCTTCTGTAATTTCCAGTGAAAGTGTATACAGTTCGTGATAAATAAGAGACGTATCTGTCCTCTGGTAGTGGGGGAGCCAGTGACTCAGGGTGGTGTGATCAGCTGAGGGGACCAGCTGGCCCTGAAGTTCTGATTCACTGGCAGGGTTGGCACAAAGCAGCGCTTTTTACCCCAAATCCCTGAAGTGACAGAGAGAAAAGCAGAATGGCCCCAGTAATGTAGGTGGCCGAGGCACGGTTGCTGTTTTGGGGACCAGCCTCCGGGATGGTTGAGGGGGTCTGGGTGCAGCCCCAGAGGACTCCGTGGCCCCGCTGGGTGCGATTTAAAAGACTGGAGAGAAGGACGTGAGGTTGGAAAGGCTTCCATTAGAGCCACGTTCATGCGCGAAAGCAAACCCTCCAGGTAGCCAGCTTTGCTCTGTGAGCTGAATAAAAGGCTCTTGTTGTTCCTGCTTCCTCAGAGAAAATGAGCTGATTAGTCCACTGGCCATAAGGCAGTTACAGAACGAAGACAGTAAAGGAAACCAAGTACTGGTGACCGTTCCCTCTCACCCTTGAGTCCTGGCTTTATCTTGTCATCGGCTTTCTTCTCCTGGTGAATGGTCAAGTCAGTATCCTTTTCTTTTCTGGGAGCCCTGGCATTGCAGCAACTCTCTCAAGATAATGCACGCAAAATCAGACACCTGTGAGCTTCAAGCAGCAAAAGTCAAGTCCGACCGTGTGCGCCCTGGCCTTACAGTGGAGTTCCCACCGCGTTGCCTGCACCTCAGGGTGCAGAGCTGGCTCTCTCCCGAGAACCTCGCCCCCTCTCTCCCCCCTCTCATTTCCCCTCAGTGTAACCCAACACTTCGGCAACTGGAGGCCCAAACAGTCTTGTTAACTTAAAAGTTTTCCTTCAGGTTTATTGACCCAGCAGAGTTGAACAGGGTGAGTGTTGATCTGCGCCTCGCAGGTATTTCTTTAATTATTGGGCTGGCATCTCTAGGGCCTCATAAAAACGTGCAGTGTGAGTCGGTAGTAAAGTCACTGTGTGTTTATTTATGTATTTATTTACGTATGTATGTATGTGTGTGTGTATGTATTCGGGGGGTGGGGGAATCGGGGGTTTTCTAAGGGGAGCCTCTACCTTCTGCCATAAATGGTAGCTGTGGTCTCGATAATACTGTGGTTGAACAGTAAGGGCCCCAGGACTGCTCCCTGAAAGAGATTAAACTGTAATTAAACTCCACTGTGAGTAAGGAGGGACGGAAAAAAGAAGGGGACAAAAATGTGGTGTCATAAGGCAGAGAAGAAATACATTGAGTGGGGTTTACAGCCCAGAGACGTTTTTTGCCATCTCGACTACAAAACAGTCCTATTTTTAGCCAGCCGAGGTTTTGCAAGAAGGCCCATCAGTCCCACAGTGCTGTTCTCTGAAATAATTGCACCGAGCTGGTCCCAAGTCAGCAGCACTAACGGAGAGGCAGGAGGGAGCATTTCTCAAGCCTACAGTGCTGGTGACATTTGCTTTAACACTGAATTATGTCGGCTGCCGGCGTGAAGTTCCACCTAACGGGAGCAAGAATTTAACTGGACCGTAATTGAACATACAGCTACATAATATCCTTTTGTTTAGGCTCAAAATGGATTTTTTTAAACCTACTTATCAGTGCAGCTATTAAATATTGTGGCTCTCAGGCTATCAGTCTGTGATCAGCACAGTTAGTGCATTTTACCTTCCAAGGAAGTGCACTTGAGCCAGCTGGAGCACGGAAGACAGAGGAGCGGGGAAAGTCGTAATTGAAACAGGCGACTGCTTCAGCACAGACAGGAAATAAAAGGAACACTGGCCCTCCGCGGATTAAATTAGATGTTTCAAATTCAGACAGTATCGGGGAAAAGAAGACTTACGGGAGGGGAAAAGGGTAACAGTGAGTTCATTCAGCCGAGCCCCCGTTCCCCTCCTAACACGTGTTTCTGCCGGACCCTCACTGTGCCTGCCCCTGCAAGGGTCGTCCCCAGCCCACCCCTTGCCCTCCCGCTCATGTCACACCATCCGTCCCTCCTGCCTGTCCTCACCCTCCCAGAGTCCTTTGGTTTTCCATTTCCATAAATTAGGCGTGAAATTACGTTGGGCTGAGGATACAGGATTTCAGCTGTTTTATAGTTGGAAAGGAAAATCTTTCAGACCTAAAGCAAAAACATTTTTTTAAATACGCTTCCTGCCTATTAGTTTGAGATATGCCTATTTTAGAAAATGCTGGCTTTGTAGAAAGCTTCTTTCTTCTTTTTAATCTCACAGAATTCTGTCTCATCCTCCAGTTCAAGTCAAGTCACAGGGATTGAGTGCGGGCTGTACACAAGGCCCGCAGGCTAACTGGAGACTGGCATGTGTGTGTGCGCTGAGGCGCTCTTAGCATATGTATACTGCAGACTCTCAGTGAGGGCTTGTGCGACTTTGTTAAAATATCTTAGGGAGTAGATTTTGTTTTACGTTGTAATAATCAACTGAAACGGTTGCAGCATTTTTGTTTTCACTTTCCTTATGTGCTACTGCGTCTCAGTTTTTCTATTGAAGCGAATATGGGTCTTTGTTTAACAGAGTCTGCTTAAATATCCAAATTCAAAGTTTGTTACTAGCAGTGACTGCGACATTGCTCTTTAAGGTCAGTGCCTCTTTCAGCCCGATAGCATCCAGTGTCGTTTATTTGTGGGGATGGGTAGCGTCCTTGGGTGAGGTATTTTCTCCGAGATATATATAAACACACTGAAAACGTCAACGAGTTAAAAATATGATCGCTCTGCCCTGTCCCTTCTTGAAAGCTGGTGACGGTCAGTGTTAGTGTCGCAGACGGGTAGCATCCCAGCTTTAAAGGTCTCTCTGAGGCTCCCTGGGTCCCTAAACCATCGTTCTGGGGGAGAGTGGGCCGCCCCATCCGCTCGGTGGGTGCACTGGTTCAGCTTCTTGAATTGAGCCTGGGAAAATTCTCGTGCAAACATCTGTTTCGTTCTCCCTGCCTCTGCCACGGGAGCAAGGTGGGGTGGGGAATAAACACATCGTGGGTGTGGGTTTGCATGGAAAATGTTGCGGGTTGCGTCCACTCCAGCTGGACAGCTTTATGTAGCTATAAACCTTTACTGCTGTGTTAAGGTTCTATTCAAAGGGAATGAATCTCTGATGTTCGTGGTCCAACAGAACTGTTACTAATTACTTATCTACTGAATAGCTACCAGGGCTGGCGGCTTGAACAGCAGTAATCCAGGAATGTCGTGTTCTCCAACAAGGGAACATTCTTGTTCGTATAAATAGCATGGCTTGCATTTTTCAAACTCGAAGCAGCAAACTAGAAATGCATACCTGCATCCCCCACCAAGGCCACTGGGCTTAGCGTCCTCCCAGAAAGTGTATTTCTCCCTTCCTGAAAGGTCATCCCAACATGGTCTCCAAGAATGGGGGCATTATACAGAGAACTCTGGCCTCAGGCAGGCTGTGCTGATTGCTGGGTCCCAGGTTCAGGGCTGAGCGTCCCAAAGGGTGCCTGGAAGTGGACTGGCCTCCAAGCAAGGATGAGGTGGCTGCCCGTGGCCACAATCTGTGGCACCCACAGCCCTGAACTGGACAGCCCCTTTCAGGAATTCCAGAGCTCTGTCCTGCAGAAGTAATACCTGGAGGTTTGCTCTGGTGCTTCCACATCTTCTGGTGACTGTTCCTGGAGGCTCAAGCCGCCCCTGTGCATGCAGGTGCAGAAGTGCATGCCTCGCGGCAGCCGTGTCCCGGGGCCGGTGCTTGCCGGGCGGTCCTGTGATGAGGGGGGTGTTAGCAGGCCCGTCAGCGCACCAGCCCGCCCATCGTGGTGTCGCCTGCTCGAAGCCTCGCAGTGGCCCTCCCGAGACGGGCTGTGTTATCATCCGCTTTTACAGATGAGCGCACAGAAGCTTAGCGCCTGTGAGGAATTCACCACCAGCATCCGTACACCTGGTGCGTGGAGCTGCTGGGATTCACACGCAGGGCTCTGGGAATCTGAAGCCTTTTTAGCCCCCTGTACCACATATACGTGAGCTGGACCTTCTTTACTTTGAAAACCTGGTGTGTTCAGCATGAATGGTTTTCAGACGGCGGCCCCATGTGGGCGTCGTCCAGCAGCCCGGTCAGGGTGGGTGGAGGACAGGCAGGCGGCCACAGGGAGAGGCCAAGGCTGGCCCTGAGCAGGTGATGCATCCCCACCTCCTGCTCTCCTTCCCAAAGACAAGCCCTGAATAGTAGTGATTTTAATTATTAAAGAAAAAGGGACACCAAGGTGTGAATGACCTACTAGCTTTAACCCTTGGAGAGTTCGTTAAATCACTCGTTCTCTGACGTAAGCATGTGGGAGGTGTGTGCAGCAGGGGGTGAGTTGTCTTCTCTGTTCAGGAGGGAGCCCCCAGACGGTTTGTCTAGTTTAGTGGGACGTCACTCTGAAGTCAGCCGTTTCAGATATGTCGTGCATTAATGACACTAACAGCATTAAATGAAGAGCACACACACATATTCGAGACTTGCCTTTTCCAGTCTCCCGCGCCCCCATTTCTCTTGACCCCCTTTGCGTTCTTTTCCTCTCCATGTGAGGCTCCGTGACACCTCTCTGCTCTGGAACGTGACCAAGGAAGGAAGGAGAGCCAGGGTCTTCTTTTCCTGCCTGCCTTTGCCCCCTTGGACAATAATGAAGACCTTCAGACTTAAAATAAGGGTATATGTTGATTATTGTTTTCCTGTTTAAAAATACACCCATCAGAGTTCTCAGATTTGAAAATGAAAACTGGAGGGAAGGAGCTTAGTGTAAGCACCTTGGAGTCACACGTCAAGGCCCATCCTGGGTGAAGACCCTGCCCGGCTGGAGCTCAGGGTCTGGTCAGCACGTGCAGTCTGACCCGAACAACAGGGCCACACACTGTCATCACTGGGGATTAAATCCTGGGAAACTCAGCACTTGAAAGGGAACCTCTGTTTTATTATCTGAACATTGAGGGCAAGAAGGAAGCGACTCGACTCTCCTGCCAGGAGGCTCTGGGCCTGGACCCGGTGAGGGGTACCCCTCCCTCCCCACTCCCTGTTTCCCACTCCGTCTCCCCCTCCTCCCCCACTCCGTCTCCCCCTCCTCCCCCACTCCGTCTCCCTCTCCTCCCCCACTCCGTCTCCCCCTCCCCTCCCCTCCCCTCTCCCTCCCCCTTCCCCTCCCCTCCCTCCCCTCTCCCTCCCTCCCCTCCCCTCCCTCCCCTCTCCCTCCCCTCCCCTCTCCCTCCCCTCCCCTCCCCTCTCCCTCCCCCTCATCCTCTGGCTCCAGGCTCCTTCCCTTGCTCATCTTTGAACTAAACAATGTCCTAGGAATTGTTGAGAGTAAAGGTTTTGAAAGTTCATATTTAAAAATAGGCAGTGGGGGGCTTCCCTGGTGGCGCAGTGGTTGAGAGTCCGCCTGCCGATGCAGGGGACACGGGTTCGTGCCCCGGTCCGGGAGGATCCCACATGCCGCAGAGCGGCTGGGCCCGTGAGCCATGGCCGCTAAGCCTGCACGTCCAGAGCCTGTGCTCCGCAGCGGGAGAGGCCACAACAGTGAGGGGCCCACATACCGCAAAGAAAAAAATAAAAGTAAAAAAATAAAAATAAGCAGTGGTGATTGAAATGCCTCTTTACTGGCTTGGGAAGTGCTCACTAGGTCCAGCACACCATCCATGGGACAGAAGTCAGATCGGGGCTTTCTGAGCTGTTTACGTCCAGCTGCTGCCTCGCTGGATTCCTGAGACTGCTTCCCACGAGCCAGGAGCCTGTCTTCAAGCCAGCAGGTCTGTGTTGCGGCCTGCAGCTCACACCCCATCGTGGGTGTCAGCAGGGCCAGCTCTTACTCTCTAAGCAGTGCAGGGCCCGACCAGAAAGGGGACCTGATGGCAAGGCGGGCGCTGGGGCTCAGAGTGTTGGCTCTGTTTGGCGTCTCGGGGACCGGCGCTTGGACGGCTCCCAGACACGTACCCGCCAGGAGGGCTGCTTGCTCCTGGGGAATCAGTGGGCTGCTTGGCTGCGGGGAGAGCCTGAGGCCCTTCTGATCAGAAGGAGACTCGCGCTCCCCCAGCCCCGCTCCTCCCGCACAGAGCAGCTTCCAGAAAGCCGGCGCTGTTCCAGAATCTCCCACATGGGCTTGCACAAGGCCCAGTGGTTCTACAGGTTCTGCTCTTTCCTGAGAAGAACTGAGTACAGGAAAGTTGACTTAATACATCCTTAAAAATCTGGTTTCTTTCAGAGTTGCCCGTTACAGTCACTTATTTGAAAATGATAACACAGTGGTGTGGGCTTGCATTTTTCAATAATACCTTCTAAAACCTTAAAAATTTTTTCTTAAGGCGTGTGTGTGTGTGTGTGTGTGTGTGTGCCTGATGGCTGTATAATTAGAAGTAAACTCAAATCAGAATTTGGGCATGATTGGCCCCTTCCGTATACAGCCACAGTTGAAATTTCTAGAATTACAGGATGAGTGTTCTTCTGAAGCTGGTACAAATGGATTGAAACCAAAACTGGGAAAGTGTGAAAACCTCATGTCCTTTGACTTCTTTGTAAAAGAATTGCAAGAGGGCGTTTTCCAGGAGTACTGCTGAATGTGTGTAAAACCAGGAAATAACTCTGTGACATTCATAGCGTTAATACCCCGCAATGAGTCAGAAACAGAGTTGGAACAAAGCTAGAGTGCCCTGCCTGTCATCAAAGAGCAGGGGTCTGACACGTGACCAAGCCTGTCCTCATCACACGGAGGCTTGGGGCACAGCTTTCCTTGTGGTCCACGGGAGCCGTGTCCACGATGCACACGTGGTGTCAGGGCATCAGCACGGGAGCCAGAGCCCTGGGTTCAGATCCTGGCTCTGCCACTTCCTGGGACCGTCTCAGCTCCTTTGTGCTGCAGTATCTCCAGTTGTGAAGTGAACGTCGTGATAGTACTTACCTCATAGGACTCCAGCGGGGGGATTAAACACAGTGTACCTACAGTTCTCCAGACTGTGAATATGTTTAGATGTTGGCAACTCTGATGATGACGGTGGTGGTGATGGTGTTGACAGGTACTTGCCAGCCTGCTTTGCGTCATCACCCAAATCGGAACATCGCAAAATAATCTGATAGAAAGTCGCATAGATAGAAACAAGTCTATTACGACATCCATTACCTAAACTAAAGAGAGATGTGAGAGGATTCTTTTTACCAGGTCCACCTGTACTTTTATCCTGTCAGCTCTAAGATTTAAAATCTTAGACCATTTGATGTGGGTATAGTGACACCATTCTTCCTGCTTTCTTGAGCCTTTTGAGTAAACATTTCTCATCGAAAGTGAAATAACATTTCCCCGACTTCTTATTAGTGAATGGGAAAAGGACCCCTACAAACATATCAAATGAGTGAAAATCACTGTGGTTTGAGGAATGAGAGTTTTACTCAGTGCCAAGGAAGGGAAAGCCTTATTCTCTGCTTCCTCGAGTTTTTTGCTACTAAAACAAAGTAAGTGTTTGGATGGAAAATGCAGCAAATTAATATTTTGTGTTTGTTATCTTTAATTGAAATGAGGATGCAGATCGGTGGATTTTTATGTTGCTGAAAGAGCAAATACACATAGTTCAGTATTCCAGATTTACATGAAATTTGAATGTTATGATTTGAGAAGTTAGTATCCCAAGGAAACCTTCCAAAATAGCATCAAATCTGAAATCCTAAACATGGCTTGATCGTTAAGGGCACTCAGGGGGCTTCATAAAATTAGAAGCTCCCAAGCCCCTCACCAGCTTACCTAATTGCAATCTGTAAAAGTCAGGCTTGAGAATTTGTACTTTTTTAAAGCACCCCAAGTGATTCAAAATACACATGATAAAAAAAAAAAGTATAGTTTCTAACCTGGACCATCCTCATTTTTTCGTCCTCTTTTTTGGGGCACTATCTTAGTGAAAAATAACAAATGTTATACTTGAGATAAAATGACCAGGGACCCCAGTTCTCTGTAAGCCTCAGGGAGAAGTTTTGAGGCTGGGTGGACTTCCCGCCCCCACGTGGCAGGGGCCCCCCATGCACGGCCGCCGAGCCCTCTCTAGGAGACGTGCGCACACACCCTGTGCTTGCACTGGAAGAACACCTCCCACCTGAGGTCACAGCACTGGTTACACTTTCTCTTCGCCTGTAGACTTCCTGCTAACTTCTGGTGGAAAGAAGGGACCTGGCCGGGCCCTGGCTTCACTGGCCACCGTAAATGCACCTGATGTACTTATGATGAATTATCAACACTCATCTGAGTGTTTCTTTAGGGTCACATTGCAAGTGTGTCCTACATATCTTTAGAGCAAAGAGCTGTTTCAATTGGGTGTAATACACTGTGAGTGACTGTTAACGTGGATGAACATCTGTTTACAGGGTCCTTGTATTGCAAGGCTCATTGTGTTCTTGAAGGAGTCCACGTGGACTTCACGTCTGCATGTAATCATCTTCAACTCTTATTTGAATTCAAGGCTTGGTTCCTAGTAATTTTCCCATTTGTTACTTCATGGTTATTATTTTTAAGGCTGAAAGTTTCCTGCAGTTATTAATTGTTCTCCAGTGAGGAAATATAGATCCTCATTCTAATAGCTGACTTAAAAGATAAATACAGAAGAAAGAGATTGGGCCATTTGGAAGGGTAGATTCCACACAGTGATGAAAGCAGTGAGACCAGCATTGTGTGCATTTGTGTAACTTGGAGCCCACGGGTTTTCGGTGTAACTGAGAGTTCCCTAAAAAACAAAGAAGTCACTACCTTGGAGTCTTCAGCAGCATATAAAAATGCATTCATTTAGAACATTTAGGATATTATTAACATCTAACTACATTTAGTCTGGAATAGGACATGTCTCTCTCCTTTTCAGAGGTTCCAAATGAATTTTATGTCCTTGGGGTAAGAATAACAAGTATGTCCAGTATCTACACATACGAGGGTCCTTTCACTACATACATGTAGCTTTTGATCAATCTATAAAGTGATTTGGGCACCACTATTAGTATTCAGAGGTGATAGACTTTGGAAGGCGATATCACTCATTCCATCATCTTCAGACAGCGTATCGACCCTGTTCTTCCTGAGGTCAGGCCGAGGCCACACTCTGCCAGGGCTGCCGTGCTCCCAGCAGCTGACTCTGCTTCTGCCCTCGGCACCACAGCTGCCCCCCAGGCTTTCAACCAGCAGACTCCGAGCGCTCACGTCGCACAACGTGCCTCCACAAAACACCACGATTCCGTCTCCATGAGTTTTGCGACAGCTGGGTGTCTGTCTCCCCAGTGTTCGCACGACCTCAGCGGTTTGCACGGTGCCGCACGACCTCAGCGGTTTGCACGGTGCCGCACGACCTCAGCGGTTTGCACGGTGTCGCACGACCTCAGCGGTTTGCACGGTGTCGCACGACCTCAGCGGTTTGCACGGTGTCGCACGACCTCAGCGGTTTGCACGGTGCCGCACGACCTCAGCGGTTTGCACGGTGTCGCACGACCTCAGCGGTTTGCACGGTGCCGCACGACCTCAGCGGTTTGCACGGTGCCGCACGACCTCAGCGGTTTGCACGGTGCCGCACGACCTCAGCGGTTTGCACGGTGCCGCACGACCTCAGCGGTTTACACGGTGTCGCACGACCTCAGCGGTTTGCACGGTGCCGCACGACCTCAGCGGTTTGCACGGTGTTGCACTTTCCCAAGTTTTGTCTCAGTGAGCTGATATTTTAGGGAATATCTTAGGTGGAGAAGTGTTCGAGGTAGAGTTGAAATAAATATGAAGAAAAAGGATTTGGAATGTAATTATTGAACTGTGGGAATCTCCATGGGTTTATCGTAAAAGAAGAAAGAACTCACTAGGTGTTGGTTATGGTATTGGAAAAGTGGCTTTGTAAATTCACTTCAAAAGATGTCGATAAATTTCTCATAAAGATCTAAATGTCGTATTTTGTCGGTTTTGTTGTTTTCTTTCATTTTCCTTCCCATTAAAACATGTCCACCTGGGATAACCATTCACTTGCCCACCCTTTATTTCGAAGGGTCCGTTTCCACCTCCTGTCCATTTAAAACAAGGTCACTCCCACATAGGCAGTCAAGCACTTTCCATCATCTCACTCCTGCTGTCCTTGGGGATCCCTCGTCCTGCCAGACCCGAGCATGTTATACCTCACGCTGGGTACAGACGTTTCTTCATCTGTGGCCCTGAACTGTCACATTTCCTGTTCTTTTAAGTCTGGAGTATCTGGGAGAAGTGCTGAGACTCGAGGCAGAGAGTTTGTGTGCGTTTAGGAGCACTAAGCCGAATGAGAGACCCAGAGTTCCAGGTGACGGTGTAACTGCAGAGCGGGAAGGGAAAGGATAGTAATTATCCCCCAGGGGTCTGTGAACTCCCTTTGGCATTTTAAAGTGAGATGAGCTGCCTTCACGATATTCTCTGTCTATCACCTGTGCATGTGACGCATCTGCAGCCTTCACCTAGGTTAGTTCAGGAGTAGCCAGGTCTCCTGGACTTGCCTCCATTCACTTGTTAACACAAGAGCAGACTCCAAGTTCTGGGACGTCTTAAGGGCATACATCAAGTTTTCATTTCATGAAATTCTGGGAAGAGGTCATTCATAATTTCCCATGCTGATTCAGACCTACTTTAAAGGAGCATAGTAATTTATGTGTATCTGAATTTCTTGTAACTGTTCTGAAGGCAGCTGGAACTCTTAGGCTCTCCTTAACCCATATCTATACACCTGGGACAGCCTCATAAATTCCTAAAACTGTTCTAGAGTAGAGAAGTGCATCCCAAATGCAAAGTCATGTTATCATGGGTTCTGAGACTACCATTGAACCGTGGGACGTCAGGGAATTTAAAATGACCCCGGAAAATGTGCCCCGCCCCCCCGAGGAAACCTTAGGAAGTCATTTGTTGAGTCTGGAAAAGATCACTGTTGGTGGGTAAGTGTAGACAGGGAAAGGGGATCAAGAACTTAGCCCTGGAGCCACATGAAGATGAAATATACGAGCACTAGAGAAGGCACTGAGAAGTGAAACCCTCTAATAAGAATTTCATTATGGGAGTAGAGGGAAATTATCAGAGGACTATTTGAAGAAAATTTCCCAGAACTGAAGCATATGAATCTTGAAACTGCAAAAGCTTTATGAGTGTCCAGCTCAGTGAATGAACAAAGACCCACACCAAAGACCATTACTGTGAAATTTCAACATTGGGATTAAAGAGAAGATCCTAAAATTTCTAGGAGTACAAACAGGTTTCTTACAAATGATCCAGAGTGAAAGCAGGAGAAAATGTGCCACTGAATTATGTTCCAGCACAGAAATGAGAAGCCCAGGGAGCAATGCCTTCTAAATTGTGGAAATGATTTTTAATCTGGAATTCTAAACCTATACAAAATATTCTAGACATTTTCAAATATGCATCATTTTAAAAGAAATTATCTTCCACGTACTGCCCTGAGAAAGCTACTGGAGAACATTCTCTACCAAAACAAGGGGGTAAACCAAGAAAGAGGAAGGCATAGGATTCAGGAGGTAGGGGATGCAACACAAAGAGAGGAGAAGGACATTCTCAGGGTGACAGCAGAGGAAGATCGAGAGCAAACAGTCAGTGATTGAAGGTGGAGGTTTCAGGAGGTGCGTCTCCAGGAGGAAAATGAAAAGGGACCAGTAAGTACTCTGACAGGTTTGAGGGTGTGGAGAATTACATTTTTACAGAGAGTTGAAGGGTGTGAGAGAACTCAGATATATAAGGAAAACTAATCAAATGAAAAACCCCAGCAGTTATTAAGTCTGGTAGAGGGAGGGAAGGGATTGTTAAGAAACTGAAATCACGATCCACCAGTTGATTCAGAAGTGAAAAATTCATTTAGAAATTAATAATGGCTACTATGAATATAGACTTAACCAAAAATTGAGAAGTAATTGTAGATGGAAATTAGGGTAAACAAGTGTGTAAATGTACTAAACATCCCCTATTACTATACTAGGCAATAGTTAAGGCCTAAAATGGATTCATCAGGCGATAAAAGAATAAAACACATCATTTACCAAATGGTTACAAGTGTTGAAAAGGGCCCTAGAGCCTGACAAGTTGGGAGGAGCAGGGAACAAGGGCACTGTTTTTTATTGTAAGTCTTTTAGCACTTTTTAATTTCTTATATTATCTACATGTAATATTTTGGTTAGTTTAAAAACTAATTTTAAAATAAATATAATTTGATTATATGACGTACACAGCATTAAAGTTAAAAAACATACTCAGTTTTCATCTTTACTAACTATACCACTGCACCCTGCGTTCTAGAAACAGGAAGTAAGACTTTCATTGTTCTTGCTTTGAATTGCGATATGATCGACATGTAACATTGTATTCGTTTCAGGTGTACAACATAATGATGTGATATTTGCATATATTGCAGAATGATTACACTAAGTCTAGTTAGCGACCATCATGACACATAGTTACAGTTTTTTTCTTGCGATGAGAATTTTTAAGATCTCTCTTAACTTTCAAATAGACAATACAGTATTATTAACTGTAGTTAGTACCGTAAGATGTCAGTATCATTCATCAGGGAAAGAAGTATATTAGTTTCTTGCAGCTGTTGATAAAAATTACCAGACTTCAGGGCTCAGAATGGCACTGCTCTGGACGGGACTGTGACCCACTCCCCCAGCCAGCAAAGTGACGTTTAGAGGTGGCGCCTTTGGGAGATAATTGGATTTAGAGAAGGTCATGTGGTGGTCCCCTCATGATGGGGTTAGTATGAGAAGTGAGAAGGTGGCTGTCTGCAGGCCAGGAGCTGAACATGCTCTGACCTCAGACTTCTAGCCTCTAGACCTGTACGAAAATCACTGTCTGTTGTTTAACACTGAGTCTGCGTTATTTTGTCGTGGCAGCCCAAGCAGACTAAGACAAGCACAAACTTACCTGATAGTTCAGGTCAAGCGTCTGGATGGGTCTCACAGGCTAAAATCAAGGAGCCCGCCGAGCAGTGTTCCTCCTGGGGGCTCTGGGAGGCGCTGTGCCCTGCCTTTCCAGCTCCTGGAGGCCCCCGCATTCCTTGTGCCCCTTTGCCACGTCACCTCACATCACTGCATCCTGTGCCTTCTCTGATCCCGCTGCTTCCTATGAGGACCTCGCGCTCACACTGGTTGCCCAGGTAACCAGCACAGCCTCCCCTCCTCAGGACCGTTATGCACATCTGCATCACTTGAGCTGTGTCAGGTCACATGCTCACAGGTTAGGGGATCGGGGTGTGGACATCTTTGGGGACGTTATTCAGCAACCACTAGAGGTGAGGGAGCCAGCAGGTGTGAGCAAACAGCCTTCCTCACGCTTAATCCCCAAGCATCAGGACGGTTGTCAGCGAATTGACATTTGTTTAAAACCATGTACGTGTTCCTGGTTATATTCAGATATAGAAGAAAACTCAAATCTAATTTCAGTTCTAACTATAACTACTGAAAACCTTGATATTTTGAAAACTTTGGAAATTTCATGGATAATTTGCCTTGTCTCCATTAAAACAGGTAAATAAGTCAATGGCAGTTAAGAGTTGGATGCTTGTGTCAAACAACTGAGTTTAAAACCCACTTCCACCTCTTTGCTCATGAGTTTGGACCAGTCACGGAATCTCTCTAAATCTCGATTCCCGCATTTGTGCAACAGAGAAAACCGGCATCTCCACCCCATGGGTTGTTGCCAGGCTGTGCCTGACACACTGAGGACACCGTGAGTGGGGGCTCTTACTGTTATTATTAATCGATGGTTCATCTCCTTGACGAAGGGGCTTGTCTGACATCCCCTAAGCCCTGAGAGATTATTCCTGAGCTGTCGTGCTGTAGTGATGCAGTTTATGTCTGGATTTGTCAACAAGTAATAGGATTGGTAACGTTGTTCATGGAAAGGGGGGGACATTTCATGAAAAACAGTAAGAACTTCAACAGCAGTAAATGCAATGTCATGTATTTAGGGACAAAAAAATGTATCTTTATGGACACAAGAAGGGGAAAAATAATAAAAGATATCAGAGTGAATCAAAAATCATTTTAATCGTAGGAGCTAATAAATGTAAAGTGTGTTATTATTTAAACGGCAGTGAGATTATATGCAAGCACGGTTTAGCTGCGTAACCGACAGCAAGTTGTATTAAGGACATTTTGTTATCCGGTTACATTTGACTCTTGTGTAATAGCGAATTTGGCTGCCCTTTGTCCCTCACTGCTGGAACCGAGGCTCTAAACCCTTGGAATTTCCTCAGTGCAGGGGCATCTTGTTTATTCGTGGTGGGCTACTAGCTAGTAGGATGGGGCTGGCCACCCGCCGGGTTAGAGAGCTGGAGCTCTGAGCCACACAAGGGCAGCCCACATCCTGGCCTCCAGGGAGGAGGGGGCTAGGGATCAAGTTCAACCACACTGCCAAGAATTCAGTTAATCAAGTGCGTAACGAACCCCTAGTCATGACTCTGGGTACCAAGGCTCAGTGGAGATGCCTGGTTGGTGACTGTACACGTGTGCGGGAGGCTTTTGTGTCCTGAGGGCATGGAAGCTTCCTGTTTGAACTCTCCCGGGGCCCCTGA
Source organism: Globicephala melas (assembly GCF_963455315.2). Taxonomy (NCBI): domain Eukaryota; kingdom Metazoa; phylum Chordata; class Mammalia; order Artiodactyla; family Delphinidae; genus Globicephala; species Globicephala melas. The sequence continues at coordinate 101,568,314 of NC_083324.2, forward strand.
TGTGTCCCCCCACCTGCCTGGTCCGGGTTTGTGTCCTTCACGTACTGTGGTGCTGTCCTGAGTTTTGTGAGTCATCCTAATGAAGTATCAAACCTGAGAGGGTCATGGGAACCCCTGAATTTGCAGCTGGTTGGCCAGGATTACAGTGGCCGAGGGATCCCACACTGTGGCTGGTGTCGAGGGGAGGGCAGTCGGGTGGGTGGTGTCAGGATGACGTCATAATGTTGCACTGACAGACTGGGGAGGGAGGCAAAGAGAATCCAGGGATGTGCCAGGAATTAAACCAGGCAGACGGTTTTTGAACGTGATTTGACCTAAAATACAGATGCTGAGTTGCATCAGGAGGCTTGGAGCCAAGTGGGGCTTCCAGACCCCTGACGTGTGGCCTGAGAGGAGGGGTCTGTGGAATCCCCCTCCCTGAAGAAGTGGTACCGTCCCCTGCAGCCCTGCTGTCCGGCCTCGCCATTGCTGATGAGTGTCAGAAACGGCCTTTCTTCTCCTACCGTGTCCATCAGATTTTCTAGGCGTTTCTGCTGACCCCGTGTCTGTGAATGAACTGACCCACACCTCTCAGGAACCCACAAAAAAGCCCCAGGAAGGAACCCATTTCTGTGCTCCCGCCCCCGCCCTGCTTTTTGGTTGTGAAGACCTTGAAGGGCCGGGGGTGTCCACAGTGACACGCGCTGCACCTGTGTGCCTCCCCTCCCCCGGACCATGGCCCTGGTGGCCACCTGGCCCCCGCCTCGTGACTCATGGTTCCTCTGTGCCTGTGTTGGGCCGGCTGGCCCAGCCTTCTCTTGTTGCCCGTTCTAACCTCTGGGCATTAATATTCCAGTTTGACATCTGGGCAGCTGAGCCTGGGAGAGTGTAAGGACCCGCCAAGGTCACAGGCGAGCGCGGCCAGGCTGGACTCCCCAGGGGCCCTGGGCACACCCCGCTTTTACAGCAGTGCATGAGCACCGAAACCTCAGTCACCAGGTCTACAGAAGTGCGTGTCCTACAGAAAATATTCCAAACTTGTGAAGTGGACTTATGCTTTATTGCTACCTTAGAGTCAAAGTTCTCTCTTTGGTAACTCAGGAAAATCTTTCTACCTTCTCCACATTAAAAGTGTTTCAGGCATCTGGGGCCTCCTCTCCTGCCTTTTTTATATATTCGGGCCTAGAGATTTTACATGTTAATTTTGTTGTACAAGACAGAGTTAAGCCAATTAATGTTTAGATTAAAAAAACAAAACCAAACCATAAATCCAAAAGAACATGTCGAGTTCTGTTTTTCCCCTTATTGGAAGTGAAATTCCCATTAGCGGCAGCCAGGCCTGAGCGCGGAGGGAGAATGGGGCCCGTTGTGTGCAGAGATGGGCTTATCACATGGTTAGCAGCTGGGGTTTATGTGGCGGCTCATTAAATAAAGCAGCAGTGGCAGCCACCTCCTGCTGGAGTACGCTTGAGGTACGGTACCTGAGTTTTCGAATTCTAGCTGTAGTCTTTTGTACTTTGTTTTATGTCTCTCTCAGTTTTCTGACTGTTCTTGACATTTGCTGACCTCACAGTACTTTTATTATTATTTTTATTGCTACTATAACAATGATAACTTAAGGGCCTGATTTATATGATGGCAACTTAGCCAAGGGGGAGATTAAGGCGTACCCAAAGAAACATGCCGTAAATGCTTGAGGCTGTCAGCCTTGCGTTTTATTAAGTGGGAAACTTTTGTTTTGACACAAATGAGTTTGGAGAGTCCTGAGCGACTGCAGGATTGTGTTTGCTGGGGCCCACGGCTGTGGGTCCCTGAGCTGGAGACATCTCAGGGCATCTGTAGTTGGTCACCCTACATGACACTCAATTTACTCAATTTCTTTCTTTCCTCTTTTTTCTTCTTTTTTTTTGAGTAATTGGTAGTCATTCTTTTGTTCTTTCTTTCTGAAGGAATTCTGATTTTCGGAATGACGAAAATGCCACAAATTACAGGCAGATTCCCTTAATTGTAGTCATGTCATTTCCAGCTGGCTTGTTTGGGAGGCGCCAGACCTGCTGCACTCACAGCAAAAGCCAGTCCCCTGGGAGGGTGGGTGGCACTGCCCTGAGGGCTCTCGGCCCCCGGGCTCAGGCTGTGGGCAGCACCTGGGCCCTCGTGCACCCACCTGCCAGCGAGGGCTGGGCTCGCTGTGTAGCCTGAAGCCTGGTGCGTGGACCCCGAGCCTGGGGTGCCGAGCTCACCTCCTGCCCCGAAGCCTCAGCCTCTGGACTCTGCTGTCTTGAGAGTCCGGCCTGGAGCCCAGCCCTGCCCCCTCCCCCAGCCGACCCCCCTTCCCACACGCTTGCTCCTCACCCCGCTTCTTGGCCAAGTGCTCGCCACTTCCCTCTTTCTGCATCGTACTTACCAACCTCGTTGAGGGCTCTGATTTAACGAACTTTGGTGAACTGAGCTGAACTGTACTGATGCTTCGCTATTTTACCATTTCTGTGGAGTTATTAAAATACCCTCCTGTGTGGGGTACAGAGTGCGACCTTGAACATCCTTAGACCGACCTCTGGGACACACCGTAACGTCACACTGAAATTGTGGCTCGTTTGGGTGCATTTACCCCTTGACCACTGTCGTGTTAACATCTCCCTCTTTATCGGATATTTCAGCGTCCTGGCTGAGAACCGTCTCTGCTGGGCCCCTTCACCGCCTTCATCGGCACCCTTCCGGGCTTTATTTCTAGGAACGTGTTTTACAAAAGGGAGCTGTTACCGCTTGGTGGGAGTGACTGGGTCTTGAGCAGACAGCAGCCCTTCTGGAGCTCAGAGTGCTGAGCAGGTCACCCGGGGGGCAGGTCACGGCCCTGCTTGTGCCCCAGACCCTCCTCGCCAGCCAGGTGGGCTTCGTGAGAGCTCGGTGAGCAGAGTGGCTGAGAGGGAACACAGGTCCCAGCTGACCTGCTTGTCCCTGGGGTCCAGCTGTCCGCCGAGGAGGAAGCCTGAGTTGGCCTGAGTGCTCGCAGGGATGAATCAGCACCTGCCCTGGACACAGAGTCCAGCCCCAGCCTGGGCGTCGTCTAGCGCAGGCCCCAGACAGCAGCTCTGTCCGCATGGCTGACCCAGAGAACTCATGAGCATAAGAGGTGGCGGGTTTAGGCCACTAAGATTTGGGGGCCCGTGTTACTCAGCCAGAGTGACCATACATCCACCGGAGGCCTAGGTCAGACACAGCGGCCGCGTGGAGCTCAGCTGGGGTTCATACCTCGCTCGGGACGCGTCCAGGGCCATCAGGCTGGGAGCCTGTGGCCGCCTGCCAGCAGGGAAGGTGCTGGCTTTGCAGCCACTCACGCCCGGCCGCTGACCCCAAACCAAGGAGTGCTTTGTCTCCTCTCTGGTGACCCCAGTCAGTCCTGGAATGTTGGGAACACGGGGTTTGCTTTGTCCGTGAGAAAACAATGCGGGTGGAGACCCTGCCAGCTTTCTGCAGATCTGAGGTCCTTCCTTGAGTTGTTGCCCGGAGGTGGCTGCTTGGGCCGAAACGACATCTCTGGGTGCCCTGTGCGTCCAGGAGGCTGGAGCCTGTTTCAGAGCAGAATGACCCATCACTTCCGGGCTTTCCTGTCTGCCAACTGGAAGCAAAGGTCTCTGAGCCCCTTGGGATGGAAGGATCCGCGGGGTGGAAGGGTCTTGGTCCCTGAATCAATGCAGGGATGAGAGGGGATTCTTCTGTGCTGGACTTTGTCCTCCAGGGCTGCGGCCGCCCGCCACCCGAGGCTGCTGAGCCCCCAGAGCAGGGCTGGTCTGACCCGAGGTGGTTGTAGATGTGAACAGGACGCGAGATTTCCAAGAGCACAAAACAGAACGTAAAATATCTCAACAATTGTTTATATACATTACAAGTCAAGATAATAATACTTTGGATGTATTAGATTAAGTAATATATTATTAAAGTTCATTTCACCTGCTTCTGTTTTTACTGCGGCTACTAGAAGCTTTTGGGGACCTTTGAGGTGACAGTGTGCTGCTTTGGCGCACAGGGCTGTCCTGAGACACTGCAACCACACGTTTGTCTACAGTACATCCCCTGAGCCCGGGCCCTGGAGCCATCACTGGGCACTGTGGCCTGGTCTTCCAGACCCATCGCAGGCCCTGTCCCTACAGTAGTACTCTGCCATTCTCTGAGAAATTGATGTCTCCAGAATGAGGTGTTATCCACATTGTTAAAACTTCAAATGAAGCGTTTCTGAGTATAGTATAGTTTTTCTGTGCTGTCCTTCAGAAATAAGAAAGGTCTACCAAATACCACCATGGCATTCAGTTGCCATGGTCATGGTTAAATTACTCCGTTCCAGGAAATGAGGCCTAATGATGCAGCCTGTTACAATTGTATACTGTATAGCATCATGACTTTCATCGGATAAAACAATTTTTCTTGCTACTTGTTAGAATTTTTCTTAACCCACCATCTATATATAGCATCCATCTATATATAGCTTTTTTATTCTTTTATACTTCATGCTGAAGATTTATTGAGTACAAATAAAAACATGTTTCTAATCCTGTTTTTCAACTATAAACCATCTGGATTTGTTATGGCCAAAGGACTTCGTGAATTACATTCCTAATCGTGCTTGGCTAACGTAAGTCTCTGCTAGAAGGTAATGGGTCAGCTTCTTAGGACTTTGGGGTACTCTTGGGGCACATTTTTATCCTTGCCTTGTTACACTAAAAAGTCATTGTTTATGCTTTATTAGAAAAACAATTTATGCTGTAACAGATTACGTCTATAGAAAAACTACTCTGGAAAACTGTCTTTTTCTTTCTGCGTGTTTTCTGAGCAGTGATGTTTAAAATAGAGTTGCACCATTTTAATCTGCGTGTTGCCGTGATCTGTTTTTCAGATCTGAAAGCCATATCTGTGATGGACCAGAGAATGAAATCAGTTTGTTTTGCGTGTAATGTGGAGGAAACTAGGCTGCCCTATGGTCAGTTACATCCAAAAGAAGGAAAAATCCAACCCCACAGAAGCACTGAAAAGTTGCTTTATTCTTCTCTGCAGCCTCTAGAAGAGGTGGCAGAGGGTACCAGTCACATGACGCGAAGCCGTGCGTCCGGAAGTGCCTCGTACCCCTCTGCCCAAAGGCCTCTGACGTCTCCGTCCTCTTGGCCCCAGACTCTGCTCTAAACTTCCACCACCTCTGGCCCCCCACCTTTCCTTCTGTCCCAGCCTCTCCATCTCCTGTAGCCAGTATTCCTTCCAGGACCAGACAGCCCTGAAGTCAAACAGATGCTGGACATCCTCAGGTCCGGGACGGGGAGGAGGTTTGTGAAAACTTACAAATGAACTTTTCTGGTCTCTGTTTCATATCATTATGCTTAGAATTTTTTAAAATTGGCAGTCATAAATAGCCCACCTGTAACATGCAAGATATAACTTTTATCACAGCTGATTGAACCTCTGAATATTTTCCTGGTGTCAGGGCCCTGACTAAGGTTGAGAAGTGTTTTTGGTTTTTGTTTTTTAAAGACTGGCCCATCCAGCCTGACCAGCTACCTGATTATTACAAATCCAGGGCTGGCCAGAGACCCAGGGGGAAAGGGCAGGACTTTGTAAGTCACGCAAGCTAACCTTAACATGTTAACATCTTTTCTGCCACTAAGTACCAAGAGCCTGGTGTCCTTTTAGTGTGTGTGTTTGAAGCTCAGTAATACGAATGAGTGAGCTGCACTGTCACGTCACTCGTACTGATGTTTTCACATCTGTGTCTTTTGCGTATCTTCGGTAGTAATACAGCTGCTGCCTCTTAAGATGCCGAAACTGTGCATTTTCCAGCAGGGTTGCCGTCACCAGCGTGAAACATCGTGGTGCTTTGTAAGGAAGGAGGACACGTTAGCTTTATGCAACATGCGTCTTGTTCCCATTTCACACCTGGCTTCGGATTTTGTGTTCATTTTGTGCCCTTCTCCTGGGTCATTTCAGACGCGTGGTTCCTGACCTCAGCGTGTAGTGGAGTCAAGCCCAGGGGTGCGTGGGGAGAGAGGCACCCTTCGCCCTCGGGACACACACGGGCCCCACTTAAAACATCAGGGTCTGGGGAGGCTGCGCCTGTCTGGCCTCGGGCCAGCCTCCCAGCAGGAGGGGCCGTCGGGGAGACTGAGCCGCGTGACCCAGCCTCATCACCTCTCTGACCTCGGCTTTCTGAGGGGCAGGCCACAGGGTTCTGGGAATCAGGCAAGCGGGTGGGCGTCCGTGGCGCCTGGCACGGTGTAAGCATTTAGCGACATTGTCTTGTAAATATTTTATTTCATTTTGATCGACAGGGCAATTCTGCCCGTATTCCTGACTTCCTAGCAATTCCTAATACTTCTCTTCGCCAAGACTGAGTTAAAATCAGGAGCTTTGAGAGTCAGGCATCTGGCCACGAGGCACTTCCTCCTGTGGGCGGCACCGTGCTGGCGTTTCATGACAGTCCCATTTGCTTTAGATTCAGATTTTTATTGGTCCTAAGAAAGACTTTGAAAGAGATCATTAGAAGATTAAGGCTTGGGAGCATTTTGTGACCTCCAGTGAGATGAAGAAGTTATCTCGTCGACCTTACTCAGGTTAATGAAGCTTCAGTTGGAGGTGATTGAGTCTGGTTCTGTGCGTGGAGGAACAGTGACCCTTAGAACAGACTTCGGTTTGGGTGTTTTGTTTTTCCTTCTTGCTGTTTGAATACATGTAACTACGTCTGTTGCTAGAAATTTCTTTGGGGCTAGACTGGAGTAAGGAAATAAATTAGAGAGTTGGACCAAATTCTGTGAGTCTGGACTACACCAGGCCAAACTCCCTTCCCTCCCATGCAGTTTCAATAGAATTCCATTGAATTAATTTTGCTTGTAATAAAATCGGCTGCATTTCAGGCCTCCAGCTCTGGGGACTTCTGATCCAAGTACAACAGCCTGTGCTGTGCAGCCTGTTGACCTTGGCGGCAAGGGGTGGGGACGGGATCGTGTTTGAAGTTGGCCCCTTCTACCCTGCTCATCAGTATTTCAGGACAGCTGGGATTCTCTGAAAATCAACTTTTGCCAAAAAAAAAAAAAAAATTGCTGGTTTGAGAGGATCATGCTACTCCTAAATTATTATTCCTACAATACTATAAAATTGTAAAAGGCTCCATAAACCATTAAGAGTATTGGAAGCCAGTGACTCATCTTTCAGGGCTAAGTTGAAAGGAAAGGCAGTTAGGGCCAGCAGGGTCCATTCCAGAGGACGTCCACAGCACGCTGTGTTCCCCGAACCGACGGTGCAGCCGGGTCTCACACGGGATGACCTGGGCTGGGATGAGGGGGACAGGGGACAGCAGAGGGCCAGGGCCACTAACAGCAGGGGCGGAGCTGGCTCGGACGCCGGCGGAGGGACCTGGCAGGCGGAGTCCTTTGTGAGGGGCATCCCCTAAGCACAGCCAAGAGCGTACTCCGACCAGCAAGGTGTCCTGTGCCACCTTCACGAAGCGGGGGCCTCCCGGTCTGGGTCCATGCTTATAGACTCAGAGATCTGACGGCACAGGGCAGGTTTGTCCAAGTGCAGCATTCAGAGAAAAACCCACTTCCCGCAGGTAATTCTTCAGACTCCAGTTGTGTGCGTAATGAGATCTGAAAGAAGAAGAAGAAAAATCTTGGTTGCTTCATATCATGGTATTAAATTTATACATAAAAAAAATAGATGCTGCATCATCACGTCCGTACCACGTCCGACCTCTGCGTGGACTTGGACTTGTAAATCTCGGGGTGCACTCCAGCCGCCCCAGTTAAAAGGAAAGTCCCCTTGGTGTAGAATAAGGCAGAAAGAAAAGGCACGTTCTTCTCTGGGTCTGACGTCCCTCAGACACTGGAGCTGTTGTAACACACGGGCGACGTGTGTCCGGGAGAGGTGGTGAGCGTGTTGATCCTCGCGGAAGAGGAAGTGGGCAGAGCTTCCTGGGGTGGGAGGCTGCCCACTCCCTGGGTCTGGCATCCAGCAGTGCCCCGTCTTGCCAAGCAGGCGGGTGGAGAGGCCCCCGGCCCACAGGCTGGGGAACAGGAAGGAAAGCAGGATGGTCTGTGTGACGGATCAGGCTCCCGGTGCCTGGTGGAGGTGGGTGGGCTGAGTGTCACAGGAGCTCGGAGGCAGAGGGGCACAGGCCTTCGAGCGCCACGTGCCCGGCCAGTGCCAACCATCCCCAGGGAGCCACAGGGCCACCTTTCCCGCCGTGGAAGCTATTCGACGAGCAGCAGGTGTTGGGATCTAGTCTGTGTGTCCCGCCAGACTGAGTACTGACATTGAATCCTAATGAGACCCCTGTGCTACCCCACGTCTCATCCTCATGTGACAGACGAGGAAACCGGGCCTCAGAGAAGGAAGGGATTCGCCCAGTGTCACACTTTCCCAGAGGGTCGGAAGTGATGGCTTAGAAAACAAAGCCTTCTATCCTCAGGTGCGGTTCCGAGAATGTCTCTTTTCCCCCACGTCAGCGGTCGGCTGCAAGTGGAGGGGTGTGTTCAGCGCGCCCTCCTCAGAGCCCATCGCCAGCTGTCCCGCAGGGGCGGGGGTCTGTGTGTGGCTAGAGGGGCCCTTCGGAGGGAAGGGTCCTCAGGAGACGGATCACAGGACACTCTTCACAAGACGGTGCACGTCATCGCACGGTGCCCCCATGGCGAGCGTCGAGTGCACCGTCTCTCCTGGAAAATTGTGGCCTGGGTCACCAAGTTTCCTTCCAAGTCATAATCTTCTCAAGTCGCTCATGGCTCTTCGGTCGATTTTGGAGGGATTTGGAGGGAGAAGGTCTGGGGAGAGTCCCAGGCCCTAGCCCACCAGACACGTGGATTCACCTAGAGGTAGCTGTCCAGCTCTGGAGCACGGGTCCATCGGTCAGGAGACAGTCCCCGGGGCTGAGGAGTGGGGCCCCGGGTCGGAGGGGAGCCCTGGACAGGAGACACCCATCCTGAAGTTTCCCGTCAGGTGGCATCGTGGGACCAGGGCAGAAAGGCTCCCGGCGGTGGCCACCGGGGAGACCGGCCGGAGAAGGGCTGGCCCGGCCTGTGAGCGGGGTGGCCAGGCCTGGTCCAGGGAGTAGCCTGGGCGGCCTCCGCAACCCCTCGAGAAGGAAGGGGCGGGCGCGGCAATAGCAACCTGAACCAGGAGGGCAGGGGCTGTCGGGCTTGGAAAACATTTCCAGGCATTTTCTGCCTTAGAGGAAAAAAAAAAAATAAAGAAAATCTACGGTGCCAAGTCCTGTCGGAGGAGCTGGTGCAGGCCTGGCCCACAGCGGTCAGGCCGCGGTCCGCGCGCTGAGGTCTGAACTGCGGACGTCAGCAGGCTTTTTCCTGGCTGGCAGGAAGGGAAAGTTCCCTCCAGTGACAGACAAAAATAATGGATCTGGGGCAGGTCTTGGCCTTCAGAGGTTACGGTGAAAATTAATGGAGGGCCACGTTAACTAATGTTACTCTAATCCTGCAGTTTGGGACGTTGGGCTGAGTTTCTGTTTTATGGCATGTTTTACAAACTAACCTATTTGAGATGCTGGAACGGTCAGGCTGGAGTGAGTTCCAGGTCAGGAAACGTGCCCCTCCCCACGGAATCCAGAGTCCAGCCACTGGGCACTGCGCTGCCCGGCCCCTCGCCTCTGCCCCCCTGCACCTCACGCCAGATCATTTATCTTTCAGGTGTTATAATCTGGGCTTCAGTCACTGCTCCATCACCCTAAACAGGCAATTATCTGCGTTGTCACTTCTGCCTCTGCTCTTCTGACCCGGGGGTCACAGAGGCCCGGGTGTAACTGAATCCAGCAAAATTATTCCCTTACCTGTCATATAAATAGTCATCCCAGCAAAATGAGACCCAAGGGGGCTTTTCGAGAGGTGTTGAGAAGGCCAGTCTAACTCAAGCCTTTATTCGCTCTTTAAGGAATGCAGTACTGTGTTGGCACTCTATCAAAATAAAACAAAGTTCCATTTTTCAGCTGCTTTTTTTAAAGCGTGCACCCCCGAGCTTACAAATGCTTCTTTGTGGCCTTCTTTATTGAAATTTCCATTCAGCTCTTCCATCTGTTAGCTGTGTTTACCTCTATTTCCAGGGAAAGAATTCAGCATTTCACCTTTATTTGGGGTGTAAGGTCATAAAACTGTCTGGATTATTTCAGCTATATTTATACCAAACTTAATATTGCTTCTTTAACAGGTTTAAAGCTTTTAATTCCCTGGTTCGTTATTCACGGTGAGCTGCCTGAAGAGACCAGTTTGTGTTTTAAGTGAGGAAGGCATTTTATACCTTCTTGCTGTCCGTGCCGCCGGCCCCTGCCCCCCCAAAAGAGAGAATGTGCTACACTGTGACCTTCACCCAGGGAACACCTCATTCAGCTCCAGTCCTGCCCCTCCACAGGGCTGCTGGAGCTCCCACTGCATTTAGGGAGCACATACTTGCTGTACGTGCCCCTTTCCTAGAAATATTCATGTTATTGCGATCTTAGAAAATCCCTAAGACTGATGGTGTAACACCCGCTGCTGAAGGAAGGTCTCCCACGTGGAGTTGCTACTGTGTGTATTTGTGCGTGTGCATATGTATGTGTGCGCACGTGTGCATGTGTGTGTGTGTGTGTAGGTGTGTGTGCATGTGTGTGTGTGTGTGTGTAGGGGTGTGTGTGTGTGTGTGTGTGTGTATGTAGGGGTGTGTGTGTGTGTGTGTGTGTGTGTGTGTAAATTTCCCCAAACAAGGCGACTCCGCCTTCAGCAGGAAGTCTGGAACTACATCACAAAGAAATACAGAAATAACAGAAACTAGAAAAGCACGCAGATGATTTTCTTCCTAGAACTGCTGCATCGGGATGCTTCTAAAGCGTTCTGCGCCACAGGAATGCGCCGCGCCATAGGAGGCAGTGTGGAGTGGTGGGCGGAGCGCGGGCGGACGCCCAGGGCCCTCGGGAGTCGTGCGGTGCTGGTACAGGGGCGCGTCCAACCTCGCTCCTGCCGTCAGAGAGGAGCAGAGCACCGTGCGGGCCGGGACGGCTGTGGACCGCACGGGGCCCGGCACCTGCTGGGGGCTCACCAGTGCTGGGCTTTGCTGTCGTCAGGCCGTCCTGGGTGAGGGTGACCAGATCCTGTGTCTCAACCGCTGTCTTCACACTGGTGGTTGTCTGGCACCTGCCAGTGGCCACCTGCACGTGCTCGGTGTTGCTGCTTCCTCAGCTGATGAGCTCGAGCCGCGACCCCCGAGCCCGGGAGCCCTGACGGAGCAGAGTGCCTGTCCTCACCCTCTCCTGGACGGTTTCCCGTCATGACGGGCTCCAGGGTGGCGGCTGGGGGGAGGTGGGCGTTGAGTGCCCAGGTAGAAAAGAGCTAGAGAGGCACTCTGGGGATTTGGGTCAATGCAGCCTGTGATCGTGGGTCTGAGCTGGAGCCTGAGAGCCAGGTGACTCCCAGGTGATGCCGTGGCCACAGGTCACACGGGAGCGTCAGGACCTGAGACTGCTCAGCGCCTTGTGGGGTGTTCGGCCCCCGTACCTGCAGGAGCGCCTCAGGTTTCCATGGGAATTTACCTGTTTTAACAAAATTGGCTTAAAGAAGGGCAGTGGCTGCCCCGTGACTTTAAAACTCAGGGGAAATAGAGAAACGGTGCTCTTCACTGCCCTCCGTGACTGTATCTTCTTGAACGTGCTGTGTGGTCAAGTCCAGATTGTGCCTGGTTGTCAGTTCACAGACTGATGGAGCTTCTGGCCTCTGAGTGCAGCTGTTTGCTTTCCTGGCTGCCCCTGTGGTTCCAGGACGGTGGCAGCGCAAAGGCCTGACACGCCTGGCAAGGGAGGTGGTGAAACGCACGCTGCATCGTGCAGTAAGACCACTGTCAACCCCGCTCCAGTCTCCCAGGTCCCCTCTTCTATTTTACTGTAAAGACAGAAAAGAGTAAACATCCACTTTAGAAAATTGAGAAAATTTGAAGAAAAAAATACCCGACACTTAGAAACAAGCATCAGAGCATCTCTGTATCCTGGAGAAGAGTGACACACACACAGGAAGGAGACCTGGGCCACAGGGAGACTACTGACCAGGCCCCCCTTCTCCTGTCCCTGGGTTCCCGGCAGGGCGTTGGGCTGGCCCGTGAATGGCTCTGTAGCTGCAGGCCTCAAAGAAGGGTGTGTCTGGGGACTGCGGGCCAGGAGACGGAGGAGGCTTTGGAGCGTGGCGGGTTCGAGTCCCTCCCGTCCAGCGTGGGCACTGCGCTCATAGATGCTTTGATTCGCGTAGGCGTTAGGATGGTATCTAGCGGTGGCAGGACAGGGCCAGGTCGTGCTGTCACTCTCGTGTTGCGTTGTCAACACTTACACAGTCTCGGCCCTGCCAGGGTCTCCAGAGGTGAACTTGGGTGGGCAGGAGGCCCCTGTGTGACAGGAGAGGATGCAGACGCCAACGTGGCCCTGGGGTCCTCCCAAGGCTGCCCGCACACCCCTCCCCCGCCCACCGCCTGCGAGCAGACTCTCCCCCTCGTCTCTTGAAGGCTTGGGTCCCTGAGTTGTCTTATTATTTTCGTAATCACATTAGGTGTTATGGGTTTTAATTAAGTAGCTGTCTCCACAGGACGTGTCCTGGGAAAGAAGCCAAAGGCAAGAGGCCACTGAGTGGACGTCCCCAGGGCCCTGCTCCCGCCTCCAGGGATGGGCAGGCGCCTGCCGGCTTCCAGATAGCCCTCCTTAGTAAGTCCTGACTTTGTCTCTGACTCGCGGCTCTAACTTCAACTCTGAAACTTGGTTCCCTTTCCGTCGTTGAAGGCCGTCGAGGGTCTTGTGCGGCTCTAAAATTCTGTACGTCTGTGATTCAGTCAGAGTGGCTGGTAAAGATATAACTACAATAATTAAATAGGAAAATGGGCTTCCTTTATACAAAGGAAAACTTCGGAAGCTTTTCTTTTCTTAGTTTGGGTCAAGTGGTTTCTACCCTGACGTGAGTTACCAGGCCCTTCTGAACGGTAACTCGCTGCACATATGTTTTCAATGTGAGCCGTGGTTTGAGACATCTCTCCTGGATTTTTGGTGAGACGGGAGGACAGGGTGTGTGTTTATGCCCGTGTTTTCTGTGTCTGCACATTCACACACAGTCATCACGTGGGGATGCCGATGGGCCCTAATCCACTTTAAGAGCCTAGTGAGAGATTGCATCATGTTTTGTTTCACAAAATCTGAAAACTCTCTGCAGCTGTGAAGGAATCGGCCTCATAATTCATCTGCGAGCCTGCCTGTCTGGCTCGTGGGATCTACCCCGTATCTCACATCAACTCATTACTCTGTATCCTCCCCGTACCCAGAAAGCCCTCGTGACAGATGCTGTACAGCAAGGATGCGATTTCCCCGAGACAGGGAGGTGCACGCTGTGACACCGGAGTGTGAGGCACAAGGCGGTTAGGAGGCGGCCTATCTCTGCACACCAGATAATACGCTGTCCTTTATTCCGCAGCCATGTCTGTGTTCACAGTGCAGCTCAGAGAGAGATAGGGAAGTGCAATTCTTACATTTTTGATTCATGCATTTATAAGGCCTTGCCTCCGATATATCCAGTGCCCCTTGGGAATTCTGCAAGAAACAACAATGGCCGTGACTTTCTTCTTTCAAGATTTCCTTTCATTTATTTTTACGTCATTCTGATGTTGATTTTTGAACAGTGGGCATTTCTGTGCTTTAAATCGAAGCTACTATTCGAAAACACAGCCTAGTTCCCATTTTTCAGACACGCGTCATGTAGTAGAGTGGTTTGAACTTTTGACCTAATCATAAACATTTGAACTGTAAGATACAGATAAGCTATTAATGGATTTGATATTTCATAAGAACAAGCTGCACCCTTACACGTTAAAATCTTCTGAATCCATTCCAAGGAGACTAAAATCTTGACATGTTTGGAACAATCTGTGACTACCTCAATGGAGTTTCTTTCCCACACTCTCTCAAGAGGAATTGGCCACTTAGAATTCACACATCAGACATCAGGAGCTGAGACCTGGGCCAGCCCCCAGCAGCGTCACCTGCTGACCACAAGTTCCCCGTCCACGGCTGGCCACCCCTGAGTGCGGTGCTTGCCTCCTGCCTGCGAAGCCGTGAAGCTGTCACGTCGGGTAACTCAGACTTGCCTCTGCGGTCACACACTCAGCCAGGCGGCGGCCCCGTCTGCACCTGTGTGGCCCTGAGGCACCCAGAACCCTTTTGTGAGATGGTTTAGCGCCAACTGGTATTTGACGTCCCACGTCTGACTCAGCGGAGCCCTAACCATTCTGAGCCGCGGACAGGCCTGTCTTCCTCATTCGTTAAAAGCACAGCGTTCCATCTGAGGAATTATTAGTTCAGTAGACGCTACTACTTTCCAAGGACCACCGTAAGTGTTGAGAAAGGCCTTGGTTAACCCAAATAACTTAGATTTTCTCTCCAACAGGATACTTATCTTGAAGCTGAAAGAGTGGACCCTCAGTGTTTTCTAACTGCCCTGACTATGTAAACTATCAAGTCCATGCTCTGTTTTTCCCCTTGAACTTCCCCTGCATTTCTCCATCACCCAGAGAGACAGCCGAAATCCTCTCCGCCATCTGCTTTAACCCTGCCCGTGAGCCTCATGCTTGCAGATAGGTGCTTGCAGTCACTGCCATTCACCAAGAAGCCCCAGGTGGTGATGATCAAAGCGTCCCTGTGTGACCTCTTTACCTTATATTTTGCTCTGAAACATACATCGCAGCTTAAACAGGAGGAATATCCAACAGAACATAGGAGTAATGTTTCCAGGAAAGCCTCCTTCCGGAAACCAGTTGCTAACAAGCTGCCCCCTGCAGAGAAGTTGAGAAGAAATGAAGAATCTTTGCGTCTTTGCATTTTCGGTTTGCTCTCTGGCAGCATAATAATCCCCGGCCGACTCTCCCCCATCAGCCTCTCCCCTCAGTCACCACCCCATTCAAAGTTGCTGTAAACAAGTCCCAGTGATGGACGGTCCTTCGGGAAGTCAGCCTGGGCGACCGTGCACGTGCTGGCAGGTTCTCCTGCACCCAGTGAGGCCTCTGTCCTCTGAGTCTGTGCTCGAGCTGCTTTCATTTAAGAGCTAAATGTAATCTGTAAAGTGTTTGCCTCTGAGGATGCAGTCCCAATACTCGTGCACTGAAATTCTTCGAAGACCTCTTCATATTGGAAAGGCGTCTTCTCTTATTGACACGCAGAGTCAGAAGTTCAACTTGGAGGCCTTGTTTTCTTGCTGGAGGTGGAACGAAAGGACTGGGGCAGTTGTGTCCACCGGAACTGCTCTGCATACACTAAGTGCTTCCCACTTGTGAAGAACGGATTTCACTCTTTCCTTAGCCTAGTCCTTCCTTGCCCCGCCCTCAGGAGTAAAAAAAAAAAAAGAGCATGGGTTTTGGTTGTGGTCTTTGCTTTGTTGTCATTTTCCACTGCATTTTCTTTGTAGCGGTAACTGAAAATAGCTGGGATGCTGGAGATTACCAAGGACTGTGTGTCCTCGACACACTGTCGTGCTGTTTTCACAGACGTCACTCTTCTGGTCCGTGTGACCCACCCTCAGGAGGACCACAGGCTTTACCCTATCACCGTTTCTTTCCTACACTCTCCAGTCTCTCTTGAGACTGGTTGCCTCCTGATTATGTGTTCACACCCCCCAGACAACGCTCCTCTTTTTCCTTTCTTGAATATCTACAGTGTTAATAGCTTGTGCTGGACCAGTGGATGCTGGTGACACAGGATGCCCTGCTGGCTGGACACACCAGGTGCTGTAGGATGGACAGTCTCTACTGGGCCACTTCGTGTCTGCCACTGTAAGCCTGGCGAATCAGTCAACGTCTTCCATCCTGTGCTCTCGTGGGTGAAAGGGAAACCGTAGTGCGCGCTGGTTAACTCCAGGTTTACCGTGAGGATCAGGTGACAGATTGTGAGGGTGTTTACAAAGCACGTAGTGCTGTAACTGGGGCACATTCGCACCTCATTTACTTAGTGAATGGCATCATTAGTGCGAATTAACGACAGCTACCATTTCAGTGACCTACTCCTTTGTGCCAGCCATTGTTATAGGCACTTTATACTCGTTTTCTCATTTATTTGTTTAAAGCCTACAAAAGAGGCCTTGTTACCCTCATTTTACAGTTGAAGTGACTTGCCCATGATCCCAGGCATTGGGTAGCAGAGCTGGGATTCTAGCCCGGGTCTGTCCAATGTCCAGGCTCTCCTTACCGTGTCTCCATCCTAAGTTGGGAGAAAGAGGCGCCGTCCTCCGTGGGATATGGGGTCTCACTGTCTTGCAGCTGTGACGGGCTCTAGAGCAATCGTATTTTCAAGCTTAGATATCTTAGCTCCAAAAGCATAGAGTGTTTGAGTCCCAGGGGAGGGCAGGTGTTTTAGCACGTAAGGTATAAGAAATCAGTGAGTTTCAAAAGTAACTATCTTATAAACCTTTTATTTATTATATTTATTTAATTTCAGTGTATTTTATTTATGTATCTTGTGAACCAATAAGGAATGCATTAAGTAAGTCAAAAAAGCCTATGCTACAGGCTCTAGCCAGCACTTCTTCCTATTATCTTGACAGCTTTATTTTATTTATTTATTTTTTTTTTGCGGTACGCGGGCCTCTCGCTGCTGTGGCCTCTCCCGTTGCGGAGCACAGGCTCCGGACGCGCAGGCTCAGCGGCCATGGCTCACGGGCCCAGCCGCTCAGCGGCATGTGGGATCTTCCCGGACCGGGGCACGAACCCGTGTCCCCTGCATCGGCAGGCGGACTCTCAACCACTGCGCCACCAGCGAAGCCCGGCAGCTTTATTTTTTAAAGGATCATCATTTAAAAAACTTTTCAAAACCGTTGACTGGGTGCTGTTGGCTAAATGACCCTCTCCTCTCATTAAGACCATTACGGACACTTCTTATGGTTAATTGTCTTCTCCTCACTTTCACTTTCCTGGAATAATTTGTGCTTTCCTGCCCAGTGGCTGCCTCTCAAAACAGGAAGGCAAGTTTGACTTCATAAAACGAACAGCTAACATTTGTACAGTGTTTGCCGTTTACAGAGAAAGCGCTGTCCACTCCATTGTCTCTGTCTCAGAACTGGGGTCACGGTCTGAGGGCTCGAGCCCCAGACAAGCAGGCTGCGGTCCTGGGAGAGCTGTGGGTGGCCGTGCTGACAGTGGGACGGTCTCACCTGGGTCTGCTTCGCTTTGCACCAGAGCCTCCGCTGCAGGGGCTGCACCCTGTCTTTCCTGGCGTCCCGCTCAGCTTTTAGCACAGGCCTTAAGTTGGCCTTCCGCAAACGTGGCCTGCACAGAAGCACGAGCGCGTGGGAGACGAGTGAGGATGTCAGTGTTGCCTCCGTGAATCAAACATGTCTAACCCAGTGTGCAAAGACAGCCTTTCCAGGACGTCTGTGAATCCCTTAAAAGCTTGGGCAAAGCATGCCATGTGCAGGCTCACGTGTGTGTCCTTTTCAGGGAAGAAGGCGTCCACCTCAGTTTTCATCAGCTCCTCGGTGGGGTTCATGACCCCGATCAAGTTAATAATCACTGCCTTCAAAAATTAAACAGCCCCACATCTTAAGCTTTTATCTGGCCTTCTTAACAGAAGGTAGAAATCGTTTAGAAAGTTAGGCTCAAACTCTGTTACCTGAAGGATATCAACATTTCAGGTCTGAGCTAATCAAATTTGGTTTGTTAGAGCTTAAAACGAATGAGCTTGACACTTGGGTTTCAGTCTTCCGATTCCTAAATCACAGCTCAGTCCTGGGGCTGCGGATTTTGCTGAGCCCCACCAGGCATCTTGAAAAGGCCCATGATGGGCGAAAAACCGCAGGGAATTAGCGCGTCCTTTGGTCCATCACTGTGTTCCCTGTGCTGTTTGTTCCTACTTCAGTCTGAATACAGCTCCTCCTTCACAGGTTAAAGTATTTTGTGTCCTCCAGCTTGGAGAGAGTTTCTCAACCCAACTTTTACATCCAGGAGTGTTATTTTCTCACAAGTGACACCCCCACCTGCTGCCACACTGGCTGCTTCCTCTCTGCCTCTGTAACTGTTGTGTGTGTCCTGTTAGCATCTGTCGTGAAGTCATTGGGGGCAGGTTACAAAGAATCACAACGTCAAAACAGAGGACTCTCCTAGGACGTACTCACACCAGTACATAAGCTAATGTAAAGTATAATTTTTATCACTGAGTACTTTGCCGTAACATGTAGTAGCATCGGACAAAGTAAGCCACTGTCCCTCATCCAGGGCTTATTCTTGTACACCTCTCATCTTTTACAACAAAGTCAAGTAATGTCAGAAGGAGTGCGAAGTGAAAAATGTCTAAAAGTGCACAAAAATGTTTAAAAGTGCGCAGCATAACTTTTAGTCTGCAAAATGTCAGCAGAGGAATAATAGTTTATACTAAAGTGCCAGTTTTCACAAATTATGACTATTTGAAAGAAACAGAAGTGTTTTTAAGTCAAAGCAAATACCTTACGTTATGGTATAGTAGCTAATGAGAATCATTTATTCATCAAAGAATTAGCAAACATTGCCCTTCCTTGGCTGACGTAGAAGGGCCCCAAAATAAGCAGCCAGGTTTGAATTTTTTACTACTTTTTGGTCACATACTATTGACAGGATACACTGATGCATGGATACTTTTTTAAGAGCTGTCCTTCCAATTAAATTTTTTAGCAGCAAATGATGAAGTGTGATCCTTGCACTTTTTGCACATATCTCATTAATTATACCATCAATCTAAATATTTACAATGTGTTCTTTCAAATATTTGTAGATATAATAGAAAGCACGTCTCTGACATTATATGCCTTACTAAATTGACACTAGATATTCCCATGTTTACACACTTACATATGGTTAATGGCTCATGTTACCTATTAAAGTTTCCTGTTTCCTGATTTAAAAGATACTGAAAGGTTGAAGTACTGAAATGTTTATTTTTGACCTCGGGATCTTACCGCTTCATAGAGTCACACGTAAATAGGCTGAATACTCATTTTAACGCCCCCAAACCCACTTTTTAGCATCATTGTGAAACGAAGGTTCCATCGGCCGAGGTCACGTTGGACACTTGGCGTGGCCGGCGTGGTGGCCGGTGACCTCTGCCCCAGGGAGGAGCGTGGAACGTAAACACCGGTTTCTACAGCAGCTTAGAGCCGGGATTAACTTGGATCATGTCGTCTTCTGCTTTTAATGAAATTCCGTCCCTTGTATTTTCATGTTTGGAAGAGAGTCCAAGTTATCTCATGCTAATTTAGTCCGGCCGTGCCCTCGGGGGTGTCACAGGCTTCCCTGACCTCTCCAAGAGGGACGAGGGGCATGAAGCATTCCTGAGAAACTGGAGTGCGGCAGCCCCCAGAGAGTTTGCAGCGAAACTTGCTCCAGACTCGCCGCCAGATGCTCGAGTCCCCTTTCAGCACTTGCCTGACATCTCTGTCAGCCTGTCTGGCTGCACGGGAAGGCCAGTCCGGGGGCCGGGGGAGGCCCAGGACAGGACTGTCCGTCTTTGTCGTTTGCCGTCTGAAGTACGTCCACGAAGGCGGGAAGAGCCCGGGGAAGCAGGGCCCGATTTGGCTTGTCTATTTTTCTTCTTTCCTAGCCGCCAATTTAAATTAGGTGAATTGGTATTCCTAGTCCCCAAATAACGAATTCCCTGATTTTCGGTGACCGAAATTGAAGGGTGGTAGGTGGTGGGTTTTTTGTAGGACCTCTGCGACTAATTACTTTGTAATGATATTAGCTATCGTGCAAAGGATGTTTTCTCTTGTGCATTTAATGAAATTTGGGGCAAGGGGGCGTTGGAAAATATCTTTCTGGTTTTAAAATTATATCCTCTCTGTGGTTTACGTTTCCTATATGAAGGATTTCAGAAGAAGTGGGAAAGGAGAGTATCCTATACTGTAAACAAACCGAGAAGCCACATTTCCTGTCTCGTCCCTTGTTTTCCTGTGAAGTGAGTGAAGTTCGGCGTGCCTGGCAGCGGCCACGTGAGGAGAGTCTGAAGGTCCTGCTCGACCCGACACCCGAGTGGGACCCTCAAGAACAGATCCTCCTACTGGGGTCCTTACCGCCTGCATCAGAGCTGGGCCATGGCTATGCTTTGTTTAGTCCAGGCAATATTTAAAATTTTCTTTTCTTTTTTAGCTAACAGTTAAAATTTGAGAGTTTTTTTTTTTTTTTTTTTAAACAAAACTCTCAGCTTTCAGCATTTCAGATGTATGACTTCTCTGATACAACCAGAAGACCCGGCGAGGCTCCTTCCACATCCCCGTACGGGGACCGTCTTCTGCCCGCAAGTGCTCACAGACCCTTCTGCAAGGGAATGTCCTCTGCAAGCCACCAGGGGTGAACCCAGCCGGGGCCCCTGAAGGCACTGGAGTTGTGAAGCTGTCTTGGACTCTTTCTCCAGTGCTGTGTTAAAAAAGAGAAATCACTTTTCAAAGTAAAGTACCTTGCTCACCGGAAAGTCCTTCCTGCTTTTTGTGTAAGAGCAGATACTTAAATATTACACTCATTTCTTCATTGACCTACACTGTGACTCTCAGGGCCCTTTGTCTCCTCATGGCAGCCTGCAAAGGCGGCTGGCCTGGGAGGTGGACGCGGGCCCCAGCGCCAGGCCTGCCTCTCGCCGTCTGGAACGTCTCGATGGAGCCCAGTTTCCTTACCTCCAAAACCTGAAACAAATTTCCCAACTCTCGAAAGTTCTGTGATCTTTGCCACTTTTCGGTTTCCAGTGATCCAACACATAGTAGCTGAGGTTCCCTAACTGAACCTGGTGTAGTAGCTGAGGTTCCCTAACTGAACCTGGTGTAGTAGCTGAGGTTCCCTAACTGAACCTGGTGTCTCTGTCGGACAGAAGTAACCATGGAATCAGGCATGTTGCCGCCCTCAGAGGGGCTGTGTGTCACAGACCCTCAGGCTCTGTGTAGAGGCTGCCTTTGTAAAGACAAGGGTCCTTCAGATAATCACCCCGCCTCCATCTCCATCATCTTCATAAAGCGCCGCGAGTCTGTGGGCCGGTCTCACCGCTGTGACGGAGGACGTGTGCGCTGGACATCCGGAGAGAGGAGACCCTGGGGGCATCTCGGAGGACCCCTTGACATTCAGGCTGGAAACTGGGAAAGGAGGAGGGCCCCACGTTGAGCCTGGGACGTGACTGCGCGAGCCCCTTGCGTCCTGGCGGTGTCCTAGGCCGGCGTGTGCCTGGGGGGTGCAGTCACGGGGCTGGAGAGGCTGGTACAGGGGGTGTCTTCAGGCAGCCGCTTATCAAGCCTCAGCTCCTGCCGTTTCATGCAGACGGGGTGGACCGGGTGGAAACCGGCCCCAGGGTCAGGAAATCTGCCTTCTGTTCCTTGTTGTGCAGCCGCGACCTTTGGAAGGTCATTCCCCAGCCCTTCTCAGTTTCTCCATCCGTAAAATAAGATGGTGAAATTAATGTGCTTTATAAGAAACGTTAGGGAAATCCTTCTGATTATTTCCATGAGAACTATGGCCGATGAACATTTCTTGGGCCCCCACCTTGACCCCCTCTCTGGTACACTGTCCAGGGCCCTCGTCTCTGGTTGGAGGGGTTTCTCAGAGCCCTGCCTTCCTGCTGCCTGTCCATGGGTTCTGTTCCCACCCTGGTGACACCTCCGCCCCCCAGGAGGAGAGGTGGTGGAGGCGGGAGCTCCTTATGCCGAAATAAACAGTAAAGTTTGGAGACATGTAGACCAAGATAATTAGGACAATGCTGTTGAATGAAAGATGGCATTAGACTTCTTGTTATACTTACGTTGGAATCCGGTCCCCAACAGCACACTCTCCAGTTGACTGATTTGTTTTAAAAGGTTTGTTTGTTTGTTTCAAGATTTCATTAGTTGAAATCTTCTGCTCACGCCTCAGTTCAGGCTCTATTTATGGGCTTTTCTACTTCCTTGAGAAATGTTGGAAAAACATCTGTTTTTCTATCAACAACTGTTGACTATTTGGGAACAGTATAACACCAAGGAATGCGAACAATAGTGAATGAAGCTAACTATCTAGGAGAAATGAGTTCAAGCTCCCCTGAAATATCTACCTGTATAGCACGGATTTATTTTCCTGAAATAGCGGAAATGCACTCATAAGACAAATATATAAATTACCAGGATTTAAAAAAATGTTTTATTTTATTTATTTATTTTGGGCTGCGTTGGGTCTTCATAGCACATGGGCTTTCTCTAGTTGCAGTGAGAGGGGGCTACTCTTCGTTACGGTGCACGGGCTTCTCGTTGCGGAGCACGGGCTCTAGAGTGCAGGCTCAGTAGTTGTGGCACACAGGCTCAGTAGTTGTGGCGCACGGGCTTAGTTGCTCCGCGGCATGTGGGATCTTCCTGGACCAGGGCTTGAACCCTTGTCCCCTGCATTGTCAGGCGGATTCTTAACTACTGTGCCACCAGGGAAATCCCTACCAGGATTTTTATACTCTTTCAAAACTTGCATATAGCCGACCTGCTTTGGGCAAGGAATCAGAAATTCTT
The DNA here is from genome assembly GCF_963455315.2 of Globicephala melas. Classification (NCBI taxonomy): domain Eukaryota; kingdom Metazoa; phylum Chordata; class Mammalia; order Artiodactyla; family Delphinidae; genus Globicephala; species Globicephala melas. The sequence goes on from NC_083324.2 coordinate 101,590,780, forward strand.
AAGGATGGAAATGTTGAAATTGCAGATTTCCATTGTAAAACACATTTTTTTAAAAGAATTAGTGCTCTGAAAAATGCTGTGTTTTCGTGTTAAGAGTGATAACGGGCTGTGGAATCATCACGTTGTATCTCGGTGATCGTGATGGATCTGTGATCTCCTCAGCATTAGCCAGGCGTTTTCTCTAATAATATTATCCCTTGTAATAGCAGTAACGTTTTGTAGATCACAAAGCGCTTTCAAGAGATGCGCTGATAGGATCCCTAAACCCTGTGACGTGCGAGAAAACCAAGCGTGAAGTAAGTGACTTGCCTGGCGTGATAGGCCCAGAGTCTTAGGGCTTCTGTCCGCGTTCTTTTCACTACGTAACCTTGAGACTGTCCTTGATGGCCCATTTTCCTATAGAACACTTCGCTTGGGAAGACGCATCACTGTGCGAGGCCTTGTGGCCCTGCTGTCTGGGGGCGCTGGGTGTGTGGGCCTCACACCACAGGCTCAGCTTATGGAGTTGCCCCACCTTGTAAAAAGGTGACAGCGGATCACAGAAAGGTTCCTCGCCTGCCAGCGCCCAGTGCTGCTGGGAACAGGGTCGGTGTTTTCACTCTTTTTCCTGTGCTCCTTCGTCCTCAGCCTCCACTTCTAGCAGCAGGACGAGTTGGCATAAGCTGGGTGCTGTCCCTGCTCCCCCTGGACCCTCCGGACGGGCCGCCAAGAGGGGCGTCTCTGCTAAAGCATGTCAGGGGCCCAGCAGGTGACGTGGTTTCCCCAACTGGGGGACACCGCTCGCTCTTAGAGGCAAGCGCCCCAAACCCATCTCTTTTCTCAGAGGTCCTGACCTAACACGGAGTCAGAGACCAAGGTGACTCGTGGGACTGAGATGCTCGTTCTGGTCGCCTGGGAGGTGGCCCTGCGCCATCCCGGCTGGGCTGCCAGGCTGTTCCCAGCCCAGAGCTTCCACGAGAGGCATGAGCTCTCTTGTCTTTCCGCCCTCTGTGTCCTGGAGTCAGGCATGCAGAGGCACAGGCGCCGGGGGTAGGGGCAGTGGGGCAGCCCCGGGCTCATGCCCCGCCCACCAGTCCTGTGGGGCCACCCGTTGGGGGGGCACGGGATTTCTCTCCGTGTCTGGGGAGAGCCGACTTCCTTGGAGACTTTGTTCACTGATGCTTCAGCCCACTCGTGTGATCCTTTCACTGGACCCTGAACTGAATTTGTTCTTCTTCATTCTTCTTACGAGGCTTCGCTCTGGCTGACAGTGGAGGGCCGGGTGGGAAGGGCTCCTTATCCGCTGTCTGGTCTGGGGTCGGCCCGGTGGCTTTGGTCCAGCAGCACCTCCCTGTGTGTCCCCTTTATCTGTCCCTCTGTGATTTTAGAAGGAATTTCGTAGAAATGGGAACTGGAGATTCGGTGTGGATTGAGCAGAAAGTGTGATCGTCACACTGGCTTATTTTCAAGAGCAGTAAAAGGACACTAAATATTCTGCCTGCACACATGTTCCTGCCTGAAAATTACTAGCCTCTTAATTTATGATTTTTGGAGCAAATGTTCAGTAACTGTTCTTAAATCAACAACATTGATTTAAAAACAAAATTATCAGCATTACCTAGTGTCTCACAGAAAAGAAAAAACTCTAGCAGATCACTTCACATTTAGCTTTGAGATGTTATCAGCCGTCAGCTTTCCAAGCACCCTCTACCCTTGGTAAGTGCAGTGCAGTGGAAACGCTAGCACGTACATGGGCGTCCAGCAGACTCAGTTCATCCCGAAGACCCGGCACGTTGCACACCTTCCCGGGAAGGTTCACATCAATCACGGAGAAACATCTGTCTTCCGTAAACACCACCCCAAGCGCCCTGCTTCTCGGAAAGTTGGGCCGAGGGAACCAGTGCAGATCCCCTCCCTGCCAAGCCTTGCGTCACGAGCCTTCGTGATCAATAAGAACATTGTGGTGGTTGTTCAGAGCTGATGTAGTTACTTGTCTGCAAGCCGACACTTGACTCAAAAGGCTGGTCTGGTTTCTGTGGTGCAAGTGTGGCCTTCGCTGGGCCTGTCCTGGCACCGAGCTCTGGGACTGCTCTGCCCGGGCAGCAGCTGGGCCCATCCCTCAGTTTCATAGTGAGTAACCCATCAGCCGGACCAGCGCCTCTGTGAGAGGACACGGTGTCTTTTCCGTCAGAACCACCGTGGCCCGTTAGTTAGTAGGAAGGAGGGAAAGGACAGAATTGAAAACCCATCAGATGCCTGGCTGTGGGCTCTTCAATTCTGGAGAGACAGAAAATGTGGTGGCCCTGCTTTTCTTAATAACTGGGATAAATGCAGATAGTGGTAGGCCACTGCACATCTAAGGATGAGATGAGGCGGAGATGCATGACTTAGAAAAAGTCTCTCCGTTCATAGTTGAGATGCACAGTGTTTCTTGGCTTTCCTGTAATCGGTTGATATGGTTTGTATATTAATTCATGTCAGGCTCTTAGAATTTCCTCTTGGAGTTTCTGTCTTCCTCCTTGAAAACTTTCTGTTTCATTTTCAGGGAAATGGAATCCTTTGGGTCTTACTGTTGAAATATAGTTTTGTTGTGTCCAATATTACTTTTAATTTCACCAATTGTGGGGTAAATAAACCATTGTGCAGTTGGAAAAAAAAAATTGGCAGAAAGGCAGAATATGTTAAAGCCTCTTGCTTTTCGTTGCAGGGAGATTTCCCAACTGCAGCGGCTCTGTTCTGTTCTGCCTCTGGCTAACATCTCAAGATCAGTCATAAAGCTCCACGCAGATACTTTCATGTATTGGAAGAACAATATTTTGACACTCGTTGACACAGCAGAAAAATACAACCCCGAATTAGTGTTCAGGAGGACAGTGAAGACATTGTCCGTTCATATGAGATGCATGTGAGAATGTTGTGTTGTGTTAACAGAAGAGATGCCCCTCAGCCCTTGACCGTCAGCGTTTGCCGGGAGAACCGCTTCTGGTTCTTCACGGGATTAGACAGCTTTTTATTCTTAATCATGGGACTTGAGCAGTCATTGGTACTGTCAGACTACAGAAAATTCTAGTCACCAAAAAATACAGGTTTATTCTCCATAGTCTAGCAATTTGAGTTAAGCTTCTCTCAAGTTTTTGTTTGGTTTTTATTTTCTTTTTTGGGGTGGGGGGCCACTTTAGAATATTTAAAGACTTGTTATGTTAACTATTTTGAAAATATTAATTCAATTTATCAAAGGCCTGATTTTCTAAATTTCATCTGAAGTTATAAAGACTCAAAAAAAAAATCTGTCACTATCTATGTGTTTTTAAAATAATCAAACTTTTAGGAGCTCTCTTGATTTTTTTTTTTAATTTGAAGAACATAAAGGAGCTTTTGGCTTAATTTTCAGCAGTGTGGAGGGGCTGTAGTCTGTAAATTACTGGGTTTTTTATATGTAGTGGAATTTCTCTCCTCCCGTGTCACTAGGCTCAAATATTACTGCTACAAGAAATGTTTTCTTAAATAGAACTAGCTTCCCTTCCCATCTCCCTCAATCAAGGACACTACTGAGTCAGCATCTAGGAAATAATTATGATAGCAGAAACATTACAGTCATGGGCAAGACCAGGTTAAAAGGAGCAGCTTAACCTCCCAGAAGATCAACGCTTACGTGGTGTTTCTGTTGGGGTGCTCTTGTATTTAGCAGCCAGAAATTAAAGGCAGAATGATTAAATCTAAATCTATTCAAGCGTAGTTTTAAGAGTATGGAGGGTAGAGTGACTCTTAAATTGAAATCCTGATCTCTGTGAATCAGGATGCTGTGGTGAGACACATTTGAAATGAGTTTCAGTGAATGCGTTGAATGGGCACCAGCTCGCCGGTGACAAGGATGCTGCGTGTGCCGGGCCGAGGTCCTCAGGGATGCTGGACGGGCAGGCGCCGCGCTCGTGGGTCTAGGAGCAGACGGATGAGGGTTCTCAGCCCTCCCGCCGCGAGGTGCGCCCGCCGCCTCCCCGCTCCTGCCAGCGGTCAGCGGTCACCCCTTGGTCCCGGTGGCTCGGGGACGTGGCGTTCCTCCCTCCTCCCTGAGGATTCTGGGGCCCGGGTGCTGCCTTACCCCTTGGACCTGCCTTCTCGGCGCTGATGCATGGCTGCCCCCCGCCCCATGCAGGGACTGGTCCCCAGCTGTCTTCCTCCGAGCTTGTGGCATAGGGAGCAGAAACCAGCTCGAAGAAATTCAGGTGGAAAAGGAGTCATCCCAGGGGGCGCTGGGGCACGTCCCAGGCCGGGGCGGTGGAGTCGCTTGCCGTGCTCCGGGCGCCTGCCCCTCGCTCCCCCCAGGCCTGGGGTCCTGCCCTCCCTGCTTCTCGCCCAGCAGGTGTCCTGCCCTGGGCTCTGAGGTGCTCCTTCTGCCTCAGGCCTCCCCCCCGGCCTCAGCAGGGCGCTGACCCCACTCCGGAGTCAGGCATCTCCGGTGCCCAGTGCCATCCTGCACATTCAGTCTCTGGGCCTCTGATCACAGGCTTTTTTGAGACCCCGATTGGCCCAGAATATGTCTGTGTCCACCCTTGATATGGGACTGGGAGTGGGGGAGGCACTGGGACGGGCCCCTGGCTGAGCGTAGCTCTGGCCTCACGCCTCCAGCTCAAGCCGGGGGTGGGGGGTCGGGGGGGCCTGCTTGGGACGGAGGTTGTCCGGAGCTCCCAGGCCTGATGTCTCCTGGAGGCTCGCTGGAGTTCATGTCTCAGAAGTTCCTCCTTAAGTCAAATGCTGGGCTCTTAGAGCCTTTTTCCTGCGTAAAGCATGGATGCCCCTAAGCCAGGCTCTGCATCCTCCGTGTCTGCCCCCACCTGGCATCCTCCAGTGCCTGGCACTTTGTGGGCTTCCGTAAATACTTGCTGACCGACAGGTCCGGTCCCCGGGCTGGTCCGCACAAGTCCACGCAGCTGTTCCTAACGACCATTTAGAATGGCAGAATTTCCACAGGAAAATGCATGGGAGTGTAATGCAGTGAAAAGAAAACGAAACAGGGGACTGAGGCTCTCGTCCCACCTCCGGCCAAACTAGCTGTGTGACTTCAGCCAGATCACATAACCTCTCTGGTTTCAGCTGCTTCCCCGCCTTTTTATGAGTTGAATTGAAAGACAGCATCTCTGAGGTCCTTTCCAACTATGAAAGTCTGTGGCTGTGAACAGAATGGGGATTAAATTCACTCCACCCTTTCACTCTGCATGCCATGTATGGACGCAGGACTTTGGTCCTGGAGATGAACTAGGTTCTCCCAGGTGCCAGGAACCCTCTCCAGCTGCGTAGCCACCGTCATCATCATCATGATAAATAATAGTCCTTGAGCGCTTACTCTGTTCCAGGCACTGTTCCAGGCACTGTTCACATATTAGCTAATTTCATCCTAAAAGCGACCCTACGAGGTTGGTGCCATTATTCTCATTTTTCTGAGGCCCTGGAAGATTAGGAACTTTCCAGAAGTCATGCAGTGACTCCTGGAGCCGAGGTTTAACCCGGGTGGTCTGACTCCAGGTCTGAGGACCACGGCACGCGCTGGTTCTCGGTGTGGTCCCCAGACCAGCAGCATCAGCTTTGCCCTGGAACCTGCTAGAAGTGCAGATTGTCAGGCCTCCCCCAGGCCTACTGAGTCGGCCTCGCTGGGGCTGGAGAAGGCCGGCGATCTGTGTGTTAACCTCCCAGGAGGCTCTGATGCACACAGACTCCAGCACCCCTGCCTGCTCCCTGAGCACCGGCTGTCATCGTGCCCGTAAGTGTCTCTCTGGGTCTTTGCTCCCCACTGTTCCCACTGGGAGGCAGGGGTGTGGTGTCACTGCCCATTGGTACACGAATGAGACAGGCATTCAAAAGTCAGACGGTCATAAACTGGGAGCTAGTTAGCCCACTTCTCAAGGTCTGTCTTCTAGTTGGCATCACCGATGTAGTCACTGCAGGAAAAGTCAGGTGGTGGAGACGAGGAAGGAGGGAGGGGAGAGGATGATCCGCCAGCTGTGTCCCGGGGTGAGCAGGCCGCCTCCACGAAGCCCTGCAGGTTGAGCGGCGGCGTGAGGGCAGCACACACACGAGAGGGGGCCCCTTCTCCCTCTGCGGGGCGGCTCCGTGGCCCGGCTGCCCCATGAGTGCCTGCCAGCCTCCTGTGTTCGTGGGCATACAAGGGGTGCCCAGGTGAGCTGAGATGTGCTGCGAACACAGAACGTGCACGGGGCTTCCAAGGCTCAGTGCATAGGAAAACAGCGTAAAATACCTTGATAATATTCTCTATTGAAACGACGATGTACTGCATACATTGGCTTATAAAGCATTAAAATTAGCTCTGCCCTTTCCTTTTCCTTTTTTAATGTGGCTAATAGAAAATGTTAAGTTATATATGTGGCTTGCATTGCATTTCTGTGGGGCAGCACCGTTTTAGGGAACCTTAGCTTGTAAAGTCCCGCTGCGTTTCCCTTAATGCACATAATGTGATGTGTTTATCAGGGTTAGTTACCGGTAACGATGGCTGTCAGTACTGGAACCCAGAGGTCCGTGGCGAGGCTCGGGCCTGTCACTCAAGGGAGCCCAGGACCAGCCCAGAACCTGGGCGCCTCCGGTCAGAGTCACACGAGAGGCAGAACTGGGTGCTCAGGACGGCTTTGAGGGGAAGGTCACAGCGAAGTCAGAGCTGCTTCCCAAGGGTGAGTTGAGGCAGCCCTGGGCCGGGAGCCACGAGCCGGGAGTGGCGGGCAGGTGGCCGGCCGTGGGCGTGGAGTCACTTCCTGCTGTGCAGCTGAGCCAGGAGCGAAGTCTGGGTGGCTCGCCGGGCATGTGAGTGGGAGCAGGTATTGGAAGCACCTGGAAGGGGTAGGCGGCTGGGCTCCAGGAAACAGCACTTCTGGGAAGTGCGTTGTGACAGTCATGGTGTCGGGGCCCGTATGCCAGGTGTGAGTCCCTGAGCTAGTGTCAACCTGACCATCACTGCACGGTGCAAGGTAGGCAGAGCTGTGCAGGGACACTACAGCAGAGGCAACAATGCTTATGTTAAAGGCAAACATAAGGATTTCATTGCTGTATTGAAACAGCTGAAATTACAGTCATCACAGGACTACCCGCCCATCCTAAACGCCCTGTCACAGTGTGACTTTACTGCTTTTCTCATGGTGGGGGTGGGGGTGGGGGGCGTTCCCCTTTGTCTGGATTCGGGCTGTGCCTGCCACAGTAGTCCATGGAGGGGCACGGCGGGGCCTCCCGAGGCTTTAGGAGGCCTTGCAGATTCTGTTTTCTAGGTAGCTGGGCCAGGCTGGGTGAGAGGCTGCGGGGACAGGACACAAGGAGGAGGGCTGGGGGGCGGTCCAGCACGGAGGACCCAGGCCTGTGCGGGAGGCCATCTCGGCCAGCAGCCCGGGAAGCAGGGAGGAGCCGTCCTCCCGGATTCTGAACTCAGGGTCCTGAGCAGTAAAAAGGCTTAAGCCAGAGTTTCGGGATGGCTGATTAAGCAGCAGCCTTTGTCTGTATGTGCGTTTTCTCTTATGGTTCTTTCCTACGTTGTTTACGTGGTCACATAACCTTGGGTACATACCATGCTTCATGTGCTCACTCAGGGCACGTTGTGCTGGGCATACATGTCTGGCTGTAGAATTCGCTCCAATTAATTCCCAGTCCTAAAAGTCCCACACAATGACGTTCCGTAGGGCTGGACAATGTCTCTATCGATGCCCAGCCTTTCCTGCAGGACGACGGGAGGGACCCGGGTTCATGTCGGGGCCTGGCCTCCTGGCTGAGGGGCAGTGCAGACTGACCGGGGTTGGGCTGCTTGGGGCCCACACTCAGCCGATCAGCGCCGGGAAGTGAGGGCAGCCGTGTCCCGGGGCAGAGAGTGTCCTGATTTTGGAGAGAGGGTTTTGGGAGGACTTTAAAGTGGGGCTGCAGGCCCGCCCTGCACTTGCCTTCTCCTCACACCGTTCCACAGCAAGTATGCAGCCTTGTTCAAACAGGAAGAGTAATGGGAAAGCTGAGTGGGCCTGGGGAGAGGGCTGCAAGGGGGGACAAGGACCAAAACGAGACAGACCAAAAGCACATACGGGCCATAAGGAGTAGCAGCAAAGGCAAATACCACGGATTCAAAGAAGTTTACAGGCAGCGCAGTTTGGTTCCATTTGCCAGAAGCCGAGGAGGGCAGATTAGAGCCCGTGGGCCAGTCACGGGTTGTGTAAATAGCACGGCCGCACCCACCTCTTCCTGTGTTGTGTGTGGCCGCCTTGTGCTCCAGCGGCAGAGCTGAGCGGCTGTGTTACAGCATGTGGCTCGAAAGCCTAAAGTGTTTACTCTCTGGCCCTTTCAGAAAACGTTTGCAGACCCTGGACTTAAAGGAAATAAATGAAGGAGTTAAGCGAGAAGTAGTCAGTAAAGACACGGACAAGAGAGAGAAAATCATTCCAGAGGTTGAAGTCACATTAGCAAGAAACCTTTAAATAAGTGTTATTAGAAACAGGTGAACAAGCAGGAGGACATCACATAAATAGTAATAATAATATAATAATAATAATAATAATAATAATATGGAAGAGAACAAGGATAAGTATGATGGGGCAACAAGTAACAGACCTGAACACAGAAGAAAAGAGACCCAACACATGCATAATTGGTGTGCCTGGAAAAGAAAAGGAGTGCGTGGAAGCATGGAAGAGAGAAAATGTACTCAGAGATCAATAAATAACTACGCTACCTGACTCTGCATACAGAGAGAGCAGATGGTGCTCCAGAAAACTGGGTCAGAGTGATTCCCAGAGGACTAGAGCTTTCAGGCTGTGTGTTGTGACCCCCAGCCTCGGACTTCGTAGCTTGGTGGACCTGGCTGGAACAGAAGGGCAGGGCAGTGCAAGTGTTGGTCTGGCCTCTTTCAGTGCATTGGTATCAATGTTGAATGATATGTTAATAGCAAGAGCTAGATAGCCTTCTAAATTTGTTTTATTATTTTTGGTGTTTTTAAAAATGTATCACCTAATGATTTTTTTCCTGTCCAGTAACTTTGTACTTTTCAAATGTCTAAAAGACCCTTAATCAAAGGAATCCACAAACAACAGTATTTTCACCCATGAAGAAATTAATAGACCGAGGTTTTGATTTTATGCTAGATGATTTTCTCAATACAGTTGTGTTTGTTAGTCATTTAGTACCTGTTTCCCAACTATGTCAGAGTAAGGGGTACTCCCCCCGGGCTAACCCGAACTGTGTGCATCCCACAAAGCATAAGACCCAGCCTAGCCCAGGACTCCTTGAAGTCCTGATTCAAACTGAAAACACCAGGCTATCATGATGAAAGCAGCTACTGAACAGAGCTGAAAGAAAATGTATGTGAACGGTTCCACACTTAGAATCCTTTATGGGGAATTTTAATCTCCATTTGTTCAAATGCCTCTGATTTTTATTAGAATCATTTCATAGAATTTCTCCCCTATTTTATACATATATTTACATATATGTATATATATATTTATGTACGTGTATATGTTTAGATTATTTTTATGACAGTAGCCCGTAAAGCACAAAAGCACAGGACTGAGAAGGCAGCAGTCAGATGAACATAGTTAAACATAACCTTGATTAACAAATCTCGTTATTCATGGATGACAGCTCAGTTAATAAGTGTCCGTGGCTTGGATACTGAGCCGGAGGTTAATGGCAAGGTGGAAGCAATTGTCGAATCCAGGTTTTCAAGACAAACACACATCCCAGCCCGAAAGGCACGCGTGGAATCAAGGCTAGCTGGTCGGCTGTGGTGATGCCCTTTGGCTGTTCTCCACCACTGGTCCCGCTGGGAGCCACTGCAAGCTCCTGGGTCCAGGAAGGAGGAGGCCCCTCCACCGTGACTTCCACGTCGTGACCTGTACGGCCGAAGAGCAGGTGTGGGAGAGGAGTATTTTTTTTTTTTTGGCGGGGGTGGGGGGATTTTTTAAAGTTTTATTTTGACTTCTCTAAACTAGGTTTGTAAAACAGATAGATTCGCTGTATAGTTACAAGAGAGCACGTATCCAAATGGAGCGGATGCTTATAACCACCTAGACTTGGCCTTCAGGCGTCAGTGACATGGAGTCGGGTTCCCCCTGGACTTTATATGCCTTAAAAGCAAGATGAATATGGGACATGGTTGGAGAACTGCGCTGTTCATTTGCCATCAGGAGACATTTTGATGTTGAAGAATCCCAAGCCTTGGTGCACTCCTCCCTGTGGGATGGATTAAAACATAAAAAGCAGGCGATGTTTCCGTTTGCACTGGTGATCAGGGCAGGGCAGAGGTAATTAAGTGTGTGAGGAGGTGGGGAAGTCAGTCGTATCCTTATGGGGCCCCTCATTCCGGGAGGGACGGGCCCAGAGTGCAGACGCCTGAAACCTGTCACCTCAGGAGCGTTTCTGCACCGGAAGCCGGAGCTGGGTAGGGACTTGAGCACGGGGTGGCCGGCCGAGTCGTGGGTCACATGGCCCGCATGTGAACAGGAAGGTGAGGAGAGGTGAACCTTCGCCTCGGCCGTGCCATCCATCAGGGAAGAAATGGACCAGATCAGCGTGTGCAGCTGCGTGAGGACGTGCAGGCCGGGGCGCTTCCCACACAGGGGCCTTTGTGCTGGACACGACTGGGCATCGCGACGGGCCGCGCGGCCCCGGCTCGGTGGCAAATTCCTAACCCACGATCACCGCAGAGCACCAACTTGTTCATCTGGTCTGGAGTGTCACCGGCCTTCATTTACCAGTCAGAGACGATTCATTATGCTCAGTGGAAATTCAAACAAAGCCTTTCCCTCTGCGTTTTAAAACCAGTAAACTATTCAGTAATAACAAATAAATCTGGAGCTGTACATCCTTTCCCGCCCATTCCCAGGCTGGAGTCTGGGACAGGATGAACTTTAAAGGAAATGCCTAGAAATTGGTAGGTCAAAGGCCACGGATGGTCGGCTGGAAAAGAAAAGGGCAGATTCTTGGCACTCAGCTGTGGTGAAAGTGAGGGCCTCCTGTGTGCCCGGATTCCCGGTGGGGATGGAACGAGCACCAGGGAGCTGGTGCCGGTGTCTCAAGTAATCCACCCGCAACCAGTCATCGTCTTTTCTCCCTTTATTTTTAGCAGCCCTTGCTTTCTTTCACATGATTAAAAATATGATTTTTTCAAAACCATTCCAGCCCAACATAGTGTTTAAAAGAAATAAAATAAGCTGAGCAGTCCTGAAAGACCTACTTGAAATGTTATTTTTAGAATGGAAAGTCAAGTAAAACACCCTTAAGTACATACACTAATCCCTCAGAAAAACGTTCAGATAGAAATTCTAGCCAGAAGCATAATTTAACTTTTCCTAAAAACTTTGGAAGCATTTTGAAGAAAGCCAAAACGTGCGTCTGTGTGTGTGTGTGTGTGTGTGTGTGTGTGTGTGTGCGCACGCACACGTGTGTGTGTGTGTGTGTGTGTGTGTGTGTGCGTGCACACAGCACGTGAGAGGGTCAGCTTAGTTGGGGAGGTGCCCAAAGGGCAGCTCGGGCCAGTATAGCCAGTGTGCTATGCCATCGTCCCAGGGAAACCTGGAGAGACACAGGCCATGCCAGGGCCCAGGATGGAGGGTTCCCAGGCCGAGGAGGAGGGTATTCCAGGCTGGGTGGACACCTGCAAGACGCGGACACCAAGAGGGACCTCTCACCTCTGCTGGTGCCCACGACCAGGGCACCTTCGAGGAGCTGAACAGCCAAGGGCGCTGGCCCAGGGTCTGACCCTCGGGGCCGCACGCACCATCCCGATGAAGAGGACAGCTTGCATTTTGTGCCTTTTTAGAACTGATCAAGCTTTATTATTAATATAATTCATGTAAAATTTTTAAAGTGTTATAAATAAATTCATCAACTATAATCTCTCAGTGCAAAACAAAACTGCAGATCTTTCATGAATGTGAACAAACCCCTCTCCTGCCAGGACGATTCCGTCTGATGCTTCTCAGCACGTCCCTGACCTGCGTCTGCTTCCAGCGTCCCACCCGGGGGCCGCCTCTCCAAGGCGTGTGAAATTGCCGAAAGCCTTGTCTTCTGCAGGACAAAAATACAATTTAAAACAATCTGGAAATAGACCGAAATAGTCACAAGAAAAAACTTCGAGTACAGGAGAAACGTGTGTGTTTCTATTTTTTAGAAGGCTGCCATAAATTGAAATGAATAAAGAAGAATTAAACTTTACTTAAACTAAATCAGCAAAAACTTTGCTGACTGTGTTTTCTAAAAGAAAATAAGCGGCTCCATTGATCTCAGAAACCTAGTTTTCAGCTTATCCCACAGCAGCTGGGGAGACACCAACCAATAGTTTTCTATAGATGTTACAACAAGAGTTCAATGCACATAATATTGGGGACTCTGTGTTCTAATGAGGTGACTATTGCTTTCACCTATTTTATTTGGAAAAGTGGGTGTGAGTGATGAAAAAAATTGATTTTTTAAAAATTTTTTTATTGAAGTATAGTTGATTTATAATGTGTTTTAGATGTACAGCAAAGTGATCCAGTTATACATATATATGTGTATATACATATGTATATTCTTTTTCAGATTCCTTTTCATTATAGGTTATCGCATTGAGTTGTTTTTTGTTGTTTTTTTTTGTCTTAGATTTTTTTCCTAAAGAGACTGCTGTCAGATACCAGCTATACTTAATTTTGTAAAATCTTCATCTTCTGTCTGTGTAAACAAACCTTTAAAATCAGTGCGTGGCTGCAAGCTATAGAACCTCTGGGCCCGGCTGCTACGGAGAGAGCCGTCTGAGCTGAGTTGGGAGCCCTGTTCTGGGTCTTTCACCTGCAGCTAGACTTCTGGCTCTCCTTGAAAAAGCCTGTCTGTGAGATGCGCCCACCGAGCCCCTGACCTTCAAACACAGCTACTGAAACCTTAACTCTGCGCAGACGTCTTCACTGCCAGATAACTTGTTAAAAGTGCTGTTCGTTATGTGATTGTTTTTCCGTTAAGGATTGTTGAACATTTTGCTTTACCGTGTCACCGCAGTGGTAAATTTCCAACTTTACTGTTAAGAAATTTGGTCCTACTTTGGAGGATAAACACCTGTCCTTAAATGATGTTTTCTTGCCTTCCTTCCATGATTCTTAAATACCCTTTGAAAAGGTTATTCAGTGCAGACGCTCTTCAGCATCTCCTACGTGTGAACTGTAGTCCAAGGTCCTGCTGCAGACAGAGGTGCTGCAACAGCTGCCCGGCCTGTGCACCTGGGATGTACCCAGAGGTCCCCAGATGATTCTGTCTCACGTTAGAGTTTGAGAACCACGACTGCCGCGGTTAGGATAGTGGACTAGACTCATTGTCACCGTCTGTCTACACAGGTTAAAGCATCTAAACAAGGAGGCTGTTAGCCCTTGGTAGCCAGGGTCACCACACCAGAATCCGAGGAAGTGAAACTTCACCAGTAGCTCACCCGGCTTCCCAGATAATCAAATAATTGCTTTGCTCTGTTTCGCTTCACTTCTACTCTGTAAAAGGCTTGCGCCCCTGTCCCTGCGTGGGGAGCCTCCTGAACACCTTTGGAATCAACGTGTGCTCAGATAAACTCCTGAGAGCTTTTGCGTGTCTTGGTTTACCTGTTAGCACTGTCCCTGTCCGTGATGTGCGTTGGTGACGTGATAGTTCCCGAGGGGCAGCTGGGTCCAGCTTTCACGTGGCTCTTCCTCTCTTTCTAGGCCATGTGGCTGATGCTACAGAACGATGAACCCGAGGACTTTGTCATAGCCACGGGGGAGGTCCACAGCGTCCGGGAATTCGTAGAGAAGTCGTTTCTGCACATCGGAAAAACCATCGTGTGAGTATGACTGATGGACGTTTGTCAGACGTGTGCTCGCTGTTCTGCCTGCATTTTGTCTTTTTCCCTCTTTGCTCTTGTAAAGCATGAAGCAGGGACTCGGTCCCAGTTATAGTGAGAGTCAGATGTTTGTCACCATCTAAACTCAGTTTTTTAAAAATTTCTTTTCTCTTCTTAATTTTTAAATATGTTTTTAAGGTGTTTACTTTTTTAACTTTAAATTTTGTATCATGGTTTATACTCAGTTTACTAGGATTTTACTGTTGCTAATTGCTCTTAACAGATCAATGTGATAACATAAAAGTTACACAAACTTTTTTCAGTACTTTCAATTTATATTTTAAATTTTTGAAACCATAGAAACTTACAGAAAAGTTTCAAATACATGACCAGCATAATTCTTTTCTCTGAACCATTGAGAGTAGGCCCAGTTACACAAATTTTGAAGTCAGATTTTCATTGGAATATTTGAAAGATTGGGGGGAAATCCTTCACTACAGATGGAAGGTTCTTTTTTGGTGATTGTATTATTGAGATAAAATATACATAACATAAAATTTACCATTTTAATAATTTTCAGGCATACAGTTCAGTGGCATTACGTATACTCACAGTGTTGGGCAACCATCACCGCCATCCGTCCACAGAACTCTTTCTTCTCCCGAAACTGAAACTCTGCTCCCATTAAACCCTAACTCCCCTCCCCCTCCCCCAGCCCCTGGCAGCCACCATTCTACTCTCTGTCTCTGAGTGTGATGACTCCAGGGACCTCATATCAATGGAATCACACAGTATCTGTCCCTCTGTGACTGGCTTATCTCGCTGAGCCTGATGTCCTCGGGTTCCATCCTGTGTCAGCACTTCACTCCTGTTTAAGGCTGAGTAATATTCCATTGTGTGGATGGACCACGTGTTGCTTGTCCATCATCTGTTAACCCCTGGGTGGCCCCCACCTTTGGGCTGTTGTGAATGCTGCTGCTGTGAACACGCGTATACAAGTATCTGTTTCAGTCCCTCCCTGCTTTCCGTTCTTTGGCTTATAAACTTAGGAGTGGAATTTCTGGGTCGTACGGTAATTCTGTGTTTAACTCTTTGAAGATCTTTCAAACATTTTTCCAAGATTCACTTTTAAAATATAAGAAAGGACTTCTATTTCTAGCTATGATGGAATAACAGAAATCAGATTAAACCTTCTATCTTGAAAAACTAGGAAACTATATGAAATACATAAAACACCGTTCGGGCGACGGGCAGTGCAGGACCGTGATCCCTGGTAGAAAAGGAGCAGATGAGATGAGCCCTGCAATCACCCGGGTTTCCTGGAGACATGGTCTCCACCAGGGAGCGTGGAAGAGGAACTTCAACAGAGAACAGCCGTTTGCTGAGAGCCGGGGAGGTGGAGGGCAGAATTCAGAGTCTGAGGCACCTGGACGTTGTGGGGCCGTGCGATGAGGAGCCCGTGGCATGGTGATCCGCAAAGAAAAAGAGTTCCCAAAGCGTGCATAAGGATCCCACTGAGTCCTTGCTGAATATTAAGAAGACATTCCACGAGCTTGGATGAGGAACTGCCTGGGAGGTGGAATTGAAGGTTTCTTAGAGCGTTCCCAGGCTTGGGAGGCACATGAGCTTCAGCTGTAATGGAGAGACCTCGTTCTCACTCAGTGACCATCCTCACTCAGGGGATGAAGCAAGATTCCAGAAGAGCTATGCCTCAGCGATGGGACTGATTCCCAGAGTAAAGGCTGCTCTAGACCCAGGCTAACAAAGCTTAAACACAAACTTCCAAGGGATCAAACTGGATACAAATAACTTAGCCTTCGACCATTGCAAAGCCCAGTGCTCTTCAAAGGAATACAGTCAAATCTAGACTCAAAAGCGTAACGTTTCTTTTTCTTTTGATTTTTATTGGCGTATGAGTTGCTTTACAGTGTTGTGTTAGTTTCTGCTGCGCAGCAAAGTGCGTCGGCCATGCGTGTACATGTGTCCCCTTTTCTTTGGGTTTCCTTCTCCTTTAGGTCGCCACAGCGCACTGAGTAGAGTACCCTGTGCTATACAGCAGCTTCTCATTAGTTATCCCTTTTATACGGAGTATCAGTAGTGTCTATCTGTCAATCCCAATCCCCCAGTTCACCCTAACCCCCACCCCCCCCCTTGGTATCCGTACGTCTGCTCTCTGCGTCTGTGTCTCTGTTTCTGTAAATAAGGTTGTCTATGGCAGTTTTTTCAGATTCCACGTATATGTGTTAATACAGCAGTCCCTGACCTTTTTGGCACCAGGGACCGGTTTTGTGGAAGACAGTTTTTCCACGGGGGGGGGGGGATGGTTGAGGCCATAATGCGGGCGATGGGAAGCGGCTGTAATTACAGATGAAGCTTGGCTCGCTCGCCCACCGCTCACCTCCTGCTGCGCAGCCCAGTTCCTGACAGGCCACAGACTGGTAGCAGTCCACAGCCCAGGGGTTAGGGACCCCTGCATTAACATACAGTATTTGTTTTTCTCTTTCTGACTTACTTCACTCTGTATGACGGTCTCTAGGTCCATCCACATCTCTACAAATGACCCAATTTCATTCCTTTTTATGGCTGAGTAATATTCCACAGTATATATGTGCCACATCTTCTTTATCCATTCCTCTGTCGGTGGACACTTAGGTTGCTTCCATGTCCTGGCTATTGTAAACAGAGCTGCAGTGAACACTGTGGTACATGACTCTTTTTGAATCATGGTTTTCTCAGTGTATATGCCCAGTAGTGGGATTGCTGGGTCATATGGTAGTTCTATCTTTAGTTTTTTAAGGAACCTCCATACTGTTCTCCATAGCAGCTGTATCAATTTACATTGCCACCAACAATGCGTGAGGGTTCCCTTTTCTCCACACCCTCTCCAGCATTTGTTTGTGGATTTTTTTTAATGAATTTATTTATTTATTTGTTTTTTATTTATTTATTTTTGGCTGCACTGGGTCTTCGCTGCTGCACATGGGCTTTCTCTAGTTGTGGTGAGCAGGGGCTACTCTTCGTTTCAGTGCATGGGCTTCTCATTGCGGTGGCTTCTCTTGTTGCAGAGCACAGGCTCTAGGCCCATGGGCTTCAGTAATTGTGGCATACGGGCTCAGCAGTTGTGGCTCACGGGCTCTAGAGCGCAGGCTCAGTAGTTGCGGTGCACGGACTTAGTTGCTCCACAGCATGTGGGATCTTCCCGGACCAGGGCTTGAACCCGTGTCCCCTGCATTGGCAGGCAGGTTCTTAACCACTGCGCCACCATGGAAGTCCTGTTTGTGGATTTTTTTTGATGATGGTCATTCTGACTGGTGTGAGGTGATACCTCATTGTAGTCTTGATTTGCATTTCTCTAATAATTAGTGATGTTGAGTCTTTTCATCTGTTTGTTGGCCATCTGTATGTCTTCTTTGGAGAAATGTCTATTTATGTCTTCTGCCCATGTTTTGATTGCATGGTTTGTTTTTTTGATATTGAGCTGCGTGAGCTGTTTGTATATTTTGGAGATTAATCCTTTGTCAGTTGCTTCATTTGCAAATATTTTCTCCTATTCTGAGGGTTGTCTTTTCTTCTTGTTTATGGTTTACTTTGCTGTGCAAAAGCTTTTAAATTTAATTAGCTCCCATCGTTTATTTTTGTTTTTATTCTCATTACTCTAGGCGGTGGGTCAAAAAAGCCTTTGCTGTGACTTATGTCAAAGAGTGTTCTGCCTATGTTTTCCTCTAAAAGTTTGATAGTGACTCGCCTTACATTTAAGTCTTTAATCCATTTTGAGTTTATTTTTGTGCGTGGTGTTAGGGAGTGTTCTAATTTCATTCTTTTACATGTAGCTGTCCAGTTTTCCCAGCACCACTTATTGAAGAGGCTGTCTGTTCTCCATTGTATATTCTTGCCTCCTTTGTCAAAGATAAACCCAGGCACGTATGGTCACCTTATCTCTGGGCTTTCTATCCTGTTCCATTGATCTGTATTTCTCTTTTTGTGTCAGTACCACACTGTCTTGATTACTGTAGCTTTGTAGTGTAGTTTGAAGTTGGGGAGCCTGATTCCTCCAGCTCCATTTTTCTTTTCAAGATTGCTTTTACTATTCAAGGTATTTTGTGTTTCCGTACAAATTGTAAAATTTTTTGTTCCAGTTCTGTGAAAAATGCCTTTGGTAATTTGATAGATTGCATTGAATCTGTAGATTGCTTTGGGTAGTTTTGTCATTTTCACAATATTGATTCTTACAATCCAAGAACATGGTATATCTCTCCATCTGTTTGTGTCACCTTTGATTTCTTTCATCACTTTCTTATAGTTTTCTGCATACAGGTCTTTTGCCTCCTTAGGCAGGTTTATTCCTAGGTATTTTATTCTTTTTGTTGCAATGGTAAACGGGATCGTTTCCTTAGTTTTTAATGTTCAGCATTCAACCAAAAATTAGTAGGACTGTCATGAAGCAGGAAAATGTGACCAAAAACCAAGGGGAAAATCCATCAATAAAAGCAGACTGAGGAATAAAAAAGATGATAGTATGAGTGCATAAAGAAGGTTAAAATAGCTGTTATAACTATGTCAAGTATTTTAAAAAAAACATGAGTATAGTGAGGAGAGATAAGGAAATATATTTGTTTTTTAAAGAGCCAAATGGAACTTTTAGAGATGAAAAATTAAGTATCGCTGTTGGCATTGAGAATAGATTAGATACTACAGAAGAAAAACTAGTAAACTTAGAGACATAATACTAGAAAGGACCCAAGATGAAGCACAGGAAGAAAAAGACTGGAGAAAAAAAAAAGAGGAACAGAGTTTGATTTGATTAACCTGTGAGAGAAAATCAGGCAATCTAATATATGTGTAATCAGAGTATCAGGGAAAAAGCGGGGAGGGCACAGGAAAAGAATTAAGTAACAGCCAAAAATTTCTCAAATTACTGAAAATAAATGCTAAAGAGAAAAAATTTAAAGCAGCAAGATAAAAAATAGAACTATTTGCAGAGGAACAAATATAGGAAAGTTTTGTTGCCAGAAACTACGCAAGGCAAGAAGACCTTGGAGCAACGTCTTTAAACTGCGGGAAGCAACCTGAACCTTGAGTTCTGTACCTGAGGAAACCATCCCAGAAATGGAGGTGAATTAAAGACTTTCCAGACAAACAAAGGCTGAGATGGTTCATCGCCAGCAGTCATTTAGGCGGAAGGAAAACGATGCTAGTTTGAAGCTTGAATCTCTACGGAAGAATGAATCGCAAGAGAAATAGCCAAAATGTGGGAAAATATAAACGTTTTCCCCTCGTTTTAAAATTTCTTTGAAGGTAATTGACTGTTGAAAGTAAAAATAACGAAAATACATTATGAGGTTTCTACTACATATGTAAATAAATTGTATAACAACAGTAGCACAAAGAGTGGGGACAGGATGGAAGCAATGCATCATTACTGCAAAGATTCTTACACCAGATGGGAATTGGTGTGATACTATTTGAAGACAGACTGCAATTAGTTAACGTATGTACTGCACACTCTAGAGAAACTACTAAAACAAAACAAAATGAAAAGTAGCCATAAGCCAATAGTGGAGTCAAAATGCAATCCTAAAAAATACTCACCGAAAAGAAAGTGGGAGAAGGGGGAGTGTGAACAAATAACAGGTGGGACAGATAGAAAACAAGTCATAACTATATTGATAATTGTATCCATTCTAAGTGCTCTAAATACTCTAATTAAAAGGCTGATATAGTTGGACTTGATTTAAAAAAAAGCAATATGCTGTCTACAAGAGACACACTTTATATATAAACACAGATAGTTTAAAAGTAAAAAGATGAAAAAATAAAACGTCCAAACACTAACCATAAGGAAACTGGAGTGGCTATATTTATATGGGACAAAATAGACTTCATTTAATTAGAAGGAATGAAGAGTCATTTCATAATTTTAAAGGGGTTGATTCTTCATGAACACATAATACTTTTTAACGTATCTACACCCAGTTATAGATACTTCAAAATAGTGACAGAACTGATAGGAAAAAAAGACAAATGAACTTTATGCTTGTGTACTTCAACACTCCTTTCTTTGTAACTGACAGAACGAGTAGAGAGAAAATACCTGTGGATACAGAAGACCTGAACAACATAGTAAACTTACTTGACCTAATTGACATTTCTAGAGCTTACCACCCAACACACTTCTAAATAACTCACAGGTTTAAAAAGAAATCACAAGGGAAATTAGAATATATTTTGAATTAAATGAAAATGAAAACAGCATATCAAAATATGTGGGATACTGCCAAAGCAATGCTTGAAGAGAAATTTGTGGCTTTGAATACTAACATTAAAAAAGAAGAAAGAGCCCAAACCAGTTATCCAAGTTTCCATCTTAAGAAGCTAGACAAAGAAGAACAAATTAACCCCAATGCAAACAGAAAGAAGGAAATAATAAAGATAAAAGCAGAGATCAATGAAATGGAAAACAGAAAAACAGTGGAGAGAATCAGTGCAACCAAAACCTGTATAAACCTCTATCCAGGAAAAAAAGAGAAGACAGAAATTATATGTAGTAGAAATAAAAGAGTGAACATCACTACTGATCCTCCAGACATGAACAGAATAGTAAGAAAATATTATGAACAGCTTTCTGCCAACGACTTTTTCAAATTAGAGGAAATGGGCAACTTTCATGGAAGACACAAATTGCCAAAAGTGACTTCAAAATATGTATAAATCTTCGTAGCTCTGTGTCTGTGAAAGGAAGAAGGTAATACCCCTTCTGTACTCACTCAGAAGAGAGAACACTTCCCAACTCATTGATGAGGCCAGCATTACCCTGATGCTAAAAATAAAAATGTTACATGAAAAGAAAGATACTGACTAGTATTCCATGAGAGCAAAGAAACATAAAAGGACTAACAAAATATTAGCAAATTGAATCTATCAATATATAAAAAGTTGGTACTCCATGACCAAGTGGGATGTATTCTAGAAATGCAAGCTTGGTTTAACATTTGAAAATCAATATAATTCACCATATTAAGAAAACAAAAGAGAAGCCATATGATTGTTTTCAACAGAGGCAGAAAAAGGCATTTGACAAAATTTAACAACTATTATTAAAAAATAAAATAAAATAAAATAAAACTTTCAACACACTAGGAATAGAAGGAAATTTCCTCACGCTGATAAATGGCCTCTGAGAAAAACCAACAGTTAACATTATACTTAATGTTGAGAGACTGAATAATTTTCTCCTAAAAATGAGGCTCAGGGCAAGGATATCTGCTTTTATCCAACTTTTCAACATTGTCCTGGATCCTAGCCAAAAGAAAAAAACAAAAAGAAATGAAAGGAAGATGTATATCTGTCTTATTCACAGATAGCACGATATAGTACATAGAAAACCTAAGTAATCTACCCAAAAAGCTACTAAAACTAACAAGTGCATTTAGCAACGTCACATGATACAAGGTCTATATATAGAAGTCATTGTATTTCTATGTACTGCCATGGAACAGCTGGAAATTGAAATTTGTAAAAAAGCACATTACCACTTAAAATAGAATCAGAAAAATGAAATAGAGATGAACTTAATAAAATACACAAAAGATCTGTACACCACAATCTAAAAGACATAGATGAGAGAAATCAAAAAAGCCCTAAATAAATGGAGAGATACACTACGTTCTTGGATTGGAGGACTTGATGGGGTGCCAGTTCTCTTCAAGTTAATCTGTAGGTTCAGTGCTTTCCTGAACAAAATCACAAGCTTTTTTTTTTTTTTTTGGTAGAAATTGACAGGCTGATTCTAAAATTTATGTGGAAATGCAAAGGATCTAGAATGATTTTGAAAAAGAAGATCAAAGCTGGAGAACACTTACTCTCTGATTTTAAGATTTCTTTTAATGCTTAATCTGCACGATATTGACATAAGGACAGATTTATAGATCCAGGGAACAGAACATAAAGCCCAGAAATAGACACACACTTATACAGACAATTGAATTTTTACAAACTTGTCAAGGTAATTAATTGGAGAAGGATAGTCTTTACAACAAATGGTGCTGGAATCAGGAATAACCATATGGGGTAAAAAAGTGAATCTCAGCCCAAGAGTCAAACCGCACGCAAAATTAGTTGAAATGGAGCAGAGGTATAAATGCAAGAGTGGAAATCGAAAACTGTTAGATGAAGACATGGGAGAAAAGCTTTGAAACCTTGGGGCAGGGAAAAACGTCTGAGGTGGTTTTCTGTTCCTGAGTTATGAGAGTTTTGTTTGTTTGTTTGTTTGTTTGTTTGTTTTTCGGTACGCGGGCCTCTCACTGTTGTGGCCTCTCCCGTTGCAGAGCACAGGCTCTGGACGCGCAGGCTCAGCGACCATGGCTTACGGGCCCAGCCGCTCCACGGCATGTGGGATCTTCCCGGACCGGGGCATGAACCCGTGTCCCCTGCATCGGCAGGCGGACTCTCAACCGCTGTGCCACCAGGGAAGCCCCGAGAGTTTTTATGTTTTGCAGATATACTCTCTCAGCCCATGACTTGCCTTTTCAGTTTCTTAACAGTGCCTTGCAAATACCAAAGTTTTACATTTTCATGTAGTTCAGTTTATCATTCTCTATGGCTTTTTGTTTTGTGTGTGTTTGCTTTAAATATTGAGATCAATTGGGGGCAAAGGCAAGGATTTCTTAGGACACCAAAAGCAAGAACCATAAAAGAAAAAAGTGACAAAATGAATGTCATGATTAAAAACCTCTATTCTTTGAAAGTGACCACTTAGAAAAGGAAAAGGCAAACACTGGTCTGGGAGAAAATGAATGTAATATTTGCATCTGACAAAGGACTTATATCTAGAACATACAAAGATCTCCCATAACTCAAAAGAAAGAAGACAAATAATTCAATTTTAAAAATGGGCCAGATGTCTGAACAGATACTTCACACAAGAAATTCCACAAATGGCCACTTAGCACATGAAAAGATGCTCAGTGTGATCATCATCCAGGAAATGCACGTTAAAAGGACAGTGTGATAGTGGGAGGCAGCCGCATAGCACAGGGAGATCAGCTCGGTGCTCTGTGACCTCCTAGAGGGGTGGGATAGGGAGGGGGGGAGACGCAAGAGGGAGGGGATATGGGGACATATGTATATGTATAACTGATTCATTTTGTTATAAAGCAGAAACTAACACACCATTGTAAAGCAATTATACTCTAATAAAGATGTAAAAAAAAACAACAGTGTGATCCCACTGCACTCCCTTTGGAATGGCAAGATGGAAAAAGTCAACAGAGCCAAGTATTACTGAGGATGCTGGGACAGCTGGAGCGCTCATGCATTATTAATGGAAGTATGAATAGTTCAGAAAACACTTTGGCTTTCTTATAAAACCAAGTCTGTATTTACTATGTGACCAGTGATTTTCCTAGACATTTACCAAAAAAAAATGAAGATGTGTGTCCACATAGAGACTTATCCACGAATATGCATAACAGCTTTAGTCCTAGCAAAGCGTTAGCTCCCCCAGTGTCTAATCAGCTGGCAGACGATGTGTCCGCACGAGGAATACTGCTCACTCATGGAAAGGGTGACACCTGGCACACTTGGAGGAAGAGCACGGACTGTGTAATTCCGCGCATGTGATGCTCTAGGAGAGGGTGAGTGGTGCTGATAGGAATCTGAGCGTGACGGGAGAGCGACCGGGAGAAGGAGAGGGAATCTGTGGCGGGGATGGGGGGATGTCTGATATCTGGATCGCAGGGGTGTCTGCATGAGTGCATGCATCTTTCACTCATCAAATTATGCACTTGTGACACATTTTGTTTGTAAATTATACCTCAATATAGTTGATTTTTCAATAAAAGGAATCAAAAAAGAACTTAGGTGCCCATCATCAAGGATATTCAAGTGAGTTTGATCAACTGTTTTCATTCAGCTATTAAAAATAATGCTGAAGAGGAATTTGAATAACATGAAGTATGATTATGACAATATTAAGTGAAAAAAAACAGAATCTGTTGGCTGATCTAAAGTCCCTAAAAATATGCCTACAAAAAATTAGAAGAAAACACACAAAATTTTTAAAATGGCAATTTCTACATGGCAGAATTACGTGTGACCTTTAGTGTTCTACTGAATACATTTCTCTATATCCGAATGTTCTGTAATGAACTGACATGCTTTTGTAGTAAGAAATCAACTTACACACAGTTTTTTGAAGTTAGGGGTAGTCTTACAAATGAATTCCCAAACAAGACTCTGTTTTGATAAATGCATGAAACTTGGTCATTCTCCCACTTTGGAGACCATGTGTCGTTTTCAGTCACCAGGTCATCCTTCTGTCCTTCTGTCCGTAGGTAGTCCCATGGGCTAATACCCTTTTTTTTTTTTTAATACCTAGCACAGTCTTTCACAAACTGAGAATTCTTTAAAAAGGAAATGTCTTAGAAAGGCATTCCATGTCTAGTTCATTTGGAGAATATTGAATATTTTAACCCCTCTTAGAGAATCACCAGTAAGGAATCTGTTTAACTTTGTTTAACCCAGCACTTTCCAAGCTTACTTTATATTAGAATCCTACACAAACAACAGAGTTGTGTGGAGTACCTGCTGGGAGTGTTGTTCTGTCCTGCAAAACTGAGTAGCGGCTTCCTGGCGGGTCTGAGCCCTGCCCTCTTCCCACGTCTCCCTCCGAAGGGAAGGCGCAGTAGAGCCCTGGAGTCCGTTTCACTAAAATCCACTGCACGTTTCAGGCAGTGGCCTTCATTTTGTCTCAGATGACAGGCTAAACCGCAAGTCAAGCTTTTGGTGGTCTAGTAAACGTGGCCTTCAAGTGCTATATAAAATTTGGGTGAAATTGAACCCTTTTCCTGAATTCTTCCAGAAAGAGACACAGGCGTGAGGTGCTCAGGTCCCAGACAGACTAAAGGTCTTGCTTTGCCCCTCTCGTCTGAGTCTTCCGTTCGTGGCAGCTCCCACCTGCGTGCCCCGTACCTGCGTCGCTGGGCTGTGGGAACAGAATGCTTACATTGCATGTTCCTCACAGTGTGTCTGAAAATGCAGAATTCCTTCTCAGGGCCAGATAATGAAATCATGATGGCTTTATGAATGCTGTCTGCAAGTCATGTTCTGTTGTTTGTTTTTTTTCCAATTTCCTTCCCCTGGATCTTCTCCGGGCCCCATGAGCCGCATACCGATCTCAGCTGGAGGACAAGCAGGGTAGTCGCGGCTGCTCCCGGGTCCCGTCCCCGCCGTCCCCGTTGCAGCTGTGACTTTTGACAGGGCCGGCGAGTCCTTCTTGGGAACGGTTTCTGCACAGTCAGACACCAGGCAGAAACGAGCAAAGAAAACACACTGAGATGGAGCAGAGCCTGGAAGGCCAAGGATAGTATTGAGCCTCTAGGCCTTCGGGGCACGCACCTCTTTCCCCAGGGATGCTGATTTAATTTCTCTCTTTCATGACGCGGTCACGTCCTTCTCTGCACACAGTGTGGCATAATATCGTGTGAAGTATAAAAGCACAGCCGCAGTGCCACATTCCCTGGGTTTGAATCCCAGCTCTGCAGCTTTCCCGGGGAGTTAGTTACCCTCAGCGCCTCCATTTTCTCATCTGTAAAAGGGGGATAATAAGGGTCCCTGCCACACAGGGTTGGGGTGAAGGTTAAAGGGGTTAACATTCGTGAAGCGCCTAAAGCAGGGCTGGGTGAATCGTAAGCTCTGTGTGTTTGCTGTTAATGATGAAATGGGTAATTGATGGAAAATGACATTTGTCAACAGTGAATAAGGGACAAATGAAATGTGAAAACAGTATAAGATTGGGCAACTGATCATATATGTTTGGGGACCCAAAAACGTAAAGTCACACCAGCATCTCATGCTTATGTGCCCAGAAGGAATGTAAGGGAGACGCTTAGCAGAGAGGCAGTTGAGGGAGGAACGGCCTAGGTGCCCTGCTCTGGTTGCATAGAGACCTTTCCTCCTCTCCGGGAAGTAATCCGCAGTTTTGTCAGAATTACGACGCCTTTTGGCTGCGTCGTCTCCTGCTGAGCAGAAGTTCTCAAATGCTGAGGTGCTGGGAATCACTTGGGGATCTTGTTAAAATGCAGATTTGGAATCAGTAGGTCTGGGCGGGGCCTGAGGCTCCGAATTTCTAACAGGATACCCAGTGAGGCAGGGGCTGCTGGTGCCTGGACCGCACTCTGAGTAGCAAAGCCTGGGACAGTCACAGGACCTCAAGTTCCAAATGAGCCTGACAGTCACACGCCCAAGCCCTTCCCCCTTTGGACCTTGATCGTAGTCACCTGTGACTTTGCCTTCCGTGGTGGACTGGACAGTTCTCTCCTTAAGGCAGAATCTGCTTTGGGTCCTTTCTGAACCTTGCGTTCTGCCCAGCACAGTGGCAGACATTTGCTAAAGGAATCAACATTTACATGAATCAATAATGGAAAACGAAATTTTAGAAGTTGAGAGTTTGATTTTAGGATTTGTGTGTGTGTGTGTGTGTGTGTGTGTGTGTGTGTGTGTGTGTCATGCAGGAAGGGAGTAGGGGCAGATTGCTGGAAAATGAAAAAACCTAAAATTTCCAGGTTTTCCCATGAGAACTGTCATCCAGTGAGCACCTGCGGCTGATTTAGTTCCTTCCCTCCTCTTTCCTTCTGCCCTCACGCCTCCAGGAATTGCTTAAATGCTAGTTGAATTTAATAGAAATTGGACCTAATTTATCATCTGATAAACTGAGATAAAAAGAGTTCTCTGGACGCCCCACTCCTGCCATCAGTGACTCTGGGAATGCTCTCGGGGAGATGTAGAGGTCTGAAAAGCTGGAGGAGTACCTCCCGTTCTTATTCCCTGCGATCTGAAAGAGATCGACCAGGAGACGATGGGGATCTCCAAGGCGCACAGCTAGGGTGTCTGGAGCCCCGGTCTCTAATATGAGGTGAGAGCCCAGGCTTCAATGACGTCAGTCCCCTCTGAGCCTCAGGAGCATGTGGGTCATCCCAGAATCGATGGCGACTCAGTCTCACCAGTTCCGCAGGAGTCAAGTTCTTCCAACAACTTAATTTATACAGTAGTTCGTTTACTTCAAAAATTATAATAGCAGTCTGTCAAAACTAGCGCTGGAGATTGGAGAAGGTCCAAGAGCTCATCGTTTGGGAAACATTTCACATGCTTTCCTGTAATACGTGGCTTTTTAAAACATTTGATGCTTAAGTCCCAAGAGAAGGTGGAAGTCCGTAAACCCAAGACCAATGTCCTTGTTTGTAGTAGCCTTTAGGTGATTTTGCTTCCAAATTGCAACGTGAGGAGCAAAATTTCAATTAGAATCACCTTCTATGTCATGTTTCATTTACCTGCATTTTCTTCCTTTACTTAACTACCTGACTTATAAATTTTTTTTGCATAAAAACATGGTGAAGGAGACTAATTATATTCATTAGAGAAGATAAAGAATAGGAAGGCAAACACGGAGGCATTTTCATTTTAAATGCAATGCTGGGAGTTGGCACATTAAGAAAAAACAAAAACCAGGAGGATATAAAATAATCTTTGCAAGGCCATTTAGCCATCTAGAATACCTCTATGCCCTTTATTTCATTTTTAAAGAAGATATTTCATGTTTCAAGAAAATTATTCATATTCTTTTGTGGATTTACAAATGTGGATTTCTTGTGTCGGGATTGAGTTCTTTTTTAATATCTTTTTTATATAGATAAATATCTTTGTATATAGAATTCATGTTGCTTTTAAATAATCCCCCAACATTTTTATTAGAATGAAGACTACAGGGGAAGGGGAATGAGTATCCTTCACTCTATAGTAGAGGCAATTTCACGTCTTATTTTCTGAAAATAAGTACACGTTTTGTTTGTGTTTTCTTAAGGAATAAAGCATGACATTTTGTTATTCTCTTAAGCTCCAAAAGTTGTGAGGGATGGTATATATAAATTCTTTTTTTTTTTGATGTGTGAGGTATCCATGCTAATAAAACGAAGCCGTGTAAACATAATCAAAGTGTCTGCATTAGGAAGGGGAGAGAAGTGAACGAGCATTTCTAGTAGTCACAGTTCTTTTGTCTTTAAGGGACGACAACCGACCTTGGCGTAGCCTGGGGGACACGAAGGACCTTGGCCGGTTCGGCTGGGCCCGTGACCACCTGCAGACCAGGCACTGAGGCCACAGTGTGGCCAAGCTTCTCCTGGGTCTGGTCCTGTCATTGGGGGAAGAGACCTCTGTGCTCGGCGACCCCACAGAATTCCGCGATTTGAGCCGGGGTGGGTGGGGGGGTGGGCGGGTCCTCCACCCACTCGGGATGTTACTTCCAGAAGAAAGGTGAGAAGTGGGCTAGGCCGACAAAAGCATGTTCACGTAGCTCGAATGATCGTTTAGTGCGAGCCCAGAAGGGTGCCGTGGCCGTGCCCCCTTCAGCTTCACCCCAGCACTGGAGGCACCGTGACGCACGTCCCCGCGTACCCTCGACGGCCACCTGCTGATGGGGGGGGGGTCCGGGTCTAAGCTTCATACCGCATTTTCCATCTTGTTCGCGTGTATCCTTTCTTCGTGACATGACGGTTGTGTGTCAGAAGCAAACAACTTACCGAGCTGGGCTGAGGCCTGCGAGCCCGTGGAAGGAAGCCCGACCGGGACACAGAGACAGGAGCAGCCAAGGCCTGGCTTTTGAGTGTCGAGGGCCCAGGTTGTGATGAAAAAGTGAGATGGGAGGATCCTTCCAGGATAATTTTCCCTCCGTGCAGTCGGGCCTCCGCTCTGTCACTGGAAGCAAATCCCCCCCTCCCGTCCTTCGGGGTCTGCAGTCTGGGGTCCTCAGTCCTGATCACTGAGACCCAGTGGGTGTCCACAGCCAGCCTGTGCACTGAGTCCTCCCTGGAAGGGCCCTGGTCGCCCCAAGTCCCCCATGTCGGGGTAGCAGGGCCCATGCTCCCAGCGTGGTGACAGTTGAAGGGGCTCCACCGTCTTCCTACCCCAGGGAGCCAGAGAGGCCTGGGGAGGGCCTGCACGTGCACAGGGCCGGCGACCGCAGCGCTGTCGGGTAGGACGGGAGGCCTCTGCGCTCTGGGAGCTCCTGCCTGCCCTGCTTTGGGAGCTCAGAGGAAGGCTGTAGGTATTTTCTCTGAGCTCCTGGATGGTCTCTGGAGCCTCCTGTCATATGGCTTTCCTGTCAC
Organism: Globicephala melas; assembly: GCF_963455315.2. NCBI lineage: Eukaryota > Metazoa > Chordata > Mammalia > Artiodactyla > Delphinidae > Globicephala > Globicephala melas. The sequence goes on from NC_083324.2 coordinate 101,619,721, forward strand.
AGGGCTCACCAGCCAGCATCTGGAAGAGTCTCACTTTAGCTGTTTCCAGTCTGCTGTCACCTTCCATCTCTTCTACTGGTCTTGAAAATGTCTGTTGGAATGTTCACTGAAAAGACTTGGGGAATGGGTCGCCATCTTCACGTTTAGAATTGGCACGAATGTCGCTCTTGAAGTTTCTGACGTCACGGAGTGAATTTTTGCTTTCAGTTTGTTGGAAAACAGCACATGCATGTGACTTTGGGTCGGTAGAAGATACTCAGGGGAGCAGGTCAGCACCGCATGCGGTCCTGATACAATTTAGGGTCACGTTTGGCAACAAAGTTCCCATTTGGTTGTTTGCATTGAGAAGGCACCCTTGTGACAACACATGTTTTCTTCCCAGAACATCCCGGTGTGTGTGTCTGTGTGTGTGTATCTATGTGTACGTGTGTGTATGTGTATGTGTGTGTATGTGTATGTGTGTATGTATCTATGTGTGTGTGTGTATCTGTGTGTATGTGTGTATGCATGTGAATCTATGTGTACGTGTATCTGTGTGTACATGTGTGTATGTGTGTATGTGTATCTATGTGTACGTGTGTATCTATGTGTATGTGTGTATCTGTGTACGTGTGTATATGTGTGTATGTGTATCTATATGTGTATTGTGTATGTATCTATGTGTGTGTATGTGTATCTATGTGTATGTGTATGTGTGTATCTGTGTGTATGTGTGTATGCATGTGTGTATGTGTACGTGTGTGTTTCTGTGTGTACATGTGTGTATGTGTGTGTGTACGTGTGTGTGTGTATCTGTGTGTGTGTGCATGTGTGTTTTTGGAGGAGTTTGTGTTGTCAGGGTTGTTGTCAGTGTGAGGCTTTGCTTTTCACTTTCCCATCAACTTATCGCTAAGTAATGTGAAAAGGAAGTGCTTTTCTCCTATAGTTGAAGTGGTGCATAAACCAAACAGGCCAATACTTGTCTCGACTAATTTTCTGTCATTAATCTTGTTAAATTTTGAGAAGAGAGTTGTAGAAATAGCCTGCAACCATGTGAGAACCACCGTCTGCTGCTGGGGAGATGTTTAGCCAATGGAAATATTTATCATAGTTTGTGGTATCGTATCTACATTTTCAGTCAAAACAACAAGGGCAAACATTATTATACGTTGAAAAAGAAACTCATTTCTAAACGCCTCCTGGCTGAGATAACAAGCATTTTGTGTTTGTGCACATTCTTCCCCTAATTGGGGATTGTTTCCTGGTGGGTGGGATTTCTGGCCCTTGGGCCTGGAGGATGCCCGGAGGGGACCGTAAGGTGGGGGGGGTGTCTGGGTGTGAGCCCGTGTCCCATGGTTGGGTGTCTATGCCCTGGGCCTGAGCCCGTGTCCCGTGGCTGGGTGTCTGTTCCCTGGTCATGAGGTCATGAGCCCGTGTCCCGTGGCTGGGTGTCTGTTCCCTGGTCATGAGGTCATGAGCCCGTGTCCCGTGGCTGGGTGTCGAGGCCCCGGGTGTGAGCCCGTGTCCCGTGGCTGGCATGTCTGCTGTGAGGCCATCCTGGAGAACGTGCTGAGCCTTGACTGTGTCCAGTTGCTTTTGGACAAAAGCACATCCTTCTGGTCAGTCGTTTTTGACGAACAGAGTTTCCCCAGGACGTGCTTTGCAGCTCCGCCTGGGCTGGGCGGGAGTTGGGAGAAGGAACGTCCCCGTGGCTCTGCGTGTTTTCCTCCGGGAAGGTTCTGTGCGTTTACGCGTGTTTAGGTGCGCTATCCTTGGCCGCGTCTCTTCAGACTCACCCCCTCTGAGCCCCCGGAGCTGCAGCCCCACCTGACAGCTTGCTTACTGCTTGTCTAATGCCCATACTGTCTAAGCAAGTTGAGTGGAACCTCTGACACGGAGGGGTAGAAATATCATCACTTGCATCTTCCGTGGAGCTGGGAGAATCAGTTCTCTTGAGAAGCTGGGTGTCAGCACCGTGAGAACTTGGTGGAGATGCTCTGACCAGACCCAGGCCTTCAGAAATGTCTGCGTAGAGACTGGACTCTCCCTACCAGCTTCCACTCACTGCTGAGACAGAATCTCTCCCACCACTGGGAAGTCTAAACCCTACTATCATTTCTTAAAAATAAGTTTATTTATTTGTTTGTGTATTTAGTTATTTACTTTTGGCTGTGTTGGGTCTTCGTTGCTGTGCGCAGGCTTTCCCTAGTTGTGGCGAGCGGGGGCTGCTCTTCGTTGCGGTACACGGGCCTCTCATTGCGGTCGCTTCTCTTGTTGTGGAGCACGGGCTCTAGGCGCGCGGGCTTCAGTATTGTGGCTTGTGGGCTCAGTAGTTGTGGCTCGCAGGCTCAGTAGTTGTGGCTCGTGGGCTCTAGAGCGCAGGCTCAGTAGTCATGGCTCATGGGCTTAGTTGCTCCGCGGCATGTGGGATCTTCCCGGAACAAGGCTCGAACCCGTGTCCCCTGCATTGGCAGGTGGGTTCTTAACCACTGCGCCACCAGGGAAGTCCCCCTACTATCATGTTATATTGATGAACTTCTAAGATACTTGGGGTTTTAATCCATTAAAAAAAACCCCAAAGTATAACAGCCTAAAGGGATGTGAACTTTAATTCAAGTGACAGGTTTTTGTGTAGCAGCGTGTGTAGGTCTGATGTGAGCCCTGATGCTATTTGTGTCTTGGAGGCTGGGGCAACCCTTGTTCCATTTCATGTACGGTTGATGCAATTCACTGGGTAGCAGGTCAGTTAAGTTCTTTAACTAAGGATCCATTAGATCCTCAGAACAACTGCTGCCTCTGTAAGTTACCTAATGGAACGGGGGGCGTTGTACTGAAGGCAGACAGAGGCTCCATCAGCGTGCTCTCTGCACATTTTCTTTTTCTTTTTTTTCCCAGAGCCAAAATCATCTACGAGAACCAAGGCACTGCCTTGCCCTTGAGAAGTGTAGGTTCTAATTAGGGGATAATAGGAACTCATTACGTACAAATGTGTACAAATAGATGACGGTATTGTGCAAATTTATCACATCAGCTCTGGAAGAACAGCCCTGTGATGGGGGCTTGGGGTGACGTCGGCAGGAAGGTGGAGTTAAGTGGGCCTTTGGCCCAAGCGGGAGCTGTGGCTGGGAGTTCAGGAGAGGGAGAGCCTTCCAAGTGGGTGGAAAGGCATGAGAACAGGCGCAGAGGAGCATTAGTAACCTGGCTGTGGGCAGTGGGCAGGCCGAAAGCTGGGCTGGGACAGCTCGGCCACCTCGGGTGCAGCGAGAGACACGCACACCTACCGCCCGCACACCCGTCGGGTCTCAGAGGCCTCCCTGAGGCCACCACCCTGCCAGGTGCCCACCTGGTCCTCTGCCAGCCCCTGTCTGCCTTCTACTGCCATTCACATGCATCCTGTGTGGCCGCCAGGCCTCGAGCCCTTTAAGGACAGAGGCCCCCGTCCTCAGCACCCGGCTCAGCTCAGCGCCTGGCACTTTTAGGCGCTAGCTGAGGATGTGTGGGAGGTGCAGGGGTCAGACAGCCCTGAACTGTGATGGGGCTCAGACAGAGTGGGGCTCTGGTCCCGAAATCGCCACCTCCCCACCGCGGGCCCCCGGTCAGGCCACCGTACAGTCTGCTTCACGCTGTAAAGCAGGAGAAACTCCATCCACATTCCCTGGGGGCGGATAGGACACCCCAGCTGAGTTAAAATAAGTACAAATAGGCAGATAAGAGCCGCGTAAAGGCTGCGCAGGAACGCGGAGGCTGACTTAGAAGCCACTGTCGCTGCACAGCTGAGGACCGTGCTCTCTGGTCTTTCATTTGATCTCTTGAGCCAGTCTCATTAGGCCTCATTAGGCTCGACGCCACAAGACTGTGTCCACTGAGTTAATCACAGCCGTCGGATTTCCTACAGATAAAGCGTGAGAGAGGACAGTTCGAAAGGAGAACTTCTCTATTTAGTAGTTTCCAGTGATACTGGTGAAAAAGAAGGAAGCAGAGGAAATGTTGACCAATTGACAACTCTTACTGAAGCCACGTTTGGGAGGGGCCCCATAGGAAGCAGTGTCCTTGTCAGAGGACGCAGTCTGCTCTCTTCGACCGCGTGGGGTGGAGCCGTTCCCGTGTGGCCTTCTGCCACCCGCTCAGCCCCCAGACGGCTTCCCGATGAAGGCGCAGACGGTGCCGCATTGGTGGACCGCGCGAGGAGGGGTCCTGGTGTGGAAGCCTGCCCTCCAGCGAGTCACGGGAACAGCGTCTTCTGGAACCGCGGGAACAGGGATTTAAGTTTCACCTTTTGCTGTAATTGGTTATTCATTCATTCGGCCTAACAGCTGGAGCCGCTTGTTTAGTAATGATGATCCTTAGTAAAGGAAGCGAAGTGGGACACCGAGCGCCTGGAGACCTGCAGTCTGCGTTTCAGACCCGCACAGGGTCAAACCCGCGGCCCACGGCCCCCTCCCTGCACACACCCAACCCCCGCCCAGAGCCCGCGCCCCCCCTCGTGCCCACGTGCCCATGCCCCCCCTCCCCGGTGCTGCCCTTCAGGAGCGAGAGCAGGTTGGTGATTAAACCAGCGGCCCTGGAGCCCCCCCTCCTCCTGCCCCTGGACAGGTGCCCCCCGCCCGGGTCTGGGCCTCAGCTGCCAGCCTTCTCCAGAAACCCGTCGTCCCTCCGTCCGCCGCCGTCAGCTCCACCGTCAGCATCTTGCCGGCCCCAGGTCCTCCAGTCTTGAGGAAGGGCCCCCCTCCCTCCAGAAGGTGCCCGGTCGGCTGCCCCCCTTCCATCCCTGCCCTTCGCTCCATCGGAGCCGCTCTTCCGAGGCCCAGCAAGCGTCTGCAGCTCCGCGTCCAGGGGGCCGGGGCCTCGCTGGTCGGCCTGCTGTTCGTGAAGCTCACGTTCGCGGTGGTTTTGTCCTTCGTTGCTGTTTGTCCGTTTCCAGTTACTCCGGCACATCATGTGACGTCTGAGCATCTGCAGGCGGTGTCCCACCCCCAGCGACCTCCCGCCCTGCACCCCCATTTTCCCAGCTGGTCCGCCCACTCTTTGGCCATCCTGCGGCCCTTCAGCGACGCGAGAGACGCGTGCGCTCCTGCGCTGGTACCTCGTCTCGGGTCACCTCCAGGTCTGCTCTGCTCCCGTGGGTTTCTGGCGTCTCTCTGTGGAAGTCCTGTTCGCTGTATCGTTCAGCCCATCACTCTGGCATTTGCATCCATGTGACTAAACAACGTGCTTTGATTTCTGGTCCTCGATCTTCCCCCTTGAGGCTTCTCTCCTGGCACCTCATTCCAAAGGAGAGCTGTGTCCCTTGTGACCCCGTGTCTCCCCCCCACCTCAGAGCTGTCCTCCTGTGTTACGTCGTCAGGACTGACCAACGCGTTCACTCCGGGAAACAACACTTCCTTCTTCCTTTCTGAGCAGATGTCCCTTGCTTACCATAGACCTAAAAATTGTCTTTCTCCGTTTGCTTCATTCTCCATGTGTTTGTCACTCACTTCCCCTCAGTCTGCCCTGAAGGTGCTCAGGCCGGAGGCTTACCCTCGGGCACGTCCCCTGCAGCCCCCCTCTAGATCCTTCTGACCTGATGCCACCTGGACCGCTGGATGGTAGAGTCATCCCCTATTTTCTGACATCTTTTTAAAATTCTGTGGTTTGGTGAAGCCAAACCTTAATTAGTTTCCTGAGAATGGTGCATGGGAAGCAAATAGTTTTTGACCAAGCTTATCTGAAAATATCTCTATCCTGCCCTCAATTAACAAGGTGGCCAATGTACATTTCTTGGTTGGAAATAACTTGCCTTCAGAACCTTGGAGGCGTTGCTCCATTGCCTTTACTTTGAGTGTTGCCGTGGCAGCCCAGGGGCCACTCTGGGCCGCTCCCAGCCCCTTGAGCTCCCGGGGACCTCCTCCTCGTCCCCGTGTTCTGAAACTCCGTGGGGTGGTATCTGCGTGCTCTGTGGGCCGCTTTCAGTCTGGAAATGTGTGTTCATCTGCTCTGACCAACTCTCTTTATATGTTAAGATAATTATTTTCTTTACTCTCTTCCTGGAAATCCTATTATACTGACCTCTTGAGGCCATCTTCTGATTTCCTTATCTTCCTTTTTCATATCTACATCTGTTTGCCCTACTTTTCTGTCTTCAAAATCTTCTCTTGATTTCTGAATTTTTTCAATCTCTAAATCTTTTTTTTCAAATTGTCCTTTTTTACGTAGTATCTTATTTTTGTTTCTTTGATATCTTTCCTTGTCTCTCTGAAGATAGTAGCAGTGATGTGTGAGTTTGTTGTTGTTGTGTTCTGTTTTTAATGATCTTCCCTGTTTGTTCTGTTTCCTCCAAGTTGCTGGTTTTCAGTTTGTCTGCTGTGATTTCTGTCTTCGTATGTGCGGTTTTCCTCACGTGTGTCTGGTAATCCTCGGTTTTCTGCTCATGTTTACAAGTGGGGGCCTAAAAAGCTGATTGGGGTTTTTGAGGACATAGAGCCTGGGGGCTCTGGAGGCCGTTTAGTTGGAGAATCTGAGCCCAGAGGAGAGTTCCTAGCCTCCTCCCTGGAAGGGGACCAGCCTGACCCCAGCACCCCCTCAGGGCAAAGGATGCTGGGCGTTCTGCGTACAATCCACTTACCTTTCCTCTTCTCCCTGTGGTGGCCGCACGCTCACAGGACCCAATGGCCTTCAATCCTGCCACCTTCTTCAGGACGGAGGGTGAGGCCATTGCCCAGTGATGCCAACCCTGGGAGGGGATTGGACATTGGGCTGCTTCCGGGGGAGTTTAATCAACCCCCTGTCCGGAGTATCTGGGCTTCCCCGGGGCCAAGTGGGCCCATGCTCAGCTTCCCCGCTGCCAGCTTGCGGGTCTGTTTTTTGGGGCCTCTGCCCAGTCCTTTAACACTCGTCCGTCTCCTCTCCAGCTCCCAGAACTTGGGTCTTCTCGTCTCTCCTGTTGTTCAGCCCTTGTCAGCATGTTCGTTTTTGCAGGGGTTCCGGGGAAGGAACAGAAGTGTGTGCAAACACCGTCCTCGCCCAGGACCTGCTGACACTCCCAGGGCGCCCCATGCCCTTCACCAGTAAATCGTGGCTGCTGGTGACCTCCTGTCTCCACGTGTGCACCCTAGTCAAGTCTTGGTCCTTAAAGTGATCCCTGCGCGCTTCTGTGATGTCCCCGACTTGCCTTCGGCTGCCCGCTTGGCTTTGCTCTGCTCCCTGGAGGGGTTCCTTGCTGGGGAGAGGTTAATAGCGCCTCATCTTGACTTTCTGTGCTGGATTCTTCAGTGCTTTCTATTGCTGTTTAATGCTCATTAGGAGCCAACAGTTTTATTTTCAAATTTGGATTATACAGGATCCCTGCTCAGTGAGCTGCTGATCTAAATTAGTGGCTAGTAACTCCTGTTAATTAGCCGAATCCCCTACCCCCTGTCAGGCCACTGTCATTTCATGAACATTGCAGCTCTGCTTGAGTCATAACATCACCTGTTAGGGCAAGTTAGCTCTTAGCGTTTACTGGTTAACACAAGTGTTCTGTGTGTTGTTGTGACAATGCTTTCTGGTCCTTGGCCGAATCTTTTGCTTATTGCCCTCTTGCAGACCTAGTGCAAGTTAGAAAGTGGTTCTGCTCTGCGTCCTTCCCTTGGTGACAGTTGGCTGTTCAGCACAGCCATATTCATCGTAGGGCAACGCCGTGCCCTGAGAGACGGCCGTGGCCGTGGACACGTGGAGGCTGCCTAGCAGCACCAGGCAGAGGCAGAGAGGCCTGCATGTGGGCAGCCGCCCTGCAGGTGCCTGCGTGGTGTCAACTCACTTCTAACGTGCAGGTTCTTCCCCGTCTTTTCCCACTTCAGCTGCTGTTACAAATGCCAGTGTTGGCCCAAGGCTGCAGGGCAGCCCAGGAGAGTCCATAGCGGTCGGGGAAGGTCCTGCTGGGCCGGCCATCAGCCTGCCGGTGTGGACCGGAACCGGATGCCTTCCTGGGGTCAAGGGTGAGGATGTGTCAGTAACTCACCCCCTGATGCAGGGGGGCAACTACGGTCTGCAGGCCAGACCCCAGCCAAGGCTCATTTTTTACTGTCCTCTAAGGATGTTTTTACTGTTTTAGAGGGTAGTTAAAAATTTGAAAGAAAGAAGATAATGAGGAAGAGAAGAAGGAGGAAGGCAATGAGGAAGAACACGTGACAGAGCCTCTTATGTGATGCTTTTCACAGAAACCGTTCACAGCCCCTGCTCTGGAGACGTGGCCAGCTTTGCCAAGTTCCCTGGGCCGCACGTGAGCACGGTCAGGGGACGCCTTTCCCGAGGCCTCGTCGACTTAAGTATGTATGTGGCTACGTGTGTGGTTTCAGAAGGAGTCACTGTAAATACGTGGGTCTGAATCACCAATTCCTCCAGCTTGTGGCCTCTGTGCGGATTCACCACCACGACGGGCGGTGTCACGCGTGTCTGTGTCCCCACGTCAGCCTGACCATCGCAGATTACGTGCCGAGCCGCAGCTGGAAGAAACAGCAAAACGTGCTCTGGACCCTCTGGCTCCGTGCAGATGCCATCAGGAAGGCGTGTGCAGAGCTTGTTTCTCTTCCTGAGTGTGAAACGTGAGCAGAAATAAGACTGAAACGCACTCCTGAGAAACAAATATCCTTTCATTTACTGTTGATGAAGGCGTCACCCGAGAGAGGTTCCGCTAAAACAACTTTAGAATTAGGTAATTTTTTTAAATCATGACTTTACCAAATATTCTCCCTTACTGTGGATATTGGCCAAGGGTTGGTCTTCATCGATCAGAGACGACAGGGCTCACCAGCCCCTCAGCTTTTCCCATTTTACAGCAGTTTTAGTCGGCATACTCTAAAGCATCCACCTACCATATCCAGGTGAATGTTCCAGAAACTTAGCTCTGATCCTGCCAAAGAAGTCTAGGCAAGGGAAAGAAATTAAACCAAATAAGTGAATCACCAAACACCCTTTTTTGAGTCATTAATAGAAGAGTCATGGAAAATGGCAGTCGTACATTTCTTTTATTGTTCAACATATTGAGCTCTAATTCTCTCTGTGTTGTGGAATGTTTTTCATATTTGCCTTTAGTACGTTGGCAAATCCAGCATACTCATGAACTGATTATTCCTCCCACGACGAAATATTACCCTTATGCTATCAAAAAGTAAATTGAGGATAGAACATTTGAGGGGGTGATCAGAGAGAAAGCTTGTGAGGCCAGTTGAAGTCTCTGATACCCAATCTATGTCCAAAATACAACCACAGTCAACATTTAATGGCCATCTTCAATGGCACCTGTAATTCACACAGTCAAGTAACCAACTTAATGCTCTATTCTTTCCTTTGATCTCCACTGTGACAGAATTGTCCTGTCACAGGATTCATCACCAGCTGATAAAGCAAACTAGGTCTGAGGATAAGCATTGAAGTCAGACATTACTCGGTAACTTCTTTTCTTTCTTTGCCGAAAAGTTCCATTTGTAGAAACAAGTCAAATAATATAGTATTTTTTGTTCTTTGGATATTAGTTCGTAGAAGAAATCCAGAGGTCAGCTTTAGCCAGTGGCTTCATTTCTGTAAAAGTGAGAACATAAAATGGAACTCCGGCAAGAAGCTGGTCTTGAAACTTGTGGACTTGCCCTCAGCTTATGAGAAGAGGGGGCTGCTATTGGGATCCTGAACAGTTGTCGACTGTGGGTGTTTAAGGAAGAACACTTGTCCAAATAGCATCGTAGCTGAATCAGAGAAAGAAGAGATGCTGAAAGACCGTCGCTTAGCAGGGAATCAACCGATTCATTACGCACTTTTTGGAGGTTTAATCATCTGGGCTTTATCAATGGGGCCAACTGCTGCCTGGGGACAGCAAGGGCACTTATATGGGCTACGGGGATGAAATGAATGGCTAATTAGGGTCTGAAACTTACTCTAAAATGGAATGCATTCAATTTACAATAAATACCCCTAAAACTACAGAAAGAAAAAAAAGGAAAGGAGAGACAGGAGAGATTAATTCATAATAATCGACTTCATCAAGAATAGTCTAAAGAGGTACAGAATCCTTGAAATCCTGAAAGTTGCCCAGTTCCTCGTTGTGGCTAATCTGTTCATTTCTGGCGTCTCACTTCTGAACATACCATGATCTTCCTTAAAGAGGAAGGAAAAGGCCTGCCCTTTTGGCATAGATCTGGAAAGGCTTTCGAACCGCTGTTGCCCTCATGACACGGTTAAGCACCTGCCTGTGTTTCCTGAGTGGATGGGCTTCTGGCTCCTACAGGGAGAAGCCACGCTGCCCGGCAGCCTGGTCTGATGCTCCCAAGCAGGTTGGGACTGATCAACTCTTTTTCTCCTTTCCAGGTGGGAAGGAGAGAATGAAAATGAAGTGGGCAGGTGCAAAGAGACCGGCAAAGTTCACGTGACCGTGGATCTCAAGTACTACCGACCAACTGAAGTGGTAAGTGTCTCGGCCCTGGCGGCAGGGCCACACCCAGCCACTGGCTGGGAAAATATTAACTGGTTGCTGCAGCCAGGCTTCCCAGCTCTGCCCTGGGCTCTCTGTCGTCCCTCAGGGCGCGTTCCCCAAACCAGAGCCCAGGGAATTGCCTTTGGGGTGTTATTCTCGCCACAAAATGCATTGCTGTGTAAAGGAAAACAGGGTAACACACACCCAGGGACAGAGCTGGTTTCAGAAATGGAGGCTCAGATCAAAGGTGGATCCCATCAAGGTAGTGGCCCGACGGATGGCTGAGCCCCGGTACCTGCAGGACGTCTGCCTTCCAAGGCCCCCCATGGCCCTCAGGGTCTGGAGATCCCGGCGCACACGCTCATGTACACACGCACGCACGCACTCACACACACCCACGTAAACACACTCATGTGCACTCACACATACTCACATACACTCACATGCACACTCTCACATGTACTCATACACACACACTCACGTGTACTCACACACACTCGCACGCACTCACACATGCACACACGTGCACTCACCTGCACACGCACAGACCTGAGTGGTGGTAAGCCCTGCACACTTTTTAAGCCTCAGCTCAAGTGCTGTCCTGGCTGTGAATCCTTTTCTGGCCGATATCCTACCACCACTGAACTCACTACTGTCTCCTTTGTATCTGCTGATACATTATATGCTACACGTAACTATATTATAACACCTATTATAATTTACTATACTCATTTGTTTACGTGTTTTTCTCCAAAGAGTTCCTCCAAAGTCTTTGAGGAGAAGGACTTTTTTTTACTGTCTTAGATGAAAAACTCAGTGCTTAATGACTATTGGTGGATGGGTGGATAAACGCATAAATTTCTGAATACAGAAGTTCCTGAATAGATTCAAACTTGTATTGAATGACTGAACACACGTTGTCTATTCATTTTATGGGTGAAAGAATCCCCCTCGTTTACATAAGCGTTTCTCTAACCCTCACCCCGTAATCTGCCACCTGTCTTTCAATTCTATTGATGGCTCTTTCTCCACCTGACGTTTACTTTAGTATTTTTTTTTTTTACTTTAGTATTTTTAAAAACATGACTAGCCACTAATTACTAATGTTTCATACCCTCCCAATCTGTAATAATACTTTATCAAATACTAAATTTTAAAGTACAAAAAAATAAAAAGAAGTTCCTGTATTAAGAAATGACCTACAGGTTGTTTGAGCATAACATGCTCCTTTCCTAGATTTATAAGAACTTCTAGCTTGGTGTTGTCACTTAAATGTGGACCACGTTCACTGTGGTGACAAAACTCAATGTTTTAAAGGTACCTAAAGGTGGTAGAAAGCAGCAGCTTCAGAGAGAAATGTTCAGACCTGGTGGTTCCCGAACGAGATGTATATTAACCGTGAAAGTAGAATCCTGGAGCCTGTTTTACCTGTGTTTGAACCAAATTCCTATCTGTTCTACAACTTTCCGAGATCAGGAAAGCCACGGTGAAGAAAGATCGAAAGTGAACCTGTCACCGGTAATCACCCTTCAAACTGTCTTGTTTCAAACAAAAGAAAACACTTCATTTCATGCACTCTTACACACAGGAGCGAATAAAAAGGAAAGGAAATCAGCAGTGCTTGGCGACTGGGGCTGTGCAGTCGCATTGTCCTGGCCCGGGCGGGGCCGGTCTTTGACACACAGTGAACAATGGTGCCCGTGCTGATGGGGCTGGGTGTGGCCAGCAGAGGATGTGCTGGTCCCAGGGAGGGGACACCAGCGCGCTCCTGCTGACACAGCAAGGAGACCCGGCTGTGGAGCCTCCCACCGGGCCCAGAGATGGGCCACGGGCTCTCGTTTTTCTGGGACATAAACAGACAGCTTTCTTTCCGTGCTCGCGAATGAAAACTGTCATCTCAGAGTGTAAAACGGACGGAGCCAACCCTCAACCCCTGTAACAACTTCACCGTGGCCCTTCTCGTTTCCAAAGCTAGGAAGTCGTTAAGAACAGCTTGTCTGTCAACCTGACTTGGGCACCGTGTGGGGTTGATAAGGACCCTTGGGCTCACAAGACGGTTCTCGAAGTCCCTGTGGACCCTCTTTCCTGCCGAGGCTCCACATCCGTCCTTTTGTTCTGGCCAGTGTCCCTGTCGTACCTGTTCTGCAACTCTGTTTGCACAAAAGGCGTTTGAACGTGAGGGTGCCCTCCTATTTCCTAGGCTCTCCTCTCACCCCTCTAGCTCTCCCCACCACCCGGATCCCCTTTACTGCCTCTGGTCTTGGATTTTGTCCACTGCACTCAGCACAGGCTCTGTCGGGCAAGCCTTGTTGTGCGGTGAGGCTAAACTTTTCACCTCATTCTTCAGAGCAGCAGTTTTCCCAGAACTTGGATCGGCTCGACAGCCGTACGTGGAGTTGCCTCGGGAGTGACAGTGTTCCTCCAGGTGAAAGGGGGTGAGAACTGGAGCCCGCCTGCGAGCTTGCGCTTGGGTCTGTGCCGTAAACAACACACCCAGGGCGTCGCTGGCGCGAGGCCTGAGAGGCACTCGATGTGGGGAGACGTGTAATTCTCCCTGTCCCGCTGTGTCCTTCCCTTTTCTGAGGCCAAGTCCATCTTCCAGGTACCACAGCCTCCCTCTCATCCTTCCTCGCTTTCTAGAAAAGCTTGTTCTCCTGATCGGCTTTCATCCTGTGTCTTCAGCACCTAGGACACCCCGGAGACGAACGCATAAACTAGATCTTCTCAGAGTCCAGTGGGGCCAGAATGATCGAAAGAAAAAAATGCCGTAAAGAAAATTGGGGGGGGAAGAAGCAGGTCATAGAACACCAGTATCCTAAAGCAAGACTAAAGGGAGATAAAGATTTACATTGTTTTCTGAGTGAGAATCAGACCAAGCAAGGCAGGCTGTTTATGCAGCACAGGCCAGCACTGACCCCAAAGAGGCCGCCAGTGATTCTGTACAGAGCAGACCTCCCAGCTGAAAACCTCTCCCTCGTTGATTTTGTCACCACAAAATCTTTGGTCCTGCTTCTGCTCCAGAGTGGAAAGTCCTGAAAGGTTTTGTTCTGAGCTTAGGACTCTGGTGTCCAGTTGAGCTGAGCGGAGTCCTGTTCTCTGGTTCCCGCTCTGGACACCTCTGGGCTTCCCTGGCATGTTGAGGAGTTTTACTGCTGTGGGAAGCTTCATCCTGGAAACTGGACTTCACATTTCCCGTTGCCCTTGAATCCCAGCATTGGTGATGGCAACACGAATACTTGGGTCCTGTACCTCTGTCCCCTCTGGCGTTTCCTCTGCCTGTACGTGTACGCAGAGCTGTGGCATTGTGCATTTGTGTGCGGGGAAGAAGCGGGGTTGGGCTTAAGGCCAGACGGCCTGAGTTACCAGATGTGTGAACTCAGGCGTGTTACTTCTCAGTGCCTCTGTTTGGCTGTCTTTAAAGATGGGATTCATAGTCAAACTTCTTTCAAAGACTTGCTGGAGAATTCAGAGAGTCACTTACACAAGTGCTCATTAGAGCCGTGTCCGGCACATGGTAAAATACCAGTATTAATGCTGTTATTGTTAGTTATTCATTCGTTCAACAAACGTTCACCAAACCCTGTGTTAGATCCTAAGAATTCAGCATGGACGAGACAGACCCATCGGCCCTCGTGGAGAGTGTAGAGAGGAATAGGTCAGTTACTGGAGTCGAGTGCCTTTTGAAAAGTAGGACGTCACTGGTGAAGTGTACGTATTAACCACTAAAAAGTCAATAACATGGTATAATCAGGGCTTCTAGCAAACGCTAATAGGTACTCTGATTTTTTAAATTCTTGTTTTTATCTTGATTTTTATCCTTTCTGACCCTCTTTCTGAAGATTCAATAGCTATTCAGTGGTATGGAATTGTCATGTAAATAGGAGAAAATTAACATTGACCTATTACTTAATTTAAAATAGTAACGAAGATGTCTTCTTTTTGTTTGAGAATTTTTAACTTGCAAAACTCACAAAGGTTGTATTGGGAAGTACTCATCCTAATGTGCCGAATTTTAATGACACCAAATGTTCAGTTCACTTAAAAAAAAAAAAAGCTAAGAGTTTTTTCTTTTCAGTGAAACAAACAAAAAAATTGCCTTTTTTCTGCAGAGCATTTTAGGAAATGGTATGGGAAACACATTAACAGACCGAAGTTGAAATCACCTATTTTCCACGAAAAATGTCTTGATTTAAACTCTACTGGGTGATGGAGCTGAGTTTTTCCTTGCTGTATTATTTGTCTCTGACGTTCGCTTTTCTTGCCATTGTATTTCTGATGTCCTCAGCTGTGATTGGTTTTTGCTCTCTTTGCTTAGATACTTAATGTTTATTCGCATTCTTTATAGATACTAGAAAAAATTCCTGAGTTAAAATCTAGAGCTGGGAAAGCAGTAACTTCAAAGAAGGCCAACAAGCTAGTTAAAGCAACACCTTCCTTCAGTAAAAACATGTGGCCTGTTTCTAATCAAATTACCATATGCTCATTGAGTTGTCCCCTCTGCAAACTTCTCCTAATATTTTTCTGTAAATGATGTTAAGTTAAATGGCCCGTAATTGCTTGTTCTATCTCATAGCCCTGTTTAGAATAATGCTGGGTAACACTTTCCAGACCTCAGGAATCTGATCTGTCAGCAGAGGACTTGTATAAATACCAGTTAGAGCTTCGCCCAGCGCCATCCCTGGACACTGGGGGTCTTGAAACGGTCCCTTCTTCCCCCTAGCTGTTCTCAGCCCCTCGCACACGTCCCTGCCCTTAGCAGGAAACGGGACCCTCCCTTGCCCGCGACCTGTCTCCTCCGGCTCTGCCAGAAGCACCCATCTCTCCCGTCCACATCCCTCCAGTGCTCTAATCCCACCCCTACGCCCCTGCTTTCCTTTGTTCCTCGTCTGGATGGTGGGGGCCAGGCAGAGAGGGGGCAGACACAGCAGTGAAGGGCGAGCCCCTCTCTCTGCTCCAGGACCTGGAAGAGGAGAGGCCAGCCTCCTTATTCTGTAAGCGTCAACGTGCAGGCCCAGCGTTCTCTGCTTTTATAACTGCCCGAGCGCAACGGCGTGGAATGCTGTCACAATGCTTCCTCTCTTGTAGTTATTCTCTGAACTTCTTACTGCTTGTATTTTACAAATAGTTTATATCTCTGCGTCACTGTTCATGTGTTGTAAGCCTCCCTCTTCGGTTCCTCATACTAATCTTTCTATCCCTCCTTAATCACTCTGGCCTTTCCTGCCCTTTTCCTTCCTTGAACTTAACCGAGAGAACTGTAGTTTCAGTCTCTCCAGTTGAGTCTCAGCTATTCCACAGTGTAGCCTCCGTGCTTCACAGGACGCCGCGCAGAGCCCCCAGGGTGGGTGACATTCCTCCTAAAGCCTGGGCTCTTCCCTCGGCTCCTGTCCCCTCAAGAGCGTTTAGGTCTAATGAAATAACAATTGTGTCCCGACCATGATGCCCCCGACTTCCTCCTGTTTTTCCTTGAAGGTTTATGATTAGATCCAGGTTAGAATGATGCTATTAAAGACTTAAATACCTCGGTGAATATACGTAACTATATACCTTCCCTTATATTAAAAAAAATTTTTTTTAATTCTTTTTGTTTGCATCCCAAAATCTCCCTGGTAGCCTTAATGCAGATGCTTTCATTCCTTGTACCAATCGGGAATTCCTGTAAAATCTGTAACTTTGTTCCCAAAAAGCTGAGCAGGTCATGACTACCCTCATTTGTAATCATAGCAATGACCTCTTGACCTCCACAACGTAAGTCCCAGCGTCTTGGAAACGTGCTGTAGCCTCTGCAGCTCCTTTCTTGAGGAAGGGCAGTCTGTTCCCCAGCTCAGCGGCTACCTGCAGGGCTCTGGTCGCTCGCAGGAGCCACTCCCTCTTCACTCTCATCTCCGGCCACTGGCCTCTGTGCTCCAGAATTTCAGGAATCCCTGTTTGCTGTTTGTTGGTTTCTTAAATCAGCAGTGCTGTTTCCGTTCTATCCAGCCGTCGTTATCTCCTGAAATAACTGTGATTCAGAAACCTTTTCATGGAGATTCCGCAGATAACACTATCTGTGTGTCCTTCTTCCACTTGTTCTGCTCTGTGCGTCCGACAAGGCTCATAATTCCGTAGCAAGTCTGAGTGTTTTTCCTATAGCACAGCGTTCACGTGTGGACACTAGCTCTTCTGGGTCCCCCAGAGCTCCGTCCTGTCTGTCTGCACCGGCCTTTCTCTTCCCTCGAGGCCTCCTCTGGCTTCGCTTCCACACCCCTGGCTCAGGGCAGACCGGTCTCTTCACTCACCGTCACACCTGCTGGCACAGTTGAGCGCTCGCTTGACTGCCGTGGTCGGAGCCTCCGAGCTGCTCCCCGCAGCTGATGGCCTTGCTCCGTAACTCGGCAGCTCTGCTTGGCCTCCTGCACAATCACACCTGATGTGCTCGGCCTGCTGGCGAACACCCAGCTCCACTCAGCCGCTGTTCAGAGCAGGCGCTGTACTTCATAGCCAGATCTGGTCCGTGCGTCTTGTAATGCAGTCCTAAAGCAAGAAACGGGCCGGTGCCCAGGCACTCGAAGACTCTGCAGCTTTAGGATTCGTTACAGGACTCCTTTAGTGCATTCATCACATACGTCTAAAATACAATTCTTATTTACCTTCAGCTTCTCAGAAGGTAGTCAGCACACATAGAGTATCCCTGTAGGGTTGAGGCCCTAGAGGTTTAATTCAGAAGGAATGTTTATTGAATTCCGACTGTGGAAGTGAGTCCTCGTAGCAGGTGGGGGAGGGAAGGCCCTCAGCCGGCAGCGAGTCTCCCCCAGGTGAGGGGACAGCTCGGCAGCCGCAGGCTGGGCCGAGGCAGGAGCAGTGGGGCGCTCACTGGACCCGGTGGTGGCGGCCAGAAGAACAGTGACGGGCGCCAGGACGCTGCAGAGATGGAGAGCACAGGGTCAGGGGCCAGATCGGATGGTGACGCACAGGTGGCGGGACCCGGGGACAGGACGCCCTTCGCGGGGCAGGGGCCTCAGGGCCTCGGGGCGCTGGTGGCCTGGTGTGGAGGAAGGCGGTTGGGTTTGGGGCTACGTGTACGTGAGGTGAGTTGAGGCCCTGAGAGGGGCGTTTGGGGCGGGGCGTCTGGAGCAGGAACTGGTCCCCGGCCAGGCAGGTTTGGGGGCAGGAAGTCAGTCTCAGAAACTCGGGCTGAGAACACTGGTTAAGAATTCATATATTAAGCATTTGTGTCCAAGAGCCTCGGGGCCGGACTAAAGTGTTCCCCACCTTCCATCGTGAGCCCCTGCCTTCGAGGCTCCTCAGAGGTTTCAAGGGCTGATGCCAGAGAGTTGACATGAACTGGAAGGTGATTCCTGCCTCCGTTGAGGCAAACTGCATTTCAGGGATAAGCAGAGCCTAATTCCAAACTGATGTGCCCCGGAAGGCGGGGTGCGAAGCGTTTGGTTCGTAAGAATGGAGGCTCGTCTGCGTATAAGCGGCTTTTATTGCTGTCATCATTGTAATTGTCGCCGTCAGCAGCATCGTACAGGCCTGTGACGTCATTGGTTTTCAGAAGACGTCTGACAGCCTCCTTCGAGCTCTTCAGGTCCTGATGTTTTCGTGGTTTTCAGTATGTCTTTCGTTTTGGCCCCGACAGCTTCGGGCAGAAAAGGTCGTTTGCTCTTAGCGCGGCCGGCTCTGCTTGATCCTACACGGTGGAGCGGACAGTCCTGGTGAAGGCGAGGAGGTGGGCCTCCCCTCAGGTCCTGCGGACGTCTGTTCCCGGAGGCTGTCCCAGGCCCCGGGGTCCAGCACGTTCCGGGGCGACCCCGGAACTTCGGTACCGCCGACGGGCCGGAGACCAGCCGCCCTCGGCACCTCCCGCCCCCTCGCCGTCCGCCCTCGGCACCTCCCGCCCCCTCGCCGTCCTCCCTCGGCACCTCCTGCCCCCTCGCCGTCCCCCCCCCGCAGGGATCTTCCCGCGAAAACCCGTCTCTGCGCTTGCTTCTCAGAGGCAGCTGGGCATCACTTTTGCAGCCGAAAATCTGTGTTGGTTTCCCATTGCTGCGCAACGAACGATCACAGAGTGGCTGAAAACTGCACAAAGGCGTCATCTCACGGTTGCAGAGGTTGGAAGCTGAACTGCGTTTCACGGCGCTGACAGAGCTGTGCTCCTCGTGCAGAGGGCTCTGCTGGAAGAAAATACTGGATTAACCACTTTGACCCGTTGCTGGACCAGTGTCTCTTGCTGTGTGGAAAACACATTATTATCACCTTGAGGAGGAGCAAGAGTTGGAAGATTCTAGTTAACTGTCAGCTTAAAGCTTCAGACACGCCCTCGAAAGACACCGTGAACGTGCGCCTGGGCCGCCGCAGACAAGGTCCAGCCGCACATACGTCTGAGGCAGCACCAGGCGAGGGCACGACAACAGTAGGATCTGAGGGAGATTTGTGGCTTAAAAAGAGACCCAGAGAGCGTTCCGGGTTGGGGGTGAAGCAGTGGCACCGCGGAGACGCGGTGCAGGGACCACATGGTCTCCCGGGGAGACGCCGGCCCCATGGGGATGCTGGCGCCAGGGCCCCTCCCAGGCTCCCCCGCGGTGCGTCCTCCGCTGCCTGGGCAGCGCTCGGCCCTCCTCCCCTCTCTTCTCACCCTCTTCTTCTTCCTGCATTTTGACCTCTTTTCCTTCCTTCCTGCTCCTGCTGTTGTGAGTCTCACAACCAACCAGGAGTCATCCTTAAGCCCTACAGAGTCCCTCTGCCTCTGAGATCACCCACCTGTCCTTTGGCAGGTGCCTTCTGACCACTGACTGGTCACACTCTGAGGCGGCCCCCTAACCAGTTCCGTCAAGTTAGTTAAACAAGGTTCTTGGTGGAGCCTGACTCCTAAACAGCTCGCAGCTGTTGTGATTCACGGGCCATGTCGGGAACGGGGGGGACCCTTGTCTCCTAAGACGGGGACTTGTTCATCTCATAAACATGGGTCCTTAGCAGTCGTTCCAGGAAGACCCATCTAAATCCGCTTTTGTGCATTTTTTTTACATATTCTGCAACTTTATAATGAAGTGTCTCCCTGTTTCTCAGGGATTTTTGTTGAGAATGAAGTTAATCTATGCAGAGTGATATTAGAAAGGCATGGTACCTTTAAATTCAGATTGTTTCTATTATTTTTGGAAGATAGGTCAGCAGAGGAAACGAGGCACCTGTGACCCTCTAAAGCCACAGCTGAACTTGGGGGAATATGTCGAGGCTTCTCTGAGGCCTGTTAAGATGCTGAAGAGAAGTATTCGATTTAGTTTTAGCTGTGGACGCTTAGGCTTGCAGTGTCTTCCTCTTTGCACAGCTATTTTGGTGAAAATTTCAGTCAAGTGTTTTGAAGTGGGCTTTGGATAAGCTGTCCAACACAGGTATCCCAAATACAGTTTTTATTACTCTTACATTTCCCAGATGAACAGGACTGACCTGACTGAGGGTGGCTCTCTTGCTAAAAATGTTAACTTACAGTGACAGTGTGAAGAAATCAGAATTCTAACGGCTTGTGGATCAGATCAATAGGAAAAACAAAAGAGGGAGAATGTGGGTCAGAACAGTTGTGATTTTCCTATGAGGTCCTTGTGCCGAGTGCCGCCCGCTGAGGTGAGAGAGGAGCCGTTTTCACGGTCTGGCTCGTCCGTGGACGTGGCGTGCGGGTCCGTGGACCTGGGGCCCGTGGACGTGGTGTGCATGCCCGTGGATGTGGGGCCTGTTCTGGGGCCCGTAGATGTGGCGTGCATGCCCGTGGATGTGGTCCGTCCTCGGGTTGGTGAATATGACATACTCTTTCCGTGCACCAGCCCCTCCCAGCTGCCCTACAGGTCGGGTGGCTGCTGCTCCCTTGGCATCATCTCTTCCCCCGGCTGCTCAGGGCGGCCAAGCAGCCAGGGGTGGGGACAGAAACAAGCAGCCCTGGGGTGGGCAGCGAGAACCTGGCCCGGTCACTGCGTGGTGCTGGGCGACCACACCCCAGCCCCGAGGGAGTGAGGACAGCTCAGCACCCACTGGGGCGAAACCAGGACGGCTTGTCCCATCAGGACAGCGGTGGCCAAGGCCACGGGGCTAGCTCTTGGTTTCTTTAACGTATTTACCAAAAGGCCAGCACTTCCCTCCTGACATCGTGTTTGTCTGGTTAAACATGAAACAAAGCCTTTGCCTGTCCAGTGACAGCGTCCGCCGAGGTCACATTTCTTCCCGTCCAGCTGCCTCACATCCGAGTCTGGGTCCTACATAGTCTGTGTTCACAGCTGCATCGCTCTGGGGCAGACGCAGACCCCACGGCCGTGGCTTTCGGCTTTCTTCAGCAGGGACAGCTTTGCACACCTGCTTAGGTTGACGTCAGTCTTCCCGACTCAGGTGCCCCGCTCCTCGCCTGCCCTCCCGGACCCTGGCTAAGTAACGTTTAGGTTGTTCTGTCCCCACCCTCTGCTGAAACCCAAAGCGCACCACCCACGGCCCACAGAAATGCTCTCCTTTCCTTGTCTGCACTTGCCATGACGTTGCTCTGTGTTTCTAAGTAGTTCAGCCTCTTTTCTGTCTTCCTTCCTCATCTTTATACTTTTTCCAGGCAGCTGGACTTTATTTCTGACACCCTTATGCTTTATGGCCTGTATCCCAGGCTCAAAAGTGTGTATTTATTTCAAACGTGAGTCAACGATATCATTATTTCTCCTGCATCTTCTGTCTGTGTGACATTTTGTGCCCTGACCATCACGTAGACAGTAGGTCAGGGTGTGGTTTTCGCAGGTATTGTTCATGTAAACCACTGGCAGTGGTTTTAGTTTATTCATCAAAAGGAAACAGCGAGGGGGAACACTGGGGTCAGGTACGTAGGCGTGAAGATAGAAGGTGGCGTTCGAAAGTGGCGCCTTTGGCTTCATCTTCATGTTCCCCTGACTCAGCATCCGTTTCCCCGTCTTCTGAATGAAAGGTGACTGTGCTAAACTACACAAAAGTACTGGGAAGGGAAATTAGCGTGTGTGAAGCAGCTTGAGATCTCACGATCAAAGATACCGTATTAGTGTAAAGTGCTGCAATGTTTATCAAAGGAAGCTCCTCAGACCGGACTCTGGATTCACCTGCCTGCGTTAGTCAGTCAGCAACCCCTGCGTCCGCCGGGAGCCCCGAGCCTCTCCCCTCTTGGAGGTGCCTGTCTCGGTCCTAGAGTCCGTTTCTGGGTGTCGGTCACGGCCCTGGAAGTTAAAGCAGAGGACACATGTCAGGTGTCCGCCGGCACTCAGGTGGGGGAGGGACAGGCGCAGGTTTGCAGGGCACCTGCTCTGGGTGACGGATGCCTGCCGGCTGCCACATCCCATCACCCTGGACACTCACGATGGCGTTTGTGAAGCCCTGTTAGCAACCCCTCCACCCAGCTGGTCCTGTGCAGCCGGCACACTGCACAGAGTCCCGCTGAAGAACTTTCCAACTTCCCCAAGGCACCTAAGGGGTGGAGACCGGGGTGCGTTGGTGCCAAAGTCTCGGGTGAAGACAGACCCAATGCACAGAGATAAGCGAGGTGGACTGAATTTGTGAAAATTGCGAGGAATGCCCCCAAGCGTGCAGGCTGTGTGTGGGGCGGGTTCAGTGCAAGCAGTGGCCGAGTGGTTTTCTCCACTTACTCCCCAGCGATGCGCTCCTTTCGGGATAAAGGTCAGCGCCGTCGTGGGTGTGCGAGTGTCCTTAGAGAAGTGGCCGGAGACCGCGTAACAGTGAGGTCTGTGCTCAGGCAAGAGTGGCAGGCGTGCGCGCTGGGGGCCGCCTGGCCTGCAGGGCTCAGGCCGGGTGCCCTGTAGTCTCCAGAAGGCTGCTCAGAAGTTAACTGTCTGCGAGGGCTCATCTCAGCAGCTGCGCGTGGTCTGGGGGCTCTGGACCTGCGGGGACGGGGCAGCCGCGTGCCTGGTCTGCACTCGGAGGCTGTGTCCTTCATGCCCACTTTTGGTTTCAGCCTCGTGGAGAAGCACATGGAAGCTGATTCTCCCCAGGGGAAAAATGCTCGAATCCATCATTTTTTTAATGTAATTTTAGGGAAGCATCGATCCTTTCCAGTCTTCATGCTGAGAAGGTCAAACTGAACGGCCCCGTCTGCCCTTCCCTCTCTGCTCCCAAGTTTTCGCCTGGCTCCGGTATTCTTTATAGGGTTTTATTTTCCAGACGCCCATTTTGAGTGATTAGACCTTTGTACAAACTGATGATGTGTAGCCGGCCCCTCACGCATCTGTAGCTAAGCCCCCCACAAATTCAGGGGGCGCTTTGGAAAAGCGAGACGGCTTTCCCTACCCCACAGGCCACGGAGAGCTCTCACCCCCCAGGGAGGAGATTCGTAGGACCCACACGCTGAACTCGGCAACTTCAAAAGATCATTTACCAGTTAAAGTTAAATTGACAGTGGAAGTTTGAAAGTCAAGGTTCTGTGCCCAGATGGCCTTGGCCTTCCGACCCATCTTCAGAAGCTGTGGTCAACGTGGGCCGTGTCTGTGCCGTCGTGCGTTCTGGATGCTTTGTGGTGGATGCTCAGTTCTCTGGTGGCTGAAGGTCTGTGGGACCACGACCCGTGGATTCCGTGCAGGGTGCAGAGCACGTGGCCATGGAGCGTCTGATGGCTGAGCGAGGGAACCCCACAGATAGACGCAGAGGAGGAGCTCAGGCGTCAGCTCACCGCTTCAGGGATTGGAAGGGAACCCCACAGATAGATGCAGAGGAGGAATTCAAGCGTCAGCTCGCCGCCTCAGGGATTGGATCCATCAGTTTGATGGACTGCCTCTCCCAGGCTGGTGATGTGTCTGCTGTGGTCTCAGCCGTGATGTGGACCGGCTGGCTTGTCAGGCCTGTGCACGCAGATGTCTCCCTGCCTTGCGGGAGGGGCGGGGTATCCGCAGGGTTTAGAGACAAAGTCGACTTGAAGGCGAGGAGGTGAGAGCCCGGCCGCTGCAGGGGCGCGTTGACAGGCGGTGAGTCCTGGGATACCTGCCGCTGGCACGGGCTCAGACTCTGGAGACTCAGGCAACGTAAAAACGATCTTTTAAGATCGGAAGTCATTTACCTTGTGAGCGTGTATGGGTTTTAGGTTATCGTTTTATGTACGCAGGTAAGTTTCCTGACTATTTCCAGGGATAATTCCACGGTGGAGCCGGAAGCTGTTGTGTGATGTGCCCTGTCACTCTGGAGGGCCTGGCCCCCGTCGAGCTGGGCAGCTTTCAGCGAAAGACCACTTCCGCTGAGAGGAGCTACCTTTTCCTTCCCCCCAGACTCCAAACCCTCTGTCCCCGCTCTAAAGCCTGGTTACAGCACAGATTCCTGATCAGTCCCTCCTTCTCCCTTTTCCTCTGATGGAAGCAGCATCTCAGGCCTCTGCGAGGGCAGCTTATGGGGGCGGAGGGGGGGGGGGATCAGAGGACACAGACCCAACCATCCGCTGCAGGGCTGAGCCTGTGAGCCGCGTACGGGCCGCCCAGGGGTCGCGGTGGCCCTGCTGGAGCGCGTCGCCCACCCTGTCACCTGTCCTTTCTGGGAGGGGCTGGCCCACGTTGTAGTTTCCTTGTAGACAAGTCTTTCTGAGCAGACCTGCTGGTCCTCCCAGCTGTGAGATGCAGCCCAGGAGGAGGAAAGTGTCGTGGCCTCTTGCTTTCTCAGGCACCCGGGCTCTTCCCTGGGCTCCAGGCATGTTCTCAAGGCCCCACGGGCCCACCTGGCCGTCCGGTCCTTCTTCAGCGTGCCCTCGGGATTCTTAGAGTAGTTACTGGATTTAACTGAAAAGGAGTATTCCAGCGGAGTTTACAGCAGGCATAGTTTGAGGGAAAACCAAGCCTGCTTTTCCCACAGTCGGAGCCACTTTATCGCCCTTATCGGATGCCATGGGGCTTCCTCCCCATGGAGAACGGTCTTTACACCTAAACTGCCTCGCTGTTAATGTCACACTTCACTTCGGCTCTGCCCACCCTGCGCCCTGTCGCTGTTTGGACCACAGGGGTCCCCACTGCAGGCCCCCCGCTCAGACTCCCCCTCTCACCTGCCTTTCCTTCTCTGAGCAGCCTGGACTCTCGCTGGGAACACCCGGCATCTGCAGCTACAGGCTTCCCGGCCCGGAGGCTCACGAGATGCCGCCTCTGTTCCCACGCGTGCAGGCCTGGTGGGCCAGTGGCTCATGGCCGTGGCCTGCAGGCCTGACGGGTGAGCACCGGGCCTCCCCCTCGGTGCTTCTGCACAGTTCCTCACTGTGCCATTAAAAGCGGGTGAGAATGGATTTGTTTATTCTCACTTCAATTGCTTATACATTTCCTGATTCCAGGAAATGTTTAAGAAGTTTATTTACCTGTGTGAGTAGGGAGGGTGCGGCCTGTCTTATGATGTCCTCAGTGCAGTAACGGATTTTCCTCCCAGAAAGCAGGTTTTAAGTGATATGGGGGACCAGCCCTGACCAACCAAAGCCTGTTTTCCCAGTTACACATCTAAAATGCGAATCAAAATACTTTAGCCACACCTCGTGACTGCAGGTAGAGTTGTTTCTCGGTGGAGGTGCACGTTCTGAGTCCCCGATCCGGGCGCTCCGAGTGGGCAGTGGGGAAGGACAGAGGCAGCCTTGCGTGGCCGGCGTGCGGTGCCTCCTGTGAGGCCGGGAAGAGAGGCCCCAGGAAGCTGTCCGCTCCTGACTCCCCTCGGCTACGTGTCCTCGAGCATCTTCTCCCGCTTTTGAGGCCCAGAATCCTTGACGGAGCAGGTGGGCAGGAAGACAGGCGCTTTTTAAGATCACAGTCTGTTCAGCCCTTGTTTTGGCCTCGAAACCTTATGACTGGGCTTTGCTTTCTTCAAGTCACGTAAAAGCATGGCTAGCAGACATGTGGTTCTGGTGGCACATGGGGATGTACTTTTAATTCCTTCTCTTCCCAACCAATAATAATATTGAAATTTTGGGTAAACAACATTTGAGAGGTACTGAAACTTGAGATTCACTTAACTGCTAAAATACTACTCTCTTATCCACAAACCACCAGTTATAAATGTTTCCATGCCCAGTTCAGTTGACAGCAAGAGACTTTGGAAGGTTATGAGCCAGGAACTAGTAAGAGATGCTGAATGCCTTCTCGCCCTCCCTGAGCTGCGGACCTGAGCGTTTGCCTCTAACGTTACGTTCTCAGGGTTCAGAGAATGTGGACCCCAGTGTCCAATCGTGCAGAATAATTGTGCACAAAGCTTCAGGTGGCCACAACGCAATGGAGCCGTTGAAGGCTGCCTTCATCCAGACCGTGGAATAACCAAGGAAAAAGTTTGAGCTGAAATGCCGAGTGGAAAAA
Source organism: Globicephala melas (assembly GCF_963455315.2). NCBI lineage: Eukaryota > Metazoa > Chordata > Mammalia > Artiodactyla > Delphinidae > Globicephala > Globicephala melas. The sequence goes on from NC_083324.2 coordinate 101,645,404, forward strand.
GCAGTACTGAAAAATGTACAAGCAGGACGATCACAGCCACACAGGTGCGAGAGCAGCGGGTGGAAGTCCCAGGCTCGTGCAGCCCAGAGGTTGACCTCGGCTGTGCTCTGATGGTCGGCCTGCAGGGGGGCTTCCCCCAGTGTTCGCTGATGGGCATTCTTCACCTGAAACTGGGAAAAAAGGAGCACGATTGCCACAGACCTCAGAGGAGAGAGGCCAATGTTCCCACGGGGCCTCCAGTGGGAACGAGGGGTGGGAAGCCTGGGTGTCAGAGCTGAACTTGTCCCCTTGGCAAATGTGTCCCCTTGTTAGAGTCGAGAGCCGTGTCTGGTCTTGCGGTCGTGTCTGCCGAGTCCTGTCACCGTGGCAGACAAATGACAGGTGATCAGTGCGGTCGACGGGGCCTTAGGAAGTCAGGCGCAGCGACATCCAGAAACCCATCTCTTGTGTGGGATGACCGTGGGCTTAAACGCACTTGTACAAGAAGCCTGTGTCAAAGGTGAAGAAAAAGAGGAGAGAACTGTGATACTTCGAGTCCTCAACGTGGATCTGAAAACCAAGTTCCGGAGCAGACCCGACCCAACAGCACTGCCCGTGGGGAAGCCCCGGCGCCCGGCTGTCTGAGGGTCAGGCCGGGCTCCTCTAGTGGACAGAATCTGGGCTTGTGCCGGTCACCGCTGAGAAACGGCTGTGACCACGCGAACCGCGGCAGCTTTCTCCAGAATCTCCCCGGTCCGGTTCTCTCCCGTGGGGTCCGGTTCCCGTGACGCCCAGAGAGCAGTGTCCAGGAAGAAGGGCCTGTCACGCCCCATCTCAGCGTCTGGACACCTGAGGTCGCATAACATCACATCCCCCGAAAAGGCAAGCTCCTATGTTGGGAATCAGCTTTTAGGCACTTTGGAAGAACTGTTTCTCTTTGAATCGGAACACATTTTGCCGCAAATACAGTTATTTGTCATGCCCGTCATCAGCAAGCGAAAGTAATTCACTTTAAGGAATTTACCTTAAGCTTACAGAAAAGGAAGAAACATTTATAGCAATATGGAAAGGAAGACATTTATTTATCAATAAACTTATTCGTTACTTATAATTAGTATTTATATATAATTTTAAAATGAGAAGACTTCTGCCCAGCCCCTTAGCTTTGATGGCCTAATGTCAGAAAATAGAATGGAATAAATTATTCTATTTTTAGTTTTTTCATCACAAAGAACGTATGAGAAAATGACATATGATTCATTTCTCCTAAATTTGAATATTTATCCTTAAGTTGCACAAGCCTGTCTTTAGGTTTGGAAGTCACCTCAGTGCCGGAGGACGCTGCAGCCAGCAGTGCTGTTTGGGCCTGAGAGGCTAGAGGACGGGTCTGCCCTCCCGTGTACGTCATCCTCCGTGGGACGAAGACGCCGAGACATTCAAAACGAAAGGAGGGTCACCTGTGCTTTTGAATAACAGACACAGTCTATGTGAAGAACTGGGTGCGTTGGGTAATTCTAACCCGGAGCGTGGCATAGTTCGCCCTTTTGGATAGAACGATGGATCCGCTGTCCAGGATGGGGAGTGGGGGGACAAGGAAGGGGACAGTGAGTGTGGGGACGGGTGTCGCAGTTGTTGCCCCATCGGTGCCATGGAGTTTCCCGAGGCAGGCACCCCCGGGCCCCTCCCGCGTGCGCCCTACCTGTGCAGGGCCGCGGCTGGTTTTCCTGGCGTGTACTTGGCTGTTCAGACTTCTGGATGGGAGAAGGTGAGGCCGACCCCTCTCCTTGCCTCCTGTCACTGCGTCTCAGTCATCTTTTAAAGTACAGAAATGGTCTCAGATTTCAGACAGGGCTGGGATGGAGTTTTGTGTCCGGGACACGTAGGTGCCTGGAGTCCAGTGACCACAGGTGGACAGGAGGGGCCGCGGCGGGTTTCCCGCCAGCACCTCTGCCTGCCATGCCAAGTGTTCGTCACACAGAGGAGCCCGGATCTGCAGAGCACCGAGCAGAGCTGCTGCTGTCCTGTGGTGCTGCAGGCTTCCTCCTTGAATCAGTGCCCCTGATACAGAGTGTCTTTAACTCAGCCTTTCCTAGCCACACACGAGAATTAAAAACGTGCCGCAGGGCCCTTCCTGTGCAGCTTCTGACTCTGTTCAGGGTGCGCAGGAGCCAGACGATTGTTAGTTTTCAGTTTTCTTCTGATGACTTTTCGGAATATATGAAAAAGAAATGAAAGGATTGCTGATGTTTTCCAGCAAACAGAGCAACTAAATTCAGAATAAAAATAAAACCTTTCAAGAGTAGTTGAGAATAAAAGTGAGAAGTTTTCTTACATAATGAAAGAAATGTCATATTCAGATAAATCAGTAGGAGCATGAAGACGTTTCCTTAACGAAAGACTCTCTTTCCTGCACTTCCGTACATGGTGAAACTTCTGCCACATTGTCAAATACAAAGTATTTCAAATTAAACGCTAGCTTCCCAAGGAGAGTCTTGAAGAGATGGACAAAATAGATAAACCAGGAGATCCAGTCTCGGGGGAAGTTTATACATTTGATGGCCTCCCTTGTAGAAAAGCACGCAGAAGGATCCAACTTTGGGTCGGTTTTCCATCAGCAGAGGACCCTGTGCTGAAGCTGCGTTGCCCCCAGTCTGTGTAGCAGACAGAATGGGGTCTCCTGAACACATCCCTTACCAGTCCTGGGACCTGTGGCGGCAAAGGCACTTTGAAGGTGATCGAATTCAGGGTTGTGAGACAGGAGGTGCCCCTGGACCTCCAGGTGGGCCCCAACTGTCATCACGAGGGACCTGAAGAGGGAGGCGGTGGGTCCCCGTGATGTGAGGAAGGGCCAGCAACCCGGGAACGCAGGCGGCTCCAGAAACTGGAAACGGCGGGGACGCCGTCTGAGGGCTCCGGGAGCAGCCGGCCCCGCGCCCCGGAGCCCTGAGGGGGCCCGCGGGCTGCGTGGAGCCCAGCCTCTTGGGGGGTTGTTCTGCGGCCTCTCCAGCCCACCTCGCAGCTCCAGCCCTTCCCGGAGACCCTCCCGGCTGCCCCGGGCCCTCCCTGGGTCCTTTCACCCCATGCCTCTGGTGTCCTGTCCTTTCCCCTGCTCCCATTTCCTTTATTTTTCTTTCCATTCTTAAAATATAAACTCCCGAGCTCGTTTTTCCAGCCTGATTACACAGTCTCCTGTTCGTTTCTTCCCCGGCTGATTCCTCGATGGAGGTGTCCATCCTTCTCTCACCAACACAGCCTGGGCGTGTGCTTTCTAGTAACACGTGGAGATGAAGTTAGAGTTGGTGGAGCCTGGGGAGCACATGGGATTAACGGTTTTAAAGGCCCTGCCGCTGAGCTGCACACGCGGTTTTGTGTGAAAATGGAGGTTGGGAGTCGTCACCCTCCGTGTCCGCAGCTGTGATGGTGTGTGCCCGCGATTCCCAGTGGCTCTTGGAATTTCCCTTTGGCCAGGTGACAAGACAGCTTTCACCATCCTGAGGAGTAACCTCTCCAGCTCTTCCTGAGGAAATAGGCACCCCTGCGGCGGAGGAAACCGGGGCCCCTCCCCGCATCCCCAGGCCACGCCCACGTGTCCCGGGCCTGGAGTGCAGCCCCTCCCTTCCGCCGCTGCGCGTGCGCGCTGGTGGCACCTCCTCATCCATCTGGAGCTGTCCGCTGGCCTCAGAGCAGCAGTCCTGAGTCTGCTCACCTCCCGACCGTCAGGAGGTTGGTGAGTTTGTGCACTTTTCTAATGAGCCAGGTCCCAGAGGTAAAAGAAGCCACCACAAAATACTCAGCTCTTTCTGGAAACCGCAGAGAGCGTCTGCTGAACGTGCTTGCAGGGAGGGGCCCCTCCTGACGCATGCACAGGCGGGGGGCATCTTGGGGAAGCGAGTTTGCACGAGGCGATCTGAGTTCTGACTGCCCAGGGGTTGCCCACCTGCTCCAGTGACTGCACACGCGTGTCCGGTGCAGACCCTGCAGTGCCCGTACGTGTGCGCGCACGCACGCAGACGCAGAGCTACAGGACGCGGTTTCCTAGGTCCAGGCGCCGGCCAGGGCTCTGAGGTCCCGGGAGGCTGCCGTGACTGGAGCCATGCCCGGAGCACCAGCCGGGGAGGGGGAGCTGGGCTCTGGTGCACTGGGCCCGGGAGGAGCCTCCCTCCTGCACCCTTTCCTTTTCCGAGCGTAAATAGACTTCACATGTGGCCATGGAAGGTGTGACACACGTGAACTGCCCCTGAAGACGCCCTTCTTCTCAGTGTGTTACTTTTTGGAGACGGGGGGGTCACCTTGCGTCCACAGAAGTGGACGTAAGTGATAACTTACGAGAGAGGAGCTCTCTCTGGGGAGATTTCCCCTTTCCGTCTTACTTGGCGTCTCGTCTGCCGCCTACGCACCGTCTAGACCGAGGTCCTCAAACTTGCCGGCACATCAGAAGCACACAGAGGGCTTGTTAAACCCAGATTCCTGGGCCTCGTCCCCAAAGTGTGACGCACCAGCTCCGGCCTGGGGTCTCCACCCTTGTTTCTCTGACATGTTCGTAGGTGCGACGGGTGCAGTTCGTCTGGGGACCACACTTTGAGAACCACTGGCTAGAGTGCAGCGCTCAGAGGTCCCGGTTGTTGCACTGTTTTGTGTTTGGGAATAACTTACAAGAAGTTGGTTTTAGGTTTTCTGTTTTATTCCTAGTTGAGTCTGATTGATAGGGTGACTAGCCATCCTAGTTGGTGCAGAACTGAGGGGGTTCTTGTAATGCTGAAACAGGGGACATTCTGGGGAGACTGGAGGGACCTAGCCGCCTCGGACATTGACTCGGCTTCCCAGACGCATCCAGAGTGGCTCCGGTACGTCCTTCCAGAGGAAGGGCTGTGCACGCGCTACCCTATGTTTCTGGGCCGCATGGGAGAAGCAGGGGCTCTTGGGACTTGAGTGATACCTGCCTGCAAAGCTCAGCCTCTTATTCTTCTGAAATAGGAAACATAATTGAGACGTTCGTATTAAAAACATCCCACTGCTGGGCCGGGACTTTAGCAGTTTCTGCATTAACACATCTGTGATTTGGGGGAGAATATTACTGATGTGAGGTCCCAAAGGGAGTTCTGTTCTGTTCTATTTCAAAACCTTCAGCATTTTTGCGCGAGGTGCAGAGATCCGTTGGTGTCGGAGGTAACTCCCTGTGGAAGTCGTAGCCCGTAGCAGAAGCGAGGCTGCCACACAGCAGCCCACCTTCCTGCTCTTCTCCCAGGGACTGGCAGTCTCTGGAGGCTTCGTGGTCGCTACCGCCGTCCTTCACAGTGAGTGACCGACTCCTCACTTTTACCTTCAGGAAAGTTTGGGGGTTTTGGGTTTTTTTTAATAAATTTATTTATTTATGGCTGTGTTGGGTCTTCTTTGCTGCGCACGGGCTTTCTCTAGTTGCAGTGAGCGGGGGCTACTCTTCGTTGCAGTGCGCAGGCTTCTCATTGCGGTGGCTTCTCTTGTTGCGGAGCACGGGCTCTAGGCGCGCAGGCTTCAGTAGTTGTGGCTCGTGGGCTCAGCAGTTGTGGCTCGCGGGCTCTAGAGCGCAGGCTCAGTAGTTGTGGCGCGCAGGCTCTAGAGCACAGGCTCAGTAGTTGTGGCGCACGGGCTTAGTTGCTCCACGGCATGTGGGATCTTCCCGGACCAGGGCTCGAACCCGTGTCCCCTGCATTGGCAGGTGGATTCTTAACCACTGTGCCACCAAGGAAGTCCAGTTTGGGGTTTTTTAATTTATTCATAGAAAGAAGTGTGAATCTTTCTATGGACAGAAGTAACAAGGGAACCAAAAGAAGTGGTGCCCCGGAGTGGATCCTCCCTGCAAGATGGTTAAAGGGGCGTCCTCTAATCCAGCAGCTTCAACACTTGTGCTCCCCAAGCACAGCTTGTGTGTCTTTAACACAAACTAAGTGGGAATCTACAGAGGCAATAGATGTTTTTCATTTGAACGGATGTATGTTCTAATTTAAAAGCTGGTTTACTGCCACAGTAAATAACCTCCAGGCTTTTTCTGAGTGTACGTAACATCCGTGGCATAGTTGCTCACTCACTGGGTTGTGGGCGGATGAGACATTTCACCTTGCCCTCGCTCACTGACCCTGTCTCCACTGCTGTCCGTCTCTACACCTGGCTCCCTCCCTCGGCCCCCTGGGGACACCTGTGTGCCGACACACCCATGCACACGTACACAGGGCTGACGTGCCAGCAGGAAAACACATAACGTAGTAAGATGGATTTATTTCAGACAAGCATATCAGGTAGAAATAACAAAACCCAGCACCGCCGTTTACCAGCTGTGTGACCTTGGACGTGCCACTGACCTCTCTGAGCCTCAGTTTCCTCACAGTGCAGACTGTAAGGCCGCCCCCTTAGTGTTGGGTCAATGCAGCAATGGCAGGTGGTAGGTACCAGTACCTGACACTGCACTAACTAAGTGATTTTAACACGCATTTTGTAAAACTTTAACAACTCTAATATTGAGATCCAGATGACTGTATATGACCCTAAAGAACATTAAATCTTTCAACTTTATTTAAATTTAATTTTTTTTTAAAATTTTAACAATCTTAAAATGATTTTTTTAACATTTAAAATTTAATTTGAACATTTAAAACACTATGTCATAGTTTAATGGGCAGGTTTTTTCTTTCTCGGGGATGTAATGGTGCCTCTTACAGCCAGCGACCCCTTAGAATCAGTGAAACAGGGTAATTGTTGTCATTCTGCATTTTCAGGCCATCACACACACTTACTTATTTTCATGATCCCGTCCTTGTTCCCGGACATTTCTGGTGGCCCGTGGTCTTCTTGTTAGTACATTTGGGAGAGCAATGAGTAGAGCACAGGCTTGGGCTTCAGACGAGCTGGCTTTCAGCTCTCCCCCGTCCGCTAACCAGCTACATTGCGTCGGGCGAGTCTCGGTTTCTTTGTACTTAAAAGGGGAGCCATAGTATTTACTGTGTAAAGTTGTTACAAAGATTAAATTGAGATCGTGGACGTAAACACAGCCTGCTTGCGGGGCACGTAGTAGCTGCTCAGTTAATGATGAGCGGGAAGCCAGCCGTGGCTCTGCTTGCTGCTGACAGAACCTCATCCACCGCAACTTTATGTGATTTCCTCTGCAGCGGTCTAAAGCCATCCAGAGCCACCCTTGTCCAGCTGGTGGCCATGCCAAGTGGTAAGAAAACTAGGCCTGGGGGGTGCCCACATCCGGACCAGATGGGGCAACAGGGACCAGACTCTCCCTCCTGTCCAGAACAAGCAAAACACAAACACAAAACATGGGAAAACGGTTCTCGGGGCACCGGACGTCAGGCAGCAAGGACACTGCCCCGAGGAGCGGGAGACAAGTAAAGTGGGCCCCTTAGGTGCCCGGCTCACTGCCCTGCGAGGGCTTCCAAGACACAGCAGTGGGACAGGGTCGGTAGAGGCCAGCGGACTCCCTGGGTCTCGAGGACAGAGAGAAGAACTCAGGGAGGCCGGCCGGCAGGAGGACTCAGGACAGAGCTGCGCAGACGGCCCCCGGCGTGTGCAGGGGAGAACTGACCAGCACACGCGTGTGCGGAAACGACCCAAGGCTGGGAAGAACCACCCAAAAGGGTTGGCGCACCAGGCGTTGACATGGGGCCAGGCACAGAGGCTGCTGCCTCCAGCTGGGCTGGAATAGGGCACTATCCACAGTTGTTGGCTGGAGTGTCCGACGGTCTTGCCTCTGTAGTGGGGGTTTGTTGGCCCTGCCTTGGGCGCTGCTCCAGACCTGCCTAACAGATCTTAAAAGGAAGATCCGAAAGGACCGACCACCCTGTTTCCAGGTAAGTTAACTGTGTCCCAGAATAAAGTTCCAGAGTATTTGTAACAATGCAGAAATATTAACTGCCTCAGCAAGGTGAATTTCACAATGGATGGAATCCAACCAAAAATCACCAGGTTTGCAAAGAAGCAGGAAAGTATGTCCCATAATGAAGAGGAAAAGAATCTGTCAGAACCAACCTTGACTGACCCAGATGTTGAAATTAGCAGCAGGGGGCATTAAGCCCATTTTTAGAACACTGTTCCATACGTCAAAAAAGTTAGAGGGAAGATATAAAGAAGACGGACTCGTAGAGCTGAAATCTGCCGTGTCCAACGCGAAAATTACATCGGATGGAATAAAGGGTCGACTGCACTGTGAAGGAAGAGCTCAGTGCCCCTGGAGACCATGTGAGATGAGACACACAAAAAAGAATTTTCCAGAAAATGAACAGAGTGTCAGTTCTGTGGGACAACTTCAAGTCCCCAAATGTACACGTAGTCGGGGACCCGGCAAAGAGGGGGAGAACAGAAGAGGTGCGTGAAGAGATGATGGATAAAATTTTTCCAAATTTCATGAAAACTATAAACACACAGATCCCAAAAGCTCAGCAAACCCCAAGCGCAAGAAACGGAGAAAACAGCACAGAGGGGCCTCATGATCATATAGCACAAACCAGGGACAAGGAGGGCGTGTTACAGGACACGGGACACACGTGGGACAGAGATAGGGATGCAGGTCTCTGTGCATGTGAATTACCAGCCTCAGAAAGTTGTTAAAGCAAAGCACGTCAATCGGGTCCCCTGGCCTGCCCGGTAGACGCCCCAGGAACATTTTGAACCAAGGCCTGCGTGAGCAACAGGAGGCTTCAAGGAGATTCCTGTAGAAGAAACGCTTGTGTATGTAAACGCGCAGCTGTTTCACTCTGCTTAACAAAAGCCGTCTTCTCACTGGTCTTGTTCTGTTCATTCCTGCCCATTTTCCCTCTGCTCTCTGTGCAGTTTGCAGCCTTGAGTATTCATTCATTAGGCCAGGTAAGGTCCACCTGACTTAAGGAGATCCTGGCTCTAATTTAACTGTATTAGTTTTTCAGAAGGTATTTAGGAAGCCCCTAGCGGCAGGACACTGGAGCGTACAGATCCCGTGTTCCTGTAGCTTGTAGGCAGTGGAAAGGCACAAGGGACAGAAACCCTGGGGATGGCATAGAAGAGGAGAACGAAGGAGTTTGCATGTCGGCGGTGCTGGGCCGGATGCGGGACTTACAGGTTCACCTGCCCAGGTTGCCAGAAACATGTTTACTCCCAATACCCAGTGTCCGTATCACAAGATGCTAACGTCTCTGATTCAGAGTGGTGGGTGTAGTTTTTCAGTCATACTTCCCTTTCGTTCCACACCAGCTATGACTCAGGGGGCACGTCCCTGATTGCTCCACTGCTGGGTGATGTTAGTCAAGAGACAGTTCATTCAGACAGTAGAAATCACTTTCTCATCACAGTGAGAGCTTTCCAGAGCTCATCGCAGGGTCGTGTCAGAGGCCTGCACTTGGGTGGTTTTACGGGCTCTCGCTCGTGTGTGCAGTGGCTGGGCGGAGGGCACAGCCCCGTGAGAGCGGGACGTGGGGGCACACCTGTCCGTGTCTGCAGCCAGCCCAGCCCAGGTGACACGCGGGCCACGCCAGCCTTTCCTCCTGGGTGTCCTCAGTGGTTCCAGACGCGTATCTGGCGTGAGCTGCTCAGCCTGTGACGGCCCCTGGCGCTGATGAGGGAGCCTCGTTTCTCCATGCAGCCCTCAGAGCAAGAAAGTCATCTAACCGCAGCAACTGTGAAAATACGGGCTCTCCAGCGTTGGCTGTAGGTGGCCTCCAGGGCAAGTGACAGCTTGTCAAAGTCCTATCATGACGCCCCGTCATGTGTGTATATGGAGAGCTGAGTTTTTTTAATAAATTCATGTTCCTTGGGTGGATACCCGAAGTTGGAAAAAACACTACCCCCAAAATCTGTGCACACCTCTGAAGTGAGGTGTAGTACGGCTGACACGTGGTGGGTGTCAGCAAACATGGTTGTTTGTGCTGGAGCCTCTCTTTCTCTCGCACCCACTTCTCCTCCATCAGCAAAGGCTTCACTCTCTTTTCCTTGGACGCATGCGCCCAGGATCGGCCCCACATCTCCTCCTGCCGAGCGCGTGCTCTCTGCCAGGACCCCTGCGGCACCCTCAGGCACTCCACTCCAGCTCATCTCAGGACAACAGCCAGGTGACACTTGATACGAAGCGAGCCCTCCCCGGGGCTCCACCTGCTCAGAAGGGAGCCCTGAGTCCGCCCATAGCCCCCAAGGCGCCCCGTGATCTGCCCTCTCCCGCCTCACTGAGCTAGGCCCCAGGGACGCACAGACCGGGCCACCAGGGGGCTGGAGAGTGGGACTGGCTCCCTCCCGCCCTCGGTCCCCGTGTCCATGTCGCTCTGTCCCAGGAACCTCGACTAAGCAGCAGCCCTCACTGCGGCCCCGTCCACTGCCTCTGTCTCCCAAGCGCCTGGCCAGCACCTGACCCAGTTGCCCCTGGACTGCCTGGCGGACAGATGAATTGATTCCAGCCCCTGCTCACCGTGGAAGGACAGGCCTGCAGCGCAACGCAAGGAGGTGTGGGCTGAAACTCAGAACACGTGGGGCCCGAATTCCGGTCGGTCGTGACCTTGATACTCACCGCCTGTCTGACCTTGGGCAAGGTCCAGCCGTGGAGCCCAGGCCCTGTCCCCTTTCCTGCAGGGTGGGTGCCTGGGCCACTCCAGCCCTGACACCCAGTCGTCCTGAGAAGCGAGAGACCATGTCTGCCCGTTCCCGCCGTCCCCAGCCGAGCAGGCCTGGGGGCGAGGCCTGAGCCTGTGATTGTCCCTGGTGGGAGGGACCATGTCCTCAAGCAGGCAGGGAGGGTGCTGGTGAGGTGAGGGCTTTCCATGCAGCCTTTTCCTCTCGTCTCGGAAGTAATCGTAGTTGTGATTTTGCCTGAAACTGGGGACTAAATGGACTAAACCCCATAAACTTCCATTTCCACCCTTGATCCCAAACATTTTTCTCATTCTTTACTTAAAGTAGATATTCACTGGGACAGAGGAAATGGAGTTTTGCAGTGTTTCGACAGATGGCGCTGCTGGTAGCTATTATCTGACTATAAAAAAATAAATTTCAGCTTTACTAACTTAAAAAAAGACTCATTAAAAAATCTATCTTGCGTCCTGGGATGTGATCCATTCACGTGTTTAGTCCTCATCTGACTGACGCCTCAGATGGTGAGTGGTTTTGACCCTTCTGGATAGTGAAGCCAGCTGAAATGCAGAGGAGCCCAGCCCAGGGCTGGCCCTGATCATAGCTCCCAGCGCTCACCCAGCGCTGCCTTAGAAAACGCCACCAAGTGCTTCACTCAGAGGAAGAGAGAAGACCGTATTCGCAGATAAGTGCCGTCCATTTTGGCTCTTGACATAAATACAAATGAATCAGGACCTATCTACCTAGATGCTTTGAAGAGATGCAAATATCGTCTGCAGTGACCACACTCACAGAGAAGAATACAGTGATTGTTCAGAGAGGCTGGAGGAAGGTGCACGTCTACTAGAGCCTAAGGAGAAGACGTCGCGCAGAGAACCAAGGCCCAGGCTCCCCAGCTCCCTCCCCCGGACCCACGTTTCCATCTGGCCTCCAAGCAGGAACGCTTTCATTCTGCAGCCGTGCACTGGCTTCTGGGTGTGGCTTCCCTGACTGCATACAGCAGCATAGATTACAGATATTTGGCAGGATTCCTCCTTCTCTGGGAACCAGGCAAGTCATAACACCCACCGAACGCTCCGCACTGCTGTGCAGGGAGGAACGGCCTCATCTCAGGTTTCAGAGTGTGGGGCCCGAGGTCGCTGGGCTCGGCTGCCCCCCGCGAGCCATGGCCCCAGCCAGGACGGGCTTGGGATGAGAGTGACAGGCCCCCATTCTGCCACCAGGCCCCTCCCGCCGCCACTGACCAGCCCGCATGCCCAGGGCGCAGCCAGTGCTTTGTCTCAGAGCCTGACTCTGCCCTCTGCCTATGGCTCCATCACACAGAGCGGGAAAGAGAAATTACAAAAGAAGGCTTTGGCATGTGACGCTACAAAATGCTATTGATGGGCTTCCCTGCTGGCGCAGGGGCTGAGAGTCCGCCTGCCGATGCAGGGGACACGGGTTCGTGCCCCGGTCCGGGAAGATCCCACATGCCGCGGAGCGGCTGGGCCCGTGAGCCATGGCCGCTGAGCCTGCGCGTCCGGAGCCTGTGCTTCGCAGCAGGAGAGGCCACAACAGTGAGAGGCCCGTGTGCCGCAAAAAAAAAAAAAAAAAAAAAAAAAAAAATTATTAATTAGTAACCCCAAGAAATGTTGAGTGAAACAACCGCAATTTTTCTTCACCCTGAGCCTCAGATCCCCACTTGTGTGCCCTCTGCTGCTCTCCACCTTCTTTGGTTGGTTCCTCCTGTTGGACGCAGGTGTCGGCACCTGCCCCACTCCAGGCACTGGGGAGAGTCCCACTGGCGGAGGACCGAGGCCCTGGGGAGGGAGCCTGTCTCCTGAGCATGGAAACGCGCGCATCTGTGTGCTCTGTGAACGTAAGGAGAGGGGAGGGATGTAGTGTCACTGGCCTTTTAACTACTTTTTAAGACTAAATAGGTTTCTGGCGGGTTTTTTTTGTTTTGTTTTGTTTTTTTACTTCATTACTAGTCACTTAGCAAACAAAGAACTGTACTATCTTTATACAGTTGACCCTTGAACAACACCGGGGCTAAGGGCGCCGAGCCCCTGTGCAGTCGGAATCGAGCATAACGAGTCCGTCCCCATCTTCGCGGTCCCCATACCCACGGTCTGCATCCGCGATTGAACCTCGGCAGGCCATGGGTGCTCCTGCAGCGCCGCGGTACTAGTTGAAAACAAGAGTAATAACACTCGGCACTCCTGCGTGCTATTTAAAATCTCACTGCCTTTTGGCGGGGGGCGGGGAGGTGAGCAGTAAAAGAGGGGCAATCTTGTGTCAGAAGGACTTGAAGGGGAAAAGCAGCACTTTAGCCTGAGGTCAGGGCAGCGTGGCTTGGGTGCCCGGCAGCGTTAGCACAGCTGGGACAGGGTTGTAATTCTAAGTGACAACTAAAGGGGGAGACATAACAGTTTGCTTGGGGCCAGGTACCACACTTGCCCTCCGCCCAGCTTTAATGTGGTGCACTTCATTAGAAGTAAAAATCACTCTCTCTCAGTTCCAATTTGATGAGTTTTGGCGACAGACATAGCTGTGTGACCTTCGCCAAGAGCGCTTCTGTCACCCCGGAGAGCTGGTTCTCTCCTGCCCCTTTGCAGCCTTTTCTTTTCTGAATGTCATAGAAAGGGAGTCTTTCATTTGGAGTCTTGTGTTTGGCTTCTTTCACACGACAGCGGCTGAGATGCACCACGTTCTCCGTGTCTGTGGTCCGTGTGTCCCTGGGTCGCACCCCGTCCTGTGGGCACATCAGCAGCTGAAGGTCACCAGGATGTTGCCTTTGGGACAGATGTGAATGCTGCTGCCACAGGCGTTCACGCACAAGGTCTGTGTGGACACATGTTTATTTCTGTGGGGTTGCTGGCTCACATGGGAAGACACTGCTGAACTGTTTTCCGAGGGTGCTCTGCCCTTTTGCCTTCCCAGCAGGGTGTCCGAGAGTTCCAGTTGCTCCACACCCTGCTGTTCTTATGTTGTTTCAGTCACTCCTCAACGACACTATAAATTAGGGGTTATGGTTACTATTCTCATTTTACAAATGAGGAAACTGAGGCGTGATGAGATCGCGTGCCTCGTGTGAGGCACGTAGCTGAGAGATGGTGGACTCCATTTACACGGAACCAGGTCTGTTGAGGCTGTTCTTAACGGTACTGTTCCTAAAGCTAGAAGAACTTGTGTTGCTAATCTAGGCGATTTTAGGACAGAAATATGGCCAAAAGCCAAGAGCCTAGGACTTCATCTAGTGGGTCGTGAATACAAATTGGACTATATGCAAAGGAACTTTTTAGTTAAAACGGATTTAGGGAAAGCACAGGTGAGATGAAAACACCTCTCATGTCTAAAGCTTTTATTCGCCAAAGCCAGCTTATCATGACATTTTCATATGCTTCCCCCGTCCTTGAGGACAGGGGAGGAGACCTTGCTGGGCCCTGAAACAGTGCTGGTGTTTTCCTAAGTGGGTAACGTTGCAAAGTGCGCCAAGAGCTTTCTGGACATCGACTCCTTTTTCTCTTTTCTTTGTATTTGTCTTAGAATAAATTAGCAAATAAATAAATGAATCCCATCAAATTTCTCACAACTGCGCGTGCTTGGGAAGGTGAATTGTCTGTGTTTAGAAAGCATCTCAGTTTTAGAAGAGAATGTTTCATAAGCCCAGAACTGTCAGAAGCCCATACCAAATAGTGAAGGCTGGGCCCTTGTACGTGAGAGTCCAGGATGTGGAGCCGGCTCTTCCAAGTTTAAATCCCACAATCTTTCCATTAAAATCAGAAGAAGACATTTCCACGTGAATATGCTAAATGGGTTCTGGAAAATCAGATGCGTAGCATTCTTCACTCAACTTCAGCCCTTTACTGAGACGTCCAGGAAGACCAAGAAGGTGGGTGGGCCTGGCTGCTCCCCGAGGCTGCAGGAAGCCCTGCCAGCCAGACAGGGCACCTCCCGCCATCCTCAGAGCCATAGCCTTGGTCCTGAGTGGGGACCCGGGAGCCTCGATTCCGCACGCACAGGGCTGCTTTCTCCCAGCCCCATCAGAGCCCTGCGTGCTCCGACACAGCTGCCTGCAGACTGAGGGATTCTTCCAACAACGTGACAGACCCTGCAGTGTGCCGTCATGCGTGTCTGTCAAGCAGAAGCCTTGTCACTTTGCAACAAGTGCTGGCCTGTCCGGGTGGCAGGACACGGCCATGAGGCAAGCGCGCACACATTCCTGCCGGCGTTGACACATGCCCTGGGCCCATCACCTCCCCAGGATGTGTGTGTGCATGTGTGTTTGCGTGTGTGCATGTGTATGTGTCCGTGTGTGTGTGCGTGTGTGTGTCTGTGTGTGTTTTGCTTCTCTCCTTTTCAACCCCCTGCCCCCCTCAGGAGGCAGCAGTGAGTGTGAACTGTCAGACAGAACAGACCAAGCGTTCAGTGGTGTCCAGCGCACTGGCGGGACTTTTCTCCAGGAAACCTCACCCAGGGCGATTGTCATGAGAAGCAGCCTTTCAGGTCGCTTGTATCGGTGTCAGAGTGACAAGCGTGCCTGGGCTCCCCGCAGCAGACGTCCTTGCAGCCCGAGTTCCGTAGTCTGGGGACAGGAGCTCCCCGAGACAGGCCGCTTGTGGGCGACTATTCGGTGCTTCCGGCGGCTCTGGCGTTGCCCCGGGAATTCACTGTGCCTTTAATGTGACGACCTCAGCGGACCTTATCAAGGTGACATTTCGTTCCAGCTCAGCTCCTGGGGAGCGGGGGACATAGGGGCAGAAGACAGGCGCCGTTCCCAGTGGAAGAAACAGAGCCACGGTCACAGTCAGAGCTGGCATCTGCCCAGCCTCGGGCTATACAGCACCTCGGAAGACAGAAGGTTTAAGAAGACAACGCCTATTGCAGACCAAGGGACTCCAGTATCTGGGGTTGGGATCCCCAACGCTTCAGTCCTGATACGGGCCAGGCCCCCGTGTGGTCACTGCAGCTCAGTGCCTTCCTGTCCTGCCACACAGCCGGCCGCCCAGAGCCACGTCTTGTCACTGTGGAGGCTTCGGGAGGGCCCACAGGTTGGGAATTTGCCAAGAGAAGCGCTTCATGAGCGAAGGTCACCTCCGGTGACCTGGGGACGGTGACAGTGGGCTGATGGACAGCCCGTGTGAGGGACACTAGGGTCTCATAGGCAGGAGGACCTCTGCTCTGCAACCCGCCGAAGGTGTAAACTGCAAAGTGAGTCTGGTCTCAGTGCACGGCCCTGGCCTCATGCGTGCGGTTACAGACTAGCTGAAGTGAATGATCAGTTCAACAGGTATTTGTGCATCACGACTAAGGTTTAGCCACGCCACACATCCAAGAACAATATATTCCATTGTCAATCTTTTACTTTGTTTTCTTTCCTTTCTCTCCTCTTGTCTCCAGGAGACCAATTAATTGTTCAAAGATAATATATAGAGGAGATTTCAAGAACATTTACTTTGGCACCATCTCTGCCCCTTTGCGGTCTGGCTAACAATAAAGCTAAAATTTGTTTTGTAGTGATGGTTCCAGTTGGACTGGAATCCCTTTGAAGTTCCTGCAGTTTGCTGTTGTGAGAGCTCAAGATATTATTTGACTGCAATAAAACACTCTGTGCGTTATCATAATATGGGACACAGTGAACTGTAGCAACACGCAACGGCCAGACTCACCCCCGGGTGCCCTGCAGGCCTGGAGAGCACGGCCCGTGCAGACGGGGGTCCATCCATAGGGTCCGTCATTACCCCGAGGGCCATTCATGGGCCTTAAACTCCCTGTAGGGCCCATATCAGCAAGGCCCATTTGCTCTGGGGAGCAAAGAGCAAACCTGAACAGACCAGCAGGCATACCGAGGGCACCCTGGCCTGACCTGGTGACCGTCGGTGTCAGGGTTCAGCCTCCCGGCTCTTGCATCAGCTGACCTAAATTATTTCATGCTGTTGTCACCTCTAAGGTAATATAGGCATTGTCTGGGGCTCTATTTATGCTTTAAAGTTCTTTCCCACCCACCCATGGCTGGGAGTGGTCCGTGAGCGTCAGTGGAGGAGGGTGTCCCAGGGGAGGGTGTCCCAGGCTCTCACCTGCGGGTTTGGACCCGGTGCAAAGGGGTGCTTCACTCCGGCGCTGCTCCTCTGAGATGCACGTGTCCTGGCGTCAGGACAGAGGCCCGGCTGCTCCGGACATGAGAGCCCCCGCCAGCGTGCAGTGAGTGTGTGCGTGTGCGTGCATGCACACCTTGGGGCTGTGTACATCTTTTGGAAAGCAGTTTTGTCTAGGGTGGTAAACAGCTCTCACTAAGAGAATGTGTTACTTGGCCGCCATGTTCCAGGTGTTAGAAAGGGCTGCAGTGGATTCTTGTTTTAAACAAATAATGAAACCCTCGTAGTGTTTAGTGACACGGCGACTGGGCTGTGTTCCACTGCTTGTGTAAATGAAAATATTTTAAGTGATTTTTTATGATAAGTTTAAATAACCAAAAGAAATGCCTGGAAATACATTTTGGCACAGGGAAATCCCTCCTTACAGGAATTTATAAATATGTCATGTGGGAAAATAATTATAAAATCTATTTTAATCTTCTCACCTCTGAATGAGTCTTCAGTTAAAATGTTCTCCCTGTCTGGTTTTTACCACTGTCCCTGCCTTATGTGTTACCTTCCCATGTTTGATCTGAGTTGCATTTAGTTGGGGAGAAAAATGAAAGTCCATTGAACTCACTTCTGGTTTCCCTCCGACGTGTACACGTGTCCTCACAAGGAGAAAACAAGCTGAACCAGCTGAAAGTCCCCAGCTCTTCTTAGACCCATCAGAGCACTGAGGGCAAAACGCTGCCCCCAGATTGCAGAGAGAGGTGAATGCAGAGCTAGCACGAGTAGAACCTCCCACTGGGCTGGCCTCACGCACAGAGGGTGATTGGCTGGTTGCTAGAGGCTGAGCATGGACTCTTGAGAGGTCAAAACTCTTAGGGCCCAGCGTTCAGGGCCCCGCATCCATGACTTTTATCTTCAGGAGCCCTGCTGGTTCCTGGGGTGAAGGAGGAGAGAAGTCACCCCACGCCTGTGCTGGGGGATGAGGAAAGTAACCAGTCTGGAATGTGTCCAGAGCCCTCCGGTCCCTTCCCTCCAGGGAAGCTCTGTCCCCAGGCCTGACGGATGTGGGGGAAGCAAAGCTCCATCCCCTTGAGCCCCCTCGTCTCCCTGAAGATGGAGCAGAAAACTGAGAAACAGCTGTGAAGGTCACAGCCAGGGACACAGACCCAGAAACAGAAGGAGAAGTAATCGTAGGATTATGCAGTATTTCCCTTCTCTCACACTTACACCACATCAGCAGCCTCCTGTGTAATTACACAGGAAACTGCAAGGTTCAGACCCTATTTAAGAAGGAGTCTCTCAGGAAACCCAAAGAGAAGCGGGGAAACAAAAGCACAAGGACCCTGGAGGACATTTTGGCCTCTGGCACCTACAGCCACATCAGACAATAAACACAGCCTCCCTCCTAGCCAGGTAAACACAAGACCTCGCACTGAAGACCCTTTTACCTTAGTTCCTTTTATCCAATATATCGAGCCCAGCTTTCAGCTACAAGACGAGCTAAAAGGTGAAAAACACAGTCTGAAGAGACAAAGCAAGCATCAGACCAGTCTCAGATATGGAAGAGATTTGGGAATTACCAGACTTTAAGTTAAAATAGCTATGATTAACATGCCAAGGGCTCTAATGGAAAAAGTGGACACCGTGCAAAAACAGATGGGTAATGCAAGCAGAGAGGTGGGAATTCTAAGAAAGAATCAAAAGGAAATGCTAGAAATCAAAAAGTCTGTTACAGAAATGAAGATTGCCTTTGATGGGCTCGTCAGTAGACCAGACACGCCTGAGGGAGGAATCAGTGAGCCTGAAGGTATGCCAATAGAAACTTCCAAAACCGAAAAGAACGGGAAAGAAGAATGAGAAGGACTGGAACAGAATATCTAAGAATTGTGGGACAATTACAAAAGGTGTCACATACACATCATGGAAGTACCAGGATGAGAAGGAAGAGAGAAAAGAATAGAAGAAATATTTGAAGTAAAAATGGCTGAGAAGTTTCCACAATTAATGACAGACACCAAACCACTGATCCAGGAAGCTCAGAGAACTCCAAGCAAAATAAATACCAAAACATTTATGGTTGGGTATGTCATATTCAAAGTACAGAAAGTAAAAGACAACAAAAACGTCTTGAAAGAAGCCAGAGGGAAAAGACCCACCATATCTCTACAGGAACAAGGGTAAGAATTATATCAGACTTCTCTTTGGCAACCATGCAAGCAGTAAGAGAGTGAAGTGAAATTTTTAAAGGGTTGAAAGAAAAAAAAAAAACAACCCAGAATTTTGTGTGTAGTGAAATTATCCTTCAAAAGCAAAGGAGAAATAAAGACTTTCTCAAACAAATAGAAATTAAAGAAATTTATCACCAGTAGACTTACCTTGTAAAAAACTGAAGTTAGAACAAGTTCTTCATAAAGAAGGAAAATATTATAGGATGTATTTGTGGATGTTGACAAAGTGATTCTGAAGTTTATATGGAAAGGCAAAGCCCCCAGAAAAGCTACCATGACACTGAAGAACAACAAAGTCAGAGAGCTGCCACTGCTTCAGTGATCAAGACAGCATGATGTCAGCAAAAGAACAGACAAACAGCCCCGTGGAACAGACCCTCCCACACACGGTCAGATAGTCCTTGACAAAGGAGCAAAGGCGTTTCAGTGGAGAAAGGACAGTCTTTTCAGCAAATGGTATGGAAACAACTGGATGTCCACATGCAAAAAAAAAAAAAAAACGAATCTAGACACAGACCTTACACCTTTCACAAAAATTAGGTCAAAACGGATCATAGACCTAAATGTAAAATGGAAAACTAAGAAACTTTTGGAAGATAATACAGGAGAAAGTCTAGATTATCTAGTGACTTTGGAGTTTTTAGTTAAAACACCAAAAGCACAGCCCATGAGAAAACCAGTTCATAAGTGAGACATCATTAGGATTAAAAACTTCTGCTTTGTGAAAGACACTGTTAAGGAAAAAAGAAGCCACGAGCTTTGAGAAGAATGTTTGCAAAACTCATATCTGATAAAGGACTGGTATCCGAAATATACAAAGAACTCTGAAAATTCAACAATAAGAAAATGAACAACCCAATTTAAAAATGGGTAAAAGGTCTAAACAGACACCTTACCAAAGAAGATACACAGATGGCCAGTAAGCACATGAAAAGATGCTCCATGTCTTACGTCATTAGGGAAGTTAAAACCATAATGAGGCACCACTGCACACCTGTTAGAATACTGAAAACCCAGAACACCGAATGCTGACAGGAATGTGGAGCAACAGGGTCCCTCCTTCATTGCTGCTGGGAAAGCAAAATGGTACAGCCACTTCGGAGGAATGTTTGCAGCTTGTTAAAAAGCTAAACATCATCTTAGCGTAGAATCCAGCAGTCCCACTGCTAGGTATTTACCTTTGGTCCACATAAAAGCTGCATGTGACTGTTCTTAGCAAATGTATTAATCATCATCGAAAACTGGAAGCAAGACGCCCTCCAGTAGGTGAGTGGAGAAATCATGGCCCACCCGGACAACGGAATATTATTTAGCGCCAAGAAGAAATGAGCTCTCAAGCCGCAAGTCACCACTAAGGAGGAAGCTTAAATGCATAACGTGCAGTGAAAGAAGCCAATCTGAAGAGGCTACGCACTGAACCATTCCAACTATACGACATCCTAGAAGAGGCAAAAGCTACAGAGACGGTGACAAGATCCGTGGTCCCCAGGGATTAAAGGGAAGAGAGGGGGTTATAACAGGTGGAGCACAGGTTGTTTTCAAGGCAGCAGAACTGTTCTGTACAGTCCTGTGGTGGTGCACGTGTGACATTTTGTCAGAACCCAGAACGTGGTACAACAGAGTGGACCCCAGTGTCAAGTGGACTTGAGTCAGTGTGTCGGTTTGGTCCATTTGTTGCCGCAAGGATGCTGCTCTGATCTCATGTTAGCGGGATGGGTTGCACAGGGCCTGGGGAGTGGGGCTCACGGGAGCTCCCTCTACCTCCTGCATCATTTTCCTGTGCAGATAAGACGGCTCTAAAAAGAGAAAGCCTGCTTTAAGGAAGGCCCTTGGACACACAGCTGAAGAGAAGTCAAAGGAAGAAACGTGGATCCTTATCGACCCGAGAAGGCGGTGGGGCGGGGAGAGGGGACCCGGCGCAGCCCTGGCGCCCGCCCTGCCGTCTTGGGAGCTGTGGAGCTGTGCGCCCCCCTAGGGGAGCAGCCCAAACGCCTGGCCGGCGTCGATGCCAGGATGCTGGCCACGGCCTGAAACCGGAGAGGCCCTCCGAATCCCAAACCTCATCTGTTTTTGCCAAAGCTCACGCCACCCTGGGCCTGCCTGATCCTCTGCCAGCTGCTGTGGGCTGATCAACGGTTTGTGTCATGCTGTGTTTAAAGCAGGGGAATTAAGGACGGGGTGGTGCGTTCCGAATCCCGCTGAGGTGTCTGGCCGGGCGTGGGGGGCTACAGAGCCAGCACCCGGCTGTCTTCCCGACACGCCCAGGTGGGACGCCAGCCCGAGACCCCCGGCTTCCCACCGGCAGGATGGGAGGTGGGGCCGAAGAACGTGCGTGAGACAGGGTGGAGACCGTGAAGAAATCCAGCCGCCGTTCCGTGCCGGGTGAGGGGCCTGGTCCCTCTGGGAGACGCTCAGTCTGGTGGCCAGATAGGTCCTCTCTCTGCGCTCAGGTCCAACCTTTGCATCCGCTGTGTCCCGGGACCCTCGAGACCAATCTCTGAATTCTCTTTCCCCATCTGATTTTGCTGACAAGGAGACCAGTCGTTGGGAAACGTCTAATTTTACGTCAATCTTCAAGACTGAAATAGTGACAGAGAAGACTAGACATGAAACTGGCCATTTCAGAGAGACGTTCATTCCTGAGAATTATCTCCCTACTGAAAGAATCCCGCAAAACTCTAGGTCTCTTTATGTCTGTGCGTGTGCATACGCGTGGACCCACACAGGCACACAGACGTGCACACACGCCCAGGCCCCCATTGGTGCTCTGGGACCCCACCCCTGCCCCCTCCCCCCACCGTCCCCAGGCCTGTCCAGTCCCTGCCCTTCCCGTCTGCTGTCCCATCCATTCAGGGTCACGTGGGCACCACACGGCTTTATCACGTTGGAAAACGTAACACAGCAATGGCTTCAGAGGGCCAGCACCTCTGACACCCGTCGTTCCTGAAGCCAGACCCGGGTGTGATGGTACTGGGTGGGACTGGGCGTCGGCTAACCCAGGACAGAACACTCTTTTGGAGAAATACAAAGAGGGGGGCTTCCCTGGTGGCGCAGGGGTTAAGAATCCGCCTGCCAATGCAGGGGACACGTGTTCGAGCCCTAGTCCGGGAAGATCCCACGAGCCATGGAGCAACTAAGCCCGTGCGCCACAACTACTGAGCCTGCGCTCTAGAGCCCGCGAGCCACAACTACTGAAGCCCTCGTGCCTAGAGCCCGTGCTCCACAGCAAGAGAAGCCGCCGCAATGAGAAGCCCGCGCACCACAACAAAGACCCAACGCAGCCAAAAATAAATAAATAAATTTATTTTCAAAAAGAAATACAAAGAGGAAGTGTGTGCTGGTGTTGGATGTGTGATTTTGCCTAGTTTTAATCTGTACGTATTTGGGAAGGCATGAAATGCTCGCCTCTGAAATCATCGGGACGGTGCCCTTCATCCTGAGTTTCCGTTTACCTTCTCAGTGGCTTACATCTGTGACTGTGAGCCCAGCACCCGTAGCCGCCTTCCGGGGAGCTTGGGCTGTTGGCGGTGACCTCGGCCTGATCCCTCCTGGTCACCCTGTTGCTTCACTGAAGAGCCGTGGGCGTGAAAGCTGCCTTCGGCTGGGCTTCCTCTGAACCGGGTGCGGAGGCCGGGTAGCCTCCCGCAAGGCACCGGCGTGGCCACGTCTCCTGCAGGACTGGGGGAGCCCCTGCCAGGCCTGGCCTCTCCACAGGGCCTGGAGGGCTGGGAAGGGGTCAGTTCAGGGCTTTGGTGACAGCACGGCCTGTGGTTTGCAGGGTGCGGCCATCAGATCTTTGCCCTGTGTGTGCACTCCAGCCTCCCGGAGGCCCGCGCTTGCTGGGAGGTGAGCAGCATGGAAATGAGCTTCGTTGTCTAGAATTTCGCAAAGCCCTGCGGCTACACCGTGAAGGGCGAGCGGAGCGGAGCATGCCGCCAGCGCTGGCACCGAGGAGGGGAGGCGGAGAGCCTGTAAGAGGCGTGGCTCCTTGAATCCAGCCTCAGAGCAGGAGTTCTCTGTTTCAGAACGAAGATGCATTTTGTTAAGAAGTGTGAGGTACTCACCCCAGGCCATGGTTTGACCTGCAGATGACTTCGGCTTTTGGAACCATGGAATGCAGAGTGAAAACTAAAAATACAGCTGAAGACAGAAGACGTCAGGAGATGATTATCTCTGCGCTACTACTGAGCTGTTGTTACGTTGGGAAGATGATGTTTCCAGAGTCTGTGTCTGCTTAGTTTTCCTCGTTGTAAACGTCCTTTTCATTATGAAGCCGACTCGGAGAGCGTTCTGGCTTTTCGTATTGATGTACTTTTTCTCTTTCTGGATAAACCAGCTCCATTTAGATGACTGACCTGCTCGTTAACTAAGGGAAACACCCCGTCAGTTACCAGCCGTGATGCCTCGAAAACTGACAAATCCCGCCTTCCAGCGTGTGTTACGTGAAGTGGGGGGAAAGGTTCCTGTGACTACCGGCAAGTTTCCCAAAGCCCCAGTTCGGGTGGGAAGAGCCCACGGAAGCCCTTCTTTCTGAAATAGCTTTTTCAAATCGAAGCGAGGAAAGTGTGATCCTGGGAGCTGAGCGCAGAGCCTGCTTCTTGCCTCGGGGCCTCACGACAGCCTTGCGCTCCCTCTCCCAGCACCTCTGACCCCAATGGGTGGACGTGTGATCCTCCGGGGGCTTGGTGGGTCTGAAGAAGCTGTGTAGTGCTGGGCGGGCACTCCTGAGGAGCCCCCAGGCCTCCCGGGGGCCAGCCTCCTGGCGACCACCTGCCGTCGCTGGACGGGCTGTGACGGCCCTGGCGGAGCTTCTTTGCGGAGGCTTCCTGAGCTCGTTGAGGTCATTTAAACAGCAAAACACACAACGCACGTTGTTTCCTTTTACTTAAGGGACAGAAGTTCCCTCAAGTATTATTATTAAGGTATTACTCACAAAGTCATTTTTCTCTCAAAACAAATGCTGATGGGAAAGATGGGAAGAGCATTAAAGATCATAGACTCTGTGTCCAGAGAGAGCCTGCGCCTGGCAAGCACAGGACCAGAGCCCTGGAGCCTGCAGGGCCTGGGCCGCCGTCTCCGAGGTGACACTAAGGTGACACTGAGATGAGCGGGCCGCCCTGGAGAGGCTCGGGCAGCTGCCAGCCCACCCTCCACGCCGACGTTTCCTTAGGCCTCGGCGTTGGGCTTTCAGGAGTGTCTCCTTCACAGAGGTAGACACGCGTGTGCTCCGTCACTAATCCCGGTGCACGTGAAGTTCAGCGTGAGAATCCCTGTTACCTCTCTGGCTTTGTTGTCCTGAGAGACACCCCCGTGCTTGTGATTTGGCCAAACTCAGGTGATGTGTTGTGAAAAGCAGCGTATATCCCCAAACACCTATTTCTAGGTCGACAGTAATTGTTTACCTTAGTGGAAAATGTTCTGTTCTGATGTTGTGTTCCCTTTTCCTCCCCCCACGTCTCTGAAAACCTTCACATTTTCTGCCTATTTCTTTTTTCCAATTGACGATTTTAACGATGTTGTTCAATCTCTTTGATAACGTGTTTTTCAAAGTACTCTATTAGGGCTTAGAAATCCTATAATCGTGCATTTATTTGCTTACCAACATACTGCTTTAGCATTTGAACAAACAGTGACAGTGTCTCCTTATTTGGAAGTGAAGCCACAAAGTGACGAAGTCCTGTTTCTATACAAAGTGGAAAAGAAATGAGCTGTTTCCAGGGTTGATCTTCTCTTTTGAAATAACCTTGCATGGAAGCATATTCACTTACAAATCATCAATATACTCTTGCATCTTACAGAAATCCAAGTTTCGTCCATTTGTAACGTTAGTAAATAAATGACAGGGTCGTGGTCACTGCCTCGTTTGTCTGGGGCTCACACAGGGACCCGGCTTCCCTAGAGCATCAGCCTCGAGCGAGTCGGGGAGATTCGGGAACATTTCCTCGGGGTCTGAATGGGGAGAGGACCCCAGCCTTCATCAGGAGAAACCTGAGCAGGACAGTGAGTGTGTTCGATCCTCTTAAACTGTCCAAGCTACTGATATTGGGACGCATTTTGTCATTTTTTATTGAAATGGCCACCTTAGAGGAAATATCTGAGAAAGAAGAAAAAAGTAATACAAGTGTGTCACTCGGAAAACTACAAAAGTGTGTCAGAACAACGCTCCTACCCAGTCACACCCACTGGTCTTCAGAAAGGACTGTCACCATCAATTTTTCATCTTTAAAGGGTTTTAATTCTTTCAGCATGTTCATATGGTTTTATAAAGCCCCAGATGCCCGGCAAATCCCCTTGGTGTTGTAGGACAAGATTGCTGTTAAAAAGTGTCTAGGCTCTGTCAGCTGCTTCTCGCCAGCTTCTCGAGGGGCCCTGGGAAGCGGTGTTTACGCTGAAGCCTGAATTGATGGGGCCAGTGTGATGCAGTCGGGTCAGAGGGGCAGCTGCTTAGCTGGGCTCGTCAAGCGCTCAGGTTTCACTGCGGTTTATAAAGGAAGGTCTGTGGTGATAACATCTGGCTCTTGAGCGTGACTGCATTTTGCCTCTTATGATTGAATGGAATTTAATGGTGGGAGGAGAAAACCCAGGGCAATCTCATTCTTGAATTATGGTTCCAGATAGATTAGGCAGAGTGGCAGGCCGAGCGCTCTGGGTCGGGCCACCTAGCAGAGTCTGTGGAGCAGACTGGCTTCCTCTGCTCTGCCCCCACATGCCGCCGCCCCCCCCCCCCCACGGCCAGCATCCTTGCCGAGCCAAGGGCAGGGCCCCTTCGGGCACAGCCGCGCCCGGGCTCCGGTGTGTCCCCGTCCGGCTGGGCTCTGACCTGCTGGACCCCACGGGCGACGGGCTCAGCTGAAGCCCTTCGCCACCGGGTGCTCCCTGAACGGCGGTGCGCCAGCCAGGCTCCTGGTGTCAGAGGTGAGCTTCGTTCCTGATTCCGCCGTCATCCAGGGAGCTCACTTCGCGCCGAGGTACCAGGACACTGTGACCTCGGGGAGCTGTAGACGCTAGAGGGGTCGCTCCTCCGGCGAGGGTCCAACTCAGATGGGACCCCAGCCCCGGGGTCCTGGCATTCTGTGCTGCTCAGCGGTCCCGGCCCCACAGGAAAAGCTGGTGGTGTGGCGATAAACTCGTGCCGCTCGGGGTCTTTTAAAGTCCTCTTCACTTAGCCTTTGGGTCTCTGAGTGTCTGTATAACTTCTTAAATTTGCAAGAACCTCTTTTCAACCTCAACAGGTGGGTAGACCACACTCAGGTAAGTGATGGCGGGCGGTCCCCTCCCAGTGCAGTCAGGCCGAAGAGCGGGAGAAGGGGCGGGTCTCTGACACTTCACTTGCGCCCTGTTTCTCCACAATTGTGGACAGTGTTCTTGGTCTTCGTGCAGCTTCAGGACCAGCAGGGGAGGAGCCCAGCAGCGGCACAGCACAAAACACAGGGGCTGCGGGAGGAGGTGCAGGCGTGGAGGCTCCCAGTTCCAGGACCTCTCAGCTGCCTGGCCTTCGTGGGCTCCCAGAGCCTTTGTTTCTTCAGCCATCATGTGGGACAGGTGCCAACCCCCTCACCTGCCACATCGTCACCCCCGCATCCTACGAGGTCAGAAGGGATCCACATGGACCCAAGCCCACCTGAATGGAGGGTTCTCTGTCACCCCTGTCTGTGGTCCATTTGGCCGACACCTGTTATTGTGACGGGGTCAAGTTTAGATCCTCTAGGTCACTGAAATTCGAAAGAGGCTCCCCAGAAGGAAATGTTCTACCCATTACCTAACTCAACTTGGTATAACAAACCCAGACATTCCAAACAGCTGGATAAGGATGGCATTTATGAGCTTATCTTAGCTCAGTGGGGTCTTCTTCAGACAGCACACTTCCTCATCACACTTAAGACATGATTACATGTACAAAAGTTCTGTTTTTCTCAGGTGGCGGCCGTCAGGTGGGGCAGGCACAGGTACAGACTCCGCCCCCTTCATCACCTGTCGCTTCCCTCTGCCCCATCTCAACCCAGTGACCATCCATAAGGGCCAGGAGAGGACAGGAGGCCCTCTGCTCTGGTCCCAGGGAAAGAGGAAGACCAGGCAGGACCCCAGGACAGCAGCAAACTGTCCCGTATCATCCCCATCAGGGACTCCTTCTGACCCGAGAAGAAAAATGGGAGAAAGTGTGTAAAGTGAGCCTAAGATAAGCCTTTCTCCACTTGCCCTAAAAGCCCAGGGTCTGCGGCCCTTTCCCTTTTATATTAATTGTCATTATCATCCTCAATTCCTACGCTGGCCCATTACTTCTGCTGCACATGGAGTTGAAACCCTTTAAAGTAATCGTGATTATACGCTGTGCGTCCTTAAAAGCATAAGCCACCTTTGAACACCGTGGGAAAAGATAAAGTCCCAACTACGGACTCTGCGAGTTACAGACGTGGAACGCCAGCTGTCTGTGGACAGACATGTATTTATGCAGCACGTGTGTCGTGGGTAAGCGATTCTGGTGAACCCCACTGGAGTGAAAATGTTAGTGCTAAAGTTAGGACTATTTTAACTTCAGTTTCAAAGTGTTTTTACTGCCCTATACCTTCCATGTCAGTGAGGTAAAGACATCTCTACCCGTACATGCAGCCTTTTTAACGCTACACTCGGATTTTTCAAATTAAATATTATGCTTATACACTAAACATTAGCAACGTTCTCCTAACAGTTAGGCCAGGCCTGCAGCTGACCGGGGAGTAGCTACGTGAGGCTCAGACCTTCAGCACCGGACGAGCCGCACGTCACATCCCCTCTGGCCCTTCTGCGCAGACTCAAGCGAGGATCACTGTCGACCACTGACGGTTCGGGTTGTAAATGCAGAGGTTGGGACGGTTCGGGTTGTAAATGCAGAGGTTGGGCCAGACGCGGTGGAGGGAGCCTCCTAGGGAGGAGGAGACGCCTGTTCATCTGAGGCTCTTCTCAGGGGAGATGACCCCTTTCCAGTGGGGAGAAGACCCCAGGCTCTGCGTGAGTGAAGGGTGGCAGGGGGAGCTTGGGGGGTGCCTGGGAAGAAAGGAGGTGCACACAGGGCTCAGAAATCTCTGGCCAACAGGCCGGCCCAGGCTCTCTTGGTTTTGACCAAAGGTTGATAGAAGATTCAAGTAGCAAAGAGCAAATTCTTAATCTTAAAAACAAATTGTTAAGATCCAAAGTTGTTTTTTTGGAGTAAGAATGGGTAACATTTCAGAGTTAATTTGATAGAAAGAATCACCAAAGTAAAAACTGCACTGGGTTCCTTTTTTTTGTTTAAGCAGCATTTAGCCTTATTATTGTCAAGGAAGCTATACCAGGCGGTACGTGCGGATACTGAGCGTTTATCCCCCACATCCTCTCTGGGTGCTGGCAGCGTGCGCAGGTCTGCCC
Source organism: Globicephala melas (assembly GCF_963455315.2). Taxonomy (NCBI): domain Eukaryota; kingdom Metazoa; phylum Chordata; class Mammalia; order Artiodactyla; family Delphinidae; genus Globicephala; species Globicephala melas. The sequence continues at coordinate 101,673,623 of NC_083324.2, forward strand.
TAGGCCCGGGGGCGCTTGCGTCCTGATGGGCGACACAGCCCGTGACGGAGGACAGGCAGGGACACGTGTGCTGTGAAGGATAAAGCGGGAGATACGGCCGGGAGGCCTCTGCACTAGTGAGGGTCTGCGCGGGCCGTGGCGGAAGTGACCTTCGGAGGAAGGGCGTCCCAGGGGCCCAGGCCCCGAGGCAGATGTGTGCTTGGCCAGCTGAGGGAGCAGCGGGGGGCTGGTGGCCTGGCGCAGGGGGAGTGGGGACAAGGCCACGGCGGTCCCCTCCGGCCCTGCAGGCAGTCGTCGGAGCCGAGGGCTCCCGGTGGTTCCCACGGGGAGAGGCCCCAGCAGCCACCGCGCCCAGAGGCGGCGTCTGGCTGCTGGACGGACTGCGGGGTCGTGTGGCTGCAGGGAGAGCAGCTTGCCTTCCTGCTGCCCCAGGAAGCTCTGAGGGCTTCAGGTGCGGCAAAACAGGACGGGGTGCTGGGAGGGGTCCCCAGTTTAGACCGGGCTGGGTTCCTAAAGGGCCGCCGTTTCTGGGCTGACGCCCTGCTTCCCCGTGCCCCACCTGCACGCCTCCACGCCCGAGCCCCTCGCTCCCCAGGCTTCCCGGCAGATTTCAGAGGCACCCACGTGGGCTTCCCTCGCTCTCCTCCGCCAGGGCACGCTCCAGAAAGGCTACCATCTGGCCTTGAAACCCACCTCTGAGCAGTGGGTTCTGTGGCATAAAAAATGTTACTTTAGGTTCTACACCTCCCCAAAGCATAGCCTAGAAGGAAACGTCATATGAAGGGACACGGTGGTACCTCTTACGATGTCGTAAAATAAACAGATGCAAATCTACACCCTCATTCTGTCCATCCCCTCCCGAGGATTCGTAAACTCTGAAAGGTGTGCTTCTGAATCCTCGTTACCAGTCAGTTGTTCAACAAGCGTCGTTCCTCCCGGCTGGCTGCCCCCCTCATCTTGCCAGCTCAGGGCACAAAACGCTCGTCGGGAGTAATCCCCAAACTTGCATTGTCATCAGTCAACGGGGGAAATACTGGGATGATTTCTTTCAGTTCCTCTTTCTTTTTTTTTTTTGCTGCACCGAGAGGCTTGCAGGATCTTCGTTCCCAAGCAGGGACTGAACCCGGGGCCCACAGTGAAAGCGCAGAGTCCCAGCCACTGGGCTGCCAGGGAACTCCCTTTTTTTTTTTTGTCAATTCATCTTTTCTTAAATCGAGGCATTTTCCTGGGTTTCATGACAGCACCTAAGTTAACATTAGCTGTGGAGGTGACATTTGCAATCCACGCGAATGTTTATCTTCCAATCCTCCCGCAAGTGGCCTGAGAACATGCCACCAGCATCCCCGAGGGCCAGGCCCTCCCTCTCCCGGCCCGGCCGCTCTTCCCCGTGACAGAGCCTGCGCCTGGGCCTCCCGGGGGTGACGGGCTCAGCTGAAGCCCTTCCCCGCCGGGTGCTCCCCGAACGGCTGCGGCCCGGCTCTGCTCTCCTTCCGCAGCCCCCAGGCCCCGGCCTCTCGCCGCCCGCCGCGCCCCGAGCCCCCGTGTGTCGTTGGTTCCCGGCCGTCGTCTCCTCCGTTTCCCCAGCGAGGGCTGCTGTTCTGATGGCCCTGGGCCCTCCTCGTTTCCTCCATCTCTGTCTCTCCTCCCTCCACCGCCCGGCCTGTAGGTGTGACCCCGGCTCCCCCGGCCACCTGCCTCTAGCCGGACGCCAGGCCACTTCCCAGGCGGTGAGGGACGCGCGGCAGGGGCCATCCTTCCCCCGCCCCTGCAGCCGGACCGGCTGGAGCGCCAAGCACGTGCTGGCTTCGCGGTCACTCTTACCCAGTGTCCTGGGTTGGGGGTGATGGAAGAACAGCGTCCCCCGAGGAGCGGGCCAGGGCCCGACAGGACAGACGGCCTGGGGCTCGCCTGGCTGGTCAGCGTCCGCTGCAGCCACGGGCCCCGGGGGCGGAGGGGACGTGTCTGCACATCCCCCCGGCCCGGCGGCAGGGGCCCAGGCGCGGTGAGCCGCTGACCGCGCCACCAGCACACCTGTGCCGTTTGCATCGGGTGCCTCTGATTTACGTCCCAGACCCACTCCGGGCTTATCGTGTGGCCCCCGGGCGGCCAGTCAGCCGTTCTGTTTCCTCCTGTACGTCCAGTGGAGATAACACTGACCCACGCCGCAGGGTGTCGTGAACTTCAGTAATGAACGCTCGTGCGGCACTTTGAAGATGCGAAGCTGCGCACCTGTGTAAGTGCCTGATGACCGTCCTCGCAGATTATCGGACCCTCCCGGCCTCCTGGCTTGTCGCTCCCTGGCGACAAGCAGCTCTAATAGCCCCCGCTGTGCAGGCCACTCGGGTCTAAGAATGCAGCCCCCAGTGGGTTTACAGGTTTAAAGGACGTTGACGAGGTCTGTGCTGAGCGCTGGCTGTCCCAGGGCTCCCGGCACTTTTCCAGAAGCCGGGGTACTGTTGGGGTCGCCTGCTCCTCTGGCGTGGTGATGCTGCAGGTGCCTGCTGGGCTTGCCGTCTCCTCGGGCCGTAGCTCAAGGTCGGCATGGGAGAAAGGGGGCCATGTGGTGTGACCAGCGCTGAGCACACACAAACCCCTGGGACCCGCCTGGAGGGGATGTGCCCCTCACACCTGTGTCTCGGGCAGCTGAGAGCCGCGGGCACTGCGCGTGAACGTGCGTCTTTTGTGTCTTTTGTGGTTGTGTCTGTTTTAAAAAGACTTTACAGCCGGCTCTTGGTTTTAGATTTGCCGTCATCTTCTGTGATGTCATGTTGCCTGCATCTCACAGACCAAACCAACAGGTGGGTGGAACTCAGGCAGCTAGTGGCCAAGAACCAGAACAGGAGGAGTCCGTGGCCAGCCTCTGCACGCCCCCCGCCGGCAACTCTTACCAAGGGGTGATTCCCACCGGTCTCTCTCACCCCCCCTTTCTTCTGCCAGATGTGCCCCTCGTCACCCCTCTGTCCTCTGCTTTTCTGGAGAAACACACACTATCCGAGGTGTGTTCAGCTGGCCCAAGTTCACCATGGCAAACGGGAAGTCTGACACGGGGTTGAGGAGGACCAGTGATGCAGGAAGTCCACACAGGCTGGGACAGCTGTCACACGCTCCATGGCGGGGGAGGCCATGGCAGCCTGTCCACCTTTACATGACGACAGCTGCCATTGGAGGAAAGAACGAATTCTGCATTTTTAAACATTCGATCTCCCGCAGTCCCATGGTGGGTGACCCGAGGCTCTCACAGATCGAAGACGCTCACACCCACGGAAACCAGAGCCTTCTCTGTGATGGGCCTGGTGCAGAATGTCAGTGTGGCTTCAGGGAGGCACGTGCTGTGCCCCGTCACGTGGTCCCTCCACGGCACCCCCACACCTGTTTCTCCTGAGGAGCCTCAGCACAGACTCCTAACCGCCCTGGTGGCTGTGATCGTGATTGGACAGATTGCTCCCTCACCAGGGAACCCGTGGTTGCACATGAAAATGTGACCCTGACTCCAGAATTGTAGTTCACCGAGAGCTTATACACGTGGCCAGATAGAAAGCTCTCGGGCCATATAAACGGATATCATTTTACTCTTCTGCCTAGTTTTGTATTTAAAATGTTAAGGGCTTTCAACCTTAAATGATAATAATAATAATAATGTAAATATTTTACTTAAATGGGAAAATTCTTCACTTAAAAAGGATACCTATAGGGCTTCCCTGGTGGTGCAGTGGTTGAGAGTCCGCCTGCCAATGCAGGGGACGCGGGTTCGTGCCCCGGTCCGGGAAGATCCCACATGCCGCGGAGCAGCTGGGCCCGTGAGCCATGGCCGCTGAGCCTGCGCGTCCGGAGCCTGTGCTCCGCAACGGGAGAGGCCACAACAGTGAGAGGCCCGCATAACACAAAAAAAGAAAAAGGGAGACCTATATATGTCAGTTGAACATGAAATAGTTGGATGAGTCACAGTTTTAGAAATTTGAAAGAATAAGTGCAATCCTTGTATTCATCCCTGCTTTCTCTAAATCCAGTGTATTGAGCCTTGTGGTGTAATCAGCACCGTACTGGATGCTAAGCACACAGAAATTAAGGCTCAGATACCACCTAGAGAACTGGCTCTGGTGTGACACCTTTCCAAAGATAAAGGAGAGTTAGTGGTTCAGGATAGAAGTGATGTATTTATTTTCAAGTTGAGTACTCATGGAGTTTTTTATTGTGGTAAAGTATACATTAAATTTGCCGCGTTAACCATTTCCAAGCGTACAGGTCAGTGGCATTAACCACATTCACAGTGTTGTACAACCATCCCTCCATCCTCTCCAGAACTCTTTACTGTCTCAAAACCGAAACCCTGTCTCCATTAAACAATAATTCCTCAGTCCCCTCCCCCAGTCCCTGGGCCCACCCTCCTACTTTCTGTCTCTATGAATCTGATTCCCTGAGGGACCTCATGTGGGTGGGATCATGTAATATTTTTCCTTTTGTGTATGGACCATGTTTTGTTCATTCATCCTCTGTCGACGGACACTTGGGTTGCTTCCACCTTTTGCCTATTGTGAATAATGCTGCTGAGAACGTGGGTGTGCAAATGTCTGTTCAAGACCTTGCTTTCAATTCTTTTGGGTAGGTACCCAGAAGTAGAGTTGCTGGATCATATATTAATTCTGTGTTTTTCAAGGAGTCTCCGTACTGTTCTCCATAGTGACTGCACCGTTTTACGTTGCCACCGACAGGGTGCAAGGGTTCCAGTTTCCCCACATCCTCGCCAACTCTTGTCGTTTGCTGTTTATTTTTTTTAAAGTAACCATCCGAATGGGTGTGAAGTGGTATCTTGTTGTGGTTTTGATCTGTGTTTCCATATTTGTTAGCAATGTTGAGCATCTTTTCATTTGCTTATTGCCTATTTTTATGTCTTCTTTGAAGAAACGTCTATTCAAGTCCTTTGTCCATTTTTCAGTCAGGATGTTTGTTTTATTGATATTAAGTTTTGGGAGTTCTTTATTCTGGATATTAATCCCTTATCAGATATATCGTTTTCACGTATTTTCTCCCATTCAGTAGGTTGTATTTTCACCCTGTTCATGTGTCCTTTGATATACAGAAGTTTTAGTTTTTGATGTAGTCCAGTTTATCTATTATTAATTTTATTGCTTGTGTTTCTGGTGACATATCAAGAAATTATTGCCAGATCCAATGTCATAAAACTTTTCCCTCATGTTTTCTTCTAGCAATTTTATCTTTTGACCATGTATACAAGGGTTTATTTCTGGGATCTGTGTTCTATCCCATTGGTTTATTCATCTGTCTTTATGCCAGAAACACACAGCTTTGACTATCATAGCTTTAGTAATAGGTTTTGAAATCAGGAAGTGATTTCAAACTTTTTCCAACTTTTTCTTTTTTAAGATTCTGTCATCTATTCCCAGGCCCTTGAGATTTCATATGAATTTTAGGATGGATTCTTATTTCTGCAAAGAAAAAAAAAATCTACTGGAGTTTTAAGAGGGGTTGCACTGGGTGTGTAGATGACTTTGGGTAGCATTGTCCTCTTAGCACATTAACTCTTCCAATCCATGAACATGGGATGTCTTTCCATATATGTGTATATTTTGCACTTGGTTTTTTTTTAATATATTTTAAATTTTTATTTATTTATTTCTTTAGCTGTGTTGGGTCTTTGTTGCTGCGCACAGGCTTTCTCTAGTTGTGGCGGGGGGGGCTACTCTTCATTGCGGTGCGCGGGCTTCTCATTGCGGTGGCTTCTCTTGTTGAGCACAGGCTCTAGGCACATGGGCTTCAGTGTTGTGGCTTGTGGGCTCAGTAGTTGTGGCTCGTGAGCTCAGGTTCAGTAGTTGTGGTGAGTCACGGGCTTAGTTGCTACGCAGCATGTGGGATCTTCCCAGACCAGGGCTTGAACCTGTGTCCCCGCATTGGCAGGTGGATTCTTAACTACTGTGCCACCACAGAATTCCTGCACTTGTTTTTGAAGTCCCGTTGTAAACACAGCACCATCTTTGATCATGGAGAAAAGGAAAAATTAATCTTTTTTCCTAGAGTGGACTACAGTCCAACCTGAATGATAAGCAAATTATATGAATGAGTCAGAACAGAGATGAGAACTGACACCAGTTGAGGGCATCAGGGTGATGCCTTGAGCGTCAGAGGAGGAAACCACAACTGACTAGCACTAGGGCCCCCGGGAGACCCACCTGAAGGCACAGGAGAGGCAGGGGAGCCAAGAACTCAGTGGGTTTGTGACCTGGATGACCGGAGATGGACTGGAAGGCTGCAGGGTAAGACACACAAGCCCGAGAGGTCGAGGGAATGCTTAGCCGGAACCAGTGACCTGGCCAAGTGTGGGGAGAAGGCCAGGGCAGCACATGCACGCACGTGTGTGTGTGTGTGTGTGTGTGTGTGTGTGTGTGTGTGAGAGAGCCTGTGCACATCCAACATGCAGGGCAAGGACAAGCAGTGGAATGTGGACAGAAGGAGGCCCTCAGTGGTGTCTGAGCTGACAGATGTTTCTGGGCTCTGGGACGCCGTCAGCAAGGAGAACGTAACAAGTCCCGTGCGGAGGACAGCAGGTGAGCGTGAGGTGGTAGAGCCCGGGGTTTCACTGATGCGTGCTTGGGAGGAAGGGCATTTGTGCAGTGACGTGTGGAGGATGGGGAGAAGGATGGACACTGTCGTTACCAGGTGGCCAGATCTGCAGACTTCCTGACACCGTATCTCACTCAGTGCCCCCCTGCAGCGCCGGCTTCGTGAGGCAGAGCAGGGCTGCCCACTAAAAACCAGTCCTCGGACATGTGGACACTGACAGTCACGCCCGTGTGACCCTGACTAAGGGTCCACGTCTGTGTCCATGCTCTGCAAGGTCAGAGATGGGGGATGGGTGAGCTCGGGTGAGACCCCAGTGTGCTGTAGTCTGTGGCCCCAGGTGCCCAGGTCGGTCCTTGCACACGGCATAGTTAGAGCCTTGGTGACCCAGGAACCAGGAATTGACCTCCCGGAGAATCTCAGGAGAACATCTCTTTCCCTTTTTGGTCCCTCCACTGCAAGGACTGGAAGTGCCCCCCGGGGCCACGTGGGTGTGCGGGTGGCGCGCGGTGCTCAGGGGCCTCCGTCAGCCCAGCCTCCTGAACCTGTCACCGAGCGCCCTGACCTGCAGGACAGGTGTGAGCTCAGACGTGGCGGGAACAGGCCAGGGGTGAGTGTGGGCCGCTGCCTACGTGCTGGGGCAGGCTCCCTGCCTGGCCAGATCTAGGGGCGTGAGCGCTGTGAAAGGTGGTGGAACCCAGCACAGCCAGAAGTGTTCAGATGCTGCTCTGAGGGGACCGTGCCCTGCCGGGCCAAGCCTGGATTGCATCCACGAGGGGCCCAGGCAAGTGGCTCCCAGCCCCGCCTGCTGACCTGGCCCTGCCCAGGCGGTGCAGCTGGGCCTGCCCCTGAGGGCACGGCACAGCAGTGGGGCATTTTTCTGTTCCGTTGGTGTGTTCCTTTTTTTTTATTCCAGTGTAACAAGACTCTCGCAGTTCTTTAAAACAGTCAAGAGACAATGAGTTGAGGGCTTTTCCCCTCTGGATGTACATTTTATCCTACTTGGTAACTAAGATGCAACAGAAAGTGGCCAGAGTCCCCTGAGTATTCCTGGCTCCGCCTGGTCGTGATGCCGGGGTCACGTCGCCCGTGTCCTGGGCGCCACTGGGCGGACGCTCGGGAGGGCCAGCGCCTCAAGGAGCCTCTTCCGTTTAAAGAGAGAGACGAGCGTGTGTCACTGGTGGTGTCCTCGGCACGGGCGGGACGCTTGAGTGCCGCAGAGGAGACCTGAGGAGCCAGAGTGGGGTCCGGCCTTCGTGCCTGTGCTGGGGGAGGGGCCACGGCCACGGTTAGCGCCCTCGGTGCTGCGAGTGTGGTCCCGATGTGGGTGACACCAGTGTCCGCAGAGTGAGCCGGCCCGTGGGGCAGAGGCTGCAGCCTCAGAGCCGCCCTGCAGCCCCGTGGACGCTGGGGCCACGAGAGCCGTTGCTGGGCAGGGGGCGGGGAAGGGTCCAGACAGCAGGGCCCTTTCCATAAGGTGAGGGTCAGTGTCACGGGCCAGGAGACAGGCCGGAAAGGCCATTCTGTGCTTTAGGTCTCTCTGAAAGATGAGCTTGGAAAACTCTTATGAAAGTTAGTCACCCGTGCAAAGAAACAAGACACGTTAGAACTATTTTCTTAAAGGGCCGTTAGGACCATGGTATCTAAGGGGTATCTTTGAAACAACGTGAAAATGTCTTTAATAGAGAAGGATGCAGTAAACTTTTCAAGAAGAGGTGGTTGGGGAGAATCACCCGGGTAAGTGGCCTTTGTCTGAGACCGGGCAGGGATGAGGCCAAAGGAAGAGATGCCCTTTGGCCGCGCACCAGCGAAATGTGGTCACTGAGGCAGGAACTTCTGGGTTGGTTGCATCTGCACCTTGTGCAACGCGCTTTCGTGTTACAAGGTGCAGTGACAGGATTTCATTCCTCTGGGAATCGTAGCTGAAGGGCTGTGTTATTAGGAAAACTGAGAAGTGTTATTGACCGTGTTCCATGGGAGGCTGCGTGCAGTGTCCCACCAGGTTCCATGTTGGGGGCGTCATTGTTAAATTTGGAGACTGAGAATTATCAGCTATTCTGACCCCGGAATTGACCTCTGAGACTGAGTTCTCCCGTCTGTTAAGAAGCCAACGATGCATCCTTGGGACCTGGGCTGAGGTGAGTCATACGACGGTTCAAGCCCCACGGAGCAGCAGACGCCTTTCCTCCTACACCTATTCCTGAGGGGCCGTCACAGGCCCACTCCGGGTCAGGACCCCAAGGGTTGAAGGGTGCACACCTCCCACACCGGGAGGCTCAGCCCTGTGGCAAAACCTGAAACCTGGCATATGAATGGTATTTCGTAGACAGTATTATAAGTCAACACTTGAAGCAAAATAAGAATTGTATTTACATTTCTGCATTTTAAGAGGATGCCTTAAAATTAAGCGTATGACATCTTTATTTCTGATTTTGTAGAGTGTTGCCTTTACAGCCCTTACAGCTGGAAATTTAGAGCAGTAAATTCAGAGAAGAGCTCTGAGAAGACTGTTCATATTTCAGGTCCTTTATCAGCAAGGTCTCCATCAGGGCCAGCAGGAAAATTCAACACACAGGCAACAGCCAGCAGTTTCCACAGTATCTCTACGCGTAGACACGTAAAACGCAGCTATTTTACGAAAACGCTTTCATGTCAACTTGTTCATGGTTTCGATGTTTCATCATTTGGGAGTGGTGATTAGCTCGACTACCCATGAATTAAGGTATTGCGAAACTAAAAGACCTGACGATCCTCCGTGCAAAACAACTCTGCCTTTTCATTAGGAGGCGATAAAGGAAGAGAGGAGAATTCAACTGTAAACTCGTAGCATGTGTTCAAAGCTGCTCTTCGCTGGAATAGCAAGGAATACGGGTTTAGCCACACAGATGCTTGTTCTAGGCTTTTGCCGTATAAAATCAGTAACATTGTGTTGCTAGCTGTGAACGTAAGCCCTACATCATGGAGCAGCCCTCAACAGTGACATAAAATAACCCACGGAACCTCCCACGTTGCTGAACGCCACTCCGTAGGCAGCTTGAAATATGTAAGCGACTCAGAAGCACCGCATTGCAGAGGAAGGTTTTCTTCCGGTCGGGGTGGACGCTGAAATGTTCAGACACATCAGAGACGTGGAATTCCACCTAAAACAGCTCCCCCGATCCTCTTCTCCCCGGAATAACCACACTGCTTACGTTCGCTTCTAAAGACCAGTCCAGGGAAATCCTGAAAAGAGAGGCTACGCTAAAGCATCGCCCACATTACAGAGCTCCAGGCCCGTTCGCATCAAACGGGGCGAGAGAGCTTAAAACACGGAGCCCAGTCACTCAGCGCCTCTGTCCTGCGCAGTCGCTGTGAGCAGCACCCGTACCGGGCTGTGATCGGGTCGGAAGAGACGAGACAGAGTTCCTTTCCCTGGGGGGCGCGACAGGTGCCCAACCCCTGTGCTCCCAGGATGCAGCACTTTGGATGGGGCTCTGGGAGGGTGTGTGTCCTTGGGGGACAGGTGTCGGGGTAGGTCCACGTGGAGAGCCGGGCCTTCAGAGAAGGAATGGCTTGGCAAACAACGGAGATTTCCGGCTGGGGGGAGGGGCAGCACCCCAGGGAGAGGAGGCCCTGGAGCGGGGCGGGTCCCTGGAGGGCCGTTGTCACACAAGTGCGCGTGGCCTGAGGGCTGAGAAAGGAGGACCCGAGCTCGAAGTTCTGGGAGAGGTTTGGGGAAGAAACGTGTGGGCGGAAGAGGCAGTCGCAGTCGCCGTGACCTTAACCCGGGGCGGCAGGCGTGATCGTGACAACGCAGTGGGGAGGGGGGCAGGTGTGTTTCTTGGGGGAAATGGGGGAAGGTACTGCCCTTGGCTGTAAGCATTCCTGACCCATGAAACAGATCCTTGCTGAGTGCCTGCCGCGTGCTGGCTGTCCGGGCGCTCACGCCCCGGGGGCGGACGGTGGAGTCCTTACAGACTTCGGGTTGGCTGCAGGGACCCCGACGGAGAAACGCAGAGCCACGCAGGAGACCTCGGGGTGGGGAGGCCCGTGTCTGGGAAGCCCCCGCCATGCGCTGCGCGGTCCCGCCTGTGGCCGAGATCCCGTTCCTGACCCCGTGGGACTTTCACTCGATTGAGGGTTGCGATCAAGGGTTGGGGAGCAAAGCAGTCAGAGTCGGAAGCTCGCCCCCGACCCCCACTCACTAACTTTGTGACCAAGCCTGTCTCCTGGTCTGCGGAACGGGACTCTGCTAGGCTGAGCCCGAGAGGTCGTGCTGTGGTGGATGGGGGCTCCGGGAGGGGGGCGCGGGGGCCCTGGGGTAAATGCCCACGTGTGGCCGCAGCGGCCGGGCGCGACGCGGTCCCCGAGTACCCGCGCTGCAGTCGGGGCAGCTGGCGCCGGGCCGAGCCAGCTGTGCTGGACGGGCTCCCTGGCGTCCAGGGTGCTCTCCTGGGGGCCGTCTGGAGCCCGGTTCCCGCCCCAGCGCGGTCAGCCCGCGTGCGCGGCCCCTGCGTGGAGCTCGCCGGGCCGGGGGCCGGGCCGCTGCCCTCACACCACATCCCCTGCCCCTCGCGCGGCTCCACTCCAGGGCAGAGCTCGGCGCTCCGCCGAGGCCACCGTTCACAGGGAGAGCTGCAGCGAGGAGGTGCAGGGTGGCCCGTAGTACCGGGTGGGCGCCGGCCGTCCCTGGGGCGTGAGCAGGGGCTCGGACGGGGCCTTGAGACTCCTGTCCCACCACCGCCTCCTTCACAGAGGGGGGCTCCGGTCCCAGAACCGGGCGCAGGGCCGGCTTTGGCTGGCCTTCCTTTGCCCCGTCCACCTCCACGGCATCCCTATTCGCCGCAGGCCCTGGGGGCTCGGGCCGGGGTGGGTGGCCGTCGGGCCAGGGCGGCCCCAGGTGCCCAGAGGCCCCTCTGCAGGCTGACAGGTTGGGGCCCGGCTGAGCACTTCTCGCCCGGGGCCTCTCCCCTCGCGGGGCCGCACAGAGCCCCAGCCTCCTTCTCTGGGCATCTGCTCAGTGCACCTGTGACCCTGCAAAGAGTCCGCGCTGCACACCTGAGGGGAAGCAGCAAAACCAAGTGAGCGTCGCCCTGAACCGAGTCCAGGGCTGCGCTCCGGCCCAGCTTCCTCCCCAGACTGGCCTTGTGGGTTCCCCCTCACCCCAGAGGCCCGGGGCCTTCAGAGTTGGCGTCTCCTGGCCGAGGTGGGCCCCTGTTGGTGCCAGTGGGCCATGTGGAATTGCTGCGGCCGCCGTCCTGGAACCACCTGAGGCTCTCGTCGGCCTCCGCCCCTTTCCGGTGTTTGTCCGCAGACGCGTCATGCCCGTCGGGGGAGCCGCGCTCCTGCCCGGTGTTTTCATCCAATGACTGAGCACGAGGCACCGCTCGGAGGCGCGACGTCCCTGGGACCAACTCCTGGTGGCAGGAGGCGGCCAGCCCTGCACTTCCCGGGGCGCTTCCAGTGTCTCCTCTGCGTCGTCTCTTGGCCCCTGGTTTGTTAAGGATGAAGACGCATCTTAGACGGGCACACAGTCTGCAAACATGACACGGAATGAAGGGCAGCGTCCTGGGAAGGAGCCGGTGGGGGTCACGTGACGCGGGGCGGTGCCTACAGTTCTGTGACCAGTGACTCCTCGTGTCTGCGCGCAGCTGTCATTTCCAGAAGACTTTCACACGCACTGGACTGTTATCTCAGCCGAGTTGGCAGAGCGTGACCCAAGCTCTTGTTGTATCTGTGGACATGAAAGCCACGCTCGGTCATGGGCAGCGCACAGCTCGGACCCCAGCCTCCATGACGTCGGCCGCTCTGGCTACAAGCGCAGCACCTGTCAAGGGCTGCTGGGCGGCCCGTCGCACTTGGAGCCCCTCCAAAGCTTCCATCAGGTCAGCCTGATTATTTTCCACTGCATCTTCCTGAAAGGATGTTATGATTTTCTAGTTGTTTGGTGGCTGGCGATAAATCAGGCCTTTCTGATGTCATGTGAAAGGGCCCTGTGCTTTCTTGTGCAGCGGCCGCAGGCTGAAGGGGTCGTGTCGGCAGGACACCGTGGACGCGGCTGGCTTAACCCTTTCCCTGCTCGGTCAGGCACGGCCAGGCTGCCCGCTGTGGGGGCATGGATGGAGCTGAGGGGCCTCCCTCCCACACGGGCTTCGCCAGACTTCCTCCACTGAGAGGCTTGGCATCAAATCAAGACTCAAAACAAGACAGAGTGTCCACGGAATGACAGAGGAGACCGCAGGTGATTCTACAGAAGGAATCCTTTGGAAGGGTCTCTGTCTCATAATCATGAAAACGAGAGGTTTCCCTGAAAAGAGGACAACGTCTAACGGCCGAGGGGTCGTGATAAAATGGGACTCTCGTACTTTGCTGGCAGCGCTCAGTTCCCACGGGTCTCCGAACGCCGCGAAGAGGTTCTCACTGGGGCACCGGTCCCGGCGTTCTCCGTGAATGCTCTCCCACAGCTCTGTCGCCTGGCCAGTCCTCTGCCTCCTCCAAAGTGGGCCCCGCTTCCTGCGTCCTCACCGCTACGCCTGGTCCCGGCCGCCACCGTTCCCCGCCACCTGCGTGGCCACCATCCCCTGGCCTCCCCTGGTCTCCAGCCGCTCTCACCCCGCTCGGCGGCCACAGTGAGGTCGGAGACACCCAGCCGAGCCCGTGCTCAAAGCCTCGCGGGGCTCCACTCAAAGCCAGACTCTGGACTCAGTCGGGCTGATAAGGTCCACAAATCTTAAAAGTAAAGCAGGTTCTTTCTCGGCAGGTGTCACACACACACGCACACGCACGCACACACACATGCACACGCACGCACACGCACGCACACACATGCACGCACACACACGCACACACAGGATTTCGTAAAAAAAAAAAAAAAATTAAACTCAAGCAGGTTTAGGTGCTGTGTCCCACCCTCTCGAGACCTTATGGGGCAGAAGAGGGGCCGTGGCCGCAGGGGAGCGCGAGCTGCGCCCAACACCGACAGGGCCCACTCTTGCAGGAGGAGACGAAGGGCAGGCAGCCCTCAGGAGGTCCGCGGCGTTCTTGCTGCACCAGAAGAGGGTCAGCCCTTCCTTGCACACACAGCAGGCGCTGGCGCAGCGCCTGCCCTCCGCCCCGGGAGGCCCCGTGGGCACTGTGTCCTGCAGGCCCGCTGGGCACGGTCCTGCCTCTCAAGGGCGGGTGCCCAGACCTCATCCCTTCAAGAGCGGCCAGATGTTTCCAGGCTGAGTGACCCAAGCACAACGCAGTGGCAGATCTTTAGGAGGGAAGGGGATTGTGTGTGAGAGTTGGAGCATTCCGGGCAAAAAGAACTCACCCACCCTTGTAAAACACGGAGCTAGAAGTCAATCCCACACTTGCTTTCAAAAATTACATTGGCGTCAGAAAATCAGACTTTCAAAGTACATCAGGCTGAGGTGGCCAGTTTATAGCTGTGGCCCACGGGCTGCAGGTGCTCTAAGGGACCATCAGTGACTACAGAATAAAGGTGTGTGACAACATGGCTCTGCCGCGAAGGTCCTGGGTCTCGTGATGGGAATTACCCCGCGGGCCAGTGTGATCGCCAAGGTCCTCTGGGCTCCAACCACCTTGTCACCCTGTCCAGACTCAGTGGCCTTCCCTCCATCCCTGAAAGACCCTGCTACCCCAAAGCTTCACGGGACGCTTTTTCTCATCCGTCAAATAAACGTCACCGCTTCAAGGAGGGCCTGGCCCTGTTTTTCAAGCTCCCTGTCCGTCAGCTTTCTGCCCTGAGCTCCCTGTGGCTGAGGCGGGCTTGTTCACGTCTCCTGTCCTCTGCACTGTCCCTCCTGCTGAAACAGAAGCTCATGACAAGGCCTTGTCTAGTCCAGGGCTGCTTCCCCAGCGCCTAAGGCTGTAAAGCTTTGACAACAGTCAAGAGCATGTGAAATGATTACAGTAATTGCAGAAAAACAGAATACCAAGTCTGTTACCATTATTCAAAAAATGATGATCTAGAAACAGAAGTTAGGTTAGGGTGCAAGGTAAAAGCGACATACCTGTAAAAGGAAAACTGGAAGACGACCCACTTCAGAAGATTACATTTTCATCCTTGATGTTACTATAAGATATGAAGAGAATTGCTTTCCCTCCCCCTTGGTGGTAAAAGCAACACTAGCCAGCCTGTTGTCACGATGAACTAGAAATGGTGCCGGCTGCTTTCCACGTGTAACCGTGAATCCTCACGGCAACCTTGCCTGGAGGGCCGTGTTTCCCCACTTCCCAGATTTAACACCTGAGGCTCAGAAGCACTGAGAACTCCCCCAAGGCCACACAGCTCAGTGCCTGAGCCACAGGTGAAGCCAGGTCTCCCAGTGGTGTCTGTGCTGTCAGCGTCTAAGGAGCTTCTGTTATTGAGATAAAATGTGTGTGGTGAAACGCGCAGATCTGAACCCGCTTTGACAAACGCACACCCTCACGTACCGGACACACCCTCCGTGTAAGGCCCCCCCCACCCAGGGTCCTGCAGCACCTTCCCTGTCGACCCCTTTTGCTTGTAACCAACAATCTCGTTTCCCCCGCCTTCAGTTAGCTTGCCGGGTCTAGAAGCCTCACGCACGCTGGACCATAGGTGTCCCTCTGCTCTGCCCGTCTTGTCACCCAGCGCTGGAATGCGTTGATGTTTCCACTTGGTTTAGTCTTCATTCGTCAGAGGCCTCTTTGCCACTCAAATGAATGTCCACAAAGCTTGTTGTTACAGTGCTTTCTGGGGAGGGCTTGTCCTGCTGGGCATTGTGAGTGCTGGCTTCTGGTCCAGCGCGCGGCCACTGGATGGCTTTGTGACGTTCGTCAGGTGGCTTGATTTAAGTATCTCTGTAGCCGTGTTCGGAAATGGGATTCTGTCTCTCTTACAGAGATGGAAAAGCAAACACACCCGGTGACCGGGCAGTGTAGCTACGCCACAGCCTGGTAAACCCGCTACTAACAGGAAACCAAATGAATGGACAAATAGAATTGTAGGAAACCTAAAGATCCGTCTTCATACTCATCTTTCCCCACGTCTCTCAAAAACCTTACTAACAAACGTCATAGCAGTCATCTTAATTTTTCCTCAAATACGAAACTCCCCAGAGAAACAACCAAAAAGCAAGAAATTGGATGCTGTCAGTGGCCTGGTCAGCCTTAGCACGCCTTAAGAAGTTACTGAGGGGGCTTCCCTGGTTGCGCAGTGGTTGGGAATCCGCCTGCCGATGCAGGGGACGCGGGTTCGTGCCCCGGTCCGGGAAGATCCCACATGCCGCGGAGCGGCTGGGCCCGTGAGCCATGGCCGCTGAGCCTGCACGTCCGGAGCCTGCGCTCCGCAACGGGAGAGGCCACAGCAGTGAGAGGCCCGCGTACCGCAAAAAAAAAAAAAAAAGTTGTTACTGAGGGAATGTATGTTTGAATGACCGTCACGTCATTTCTGCTTTGGTTGGGGAAAAGGAAGGGAGGGAGGAAAGATGGTTGGATGGATGGATGGATGGATTGATTATTGAAGTGAGGTTTCTTAAGTTTGAGTAACCTGATGTACTATACAAGCTGAGAAAAATCCTGAAGGAAAAAATATCCCATCCGTGTCGTAGAAGCATCCACATTACTTACAATACTCTTCAGTACTAATGTTCAAAGGCGGGGGTGAGGGTGCGGGCAGATTTCTAAGGGGCCGAGTAATCTAACAGCTAGAAAGGAAATCGCCTTCCCCTTGTGCGTGTGGCGGTCACGGGTGGCCTGAGTCGGCCCCCCCGGGTGAGGGGGCGTCAGGCTATAGGTGAGTGAACACGGAGCCGCGCCTTCGCCCCACAGGCGCTTCGCAGTTGCTTTGCAGGTGCTTTCATCCCTAGGAAAGAGGCCACCTGAAGCAGTTACAGGATCTCTTGAGTTGCATTTTGATTGTCTGGAGGTTTCATGAGCTGACGTATGTGCAGTGCTTGGAGGGTAGAAAGTACTAAGTGGCAAAGGAAGAGCGGCCCGGCCTTGTGCTCCAGAGGGCCACCAGCCAGCTGTGTGACAACCCTCTTTAATCGGTCCACTTAAAGGAGCTTTATCTGCTTTCCGCGGGGTTTGTGTCACCTCCTACTAGCCTGGGTCATATTTACACCCTAGATCCAGTTATTAACAGTAAGCAGTAATTTCCGACAAAGATGGTGCTGGCTTTGAAGCCTGGGATGCTGAGGTCACCAACAATCTTATCTCCCTTTCATTAACCGGCTCTGCATTGCCACTGCAAGTCAGCCCCGCATCAGCCGGTCAGAGTGACCATCAGGGAAGGAATCAGAATCCGGAGGCTCCAGTGACAGGACTTAATCGAGCTTCCCCTGGGCCGATGCTCCCATGAGCACCGCAGATCAAGGAATGACGCTAACAGAGAAGTGAGCGCTGCGGTTGCTATAGATGCAGGCCAGATGCAGGAAGGTGGAACCTCGGAAGTACGTGTGCTGCGAGGCCGCACCCCCAGACCTTATTGGCTTACTTTATTTAGCGCAACCATGACGCACCCACCTGTGCTTCCACAGCCCCCAGACCTCCTGGGCAGCTTCGAGAAACACTTTCCTCCGCCCAGTCCACTCAGGCTGAGCCTGGGTGAGCCGGACAGGCCCCGGAGGCCCAGGGGCTGGCCGGTACAGAGGCTGGGGCGCCCCCGGGGCCTGCTTCTCTGTCCCGGGAACGGGGACGGGAGCCTGGGGCTGACGGCCAGGGACAGAAGCCGGCCTGGGTGTGGGGCACGTGCCCGCTCCACGCGGGAGCGCCGTCTTCATCTCCGCTCCTCCTGAGCACGTCTGCCTGAAAGGACTTTTCCCAGGATATTTTTAAAGCTCTACTTAAAAGGAACTTGGTGTGTTTCATCCTGTATTTCCCTGTATACTTGTGTGTCTGTATTTCTTCCCTTTTCCCTAACTACGTTTGTCCTTTTCTGCTAATCATATTTTCGAAATACAAATGAAAAAAGATGCATCTCTATGTAGGCTGCACTGTAAATGCCGTTAATTGGGTTCTCCCTTTATAAAGTGAATCCTTTTTTTTTTAACCACCACAGGCTTTATTTACAGACTTCCAAGTGGACACCTAAGGAAGACAGTGTTCTCGTTCACTTTTTCAGAAAGCTCTGCTGTGCCGGACAGACTTCATCCGTGTCTGAGGCACGCCCAGAGGCGGATTGTTTCTCCCCCCTTGGTTTGGTAGCTCTTAGTAGCAGCTGGTTCCACATGACAAGTTCTACCAGTTGGAAATGAGTGGTCCCCAGCCCAGAAACATGGGATCAGTGGGGACGGGGTGGGGGGTGGCGGGGAAGCGTCCTGGAGATCCCTTCGGGCACCTCCACCCCCCTGGGGTCAGGACAGCACGTCCCGAGGCTCACCTGCGAGGCCACTGGCAGAGGCGCCCGCACCCCGGCCCCCTGGCACGGGCTGCTTACTCTGGTCCCTCTGCCAGTGGAGCCGGTGCTGACGGACTGCATTTCCCCGAGGGAGAGCCCAGCATTGTTCTCCCCGACGGCAGCCCCGCTGACAGACAGCCCCTCTGAGGCCGCTTCCTGAGCAGACCAGACGGCCGTTTTCTTCTTGTCTCTTATCGCCCCTGTCATTAGACGAGAGGCCGGGCTTCAGCTTCCCTGGTGCTGATGTGCACAGGCGAGGGGAGGGGCCGTGCCGGGCGCCCTGACTCAGGCTGCCGCGGTGCGCACTGCTCTGGGCTCGCGGCCTCTTTGGGAAGGTTTCAGTCAAAGGACATCAGTGTGAACATGAAGAGTTTAACCTGCCCGACAGAGACAGACTCTACTGCAGACTTTCTGGGGGAACATCCAGACTTTGTGTTTTCCCGTTCTTACCGACCGTCAGCTGCGCATCTCCACCCGTGACTGGGACGGTCGTGCAGCTTTACAGGTTTTCCCATCCACTGTGTTGCTGTTGTTAGCAGTTCTGTCTTTCTAAAAAGGAGCATTTCCCCCAAGAGGAAGGCATTAGCATCAAGTGACATCAGGAACCAAATTCACTGGCATTCTTTTATTCCCTTGGAAGCTCAGCTATTCCTCAATTTGGCTTTTTTAAGAAAAGTGGGAGGAAAGCGATGAACATGCAGCAGCGCTCACAGTCCGAGCCTTAAATCCTTGAATCAAGCAGGGCTTCTGTCGTCCTGGTGTCTGTGCCCTTCTCCTTACTGACGTCACTCGAGTCCAGATCCTTCAGTATCTGCACCTTAGAAATGTGACAACGTCCTGCCAAAAGAGCTCACGCTCCCAGAATGTTTCTCCACCTAAACAGGTGCCCTTTGCGAGACGTACACATCACTTGAAATTAATATTAATGTTAATATTAGTATGAACATTTTCCTGGGAATTCTCTGGCGGTCCAGTGGTTAGGACTCCGCACTTTCATTGCCGAGGGTGAGGGTTCAATTCCTGGTCAGGGAACTAAGGTTCTGTAAGCCGTGCTGCGTGGCAAAAAAAAAAAAAAAAAAAAAATTAAATATTTCCTAATGTAACCTCAGTGAAAGAGTGAGAAAAAGAAATGAGACTATGAATTTTGAAAAGAAATATGATAGGCTCTGCTTGACAGCTTCACCACAGTGATTCTCAGGAAAGTGGCTGAGTATCAAGGGAATTTAATGTGCTAAGTAATGACCAAAGGCAAGTAAGATTGGGGGAGGGGAGGAGATCCAAGCCGGTGTGTTGAAGGTGTGCTGTTATCCTGATGAGGATGAAACGGCGCCCAGAAGACTGTAGTGAGCGTGTAAGACGGTGACACAGCATGGGCCCTGCTTCCCTGGGTTTTGCGTTAACTACTGTGGGCGCAGGAACTGGCCTAATGACTTTTCCAGGACCGGGTCTGGCCCTTTATCACTTCACTATAACAAGAACAGAAGCCGGGAAAGCCGGAAAAATTACTGCAGCAAAACACGCCTTCCTACCTGCGGGGGTTGCCACCCTGACCACCGGCACCCGGGCTTCAGGGCTCCTGGCTGGGCAAGCCCTAAAGGCCACCCGAGTCCGCAGGCGCCCTGGAGCCCTCGGACCATGAAGGGCCAGGGCGTCTGGACACACACGCCTTCCCTGCTCGTGCTGCTTTGCTGCTGTAAAATGCTCAGCTAACCCTAATCCAATCTGACAAGAATAAATCACAGGGTGAAACTCACCTAAGGAACACCTGTGGAAACGGGGAGGACACCGGGAGCCAGTCATCTCTGGGAAACGTCACCTTCACGTAGAAATGCTTCATATTTGCCCCAGGGCTTTCTCGTCTCTCTTTTAAAGGAAAGGTCTAGACCACCCAGTGCACGACGTGCGTTTGGGAAACTGTACATAAAATCATCACTTTCATTCAGCTTTGGCCCCTGTTGTCATACCGAGGCTTTAAGCCTATAAATAAAGAAGGAACTGAACGGTCAGAAGAGAAGAAAAAAACAAAACAGATGAACGTCTTCCTCGCCCGTCCTTGGAGCTGATCACACCCTAGTGGAGAGGGTTTGTGAAGAGTGACAGGAAGCACAGCTCCTGGCCTCCTTCCCCCGCAGGCCAGCCACGTGCACCTCCACTGCTGCATCCCAAACCGTTTCCCTAAAGGACACACTGGGGAGAAATACGAAAGCCCTTCGGGAGGGGTTAAGGGTAAAACAAGCTGGGACGTCCTTCATCTTTCCTACACGTGGATCGGGGCACAAGCCCAGGGGCTGGGCTGGATGTCAGGTTGGAGCAGCTGGCGTCCAGAGCCACCGTTTCGTTTTAATGGAACCTCATCCTTTTCCTTCACAAGATCTCTCGGTGTAAATCAAATTTGAGGGAGACAGAGCCTCGGTAGAAGGTGAAAGGTAGCTGCTCAGCTGGAATATAGGAGTTGTGCTCAGAACTTCACTGGGAAGTTTCACTGGTGCATCTCTGGTTTCAATGAAATCCTTGCACAGTAGCAACGTCTGTTTCTGAGCTTTTGAAAGCCATTTTTCTTCTTCCTTAATTATAGTTCCCTACTTGTTTTTAGATTAAGAACTGCTTGTAGAAAAATACAGGAAACCAAGTTACAATGCAAAGCACCCTTTCCAAGCCTGCTGAGGCCATTTGAAACAGCACCGGTTCTTCGGGTTCTGCTAACCAGGAGTTTAGAGCCCGGCTCACACCCTCTGCAGAACCGGTGACCTCACGGCAGGTGTGGGAAGGGAACAGCGGCCCTGCTCCTTCCAGCCGTGACCGTGACCGTGACCGCTGTGGAACTGAGGGGCCCTGTTGCTTCCTCGTGCCACGTTTCACAGCTCCCTCTGGGGAAAAAGAATGCATATCTTTGTGTGACTCTCAGAGTTGAACAGAGGTATCGTTGAAGTCTGCACAAGTTTATTTAGGGAAAGGAGAGAGAACTAAATTCATTTGTTTTTCCGCTTGTATTTCCAGCTCCATGTAGCACTGTGTTCAACTGCTAATTAGTAATGTTTGCATCTTACTTTTCCTGAAGACTCTGCATGTGGATTTCTAAGGCCAGCAGAAGTAACTTGTTTGACTATTATTAATGCTGGAGAGGAAGCCAGCCCTTCAGCGAAACGCAGTGCCTTTGGGAACTTGATTTACTCCAGCCTAAAATGTGAGGCTGGGTGGTGGAGGAGAGCAGCTGGATGGGCCGTGTTGGAGCAGATTTCAGGCAAACGGTGCAGAAGTGGATCCAGACGCCTTAGCGGACGTGAGCCGGGGGCTGGGCCGGGGCCGGGTGGGCAGAGCGGGTCCTGCCCGCCCCTGCGCCCTTGCCACCTCAGTCCACCTTCCGGGAGCCTGGGGAGGACGTGGGGCAGAAGCCTTCAGTTACAGCTTGAGTGTGTTACTTTCCTCGTTGCCGTGGTTTTTAGGCTGTTCTTCAGTATTCCGTGTGGCTGAGATAGCGTCTTCCTGGGGGGTATGTGTGGTGTGCAGGGTCCTGCCTGTGTCCAGGCAGCCTTCACTGGCCTCCGTTTGAGGGCTCCTGTCTCGTGTACCGCTGGAGGAACACGTTTGCCTCTGGAGGGGCTAACTGTTCATCTTAGCCCCAACATGGTCTATTTCAAAGTCTTTTGCTTTCCTTTCTCTTCTTTCTTTCCTTCCTCCTTCGCGTCTCCCTTTCTGTTTGGAATCATCTTGAAATTCTCATTCCTCTTGCTCGCATCCGTGCGTCCCCAGGACCTGTTCTAGCAGCGGGGCTGGGATGCGGCAATACTTGTCGCTCTTCTGGTTTCCTTCCCAGGAAGTCTCTTCAATGGAGGGAAACCGGGAGGCCTTGGCGGTTTGCAGCTCCCTCCCTGCGCTGGGAGGCCTAGCGGCTACTACTTGAGTCATCTCGTCCTTTTTTATGTGTTTTTATATTTTGATAAGGTCCTGTCAGCTGGGATGAGAAACTCACGAGTGAGAGCACATGGGCCCCGCCGTCGGAGCCGGGCGGCGGGGCAGGGGCTGCGGGGGCAGAGGAGCCCCGAGTGCGAGTGCGGGGGCCGCTCCTTCGCGGGGGGTGGGGTGACGGGGTCCAGATCAGCATTTCTGAGGAAGGGAGAGAACGGACGAAGCAGACAGCCGAGGGCTGCCAGCGCCTGGTCAGCAAGGAGGGGCAGCTCGGAGAGACGCGCCTCTTCCCGCGCGCGTGGGTGTGCAGGGCGCGGGGCTACGCTGGAGCGAGAGAGGGGCGCCCGGGAGGGGAGGGGGAGAGACGGGGGGGGAGGATGGGAGCGGGGTGGGGGGCGCACCGCAGGGGAGGGGCGGAGGGCGCATCCCCCTCTCCGCTCCCGTGAGACTAGCGCGAATCCGACACGGCTCTCGGGGCGGCGTCCCTGACAACACGAGGCGGAAAAGAAGGTTACTGAGGCCGGCGGGACGCGGTGGCGGCGGCGGGCAGGGACCCCGGGCCCAGCGTCGCGTCCCGAGACGCCGCCCTCGCGGGGCCGCGGGGGACCCGGGAGCCTGTTCCCCGCCGCCGACCGCCCGCCCGTGTGCTCCGTCCCCGCCCGCAGGACTTTCTGCAGGGAGACTGCACCAAAGCCAAGCAGAAGCTCAGCTGGAAGCCCCGGGTCGCCTTTGATGTGAGTGCGTCTCCCGGCCGCTCCGGGCCGGGCCGGGGAGGGACGCGGTGGGGAAGCGCCCCGGGCAGGGGGGCGAGGAGGGCCGGGGAGGGGGCGCCGGCCGCTGCAGGCGCCGCGGTGGAGGGGGCGCCCCGGGAGGGGGCGCCCCGGGAGGGAGCCAGACGCTCCCGTCTCACCAGCGCTCGCGTCCTCCCCGCAGGAGCTGGTGAGGGAGATGGTGGACGCCGACGTGGAGCTCATGAGTACCAACCCCAACGCCTGAGCGCCCAGCGGTGCCCGCGCCCGGGCCGCCGAAGTTTGCAGCAGCCGGGATGGGCTCCGGCGGCGCCCACTCGACTTTTGTCCAGGCCTCCTCTGACCCGTTTTGGTAATCAAGACGTTTTAATCACATACTCACTTGACTTGAAATTATGTCGCTGGACAACTGAAATTGTGGGGCTTTCAGGTGGTTTTTTTCTTTTCTTATTAAAAATATCCTTTCTTAACCTGCATCAACACAGTCCTCGTGCATATTGTCTCCAAGTTACAAAAGCAGCTCTATAAGGACCCCAGAACCAAAATACCCCAATCCCTGCCTGGAGCGAAATAGCTTCCTTCTGGGAGAGCTGCGGCCCGGCCTGAGCCCGGCCTGGCCGGCGCGTCCTCCCGAGCCTCTGCCCCGGACCTTGCTTTCCCCACCTGGTCACGGTAAGCCGCTCTATGCAGCCGATCTGGAAGCCCAGGTCCTGCAGAAAGGCGGCGTTCACACCAGCTCTGGTCTCTGCGACTATAATTAGAACCCAGAGGGCTCCCACCATCTCAAAAGAAGGCTTGAGAAACAGGGAGAGGTGGTTAGAAGAAACTTGAAGGAGGGCAAATATTGCTGGAACATTCCATGCCAGGCTCCTGGGTCACCCAGAGGTCTCTGAGCCCATGCCTTTGCTTGTGGTCTAGGATCTTACACACACTACTTATTTCCAACCTCTTCTCAGTAGTAGATCACTTTTTAAATCTAATTTTGATGTAGTCATTCAACCAGTTTATATTAAGTGCCTAATATATGCTAGATAGCGTGCACATGAACTACATCAGGTTAATTAGAAATCCGGTTTCATTGAGAGCAGCATTTGGGGGCCTGGCTTTAACCGCGTGTGCTCCCGAGCCGTGTAGGGCGTATCTGTGCAGGTTCAGGCAGGTGGACACACGCGTGTGGAATCCACCAGCATTAGGCAAGGGTTTGTGTACAGGTGGAAACCTCTGCGTGAAATGCCATATTTCGCCCCAGAACAAATTAGGTCAGGACTCCTCTCCCCCTCACTCCCCCTCCAAGGAAAATAAAATAGAACTCCACAGCGAATGGAATTCCAGCCTTTGCACATGCCTGTGTGAGTGCAGCTGAACTATTTCTGAATGTCTTCGCGGGCAGGTCTGTGATCTGGGGGGACCCAGGCTCCAGCGGCCGGTGGCAGGAAAGAGGGCTCTGTGTGTGGCTGCCCCAGTTGCTGTGCAAGCACGCTGGCCGGGGCGGCCTGGGCTCCGATGGAGCAGAACTGGGGGCCTGAGCTGGCCCACCCGGGGCTCGGGAGCTGCCCCAGGACAGGCCTTCTCCCAATCGTGATGCTGCTAATTGGAAACAGATGGTCCCTGGAAGGCGGGGCCTCCAGGGCTGGGGGCTGGTGGGCGCACACACACTCACATACACACAATCACACACAGATTCACATACATGCAAACACTTACAAATACAAATACACACCTACAAGCATGCCATCTTACACAGCGTCACTCACAGACACTTGGAGACACAACGCAAGCCCGCCGTCACAAACACACAAGGCTCACAAATAAACACACTCACATTCCCCTTAGCCCTGACCCGATGGAAGGCACCCCTCCTCCTCTTCCTCTGACGCCCCTGAGCCCCCAACTTCGTCCCACACCCGGGCTCCGGTGCTCCGTGGCTTGCCACCCAAAGGCTCCTCAGTGAGGACTAGAGAGGGTCCAGGCAGGGGGTTAATGGGGCTCCAGTGGTGCCTTGGTGTTTAATTATTCTCAGAATGGCCTGGAGCAGCGGGTCTGAAGGACACAAGAAGTATTTTTGGTTGCAGCCTTCTCTATTCCTGCACCTCCGATGGTGGGGTGAGGGGTAATTTGGCTTCCTGGCCTCCCCGTGTGTGTGTGCTGAAAAGGAGGAAAAGAGAACAGATTTGCTTATTTCTCTGCTTGCTTTCTGGGCTGTGAATTTCATTTGGCCATCCTTGAAGACAATTCTTACTAAAGTGTTTCTTCTACCTTAAATCTCACTTCAATTTCAGCGAACTTATTTTGCCCTTTTTCCCTGCTCTGCCAGCTTTGTTCATTTTAGATGTGATAAAATATCTTCCACCTTGATTTTTAAGTAAAAGCTAAGAAAGTGAAACTTTACACTCAAATATGAGAGCAAAGCAGTGAGGCCCCACGCCCGTGCCCTACGTGAGCAGCATGGCGCGTGGGTACCTGGGCAGCGGGGGCCGCAGCCTGTGTCACACCTGCCTGGCGGGCGGCGGTGGGCTGTGTGCTGCCTCTGTTGGACGAGAGACTGGGGCCCAGCCCTGAAAACCTGACACACCTCTACAGCTCGCAGGGGCGAACATGGGCAGCACAGGCTGCCGACCTTTGAGGGAAGGGCTAAAGTGCTTCGAGGTTAACCTCCACGCAAGACGGCGCCTTCGGAAACTGGATTCCAGGTCTGTGACTGCGCCAGGAAGCCAGTACAGACACTGCTGCAGGTTCCTCTCAGTCTCCCTTAATCGCCTGTACCAACACCAACCCCCAAAATGCACAGAAACGCCGGTTGGTTGGTTGGTCGGCTGCTGGGGAATGAGACCTTCGTTACTAAAGCTCATTGCAGGAGGCAACACCTCAAAATTTCGTTTCAAAACAGCCATAGATACACTGTTTACAAAAAACTTTTGAAGCCCCAAGAAAATTAGCCTCAAAGCACCCCAGGCACCTTGTGTGTACTGGGAATCCCAGCCGGGTACTCTCAGTTTTAAGATGTATGTCAGTAAGTCCAAGTTCACAAGTCGTCTGTTTTTCACAGCCTGCAGCCGGGCGGGTCCGTGGATGGCGTTGGGGGGATGGGGGTGGAGGAGCCGGGAGATTTACCCAAAAATCGTGTGTGTGTGTGTGTGTGTGTGTGTGTGTGTGTGTGGACACGGCTCTTTCAAACATCTCCACGCGCCAACATGCCACCCCACACCTCTCCAAAAATGGCGAGCTTTAATTTTTCACGCACAGCAGCGACAGCCGGGCCACACAGCCGCTCTGGGCCCTACCCCACCGTTCAGTGTCCCCTTCCCCAGGGTCTGGCGCCGCTGTCCCGAGGCCAGGCCGCCCGCGCACACCCGGGGGCTGTGCCACCGCGATTAGCCCGCGAGTACCTCTCCAGCCATTTCGGGTCGCGGCTCGCGAGGCCACCGCTGCCCCACCCCCGAGGCCCGCGACGGGTTGTCCCACCGGCCGCAGGAGGCCATCCGCAGGCCCCGTTCCGAGCACCACCCACCCTCACCCTTTTCCTCCGCTGGAGCGTCCCAGCTGGGAGGCCGACGACCGCGGCCTGACCCCAGACCCTGGTTCCCGCCCTGCCTCCAGGGTCAGGGGTCGCACGCAGCGGACGCCCCCTTTGATCTCTAGATTCGGGGACTGGGGCTCCCGGCGCGGAAGCCACTGCTAGGAGGAGCCCCGACGCGTATGCGGGGCCCCGGGCTCCGCCACCCACCGCCTCCGAGCCGCGGCCGCACCGAGGGGCCCGGATCCCAGGACAAGGACCGTAGGGAGACCAAGCGCGCGCATGCGCCGGCCGCGCGCCCCTCCCCCAGCCCTGGCAGCGGGACCCCGCGCACGTGTCCCAGCGCCCTGAGCCCCAGCGCGGTCTAAGACTTGACAGAGAGCTGCAGTTAAGAAGCAGAAAGTCCCAAACGGCTCAGCGCCGGCCTCTCCCAGGCGCCTCCCAGGTGCGCCCAGGGCGCGCGAGGAGACAGCGCTCAGAAGGCCTGACTCCCAACAGGAGGGTGGGTGAACCGGGGGAGGCGGCTGCAGCAGGGCTTCTGGCGACGGCCGCTCCGACGGGAGGCGCTGGGCCCGGGCCGGCCGTGAGGCCCGACTGGAGCTGGAGCGGCGGCCCGGGCGCCGAAGTGTCTATTTGGAAGGGGGCACGACCGCGGCTGGAGTTTGGCCTTAAATGGCGAGAAGCCTCCAGGCAAGGGCCATCCGGCGAGGCCTTCCTGTCGCGCCGCTTCTCCCCGACGGCGCCCCGCGGCCCCGGCTCCACCGACCCACCCGGGGACAGGCCCGCAAAGCCGAGCTGCGTTGGGTTGGTTCTCAGTCACTAAACACTGGAAACCACTGCCTGGCACTTCCCGAGGCTCCGCGCAGGAAGCCCCCGCGGGGCCCCGGGGCCGAGGTCCCTCCGGGAATGTCTGGCACCCAGTCAGCCCGGGCCGTGGGAGCCGCGGTGGGGCCTCCCGTGTTCTCCCCGACGGCCCCTCCGCCTCCTCTCGCCGGGACCCGATCGGCCAGCAGCGAGGCCCGGCCGCTGTCCCCATGTGTCCTGCGGGGTGACAATGATAAAAATCCTCTTCGGGACCGCACGGAAGTCCCCGGGGGCGGCTCCAACCGGGCCTGGACCCAGGCGCTGCGCACCGGGCTCGGGCGTGGCCTCCGCGGTGTCAGGGACCCGGTGCGCCGCGGGGGACGCCGAGCCCGCTCAACTCAGAGGACAGAGTTCTCATTTTTCCTCCACTCGCAGATTTTTAAGAATCCGATCGCTGCCGCCTAAGCACATGGTCCCCTCTCCTGTCTGGTTTGCACATCTGTAGCCATTAAGGAGACCCAGCACAGCCTCCGGGCCCAATGACCTGCTTTTATACTGAAGGAAATGCAGAGGCCTTAAGAGTTAATGGCGCTAAATGTGCTGGTTTTCCTGCCTCTTCCCTGGGGTAGGTAATGGAGGAGGGAAGGTGTCTGTCTCCTCTCTCTCTCCCTCTCTCATCTCTGATCTAACTCATCCCCAAAGCCCTACAACGAACCCCTTCGTTCCCCAACCTCCACTCCTGAGTCCTGGTGGAGCCCCTGGAGAGGTCCTCCTCTGCTCCTAGGCCACGCCGGGGTCCCACCACCCAGGTCACTGGAGACGCCCCACCGCCTGGCTTTGGCCGCCTGCCCACTGCTCACTCCCTGGGTTCGCAAACGGCACTCCCAGGCCACCCAAGTAGCACCAAGCTGTGTTGACTTCGGGGGCAAAGGAGCAGCCCACCCAGGGTCCTTCCTGGGAGCGACGTGAGGGACGGCTAGGGGAAGGGGACAGGCAGCGGCTTGGAGGAACCCAAAGGCAGACCAGAGGGAGAAGATGCTCTTTGGTAGAAGAGAGGGAGGTGCCACGTGGAGAAATGAGAGGCCTGGGGCAGCACCCCGAATCCTGCAGGGTCGCCGGCGACCGCTCCTGAGCAGGTATGAATGCCAGGCCCTCTCAGGACCGCCGGACCGGCCTCCCCTGTCCTGTATCTCCTCTGGGAGCTCCACCCTTCTCTCCTGTCTGAAGACACCCGGGCCTCAAGGCAAGCAAATCCCAGATTGTACGGCGTCCCTTCTGATATGCTCGACATGCTGCAAATGTGAAATCAGTGAGGGGAAAAAGTCAATAACAACAAAATAATGTAAAGCAGAGGGCTTCTATGGAGCCAGGGTAAGACAGGAAAGGGCCCAGCAAAGGTCCTCAGTTGCCCTTATGCTCCCTACACCATACTTTGGTTTCCAATAAGGCGGACATGGTCCATTTTGCTCAATTTTCCACTCCTAATCCCGTGGAGAACATCGTGGAGAAGCGGCTTTCATTCTCCTGAATGGATTTTGGAGCTGGAATTCCTTGGATTAAGGATTGCCCCTTTCCCACCCGGACTGCTCCGTGTGGCCCGGTCTGTCCTGGTCTGTCTGGGGCCTGAGTGCGCGCTCCGGCTGCCGCGTCCGGCCCGGGCCCTGTGCACGGTGGGCATGCGCCCCTCGGGAGGCGGTGCAGGCTGGCGCGGGGACGTCCTAGAGGGGCTTCGGCCCCAAGGCCTTCTGTGGGGGCCTGGGAGGAAGAGGGTGGGAGAAGGAGAGGACAGAAAGGGGGGCGGGGGGCAGAGACACTTAGCACTTAGTGCAGATGATCGATTTACACTCAAAAATGGAGACGTGGAGCAAAGGGGCAGCAGGCCACCCAGTTCCAGCTGCCGATACGGGGCCCAAACAGCCAAGGAAGACTGTGTTTAGGTGCCACCGAAGTGCCGTTACTGAAAAGCTCTTTGCCAGGAACCTCTGGGCCTCCTTCTAAATTGAAATAGGAGCTTTCAGAAGAGCGGGGGGTTTGAAACTGGCGTTTAGGCCCCTGGCACACTTCAGCGGCTCTTTCGCGGTGGCCGCTGCCTGAGTCAGGCAGGCCGTGCCGCCTGGAGCCTCGGGCCCTCTGCTGCGCTGCTCCCACAACTCCTGGGGTGAACACTCTGACAGTCTCTTGGTCCCTTTTCTCCCCGAGCTCCCTGCCCTGCTGAAGAACCGCTCACACAGAATCGGCTTCTGTCCCGCCTGGCCAGCTTTACTACATGGCCACCATCAATCTTGCCCCTAAAGCGACATTTGTTTACGGTCGGGTGGGAAGGGCTAATGGCTCTACAAAATGAGTCGACAGGAGTCCAAGGAGATGGCATCGGGACACCAGGCCGGCCCCCGCGGTGGAACTGGGCTCAGAAGCAAATGGGGCCCCTCTCCAGGAGCTCCAAGACGTGGGGTGGGGTAGAAACTGTCGCTCCAACTGCCACCAACAGCAGGGGACACTCCAACTGCCACCAACAGCAGGGGACAACCCTGCTAAGGGAGTCAGGGCCCGGATCCCCTAGGGATGCCTCCTGTCCCTCCTGGGCAGCCTGGCCAGGCAGCCGGACCAGCACAGGGTTCAGGCCTCTCTGGGTTCTGCACCATTAACAACAAAACTAGTGGTTCTCCACCTTAAAACACCAAGACCCCTCCGAAGGGAACAGGGCTGAGAAGAGGTCCTGTCTCTCTTCCACCTATCAAAGTTCGGGGGAGCCACAGGGCTGCAAGGCACTCATTTCCTGACCCTGTTTCTGACCCCGCAGGAAACAGCCGAGGGCTTACGGCCACCAGCACAATCGAGCCTTATTCCCCTGAAAATGTCGATTATTAATGACACAAACTGCATGGCATGATAAATTGTAAAGTGTGTGCTTGTTTGCATGCAGCCTGGTGGAAAGGGGCTACCACCACATAACCCTGGAGAACAGTGCCCACCACGCGTACGATACCCCAAGTGCAAGCTTGTGTATGGCGTGTGGCGCGCTGACGTTTACCTGCTCATGGTAAAAACTGCTAAGGAGTGCCCGCTGTCACACGCAGGACAAAAGTCCTTATTCCCCTAAAACTCTCTACAGAGGCTGACTCCCAAATTAGCCAAGTTCCCCACTGGGTCCCGCCTGGTGTCCTAGGATAATTTCAAACTGTGCTATTTGTTAAAGTATCCAGGAGTTTTTCTTAGAATATTTTACAGCAAAATTATCCTTGTTGCGAAAAAGGTACAAATCAAACGTGCGAAGCACTAAGGTACAAGGAGTGCTGACTTCCGAATACGGAGGCCCCAGCTTCCCAGGGCTCAGGCGGCAGTAGTTGGTTTAAGAAGCCCAAAGCAAATGTACTGAGAGCAGAAAACGTCACATAAGTGGTCCTAAGAATCAGCTTAACGAGCAGGACTTGTGCCCTTCTGCTCAAACACAGCTTCTGAGCAACGACGTGGGTAACTCGCGTAGAAATAACTACTTTCTCTGCATCCGTGTAACTCAAACGCCTTGCCTTCCTAAAGGCCTAACTTTCAAACGTTGGGAATGAAGGAGGCAGAAACGATTGCCAAGAGGCTCCCACGGCGAGCGCAGAAACACTCCCCGGACGCGGCCAGGGCTTCTCACCGGCCTTTCCTAGGAGTCGAGCGCCGCGCGCCCGGCTCCCTCTCCAGCCACCGGACTCGAGGCCCAGAAAGGACAAGCCCGGGTCGGAAGCGCCGCCGGGCCCAACCGGCCCTCTCCCACCCTCGCCGCGGCGGCCGGGCTCCGAGGGCCGGGCCTGGGCCGGCAGCCGAGGCCGCGGGGACGCAGGAGGTCGCGCGGGCCCCGCCGCCCACCCGCGCGGCCGCTCCAGGTGCCCCGAGGCCTCCGCAAACCAGCCGCGCACGCCGCACGAGGACGCAGCCCGCGCGGAGGCCGCCCGGGCCGCCGCTGGGCAGGTCGTCTGGGCCGGGCCGGGGCCGTCAGGCCGGCGAGGGGAGGGCGCGCAGGCGCCCGGAGCGCGACCCGCCCGTGGCCCCTCCGCCCGCCGCGCTCCGAACGAACACACGTGCGTCCTCCAGACAAAGGCGGCGAGCGCGGCGCGGAGTCAGAGCCCCGCGCCCGGCTGAGACGCGCGGTGAGTCCCTCGGGCCCTCCGCCCCGGCTCCGGGTACCTTCCCCTCGGCGCGGCCGCACCGACCCTCCCGGTCGCGGAGGACTGGGCGCGGGCGTGGGCGGCGAACGGCCGGGACGCGTCGCTACGCTAATTAGACGAGGAGCGTCCGGTCCCAGAGGCCGGCGTCGGGGCCGCGGAGACGCACCCCGGCCGGAAACCCCGGGCGGGTCCGGGTCTACACCACCGTCCCCGACTCGGAGAAGTGGGACTGCCAAGCCGCAAAGGTCAGGCTCCCCGCCGCCCGCGCTGCCCGCCTCGGGGGGTGGGGGTGGGGATCGGTGCCCGTCTGAGGGGACAGGGCCGCCGGTCACCTGCGTCCGCTTCCCTTCCGCACCCGGACAGCCCCGCTCCGACCGCGGTCCCTTTGTCCGCCCGCCCCGCTCCACGCTCGGCTCCCACGAATGGGCCGACGCGGGAACGACGAGATTTGTCCGCTGATTTTTCCCCTTCACCACCCAAAGGGGTGGGGTGGGGGCCCTGGGAAGCGCGAGGCCGCCCAGGCTCAGGGCTGCGAATCGGAGCGGGTCGCGCGGCGGGAAGACCGGTCCCGGCCGCCTGCCCCGGGGGACGCCGCGCCCTGCGCGCCTCCCCGGCCGCTGGGCTGCGACTCTGGGCCAGGGACCCAGCAAATCAGAGGCCACGTAAAGCAGTTTTTGACTGGAAGTAGAGTGTATTTATTTGCAGCAATCCTTTAACAATGATCAAATTTTGACAACAAGCAACAGCAATTACTGCTAAGTGTTGCCTCTAGATCGGAGCGGCAGATAGCAGGAAACTGTATTATCTCCAAAACAAACGGAAAGGCCCTGAATGACTGTAATCAAACCGCCATCTCCCCAAAGTCTGATTGACAGGGCAGATCCCCCTACGATAATGAATTTATTACATTTCCTGGGTTATTTACAAAGGGGGAGGGCCGATCCGGATTGCCCCCTAGGTTTAACTGTAAATTAACAAGAAAAATGGGATTGAAAAGAAACCACCTGGACTAAAATGCCCTGCTCTTTGCTCCTTCCTTCTTGTTACTGTTTTAAATCTTTTTCAAAAAATAACTGTTCAACAAACATATCTTCTAAAATAAGTTTCCCAAAGTTTAAATGTCCCTTTCCAACCCGCCATACGTGTTTTGTTTTTAAATCAATCCTTCTGCGACAGACATGAAGGACTGTAGATGTGGAGGAGTTATATACATACGTTTAAAGCTGGGGTTTTTTCCTCTTAAAAAGGAGTGAAATGAACAGGAAGAAAATCCTCCAGCATTTGGCTCCCAGGGGTGCCTAATACACATCGCGGTTTTTTAATGGGATACACAAGCCGAATCTTCATTATGCGTATCTGGAGGCAGAGCCACCTCTCTCCACACCCAGGTAGCACTGCGGTGAGACCGCTGCTGATTCATGGGCTTAACATTTCCAAATCATGTTCAGTCATTACGGAGGAAATGAATTTGTGTATATGCCAACTCGGATCTGTTAAGGAAAATCTCTCTTTACTAGCCACAAAGCAAGCTGCCTATACAGTACGTTTTGCAGAAGATGCTGCAGGAAAAAAAAAATCTAAACAAAAAGAGACTTTTATGTGAAATTTGACAAGGAATAGTCACAGGGTGTCTCCATTTTTTTCAGAGATTTAGGAGAATTGATAATTTCTAGTGTTTTAATCTCTGAAATCTTTTTCTTATAATAAAGGCTGTATGAAAGTATCCAGACATATAGGTCTCATTCAAACTGAATGGTAATTTATTAATAAACAAACAATGAATATGTTCAACAAAAAGAAAGAAAAGATGATAGAATAAGATTAATACAGTTTCCCTTTTTATAATGAAAAAAAGAGCACAATTTAAAGTTTCAGGCAATTTAACGTCAGGTTTTGGAAACACTTTCTGGCGTTTGGTCCACGACATCCAACTACAAATTAAAAATAAATTACTATGTTGCAATTTACATTTTAAAACAAGTCCATGGATAAAAAGAAAGCGATTTTCATATACGGGGACTTCCTACCTCCTTTCAAGAGGATAAAATAGTATCTTACAGGTGAGACGTGAAGGCAGGAGGCGGCAGGGGAAGGGACAGGACAGGAGGAGGAAAGCGTGCTCTCTGAAAAGAAGGAGAAACTTACGTGTTATCTGGAGTAACACTGTCCTTTAACAAACCATGACTCTGCTGTCTCTGTACGAAACAGTTTACGGTTCTGTTTATTGAGTTAAGGCAAAGTAGAGGCGGCTCCGAATCCATCTTTTAAGAAAATGCTCTTCTTCGTGCTGATGAGTTGAAAGTTTGGAGGGATTCTGTTCGCCGGTCTCGTGAACGTTTCACAAATTGGGTTTTTGGTTTCGGTTTTGCATCGACGGTTCTTTTGGCTGCTTCTGCTCTGGGGTCCGGTTCAGTTCGGCTGGGAGGCGGGCAGGGCGGAGGGGTCAGAACTTGCTGCAGTCGTAGACGAAGGCCCCTGACGTGCGGTACAGGGACTGGCCCGAGGGGAAGGCCATCTGACAGCTGCTGTTCCCGTTCACCGGGGAGTTGCTCAGGCCGATCCGCTGCGACTCAAACATCCCCCGCACCGAGTGGAAGTTCTGCTGCTGGCCCGGGTAGCCCGCCGCGGCCGCCGCCGCCGCGCTCGCCAGGTGGCCCAGGTCCCCGCCCGCCTGGTTCAGGTACCACGAGGCCAGGCGGCCTTGGTGGGCCGCAGGGTGATGGCCGGCCTCCTGGCCGCCGCCGCCGCCGCCGCCGTGGCCCAGTGACGAGGAGCTGCTGCTGGTGGCCGGGGGCAGGGAGTAGTCGGGCAGGGGGTCGTCCACCGAGGAGGCGCCGGCGCCCGCGGGCGCGCCCTGCACGTGGCCGCCGCGCTCCCCGGCCGCGTACAGGCTCATGGCCTGCAGGTTGCAGTGGTAGGTCCCAGCGCCCCCGGCCCCGCCGCCCCCGCCCGAGCCGCCCGCGCCGGGGCTCTGGCTGCAAGGGGAGCCGTACAGGGAGCTCTGGCCCGGCGAGTAGGCGCCCAGCGCCAGCGGGGGCGCCAGGCCCGCGCGCGAGGACGCGGCGGCCGGGGCCAGGAGGCCAGAGCCCAGCTCGGCGGCTGCGCCCTGCGGCGACCCCCGCAGCGACGTCATGATGTTGTCCACGCTGAAGCCCTGGCTGTGCGGCGGCGCGGGCGCGGGCGGCTGGCCGGGCTCCGCGCCGTCCAGGCTCAGCGGCCGCGCCGCCGGCAGGCCGCCCGGGGGGCTGCCCCCGCTGGACAGGCTGCTGCTGCTGCTGTCGGGGCTTTCGATTTTGGGCACCGCGGCGGCGCCAGCGCTGCCGCTGCCCAGCGCGGCGGCCGGGGACAGGGGCTGGGGCGGCGAGGGGCACGTACCGTTCTCGGTCTTGATGTCCTGGATGCGCACGGGCGGCGGCTGCGCTCCGGGCGCCGCGCCGTCTGCCTGCTCGGGCGGCGCGGGCCCGGGCTGGCGGCCGGGCGGCGGCGGCGGCGGCGGCTCCTTGAGGTGCAGCCGGTCCTTCTCCTCCTTGTCTTTCACGGCGTCCTTCTTCTTGAAGCGCCGCCGCCGCCGCAGGAAGCTGCCGTTCTCGAACATGTTGTAGGAGTCCGGGTCCAGCGTCCAGTAACTGCCCTTGCCTGGCTTCTTGTCGTCGCGCGGCACCTTGACGAAGCACTCATTGAGCGAGAGATTGTGGCGGATACTATTCTGCCAGCCTTGCTTGTTGTCCCGGTAGAAGGGGAAGCGGTCCATGATGAACTGGTAGATGCCGTTCAGGGTGATCTTCTTGTCCGGCGCGTTCTGGATGGCCATGGTGATGAGCGCGATGTAGCTGTAGGGCGGCTTCACCATGTCCTTGGGCTGCGGCTGCGGCGTGTAGGGCCCGTAGGCGCGGGCCATGCCGCCCGGGTACTGCTCGGCGTGCGCCGGGTGCGAGTACACGCTCATGGGGGCCGGCATGGCGGTGTAGCCGCCCCCGGCCGCCGCCGCCGCGCGGTAGTAGCTCTGCTCGCCGCCGAGGTAGGGCACCACTCCCAGGGAGTTGGGGCTGGAAACGGAGTAGCGCGCCTGCATGGCCCCGCTCGCCGCCGCCGCCGCCGCCGCCCCCCGCCCTCGCTGGGCCGGCCGCCCAGTCCGAGTCCGGGCCTGCGGGCTGGTGCCGGGCCGCCGCCTCCCCTGCGCTCGCCCGGCTCCGGGGCGCCTCCGGCCGCCGAGGAGGCTTGGGGCGGCGGAGAGGGCCGGACGCGGACGCGGCCGACGGCCTAGAACGCGCGCGGCAGCTTCCAGGCGGGAACGGGAAAAAGGAGCCCGAACTAGAAAACAAGCAGACGTCCGGCTCGCCGCGCCGCCTGCGCTTCCAGGAGGCTCTGCCCCAGCCGCCGGCGAAGGCGGCCAGATAACCAGGGCGGGGGGCAGCGCGCCGGCTGCCTGCCCGGGCCCGCGTCACCTTTTTTTCAGTCTCTCGCGCGCCGCCCGCTTAAGGAAGCATTGGGAAAACTTCTGAACTTTTGAGCATCCGTCACCCAGGCGAGGACTTTTTTACGCAGTTACATTTTTTCCGGGCAGTGGAGCCCCGCCCCATCACGGCGGCGGCAGCCAATGGGAGGCGGGAACGCCTCCGAAGGAGCCGGAGGCCGAGCAGCGCCGGCCCGCGCCCCGCCGCGGAGGACCGCGGGGCTGACCACACGCGCGCCGGCCCGCGCCCCTGCCTGCGCCCTCGCCGGAGCCCCGCCCGCGCCCGCAGCCGTGCGGCCCCGCGCCCCGCCGCCCGCGCCAGGCCCTGTCCCCCACTCCGGGCCCTCCGCTGGACGTCCATTGTTCCCGCAGACTTGCCGGGCCCTCCGGGCCCCCCGTAGACCCTTCCTCCGTCCGCCGCTCCCAGATGTCACCGCGTCCTCGAGCCCCAACTCGCGCTGGTTCTCTCCCATTCCTTGGCCGGCCTGGTCGACTCCAGCACTGGGATTTCCCGGGCCTCCCTTCATCTCCCCTCCCTCCCCTCCCTCCCCTCCCCTCCCTCCCCTCCCTCCCCTCCCTCCCCTCCCCTCCTCTCCTCCCCTCCCTCCCCTCCCTCCCCTCCTCCCCTCCCTCCCCTCCCTCCCCTCCCCTCCCTCCCCTCCCCTCCCTCCCCTCCCTCCCCTCCCTCCCCTCTCCTCCTCCCTCTCTCCTCCCTCCCCCGCCTCCCCTCCCCCTCCCCTGCCTCCCCTCCCTCCCCTCCCTTGCCTCCCCGCCTCCCCTCCCTCCTCTCCCCGCCTCCCCCCTCCCCCTCCCCCTTCCCCTCCCCCTTCCCCTCCCCTCTCCCCTGCCTCCCCTGCCTCCCCTCCCCGCCTCCCCTCCCTCCCCTCCCCGCCTCCCCCCTCCCCCTCCCCTCCCCCTCCCCCTCCCCTTCCCCTCCCCCTTCCCCTCCCCTCTCCCCTGCCTCCCCTGTCTCCCCTGCCTCCCCTGTCTCCCCTGCCTCCCCTGTCTCCCCTGTCTCCCCTGCCTCCCCTCCCTCCTCCCCCCTCCCCCCTCCCCTCCCCGATCGCCAGGCTCCCCGGCTCCCAGAGGTCTCCAGTTTTCCCCGCCTGGAAGTTCTCCAGTCCTCCCCACCTGGAAGTTCTCCAGTCCTCCCCACCTGGAAGTTCTCCAGTCCTCCCCACCTGGAAGTTCTCCAGTCCTGAGCTGGCTTACAAAGGGCACGGTTTTAAGGGCTCAGTCACAGCCGAGCTCCGTTCCCGGTGGGGGCGGAGTTGTTGCCCCCACCTCACCGTCCCTGCGACCCCTCCCCAGTAGAAATAAGGGAGGGGCATGTGGGGCCTTGCCAGGAGCTTGAGGCCGTGGTCGGCGGCGTGGGTGTCTTAGGCGCGCGCTGCTGGAGCCTGGAGGCTACCCCAATTCCTCTTCGGGATTCGCCGCGACCGCCCCCTCTTGTCGAGTCCGGCACCTTTCGGCTCAGAGCAGGGGTCAGCCTGCGGGCTCAGTGACAATAGCACGTGTGATGACAAGAAGCAAGTCAATACGTCCCACCTTCCTCTCCGCACGCGCGTGGCTGCCGGCTCGCAGAGATAACGGGTGTAATTGGGGGAACGTTCAGAATCGCACCTGCAGGGTTCGAGGGTCCTGGGGATGAGCACAGCGGCTAATCCCTGTGCAAGCGCCTGAGACTTGCAGTTTCCGGGGAACTGGGATGGAATGGGAAGAAGGAAAGGGAGAGAAACCACGGGCAGGAAGGAGATGGGCCTCCTCTCCTGCAGCGCGCTTCTGCACTTGGGCAACGCTGGAACAGCCCCTCTGGGCCCTTTCCTGCAAAGCTGGAGGAACTGGCGCGTCTAGGGGGCTGTGAAGATGAGCAGCGTGGCGCATCTCACACCTCCACCCTCCAATTCCTGACAATCTTTAACTGCGAGGACGTGTCGGGAACCCTTTTGGCTTCCCGGCTTGAATCCGGCTTTCTCCTCTGCACAATTTGAGCTGCAGCTGCAGTTTAGGAGTTAGGGCGCGGGCCTGTGCAGTTTTAAAATGTTGCATTTCGGAGTGGACCCTGACATGGAGATACGCGAGGACCTGCTCTTTCTGAACCAGCCGGGTGCCCGGAAGCCTGGCTCCCGGGCGCTGCCTGGCCTGCTCCACGCCTGGGCCGCTCCAGCCTCCTTTCCTGGGCGTCCACAAGGCCCCGTCTCCGCGTCTGGAGGAAAACACTGATTTATCGTCAGAAGACTCCTAAACACGTGTGAGGGAAGTGGGGGGAGAAGCCCCGCGACACGAAAAGTGCATTCGTGTCCAGCCCCCGCCCCACACCCGGACGGAATCTGCCCCTTTGGTCGAGGCCTTGTGGGCTCCCTGGCTTCAGCCTGGAGGCTAAGGAAGTCAGTGGTCGTCCCGAACGCCTCAGCGTTTGGCGACTTCGGCCTTTGAACCGCGTTTCCACCGCTCGCGGTGCGCGGGCACCTACGCGGCGATGGCGACTCGGCCGTATTCCCAGGACGGGCCGCGCCCGGCTCGTGCGCGAGACGTGGTGCCGCGCTGCCCCGGTCCCCGCGCGTCCTCCCCTGCTCCCGGCTCAGCGGCCCGAGAGGTGGAAAGAGCTCCTTAGTAAACTGCAAATCCGACAGCCGGCTGTGCTGGGCCCCGCTTCGGGTATAAAAGTGGCCGTTGTGAAATGAGTGTCTGGCGCGCGGGAAAAAGGCGGAGTGCAGTTTACGAAGATCATCTTTCTCCTGGTCGAGCTCAGGATACTCGCCAGGAAAAGAGCTTTGCGTTTGTGTTTTTTAAGCTTTCTCGGAAGCAAACCTCCACTAAACGGCTTGATTGTATTTCAAGTACTCGACTTATGTTATTATTGTTGTCGGTGGTGGTATTTGAACATGAAGGCGCAGAAATGAAGTCTTTGGGGAGTAGGTTACGGTTTTTATTTTCAGGTTGGAGTTTCTGATGCCCCCTCCTGCTGCTCCGCGGGTGGTTCAGTCACTGTCTCCCCGCAACCCTTAACTCAATTGGCAGAAATGCCCCCGCAGGAAGCCTTCGGCTGCTTTTCTGACACCTCGCGGCTGCGGCCTGAAGGTCCCGCAGGCGACAGCGGTAATGGATGTTTGGTGGGACTGTCGCTGGCCCTCTCCGCCCCGTCCCCTCCCTGACCCGCCAGCCGGGGTCACAATTCCCGGGGCCCCCGAGGGGTCTCAGCTCTGGGGAGGGGCGTGACGTCACAGCGATACGCAGAACAGGCCTCCGGGGCCTTAGCTGGAAAAGCACCAGGAAGGGAGAGGTGGCGAGCACTCCAGGAAATGCCCGATTCGCGGCATGGTGACACCGCAGGAAGAGGGGGAGGGGCGGTGGCTTAACGCTGGCCACCAGCAGCGGCGAAGCTCTTTTTCTTTTCAATTCAAGAAAAACGGGATAGGGGTTGGGGAGGGGGCCCCGCGAGTCCAGAAAAGCGTTCCGGTGGGGCGGTGAGCCCAGCCCAAGGTGCAAGGATTGTCCTCCTGTCAGAGACCCCTCGGGAACTTTCCAGCGTCCCCCCAGCCCTGGCCAGCGACTCTCCCGGGACACGCGCAGGCCCTTACCGCCCGCTGTCTGGGCTTATCCGCGCCCCGGCTCTAGGCTCGGGAAGCTGGCCCGTCGGGGGTTAGGGCCGGTCTGACCGGGAGCTTCGGGAGTCCAGAAAGGCGGGCCGCCCCTTTAGACGGGGCAGCCTGGGGGGGCGGGGGGCTCTGCACGCCCGAAGCCTTCCCTCCCCTTCGCCTTTCGCTGTCGGGAGACGCGTGGTATCTGACAGTGCGACCTGAAGGCTTCCCCGCTAGACTGAAGTCGCAAGCATTTGTAGCCACGTCTGTTTCGAGGTGTCTTTGAGCTATTTAGGTTTTTGTCGAAGTTCTCC
Source organism: Globicephala melas (assembly GCF_963455315.2). NCBI lineage: Eukaryota > Metazoa > Chordata > Mammalia > Artiodactyla > Delphinidae > Globicephala > Globicephala melas. Next base: position 101,713,018 of record NC_083324.2, read on the forward strand.
ACGTGGCCTCGTTTATGAAGACCTGAAGCCCCAGGGTGGGAGACGATACGCGGGTGTAAGTGGCCGTTTTTCGTTATCAAACCCTCCGCCGGGCAGGAAGTGCTGTTCATCCGCGGAGGGAGGGACAAGGACCCCACGTCTTAGTGGCCAAGACTCCGGGCAGATCGACTTTTCTCTTAGTTGGGGGGTTTCTGAGTACAGGTTCTGTTAATGCAGTCTTCCTGATTCAGCCCCCTCCTTAGGAGAAAAATAATTCCTACGATAAATGAAAAGAGCGTTTGCTTTTTGATTGTTTTAAAGACAAAGTGATGTCCATGATTGAACGAATTGCACAGTTGCCCTCCCGAGGGCAGCCTCCACAGGAAGCTTATAGGATGGGGTAATTTAATGCCCCCCAAGTCCCCACGACGGGACGTCCCACTAATTACTCTCACGGGAGGGAGTGTGCCAACACCTGCTCGGGGTTCCCCCGGGTCGGACCACCTGTCGCCCTTCTGCAGGAAAGCCCGGTCTCCCAGAGCATTTCTGGGACCCAGCGCGAGCTGAGTACCAAGAAAGGGCCACAGGACTCGCGGGAAGCTTCAACCTCGGTGCCTGGCTACGCATGACTGGGGCTTCCTTTATCCAGGAAGAGTTAGATGCAGATGCGAACTGTCCCCTGTCGTTAACCATCAAGGACAAAAATAAAATTTGGTAAGGGTGGATTAACATAAAGGACTACTCGCGCGCCTCGGTTTCTTCCCATCCGGGTCCCCATTAGACTGGGGCGCAGCCTGGCCTGGAAGGGGAGAGGCCCCGCCACTCCATCTTCCGCGACGGGGACTCATCCCGGGCGCGGCCGACGACCCGCGGGGCCCCGGGGTGCGCGGTGCGGGCATCACCGAATGCGGCGCGAGGGCGCCTTCTGCATCCACGCGTGGGCTCCGGGTGTCGGAGGAAAGGCCTTGGTGAGCGGACAGACCCGCAGACAGGCCGGCCCCACGGGCGGGGAGGGGTCGGCCGCACCTTGCCCCGGCGGGGCCTGGTCCCGCGGGCGGCGGGCTTCCGGCTCTCTAGCCCAGCACTGGGGCCCCACGCGCGGGGCTGCGCCCCCTCCCGCCCAGGAGCGGCCTGAGGAGCCTGAGCTCGGACGCCCCAGGCCCTGGGACGCGCCGCCCGCCCAGTCCGTGCGCGTAGGGCGCGGCTGGCCTTCCCCCCAGGCCCTGGGGCGGCCACGGGGCCCTCGGCCGGGACCGCCGGCACCTGGCTCCGTCCCGCCTGCCTCCCGGGTCCTCGCGTGCCTCTGCACCTGGGAGCGCGTCCCGGTGGCCCCCGCAGGCTTCCCGCCTCGCCCCCGTGAGAGCCGGGAGGGGAAGCAGGGGAGCCGCAGGGCCACCCCCGAGGCTGGAACTCCGGGCTCCGGGGCGCAGGTCCCCGGCCAACCCGAGCACCGCGGTGGGCTCCGGCCCCGGCCGGCCCTGCACGCGCCCCGAGCGCCCCCTGCCGTCTGCGGCCTCCTGTGTGCGACCCGACGCCCCACCTCCGGCCGGTCCAGCCCCTCCGAGCGGCGCCCGGGAGGGGGCTCTGAGGAAGGGGACCCGGGGGAGGCCTCGCCGCCGGAGGGCCCCGCCTGGCTCCTGGCTTTCGCACCCTGCAACCTAGCCAGCTCCCCGGAGGGAAGAGTCCGGTCGGGAGGCCCCTTGGAGGCACCGGCTCGGACACCCAGGCACGGGCCTGGGCGCTTTTGTTCCCGGGACCCTAGGTGACCTAGGAGGCTTGCAGTCACCGGCCACATTCCTTCCTAGCGGCCCCTTTAATTGATGTGCATGTTACAGAAAAAGCAGGGCCTCCTCCTCAAGTAAATTACATTCTGGGAGATGCCAAGGACTGTATTTACTGGCAGCCAGGTTTGCCAATAAAAGCTGCAAATTAAGACGCTGGTTTCCAGGAAAAAGTACTTCTGTTTTTTAACCGCTCCTTAGTCTTAATTATGAAAAACGGAACCTCCAAAGAACCGGTTTGGAGAACGGGGCGGGGGAGGCGGGGCTGGCGGCTGCGGATCGGTCCTCATCCCCACCACGCGCGTCTCCATTCCAAGCGCCGCACGACGCGCGACGCACCGGACTGACCTCCGCGGAGCATCGTCGGCAGCACCGCGAGCCGCTGGCGCGGGAGCAGGGTGTGCTCGGGTCAGCGCTATTTAGTTTGGAAACGAAGATATAAGAAAAGATAAACTATGGCGAATAGGGAGGCAAATTTCCTCAGAATAAGTAGGAATAAATGTATGAAAGGGAAGGAGCCACGTGCGTAGCGTTCACTGTGGTCGCTCCCATATTTTTTAAGGCCAATAGTGGAGTTGGGTTAAACTCTAAATTAAGGGCGAGAGACAAACAAACCCGGAGCTTACTTTTCCCGAGGTCCCCTTTGGTTGGGGTCACAGAGAACATCTCTCCGTGCCCCAGAGCTGGCCTCTTCACACAGACCCGTGCTCGGGGCAGCGCGCGGACCCTGGTGAAGGTGAGCTTGTTGGTGGGACAGCTCTCGGGTCTTCACCGCAGGCCCTCAGACGGCAGTGGCTTCACTGGTCGTCCTGCCCAGCGTTGAGAGTAATCCTTTCATTTAACCCTGGCGTGGACGCTGTCATGTGCATCTTACACAGGAGGAAGCTGGGCTTAGAGAGAGTGAGGGACTTGCCCGAGGTCACACACCATCCCTCACGATTTTACTCTGCTGTGTCCTTGTCCCTAAGATGCCCTTTATGATAAGGTACATCGTTTATGTGCCAAGAGAAGAAAACGTTAAACTACTAAACCTTGTCAGTGGTAAGTCTGATCTCAATGTCAGATGTTCAAATGTGTATTTCAGATCATGGTACGGGGACTAATCCACTTAATCGACAAATGGATAGCGGTTTCCTTGTTCAGCATTATCCCAGCAGCGGGATGCGTCGCCCTGGGCGGGAGGTAAACACTGGTGACTGCGGGGAGGATGTCCGTCCTCCTCAGTGCCCGAGTCTGCTGTGTGTGCAAATACACTTGTGCTGGGCTGGCGGGGCCACGCACGTGCTCTAGAGACGCTGTACTAGAGGCCCTGCTGGCGCGTTCGCCCCTGAGTGTGAGCCGGGCTCCTCTCCCGGATTTCCCTTCCATCCCGTTGCCCCCAGGACGATTCTCCTGGAAACAAGCGAAGGAAGGATGACCTGAGCTTTAACGCCCGCCCACCTTCATGGCCTGTCCTTATAGGCTCAGGGAGACCAGCCAGGCAGGGCCTTGCAGGCCAGGAGAGCTCAGGACCCTGCTGGAAACATCGGCACTTAGCTCTGCCCTCAGGAGACTGGGGAGGGGGGAGGGGGAGGGGAGGGGAGGGGGAGGGGAGGGGAGGGGAGGGGCAGAGACAGGGCAGCGGATGTCAGGTTTCAAGCCTGACTGACCTCCAGGAGCCCGTGGGGTGGGGGGCACTGCCTGGCTGTCATGCCACAGAGACGGACACTGAGGCTCAGACCACCCACTGCTGAAAGTGGACCATACCCAACCCCCACCCAGCGCGTCACCCTGGCTCGTAAGCCTCAGTCCCACCCGCCCCGGTGTCCAAGGCAAGGAGGCCGTTGGTCGAATCAGGTTGGGGTGGGGAAGGCAAGAGGTGGGTGGGAGCGAGGATGAACAGAGGGGCAGGGCTTTTCCCTTTGCGGGAAAGAGTCCTTCCTCTGCCCACCTGGGACTCGGTCTGGGCCTGGAAGATTGACCCAAAGGCCAGTAGTGCGGTAGGAAGAGCCAGAGGCGGAGCCAGAGGAGGCACCACCACTTCAGCCAGGCCTGCGGGGCGGGGGCGGACCCTTTCCAGAGCAGGGGCTCTGCTCTCCCGGGGAGCAGGGCAGTGAGGTGTGCTGGACCCCACCCAGGGGCCCCCCAGGCCAGGAATTCCTCTATCTTCCCAGAAAGAGCCTGGAGTCCTGGCCCTGGCGGGTGCGTCCCCTCTGCTGGCGGCCACAGTAGGCGGTGGGCACCTTGGGCCAGACTCCCCGGGGACCCCGGCCCCCGCCGGCCCGCTGTGGCGACAGCCTGGGACTGTCCCTGCTTCTCTTCAGGAGCAGCCAGCGTGGGCGTCTGGCCCCCCTGCCTGTCCCCGCTGCGTGCGGAGGAAGGTCCTTTCAGAGGCCGGGCTGTGCTGTCCACACAGGCACACGCGAAATCCCGCACCGGGGCCTGTGTTTAGTCTGTCTTGCTGACGTCCTTCCTGAACAGATGGGAAGAGGAAACGCTTCTCTCGGCCATTTTTGCTTCGCTGTACCCGACTCATCCATCATTTTCTCACCTACCTTCCCGGACGACCCAGTCTGCACCGATGGCCTCGCAGCGGCAGCGGCCGCGTCCCAGGAGAGGCTGCCACTGCCCACCCACCGGCCTGGGCCTCTCCTGCGCCCTTTCTCACAAAGGTTTACATTATTGGCCATCCCTGTGATGAAACAGGCTCCAGATTAGATAAGGTTAAATTACACTTTTATAAGGTGCCAGTATCGTCTTAGGAGACATTCTCTTTTTATTGGAGTGTGCGCTTGTAATAGTAGTTTGTTTTTATACTTATCTCTGCTCTAAAGCAGACAGTATATGTACGCACCGTGACTCATTAGGGAGAGGACCGCTCGCTGCCCAAAGCGGGGACATCAGTTACTCGCCAAGAAAGAGCCAGTCGCTCACAGTTGCTGCCTCCTGGGAGCCGCCCGGTTAGCCAGGAGGAGCTGCCCTGCTTTGCGCGGTAATTCCGCGTGGTACCTGCTGCCTTCCTAAGAAGCACCCCGTAGTAGTTTTCATGGTTTGCCGTTATGAGTCCTTGCTATCAAAGATGATTTGGTTGGTGTATTTCTTTTCGTAAGGAACCCGTCCAAAGGCAGGCAGACATGTCACCGGGAAAACGTTTTGGCAGGAGCCTGGCAGGGGTTTTACATAATAGGGAAACAAACGGGCCCACCCTCCTCGCATCAAGGCGAATACAGCCACACATTTTCTCTAGTACCAGTCACGGTGTCCACTGTCTGCGGGAAGTGGCTTCGTTTTCTAGAAAGCATCACTGTTCCTTCTGGACTGGGCTCAGACCCACCCAGGTTGTGAGGCCTGGTCCACGTTAGCTTGTCTTTGGATATTTTAAGAGAGGGCTAGTGCGTTGCAATCACACTTCCTTTTACTTTTAAATGAATTTCGAAAAATCTGTGTTTCATATTTCTCCTTAGTTTGGCAGAGTTTGAATTTTCCTCGATTATGCACTAAATGAAGTGATCAAGTTTTCCTCACTCTCTTTTTCCTCCTCTCACTGTTGGTATGTCAGCTTTCCTGATGATATCGCTGTACCTTTGCTGATTTCAGGGAGGTTCAGTTATCAGATGGTGTTGACAGCCCGTTGTGGATCTCATGAAAGAGCTGTGTTACTCGCCGCCAAACATTTTCTAAGTAGGTAACCAGAAAGCATCCCCTAGCAGGTCAGAGTCATGTTAAATACAGGTCAAGTGCTGGATTCGAAGTTCTTGGTCATGTCCCTTGAAAAACAAATTTCTCTGATGTGTCTGGATCTGGTTTTCCAATATCTGCATAACTTTCAGTTTTATCCACCAGACAAACAACTATTGCAAGTGTCTACATTAGGCGGAGAAAGACGGGGGTGGGTGCGCGATTTGTTCTTTGTCTTTCAGGAAAAGTTTGAATTGTGAACAGTTCACTCGAATATATGTCTTGGTAGATCCAATTCATCCTCCTCCACTGTGCCCCACTTCTGGCCATTTTATATTGTATTTAAAATTGAAGATTAGCTGGGGTGGGGGAATGGCAGGAGAGAATGGAGGTGAGCTCAGAAAAGAAATCAAACCGGGGACCAACATTTTGAAGAAGACGTTGATGGGTCTTTCGTGGATATCACCTTCTGTTAAAAAGCAGAATGACTGTGGTTATGTGACTCAGTCTGTGCCCGAGACGCGGGGTGGGCCCTCTGTGCGCTGGCTGGACTTTTTTTCTTTTCGGGAGGGCGTAGGGTATTTTTGTTCAAGGATGCCTCCTCTTTTTTCTTTTTTAAAAGATACATGAACTCTAACACTTCAGTGCAACTTGCTTCTATAGCATCCATTGTCCTCTGTGCCCTGGGGAGGGTCAGGGATCTGGGGGGCAGTGGTGATGGAAGGGCTTCCCCTTGCGCCCTCCTACGGCAGGTCCGGTCTGAGGCAGCAAGATCAGAGCCCTGGCAGCTGACATCCTGGAACTGAGTGTCTGGGGAGCTGAGTGCAGCAAGAACCCAGGCTCTTGTCGGGAGACTCTGGGGGGGACGAGGGCTCCCCACCCAGTCACCTCAGAGCAAATACTTACGCCCGGCAGAAGGCGGTGTTTGTACCAAAGTCGGGAACCTTCTGGGGCCTTCCTGCCGGGGGAAAGGTCGTGCCACCTGCTGCGGGGCAGGGGCCTTCAGCCCACCAGGCGGACGGGGTCCACCTAGAGCAGGCACTGGGCAGGGGTCACCCCCAGGCGCTGTGTCTGCGGGGCCCGCACCCTCCCCTGCATCGAGTGTGGGTGTTCTCTGCGAATAGTTTCCATCTCTGTGGAGTTAAACGTCTGCCTGGTCCAACTTCTGCCCGCGTTCAGTGTGCACCATGGAAGCCTCCAAAATAAGACACATGATGAAGTGCAGGCCTGTGGAAAGAAGGAGCTTCTCCCAATTACTTCAGTGGAACGAACGGCTGAGCCCTGCAAGCAACATCTGACAGAGGAGTGAACCTTCCCCTCTTCAAGTTGAGGCATCGGCCGCAGAGGGGAGCCCAGGGGACCCTGTTGGCAGGGCCACCAGATCACCGGCCACGTGCCTCGAGCCCCAGCAGCTCCAGGCGGGCAGGCAGGTGGCCAGCACCAGTGCTGAGCTGTGCCTCGGTTTACTTTGTTTTTAAAGGAGAGAATAGTATGTCTCTTTTAACTTAAAAGAGAGTTTTATAAAATGATCTCAATGGAGAACCTTTGGAATGCCTTTGAGAAAGTCAACTGTAAATATAGGACACGAAAGAACGGTGATTATAAATAGGAAACGAAAGAGCGGGTTGCGTCTCTGAGCTTCCAGTTAAGGCCACTGGACTTTCAGGTTTCAGCTCCACCCAGCACACGCTGACGGGAGTTGTATGTTCAAGTGTGATTCTGCAAATGAAGAGCCCGACCGGCCGCCTCTCAGAGAGGACTGTCACAGCAGAGGGGTCTGCACGTCAGTGCTGGTGATGGAGTATGTATGAGCCATCTCACTGAGCTCTAGAGGAAACAGAGAGAGCTACGAAATCTAGGGGAAAAGCCCTTTATATATTGCAGTAGATATTCAAGTGTAAGTATCCATGAATGACACAGTCCACTGCAGTGTGAGTTGGGTTTAAACACAAGTGAGGTTTTTAACCATGCAAACTCTGAAGCAAAACCTTCGGGAGGAAACTAGATGCCCGTGGTTGAGAACATCAACCTAACAGGGTTACGACACATCATAGTTAGAAGCGCCGTGCAGATATGAAATGGCGAAGCCACGGATGGTTCCTCCGGACAAGGAATGTCAAAGAAAATGCAAAATGGAAATGGTGGTTAGGGTAGCGGGTGATGCTTCCTTCCATCTAAACCTTTCTTTGATGTCTGACAATACAGGCTTTAAATTATGAAGTGGGAAAATGGAATCTAGAAAAGCACTGTTTGCGATTTCAGATCAATATAATCACATCAAGAGGAGCTTCTCCAGAAGCTGCTGGCGGCCGGGCCTGGAAATTCCCCGGGAGCAAGTATGGGGCAGGCAGAGGGCCTCCCCGGGGGGTGTGGGAAGAGGGGGAAGTGGGTGTCGTGAGAGGTGTAAATGGCCCGAAGTAATTTGGTGAGAGGAAGAGATAAACAAGGGGCCCAACGCCCTGGGAAGGCGGGAAGGAGCCTCAGCTGCTCGCAGCACCATGGGCATTGAGTTTCAGTAAAGCCCTTTATCTCCCTCGCCTCCGATGTTATCTCACCTTTAAAGCGCTAAATCGTTTATAAAACGTTTGCTGATTCCTGAAATGAAGGGGCTGCAAGTTAACGCGAAGACAAGTGGGGGCAGCGGAGAAAAGCTTGGGGGTATTGATTTCCCGCTGGTTCTGCCTGAATCTAATCTCTGAGCTTGTGGGGGGCCTGTGGGAAAGGGGGTGCTGAGGGGAGGACTGACCGCTCCTGGGCTGGGGTGTGTGTGTGTGTGTGTGTGTGTCCCTGCCTGGGAGGCTCCAGGGCAAAGGGCTCTGGCTTCCCAGGGAGAGCAGGGTTTGGGGGGGTGGGGGAGACGGACGCCTGGCTCCGGGCAGGCGGGCTGTTGAGCCTCCCCCAGAGCTGTTTCCCGGGAAGAAGAACCCAGGTTCTTGTGTGATGTCAGCCTAAGACAGAAGAGAGGTTCTGAGGACAGCAGAGGCTGAGGACCTGGAAGTTTGCCGCAAGACAGCCAGTACAGTTCTGCTGCCCTTCCAGCATTCAGGGAAGAGAGGTCATTAAGAAGTCCAGGACCAGCTTGTTTTAGACACACCCAGTGCAATAACTGATGCTAGAGCTGGAGTTAAGAATTAAAGGTAGGGTCCATATTTTGTGTTTATTTTTTTGCAAATTTAGTTGTTACAGGTTTTTGTGTATTGATGCCAAGTGTTGTCTCGTAGCTCCATAAACTCAGTTTGGAAGCTGGGAACCCAAGGGTCTTAACCCCTTCCTGGCTGCAGAGGGACGCATTCCCGGCGGGGCTTCCGACGTTCCTGACGCGGCCGCGGGGCCGGGTGGAGCTCTGGCGCCATCGCGCGGCAGGCGGGGAGACTGCAGGCAGGACTCACCGCCCGGCTGAGTTTGGGTTTAAGGCTGAATATTTGTGGGTCAAGGGCCTCCCGAAGGGTTGCGGAAGCCAGTAGTCCCCTCGTTAGGGAGAATCAGCCACTGAATTTCAAGTCACACTGGGGTCTGTTTTGGTGGGTCTGTTTCCGTAGGGTGGGCAGAAAAGCCGTAAGTGAGCTGGAATCCCCTTGCTTTCTACTTTGCTCCTTCCACCTGCAAATCCAAGAGTACCTGCGAGAGGCAGCCACGGCCGGACAGGTTCAAGGTGTGCGCCGTGCCGCGCAGCGCTGCCTCCTGCTCTTCTGCTCCCCTTCTCCTGGACCGGCTTTGAGAACACGGCAGCCCCTCCTTAAAGCCGCCCCTAAAGCCGGCTGTTCCTGCGTCGTGGGGGAGGAGTGTGGCGAGTGGGAGCCTGTGGGCCGGTCCAGGCAGACTTGTGTTAGAGGAGGGGTGAGTGTGCTCCCCAAACCCCTCCATCCCCAGGCACCCGCTGCCAAGTATTTGCCTGGGGGCCAGCGCTCACCGCACCGGCTGTCCGGGGGCATCTGAGGGGCACGTTGCCGTCCTCCTCTCGCCCAATGCCGCACTGCTTTCTGAATTCGGGGCGGACCTGGGGCACCAGGGAATGACCCAGTGGGGGCCCTTTACCCTGGCAGGGGTTGCTCCCTGGGGATCCCCCCGATCCAGCCATCTGGGCAGCTGAGGAGTCGGACATGTCACCTACCTAAAATTCCAGCCCTGGGTGGGGCCATGGGTGGCCAGGTTAGTTAATTCAAATAATGATTTTAATATGATGATTAGTATTTTATGATAATTAATAGTATTGCTATATTAACATGAGTAACCATGAAATTAAATAACGCAGGTGTTCATAGCCGTCTGGAAGGATTCCTGGAATTCCGTGAGGCGCTCCCTCACCTCTGCGTCCACGAGTCCGTCTTACCCGGACGCTGGCTGGTTCGGGGCATTCTCAATGATGCTTCTCGGCTCGCTGCCCTCCTCCGCCGGTCCTTCCTTGCCTCCTCCACTCTGCCCAGTGCAGGGGCTCTGCTGGGGGACTGTCTGCCTCGTGGGGTGGCCCGGGTGTTGGTGGGGAGCACGGCTGCCTGGACCAAGAGGAGGATGGAGTCGCTAATCGAACGCCTCCCAAGAGAAGGGGGGCTTCTGCCAAAGACTTTCAGGGCGCACATTCTGAATTTTCACTTCTAAGTCCCAGGACGTGCTTTGGTATCAGCGGTGGCAAGGACGTGGGTGTGGTGGCCTAGACGATCATGACTGCGGAGGCACGCGTGGGTCACGACCATTCAGGAAGCATCTCCTGGGTCCCTGGCCTGCTCGGGCAGCCCTCACCGTGTCCCAGGTGTGGGGGTGCCCGGCCATCTGTCCTTCCCTCCGCCACGGCCCCGATGCGCCCCCCGCGGGCGCGAAGGCTGGATTCGCAGTGGGGACAAGCCCGGTGGCCCCGGCAGGTGGAGACGCCCGTGGGTGCCGGGAGCTGGGTGAACCGCCTCCAAGGGCTTCTGGCACCCCGGGGCCGCGGTTACCTCCCGGCAGGCGCTCCGTGCCCGGGCACTGCCCGAGCGAGGTTGCATAAAAAGCTTTTATGAGCCAGGGAAAGTGTGTAATTTGTTCTGGAAGAACATAAAGCTCATTGTTTTCCCTCGGCTGCGGGTTGCTCTAGCCCCGTCCATCTCCTGGGAACGCTCGCTCCTGCTGTCACTTCCGCGGGCTTCGGGAGGAAGCTTCCAGACCACGGAACTCTCGTCCTTCAGAAACGAAAGGGAAAATAGGGCTTTCCCTCTTTCCTGTGAATTTCAAAAAGGACTTTTATGAAGGACTAACTCTTGACGAGTTTCCTTGGCATAGCGGCTCGTGTAGAATTCATAACACACATAGTTTTTACTCGGAAGCCTTGGGTCACGTTCAGGCGGGGCCCTAAGTGCAGGCCCCGCCTCGTCCCCATCCTCTTGGGCTCACGGCCCTGAGGCTGGCTGGGGAGCCGGGGGCACAAGCAGCCGGCATCTCGCCGGTGGGGGTTCCCAGCAGGCCCTTCTCATGGGCAGGGTGCTCGGGGCGCAGGTCGGGCCGCCGCGAGAAGGCTCGTAGCTGGTTAGCCTGCCCCGCCGCGCGCTCCTTCGTGGACTGACAGTCATCTTTGGTGCCTTCATGTGGCTCTTTGCTTTTTTCGAAGACGGCAAAACAGAAACATTAAAAAAATCGTGGGCTTCCCTGGTGGCGCGTGCAGTGATTGAGAGTCCGCCTGCCGATGCAGGGGACACGGGTTCGTGCCCCGGTCCGGGAAGATCCCACATGCCGCGGAGCGGCTGGGCCCGTGAGCCATGGCCACTGAGCCTGCGCGTCCGGAGCCTGTGCTCCGCAGCGGGAGAGGCCACGACAGTGAGAGGCCCGCGTACTGCAAAAAAAAAAAAAAAAATCGTATCTCACACACACACACAAACACATGCACACGCGCACACACACACACACCCCTGGATTCGCCTGTGGCAGCCACACGTACTTCGTGGTCCTCGGCTACCAAGCAGGTTCAGGGCACGGCAGAATGAAGGCCTGTCAAGTCGGGAGATGCCTCTTCCTACCGCGGGATCGCAGGACCCCGGGGATCTGCCTCTGTCGAAGCTGCAAAGGAAGCGAGCGAGCCGTCCGCTGCCCCCTCACTGCTTCTCCCCCCCGAGCAAGGCCTTTTCATTTTCTCGGTCACGCCTCCCCCTTCGCCTCCGGAGCAGCAGTGCGTGTGGCGGTGGGACCACAGGCTGGTGAAGGGACCTACCGACCGGGGCTTCCTCCGCAGGAAGCAGGACACAGGGCCGGCTCCTTGGGACGAATGCCCCGGCAGCCTGGGCGTCCTTTGGCTTGGGACCGAGGTGCACGCTGACACGGAGCCTGGCTCTCTGGGCTTCCAGAAAATTCGTGCGAGGCGGAAAACTCCTCCTGAGGCCGATGAGGTTGAGGACGCGAATCTGGGCCTCCCTCGAGCCCCTTGTGTGTTTGACAAGCCGAGCGGAAGCCCTCCTGAATCACTGCGCTCCTGCAGACCCTGAGCCCGGCTCCCAAAGCCGCCCAAGGGGCGTTCCATCAGTTCGAAGGAGAAATGTGCTATTTCAGACTCAGAACATATCTCTTTGTAGCTGTGGAATCATCGCCCCATGGAAGAAGCACGCGGTACCTCGGGGCTGGGGGTGCCTGACCGTAAAGGGCTTTTCTGGGTAGGATTTTCCACTGAACGTAATTTAAATCAGGCTTCTTTGACTATAAACTTCTATTCGTGGGCTGAGTCTAGAAGCATGTAGTTTTTAAAAGACTGAGCAAAATGAATCTTGCTGAGTGTTGGTGTGTGTGTGTTGTGCCTGTGTGTTGTGCGTGTGTGTTGGTGTGTATGTTGGTGTGTGCGCGTGTGTTGGTGTGTGCGCGTGTGTTGGTGTGTGTGTGTTGTGCGTGTGTGTTGGTGTGTATGTTGGTGTGTGTGCGTGTGTTGGTGTGTGTGTTGGTGTGTGTGTTGGTGTGTATGTTGGTGTGTTGTGTGTGTGTTGGTGTGTGTGTTGGTGTGTTGTTCGGCTGTGTGTGTGTTGGTGTGCGTGTTGGTGTGTGTGTTGGTGTGCGTGTGTGTGTTGGTGTGTGTGTTGGTGTGTGTGTGTTGGTGTGTGCGTGTTGGTGTGTGTGTTGGTGTGTGCGTGTTGGTGTGTTGTTGGTGTGTGTTGTGCGTGTGTGTTGGTGTGTAGGTGTGTTGTTCGGGTGTGTGTGTGTGTTGGTGTGTGTGTGTGTTGGGGGTGCGTATGTTGGGGTGTGCGTGTTGGTGTGTGTGTTGTGCGTGTGTTGGTGTGTATGTTGGTGTGTTGTTGGGTGTGTGTGTGTTGGTGTGTGCATGTTGGTGTGTGTGTTGGTGTGTTGTTGCGGTGTGTGTGTTGGTGTGTGTGTTGGTGTGTTGGTGTGTGTGTGTGTGTTGGTGTGTGTGTTGTGCGTGTGTTGGTGTGTATGTTGGTGTGTTGTTGGGTGTGTGAGTGTTGGTGTGTGTGTGTGTTGGTGTGTGTGTTGTGCGTGTGTTGGTGTGTTGTTGGGTGTGTGTGTGTTGGTGTGTGAGTGTTGGTGTGTGTGGGGAGAGAGGGCACTGGGGCTAGAAGGAAGCAGGAGGAGAGACTAGAACTTTTCTTCCTTCAGAACCAAGCCTGGCCCACGTGGTGGCCTCAGCAGCTCTTCCCGTGACCGAATGGCTCCTCTAGGTCAGCGGGCGCTCGGTGCAGTCAGGGCAGCCGCGCCGGCTGCAGACATAGTGACACGGCCCCATCAAGCGACGACCTCCTGGATGCTCCTTTAGAGAAGAGGGCGAGGTTACAATGTCTGAAAACCAGTCTGATGACATCATCAGCTCTTCTCAGGCTGTTTGAAGCCACAGTTGCCCCTGATCATCATGATGTTTCAGATTCAGTGGATCTCGACTTAAAATGAGCCAGACAGGAACGACAGTTTCGAGCAGCAGACCTGAGACGTGCGTGAAGTGTTGCCTTTTAGGGCTTCTGCCAGCAGTCAAGAGAAGGCTCTGAAGGAACGAGGGAGTCTCGCTTGGGGCTGAGTCAGCAGGCTGGCCACGGACGCCCTCAGACGGCGCTGCCCTGCGTCCTCTGCCGCCCAGGACCAGAGGGCACCAGCGGCTGACCATCCAGGCTCACCACCAGGCTGGAGGTGGGCTCCTGGCAGCGCGCTCACCTTCGGAAGTAAATCCTGCTCAACCTCTGAGGCCTTTTCTTGAAGGAAACTTTTCTCCCTGCTCCCCAAATACGTCAGAGTCCTTCTCATCATCGGTGATATTCAGCTCTGGAACGTTGCCGCCATGGACTCTGAACTAGAGACACTGACCAGGGCTCCTGGGGAAACACAGGGTCAGGTTTCTGTGAGCCTCTGGTCACAACATTTTCATCAACTGATAAACACAGGACCTTGTGTTACATGAGCTTCTGTTCAGAGACACCTTATTTAATAGTCATTGCTGATTCTTTAACGCTGAGCTCACGGCCCACAGCACCGTGACTCAGACCTGGATGAAGTTCATCCAATACACGCAGCTGAGGAACGTCATGGCCTTCTTGCCCTTAGGAGGACGAGACGGCATTCACCCTGCTTGGGGACCACCATAAGCAGCACAGAAAAGTGGAAATGGGCCACTACCAAGGCCACGAAAAGACAACGCAAGTTCTTTACTGCCCTATGCATGTCCATGAATGGCAGTGGAAACACTGAGAGTATTGATTTGGGGTCACAAATAAACTTTAGTGAGTAGGAGAATTCGCAGATATGGACATGAGGGTCGACTGTATATTGGTAAAACCAACGGGCATTTTTAAGAGCTGTGGATTCTGGGTAATGACTATGATCTAGTCATTTAATTTTTGGTCTTATCAAAGCAAAGATAATTCACATTTTAAAAATTATCTGCATTTATGTAATGTTTTCTTAATAAAGATGCCAGACTTTGAAAACAGCTCTTTCCCCTTCTCTCCCTTGAAGCAGCAATCTCTCTTCTGTCTCGTCTTCGTACCGCTGTCAGGAAAGTTGCTTGTCAAGGCCCCCACGTTTCTGGCTACGACTGGCACCGGTGTCAACCTCACCTGCTGTCACCAGTGGCAGTGTGTTGGCATGTACCGAAGAACGAAGGTTGTCAGCGTTCAGCTGTCGAACGTGAGGGTCTTCAGTGTCCTAGAAGCAGTGAATTATTTCACTTGGAGATGGTGTTTTTGGCCTTTGGAGCCATGTTGGGAGAAAACACTTCAAGTAAGGGATCCCTTTCTGGTGTCCTTTGCACATTTTCATGACAAGGAAGGCTTGTCCTGCACTTCTCCAGAGTGAGATGATGAAACTCTTCCCATTGGGCACCGTCCCTAAAGTGAGTTCCACAGATCACTAGTCACCTGCATCGTGTGGTTGGGTCGACTTGGGAAATTCTGTGCAGAGTCAAGCTTGTTTCTCCTCCGCAGGCCTTCTCAGAACCTTTAGCTGCTAAAGCATATTTTGAAATCCCATGAAGTGCGTGTGTGCCCCACACAGGCTGACCGTGGAATTATCTCCCAGACCACTGTTCTCTGGGTTCCCTCTTGGGAAACACTTCTGTAGAGGCTGGACAGGGCCCAGACTACACGGGGTGCATCTGGGGTGGATATGGGGCAGCCGGTGCGTGGGCTCTGGTTCCACGTGGAAAGAGGCCGCCCACGATGGGACCAGAGCCCTCTTTCCTGTCGTCTGTTGGGGGATGGTTTCCTGGTGTTTAGGTGCCGACATGGACGTGCTGTGCCCTGTGATTTTGCAAGAAGCGTTTGTCAAGCCCTGACTGTGAACGGGCACTGAGAGTGGGCAATGCAAAGAAGAATGGGGCCTAGAGTTGCCAAAAGACAGAGAAACTCTGGGGGCTCCTTTGACCTTGCTTTGCACCCAGCATTGATAATCGTCTCAACCTCAGTTACCAAACACAGGTACTTCAGGCTCTCTGAACCCGCTGAGCACAGTGGAATTTGCCGTCCGTTAGTTACTGTGGTTGAAATACTGTGGCTTTTCTCTGCCCTGTGCATTTCTCATGAGACAGTGTCACCTGCACAGGTGGATAACGACCGTGACTCTGAAACAGTGCCCCCAAGTGGGCTTTCGAGGGAGGGGCGGCCTCTCTTGGACTTGGTGTGACTCGAGGCTTGGTACGGGCCATCTCCACGCAGAAGGAAAGCACGAAAACGTTATTATTCGACATGTAACCTGTGCCAGCTGCTGTGCCAGCCGCAAGGCGACAGCATAAGTGTGACGAGCTTCTGTCCCTATTGACAGAGGCTCCTGCACTTACGAGGAAATGGCGATAGTTCAGCCCCCAGGTCTCAGATGTGCCCGCGGAGCCCAGTTCGCCCTGACCGGTGGCTGGGATTGCTGGCAATGTTCGGGACAGAGGGGTTCTGAATGGAGTTGACTGCAATTCAGCTGTAATTCAGTTGTTGGGAATTACATGAAAGTGGTGATAAAGCCCATGGGACGGTGTCTGGCTTGAGGCAGGAGCGTAGGACAGGTGGCCCGTGTCACCCATTGTCATCGTCACAGGGCAGGTCCGGCCTGTGGTCGCCTGTCCTCAGAGCCTGGCCGTAAGGAAGTGGCAGGTGACTCTTCGGCAGACAGTAGGTAGCTAACACGTGTAGCTTAGTTTTTGGAAGCATTTTTGTTTTCGATCATTCGGGGAACGAACGACACGTGCAGGTTGAGGTGGGGAATTCCGACCGTTCGTCAGCTCCGTCGAGTGGCACGTGTGTCCGCGCTTTATCCAGGTGATTCGGGCACGTGTGCTTCGGGGGCACATGTCTGGAAAGGGCCTCACTTCTCCACTTCACGTTGTGCATTGGCAGCTGCTCCAGAACGTTACACACCTGTCCTCTGAACTTAATGACGAAACATGCTCTGTGTGTCAGTTTCTCACAGGAAGGATTATCAGGGTGTTCTGAGCACAGAAGGTTCTCTACAGAGGAGGTAGCTCTAGGGTGTGTGTGTGGATTTTTCTGTGAAGTCTACAGCACGTGCTGTTTCCGGAAAGGTGGCTTTACACTAGCTCACAAATCCCTTCCTGGGACGTAACCCTGCGGCCAGGTGAGTCGAGCGCTGTCGCCGGGGACGCAGAGACTGCGTCCGGCGCCCGCGGGAGCAGAGGCTGGCCACCACGAGGCCAGGCGACGGGCTCAGCCACTTGACTTCCTTGCTCCTGACTTCCTGCCAGATGCTTTGGGGCGGAAACCTCTTGTCTGGTGCTGGGCCATGTCTGCCCAAAGGTAAAAATCTGGGGGAGTTTCTGCCAGAGCTATTAAGCCTTTCGTGAGTCAATGAAAAAAGAAATTCTTCGTTTGAATTGCTTGGCTTCAGTTCACCAGTGATTCAGCACGTGACCCCGCCACCCAAGAGGTGCTCTGTCTCCGTCTCTGACCCCCACACACGCTCACACACACACCACACACGTGCTCACCCCCTGCTCAGCACACTCACTCTCACACACACACACACCACCCACTGACACACGCGGCACGCACACCCTCACCCTCAGTCTGGCTGGTGCAAACCCTGAACCAGGGCGTCACCAGAGACTCTCTCGCTTTATGTGTCAGGAAAGGAAGGGAAACAGGGGCAGACGTGTCGGAACTCGGTAATTCTGAAGCACAGACTCGCGTGGCTGCTACCTCAAATTTAGGAATATGAGCTAGGAATCAGAAGGGGGCCACAGCAGGAAGGAGGATGATGGGGAGACGTGCACACCCCTGGGTCCCCAAGGTTTGCTCTTTTATCAAGAATGCTCCGGGCTTCCCTGGTGGCACAGTGGTTGAGAGTCCGCCTGCCGATGCAGGGGACACGGGTTCATGCCCCGGTCCAGGAAGATCCCACATGCCGCGGAGCGGCTGGGCCCGTGAGCCATGGCTGCTGGGCCTGCGCGTCCGGAGCCTGTGCTCCGCGACGGGAGGGGCCACAGCAGTGAGAGGCCCGCGTACCGCAAAAAAAAAAGAGAATGCTCTGAGTGGGGTCTCTCCCTGGTCCTGACCTTGTCATCCTCCTCTGGTCACAAAGAGCTGTATTTACATGTCCTGGGAGAGAGTGGTCGCTCCGGGACGCCCGGGGAGGGCGCAGACGCTGTGGCCTGAGCCACGGCCCGGAGCTGAGCTCACCCACCCATCTGCTTCCGTGGGTTTGGTGCTGCCGGTCGTTAGCTAGAGCCAGCAGCACTGTTCTCTCCGGTTCTCTGGGAAAACAGTCCAGGGCCTTGGTGGATCAGGTGAGCAGAGGTCAGGAGGGCGCTGGGCTGGGAGGCCCCCTACAGCCTGCAGTTCTCTCCAGAGGGGCTCTGAGTGATGAGCTGACACGGACATTACCCTACTTGGGAAAACCCCAAATCTCTAATTTTCTGTATTTAAATATCGTATTGCCCTGTGTAATTTTATTGTGTAAAATGAAAACAGAAAGAGCTGAAGTTGTCGGGGGTGGAGAAAGGCCGAGGATTTAGGAAGATAACTCGAGGCGGCTTTGTCCCTGGGGGCGCCAGGCTGTGACGGCGGCTGTCACCCCCAGCTGGCCTGGCCCTGGGTAGGTGAGTCGGGCGCTGGGGACACAGGGCACTCATCGGGCGCTGGGCCTGTCCTGCTGGCCTGAGCAGAGGCCCAGGTCGACTGTCACGGAGACCCGAGAGCTTTCCTGACGGCTCTAAACCCCGGGCCGTCCCCCTGCAGTGGCCCACGAAATGCATCGCCTCCCTCGCCCGGACCTTCGGGCTGCGTAGGCTTTTAGTGAGTGCTGTTCTCTTCCGAGCTGACTTTACCGCAGGGGAGCCGCCGAGGGGTGTCAGGATGGGGGTGCTGCCTGAGCCTCTGTCCCCGTCGCCTCCTGGGCAGCCCAGGGACGTCCTCCCGACAGGCAGCTACGCTCTGCAAAATATTCTGTCTTCACCCTGAGCAGGTGGCTTCTGGGAGAGGGTAGGGCTTTCCGGTGGGCCCGCGCTCCACGCACGTAGCACAGGCCCTTCACATTCTCTGGCTTTTCTCTCTTACGAAGAGACTGGAACGGACAGAATCAGCACGTGTGGGCTCCTGGCATCCGGGTGGCTCAGTAGGGTGGCGACGTGTTTCGCGCTGGTGTCTTGGACGAGACCACGAGGGGCAGCGGCTCCCCGCCCTCCCTGCTCTTGCTCTTTGATTGTCTCGCCTCCATATTTGTTTAGGAATTATCTGGAAAGGACCGAGGCCCCTGGGCGAAGCCGGGCTGTATCTATACAAGCAGAGCCTGGGGGAGAGCTGATGGCGAGTTTGGGGCAAACGCCACGCTTCTAGTCACCGAGGGAAGGGTTTCTTGCTCTGGATTGTCGAGGTTGTTTCTGCACAGGGACCCGGCTCACCAGCTGAGCAGCGGGCTCCCTATTTGGCACCATTTAAAGGAGGTGACCGAGGTCACAGAGGCGGTCAGGGGTCAAGGTGTTGGCCAGACGACTCATAGAGGAATCTTCACATTGTCTCGCCAACACTTAGGAAATCCTTGTCTAGAATTCAGAAGTTCTTTATGTCTTTCTTTTTCTTTTGAATTTTATCGTTGGAATAGGTGATCCATGCACATGGTTTACGTAGAAAAGATGTAAAAAGGCAGACGTTGAGACGTCTTCCTCCCACCTGGTCACTGGCCTCCCGTTCCCAAAGCCCAGCTGTAGTGCAGCTCCTTTGATTAGGTTTGTGTGTGTGTCTGGGGGAGGATGTGCATGCCATGTCCTTCCGGTATGTCACTGTGGAAATATAAACACATAAAAATATGTTCTTATTTTCTTCCTTTTTAACCCCCAAACACCTCAGTTTTCCCCTAATACTGTATCCTGCAGATCTCTGCTTAGTGCCCAGGGAGCTCCTTCTCCAGAGGCGCCTGCTCTTCTGTGGGTGGACGTGCTGAGGTCATTTAACCCCGCATGGAGGGATGCTTGTGGTGCTGTCAGCCTTTTACTAGAACAAACAATGATTCAGTGGATCGATTTGGAATCTGTCATGTGTGTGTGAGGACCATCACAGGCTAAATCCCCAGACGTCAGGTGGTCAGGCCCAAAGTAGGCACATCTGTAACTTTGATGGGTGTGGAATTCCCACCCCTGCCCTCCCAGCCTCCGTGGTGTCGGTCTTGGGGGTTTTTGAGGAAGGCGAACGCTTGTCTATGATATGAGTTATGAATAGTTTTTCCCAGTTTGTCTTTTGACTTTGTTTATGGTGTACCTTTTTTTAGCTTTTTATTATGAATAAATAAATCACCTATTTATTTACCTATGATCACCTATGTATCCACCCTCTAAATTCAACAACTGATAGCAGGTACCACCTTTGCCCTAGCTGTGTGTGTGTGTGGGCACAGATGTGTGTGAGCCTGTGCATACACACAGAAGGTGCAGACAGCATGTCAGCATGCCACTCCCGAAAGGAAGACGTTTTCTTACATAATCATCACGTCATTACCACATCCAAGAAAATTAATAATAATTCTCTCATTTTTCTTCTCAGAATTTTCTTGGTTCTCTTTCCTTTTTTTCATATGGACTTTAGAATTGCTTGTCTAGTTCCAGAAAAATGCCCTTTAAAAAACTGAGATGGTATTCATATTTAATTAAATGAATGTAGAGAGAGTTGGCATCTTTTGATGTTGAGTCTTCCTGTCAAGAACATGGTATGTTCTTCAATGTAAAAATTCCACCTTTGTATCCTTCAGGAGCATTTTGAAGTTTTATTCTGAAGGTTTACACGTTTCTTGTTAGTTTTTCCTAGATGTTTCTTCTCTTACTGATCTTGTAAACCGTGTTGCGTTCCCCATCTTTTGAAGGAGAGTTGTTTGTTTGTGTGAAGCTGTTGATTTCTACGTGTTCATTTTCTGTCTTACTGCTGAGAGTGTGCATCTGTGTACCTTGTCGTTGCACAAGGCCTCCAGCTGAGGGGGGCGTGGGGCTGGAACTCAGCTTGCCCTTTCCTGGCCAGGCAGCATGCTCATGGGGCTACGACCCCATGACCAGAAAGAGGTGCCCTTTCTACTGGGATGGGACACATTTTCCTAAGCTGAGCAAAGGCATGGTAGAGGCTAATGTTGACCTTGCTTCGACCTTCCTCTTGTAGAAGTCTTGTTTATAGTAGTAGTTTTGGTTAATTCTCTTATGGTTTCCTGGTTGTAGTAATACCATGAATCAACAGTCAGAGGTTCACCTCCTCTCAATGTTTATGCATCTAATTTCTTTGTCATACCTAACTGTTCGGGCTAGCATCACCAGTACTGTGTTAATGGTTGTGATGATGGTGGACATCCTACTGATGTCAGCAAGGATACCTCTGGGGTTTCCCCAGGTTCACTTTTTAAAAAACTATCTTAACCCTTTTAAAATTGCAGTTAAACTACACATAACATAAAATGTACCACTTTAACAATTGTTAAGTGTACAGCTCGGTAACATTAAGCATGTCCACACTGTTGTGCAACCATCCCACCATCCACCTCTAGAGCATTTTCATGTTGCAAAACTGGAATCTGTACTCGTTACATGCGTGCCTCTCATACTTTCCCTCCCCAGCCCCTGGCACCCATCATTCTACTCTGTCTCTGTGAAGTTGGCTGCTCTGGGTGCCTCATATAAGTGGAATCCGACCCTATTTGTCCCTTTTGCGACTGGCTTATTTCACTGAGCATCGCGCCCTCAAGGTTCAGCCATGTTGTAGCAGGTGTCAGCATTTCCTTCCTTTTCAAGACTGAATAATATTCCACTGTCTGGACAGAACACATTCTGTTTATCCGTTCATCCATTCATGCTCTGCCATGGTTAACCTGGGGTCTCTGAGACCCCAGCCCCACGAGCTGCCTGAGCTGCACCTCCTCAGGGCCCTCTGGGTCCTGGGCCCTTTGTCTCCTCCACTGTCTCGTAGGACATTGGCCTTTATCCGCCTGGGCCTGGATTCCTCCGGTGGCCCCTCCAGCTTTACCCAACTGCTCCTGTGACACAGGGTGAGCAGGGGGTCCTGTGGAACCTCACACCGCAGCTGCAGAGCCTGCAAGATGGGGTGCAGGTGGCAGGAGGAGGCCTGGGCTCCGGGGGTCCTGGGGAAGCCGCAGAACAGCTGGAAGGAGGCAGAGAAGTAGAAGCAGCTCCGACCCCAAGTCGGCACTGAATTCTGGCCGCACGGCTTGCCTTTCCGTCCACCCGTCCACACTCCATGTCTGGGGGTCAGCAGACATTCCGTCCTGTGTCCTTACATCACAGACAACCGCCGATCATAGGATCACAGGTGGACCCGGAACCCTGACCAAATCTGAACTATAGGATGGTTGTCACGTTTATGAGGTTTCTTTCTAAGGAAGAAGAGTGGACACGGGTTAGGAAGACCCTGGTAGAACCTTAGCTTCCCAGGGGTGAGGGGCCTGTAATGGCAAAGCTTCCAGGGCTGCCCCCCAGGCCAGGTGGAGCCGCGCACCTGTCCATCCAGGTGGGCTGGCTAACGGTGCTCTCCATGCTGGTTTCCTTGCTTGTCCTCAGTCAACACAGGATTGTTAATAAAAGGAAGGAAAAGACTCGGGAGAGCTTCTCCTGAAGCATGAGTAATTCATCTGTAAATTGCCCCAGGTAATGGCCACATTAGTGCACCTAAAAGCCATGTGTTTTCAGATCACTGATTTCAAACACAGAAGATGAAGTAACTCTCCCACATCTTCCTGCCTCTGGGTTTTTCAAAAAATTAAATTTAGGGTAAGAGGTTGTGCATTTGAGGGAAAGACAGGCTCAGGCTGCGTAAGTCGAAGAGGACAGACCCAGGATTCCAGAAGACTGCATCCTTGACCTCTGACCCACACTGCGGTGCGAGATGCAGGCTGGGCGGCAGGTGGGCAGGACCGAGGCGGTGCAGTGGCCTCCACGGTCTCTCCCGTGACCCTGGCGGTGTGCTGGCTGCGCGTCTTTGCAGACCCTGTGGTCTTGGAGGCTGGTCTGCAGGGTCACGGAGGCCTCAAGGGCGGTCTGTTGTAACATCTCATTACTCCCCGGACTGAAGCAGCGAATGGAACGGGAGGCCAGCGAGCGGGCGTCACTGTGGCGGCGGGAGGGGGAAGGGAGGGAAGGAGAGCAAGGGGAAGGGCTGGGTGGGAGCAGGGGACAGAGGCGAGAGCGCCGGTGCGTGCCTTGCACCGACCCGGACACCACTCTGCCTGGCTGGTCACCCTCCGTGGGACCGTGTCTCTGGCAGCCGACAGCTAATCCCCGTCCCTCAGGCCAGCAGCCGCGGCCTCCAGATCTGCAGGTTATAACTATGTTGTGGGCTCTCTGGCCGAGAGCCCAGGTGTGGTCTGCAGCTGCCCGGCCCCAGTTCTGGGGAGAAGGGGAACCTTCACGGGGGTCCTGGTGATTATTTGCGGGTTGTGCTGGTGCCGGTGGGCTCAGAGCCGCCGTGCTGACCTGGGGTTCCGTGCGGCTGACCCTCTCCTGTCACGCTGCCCTTTGCAGCCTGTAACTCACTTGGCGGCTCCTTCCTGGAAGCCTTCCAGTGTCCCGATGTTCCTCTGAACTTGGGGCGCTCCAAAGCGTCTGCGGTCTCCTTAGAGGCTGAAGGAAGCATTGGGATCCACGGAATAAAGACAGCCTTGTTAGGCAGTGTTTGGCCTCTTTGTGTTCACCCAGTGTAGCGTAAGGCTTTTTAAAAACCCCTTTGTGACTATATGACATCATTTATTTATAAGGACTTCACTGTTCAGTGATACACCTGGACCTTTCCTGGAACCTTTGCTTTCCCCACGTCATCTTCCCATTGTTTCTCTGTACCTGTCACAAGAGCAGAAATTAACTAATGATAACGTGGCCTCTCTCCCCTCCTCTCCCCTTGAATGTGGTGATAAGGTGCCTTCCTCCCAGGTGAAGACATGCCTAACACGGGGCTCTTTGCAGCTGGGGGAATGACGCACTTCAGGCCAAGTTCTCTTTGCCCACCAGGGCTGCGAGATTCAGGCTGCAGCATCTCTCTGGGAGCTAGAAAGGCTGAGCTCTGATCTCAAAGCAAAGAGGGATCCCTCCTCCCTGGGGTTAAGGCAGGTAGAGCTGGCAGCTATCGCCCCCAGCAACAACTTCTCTTCCAACTTCTTTGCCCATTTCTTCCAAGGTATTATCTGATCTTTATTCCCTGCCTCCTGCAAATTAAAGACAAAATCATGGAGGCTTAGGTCAGGAAACCTACAGGGCCTAATTTAGGGACCAGGCATCTGAGCCCGGAAGGGTAGTGGCTCAGCCACAGCCGTGGGCGGTCGCTGGTGCGCTGGCCCAGAACCGAGGAAGGCTGAGCTTTCCCAGCCATTCGTCCAAAGAGCTATTACACGACCTGGGCATCTGGGGGTAAGCGAGAACTCGCTGGGCATCCTCCGCACGTCTCATCCTCAATTTATGAAGAAGGAATCTGTAGGATTTTCCTGTGCAGGCCTCTAGGCTTAAATTCATCGTGGCTCACCTCGCCTTTGTGGAAAGAAATGTGGTCAAAATCTGACTAGTTCATCCATGGATTTATGGTCTGTTCAAAGCCCACATAGAAATGGAAAGCACTGTGCCTGCTCAGTGACAGCAGCAGGATTTACCTGGTACGAGATGGTTACCACAGAGGGACCCTTCATAGACGGATATGAGGTTTTGGGAGCGGTGGGCTTTGGACGCGTGGCCGTATTGTTTTTGGAGAGGTGGCGGAATACCCCGCTCAGTTATCTGTTGTGCTTGGACGAGTGATAAATTCCAACGTAGAGATGCAGGAAACACTGTAGGTTTTCTTCTTGAAAACCTAGGGTTTTCAATCCTCTGCCCCTCACAGCTCACCCATTTCCTCTTGTGGTTCCCTCTGTGAGCTGTCCAGAACCAGGAATTTCTGCATAAAATAGTAAAACATAAATGAAAACGTAAGTCCCACTGATGGCTTTTAAAGTCGGGTTGCTCTGTGCCACGTGCCAGCTTCACTTCTAAAGGTCACTGTCACTGTGAAATGTGGGCATCCAGACCCCCAGGCCCAAGTCTCCCTGTGCTAATTCCTGCATTTGCCCTTAGGACTCCCTGCTTGTTCTTCCAGGGACATCTTGACACAGACGGTACCGAGGCCTCTCTGTCCTTCCCTGGGTCCTTCGGACACTTTTTGGACAACACCTTAAGGACCACAACTTGGAAAAATAATGTCAGGCTTGGGGGCCTTTCCAAGTGCTTTGACGGCAAAACTCAACGTCACAAGCATTTATTCCTTTTCCTTCGGTGCCCGTTTGCAGATGTTCTTCCTTATTTGGGACTTGGGACCCGTCCTTGGATCCTGCAAACGCTGCACAGGGAGGAACGTTCTGGACCCCAGAGAGGAGTGACTGTGCACGGCTGCTCCGGGCGGGGCCGGGGGCTGGGAGCCCCTGGCTGTCACCCCCAGAGGTGTCTTGGTAGCCTGTGATTGCTGGCAGCGACCAGCCAGGGGACTCGCCTTTGCTTCCAGGGCACAGATTCCACACCACAGATCTTCCCCAAAGTTGGCCCTTGGTGGGCTGGGCTCCTGCTTCCCAGGAGCAGACGAATTGGCCCTCTGAGATCACACACTGTCCCCATTCAGGGTCCTGGCTGCAGGTCTGGGGCTCCCGGGAGGCAGTGTCCTGGAAGGAGGACCAGTGCCCTTCGTCCCTCAGGACCTGTTGAGTGGCCCCAAGTCTGCAGAAGCAGGCAGGGCGGCTGGCCTGGAGCAGCGGCAGAGGGGGACCTCGGCTGCAGGGGCGACACAGAAGCCCCTCTGAGTACGGCCCGGCCAGCCTGTGCTGCCCTCCCGTGGGACCACATTTGCTATTTGCCTAATTTATTTGTCAAGCACAGCTAAGAGTGTGTTGTAAAGACCTTTTCTAATGGGGATCTAAAGCCTATTTAAAGTTTTGCATCTTAATTGCTCTGGGGCAGGTGTGGAGAGTGTGTTCCATTTGCTCCAGCACAGGAGTCTGAGACCCAGGAGCTTGGGATGTGACAGGCAGAGCCACGCAGCTGACCCGGGGCTGTCACTCACAGCCCCACAGGCGGGCACCCCGCCGTATCACGTGATCTGGCCGCAAAGAAGGGCAGCGGGGAGCCGAGATTTGTAACAGTGATGTCTTCACTTGTGTATGTTGGCAGCTAATTCAACTCTTCTTTTTCTTTTTTTCTCATTTTTTATAACAAAATATACATAATATAAAAATTACCATCTTAACTATTTTTAACTGTTCGGTAGTGTTAAGTCTACTTAACAGGAGATCTCCAGAGCTCCTTGTCTTGTAAGACTGCAAATCTGTCCCCATTAAACACTAACCCCTTCCCCAGTCCCTGCAGCCCTGGGAAACTCCCATTCTGCTGCCTGTCTCTATGAACCTGATGACTCAACTTTAAAGAAAAGAAAAGCCCTGAGCATCTAACAAGACCCTTTGGGATCTGGTAGCTTTCCTGCGGTCGCCAGTTTTTCTCTGGAATCCCCCAGTGGTGCCAGTGAGAGACACGAGCTGTTCGTTCTTGAAGAGCTTTGCCTTCTTAAGTTACTGGTGGTTAAGGTATCCACGGAGCAATGATTGATTCTGAGCCTGGCTGTCTCTCTCCAACTTCCCCCCTTTCGATTATTGCCAGGACTGGTTGGTCTACACATCATTTCAGACTGGCCTCAAAGAAATACAGTCAAGGCGCCAGGCTTACTCCTCAAATGATAGCGTGGGGAGAGCTGAGAGATGAGGGCCCATCAAGTCCAAGTGGGAAAGCCCTGTAGAAATCATTAGGTAGCCTGCAGACTGAAGTACTGCTATAAACTCACAACTTTGGGGGTGTGAACGGGGTTGTCCTAACTGTACGATGCCACTGGCATAGAATAATACATCACCGTCCCAGATTGTGCCTTTGGGCTTGTGTCCTGGAAGGGATCGTAGGCTGGCAGACCAGCCTTGAACATAGCATTTCAGGTCTTTTTCACGGCTTGGTTTTCTAAATCCCAGGCTGTAACCCTTCAGCATGTGGACCATAACTGAACATTAAAAATGAAGTTTCGGGCTTTCCTGGTGTCGAAGTGGTTGAGAGTCCGCCTGCCGATGCAGGGGACACGGGTTCGAGCCCTGGTCCGGGAAGATCCCACATGCAGCGGAGCGGCTGGGCCCGTGAGCCACAACTACTGAGCCTGTGCGTCTGGAGCCTGTGCTCCGCAACAAGAGAGGCCGCGATAGTGAGAGGCCCACGCTTGCCACAACTAGGGAAAGCCCTCGCACAGAAACGAAGACCAAACACAGAAAAAATAAATAAATAAACTCCTACCCCCAACATCTTCTAAAAAAAAAAAAAAAAGAAGTTTCAATATCCTTTCCCCACTGGGGCCAGAAGTTCAGAGAAAACAAGACTGGCAGAGGGCTCCCTGGCAGCCTCCTTTGACCCCGCCCAGAAACGCCTGCTCCGAGCCCCTGGAAACGCACACGTTCCTCATCAACACCTTCGCTCCTCACGCAGGTGGGGAGCACTGCCCGCTTCCCAGCAGAGCCCGGCCAGCACCCCCAGCCCGCGCTGGATGGGGAAGGCTGAGCTCCAGGTGTGAAGAAAGTTTTCGGAATAAGGCATCTGGGCTTGCTGTTTTTGGAAAGACAACACTTTGTGTTCCTGGAATCCTTTCCTTTCTGCAGACGAGCACGTGCGGACTGAAGCTCTGAGACCCTGGCCTCTCGGGCCTGCGGGGGAGTCGGTGTTAGGGCAGGGCGGCTACCAGGGTCCGGATGCTTTGGGGCTTTGGCTGTCTTCCCGATGGAACAGAAGTGCTGCCCACCCCCCAGTTTCCCAGGTAGAAACGCTGTCCCCTGTGAGAGCATCAGTCAGGGGCTCTTCCCCTCCGCTGAGCTGCCCGCGGCCCCTGACTGGCTGTGGTCACCAGCTCATCAGGAGAGGGCCTGGGTCACCCTCCAGGGCTACCGGTTGTGCTGCTCGACCCACCGCGTGTGAGGCCTGTCGTGTGTCTACTGGGAGGGGGCAACTTGCGCAGTGGTGGGTTCGGGGAAACAGTCCGATGAGGATTGTGCAGAGCCTCCCTGTTCCAGGCCGTCACATCAGGCCCAGGCCTGAGGTGGGCAGGAATTGGGACCAGGGCTCAGTTAGCGCAAGCTTGCTTTACTCTGCTTCACTCTTGCAGGGGAGAATAAGCTGTGAAAAGAACAGGAACTTGGCGGAGGCAGACGGCGACAGCTCTGCCGGCCCCTGCGGGTCGCCTGGCGAGTTCCCGGCCTGGACAGACTCTCGCGTGGGCTGTCTGCCAGCCCGGAGGAACGATCACCTGGGTGCTCACTGCCATCTCTGTTTCCAGCCCATCAGCGCCAGGGACGGCAGACAGGACCACAGGAAGTGACAGTTCAGCTCCTCAGGGAGCACATCCCCCACGCCTGGACGAGGGGCGCTGGGGTGAGCCGTGGGGTGCCGGGCCCAGCAGCCCACTCCGTCTGCGAGGGGCTTCCTAAGAGCAGGCCTGGCCGTGGCCACACGCCGTAAGGACAACTGCCTTGTCACCCGGAGGCTGCAACCTGTCACCGCAGCTCAGATGCGTTCTGCAGGTATGTTTTGTTGGATTCACATGCTGTTTCCCAACATGCTAAGTCATTCTTTTGAAAAATCAGGAAGTTAAAAATTAAAACTTGAATTTCTGGCTTTTCCTCCGAAGAGGCAGCAGATATGGTGACGCACCTGCATGCCGCGTGACAGGCGGGGCGGGGAGCCCCTCTCGCCCGAGGGAAGGTAGCAGCACAGAAGTCAGAAGGGGGCAGTCCTTGGCGGTGACTGGAAGTGCCCGTTCCGCTCAGGTCGCCTTTGCCTCCGTGTGGAGCCGGGTCCGCCAGCCTGTCCAAATCTAATCCCCATGAAATACCACTTGTTGATCCTTCGGCCACCAGACAGCTCCTGAGCCTGGTCCTCTCCAGCGTCCACACCACACTATCTAGAACGAGGGTGGCCGTGATGCTCTCACTGTACTTCCGTCCAAAAACTGCCTGTAAAGAGACTGAATTAGTAATTTAAAAAATTCCCACAAACGGAACTTCCCTGATGGAGCAGTAGATAAGACTCCACATTCCCAATGCAGGGGTTCGATCCCTGGTCAGGGAACTAGATCCCACATGCATGTCGCAACTAAGAGTCATGTGCCACAACTAAGGAGCCATCGAGCCTCAACTAAGGAGCCCACGGGCTGCAACTAAGACCCGGCGCAACCAAATAAATAAATAAATATAAAAAAAATTTCCCACAATGAAAAGCCCAGGTCCAGAAGGCTTTACTTTTGAACTCTCTAAAAATAGATTTAAAACAAATTTAAAAAAAAAGAAAAAAACAAAGGCACACTTAACAACTCATTCTATGAGGTCAGTGTTATCCTGATACCAAAACCAAACAAAGACATAACAAGAAAACTACAATCCAATATTTCCTATGAATATAGATGCAAAAATCCTTACAAACTGAATCCAGCTACATATAAAGGAGGATTGTACACCATAGCTAAGTGGGATTTGTCCCAGAATTTTTGGTTTAACATAAAAAAAATTAATGTAGTACAGTATATCAAAGGAACGAAGGGCAAAAGCCACATCATCATCTCAATCAGTTCAGAAAAAGTATTTGACAAAAGTCAATACCCTTTCATGATAGAAACACTCAAAAATTAGGAATTGAAGGGAATTTTCTCAATCTGATGAAGGACATCTGTGAAGAACGCACAGCTAAGTGCACCATACTTAGTGTAAAAGACTGAGTGCTTTCCACCTAAGATCAGAAACAAGGCAGAGATATTTGCTGTTGCCAGTTCTGTCTGACCTTATACTGGGAATTTAGCCAGGGAAATTAAGCAAGAAGAAAGATCAAAGGCGTCCATATTGAAAATGAAGAATGAAGCTATGTCTGTTTGTAGATGGCATGATTTTATATATAGAAAATCCTAGGGACTGCACTAAAAACCTATTAGAACTAATAAGCAAGTTCAGCTAAGTTGCAGAATACAAGATCAATATACAAAGTTAATTGCATTTCTATATGCTAGAAGCAATCAAAATGAAATTCAGAGAACAATTCCATTTACAGTAGCCTCAAAAAGAATACTTACGAATAAATATAACAAAAGAAGTGAAAAACTTATACAGTGTGCTGAAACTCCAAAACGTTGTTGAAATACGTTTTAAAAGAACTGACATCCGATGTCTATGAATTGGAAGACATGGTTAAAATGACAATATCCACCAAACTGACATATAGACTCAAAGCAGTTTGTATCATAATCCCGGCTGCATTGTTTCAAGAAATTGGCAACCTGATCTCAAATTCATATGCAAATTTGAAGGACCCAGAATAACCAAAGCATTCCTGGAAAAGAACAGTGTTAGAGGACTCACACTTCAGAACTCACCTCAATGCTACAGTAATCAAGACAGCGAGTGGCCGTCGTCATTTCCAGTGCTCATTATTCCCTACTGCAGTTCCATGTTTCCATCTATGATAAATTTCCTTCAACCCAAAGAACTTCCTTTAGTATTCCTTAGAGTGCCAGTATGCTTGTGATTAATTCCCTCAGCCTTTGTCTGTAAAGTGTCTTTATTTTAACTTTCAAAGAACAGTTTTACTGAGTATAAAATTCTAGGTTGGTTTTCAGCACTTTGAAGACATCATTCTATTGTGTGCTGGTTTCCATAGTTTCTGTTGAAGTTAGCCCATCAGTTTTACTGTTGCTTCTTTGGAGATAACGTGTCTTTTGTACTGTGGCTAGTTATCTGAGTTTCACTTTTCTCAGGTTTTTCAGGACTTTGACTCTGATTTGCCTAGGTATGGTTTTCTTTGATTTACCCCGCTGGGGTTCCTGAGATTTTCAGATCTGTGGTTTGATGTCTTTTCACCAATTTTGGAACTTTCCTGGCTGTTATGTCTTCTGCTTCATGTATTGCTTCTGCTCCAATCTCTCTTTCCTCTCCTTCTAGGACTTCGATCTCATGATATTATGTTTTTTGACTATGTACCCCATGTGTCTCTCTATAGTATTATTTTTCCTCTCTGTGTTTCAGTTAATATATTTCTCTATTTACTTGTCTTCAATTTCACTTCTCTTGTTTCCAGCTTACCGTTATCCCCACCCAGTGGGTTCTTAATTTTAGGTATTGTGCGTTTTAGTTTTAGAATGTCCCTTTGATTGTTTTGTATATATTCTAACTCTAATTGTCGAATTAACCATTTTTCATTGATTTCCATCCATCGTTTACACTGATTTCTTTAATATTTTAATATTCTTCTCTGCTCTCTCCAAAACCTGGATGTTCCGTCGTCTGCTTTTATTGTTTATATTCTCTTGGTTGTTGGTCACATCTTCCTGGCTCTTTGTTGTGTGCCTGAACGTGTATGAAAGAACCTCAGTCATGCCGTATAGTACCTTTCATCAGCAAAGGTCTTTATTTTTTTCCATGTAGCATGAAGAATAAAGGGATGATTCCTTCAATGAAAGCAGAGATTGAGCTGGGTTGAGGCTGGGTTGGTTTCCAAGGTTTCTGGAAAACTTGGTTCAGCTCTGGTTTATCCTTGTCCTTTGAGTGTGGCCTTTCTCAGCTTTGAATTCTAACTGTTTTGCCGTGTAGAAGTTGTATCTTAGTTCTTCCCCCTGTTGCTACCTGCAGCTTCAAAATTTGACAAATGTCTTGAGCTGGAGACCTGTTTGTTTTAGACTCCTTCTTTCTAGTGGGGCGTTATCCTCAAAGCACTCTGAGACTGTTGGAGATTTTGATCTGCTCTTCTGGCCAAGGCCCTCAACATGCTACACCATCCCATCACTCAGCCAATGACTAGTGGGAAAAGCCGGCCTATATGATATATTCCAATGGCTTTTGTTTTTTAATTGCAGCACTCTTGGTTTTTTCTGTGCATTGCTTGAGCATGAGAAGGAACTTGAAGATGAAGCCTGCACATCACTCAGAGATCCTAGATTTGGAGCAGGAGTGAGTATACTTCATGTAGGCATGAGCATCTTAAATCAGGGCAAGAGGCGTGCATAGGGATGTTGGGAAGCTAAAGGGGTGGACTGTTGCTGACACTGCTGGCTCTCTACCCAAGATCTATTTCCTCCTTCTTTCCTTGTAGCTGGACTTTAAATTCATTCAGACATCCACCTTCCCATGTGCAGCCTGTGCCTCAGGGAGGGTTACTTTCATCCTCAGCTCCAGGGAGTGGATCTGAGTGGTCTAAGGATCGTCTCATCTCTACTGCCAAGCATTTGGTTAAGGAAGATGTAGGTGGTTTCATAATTTGGGTTGATGGGTCCTTGGTATTGCCTTTGCACGGGAGAGGCTCATAGCTGGGAAAGTTGGAAAATGACAAAGTTGAGAGGTTTTCTAATTTAGTTTCCTAAGCAGTATCAGAAGCTGAGAGTGTATTTTTTCCCTCAAATAGCATCAATTATCAGGTTTTTAAAGTAGCTTGGTGATCTTGATGTTGGCTTCTAACATGTGGCATCATATGTCCCAGTAGCCACTTAGGGGCAAAGTGTATTTGCTTATGCTCTGGCCCAGTTTTGATCATTCCCATGAAAGTGAGTAAGACCTCATGATGATGTGGGGTATTAGACCCCTTGGCAACTCATGGCCTTAAATCAGAGCTCTGTGGTTGACTTGGCCTTCAATTTCACCCATGGTAACAGTTGACAGTCTGTCCTCAGGACCGAACTAGATACACAGCTAAAGTCAACCTGGGGAATGGTGGCTTTTCTCTGGCATTATGTTTTCATTTCCCCTGTGATTCATTGGAACAGGAATTTCTGTGGCTGCAGCCACGAAATATCAGTCTATTCACATTTTTAAATGCTCCTGGAGAACTCTGTATCTTTACTAATTGGGCCCCAGTGATGCTTTGGTTTTATGCCCACCAGCATTTCATGCTTGGATGAATGAAACATTTCACATTTTTATGTCTTCCTTCACTAAACACCGATTGAGCACTTAATATTTCAGGCACTGTGCTGTAGGATTTGGGATATGGAGATAGGACCCCCCCCGCCCCGCCCCCCACCCCTGCCGGAAATGCTAACATGTGAACAGATGTCCCCAGCTGGCCACTGGAGCACAGTTTGTAGTAACAAAAGTTTGGAGCCAACCCAGCCGCCCCTCAGTAGGGAAACAGCTAAGTGGATTTTAATTCATTTGTACAATGGAATACTACACAGCAATTAAAGTGAATGAGAAGAGGTACGTATTACACCGTGGACAAATCTCAAAAGCATAAAATTTAGTTTAAAAAAGGCAACTAGCAAAAGAATACATACAGCCTGATACTCTGTATGTAAACCTTAAAGACCCGATATGTGCAATGGTATATCTTGACCAGGAATTCGTATTTATGAAATAAAAGTACAAAAATATGCTTTAAGGCGGACATTTCCTGTGGGAAGGAGCAAAGGGCTGACGTATAAGGGTAGGCTTTATCTAGGTCAGTAATATTATATTTTTTAAAAGAGAGAAGGATGAAGCCAATTAGATAAAATATTAATACTTGCCCAATTTTGGTAGAGGGTAAATAAGTAACAGTTTATATATATAGAAACTGTTTATATTTACGTATAATATTTCCTGCACTTTAATGTGTGGAATGTTTTATAATTAAAACAACTTTAAATAAAGACACAGAGGCATTATCTGTAGGTAGCTCACAGTTTAGTGGTTTGATAAGTGCTGATCACTCAAGAGACAGTGGGTACACAGAGGAGCTACTGGTAATTCAGCCTGGGGGTTTGGGAGCACCTCCTGGGAAGGCAGTGGGCGACTGGAGCTTGGAAAGGGCTGTAGGTCAGCAGACAGAGCGGGAAAGGACCCGGCAGAGGGCAGAGCCATGCTTGAGAGCTGCGGAGCGCTAGAGCAGTAACTAGGTCAGCAGACAGAGCGGGAAAGGACCCGGCAGAGGGCAGAGCCATGCTTGAGAGCTGCGGAGCGCTAGAGCAGTAACAGCCATGATTAGAAACTTAGGGTGTGCTTGATGCTCTATATGTGCCACTCTTTCTAATCTTTACAACAGCTTTTGAAGGAAGGTGTTATTGTTCCAAATGAAATAACCAAGGGGTAACTATTGGGCTCAAGGTCACATAACTCGTAGGGGACGTGGCTCTTCCGCGAGGTCTGTTGGGCTCTAAGGTTTGTACGTGCTCTTTCCTTTAGACCACATGAGGACCTTACGTATCCTCCCCACCAAAGAATTTCCCAGAAAAAATCCTCGTCCGCAGTAGCTGTACACTGTGTAGCTTGAGGTCATGGTACAGATTTGCTCTTTTGGAGAGGAAGGAAAAATCATACCGTTGACCAATCTCAGAAGAGGCAATGCTGAATCTCAGAAAGGATCTAAAACGAACTACCAATTACACAAATTTCAGGGGACATTTAAATGACACCGCAGTATGCAATCAGCAAACTCAGAACACAGACAGTGCTGTAAGGCAAATGACCTGGTTTCTTCAACAAATACATTTCAAGGAAAAAGAGAGGGAAGCTAGAGATGAAAAAGGACCTGAGAGACATATCAGCCGGGTACAATGTGTGGACTTCAGACCCTGCTGAACAGACCATGAAAAGAAATCATGAAATGATTAGAGAAATGTGAACGCTGACTGGGTATCAGATGATGCTAGAGAATTACTGTCATATTGTTTCAGTTGTGATAATTATAGTGCAGTTATTTTTCCCCCCAAAAGAGTAGTTATATTTTAGAAATGCCTACGGAAATATTTTTAGGTGAAATGATACACCTTGTGTTTACTTCAAAGTAATTGAAGGAACTGAGTATTGGCTGGGTTTTATATAAATATTTATATAAATAAGGTAGGCACTGATAATTGTTGAACTGAGTGAGGATACTTTCTGTGTATATTTAATATATTTCCAATAAAAATCAGGAAAAATAGGGAGGCAATAGAGATGACCTCATCTGATTTTCTTGCTGATGCTTGAAACCTCTTCGTGTGTAATGTCAGCTACAAAAAAAAATGTGAATTCATCCATTCTTTTTAACCTAGTTTTTCTTCAGTGTTCAGTGCTTTTTTTTTTTTGTACATACTTATGATGAAGAAGGGAAAGTTTAATTTCCTTGGTGGTCCTGTCTTGCCTGGGAAATCTCTTTAATATACGGCATTGTAGAGCTCAGATCTTTCAAGTGTAAATTAAATAGCTCCATTCTTTCTTTTTTTTTTACTTACAGGGAAGCTTAACTATTTTATGACACATTTAGACTTAACTTGACCTGCAATAAATGCTGAAATGTGTTTGAGTAGGGGTCAAGTTGATATACAGTCTTAATTTATAAGTGAATTGCAGGGGTCTTTAGAGGAGATGCACTGTAGGAAAGTCTCAAGCGTGAGCTGAGTGTTAAAGCCTCGTATTTTGCATGTTGGTATTATTTGGCTTTGTGATCATCACTCTGAGTTCGCGTTTCAGAGTTCTGACTGCATTAGGCCTGAGGAACGGGAAATGCGGCCGGTTAATACGCAGAAGCCGGCGCTAAGGGCAGCCACGTGATGGCTGAGCACGGGGGGTTCGGCACCGGAGACCTGGGCTGGTCCTGGGCTGCTTTACCTTGGGCAGGTTGACTGTCCCTGAGCCTCTGTGTGGTCAGCAGGACACGGGGGTGATGAGCGGCCCCGCCTCCCAGAGGCAGCGTGAGAGGCCCACGTGATAACGCGGACCTGGCTCGCAGGGCGAGCCCTGCAGCTACCACCAGCTCTTGTGGTTAATTCCTGGGATCGCACTGTGGAGAGCAAAGGTCACGTAGGCACCGGGCACGGGGAAGGGGACGATCGTCACTCTGGTTTGTCACCTGGTTGAGGAGGAGTGATTCCTGCATGTGCTGCTGTGTCTCGTCTCCTGCGCGGAGAGCGAGAAACTCAAGTCCATGCGTTCTCAGCACCCAACACCGACCCCAAGCCTGAAAGCCCATCAGAGGAGACTTTGTTTACAATGATATTCCACACGTTTCAGGGCAGGAAATTAAACGTTGTCTAAACGATGAAAAGAAGGGATTCCAAACGTGTATGTGCTTTGCACATTTTTCAGAGCAATTACGACACTTTTGGTAACACATGTTGGTGTCTGTTACCAAATTTTAGTTTTAATAAAGTGGTCTACAGTTTTTAAAAAAGAGGATGCAGGGCTTCCCTGGTGGCGCAGTGGTTGAGAGTCCGCCTGCCGATGCAGGGAACGCGGGTTCGTGCCCCGGTCCGGGAGGATCCCACATGCCGCGGAGCGGCTGGGCCCGTGAGCCATGGCCGCTGAGCCTGCGCGTCCGGAGCCTGTGCTCCGCAACGGGAGAGGCCACAGCAGTGAGAGGCCCGCGTACCGCAAAAAAAAAAAAAAAAAAAAAAAATTCTTTTGGCCGCACTGTGTGGCTTGCAGGATCTTAGTTCCCCGACAGGGATTGAACCCGAACCCTTGGCAGTGAAAGTGCTGAGTCCTAACCACTGGACTGTGGAACTCCCTGCCCCCTTTCTTTTTTAAAGATGAAGCTGCAGAAGGAGTGGAAGCTAGGAGTTTTCCAGGCGCCCGCCCACCCTTTGTTTCTACCACATCTTGAAAGAGCAGGTGCCTCGGGACGGCCGGTTCCTGCGATGTGCCAAGTTATGAGGCTCATCGGCTTGCCCTTGTCGTGGGGACCTTTTCCTTGGGAGTTATCAAGCCAAGGTGCTTGAGCGCCTTTCTGCTTCTCAGTGATGATCACATGACAGGTGGAAAATAATAAAAGTGCTTAGAATGCTCAAAAACGCATCTTTGTAACTTTTGGAAATGTTTATATGTTTTAAATATCTGCTTGATCCTGGTGAGACAAGCATTTCATACACCTGTGAACGAAAAGACAGGCACTACAATCCACTCACTGAAGGAAAGAATAATTAAAGGAGCTACAGACCGGCGTCCTGAGCAAGCAGGACAACCTTCCAGTTAAGGAATCTCTACAGTTAAGTTTTAGCTCCAAATCCCAGGTATGGGTTCAGCGACACTTCACGCCGTAACTTCTTGAGTTAGAGAACGTGTCGGCTTTATTATTTAAAGAACAGACGCAAGAGGGAGGGGATATGGGGATATATGTATATGTATAACTGATTCACTTTGTTCTAAAGCAGAAACTAACACACCATTGTAAAGCAATTATACTCCAATAAAGATGAAAAAAAAAAGTAAAGAACACTGAGCTTTGGAAACGACCCGTAAACACATAGGATTAACAAACAGCTCACTTTGCGTTTCTCCTTAGCACTGTAAAATATATCGAAATGTAGATGATCGTTAATTGCCAGTTATCATCGCTTTTAATTTTCAAAACTGCTGGTACTGCTACCAAACCCTGACGAAGGGTCATGACACCACTCCGAGTGAGGCAACTACAGGTTAAAAGAAAAAAAGCAGAGACTTTGGGAATCACAGTTAAAGAGAAATACAATTTATGCATTTTAAATGGTTTCTGACAAATTAGTTGGAATGACCTCTCCTCATTTAGTCTTCCTTTGCAAGTTTCTCTTTACAGCTGCTGGCGAGTTTGCTTCTGCGTCCCTATCTGCCCCTGCTCTGGGCCAGGTGGAAAGTCTGCGGCTGAGAAGTGGACAGAGACCCCCTGGGAAAGCAGAGGGCAGTGCTGTGGCTGGTGTGTGCCCGCCGGGAGCCGCCTGCCCCCCTCAGCACCCAGCACCTGCAGCTCAGAGAAGTCGCAGGCACACTGGAGGTAGCTCTGGGCTCCAGGGCCTCCTGAAAGGTGGAAATGCTTTGCTGACAGATTTGGACTTTTTTTTTGGAAAGAGTGCCGTCATTGGTATGATTAACTTGCATCTAGTTTTGCTGCCAATTTCCCAGTGTTGTGGGAAGGAGAGAGATAAGGAAACGGAAAGAGGAATAGCTTGAAAGACTAGAGGAGTGAGTTTTCACATCTTTCACCATCCCAGCCTTCAACGCTAGCTTTTCTTTTAAGTCTTCATCTGCTCTGCTAAGGTCAAAGTACTTTTTACTTCGTGTGAAAAATGCCTCCCAGGGGAAGTATTCTGACTCTGGTTCTGAAACTGATTAATGTTCTTGGAGTCCCCAGAGAGCCGTTACTAAGCGTCTAAGTTACAGTTTCAGAGGAAATGGGATGTGTTTCCGAACTCATCTAAAAGGGCTTCATGGAGGGTAAATCTCAAGTTGCATTTTTAAAAAGGGAAAAGCCTGTGGTTTGGCCAAGGAGGATGAATAATATGTTCTAGATCCACGTGTAGTGACTTGGTTTAGTGAAAAAAAGGATATGCAGGGAAAGGAACAGCAAAGGGCACATGGTGTATTGCCTGGATCCACTTGCAGACAACAGGATTCAATCTAGTTGAAGTGGAAGGGGATTTATTCCAGGATATTACATGCTTTACAGACTCTTTGGGGAGGCTGAAGAAACAGATTCCAGATTGATCTTTTAAGATCACTGCCCAAAGCCACCCTGTAGAACTAAAGAAGTGACTGGCTCTTCTCTGATTCAGCAGACCTCAACCATGCAGGGAGACGGCAGCCACAGCTGCAGACTCCAGAGCCATACCGCCTGCCACGATCGGGAAGCTACCCTGACAGGGAGTTGGCACCATCAGGAACCCCCCTGGGTAGGTCCTGCTCGTGCTGCTGGATCCAGAACCGTGCTGTGCCCAGCGCAATCTACACGGGCTAAATACTTGCCCTGGGCAGTGCTTTTCAATGTCCCACAGGCCAGTCAACGGGCACTGCTTACAGAGAGGTGACACCTCCACGATGGTGCTGTCAGCAGAAGTATTAGAAGCAGACTTTCCAAACTTGCATTAATGTTTCCAAATAATGGGACCTAAAGTGCTATTGAGCCCTAGATGCAGAAGAACTGGGGAAATGCAGTGAAAACTCTGGTTTTCCAGCTCCTGAGATACGGGGCAGCACATAGGAAGAGTGTCAGCGGGGATGCTGGGTGACTCAGTTCACGTGCACAGCACGGTCCTCCGCTTTGGTCACTCACCTCTCATCATGCCCTTCTTCCCATATTTAGGCTTTTGAACATCAACAATTCATCATGCAGTAAAAAATAGAACTCGTTTTGGGTTCTCTTCCAAGATGGCGACAGAGGAGGCTCCTAAGATCTCCTCCCGCTGTGGACTCACTGCACAGCTATCCACAGAGCAACTCCATCTCTGTGGGTGGAAGAAGTTCAAAAACCAGCTGAGTGACTCCTACACATTGGGCGAATGAGGAAATACCCACCTTGAACTGGTAGGAAAGGCTGAGACACACTCACCGTAAACCCCACTCCTGGCACATCTCAGTCCAGTAGGGAGGAACAAAGAATTTGGACCCCACGGCAAGCACACCAACTTTTAAGACTCTCAAATGAGGGACAAGCCCCTCAAACATCCAGCTCTGGAAGCCAATGGGATTTGTGTCTAGGAAACCCACAAGCCTGTATACAGCAAACAAAGAAACAATTTTTAACAGTCTCTAGAGGGAGCACTTTGTGGCTTTCTGCCAGAGGCCCAGGAAACAGACGAAAAGCCCCACCTCCCGGTTTTTCCCTGAAAAGGGTCTATTTGCATATACACTACAAGCCTGAGGCCCAGGCTTCTACTCTAGCTCACATCCAGGGGCTAGAGGCCGCCTACTCTCCTCCCCCAAGACTAGGGAATCAGCGGATGCCTCCTCAGTAGCCTTCTAACCCACTCCAAATTGTCAGTATCTCCCTCAAGGGAGTGCGTACATACACCGGCACCCCAGCACTAGCAGCTGTCACCCCAGGGATGGGTCCCCGCATCTCCCGGCTCTGATAGCCCACAGGGCTTGCATTCATGAGTGCTGCGGGACTGTAGCAAACACAGAAACAGTTCTCAATAGGTGCAGGAGCACCCCCCACTGCTACACACCCAGGCCAAGTATAGAGAGCAGGCAAAAACGCTCATCTCCCAGTTTTTCCCTAGAAGTGCCCTAACGATATATTTTCCTAGCTACTCTCTGACAGTCCAGCTTCCAATCAACCTGCATCTAGGTGCTGACTGTAGTGCT
Organism: Globicephala melas; assembly: GCF_963455315.2. Taxonomy (NCBI): domain Eukaryota; kingdom Metazoa; phylum Chordata; class Mammalia; order Artiodactyla; family Delphinidae; genus Globicephala; species Globicephala melas. The sequence continues at coordinate 101,752,377 of NC_083324.2, forward strand.
CCCCTTTGAGACACTGATGGGCCTTGGCACCCCCTCTACTACTGGGAAGCACCAGGAACAAAGAAGATGGCTTGGACAGTTACAGAGGTTTGAGAGACAAACAAGACCTCAGGCTGGGCTGACTGATGAGGTTCTCCTACCTGAGACCATTCCATCCAGACTGGAAGAGGTAGCTGTTTTATCAAATGTGCAGAAACCAACACAGAGAACCAAGAAAAATGAAGAAACAGGAATATATTCCAAACAAAAGAACAAGAAAAAACTCTAGGAACAGACCTTAATAAAATGGAAATAACTGACTTACCTGACAGACAGTTCAACATAACAGTCATGAAGATGCTCACTGAGGTCAGGAGAACAATGATGAACAAAATGAGAATTTCAACAAAGAGATAGAAAATATTAAAAAGCACCAAACAGAAATCACTGAGCTGGACACTGTAATACCTGCACTGAAAAATACAATAGAGTAATTCAACAGCAGACTAGGTCAGGTGTAGGAAAGAAACAGTGAACTCAAGGACAGGGCAGTGGAATTCGTCCAATAAAAGGAGCAAAAATTAAAAAAAAAAATAACAAAAAAGAGTGAAGACAGCTTAAGGGACTTATGAGACACCATCAAACAGACCATTCATTACATGCACTATAGGGGTCCCAAAAGGAGGACAGAGAGAGTGGGGCAGAAAGCTTATTCAAAGAAATAATGGCTGAACACTTCCCTAACCTGGGGAAAGAAACAGGCATCCAGATCCAGGAATCCTAGGGGTCCAAACAGGATGAATCCAGAGAGACCCACACTGAGGCCCATCATAAGCAAATGGTCAAAAGTTAAAGACAACGAGAGAATCTTAACAGCAGCAAGAGAAAAGCAACTTGATAGGTACAAGGGAAACCCCATAAGACTATCAGCAGATTTTCTAGCAGAAACTTTGCAGGCCAGAAGTGAGTCTCGTGATATACTCAAAGTGCTGAAAGGAAAAAAAATAACCTGTCAATAGAGAACATTCTACATGACAAAGTTGTCCTTCAGAATTGAAGGAGAGGTAAAGAGTCTTCCAGATAAGGAAAAGCTGAAGGAGTTCATCACCACTAGAGCAGCCTTACAAGAAATGTTACAGGGACTTCTTCATGGTGAAATGAAAAGATGCTAATTAGTAAAATAAGACATATCAAAGGATAAAACTCACTGGTAAAGGTAAGTATAGAGTTAAATTCAGAAAGCTCTGATGTTTTAATGGTGGTATGTAAATCACTTATATTTGTAGTATAAAGATAAAAAATATAAAATATTAAAATAACTATAACTATAATAATTTGTTAATGGATACACAATGTAAACAGATGTAAATTGTGACACCAAAAATGTAAAATGCATGGGAAGGAAAGTGTATACATACAGAGCTTCTGTATATGTTTGAAGTTAAGTTGTTAGCAGCTAAAAATTGTTACAAATGAAAGATGTTTTATAAAAGCCCCATGGTAACTACAAACAAAAACCTATAGTAGACACACAAAAGAGAAAAAGAAAGAAATCTAAGGATACCACTACAGAAAATTATCAAATCACAAAGGAAGAGAATGAGAGAGGAAGAAAGGAATCACAAAACAACCAGAAAACTATTGACAAATAGACAATTGTAAGTCCACACATATCAATACTTACTTTAAATGTAAGTGGACTAAATTCTCAAATCAAAAGACATAGTGTGGCTGAATGAAAGAAAAGACCCATTTATGTGATGCCTACAAGAGACTCATTTCAGCTTTAAGGACACAAACATACTGAAGGGGAAGGAATGGAAAAAGATATTGCATGCCTATGGAAACCAAAAGAAAGCAGTAGCTATACTTATGTGAGACAAAATGGACTTTAAGCCAAAGACTGTAACAAGAGACAAAGAAGGTCATTATATATGATAAAGGGGTTAACTCATTAAGAGGATATAACATCTGTAAATATTTATGCACCCAACATAGAAGCACCTGAATGTATAATACAAGCATTAACAAGTATTAACAGACCTGAAGGGTGAAATAGACAGCAATACATTAATGGTTGGGGACTTCAATGCCCCACTTACAATAAGGGATAGATCATCCAAACAGAAAATCAATAAGGAAACAGGACATTAAACTACACATTAGACCAGATAGACCTAATAGATATTTACATAACATCCAAGAGCAGCAGAATACACATTCTTCACAAGCACACACGAAACATTCTCCAGGATAGATTATATGTTAGGCCACAAAACAAGTCAATAAACTCAAGAAGATTGAAGTCAAGCGAAGCATCTTTTCTGACTATAATGATATGAAACTAGAAATCAATTACAAGAAGAAACATGGAAATTTCAGAAATATGTGGAGATTAAACTATATGTTCCTGACCACCCAATGGGTCAGAAAAGAAATCAAGAGAGAAATTTGAAAATATCTGAGACAAATGAAAATGAAAATACAACACACCAAAACTTATGGGATGTAGAAAAAGCAGTTCTAAGCAGAAATTTTATAGCGATAAATGCCTGCATTAAGAAAAAAGGAAGATCTTACATAAACAACCTAACTTTATACCTCATGGAATGAGAAAAAGAACAAACTAAGCTCAAAAGTAGCAGAAGGAAAAAATAACAAAGGTCAGAGAAGAAATAAATGAAATAGAGACTAAAAAGATAATAGAAAAAATCAATGAAACTAAGAGCTGGTTTTTTTTTAAGATAAACAAAATGGACAAACTTTTAGCTAGACTTATCAAGAAAAAAAGAGGACTCAAATGAAATTAGAATGAAAGAGGAGAAATTACAACTGACACCACACAAATACAAAGGATCATAAGAGACTATTATGAATAATTATATGCCAACAAATTGGACAACCTAGAAAAAAATGGATAAATTCCTAAAACATATACCCTACCAAGACTAAATCATAAAGAAATAGAAAATAGGAGCAGACCAATGACTAGTAAGGCGATTGAATCAGTGATCAAAAACCTCCCAACAAATAAAACTCCAGGACCAGATGGCTTCACTGGTGAATTCTACCAAAACATACAAAGATGAATGAATAATCCTTCTCAAACTCTTCCAAAAAAATAAAAGGATGGAAGACTTCCAAACTAATTTTATGAGGCCAGCATTACTCTGATAGCAAAACCAGACAAGGCCAATTCAAGAAAAGAAAATTATAGGCCAATATCCCTGATGAATGTAGATGCAAAAATCTTCAACAAAATATTAGCAAGCTGAAATCAATGGCACAATAAAAGGACATACACCGTGATCAAGCAGGATTTGTTCCAGGGATGTAAGGATGGCTCAGCATCAGCAGTCAATCAACATGATACGCCACATTAACAAAATGAAGTCGAAAAATCGTACTATCTTCTCAACAGATGCAGATAAAGCATTCGGCAAAATGCAACATACGTTTATGATAAAAATCTCAACAAATTGTGTATAGAGGAAACATACCTCAACATAATAAAGACTAAATATGACAAACCCACAGCTAACATCATACTCAGCCGTGAAAACCTGAAAGCTTTTTCTGTAATATTGGGAACAAAACAAGGATGCCCACTCTTGCCACTTTTATTCAACTTAGTACTGGAAGTCACAGCAATTAAGCAAGAAAAATAAATAAAAGGCATCCAAGTCAGAAAGGAAGAGGTGAAATTATCTCTATTTGCAGATGACTTGATATTATATATAAAACCCTAAAAAGACTCCACCAAAAAACTGTTAGAACTAATCAATGAATTCAGTAAAGTTGCAGGTTACAAAATTAACATGCAAACATCAGTTGCATTTCTCTACACTAACAATGAACTGTCAGAAAGAGCAATTAAGAAAACAATCATATACAATAGCACCAAAAAAAAAAAAAAAAAAGCTCCTAAGAGTAAATTTAACCAAAGAGGTGAAAGATTTGTATCTAAAAAGAGACTGCTGAAAGAAATTGAAGAAGACACAAATAAATGGAAAGATATTTTTTTGCTCATGGACTGGAAGAATTAATATTAAAATGTCTATGCTATCCAAAGTGATTTACAGATTAAATGTAATTCTGTCAAAATTCCAATGGCATTTTTCACAGAAATAGAAAAAACAATCCGAAAGTTAGTATGGAACCACAGAAGACCCCAGATAGCCAAAGCAATCTTAAAAAAGAAGAAGGAGGCATTCCCCCTGTCTGATTTCAAACTAAACTAAAAGCTACGGTAATCAGAAGAGTATGGCCTTGGAACAAACACAGACACATAGATCAGTGGAACCGAATAGAGAGACCAGAAATGAACCATGTATATATGGTCAATTAAGTTATGACAAAGGAGCCAAGAATACACAAGGGGGAAAGGACAGTTTCTTCAATAAACGGTGTTGGGAAAACTTTATAGCCACATGCAAAAGAATGAAACTGGCCCCTCTATTACACCATACATAAAAATCAACACGAAATGGATGAAAGACTTCAACATAAGACTTGAAACTGTAGAACTCCTAGTAGGAAAGAGGGGGTAAGTTCCTTGATATCAGTCTTGGCAATGTTTTTTTTGTTTGTTTGTTTGTTTGTTTTGGATTTGACACCAAAAGCAAAAATAAACAAATGGAACTATATCAAATTAAAAAGATTCTGTACATCAAAGGAAATGATCAACAGAGTTAAAGGGCAACCTATGGAATGAGAAAAATATTTGCAAATCATATATCTAATAAGGGGTTATTATCCAGAATAATATAAAGAACTCCTACAGTTCAACAACAAAATAATGAGCAAAGGAGTTGAATAGATATTTCTTCAAAGAAGATGTACAAATGGCTAAATGAGCATATGAAAAGGTGCTCAACATTGCTAATTATCAGAGAAATGCAAGTCAAAACCACAATGAAGTATCACCTCAGGCCCATTAGGATGGCCACTATCAAAAAAATCGAGAAAATAACAAGTGCTGGTGAGGCTGTGGAGAAATTGGAACTCTTGTGCACTGTTGGTGGGAATATAAAAGGGTGCGGCCATCATGGACAACAGTATAGAAGCGCCTCAAAAAATTAAAAATAGAACTACCATTTGATCTAGTGATCCCACTTCTGGGCGTATATCCAAAGGAAATGAAAACAGGATCTCGGAGAGATTCTGCACTCCCACGTTTTTGGCAGCATTATTCACAATAGCCAAGATACGGAAACAACTTAAGTGTTCATCAGTGGATGAATGGATCAAAAGGACGTGGTGAATATGTATAAAATGGAACATTATTCAGCCACGAGCAAGAAGCACATCCTCCTGTTTGTGACAACATGAATGGCCTTGAGGGTGTTATGCTGAGTGAAATAAATCAGACAGAAAGACAAATACTGTATGATATCACTTATATATGGAATCTAAAAAGGCTGCACTCAGGGAAGCAGACTGGAATGGTGGTAACCAGGGGCTAGGGGGTGGAAGAAAACGGGAGATGTTGGTCAAAGATTACAGTCTTCCAGTTAGAAGCTGAATAAGTTCCTGGGATCTAAGGTACAGCATGGTGGTTGTAGTTAACGACACTGTATTATATACTTGAATTGCTAGGAGAGTACCTGTTAAATGTTCTCCACACGAAAAGGAAATGGATTATGTGATGCAGGTGTTAGCTAATGCTATGGTTGGAATCATTTTGCAATATATAAGTGTATCTAATCAACATTGTACACCTTAACCTTATACAGTGTTATATGTCAATTTTATCTCAATAAAGCTAGAAAAGTAAAAGAACTCATTTTCCTCCCCAAAGGGGAAACCTAAGTCCCGTCAGCCACTGTATTCGTTTCTCGTGGAAGGTCGACATTCTCCTCTATGTCCTAGTCTAGTTCAGTCATAATCCTTTCTTGATACCTCATAACCATAGAACGAATTATAAAACACATCCTGTATGAAATATTAGGGGCTATAGGAGGAGAAAGAAAATGACTTGGATGTAATAGAGAAAAGAAGGAAAAATGTTATTACAGTCCTCGTTTTCTCAAGACTTTTGAGTCTGAAGTTGGACTCTTTAACAGACTTTCTTTAGCCTGATCACACGTTTTTCTCTCGCCCTCATCCTGTGCCTCTGCTGGGTAGAGCTCTTTGTCTGTTGGGGAGATCCAAGTCCTTATTCCCGAGAGCTCCTGTTTCTGGGTGGTCTTTCTTCTACTGAGATGCTGTCGTCTCCGTGATGCTAGCTTCCGTGACTGGACACCCAGCCTCAGCCGTGATTTCCTGGGCACCGTCAGTATCCTGATCTGCAGAGACACTTCACAGAGACGCTGTCAGACCTGTCACAGCCCGAAGTGGTAGAGCTTCTCGCACGCGGCCCGAGTGAAGCCCTGGCCTCCTCTCAAAGTTGGCAGGCTAATGGGTGATTTGGGAAACGGGGCTGGCTGTGGCTCACGTGTAGTTCATATTAGTTTCTAAACAGAGTCCTGTCAAGTGCCGAGGCTGCTTGGTGGCAGCAGAGGTGCACGTGCTCTCTTGCCTCTGGCTTTGCGCAGGGAGCGATGCCCGTCGCCCCCCGGCCCTGGACACAGCAGTTCTGCTGAGGGAGCAGGTTGACTCTTGGGGGGCAACGTCCACCCTCTGGCCCACGTCCAGGTGTCAGATGTCCTTGCTTCTTCTCAGCAGGCTTGGGAAGAGTGAGAGCACCCAGGTGGGGGGCCTGCATGATGTCCTTGGGACGCGGAAGTGACCACGGTCCCCTGCAGGTGGAATCGAGAGAGAAGATGGGGCCTGGCACAGAGTCGGACTGGAGCTGCCCTGCTGTTCCTAGCAGGTAAAATGAGATTGCTTCTGGTGGTTTTACTGGGAAACAGAAAAAAGCGTTTCCCAAATTGACAGCTGCCTGTGGGGTGCCCGGGGCTGTGCTGCGTCGTTATGGTAACGAAACTACAGCAGAACAACAGGTGCACGTGGGGTCATCAGATGATGGAATTAACAGTGCACCTGTCACCCCCAGGACCCTCTGTAGTCCACGCTGGTCCAGCAGGGGAGTTAAGTGGGAGTCACGGAGCACCCTTACATCTTCGGTTCTTTGGCAGTTCACCCAGGGGCATGACATCGCTTTGGATGGACCCTTCTGGTGGGGAGGTGGCCCAGGGTCTTCAGCTTGGTCCTTCTCACCTTAACAGTCCTGCCTCCTTAGGTGAGGAGGGGCGTGGGGTTCCGTATTGAGGGTCCTCTATTCCAACTCTGTGTTCAGCAGCTGGAAAAATAACCAGAGGGTAAGTTTATAGATCCACAGGGTTCGCAGTGAGAAGGACTTGAGCCCAAGCTCCATTTATCCCTTGGCCCCCGTGACCTTTACTGTATGACCGTCCTGCCACTTTGGCCACAGGGCGTCAGTGGCCTGTCTTCTGATGCTAATGGGATCTTTCCTGCTTAAAACTCAACTACGTCAGATAACTTAGTGGTCTGCATGCGTTTTCCTCATAGACTCCCCAAAGGAATTTAATTAGTTAATTGATTGATTGATTGATTGATTAATGAATTTATGGCTACGCTGGGTCTCCATTGCCGCGCACAGGCCCTCTCTAGTTGCGGCGATCGGGGGCTACCGCTGTGCACAGGCCTCTCTTCTCATTGTGGTGGCTTTTCTTGTTGCGGAGCACGGGCTCCAGGCGTGTGGGCTTCAATAGTTGTGGCACGCAGGCTCAGTAGTTGTGGCGCGCAAGCTCTAGAGCACAGGCTCAGCAGTTGTGGCGCGTGGGCTTAGTTGCTCTGCGGCGTGTGGGATCCCCCGGACCAGGGCTCGAACCCGAGTCCCCTGCACCGGCAGGCGGACTCCCAACCACTGCGCCACCAGGGAAGCCCTTCCCAAAGGAATTTTGAAAAACAGTTTACATCTCACACGTTTAACTTGACAGCTCACACTTTTCTGATAGGTGTAGATAGTTAAAACGGATCACAGACCACTATAAAGTTTAAAATGCTGCATGATAACATCCAAGAAAGGTGACATTTTTGTTGACATATGTTCAGAGTTAAAAGAAAACCCCAAATTTTCAAATGTCCAAGAAGAGGCATTTGAAAATATTTTTAAAGTGAATAGCATGCTGGCCACACCCCAGGAGCAAGAAGACACGCATGTGAAGACACTGGGATCTTAGGATGTGTTGTCACCACAGGAGAACCTGGCTTGTCCTCACTGATGCACTTGGTCCACTGGCTTTAATCCTCCGAGCCTCAGTTTGATCCGCTGTGAATGGTGATAATAACATCTTCCACACGGCCTCGCTGGGACAGCTAAAGGAGACGACGTTCCTTGCAGGTCTCACATTCTCCGCGGGACACCTAGCTGACAGCACGGCGCACTCCAGAAACAGAGTTTTCTTCGTGGCCACAGCATTAAGGGTTTAAGATCATAAAGTCTCAGATCTAAAGATAAAGAGGCAGAGCTAGAGATGCCAAGAGCTCCTTGGGACTTGGGGCTGTGATTTCCCAAGGCTCCGTCGGAGGTGAATTCTGTGTCATCTTGAGAAAGGTTTGGCAGGTGCTTCTTCCTTTGCCCCCCAGCCCCCCTATTTGTAATTCCTGGCGAAGCAGGTGTGGACGTTCCCTGCAGCAAGAGGCAGCAACGCAGGCTACTTCCCCACGGATGCGTGAAGAGTGCTGGAAGGCCCGCGTGCGTCCTCCCTGGCAGCTGCGAACTCGGGGCTGCGCTGAGATGCTGGGACGCAAGGTGGTGGCTGGTGCCCGATGGCTGCGGCGAGCAGAAGGCCCTCCCGTGGACCAGCTGTGGGCAAGGTGGGAGCCAAAGGCCAGCCTTTGCTGTCGGAAGCCTGGAGACTTGGGGCTGCTCCCCTGCAGCGTGACTTAGTGTAACCTGACCACTCCCACTGGGAGTGAAGCAGGGTGGCCACGATAGGTGCTGGGCGTCAGGACCCCAGGTTTCCGGTGTTACTGGCAAACCGAGGCTGGTTTTCTCTGAGCCTTAATTTCCTCATCAGTAAATGAAGGAAACTGAACTAGACTTTCTCTCAGTCGTTTTATGAGTCCATTAGTGTCTCTCTCTCTCTGTGTCTCTCTGTCTCTCTTTTATCTCGTACCCATCTATCATTTATCCATCTATTATCTATCTATTTATCTGTAACTGTCCATCTGTCCGTCCTTAGTCTAGAGACTAAGGTGAATGACTAAGTAAACCGTAATATTTTTGCTATGGTCTGAATGTTTATGTCCACCAAATTTCATATGTTGGAAACCTCATTCCCAGTATGATGATGGTAGGAAGTGATGCCTTTGGGGATGATTAGGTCCGAGGATGGAGCCCTCATGAAAGGGATTAGTGCTCTTACAAAAGAGGCCCCACAGAGCTCCCTCACCCCTTCCGCCTCGTGAGGACCCAGGGAGAAGCCACCCGTCTGCATCTCAGATGGGGCCCTCACCCGACCGTACTGGCACCCTTCCAGCCTCCAGAACTGCGAGGAAGAAACATCTGCTGCTTCTAAGCTGCTTAGTCTGTGGCATTTTGTTAGAGCATCTCAAAAGGACTACGACAATTTTCACAAAATTCAAATCTTAAATTCCACTCACCATTCTGTGTGAAAGCAAGCTTAAAAGAAGGAAGCAAACCTGGTCACGGACTTTCCCTTAGACGCCGTTACTTCTGAGATGAAGAAGAGTTATGCATTTTTGCTTTGAACAAGACTTTTGTTTCTTGGGAGGGCCTTGCAGACAGAGAGAATTCAAAAAGGAGCTCTTGAATTTCACAGCTGGAAAAGGCATCTAAGCAAACACACCCTAATCAAAATAGCTTTGCCCCTCTTCTTACATCAATTCACTGAAGCAAAAAGAAACTCCCTCTTACTGGAAACTCAATTCCTGACAGATGGAGAAAAAGGGGTAGGCACCTGACGAAAATAACACAACGAAGTGACATGGCAACCTTGTGGTGAGAGGCTCCATGCAAAAGGGAGACACCTGCAAGAAAACGAGAAGATTTTCAGGAGAAATTTCCATTGTGAAAGCAACGCTTGGTGAAAAGTCCTGTTGTGTGATTCTGTAAGGGATCTGGCAAGGGAAACATGACTCCCGTCCTGAGGAAAGGAGAAAGGGCCGCAGGCTAAGATTCTGGGGTGAGGAGGAACCCTTAGGTGCAAAGGGAATTTTGCCATTGGTTATCAGGTCAACTCCTGCACCAGAAGCATCAATAAACTCTCCCAAGTAGTTTCTCTCTTTTCTTTGGTTAAGATTTGGTTCCACTGCATGTAAAGGAAAACCTCAAAGAGCAGTGACTTGCACATATAGGAGTTTACTCTGTGATGGAAAGCAGGTCCGCGCCTAGGCATTCCTGGGTAATGCAGCAGCACAGTGGCACCAGGGACCCAGGCCTCTTCCGACTCTCTGTTCCCAGGTGCATTTTCAGGGAAACCTCATGGTCCAAAATAATCAATGGGCCTCCTGCCATCACATCTGTATTCCAGAGCAGGAAAAAAAGAGCCATGAATGGGCAAAATGGGCTCACTACCCAACAGAGTTATCTCATGAAGAGATCTGCCCAGAACTCCCGCCACACTGTGAACGTAGTCACCCGCTGATACTTGTCAGGAAGGCTGGGCAGTGCAGCCTGTCAGGTGGGCATGTGGCCCCTCCCAAGGGAAAACAGGGCTCTGGGACTAAATCGGGGAGAAGGGAAACTGTGAGGTGACTAACAGCTTCTGCCACGTTATTTTTCCAACTTTTGTCTGTGAGACAGTTATTGGGATCAGTTATAGATTCAGAAATAATACAGCATACGAACCTATCCGTTGAGAAAACGGTGCCTTGGCCCTAAATCCTGAAATTTCTCATACAGCTTAGTTGAGGAACAGGTTCTTCAGGAGCTGTTTGCAGGCTGGTGTTTCCCAAATGTGTTCTCGCAGCTAGTCATGGGCCATCCAGGGCTGTCACAGATGCAACCTGAAAAACGCTTTCAGCAGCAAATACATTTGAAACTGATTGCTCCCAGGACTTTAACACACTAAAGTGCTCTGTGACTCTCAGAAACAGTGGCTCCCCAAAGCATCTGACTGCAGTCTTTCCCCTGAGCAGTCCCTAGATGACTGCTCCAGGGACCGCACTTTCTGAGCTGCCTTGTAGGTTACAACGCCCTGGGCTGGGAGCGTCTCATTTAACTGGGTGATTTGTGACCATCTAACTGAAGACCCAGAAATAGAGAATTGTTTCCTCATTATCAAAGATAGATTGGATCCTCTGTGCTTTAAAATGTAGGTATTATTATTATTATGCAGATAGGTAAAGCCAACAGATGAGCAGAGGACTGCCATCGGGAAGACAGTTTATCAGTACAAGTTCCAAGAGGAGGGGTGTGCCGCGCCAGGGAGGCCCGCGCAGGGAAACAGCAGGGTCCGTCAGAAGGCAGAAGGTGTGAGAAGCGCCCAGAGCTTTTCCTGTGGTTTCCACGTGAAGGAATAGACAAGGCAGGGGAAGCAGGTCTAGGACGGGCTATTTTGGGTATTGCCATGTGCTCTGGGGCATGGGGCCTGTCCCTGCCTTGAGGGAAAGTGGACCAGAGCATGGGGGCCCGTCAGAAGGTGGGGCTGTGGGCTGGCGACTGGTGGGCAGGCAGGCTGGCAGGTGAGCCCTTCGCCATCTCTACGAGTTGGCTATGCCGGGAGGAGCAGTCTCTCACCTCAAGGGGCCCCAGATGCCAGAGCTTTGGGAACTTGGAAAGTAGGGGTCGATGCACCAGGGGAGGGAGCAGGGTTCCCCCAATGTCCCTCCCCCCGCCTCGCCTCGGGCTTACCTGTGCTCCAGCTGCCCTGGTCCCGGTGCATCTGGGGAGTTGCCCCACAGGACTCTCCTCCGCCGATGCCTCCCATGACGGTAGCTGAAAATGTAAGAAGTGAAGCTACTAGAAAAGTCATCGCCCTCCTTCATCACACATCTGCACGCAGGACCCTCCGACACGGGCCCAGGCCCTCGTCTGTCTGGGCAGCTTTCCCCGTCCTCAGGCAGGGAATGAGCTGGACGGCCCTGCACCTGTTTCATCCTTAGCGAGGCCCCGCGTGGCTCCCGGGGTCATGGGGGAGGGGAGGAGGACATCGTCTTCTGTGAACCCTCAGCTCGGTGTGTTCTTGGAGCAGGTGCTCACAGGTGAGAGGTGAGGGTGTGGACGGGCGTCCCTCCTGGTCCCCGCATCCGCAGGCGTTTCTTGCTTCTCCTGGGTCACTGCGGAGCATATGACCTCCCAACGTCTCCCCTGCCCCCTACCCCCGGGGGGCCCGCTGGGGAAGCCGGTTAGCGAGTCAGCTGGCCGGGGACAACGGGGCACAGAGGGATTCGTGCTGAGCCAAGAGACCATCCCGCCTCTGGGACTCATTTTGAAATGTTTTCAGGTGCTGCGCTGGTCACATTAAACCCACCCCTGTAGACTGGCCGGGGGGACCTTGAGTTGATGGCCTTCTAGTGTACGTGGGTTATTTTATTTTCTTAACACCCTTGAAGAGGTGGCATTACCACCATGGCCCTTTGAGGAAGCAGGTTCGGGGGGGCATTTGGGAGCTGGGCAGAGCGGAGGCTCCAGGGCCCGCGCCCAGCAAGCGTCTGACGAGCGGCCTGCCCTCCTGACTTCAGTCTTGTCTCCAAAATGCTGTGGGACCTGCCGTAGGAAAAGGACAAGAGAAATGGAGACAACGTGGCTGCAAAGGGTGGAAGTACTGCGCAAGCAGAGCCGCGGCACAGTTCTCGGAACTTAGCAGGTCTTCAACAGATAGTGCCCGAAACTGAAACAAGCCGTAAGTTCCGTTTTTTTCAACACCATATGCTCAGTACAGCGGACCGCCTGGAAGCTGAGGGTGCGCTGGGCTGGCAGAGCTTAAACCTCGCACCGGGACGTCGGGGGATGGCGCCGGCAGGGAGGCCGGCCGCAGGGAGGCGGAGGGAATGCCTGGGCTCCCGCAGGGCCCGGAACGCTCCGCCCCCGCGAGGCCCGCGGCCGTGGAGCTGCGGCTCTCACTCCAGTGCGATGAGCGCGGCGGGTCCTCCCCTTCCTTCTCAGCAGCCGAGCTGTGGGACGGATGGGTCCGCGCCCGGATCGCCCTGCGAGCACACGCGCGTCGGCGGCTGCGCACGGCGACGAGGCCATGTGTTACCCAGGTGTCTGGAGCTCTTCAGGCCTTGGAGATGGTTCCAGTTTGGGGAGTGAGAAGAACCAGAGCAGGCCTGCTTTCCCCGCCGGCTGGTCAGAGCTCTCACCGGCCGTCTGTCTGATTGGACAGCCGTCAGCCAGGAGCTGAGGCCCGGCGGGCTGCCGGCGACCCCTCGACCTCACTTAAGGAAAGACGGTCTGGTCTCCTCGCCTGTCCTGGTTGGAGCCCGGCCTCCCCTCTGGAAGAAGGGCCCCGACGGCCTTCGGGCTCACTGGTTCTGAGCCCTGGCTCTGGCGAGGATCTTGTCCCGGGGCCCGGAAAGAACGAGGACGGGGTTTTGAGCATAAGCAGAAACGTCCCCAGGCCGCCCAGACCCCACGCATCTACGCGACCGACCCACCGCGAAGGGTCTCTGAAGGTCACGCACTTGAAAGCAGTCTCGAGGGGCCTCAGAGCTGCGCCTGTGGGACCAAGGCTGGAGGCTGGGAGACCATCCCGGGCCTTTGCTTTAAAGCGTTGCACCAACAACGGGAACCTCGGCTAGGAAATTAGTTGCCGCCATCTGCTGAGGTCCTGCTGCGAGCTGCCCTCTGTCCTCAGGGGACTGAGGCCGCAGGTGAGGCCAGGTCAGCAGTGAGGACAGGCAGGCAGGACGTCGAGGCGAGGGTGGGCACGAGGGGCACTCTGCACACTCTCCACCTCCGCCCGTGCGCTCCCGCTGCTCTTTGTCTATTTTATTGCTTTTGCAAATCAAAGGCATTGCTAAGGTCTATTATTTATCTACTTTTGGTTTAAAAATGATGCTTCCCGATTACTGAGTAGACACAAAGAGAGGAGTTCCCCAAAGCCAGGACCGCTGAGCATAGAGTGAAACCCAAACACCAGCACAAAAGCAGACCTGGCAGAGATCAGCCGATTATTTGGATCCATTAGACGACAAATAGATTTTATCCAAATGAGCAGTCTCGCAACTACACACTAATCAAGCAAGACAGAGAAATGCCAAAACTACTCTGTGCTTTTGCAGACAGTGGGAAAATTTATAACTTCTGCTATAAAATGGATCCAAAAATACTTCCTTGCTTTACATGAAAACTCCATGAGCTTCTTCAGAGGATACTTGAATTCCCCAAGAACGTGGCCTCGTTTGAATGCAACCCCTGTCACCTTGTGACCCCTAATAATGTTCCCGAATGGGATCCCCTTGGGCGAAGTACCTCCTCCCACAGTTTCCCTAGGGTCGTGTTCCTCCGCTCACGGGATGCTGACCACCCGGGTGCCTGGGATCCTGCCTCTGCGGCCAGGGGAGTGGACCCTGGAGGATTTTGAGGTCTCTGTTGCTTTTACAAATGGAACCGTTGTTACTGAGAGCAGAGGCGAATCATTTTATTCCTTCCTTTCTTTGGGCAAAACCTTCATTCCCTTCGGACCACGGAAAGCCGTTCTTTAAAAGAGCGTTATTTATTTGGCAGTATCTGTTATATCGTGGTTTGTTTATTTTTAATTGGTGTGTGAGTGGCTCATGTAGGCCAACCTCCCCTACCTGGAAGGTCTGGGCTCTCTAGATCATAAGGTGGCTCTGGAATTCGATCTTGACATCACTGTGCTTGAAACAATAGAGGACAGGATGGATTCAAGGTGTCCTTGGGGAGCCGGGGCTGGGCCAGGGAATGAACACACCTGCAGGAAGGAAGCCTGTGAGCCCCTCCTTCCGGTTTGTTTGCCCCGGGGTGGCTGAGGGAGGGAAGATGCTTCCCTGGAAGCATCTGAGAACTCAGGTGCGCTTCCGACAGCTGTAACGATGGTTGTGATTGCACTTGGCCGATGCTTCATAGCTTTCGGAGCAGCGTTCGGGGCGTGTGCCAGTTTCTGGCGCGTGTCAACCGCGTCAGCGCTGGAGCATCTTGGAGACGCGGGGCGGCGGTAGAAACGAGAGGTGTGAGGGCTGATGGGGCCCCTGGTCCCAGCCGCTCTCAAGTTTCCTGAGTAGTTTTGCTTTTTATTTTTAGAGGAGTCTTAGATCACGGGGTGAGCAGTGAGAAGAATGAAAACAGAAAATCCTGGCCATGTGGGGAAATGTCTGAGTCCGATACTGAGTAAGGCTTTTAAAAAAAAATAAAAAAATAAGTAATAATAATAACAGGGCAGGGTGACCTCACGCTTTTTACCTGTGTGCATCTATTGATCGCCAACAGATTGTGTTTCTGGAATAATTAAACAGGCCAAAATTCCAATAGAATAGGATTCGTCGAAGTCCTGCAACTGCCTGTGGATACCATGATGTCGTTTATTTTAAATGATAGTTTTAAAAGATTAAGATGTGTTTATTGACAAATATTTGCAAAAAACGAACAAAAAACCACCCATAATCGACCATCCAGGTATAACTACTGTTAATGTTTTTGTGTTTTTCCTTTCTAGTCTTTTCTTTTTTCATACATTTATACATATGTATTACAAAATCCATTAGGAGAACAAGGGACCCTGACAGAGGGCTTTTTGTCCAGGATGGCAGGGTTGGCTCACTAATTAGAAATTGATGATATACAATATACTGACAGAACACAAGAGAAAAATAATCCAGTCATTCCACAGTGTCTAAAAAGGGACTTATAAAAGGGCACCATTCGTTTTTTTAAGCTTTGTTTAAAAAAATGCAAGAGTAGACAGAATGGTCTAATGAACCCCCATGTCCCCACCACACAGCTTCACCTATGAGCGCTGTTTTCTTTTTTTCAAGTTTTATTGAGGTATAATTGACAAAATCGTATATATTTAATGTGTACCAACTATGGCTACTCTTGTTACATCTGTACCCCAAGCACTTCCCTCTCTCTTATGTTATTTTGAACCAACCCCCAGACGTTATATCATTTCATCCATTCGTAGTTAGTACTTATCCCTTAGAGGTGAGGATTCATAAACAGCCCTGATGCCATTATCACACCAAAAACCGAGCGATACTCCCTCAATGCCATCAAACGTCCAGTAAGTGCTGCAATTTCTCGTCGTCTCACGAATGTCATAATCTTTTCGTAGCTGTTTATCTGGACCAGGATCCAGGTGAATCCCACCCACTGGAACTGGTAGATGTCTTTTAAGCCTCTTTTCACCTAGAAGCATCTCCCTCCCCCTCAACCTTTCTCTCCTGGAGAGAAGCCGGAACGTGTGTGCCGGTGCATGGCCTTTGAGGACAAAACAGCTGTGTAGGGTGTGCTTACATTTGGGGGCAGGTGTTGAGGAAAGGGGATGATGCTGGCGGGACCTGAGAGCCCGCAGGAGGATCCGACCCCGGGGAGGGAGCAGGTGTCAGCACAGAAACCCCCGTGACCCAGGAAAGGGAGGGAGATGCTGCCCGATCTCCTCTCTCCCTGGAGATGACTTCTTTGCTCCCAGCTCAGTCTCCGGAGAGACGGAAGTGTGTGACTTGCACTGGAAAGTCAGTGTACAGGCCATTCACATGATCTCAGCTCCCTTTTCCCCCTCAGGCCTTGTTTGCATTCTTTGCTTTGAAGCGGAATCTAGAGAAAGTGGATGAAGGTGTAGCTGTGGGCTGTTTTAAAAATGCATGAAGTTCAAGGGAAGCAAAAACTTTACTAATCATCAAAGAAATGGAAATTAAAATAACATTTTGAGTTTATCTTCTTTTTTTAGCTACTGAGTCAGCAAAAACTAATTTAATTCCTGGCAAGGTTGCAGTAAAAAAAAAAAACACCAAAATGCTCACTTTAGTTGTTGTAAGTTGTTAAAAGCTTTTCCGAAAGCAAGTTGGAAAATGGTTATACCAGTGGGCAGGCTCGCGTCACTCATGGAAATTCATCTCAGGGAAATAATTCCGTGGGAGAAACAAGCTGCGTTTGAGTGTCCAGTGATGGGAGTGAACCCCATGCACCCTCTGAACGGGACGGGGGCAGAGCAGGAGGGTCATGATGGTGCGGACTCATCACCGGTGGAGGCGGCTTTGAACAATACATTAGGTGAGAATACTGGCTGCCCCTTGAAGCAGTCATACAGCCAGGATTGGAAAATATCAACACACGAAAATCACGGGGTTGACAAAGCCGTGCTGTGAGTTACACACGATGCTAAATTGTTTTACAGTGAAAACAAAGATTGAAAAGCTGTGTTTTAGGAAATACAGCCCGTGGTGTCCTGGAGAAGCTAAGGGACTGGCCCGTCAACCAGAGGCCCGTGTCCAGCATAGGTCACGTGGCGAGAACTGATCTGCCTCCTCCTGGGCTCCGGGCGGGTGCCTTCTCCAGCAGAGAGAATGCGGCCGTGTCCTCTCCCCACTAGGTCCCCTAATTGGAGTGGCCATCAGACAAGAGATCTGGGGGGAAGCAATGGCATTTCTTCCAAGCTGAGGAGATGGGTGGGGAGGGAGTGCAGAGAGCTGGGGACTCCTGGACTTCACTGGCGGTCTGAATGATGGCTTTGCAGGCGAGACCAGCAGTCTCTGATCATAAATATGGGGGTGCTGACAGACGGGCTGCACCCTGGGACCCGGGGTCACAGTTCACGAGTCACGTGGGCCGCCTGGGCCGCAGGGCTGGGCCGCGAGCTGAGCGTGGGCTTCTGAGGACGCGGGGCTGGCCCGCCTTCCGGGAAAGGCCCCGTTTTCTCAGGTTTCCCTGGAGGAGGCGCCTGGGGAGGGGCCCGGGGAAAGAATGGTCCCTTTCAACGCGGCAGATGCCGTCTGGCCCAGAGCCAGCGGCGTACAAACCGCAAGGGGCCCACTACCTTGAAAAATCTGCACACACTCAAAGTGTGCAGACTTTGCACATGCACGAGGGTGCACCATAACCGTGAGGGTTTTTGCATCCTGTGACCGTGGAGGGCCTGCGCCCCCTGAGCCTGGGCCGTGGGCACAGATGAACGCGTGTGCGCGCCCCGGGCACAGGTCCACGCATGCGTGTGCGCGTGCTGCTGGGGCGCACGGTCCCGAGGGTGGCGAGCCTGTGGCCCTGGGCTTGGCGGCGGCTGGAGGTGGCCCGTGGAACGGCTGCCCAGACTGGGCCTGAGCAGGCGACGGGCTCGCGTCCTGAGAAGAGGAAATGCTCTCATCCTGGGGGTGGATGGACGCGGCCCCGGGGCTAAGCTCGGGCGCAGCCCCCGGGTCCTGAGGCCTTTACCGCCGCTCCGCTCACCGGCTCCCAGCATCCACGTGCTTCTCACCAGTGGGGAAGATGGCCTGGGCTGGCCCCAGCACAGGGACGGCCTGGAGGGCCCGGAGGACGGCCGGCCCTCACGTGCCCCGTCCCGTGGCCCAGAAGGTGGCCGAGTGCGGGGCTGGGTGGAGCTCGGGGGCCAAAGGCCTGGAGGACAGTGGAACCCCCAAGAGCCCCTGCACCCCGTCTGTGCCCACGCGTTCCCCTGCGGTTGGGCAGGGACGTTCGGAATCAGCCCCTTCACGTTTCTCAGCCGTGGCAGATACAAACACCATTCGCCGTCGTAGCCGTTCTTTATGCCAGCTCAGTGGTTTGAGCACGTTCACAGGTCGTGCGGCCACAGCTCCACCCAGCTCAGAGCTCCTTTCGTCCTCCCAAACCGAACCTGTCCCCTAAATGCGAGCCCCACCCTCCCGTAACGTCTGCTGTGCTTCCCGTCTGTGGGTTTGGCGACCGGAGACCTCCTGTGAGTGGCGTCGCCAGCACCTGTCCTTCTGTGAACGGCTGGTGTCACTGAGTGCCATGACTTCAAGGCCCACCCCTGATGCAGCCGGGGCCCCATTCGAGTGTGAGCTGCACACGTGCTGAAGGCCTTCTCTTTTCTCCGCAGTGCCCGGGCTCAGTTCTCACAGCAGCAGTGGGCTTGCTGGGCCGGGGTCTCTGCGTGGGGCGGCTGGGGTACCCCGGCGCGGGGCTCCTGGAGTCTTTGATCTGGGGAGGGGTCGGCCCTACGCCTGCCCTCGGCTTTCCTGCTTTACTGGATTCACACAGGAAGGAGACCTTGGAATCGGGGCCGGTGAAGGGAGCGCGCTCGAGGGTGGGGACGCCCACACCCTCCTGAACGATTCAGAGAGCTGGTGTGGCTTTCGGCCTATTTTCTGGGTTTAACATGATTTAACATTGCATCCTTTAGAGAAAATAGTTCTGTGCTCACTTAGTGGCAGGCCTTACAGGGCATGTCTGCTGGACTTCCCTGTGGACCCCAGCACTGTTCCAGCCCAGCGCAGACAGCATCCGCGAAGGGGCTGCAGGTGACCCCCGGTGTGCGCCGTCTGTGCTGTCTCCCTGCTCTGTAATGACGAGAATGGGGGTGACCACAGCTGCCGTGGACGCCATGGGCAGAAGAGGCGGCGGCACCCTCAGCCTGGGTCTGACCCCTGCAAACGGGGGCACCCGCCTGGAACCATTACGTGAGAGAGCGGGAAGTTCCTCTGTTCTTTAAGCTCCTGGATTTTGTAACTGTTCCAGCAGTTTACTCTGCTTGTCTCTATTACCATGTTTTGAATGTTTGGAGAAGTTAAGATATTCAAGGTCACAGAGCTGGGATCTAAATACTGTTCATCTAATTCCAAGACCTTGACCCACTCATTGCCTCAGACCAATCAAGACTGAGAAAGAGACTGTGGCTCGGGGACATACGGTCTGCGGTTCAAAGCCAGCCTGGTAGTCAGGGAGCACAGTGACCAGGAGATCTGCCACTTGGCAGCGGTAACTGAAGAGTGCGTGGTCTGTACACCCGCGTCCCAGAGAAGCTGCAGGTCTTGCTGGTCCTGGGGGCGGGGGCAGAGTGGGGGTGGTTCCCTCCAAGGGCCGCGACACCGAGCTCTCTCACCTCCTATCTGAGCGGTGTCTTAAAATGCACGTCCAGAAACGTTCCCCAAAACCAGACGTGGGTGATGGGAGTGAGGGCCCTCTTCAGCAGGTTGCATCACGTATCCCTGACTCTCTCTGCTTATCCAGCTGACGGAGGGTTGGAGGTCATGGTACTCTGAGACAGGTGACTGACGCTGGTCCTCTTGTTCTTGAAACCAAACTTCGTTATCACACCCCTGTTGGCCCATCTTGTCCCCAGAAGACAGTGGAGGTAAAATCCCACGGTTCCTGGTTTTCCTGATGAATCAGCTTCCACCTTCGCAACCCCGCTCCCTGCCGCCGTCCATCACCGGGCCGGCCCCCGCCGTGCCGTCCCCCTTCTTTCCCTGCGCGTGTCTCCTGCTGGAAGCGCTGGTGTCACCGTGGAGCAGTGACCCCGCCTGGAGCTCAGTAAATCCCGGGCCCTCAAGCTGGCCCTGGGGGCATTGCTGTCCCCCTGGTGAAACTCCTACTTAGTTCATGGACGGCACAGTGTGATCGGGGGCCTCCGCTCTGGCCAAAGCCCCAGACCTGAGCGCTTCAACGTGGTTCTGCTGACCCTGTGCAGGAGGCTGCGGGGAGCGGGGTCCTGGCCGAGCAGAGGGGCCGCCCCTGGGGTCGTGCTCGGCGGGCAGAGCCCCTCCTTCCTGTCAATCCCAGAAGGCCGCGGGGCTCACGTGGGGGCGGGGCATGGGGTGCTGGTTCTGATTGTTGCCCCTTAGTCTGCCTGTGATACTTACAGTCTTGATTCTTGTTTGGTCCGTCTTAGAAAAGTCATACTCTTCTGATTTGAAGGGTAGCTGACATTTAGTGAATGATGACTGTGTCGGCACTTATGCTATGCTATCTCATTTAATCCCTAGAGCAGTCCTGGGAGGAAAGTCCTATTACCGTCTTTATTTCGTAGATAAGAAAACTGACGTTTTGGGAGATTGTCACTCATTCAGGGACCTTAGTTAGTAAGAGGCAGAGACAGTTCTAGAATGACACGTTTCTCTGACGAAGAATCTGTACTCTTGACACCTTACAACCCCTAAGAAATAATGACACAGACACAGTAAATATAGAATATAGTTACTTTTTAGAAACTAAGTCATATTAGAAATGGCCTGAGATGCATGTGAACATATGTGAGAGGCACCCAGTGTAGTAAAAGCACAGTTGTGTAGATAAATAGAGCCTGAATCAACTTTTCAGAAGTAAGCTCAAGGGAGAATTGTCAGAGTGACTGCATGCGCCAAAAACAGAAACAAAACCCAACAAAAGTCAGTCAAACGAAAAGACGTGCCCGGTGGTTACAGCCCTTCCTGCGCAGCCAGAGCTCAGCCCTCAGGAGCCTCCGAGGGGCTCGTTTTTGGCAAATCACGTTGAAATCATTTAAAAATAGAGAACAAAAAATCTGTCTTTGATGGGGAATGGCCAGGTCAGCGGTCATTTAACAATGGACTATTTAACGTGTCCTCTGCTTCAGCGGAGCTTCGAGCAAAGGGGAATCTGACGTTTACATCCTAATCATCTGAGTGAAAAAGAACAGCTTCTAACTTTTCCGGTGATAGTTTAATTAGTGATAGTACTACTAGTGATCGCATTACTAGCGATAGTATTTCTAGTGTAGGATTGACATTACTAGTATAGTATGACTAGTGATAGCATTGCTAGTGATAACATTACTAATGATAGTACTTCTAGTGATAGTGTTGATATTGCTAGTATAGTGTTACTAGTGATAGGAATACTAGCCATAACATTACTAGTGACAGTATTTCTAGTGATAGTACTGCTAGTGATAGCCTTACTAGTGATAGTACTTCTAGTGATAGGATTGATATGACTAGTATAGCATTACCAGTGATAGCATTACCAGGGATAGCATTACCAGTGATAGCATTACTAGCGATATTATTAAACAATAACAGTGCATGTCAACGGCTTCAGATGAGTACTGTTGAGCATCCGTCATAAGGAGACACTAAGTGATTACAATTTGTAAAGGAAGAAACCCAGGAGGTCAGTACAGGGACACGTGGTGATTAGAGGTGGGTGTGGGGCTAGAGAGGGACCAGCCACTCGCTGCTCAGTCAAGTGACGAGGATCTCTGTATCGCCTCGGAACACACGGTGGGTCACGTTTCCAGTCAACACGATAAAGCCGTGAACCAGTTTAAATGAAGAGTTTATATGATCTGATGCACAAAGAGAGGGGCTTCTCCTGGATGACCCGTCGGGTCCTTTCTAGCTGTGAGGACCTTCAGGACATTTTAAGTTGCCTTCTTCTTCCTGGAAGATGCAGCCTATACAGCAGAAAGAACACGGGCTTCAGCGTCACACGTACCTGGATTCTGAGCCTGGTCACGTGACACTGAAATTGCCCCCCCCCCCCCCCCCGAGCCTCATCTCCTCACCTTGCGAATGGGCGGGTGTTCCGTACCTTCGGGATGGCAGTGAGCCTTAGCTGAGCTCACACACAAGGAACACTTCTGCGGTTCAGCTGATGCCTGTGACGCGGAATGTAGTTCCCAACGACTCTTTTAAAGATACGATGGAGGTGTTCATACCTAACCCCCCCCATCTCCTGGGACAGAGGCAGAACAGCTCTCACCCACCTCCCCCCTCTGACAGGGGGACACCCAGGTCAGCACGACAGAAGGCAGGAGTAACTCCGTCAAGGAGTAGCGCTGCCGTTTGGGGGAGACACGTGGCCGCAGCTCTGGCGCTCCATCCGGCTTGCAGGGCATTTGGGTGGGGTCCAGCGTAACCCCGAGGAAGCCAGGTTAAAGGATTCAAGCAAGGAAGGAAACCATCTGAGGGATGTCAGAGGCTGCACGGGCGTGGAGACGAGCTTCACAGCCAAGTCACTCACCAAGCGAACAAACTACTCAATTCACAAGAAAATCGAGCCCCCGAATGGGGGTCAATGTCCAGAGTTACTATACTACACTGTGCAAACCCAGTTTTCAACAGAATGTCCTGAGCCACGCAGAGAAACAGGAAAGTGTGGCCAGTACACAGGGAAAACAGTCCATAGAGACGATCTTGGGGGCCCAGACGTCGGGTCAGGAAGGTGCACACTTCAAAGCAGGTTCTACCGTGTGTCCAAAGAGCGAAGGCAACCATGCCTAAAGAATTACAAGAGGGTACGGTGAAATGACTCGTAAATACAGAACATCACCGAAGAGATAGAAACTATAAAACAAGACCCAAAGGGGTGTTCTGGCGTCGAAAAGCTCAGAAACAAAAGTGAAAAGTTCACTAACGGGTCAACAGCAGGGCTGAGTTGGCAGCAGAAAGGATCAGCAAATTCTGAAGGCAGGTGGAAATTACGCGACCGGAAGAGCAGAAAGAAAAGGAATAAGAGAAGCGAAGTGCACCTCAGAGCAGGTCGGGACACGCGAGCAGGGTGCATGTGACGCGGCCCAGAGGTTGTCTCTGGGGAGGACCTTCCTCTGCAGAGCTGTTAAAACAGCATCATTTTAGCCACTCTGGGCATGTTATCTGTGACGGGTGTTTCAAGGTCTTTCGACTGAGAGCTATGATAAGTGACACATCTTACGACGCTGTGGTAACTGAGCGCGTAAGTGCACACGTGCACTAGAAACGAGTTTCATGAGGTAATACTTATCCTTATCGTACACAATTGACTCTACTTTAAGAACTTCTATTTCTTTCATCTTTTTAATATGGATGGTCATGGCCCCCCGGACCGATCCCATGACCCTCGGATGGGTAGCCTGCTGGGTGAGAAAACCCCTCCCCCGCCCCCAGGACACAGAGCGCCCGCGGGCACCGGTGGGTCCTCAGCGCCAGCGCCTCCGCCCCTCTGACCTTCTGCCTGAGATGCACGGTCCTTGCAATGTTCATCCATCCCGCCAGGGAGTGAAGGAATCAGTGACTTGTTGAGCGCCAGCTGTATACCAGGCGTGGGCTAGGCTCTGGGGAGACACCCCTGAGTAACCTGAACAAAGTGCGGCCCTACGGGTCCTCCTGTTCTGGGCACGGGAAGCAGGTGCTAAACGAGAGAGATGAGTGGAATGCACAGCCTGGCGGAGCGCAGTAAGTGCTATGAAGTAAAATACAGGCAGGGGGTGGGGCTCTGAGCCAAGGTCTGAGAGAGGCAAGGGCCAGGCCACGGAAACACAGGGGAAGGGCAAGTGCAAAGGCCCTGTGGTGGTCGTGCCCTGAAGGCTCGAGGAGCAGCAAGAAGGACGGAATGGCTGGAGCAGGTTGAGCAAGAGGCACAGTAATTAGAGCACAGGTCGGATTGCACAGGGTTGTACACATATGTGTGCGTTGCACAGGGTTGTACACATATGTGTGCGTTGCACAGGGTTGTACACGTATGTGTGCATTGTACAGGGTTTTACACGTATGTGTGCGTTGCACAGGGTTGTACACGTATGTGTGCATTGTACAGGGTTTTACACGTATGTGTGCGTTGCACAGGGTTGTACACATATGTGTGCGTTGCACAGGGTTGTACACGTATGTGTGCGTTGTACAGGGTTGTACACGTATGTGTGCGTTGCACAGGGTTGTACACGTATGTGTGCGTTGCACAGGGTTGTACACGTATGTGTGCATTGTACAGGGTTGTACACATATGTGTGCATTGCACAGGTTGTACACATATATGTGTGTGTTGCACAGGGCCTTGTAAGGGCTTGGTTCTCACTGAGTGATATGAGAAGCCCTTGGACGTGTCCGGCAGTGGGTGCCCTGGGCTGGCACACGTGTAGCAGGATGGCTCTGGCTGCTCTGGGGAGATTAGACTGAAGGGGGCGAGGAAGGATCGGGAGACCGATGGGGAAGCTTTAGTGGTGGTTCAGCTGAGAGAAGACGGTGGCCAGATCTCGGCAGCAGCAGTGGAACCCAGAGCTGGGGCTGCTCTGGGGTCTGATTTGAAGGTGGAACCGGCAGGGTTGCTGATGGAATGGGTGCGGGAACGAGAAACTGGAGACAGGATGGGACTGGCCTCACACTCAGGCGCCCAGCTGTGTCCCATCCATCAGATTCCACTGCTGTGGGCGGAGGGACACAGGGACACCGAAACAGCCTCTGAAAACCAGGAGTCCAGATCGATTCAGAAAAATTAAAAACAAAGAAAAGGAAAAGCTCTGACTGGGGTTGGAGTAGGGCTTGGGGCAGGGCCCCTGTCCCAGGGCCTCCTCTGGCCCTAAATCTCACTGGACTGACCGCTGATGGGGTCGGTGTGTGACCCTGGACAGCTGAGCGGCCGTGTATGTCCAGGGTGACTGCCGTGTCCAGTTTTCCTCTTTGTTCAGTCTGAGCAAAAGCAAACTGCTCGGGGCAGTGGGGTGTGTCCCCTCCGTCCCTTTGGGGATGCTGTCCCCACTTTTAGTGGGTCTGTCTCTCCCTCAGCAGGTGGTGGTCTGTCCACCAATGTATGCCAACATCGCCCCCTGCTATCCACTGCTGCGCGGACCTGTGCCCCAGGTCTGATCGTAGGGGCCCAAGGAACGTCCCTTCTTCCCGTGCAGCAGGGCTGGACGTCTGGGGGATGAGATGAAGTTAGTGCCCCGTTTTCCCATTTCTGACAGTCCATTCCATTGGTGTTATTTTTGACCAACACCATGCGCTTGTCCTCTGAAGGGACCGTCCTTCTACAGCTAGCAGAACTGAACGAATCCTTCCAGGGATGCAAATATGGGTGACTCATTTAAGAGCTTCTCCACAACATGCTTCAACACCATCCCCTTTCAATGGGTGACACCACCTTCCTTCGTGCTTTTCCCCAGTGACCCCAGGCACTTTGTCTGCACGTGGAGGAGGGCGTGGTGACAGGGACTCTGGCTCAGAGCGACTCTCTCTTTTAAGGCTCAGTGACACACCCAGCAGGGACACTTCTGCGGAGTAGAAAGCTGAGGATTCAGCGGTGGAAAGACTGGTAAAGGAGACCCTGTGTCAGAAGTCTGGGAGGCCGTCCTTGTGTCTGGCGTGGCCACGCCGCCGTGTCAAGGCCACATCTGTCAGCAGGACGGGGGGGACGGCGTGGGCTCCCAGCATCGTCCCAGCCCTGCGCTCTTGTGGCCCCATACAGGGGTCTCCTCTCTGCTTCCCTGTGTTTTGGTTGGAGCAGCTCTTTATTGGTGGATCCTTTGAGCAAATCGTCCTTTAGCAGATGGCTTGGCGCGCGTTCAGTGAGATCATTCTTGCTGGATCAAGGGCATTCCGAATAACCCTTTCCGTGTGGACTTCCTCTCTCCGCATCTCAGCGAGATGCTGACGTGCATTATGCGTCAACGACCTGCATTTACATGAAGAGGGACAAGATGAAAGGTCTTTCCTGCTGGGGGGCCCCAGACACAGGCTTCACACAGGGCCTCTGCGGTCAGCATCCGTGTCCTGAGCTGGGAAAGGGACATAAGGACCCGCCAGAAAAGATGTCCGGAGCCAAAGAGCCAGGCTTTTTGTTTAAAGCTGACTTTGCTGATTTTGGCAAAACTCTTCCACTAGTAACACTCAGTGCATTTACAAATAATAGAATGAATTGGGACAGGAGGGCAAGTGTTTCCTGATGATACAGTCAGGTTTCATTGTTGAAGACATCACCACAGTAAGAGACCATCCAATGTTTTGCACACCGTGCTTTGTTTTGACATGTTTTTGCCGAGTGAATCAGTAGCACCTGGGGGGTGGGTGCTACATGGGGGTGGGTCTGTGCTTTATAAATGCTTCATTAGTTGACACGGTTTGCAGACTAAACTGGACCGTTTGAAAATGGTTAGAAAGAAAGTGGTGAAGGGCTGAGAATACTTTGACGTAGATATTAAAAATCAAGTATACAAAATTATTTTATTGGAGTAATAGAAAGTAAATTTAAAATAATAAAATAAAAAGGTAGACTCGGGCTTCCCTGGTGGCGCAGTGGTTGAGAGTCCGCCTGCCGATGCAGGGGACATGGGTTCGTGCCCCGGTCCGGGAAGATCCCACATGCCGCGGAGCGGCTGGGCCCGTGAGCCATGGCCGCTGGGCCTGCGCGTCCGGAGCCTGTGCTCCGCAACGGGAGAGGCCACAGCAGTGAGAGGCCCGTGTACCGCAAATAAATAAAAAAATAAATAAATAAATAAAAAGGTCGACTCATGTGGTTTTGGAGCCACTGAAGCTATTCTGCTTGCTTTTACACACTTATGTGTGGAGTCCAGGCTCCTCCTAGAGAGGCAGGTCTAAATGGGGTGATCTGTTATGTTTAGGTGCAGAAGAACTTGCAGAAACAAAGTGTCAAAATATTTTGAAGACTCTCCACTGATGTGGATGTGATGTTACCTCATCTAAGCTTGTCACGTGAA
Source organism: Globicephala melas (assembly GCF_963455315.2). Lineage (NCBI taxonomy): Eukaryota > Metazoa > Chordata > Mammalia > Artiodactyla > Delphinidae > Globicephala > Globicephala melas. Next base: position 101,779,589 of record NC_083324.2, read on the forward strand.
CCCAAACAAAGAAAACCCATTAGAAAATAGTTACGAGCAATTCGGACTCTGAAACCTGCTTTGAGGATTCAGAGGGTCTTAATTAACTAGAGTTTTATTTAGTGGTTCTTTGCATTTGAACAGAAACTGCTCATTTTGAAATAATTTTAGACTTAGAGAAAAGTTGTTGAAAAACAAAAAGTAGAGAGAATGCCTGTGTACCATTCATCCAGCTTCCACTAATGTTCCCATCGGACACATCTGCATTTCAATGCTCAAAAGCAGGGAATTGACGTCGGTCCAGTGCTGTCAACTGAAGTACAGACCTTATTTGTTTTTCCATTAATGTCCGTTTTCCTTTTCGTTCTGGAATGCAACAGGGGTCCCATATTGCTGGTTTTTTTTTTTTTTTTTTTTTCTGGTACGCAGACCTCTCACTGTTGTGGCCTCTCCCGTTGCGGAGCACAGGCTCCAGACGCGCAGGCTCAGCGGCCATGGCTCACGGGCCCAGCCGCTCCGCGACATGGGATCCTCCCAGACCGGGGCATGAACCCGTGTCCCCTGCATCGGCAGGCGGACTCTCAACCACTGTGCCACCAGGGAAGCCCCGTGCTGTTTTCATTTCTCCTTCGATTATAACATCAGTAAGAGCGGCAGAGATGATCTTTACATTCCCAGGGTGCTTCACAATCCTTCGTCCCAGGCAGGTGGGACTCCGTCATGTCGGAAGCCAAAGCTCGGGCATGAAGCTCTCTGATAATCTCCCCTCATTAGTGAGACTTGCTGATAATGGAGGGAGCGGGACTTCTCCAACCTGTGAGGTTATTTAATATCAGAAGAGCGCTAAATGCGTCATTCTGTATGCGTCTTCATGCAGAGATTAGAGGATAAACCAACACACCAACAAGCAGCTCCTGCCGTTGACTGGGAATGCCAGGAAACACGCATCTGCTTTATTCTTCAGTTTCCTCCTTTTCCAAATGTTACTGTCTTTTCTGTTTGGTCTTTTTCGATAGCCCTGTCCAGTTGCTAATCTCTGAAACAAAGATAATTCGAGAGGGTGACAGGTTAACTTTCTGCAGCTGTGGTTTCTGGCCCTGGCCTTGGACATCACTGTTACAATGATGATGGTGGAAGCTGGTACTTTGCTTCCTGGAGCTCACAGGTTCCCATGTCTCTTCCCGTGTTCATTCTAAGAGTGACCCCTGGGAGTCAGAAAGCTGAGCCCTGCCGTCCAGCAGGACATGACTTTGTCACCCCAGGTGGATTTGCGCCGACTCTGACCCCACACCCCACACCCTGTCTTTGCAGCTGCTTTTCTTCTCCGCTCTTTAGGGCAGAGGAAGTTAATTTGTCTCTGTCTTGGTCTGTTCTGCCAGCACCTCTTCTTGTATTTCAGTCTTAAGCCCATTTCACTCTATCTAAAACTCTGCCCCTTTGCAAGTGTATCCACTCCCGCGACTTATGTTTTCATTTAAAGGGCAGTCGCTCCAGGTTCCAAGGGGGCAGTGATCATGTCTGTTCACTAATGTGTGTCTAGGATGTAATGTACAGCGCCTGGCACGTGGGAGGAGGGCGGGAGTTATCTGCCCAGCGAGCGCGTCACTCAGGTTTCCAGTCCCGACCTCGCTCCTGAGCTCCGGGCCCGTGTCTCACGCAGCTCACTCAACATCTCTGAGTGGACATCTTGCAGAAACTTCAACTTGACGTCCCTCACAGGGGCCTCTCGCTCCCCAGGCCAACGTCCTTCCTCTGCTGATTCCCTCTTGTAGAAAATGGTCCCACCGTACAGGCCATTCTTCAGCTGGCATCCTGGAAGGCAGACAGGACTCATCACCTCACTTTGCACGTTTAATCGTGGTTTCCCTTCCCTGAATATTTCTCGGGTTTGTCTCCATCCCTGCTGGTACCGCCCAGGCCCAAGGCAACCTGACATCTTGTTCGGCCCCATGCTCAGTCCTCACCAGCCACTTTCTTCTCTGCAACCAGGAGGGACTCTGGAATGTAATCTGGTCCTGTCATTGGGACTGAAAGGCCTTCAGTGGTTTCCCAGTACACAGACGACGAGCAATCTTTTCCACGTTTTTTGACCACGATGAGCGGTAAGAAATACTTCTTACATCTATAGACCAATCACCACACACGCTCATGCACACGCGCATGTACACACACACACACGCAGACACACACACACACACGCTTTAATGATTATGATGCTAAGATGGACAATAAAGATAAATGCGGTGAAGTTAAGTGAGGTGGAGAATGAAGGTCCACATCTGTACGTGGCTTCTGAGGCCCGGGATCCGGCTCTGGCCCCGCCTCCCCGCCTGCATGCATCTCTTCCCATCTCTTGTGCCCTTCACCCACCCCGGCCTCAACTACTGCAGGTCTGCAGGGTTTTCAGGTCCTTGAATCCGGTGTGCAATTCCATGACGAGCGCATGGTTGCCTCTGCCTGGGCCAGCCCCTGTGCCCCCTGCCCACCCACCTTGAGGCTCAGCCCAAGTGTCCCTTCTCCAGGGCGGCCTTGCCCGCACGCCTTCTCCCTGGCCTCCGCCTGGGCTGCGCTGCGCCCCAGCCACCTTCAGAGTCTGTGCCACTAATATGACGAAACGTGATTTCTTCACTCTGGGAGGGCAGGGGCCATATTTGTCTTTCTCACTGCTGTATTCAGAGTGCCAGCAAAAAACAGTAATAAGTACTTGTTAAATGACCAGATTGATTAGCCAGACCTGTTTTGTGTAATGGTCAGGCTTGTTAACTTAAATCGGTGAAGATAAAATCTTTGCTTCTTGATTGGGAAATAAGGATGAAACGAGGCTTGACCTTCTCAGCTTGGCTAGCAGGAGAACTACGTCATATGCAGCACAAGAGGATGTTTATAGAATTATAAATTCATGTGCACTTAACGTTCACTGCTTAAACAGTCTCACAGTAACTTCAGTTCATCATAAATGTCTGTGTTAAATAGCCCTTGGGTTCCTAAGATAGAAAATGGTAGATGAGATTTTACGATCAAATTAAAAATTAAATACAGAACTATACAATATGTACATGCTGGCAGTACTATTTTTACCTTAGCTGAAAGTGTATTTTGCTCATATGGGTAAATGCATGTAGAGACCCAACATGACTGTGTTTTTAGCGCTATTATTGATCCATTGCTTTTAGCCAGATATATATTCCACACCAAAACATTAAAAACTGCTGAGAAACTTGTTTACAATGTATTAGTTACAACCATGTTAGAATGACACGATGACCCAGGTTTTCATTCAAAGAAACCTAATGTTCTTATTTAGCTTCTTATTGTTTTATCTTTGCAAAGCTCTGCTCTCCATTCTGTTTGCTAAAATCACTCAAAACTTCTTAGAAATCCTGTCCATTGTACCCGGCGCCCTCTGAGACTCCTCCCCAGGTGACTGTCCAGCCTGGCCCCCTCACTCAGGCCAGCCCCAGGCCACCGGAAGCAGAGCATGTCCATCCGAGCAGCTGGAAGGACTAGAATGTTCTTACATAGGTTGAGTTGGAACCTGCCCCCCCCTGCCCCGAGCTTTTGTCTGTTTATCTCTGTCTGATTTCTGAGTCTAGCCGAGGAGGTCCAAGCCCATCTCCATGGCCAGTGCATCAGGGACTCAAAGGCAGCAGGTCACACTGGCAACACTTCCTTCCCTGCCCTTGATTCCACACAACTGTCCCTCATGTGGCATGATTTCTACATCCTCAGCTGGCTTGGTCTCCCTCCTCTGGGTCTAGAAAGCCAATGCTGTTTTTCCAGGGAAAATGATAGCCACTTGGGCAATGCATCAGCCAGGATCCAATCAGGAGGCAGAAACCACGGAGTAAATTGAAGGGGGAAAGTTTAATGTAAAGAATTCTTAACTAAGAGGGGGTTGGAGTCTTGACGGGTTGGCTGGTTAGAAGTGAAGTGAACTCTATGGAGTGGCCCCTCCTGGCTGAGACACAGAGCCCAAGAGAGGGGTCCTGGTCCCTGACCTGGGGGCCGGCCTTGTTGGGAAGGTCGCAGACAGGGCTCCCTGAATGTGAAAGCCACACGCCTACAACAGCCAGAGGAAGCTCCTCCCAGGAGGCCTCGCACCGGTGTTGCTCTGCTGAGGGGCTGGAAGGACTCCACCTGCTGCCGTAGAAATGCCAAGTGTGCCGGGGGCTGACGGGAGAGCCCGCTGGGGCAGGAAGGAGCCCTTCCTTCCGCAGTGTCTCTGCAGGGCCCGCTCCTGACGAAGCCTGACACTGTGCTGCTAGCAGAGGAAACGTATGTAGCAGCTGCTCGTCACGGCCGGTTCATGGGGGAGAGCTTGGAGCCCTGGAGGCGTTGCCAAGGGGCCCAGGTGATTCGCAGGTGCCTAGGTGTCCTGCCCTGCTTTCTGCTGAGGCTGTGTCACGGAGGGGAAGGGCTGTGAGTGCCTGGGCCCTTGTGTGTGTGTGTGGGGGGGGGCGGATTCCCGCCACGAAGGAGCCTGAGGCTCAGGTGCCCGGATGGGCTGTGAGGGCCGCGCCGGCCACCCCACGTCCAGCTCAGTGGCCTTGGAGCAGCCAAACACGTGATTGCGTAAACTGAGGCGCGCTCTGTTCTGCCAAGTCCCAGGGACCCGTGGGGCCAAGTGAGAGCGCGAGGGCGCGGTGCGGGGTCGTCACCACTCCCAGGGTGAACCGGGGTGTGCTTGCTCCGGCCCGCTCCCGGGGGGCACGGCCCGGGCACAGGAGAGCCCCTCAGGCGGATGCTGCCCAGCTGGGAGGGGTGGCCCCAGCGCCCGGTCCTAGTGGCGGCCGAGTATCCTGGCCCCGAGGTGGGACCAGCGGCCGGAGGACCCGAGGCCCGGACGCGGCCCGGAGCTGAGGGCGGGGCCGGCGAGCTCACTGCCAGTCGCAGGGTTGCGCAGCGAAGGGCGGCCCGTCCCCGCGTGAGCGGCCCCTCCCACGAAGGGGGTACCAATGGGCGGGGGGCGCCGGGAGGGCCCGGGCAGCGGAGCAGAGCTGAGGCTGCGCTTCGGTTCTGCCGGGGAACCACGCCTCCCCGGGGGAGGCCCGCCGGCGCCCCGGCCCCGGGCCCGCGCCACATCGTGCGGCCCAGCAGCTGCCCCCTGCGCACACCCGCACGCGGGCTCCGGGTGCAGGCGCACGTCTGCATGCGAGCCCAGGCCCTGGAGGGGTGGGGGGCTGGGGGCCGGCCTGTGCCCGCCCACCTGCGCGGCACCTGCACAGGTCGGGGCGCAGACTGGGGCCCTACGTCCAGTCCCGGGGACGGCCCAGCGAGACCCTTGGTGTCGGTGCCTGGAAAGCTGGTGGGCTCGGCTCTCCCCCGACGAAGGCAGCCGCGGAGGAGCCTGGGGTCGCCGAGGACCCGAGCCTACTGGGCCCCGAGGCTTCTCTGGTCTCACCCTCACGTCCCGGGAGGCACGCCCTGCTCTCCCCGTGCACGAAAAGTCCCGAGGGGTTCGGGGGCAGAACGTGCTCTGTGTTTGTGGTTGAAAGAGGGACAGGAACTGGATTCCAGGCAGGCTCTGCCGCCTGGTCCCCTCTGGCTCTGTAGGCCCCGTGTGCACAAGAGGACAAGCCGTCCCTGCCACCGCCAGAATGTCTGGGTGCTGTACACAGCATGGGGGCCAAAGTGAGGCCCAGAACAAGCAGTCGGGATGACCCAGTGCCCTTTAGGCTGCCAGGCTGGGCTGGGGAGATGCCGAGCGGGGGCGGTGGCCTCTGAGTAAGGACGGGGGTGACGATTCATCTCGCTGGGTGGTGCTGACTAATTCGTCCTCCTTAGAACAATCACTGAGCCCCTGGGGGGCCCTCAGGTGGGCCGAGCAACTCCGACAGGAGCTCTGTACACCTGGGGAAGCCCTGACGTGGAGCGACAGAGCTGCTGGCCCAGCGCTGGGTGGACCCTGGGCCCTGGTGTCGCCAGCTGGTCCCTTGACTTTGGGCCCTTTCTCACTCCGAGAGTCCAAGAGTCTAGTTCCAAGCCTTAGATTCCCTCCTCCTGAAAGAAGCCTTTGGATCCAAGACTTCACGTGGGCACCGCAGGCCCTGCCCGCAGCTCCTTCTAAAAGACTTCACGTGGGCACCGCGGGCCCTGCCCTCAGCTCCTCTAAAAGGTCCTGGAGCAGGTGCTCATTTTTCCCTTGGGAAGAGGCCACTTTAGTCCCAAGTGTTCCTTTGCCTTCGCATCGCAAACACCAGACTTGCGTGGGGCTGGGATTTTCGCTCAGAGACTTGTTCTTTGCAATGAGATAAAGTAAGCGCACCCCAGAGGGTTTTGCAGACACAGCAGTAGCCACTGCACTGGCCTGGGGACCCTCCCCTGCTTCATCCGGGGTGAGCCCACGGCAGGTCAGCCAGCCCTGCGGAGCCGTGGGCCTGTCAGGCCCCTGTGCCACGTGCGCACCAGAAGTACGTCTTATACTCCCAGCCAGCACTCCCCCATGTACGTAACTAAACAAAGGTCTCACAAAAGAGTGCTTACTTTTACTCCCTGCTCTGTTATTCCCAATCACGTTTTCTGTTATGTTCATTCATGTTCTACCTCTATTTTGTTATAAAACAATGCTGGTTACAGCCCACTAAAAGGATTTCATGACCCACGAATGGGGTGAGACCCTTAGTTTGAAAAACCCCATTCTTGTAGGTTGAATTCTGGAGTCAATCCTAACTTTCAGGCATGTTTTATCCTCATTTTATAAGAAAATTCAGGCTTTGGTGTGTCATAGCTTCCAGGGTTGTCAACCTTGCTTAGAGAAACGAGTTCCAAGAAGCTGAGACTTAGGTACGTGTGTATTTATTCCTTCCTTCGACAGACATTGGATGCGCCGTTACTGTGGTTACGGGGGACAAGGCACTGCCAGACGCTGAGGGTATGAATGTCAGTAACCACAGTCTCTCCTGAAAGAGCTCGTGGGCTGGGGGATGGGAACCAGTTCAAGACTGAACTGCTTTGGGGTTCCCTGAGCATTGCTTTGGGAACAGGACTCCATCTGTAGGACGGGAGGATGGCCTCTGACAGGTTAACATCCTGTTGCTTTGACCTCCAATTCTGGGGCCACCATGTTGAGAGCCCCAGCTGTCCGCCCCGGGATACAAGCTGGGCCGAGGTCCTTCTCCTTCTCCTGTGGGCACCTGGGATTTCCTGAGATGTCCCGGGAAGGAGACCTGAGCCTCTGGGCCTCCGTGGTGAGGGGTGGCCAGCAGGGTGCCCGCAGGGGCCATTCAGGAAGCCACAGGCAGACGATGCTCTTCCCCAGTGGGCGAATCCGTGAGGAGCTGAACCTGTAGCCTCGGAAAGGACAGGAGTGGGAACACCGGGCCAGGCTCTTCCAGTGCTTTACAAAACCCACGCGACCAGGCCGCGGGGAAGGGGCTGAGCCCACTTTATAGATGGGGCAGATATAGTGCGCGCTGCCCGAGATCCCACAGCCAGTCACCGGCAGAGAGGGGAGGAGGTTGGTCACCTGTGTGCAGGGGCTGATCCCCAGGGAGGGAGGGGCACGAGGGGCAGTGGTCCCCGCGGGAAGGCTCGGGACGGGGGAGGCCTGAGCATCCCCCCAGTCCTGCCCTGCACCCCGCTCTCCGCCGCCCTCTGTCCTCTCCAGGCCGAGGCCGGACAGCGGCACCCAGCGCTGCTCCCCGGAGAGCAAAAGGTGCTTACTCAGTCTTGGCCCTTGGCCTGAGCCGCTTTCTGTCCCTTCCCCAAGGTCCCATCTTAATCACTGAAATGCATCGGTGGGGACCCCGACGAGGCTCAGGCCTGCGGTTCACAGGGAAGACATCCTTCCTGTTTCCCAGAGGGTCTGCCTCAGCCTCTGTGCTTGTAGACGCACAGCTAAGGAGTCCTGTCTGTGTGACACATTGCTGCCAGGCAGCTCTGCCCACTTGTGCTGGTCCCTTTCTCCCTGACCCATAAGGCGTCACGGCCTGGGAACACCTGGGCAGATGTCCCCTGTGAAATGTCCACGCGAAAGCATCAATGGTTTCGAGGTTCTCTCGTATTTCCACATCAAAGTGTGCGTAAAAACAACCCCTGCTCCTCGGGGAGACCACAGATGCTGGGGCTGGGCCCCTTCCATCCCCTGCAGGTCACTGGCTTCGCCAGGGCCTTGCTTAGGAAAATGGGTCATTTTGGACTCTTGAGTCTGCACTCTTTGGCCCTGTATCAAACTAAAAGTTTAATGTGAGAATCGAACCATCATTCTGGGGCAAGAAAAACTGTCTAGGTGCCCGACAAAGCCATATAGAATTTCACAGACCAGAGCCAGCATTATTCAGAGTTGCACACCCGCATCCCTAATTCAATTTATTTATTCAGCCGGGGACTTGGGGAATATACAATTTAAGCTGCAAAACAAGACTATAAAGGGTGTTGGATATCAATCTGGTACTAAAAGAGGAGGCTGCGGCCCAGCGTCTTCTTGACACCATGTGGCTTTCTCCAGAGGTCCGTGTGTAGATCCAGAAGGCTTTGTGCTGACACAGCCTTTGATAAGATCAGCCTTCGAGCTGCGGGCGTTTCACTGGGAAAACTAGAAAGAGTTCAGTTTTGAATATGCCATGAGTTTTGAAGAGGCCCCTGGCATGAGCTTTGATGGGGTGGGATCTGTCTTCCGTGGAGGGACAGACTTTCTGGGTCCTGGATGAGCTGCCTTCCTCTTTGTGCTCTGGGCTGGACTGTCCCTACCCCCAGCTGCCATATGGTGAAGTCCTAACACTCAGGGCCTCATACGTGACTCTGTTTGGCACAGGGTCTTTACAGAGGTGATTAATCTAAAGTGAGGTCCTTAGGGTGGATCCTAATCCAATACGACTGGCGTCCTTATAAGAAGAAGGGGTTCGGAAACAGACACACACACAGGGAGAAGACGGCTGTCTGCAAGCCAAGGAGAGAGGCCTCAGTAGAAACCAACCAGTAGAAATTAATACAATGTAATGAGTGAAAAAGATACCCTTCCTCCCTCCCTGCCTCTCACCCTGCCCTGCCCCATCCCTGCGGAGGAGCGATGAGAGTGGTTCAGACAAAGGGGGAGGGTCCTGGGTGGAGAGGGACGAGATCAGGAACGTCTGTTGGCAGCTTTATTTTTGTAACAAGTGTGAATCCAACAATACAAACACAGATGGGAAAGGAATATCACTTTTCTATTTCCTTTCAAATCAAATCAAACACGACCCAATGCTTTCAGTCCATCTCATTAGAATAAAAATAAAATTAAAACAAAACCCTGCTTCTTTTGTGAAACCTCTGCTTCCTACGTTGGGCAGCTGCATGCCACCTGCCTCTCTGGCCAAGTTCCGCAGACTCTGCCGACTGGACGCCCCTCACCTCTGTCTCCTCCTTTCTGACCTGCCCACTGGGAGGGTTTCCTCAGTAACTTCTGTTCCTACACCTCTTCCACACGAGCACCAGTGAGATGGTTCTAAAATGTCCCTGCAGCACGACGCTCTTGCGCCCGTAGGGTGAAGTCTTTATTTTGCCTTTATTTTTGAAAATGTTTTCATGGGACAGAGACATTTAGAATTTATATTTTTCTTTCAGCACTTTAAAGATGTCATTTCACTTTGTTTTGGTCTCCAGTATTTCTGATGAGAAGGCAGCAGTATTAATGTGTCTTTTTTTCTCTGGTTATTTTATGATTTTTCTCTTTCTCATGAGTTTTTAACAACTTGAGGTTGGGGTGCTCAGGTGTGGTTTTATTTGTATTTATCCCTCTTAGGACGTGATCATCTTAAATATCTGGGGATTGGTTTTAATCAAATTAGGAAGAATTTTGGCCAGCAGTTTTTCAAATCTTTTTTCTGTCCCATTTTCTCTTTTCTTTCCTGCTAGGACTCCAGCTACACATAGGTTAGATTGCTTGACACTATCTCACATGTGACTTTGGCGCTATTCATTGTTTTTTGAATAATTTTTTCCAGGTCTTCGGTTTGGATAATTTCTGTTGAAATAATCTGTCTTCAAGGTCATCGATCTTGAAATATTCAGCATTGTGCAGGTTTCTTTAAAATTTCAGATATTTAATATTTAACCCTAGGAGATTTATTTATTCAGAATTTCTGTTTCTCTCCTAAAATCCTCTAACTCTTTATCTTTTCTTGCCAGCTTTTTTCACGTATCTGTTATTTAGTCATTTGGGGTCACCTGTGACTCTGCCCTGTTGACTGCTTTTTCCCTCGACTCTGGGTCATCGTTTCCTGCTTCTTTTCATGTAATTGTTGTATATTGGGCACTGTGGGTGACATGCTGTAGAAATTCTAGATTGGCTTTTACATTCCTATGAAAAATGTCGGCATGGAAAATGCTAGCAGGAAATTAATCCCTCTGTGATTCCATTCTTTCTGGGATTCTCTCCTCCTCTTCTAGCCACCATGGTGGTTTCTAGCCACCGTGGTGGCCCCAATATCTGGCCTCTGCCATCTGCACCCAGCGACTACTGCTTTCCCCTGGTCTCGAGCCCCCTGGCGCCTGTGAAGAAGTGTCCGAGGAGGACATATTGGGTAAATGGGGATCTTCACTCCGTCTGCGTCTTTTCTTTCAAGAGTTGCATCTTCTCCAGTTTCTGCCTCTGTTCTTTGCTCTCTAGTGCCTCAGAATAGCTGTATCCTATCTTTCGTTCAAAGTTTATAATTGATGCTGACAGGAAGCTTAGCCTGGCATAAACTGCTTTGCCATTTCTAGAAGCTGGAAATCGCCAAGACTCTAAATATGCCATCGCATTTAATCTTTACCACATCTCTAAGGGGGTCAGGATGGTTTTGCAGAAGACACTGAAGCTCAGGGAGATGGAGTAACTTACCAACCGTCACCAGCGGGTCAGTGATGGGAAGGACTCCAGCTGGACAACCGATTCCACAGCCAGTACCACAGTCATTGAATGCATCTGTCCATGCATGTGTGAAAACCTGTGTGCCTCCAAAGCAGTGAGCCTGGAGGGGGCCGGGGATAAGAGCCACAAGCACCTGGGGTGGGAGGCACAGCGGTCCTGTGGGGACGTGGAGAGGTGTCCCCCTCAACGAGACAGTGTTCTTCACGAGGGTCCTCACTGCAGGGCGATGACAAGGCACCTCTCTGGGCTACAAATGCATTGACAGTGAGGAAGCATCAGATCAGGACCTGAGTGGATGAGCAAGAGAGTGATGTTGGTGAGTCTATTTTCTGGAAATTCCCGTGAAGATACGCTGGGGGAGAGTTTAGAGAGAACGTATTAGAGCTGTAAGGTGATGCAGGTGTGCAGATGGGACCCTGCGCTGGACAGACTATTGACATGAATGGGCCCATGGGATTCCAAGATCTGACCAGTTGTAACTGGGAACCCAACAGCCATGTTCAATGTTTCCTCGAGAAAACGTGTTCGGGCAACTGCCAGACGATGGACTCAAAATAACCTTAGGATAGCAGTAATAGGTAACATCTAATTGGGGCGTGTTCTGTGCCCGGGCTGTGATGAATTTCTTATCTACATTATCTCATTTAATCCTCGCAGTAACTCTGTGATAGGTACTGTTATTGAACCTATTTTATTTTATTTTTTATTTTTATATTTTTAACATCTTTATTGGAGTATAATTGCTTCACAATCGTGTGTTAGTTTCTGCTTTATAACAAAGTGAATCAGTTATACATATACATATGTCCCTATATCTCTTCCCTCTTGCATCTCCCTCCCTCCCACCCTCCCTATCCTACCCCTCTAGGTGGTCACAGAGCACCGAGCTGATCTCCCTGTGCTATGCGGCTGCTTCCCACTAGCTAGCTATTTTACATTTGGTAGTGTATATATGTCCGTGCCACTCTCTCACTTCGTCCCAGCTTACCCTTCCCCCTCCCCGTGACCTCAAGTCCATGCTCTAGTAGGTCTGTGTCTTTATTCCCGTCTTGCCCCTAGGTTCTTCATGACATTTTTTAGATTCCATATATATGTGTTAGCATACGGTATTTGTTTTTCTCTTTCTGACTTACTTCACTCTGTATGACAGACTCTAGGTCCATCCACCTCACTACAAATAACTCAATTTCGTTTTTTCTTATGGCTGAGTAATATTCCATTGTATATACGTGCCACATCTTCTTTATCCATTCATCTGTCGATGGACACTTAGGTTGCTTCCATGTCCTGGCTGTTGTAAATAGAGCTGCAATGAACATTGTGGTACATGACTCTTTCTGAATTACGGTTTTCTCAGGGTCTATGCCCAGTGGTGGGATTGCTGGGTCGTATGGTAGTCATATTTGTAGTTTTTTAAGGAACCTCCATACTGTTCTCCATAGTGGCTGTAGCAATTCACATTCCCACCAGCAGCGTAGGAGGGTTGGTCTACAACTACAACTAGTCAGCACTACAACCACTCTGTGATACAGCCTGTGGGGTCCAGGACACGGCACCCTAGGAGGCCTGTCTATTATATTTAACTTTATAGCTGAACTGTATCAATAAGATGTTCTCTCCTAGGACTTTGGAATTAAAATTGGAGTCACTAAGCAGTCTCGGTTAGAACTTGAACTGGGAGGACGTAAACCCTTGGGAACAGAGAGCAGTCATCTTTGCCCCATTGTTGAGAAACAGAGAGAGACAGACAGACAGACAGACAGACAAGTGAAGAGAAGCACAAACGGAGAAATGGAGGTGGCGGAAGAGCTGCCCTGCCCTGGTTTCACGTGATTTCCATTTCCTGGTTCTTGTCCCTCTTGGGTCTTGACTGTACTTCTTGTCCTTGTGTTCTACGAGGTTCCCTCTATCTCCGTAACCCATTTTTTCACAGTCGCCTTTTTTTTTTTGAAAGATTTTTTTTGATGTGGACCATTTTTAAAGTCTTCATTGAATTTGTTACAATATTGCTTCTGTTTCATGTTTTGGTTTTTTGGCCGTGAGGCACGTGGGACCTTAGCTCCCCCACCAGGGATCGAACCAGCCACCCCTGCATTGGGAGGCGAAGTCCTAACCACTGGACCTCCAGGGATGTCCCTCACAGTCGACTTTTAATGCATTTCTGTTACTTGCGGGGCAAAGGAAGAGGGGCATATTTAGGAGGTGATGAGTTCAGCTGTAAACAGGCTGAGGTAGCGGTACCAGGTGGCGCCTCAGGCAGATGAGAGCCTTAGTGACATGTGGGACGACGAAGAAAAGGACATCTCCATCCTGAGCACCCAGCCCATGGCCTGGACCGTGGTAACCGTCTGACATCATACATTAAATAAAGAATGAAGATTGATTTGCTGCGCAGCTGCAGACTTCTGTTTCGTGGTTGAAGATTCTGTGATACCCCAGTGACTCTAGTTCTGGGCAGCAGCTCCCTTTTAAAGCCCTGTTAACGGAACGGGAGATTGAGTTTATCATGAGTGGCTTCTAGAAAAATTCCATGGGAAGGTATTTCCTTTTTTTATTGCTAATTCCCCTCACAAAATCACCAACGTTAGCTAATTTATTCTGATATTTGGGGTCTCTCCTAAAAGTAGAGAGGGAAAAGCAGCTGTAGTTCAAAGTTTCTCTTCTGCATTTGACAGGTAAACCTCAAAGAGCCTGTGCTCTGGACTGCTGGAAATCTACTTTTCTGAGAATTAGCAGCGGCTAATAAGAACCTCAGCTCAGGAATGAAGCTCATTGGAATTATTTGAAAAGCTGCTCGATGAATTGCTACGCCTTTTTCCAGGTGTTTTCTCTTTGGGCCTAAGGGTCGAAAATGTAATTTAAAAAGCAAATTGCGAGGCAGGTACTTGCCAGTAGACTTAGTTTAGATCAGAGATTTGAACGCAGCAACTACCCTGGAGGGAAAGCCAGGGAGGAAGATTAAAGAGACCAAAGCATGGACGTAACTGATTTGAAAGCAACTCACAAGGAAGATGGGGAATCCTAGCGGTTGTACCAGGGATTAGGAAATGCAAGTGATTTGGGCCATTTTACTTGCTCTGAAAACCACACAAAATCGTTTTTCCATTTTCCTTAGGGCTTGGAACCTCTGTGTTCACCATAAATCCAAACAGATGTGTCTGATTCCAAACGTTCTCCCAAAAGACCGTGTCTGCACCTCCACAGGGCAAAGTGGCATGTGGTACAGTGGAAAGCGGGGCCCTCGTGTGATCGCCCGTTGATCTTATTTTGCTCCAGGTGGAGAGAGGGGCAAACCCAAGTCACGGTGGCTGCAACTGGGTTTTGAAAGCACATGCTGGGTTCCATAAAAAGTGAAATGCAAAATTAAACTCGGAGAACCAAAGATTTCATTGAGCTCCAAGGAAGAAGAACGTGCGAGAGGTAGGGAAAGAATAAAACATTTGAGGGGGGAAAATCTACTTGAAAATCCCTGAATTTTGTCTGTTTAACTTGATGTTTTACTCTTGTAGTTGCCTATAGGGGTCCCTTGTGGTGGGGGTTGGGCATGTCCTTCTCCTTACTCTGAGGTGCTGATTGTAACCGAACACACGCACACATACACCACCACCCTCCCCCTACCACACCACCCTCAGCGTTTGGAGGCAGGACACCCCAGGCTAAAAGCAAGGATAGAGCGTTTGTATGCAGAGGTCAGCCTACCCTGGATTTATATTTACTGAGTCTGCTTGAGAGGCTTAAAGTCCTAATTTAACAGCCATCTGTTACAAAACTTCTCTAAATCAGCCCTTCTCCTATGTCAGATGCTATCTGGCATTTCTTTCCACAATTCAGCCAAACCCGTACTAAGTTATTTAGCTTATTTCGCGTCTGCAGCGCGCTGAGGTTCCTAGCAAATTTACCTACTCTGTTCTTTGTATTTACTTTGGCTGACGCATCACTGCGTAGTTAGACGAAAGGAAATCGCTCTGTGTCTTCTAAGTTGCTAACGCTAAGGGGAGCACTTAATCTTTTGAGGAGAAATCCAACTTCAAGACACGTGACAGCAAACACATGGGCTCCTTGTGCTGCAGTTCTCAGGAAGCGTGACTAATGTCCAGGGCAGAGCACACTTCATGACGAGAAATCACATCGGAGTTAGCTGGATTGCTTCAGCACTTGAAAAATTCAGCATCTGGGTCTATTTTCAGAGATCCTTGTGCCATTTGAGAAGTGTGCTTCCTTTTTCCTCTCGGTTACTATGGTAATAAGGATACTATTTAAGTGCAGAGTTTATCGATTGTTTTCTTGATATAGGTATTCTGCCAGGCCACGTAAGATTCATAAGCTCATTTACTTGTTCAAGAAAGTTGTGAGGGGCTTCCCTGGTGGCGCAGTGGTTGGGAGTCCGCCTGCCGCTGCAGGGGACACGGGTTCGTGCCCCGGACCGGGAGGATCCCACATGCCGCGGAGCAGCTGGGCCCGTGGGCCATGGCCGCCGAGCCTGCGCGTCCGGAGCCTGTGCTCCGCAACGGGAGAGGCCGCAACAGAGAGAGGCCCGCGTACCGCAAAAAAAAAAAAAAGTTATGAGGTAGGCAAGTGCTTTGCACAGTACCTGACACACAGAAAGTGTTGAAAAAATATGAACTACTGGTTTTAACTGTTAGAATGCTCTGGCCCAGAGAAGTTAAATCACATGCTCCTGGCCCCACAGCTAGTGAGTGCGAAGGCGGCTAGTGAGAACTCAAGAGCAGTGACTCTGAAGCCCATTCTGCTCACCTGGAATATCCCCGGAGATAGTAGATCCCATGCCCACACTGAGGGTTATCAAAGGAGCAGTATTGACCCCCCTGTATTCCATTCCCTTATCCCAGGCCCCTTGGGGACCAGTGGGGTGAGAGGACGTTCCATGGTTTTGGAACTAAGTTAAGGTGGCCCCAAGGGACTGAACTTGGACCTTGGACCAGTGCAAGTAACACCATTGTCTACCTGGAGCCAATTCTGGGAAAATAGGTAACTGGTAACTCTGTTCTCCGCCACCCCTCCCCCATAACCCCTACACGTGTGCACACACATACACACACTTAGCGAACACCTGTGCACTTGCATGCACACACTTAGCACACACGTGTGCACACATGCACACACAGCACACACACTTACCCAGCCACATGCCCGCACACACATCTCAAGGTCTTTCCCTCCTCTCTCCCAGCCTCCCAAGGCCCATTCTCCTGCCAGCGGTAGGACTGGGGGGTAGAAAGTCGCCCCTCCAGTGGGAGGACTTTGGAGCAGCTCAGGGGGCGTTGCTGGCCCGCAGCTTCAGCAGGAGTTGATGGGGGGCCGCGAGGAGTCCTGGAGGCCGTGCTACTCCTTCATGAGATAGGCCTTGACTCAGAGGGGCCGGGTACCCGTTATAGATTCTTGATTATCTAGCAATTAGAGTCTAGACTTTTTTCAGAAAATAATTTAACTTTTTACTTTGAACGAATTATGGACCCACAAGGAATGGCAAAAAGCATACAGAGTCCTAACACCCTCTCCCATCCTCCCTACAGAGTCCTAACACCCTCTCCCACCCTCCCTACAGAGTCCTAACACCCTCTCCCACCCTCCCTACAGAGTCCTAACACCCTCTCCCACCCTCCCTACAGAGCCCTAACACCCTCTCCCATCCTCCCTACAGAGCCCTAACACCCTCTCCCATCCTCCCTACAGAGCCCTAACACCCTCTCCCATCCTCCCCTGACAGGAGCCTGTCACATCACTGTAGCGCTGTCAAAGGCGGGACATCAGCATCGCACTGCTAACTAGACGTCAGACCCTAAGCAGGTGACACCAGCTTTTACCTGGACTCATCTGTGCGTGTGTGTGTGTAATTCTGTGCCGTTTTATCCCACGCGTAGATTCGTGTATAACCAGCACAAGCGAATTCTGAACTGTCCTGTCCCCACAAAGTGACCTGCTCATCCCATCTCTTCAGAGTCACCTCTCGTCCCCATCCCTGTTCCCTAGAAACCACTGGTTTTTCTCCATCTCTATAATCCTGCCACTTCCTTAATATTGTATAAATGAGATTATGTAGCATGCAGTGTAATCTCCCAAGACTGGCTTTTTTCTTTTAGTGTACAGCCCTGTGGTCCGATCACATACTTGCATGCATCAAGGTCCAGTCCTTTTTACTGCTGAGTACGATGCCTTTGTGTGGACGTCCCACATCTTAGCGATCCACCCTTAGAAGGACGCTCAGGTTGTTTCCAGGTCCTGGTGATTACAAGAAAAACTGCTGTGAACACCTGTGTGCAGGTTTTTGGGTGGACTGGTCCCTGCTTCTCTGGGATAAAGGCTGAGGAGAACAAGCCCTGCACTCTATGGTGCGTGTATGTTTCATGTCGTAGGAAACTGTTTCTCAGACCGGATGCACCGTTTACCTTCCCACCAGAAGTGTCTGAGGGACCTGGTATCAGGTCTGGACCCAGGATCTGTCTGGATGGACCGGGATGCCACTCACGGGGCAGCCAGTGAGAGATGGCATGGGTGGGAGGGGGTCACTGAGGGGGGCCTGGAGGCTGGACCCGGACGCTGGTGTTTATTTATTGGAAAATGGTGGTAAAATGTACGCGACCTAAATTCACCACGTTAACTGTTGTCAGGCGAGTGGTTCTGTGGCGTGAGGCACATTCCCGACGTTGTGCAGCTGTCACCACCTCTGTCTCCAGAACTTTCTCGTCCTTCCAGCGGAGCCTCTGTCCCCATGAAACCCTAACTCTCCGCACCCCACCCAAGTTCCTGGCAAGGGAGCGTTAGCTGTGACTGACACTTTGGGATGCGCTCTCTTTTGGGGGTTGGGAGGCCTGGTGTCTTCAGACCCGGGGGCTTTGCGGGCCGGGGACACCAGGAGCTGGGGGCCCCTCGGCGGACCCCCGGAGGGAGCATCCTGGGGGCGGGGCATCTGCGCGCCTTCGGGGGGCCTCTCCGGGGTGTGTCCGGTCCCCTAACATCCCTCTGTGCAGGGTCTGGAATCGGCAGAGACGGCGTGGCTGAGGGGAGACGGGGCAGCGGGAAGGAGGGGCCACCTGGAGGGGGCGGCCTGGGGGCCCGAGGGCAGGTGAGCCTAGTGGAGGGACAGCGGGTGAGCAGCCATCAGAGAGATTCCTTGTCCAGCTGTGTTTGAAGGGACCTGGCCGCCAGGGAGGCCCTTTTAGGGCTGTCATGTGACCCGGGGGAAGAGGAGGCCTGTGCTGGGGACAGGTGACAAGTCCAGAGACGCGGCAAGAGACGGAGATCGAGGGGTGAGGGACCCACGGAGAGGGCAGCGTGGGGAGAGGGCAGTGCGGAGGGAGGGCTGAGACTTGGGGGTCTCCCGTGTGATCTGCCGAGAGTGACTGTCGCCTTGACAGCCCGGCTGTGGACTAACCTCCAGTGTCCCCACCCCCGCCCTCTTAAGCCAGGGACCTCGGGTGGAGGACGGGCCCCAGTTGGGTCCCTGGTGCTCCCGTGACAGCAGGACCTTTGGAAGCCATTGCATCCTCTGAATCCTCTGAATTCAGGACCCATAACAGGACCTGTCCAGGCTGTGCCAGAGGCTTGGCAGACGTCAGGGTGTCGTTAGGTATCATCAGGGCGTTAGATCAGCGTTTCCCGAGCCTGCCAGCCCCGCTGTACCCGCAGAGCCCCAAGGCGGCTCCCCGCCCTAGGGGTGCCCCCAGAGAGTCCCCTCCCTTGAGTGCAGGTGGGACTGTCCATGTGGCAGGATTTCACTCCTGTGATTAGGTCACTACCGTTGACTTTGAGTTAATCATAAGGGGAGATTATTCTGGGTGGGTGCAAGGAACATTCTTGTAATTGTGAATTTCTCTGGGTTTTCTTGGGGGGTCGTTCACGATCACGAGCCCGTTCACACTGTGCTCCCTCCTGCACTCACGGCTCTGCTGTAACCCCTCCCCCCTCCTCAAGGCCCTGGTTTGTGAGGAGGGATATGAGCCTTCCCAGAGTCCCCCAGGCACTTTCAGAATCACCGTTCCAGATGCTTTTTGGAACCCAATAATTCTGTTACAATTCAGTAATGGAAATATTTGGGATCAGAGGAGGAAAAATGATTTTTACTTGGGAAGCTTAGAAACTGGGAAACTTGAAGACATTCAGAGGAGAAAGGAAGGAAAACAGGGGTGATTGGGGTACAGTGCGGATGCTTGGAGCTTACAGTCCAGGGGGCTCCACGTTTACAGCATCCGAGGGAGCCCTGGCTGGGGCAGTGCTACGTCCTGAGGTGAGGGAAGGTTCTCGTTGCTGGGTGGAACGTCCACCTTATTTGTTACAGTCAATGGGCATGCATATGCACATGTATTGTATAACTTGCGGTAACTAACTTCCTAAAGACAATTCAGTAGCTTTGTTCCCTTTGGCAAGGATGTATACAAAGTAAATGCCCGTCAGCAGAGAGAAGGTTCGTAGATGGTGGTGTATCCCCAACACGAAGGATTATGCAGCCTCTAGAAAATGGAACGATGATTCCTCCCCCGAGCTGGGAGTGACTTCCGTGGGGAGTGAAGTGTGAATACTAAGACCCCCTATTTGTACACAATGAATCTACTGCGTAAAAACAAACACCGCATCTCTCTATATTTATACAGATATTTGCGTCTGTTTATAAGAAGGAGAAAGTACGGACACACCTTTTTCAGGTTTTTAGGAAGAGTGCCCCTGTTTCCTTACTATACCTTCGTCCTCTGCCACAGACCAGAAGCCTTTTGAGGCACGTGGAAAAGTTTCGCTCACCATGCGACCGTCTGCCCTGAAAGAAGCCACTGCGTGAGACGCTGAGGCCTGAAGATAAAACAGCCCTCGGAGTTCATTAAAGGCTCCTGTGGGGACAGGCGATCATCTGTTCTGATGGATGTCCCTCTCTTGCCATGGTCGTTCCGTGTTATGGTTCACGGGTGATTGTCAAGTTCACGGCCCCGGCAGGAACATCTAACAGCCCGAGTTCAGGATGAACTGGTGGTAGGAAGCCCGTCTCAGCCGTGGAAACGTGTCCTGATGATTTTGCTGAGACGTGTTCTCCATGAATTAGCTGTTGGCTCGAATAGAAGCTTGTGTGTATTTGAGCCCCATCAGCTGGCGTTTAAGCTGCGGTTCATCAGGGCCGATCCTGGCCCCAGCTAGAGTTTCACAGACATCTGGAAAGTCAGCGCTCTGGGAGGACTGGCATTTTTGTGGGGTTGAAGGTAGGGGTTGGGATTACGGCAGGTATTTGGGGCATTCTTCCCCGGCCCCTGTGTGGGTCATGGGAGGTCCTCTGCCTCTCCGCTCCCCCAGGTCTCTCTTAGCTACACTGTTTACTCTTTAGATGATGACAGTGAGAACAGTAATGATTGTCTCCGGGTGTAACTAAAATTCTGAAGGTAGATTCTACGTTAAGCACGTGATGCAAAACACTGGGAACCTGTGTCTGGTCTTCATCACAATACAAAGTAAAGGAATGTAGCAGTGAGCTGAGTTACTTTAGTCCTACGAGAATCTCTGGGGCTTTTTTTTTTTTTTTTTTTGCCGTACGCGGGCCTCTCACTGTTGTGGCCTCTCCCGTTGTGGAGCACAGGCTCCGGACACGCAGGCTCAGCGGCCATGGCTCACGGGCCCAGCCGCTCCGCGGCATGTGGGATCTTCCCGGACCGGGGCATGAACCCGCGTCCCCCGCATCGGCAGGCGGACTCTCAACCACTGCGCCACCAGGGAAGCCCTCTCTGGGGCTTTGAATTCGCTGCTCTGGACAATCTGAATATGATGGTTTGGGGCCATTAGGAGAAAGAGGCCCCGAGGCAAGGATCCCTTCCAGGCAGAGCTGGCTCACTAGCCCCTGCAGCCCTGCTCCCCATGCCTGGTGGATGTGGCTGCAGACGTGGGTGCTTCCCCACCGGCTTGCCTGGGGTGGGCCGCGCCATTGACTTTGGCAGTGACTTTGTGATCTAATGTGACTCAGAATGTGTCCTGGGCTGAACGTGTCCTCCCAAATTCAGGGGTTGAAGTCCTAATGCCCAGGACCTCAGAATGCAACTGTGCTTGGAAAAAGTCTTTAGAGAGGTGATTAAGGTAAAATGAGGACATGCGGGTGGGCCCTGACCGAATAGGACTGGTGTCCTTATCAGAAGGGGAATTAGGACACAGACGTGCGCAGGGGGAAGGTTATACGAGGACACGGGGAGAAGACGGCCATCTACACACCAAGGTGAGAGACCTCAGAGGAAACCAGCCCTGCCGACACCTTGATCTTGGACTTCCAGCCTCCAGAACCATAATAAAGTCCATTTCTGTTGCTTAAGCTGCCCATCTATGGTGCTTAGATACGGCCACCCGAACAGACTGGTAGTGTCAGTGCGCTTTCTCTGCTTTCTCTCTTCCCATCTTTGTGGGTGGGATGTGGGTGCCGACGGCACACCTGGAAGCATGGTTGACGATGGTGGACCCTCCGTTGTCCTGTCTCTGAATACCTCTGTGGATTGCAGCTGGCTACTCACAACATTCGAGATTTTAAGTGAATGAGAGATAAAGTTGTGTTGTGCGAGGGCGTGAGATTGTGAGGCCTATCCGTTACGACAGTAGAAATACCCTCCACAAGTGGAGAAGTCTTCAGAGTCACTGAAGAGGCGCAGACGTCCCACCCGGGAAGGAGCCACCAGCCTGAGAGGAGGCCCGTCCTCCTGCGCAGAGCACTTGGGGGTTATCTGCAAGAGGTGGGTTCCAGCAGCCTGGACCCGCACCCATCACCAGATGGCCCTGGGGCTGGGAGGGAGTTTGTGCTGAAGCCACGTGCAGCCATGAAAGATGCCGTGATTGGGGACCAGAAACCTGGGGTGAGGACTCCCGTTTAGAGAAACGGTAGGTCCCTGCAGTAAACAATAGCTGTGGGAGAAAATACGGACCTTTCATGCGTGTGTGGCTTCCCCATCGGGGCCGTTCACGTTGAGTGTGCTGTGTGAACTGTTTCGGGACTAAGTAACTTAACAAGTCACCAGAGCACTGAGTGACTGAGAGGTGGTGCCCTGGGACAACCAGGGGCCAGTGACTTTTCTGGGGTCCTTACAGTTCCTGCTGTTGGAATGAGCTCCAAGTTCACGAGTTGACTCGGAGCTAAGCCCCAAACTGCTCTCGGCCACAAATGAGTTAACGGTCTGCCATCCAAACCTGGGATCCCTGGCACCGTGTGCAGGCTGGGGTGGGAGCCCAGGTCCGGAGCCGTCGCAGCCACCAAGCCGTCCCCCTGCCTCCGAGCACCGTTCTGTGCGCCGAGGCCAGCTCGAGCCCCCGATACGTCTTCCATCCTGCGGGCCTTGTCCTTCTGAGCTCAGAGGGCACTGAGCTTTCCTGCCCCCTTGAAGCCTGGCTGGCCAGACATGCTAGGATGGGGAGCCCCTTCCGAGCGGAAGCCTTGGGGGGAACCCGTGCTCCTCTGCTGTCCCTTCCCTGGCGCTGTGATGGTGTATCACGAGTTGGGGTCCGTGACGCAGCTGGGGAGGACGAGCTGCCCCAGGGAGGCTGTGTCTGAGGATGTGCCCGGACCTGCTCTGCACTCGCCAGGTCTCACCTCTCGTCCGGTCAGTGGCGGGGACTCGGGGTTTCGTCACCGCGTGACCTTGGCCGTCCTGATGAAATCCCTGTGCAACGTCTCCTAACGCCGACGGGGCGGAGGCTGCCGTTCACCCCTCTAGATCTGCTCCACTCCTCTTTCTCGGGTGGGTGGGGAACTCTGACCTGGGCATAGAGATGCTTAAATAAACGTGACGTTACCCGACCTGCGCACAGCTAGGGTCTGGCCTTGGAACTCAGTCCCACTGTGGTGGCTGCCGTGTAACCCCGGTTTCTGTCTTTCTTATTCATTGTTTTATCTGAGCGAAAGCAAAACTGAATCTGGGAAGCTGGGCTGTCCCCATCTGCGCTCTGCCTCGGGCTGGGACAGAAAGGAAGCCTCACTTCCAAGATCAGGTGCTGGAAGACCGTGTCTTCCACCCTGGGGGTCCCGTCGCCCTCTCGCCCACTTGCTCTGAGGGAAGCAGCTGCCGTGTGGGAGCTGCCCTCTGGAGGGGCCTGTGTGGGAAACGCAGCCCGCAGGGGCCCTGTCCCGCCCACATTAGGATGAGGCTGCGGTCCCAGCTGACAGCTCAACGGCAGCATCATGAGAGACCGACGGGTGGAGGCGCCCAGGCTCCTGACCCGTAGAAACTGAAATGATAGACGTTGGTTGTTTTAAGCCACTACGTCTTGAGGCGGCTTGCTATGCGACAACAGATAACTGACACACGGGTCAGAGGGCCACGCGTGGGAGGGGCAGGTCCAGTCTCTGACTCTCGCTGTTAGAGGGAGGGGGCCTGCCCTCTCCGTCTGCTTCCCTGTCTCCTAGCGGCCAGGCACAGAGGGGGCACATGCGAAGCGTGACGGATGAAACAGGAAGGCAGGAGCCTGGCCCGGCCCCCCCCCCCCCCCCCCCCCCCCCGCTTCATGGAGCTGAACTGTCCAGCCAGCTCCGACTTTCATGGAAAGACAAATAAGCTTCTTTCTGTTTGAGCCATTGAGATTTGGAGTCTCTTATAAGGACGCTGAGCCTCTATCATGACGAAAACACCCACCTGAGTTCTGCAGGATGGGAAAGTCCCAGGGAGCAAAGTGAATTGGGACCGAGCTCCTTCACAGAAGCTGAGGACACTCGTGTTATTGAAAGTTTATTGAGAGACGTGAAGTCAGATGCACACGAGCTATTTTCTCCCTTTAAAACCGTAGATGATAGAAATGTGTTTCTCGAAAATGAAATGAAGGCTAGATTTGGGAACACCAGATCTGGGAATGGCATTGATCACTGTGACCAGCTGATCACTAAGAGGGAGAGAGTTCAGGTACGTGGCAGGCAGGCTCGTGAATTGCATCCGTATTCACAAGAATTCTTTTGTACATCAGGCTAAATTGCTCCTTTCACGAGAAAAAGAATCGTGTGGGATTATGTTTAGACTAAAACTAAGAAAGTGGCATTCTTCACGTGTCACAGGTGTGTCCCATGCAAGAGCCTCTGCGGGCCGCAGTGGCCACGTGGGCTCCTCTGGAAGCCTCGGGAAAGGTCAGCGCTCCCTCGGGTGGAGCGTGAACTGAGGGCGTTTTCATTCGCTGGGAGAGTTATGGGCTGGAGGAAGAGATGGGGCCTTCACGCTGCCTGTGGCTGTTTGCTTTTCTAACCCTCAGATTTAATGCTGCAGGTTTTACAAATAGCTAAAATAGGACAGATGTAAAAACCAGCATTGTCTTGGCCCAGCCTCCAGCCTGTCCAGGTCGGGACTGAAGCAGAACCCTGCCAAGAAGTGTCCCGTGTCCTGTTTTCATTTCTGATTTTACCCCGACTCTGGTCCTGCTGAATGTGAAAACAGACTAAATACAAATATCTGAAAAAAAAAAAAAAAATCCCCGAGCCATCAGACACAAGTGAAGATCTTACTAAAGGGAAGGATTTGTCTTTTCTTGGATTGGAAGACAGTAGCACAGAGGGTCATTTTTCCTAAATTATTGACTTGAATTCAATATCATTTCAGGTAAACACCTCAACAGAATTTGGGGAGAACGTGACAAAATTATTCTAAAGTTAATCTGGCAATAAATATTTGAAAATAACGGAGAATATTTTGAAAAGAATAATAAAGGAAGATTTGTCTTACATGAATGAAATTCATTCTTACAGCAATAAAACAGTTATAGTAATAAAACTGTGTGGTCTTGGCCTGGGAACAGACAGGTAGATTAATGAACTGGAACAGAGGATCCAGAAAGAGACAGATATGAAATGCAGCAAGTCAGTCAGTTGCCATGTCAACTCAAAACTAAGAAAACAAACAACCTAGTAAAAATTGGGCTCAAGGTTGGAATGGGCATTTCACCCAAGGAGATACACAGATGGCAAATAAACACATGATTAACCGGTAGAGCCGTTAAAACTGCAGTGAGTTACAGTGATGCACCTATTAGAATGGATTAAAAACCAAAATTCAGAAGGCAAAGTGCCGATGAGAGTTCAGGACACCTGGAGCTCTCATCCTGCTGGTGGGAATGCACACCTGTGCAGCCCCTTTGGACGACACCGCAAGGCAGCCTCTTACCGAGTGAGAAGCACCTACCACGTGACCCAGAGCTCCCACCCTGGCTGTTTATCCGAGAGAAATGAAGAAGTGTGTTTTCTCAGAAACCTGTAGACGACTGTTTCAGTCCATCTGCGCTGCTGTAACAGAAACCACAGGCTGGGGGATCATACCACAGACATTCACTTCTCACGGTCTGGAGGCTGGACGTCCAAGGTCACGGTGCCAGCAGGTCCAGTGTCTGCTGAGGGCCTGCTTCCTGTTTTCTCTCTCTGTCCGCACGTGGCAGAAGGGGGCTCTCTTCTTTCAGGGCACTGATCCCGTCCTGGGGGCTCCAGCCTCCCTCCCTGATCACCTCCTGATTCCATTACATTGGGGGTTAGGATCGATTTGCAGGGGGCGGGGGGAGGCACAAGCGTTCAGTCCATAATAACAACATTATTCATAATCACTGGAAGCCCAGAAGATTCCACATGCCCTTCAGCTGGCAAGCGGTAAACAGGATGTGTAGACTCCTGCTCAGCAATAGAAGCGGGGAACTACTGACACACCAGGACGATCTGAGGCAGAAGGGGCCACGGTCAGACCACACTGTCATCCTATCCCCGTGACGTCATGGGAGAGGCCACGCACCGGGACTGGGAAGGCCAGTGGGCTGCCGTGGGTTAGGGACGGGGTGCGGCTTGACTCCACAGGGGCAGTGAGAAGGAATTTGGGGGGTGTTGGGACCGTTCTGTATCTTGCTTGTGGTGCTGTTTACGCAACTCTCTACGTTTCTCGGAACGCATGCAGCTATCCACCAAAAGTGAGCGATACTGAGCATCAAATATAAAATAAATTTTAAAGAACATCATGTCATCTTAGAGTAAAAAATTAATTATCTGATACATGGGGTGTGATTCCAAGCTAGTGATTTAGACAAACGTAGAGGTAGACGCTTCCCTCAGTCCCCATGTGAAAATAAAGTCCAGATGGATTGAGGCTTTAATTGAAATACAGAAATTATAAAATGTCACAAGAAAACAGGGGTGAACAGTTTTATAATCTTGGTTGGGGGAGGTCTTTCAAATAAGCATGTCAGAAATCCCCAAACCCATGTATGTGATGGTGTACTAATTTAAAACAACTGGGTAGCAAAACGGAATAAAATAGGCATGTTGAAAACTAAATTGGTGAAATCATTTGCAAGTCACATGGTAACAGATTAATTTTCTTGTGAGGCAAAGAACTCAAAAAAGAAAAAAAATATAAAAGAAACCCAAATAAAAATTTGGAGAGAACGTGAACAAGCAGTTTACAGATTAACCAATGAACACAAGAAAAGATGTTCAACCTCCTTAGTGATCAAAGGAAGAAATAAAAACAATAGTTAGTTTTGTTTGTGTATCAGGTCAACAAAGGGCAGAGGGATTGACAAAATCTGCTGGTGGCAGCGCTTGGAAAATGGGAAAATCTATGGACAATTTGTGGGCGTGCAAACGCCCATAGCCTTTGGGTGGGACAATGTGAATGCCTTGTTCGCCTAGGAAGTAATAACACAACTGAAAAGATCTATCTAATTCAGGATATTTCTTGCAGCACTGTTTATTATGCCAACGTTTTTTGCTGCCGCGGTTTTGTGAGCCTTTAAATACTAATGTTCTCTGTGACCTTCAGGTGGGGAGTATAATATACATAAGGTTCTCAAAATTACTTGACCAGAGGAAACCCCTGCTCTTTCCTTCCCCCAACGGTCACCCTCAGGTCATAAGGAGGCGACTGGAAGAATGGCCCGTAAGTGTTAACAGAGGTCCCATCCGACATGCTGAGACTTTACCGAGTTCTTTGTACTCTTCTGTCTTGCTTGAATTCTTTAAACAATGAGCATTTACCGTTTTGATAAAAAAAATAGAATAATGAACTGTTTTCAAAAGGAAGAAAAAGGATCCGGTGATTACAAAAGAAGAGTAACTTAAAACTTCACTGTAAAGCAAACCTCTTTGTAAATAAGATTGACGTAAAGACAGGAGCCCTGTACGTAAGGGGCACTGGCATGTTCACGTGCGCCTACGTCCTAGAGGCCCCGAGTCCAAGGAGGACAGTCCAGGCCTCGCCGTGGCACCTGCTGGTAGCCCTGGGCAGGGCAGCCAACCCCCTAAGGCTTCGTTTCCTCACCTGTAAAACTGGAGTCATGCTGTCCGCCTTGCCTCACTCACAAGGTGCTTGTTAAAATGAGACCATTATTGCAAAACGACTCAGCTTTGAAATGATCGGAAGTGAAATCATCGATCCTTGAAGTCATTGTAGGAAAAGTTACCAGTACTTGAAGCATTTGAGGCTCTGAGAGACTCCCTTTCTCCTGAATCACCGTCACTATATAATGAAGTAACATGCAAACTGGAGACAGAACTAACCCTCAGGGCTAAGCCCCCTGCCCGCAGGTGCATTTTAGAACCTTGT
The DNA here is from genome assembly GCF_963455315.2 of Globicephala melas. NCBI lineage: Eukaryota > Metazoa > Chordata > Mammalia > Artiodactyla > Delphinidae > Globicephala > Globicephala melas. The sequence goes on from NC_083324.2 coordinate 101,806,919, forward strand.
TACTCAGAGTGTGGTCTGCAGACCAGCAGCAGCATCAGGGCTGCCCAAGAAATGCCTTGTCTGGGGCTGAACTAATGCTACCAAGACGAACTCCCCGACCAAGGGATGCACTGCACATCAGTGCTCGAGAAGCATTGTTTTGGGGACAGAGTCTAATCTACAGGACAGACCTCGTTTTATTGCACTTCGCAAATATTGTGTTTTTTACAAATTGAAAGTTTGTGGCAAACCTGCCGCGAGCAAGCCTATAGACGCCATTTTTCTAGGAACATTATTTTTTTAATTAAAGTTAAGTATGTTGTTTCTTTAGACATGATCCTTTGCACACCTAATAGACTGCAATCTAGTGTAAACAGAACTTTCATAACTTTCTGGGAAAGCAGAAAATTCGTGTGACTTACTCCGTAGTGGTGGTTTGGACCCGACCCCAGAGCATCCCCGAGGTCTGGCTGTACGCTTGCATCTGTGTGGTGATAAATAGAGCTTTGCTATTGGCAGGAAGGTAACCAAATAGGAGTTTCTGATCTAAACGGTTGCTACAAGTTGTGGTTCAGAAAAGGAAGTTATCTAACTTTGTTGAACTCGAAGTTTCCTAAACCACTGCTTTTTCACACCACCAGTTAACAGGAATGAACCCCGGGGAGCGCCCCTCAAGGCAGCCCCGCTGCACCGTCTGTGGCGGCCCGGTGCAAAATGAAAATGCAGGCCGCCGTGTACAAAACTCGGAAGAATTTTCCAGTGTCGACAGCAGAGGCCCTTGTAAGCCCGGGGCCCCGAGTGATGGCATGGGTGTCACACCTGGAGGCTGGCCGGCCCTGCTGGGGAATGTTCAAGATATAAAGAGCTGTGATGAACGGGGTCCAGCCCGGCGTGTCACCCCAGAGCCTTATTAAACCCGATCCCCTCAGCTTCTCGCTGTTGGTTAGAGCCTCGGACCCTGCTGCCCCGATCTCAAAAGCGTGGTCACCAAGTCCTACCTGTGGGTGTTGTTAAGGGGGCCGAGAGGAGCCAGCTCCAGGCTGTGGCCAGGTGGGCCCGGGGCAGGGATGCTCGGGGCGGGGGGGCACCTGAAGGGGTGGAGGCGCCGAGTCCCTTGTCGGGAGTCCCCTGGTCCCGCCTCCGCGGGGATTCCTCGGAGACCTTCCAATCCCATCGAATAACCAGCTGACACGTTTTACCTTAACTCTACGGGGGGGGGGGGGGTCTCCTCTCCTCTCCTCACCTCCCCGCTCCAGCCTCCATCGCTCGTCCCCTCCTCCCCTAACACACGCCCTGAGGGGTGGGGCGACAGGCAGTCTGCCGAGCATCTCTGGGCTTCGGGGCTCTGACCTCGGAGAGGCGTGGGTGCCGAAGGGACGGCCTCCCTGCGCTGATTTCTCTGGGAAATGCTGGAGGGAAGAGGGGCATGGAGGCTGACGTCAGCACGGCACCAAGAAGGCCATCCATCCCAGGGCAGCCCTGCCCGAGGACCTGCGGGGGACGTGTCTGTGGGCTTTCTTAGAACCTTGGAAAAGCAGTGCTTTAGCGTAATTAGTGTGGTTTTATCTCGTGAGCCTAGAACAAACGTCCTGTTTCCTTCTCTGCTGAGGTCAGAGAGGTGAAGTCGGGGGAGGTCTCACGTCGGACCTTGTAGGCAAAGCAGGGACTCGAGATTTGCGGGGTTTGGTGGGGAGGTGACGTGACCTGGCTGTTGTGCTGAGAATCGAAGGAGGGCAACCGGGAGGAGGGTCCGGTGAGAGGCCACAGGGGCCAGGTGGAGATGGGGAAAGCGCTTGGGTTTGGATCTATTTTGCAGACACAGTCAAAAGAATTTTCTGATAGATGAGATGTGGCGGCGGAGAGAGAAGAGTCGTGGACCCAGCGCTGTCGGGCTGGCGAGCAGAGAGCCTGGGGGCAGCTCTGGGGCAGCAGGCTCTGGGGAGTGCGGCTGGGGTCCTCCGGGGGGGTGGGACTTGGGTTTAGGACAGCAGCGGGGGGTCATTAGCGCACAGCCCTGGCCGGTGAGGGGGCGGAAGCCCGGATGCTCTCTGGTACTGGTGTTAGGAAGAAAGAATGCACAGAGGAGACCCCAGGGTGGAGTCCTGGAGGCCGTGAGGAAGGGGTTTGGAGAGGGGCGGACACGTCCGTCAGGGGCTGCTGAGGACGGGCTGGAGCGGGGGTGGGCTCCACTGAACTGAGTCCAGAGAGCAAGGGGACAGAGGTGACAAAGCCCAGGCGAGGATTCTGCCCCACAGGTGAGCTGAGGGTTGGGACAGGAGACGAGGAAAATGGGGTCAAGAGAGAGACCCGCCTTTTTCTTAATGAGAGAAGAGACAGCATGTTTGTACGTTGATGGGACGATCCCCAAAGAGGGAGCATTGATGATCCCAGAGGGAGCCTGATGGAGACCCCAAGCTTCTGCTGTTCAGCCTCCACAGTGGCGGGAACGACAAAATTCTTTCCAACCTGTACTCGCTCTCTAAGCCCAAAAAAGCCACGCAGTGAAGGACTGGACACCGAACCAGCAAGAATATGGGAAACACTGAAGAAATTCCAGGACTTGAGTCATCCTCCAGGAGCTCAGAGAATTCTGCCCCATCCACCGGGAGCCCGCACTTCCGAGGTCCTGGAAGACCAGTCAGGACATGATGTTTCCGTGTTGCTATTGTCGTTGTGTCCCTAGAAGCTTGCTTATGGCTGGCTCAGAGCAGGGACTCAAGAACCATAGTCAGACGAATGCTGAGAGTCACTGTGAAAACCTACCTTCCCCAACGCAAATCAAAACCCCAATGAGGTATCACCTCACACCTGTCAGAATGGCCGTCATCAAAACCCACAAATAACAAGGGTTGACAAGGATGTGGAGAAAAGGGAGCCCTCAAGAGCTGTTGGTATCTGAAGGAAATGAACTCACTATCTTGAGGAGACATCTGTATCCCTATGTCCATTGCAGGATGATGTACAAGGCATGCACACAACCTAGGTGTCCGTCCATGGGTGGGTGAATAAAGAAAATGTGATATATCTGTATCTATAGCTATATCTATATCTATGCCTATATCTATGCCTATATCTATAGCTATATCTATGCCTATATCTATATCTATAACTATAGCTATATCTATGCCTATATTTATACCTATATCTATACCTATACCTATATCTATATCTATACCTATACCTATATCTATGTCTATATCTATAACTATAGCTATATCTATGCCTATATCTATACCTATATCTATACCTATACCTATATGTATATCTATACCTATATCTATATCTATACCTATACCTATATCTATATCTATAGCTATGCCTATAACTATACCTATATCTATATCTATGCCTATATCTATAACTATAGCTATATCTATGCCTATATCTATACCTATATGTATATGTATATCGATACCTATACCTATATCTTTATCTATACCTATATCTATATCTATACCTATAACTATACCTATATCTATAGCTATAACTATAGCTATACCTATATCTATACCTACATCTATACCTATATCTATACCTATACCTATATCTATATCTATACCCATACCTATATCTATATCTATACCTCTACCTCTACCTATACCATCTATATCTATATCTATACCTATATCTCTACCTATATCTACACCTATACCTATATCTATACCTATACCTATACCTATATCTATACCTATATGTTTACCTATATCTCTACCTATATCTATATCTGTACCTATATCTATACCTATACCTATATCTATATCTACACCTATATCTATACTATACCTATATCTCTACCTATATCTATGTGTCTATTTTTGTTTTAAAGGGGAAATCCTGTGATTTGCAACAACATGGATGAACCTGGAAGACATTATGAAGTAAAGTGAGCCAGACACAGACAAATACTGCACGATCTAACTTACCCGTGGAATCGGAAATAGTCAACTCACAGAAGCAGAAAGTAGGAGCCAGGGGCGGGGAGGAGGAGAGGAAATGGGGTCAAAGGGCATAACGTTGCCCTCTGTCGGATGATTGAGTGGAGACCCAATGTGCGTGCAGGGTGATGACTGAACTTAATAACACGGCACTGATCACAGAAATACTAGGAGCGAGTGGATGTCGGTAGCTCTCATCTCACACCCACACACTCACACACACGGCAACTCTGTGAGGAGAGGGATAGCTTGACTGTAGTTAGCACTTCACTATGTACATGGCTATCAAATCATTATGTTGTACACCTTAAATATAAACAATGTTTATTAAAAAATACTTCCCCATTTAAGCCTTGACAAACACATGCAAGATATCCCACACGTCCAGAATAAATTTTCACACATTTATTTAAAAATACAGCACAGAAAAGCAACAGCAGAGATTATGGGACACGTCCTAATAAAATTTAAAATTGGGGAATGAGAGAGCTCAGATCTGACGTGTAAGGGTGATGAGGATGGAGGGGGTATTTTTCTTTGCAGAGTTTCATCCTGACGGCTATGGTAGGGTTTCCTTTGCTTTTCCCAACGAACAGGATTGCACGTTTTTGTGGCGTGTTCTTCTGTGAGGGTTTTCAGTGGGAAACTGAGCTAGCGATCAGACTCTCATCTCAAATTCAAGTGCCAAAAAGACTTTTAAATCTTAAGAGCAAAGTGGAGGCAACGTGAGATTCTGATCTGTGCCCCACCTATTTGACCTGTAAAAATAGCATCATCCTCTCTGCCCGCCCTGAGAGCCCAGCTGTCTGGGCGGCGGCTTTTAGGAAACCTTGTGTCATATGAGCTTCGTCCATGAGATGGCGCTGTTGTGCCACAAAAGGAAACCTCTTGGTCTGAAAACCCCAAGAACAATTTTAAAACGGGAGATCCTAGTCATAAGATGAATCATTTCTAGGGCTCTGACGTACAGCATGGTGATTATAGTTCATCGTATTGTATCACATACTTCTACGTTGCTAACAGAGTAGATGATAAATGTTGTCGGCACAGAAAAGAAATGGCAATTATGTGACAACCTGCATTTCACAACACGCAAGTGTATTCGGTCAACACACCGTGCTCCCAAACTCACACGCTGCTACCTGTCAACTACGTCTCCCCTCGCCCAAGCTTGTCGCTGAAACCGGGAGGCTGCGCCCTCCATCCTCCAGCCCCGGGTTCCAGCAGGCAGATGGCTTTCTTCCCGTGTCTACACTGCACACATTCTCGAATCCGGGTGTTTGCAGAGTGTGTGCTCCTACCGTTTTCTCAGTGTCTTATCTGTTTCGTTTCTGAGGCTAATCTTGTCTGTCTGCCCTCCTGGAAGTAACCCCCAAGTGATGGGGAGGGAGAGGAGGCTTTGCCCTGGTGTCGAGAGCTGCACCCCGGCCCCCGTGGCTGAGGGCCGGCCCCCCGACAGCGCAGAGGGTCGTCCTCAGGGCCAAGCAGGAGCTGAGAACTGCAGGGCCGAGAAGGGGGCCATTCCCTCTCTTGCAGTACAGATCATCTTGCTTTCCCCATTTTTTATTGTGGTAACACATAAAACTGAACATCTGCACCGTTTTCGAATGGCACTCAGTGCATTCACAGCGCTGTGCTACCCACCCCTCACCCTCTTCCAGGACCTCCCGATCTCCCCACTAAACTCTAGCCGGCCTGCCGGCCTCCTCTCTACACTCTGTGTCTGTGAATTTGGTGACTCGTATGAGTGGAATCATACAGCGCATGGTTTTTGGGTCTGACTTATTCCACTGGGCACAATGTCTTCAAGGTTCGTCCATATTGTGGCCTGTGTCAGAATCTCCTTCTGTTTAAGGCTGAATAATATTCCACTGTGTGGAGAGACCAGCTTTTGTTTATCCGTCATCTGTGGATGGACGTTTGGTTGTTTCCACCTTTTGGCTGTTGTGAATAATGCTGCCGTGAACAGGGGTGTGCAAATATCTTTGAGATTCTGCTTTCACTTCTTTTGGATAGATACCCAGAAGTGGAGTTCCTGGATCATATGGTAATTCTACTTTTAGCTTTTTGAGGAACCACTATGCAGTTCCCCACAGCAGCTGCACACTTTTACATTCCCCCAGGCAACACACAAGGGTTCCCATTTCTCCACATCCCCCCTAACGCTTGTTCAGGTCATTTTTAAAGCACTGCTGGGCGTGCACACCTAACCTAACGTAAAGAGTTAATTTCCTAACAGCGCCTCACTCAGAACTACTGATGGGTGTTTCTATCAGGATACCCGCCTTCTAGTTGCCAGACAGTTTGCAGATTATTTCTTTTAGTCAATTTGCCTTCTACGTCCCTCTTTCCGAGACGGTCATTTCAGATAAAACGACACTAACTTGTTCTTGTTGGGAAAACATTGCCGAGTTGTTTAGGGTTATCCCTGAAAGCGGAGGGGGTGTGAAAGGAGTAGCTTCAGGACGTTGTCTTCTCGGTTCTCTGGCCAGATGCTGCGTGAGGATGAGAGCCGCAGGTCTTCAGATGAGCAGGAGGGAGTCCGGCGGGTTAGGGCAGGTGGTCTCGGACCTGCAGGCAGCGCAGCGGGGCTCGAGTGCAGTAGGCACTCCCAGGCCCCCCGCTGTCCGCGGTGTACGATGCAGAGGTTCATCCCGAATGTCCATTCCTTAAATTTTACCAGGTGCCAAACGTGAGTCGCGGAAGGTTGGTGTAGATGGTGGTTCGTCTATATTATCCAAAAAAACACGCTCTGAATTTTTACTTAAGTTTTGTTTTCTGCCCTCACTACAGTAATTCTGTGGGGAAGAAATAGCATTTCTGGAATGATAGATGTTTCTGGAATGATCCCAGCTGCTCTCCTTGGGATTCAGGAAGCCCCTCACGGGGCGGACGGCGTGTCCAGAGGGTGAGTCCCTGCAGTGTGCCTAGCAGGGCCCTCCTCGCGCACTGCCCTCGCTCCCGGCGGGTCCCTGCAGTGTGCCTAGCAGGGCCCTCCTCGCGCACTGCCCTCGCTCCCGGCGGGTCCCTGCAGTGTGCCTAGCAGGGCCCTCCTCGCGCACTGCCCTCGCTCTCAGCGGACTCTATCCCGGCGTCTGATTCTTCGTATATGAGCACCCAGAGAAGACATCAAACAACACGTTATTTAAAATCAGGTTATTTAAAATAAAATTTAAATTATTTAAAATAACATTATGATGCGTCATTAAGATAGGCATGTTGGCATAAACTCTGCTGGCTTTGTCCATAAGGACAGTGGGAAGTCGGATATGATAGTGCCCTTCTTAAGTTACGAGTTCAAATCTGTCATTTGAAAGGACGTCTTCTCCTATCTGTGCAGCATATAGAACAGGTGATTCCGTGAGCTGTGTGTGACCACACAGGTGAGTAGGAATTTTTACCTGGATATGAGGCCCTGGCCTCGGTTTCTCGGGATTTCTCTCCTGAAGGGTGGTCTGAGCCCGTGACCCTGGGCTCCGGTGGAGACGGGCAGAGAGGGCAACACCCAGTGGGGGCCGGGCAGCTGCCTCTGCTCTTGAAGATGCTGGAGGCGGGAGGAGCATCTCCCCACGACAGGCCGTCCTTTACCCGCAGGGGATTCTGAGCCACTTCTTCCCAAAGTTTCCTAAACGCTCCAAGGCCTTGGAGTCCTGGCCCTTCCTCTCACCCATCATGCAGCCTTAGACTTGCCGAAACTCTGCGCTTTAAGCAGAAAGAGGTGAGGTGAGGATGACCTGAAGTTGCGTGTGCAGAGTCTTGGTGACAGAACGTAGGTGACATTCTATCGGTACCCCCAGAGCGCAGGGCATGGCTGTCCCTGAGCACCAGCTGAGGCTGGATTTGGGGACACAGTCGTCAGTTCCCAAAGTCCTGAAGTGAATGACTCTGGCGGGAGACAAATGCACAGGTCCTCCGGTCTCCACAGTTTCCGGAACGTTCGTCACTAGAGTGGTCAGTGCTGTCTCTTGGCAGGTTCTGAGAGGAAGGGTGATGTGGGGACAGGTCGGGGCCAGAAGCACACTGCCCGCTGTCCCAGGAGCAGAGCATCCCTTTGGGGTGGGTTCCATGCAAGGAACCACAGCCACTCTTACTTTCTGCGGTTGGTGCAAGCAGGGGCCGTGGGTCTTGGTCACGTGGGTAGAGAAAAGCTCCCCATCGTGGCCCCCCTGCTCCCGAGGATGCCTGTGCACAGGGGTGGGTGATTCCAGCCAGTTTTCCACAGATCTGTTCCGTAGCTGTTTAAAAGGTAGAGACACATTGAACGATTAAGCCAGAGACAGCAGGACTTCAGATGAACGTGCTCTGAAGAGCGGCCTGGCTGGAAGAAACACAGTGGGTTTATCTCATTCCCACACGAAAGGCCTCATTTTGCTTTTTTTTTTTTTTTTTTTTTTGCTGTACGCGGGCCTCTCACTGCTGTGGCCTCTCCCATTGCGGAGCACAGGCTCCGGACGCGCAGGCTCAGCGGCCATGGCTCACGGGCCCAGCCGCTCTGCGGCATGTGGGATCTTCCCGGACCGGGGCATGAACCCGCGTCCCCTGCATCGGCAGGTGGACTCCCAACCACTGCGCCATCAGGGAAGCCCCTCTATTTTGCTTTAACTGTAATAGAACCAGTGTTTTGGCTCAAAAGAGAAAAGCTGATCTTATACCTACAGCCATTTGAAGAAACATAGTCCTAAAAATAATAACAACGACTTGTGTACAATTAACTATGTGAGTTTTTTTGTTTGTTTCCTTATAAAAAGGAGTGGAGCAGGTAATGAGGCTGTGGAATGAGGTGGGTTAACCTAGGTGAACTCGTTTAGCTTTGAAGCTTTGGGGTCACACACCACCTGCTCTTCCCTGGACACACAAGGTCAGTGGCTATAGGGCCCCTAACAGTGTGACGCACGTGTGTGTCCCCTACACTTGACAAATGCAGCAGCTCGCGCATGGCCATCCTGTAGGGAAGGGAAGACGCCCCGGAAACGGACATTTCAACTGGGATCCGCCTCCATCATTTCTTTTGTCTCCTCTTCACTAACGGCGATGACGTTCTAAGAGGGTTTTGAAGACGAAGCACACGAACGTGGCTCACCGCTGTCCTGTGTGATCCATTCCACTCTCTTTGCTCTGCCCCTTGTCGCCCCAGATGCGATGGGCCTGGGGCCAGCTATTACCGCCCAGATGCCTTCCCTGTGCCCCTCACCCCGATTCACCAGCTCCGAGCGTGGCTGCCCAAGCTTAGGGTCTGACCTAGAAGCTCGTTTGCCCTTTTAGGACTGTTCACGGTCACGGCTGGCACTGGTGTAGCCGTGTGCACGCGTGTTCCAATGCTTTACCTCGTATCGAGTCATTAACCTGTGCAAACACCCATGAAGCAGGCGCTGTTACACACCCACCTCACAGGTGAGAGCACGGAGGTCCAGCGAGGTTCACTTCTGTCCTCGGGTCACACGGCAGTGGTGGTGTCAGAACCGGGACTCGAGCCTACGTCCTCAACCACTAATTTAGAGCCTAATTTCAGTCTGTAAATTAAAATTCTAGCCCTGACCTCAGTATTCTAATTTGGAATCTACTGATTAAATGTAACCCCACTGCCTGCGGGCACTAGCACTGGACGGTGGTCAGCACCAGGCCAGGTCTCAGCACAGAACCTTCCAGAAATCACGTGGCCCTGATGCCCACCTGCAGTGAGGGCCTTTCCACACTTCAGCCCAAACATTCAGAACCACTCGATGACACCGCCCAGGTCACCAGGCTCAGGGGGAAAAGGGCAGATTGCAAGATGTCAGAACCTCAAAAGGAAAACGCTGGTTCTTCAAGGAGCCCTGGCCAAGGCGTGCCTCCTTGATCGGGACAGGCTGAAAAGAAGTCCCCGGCAGGAACTGCAGGAGAAGGTGCGCATCTTACTGGTCTCGAGCTGAAGAGGTGGGCGGACCTGCATCTGCTTTCAGGACCAGTGGTCCCATCAGCCTCCTCTGATGCCCGACACTCCTCTTGCAGAGACGCCTCTCCTCACCCCCATCCTTGCTCCGGCCGGCCCCGGGGTTTGCTGTGATGACGGATGGATTGCAGCACAAGTGATGCTGTTCAGAGTTGAAAACGAGGCCTCCGGGACCCACCCGACTTCTCCTGCCACCCCGGAAGGAAGCCTTGGCTTAGACAGACCCGTCACGAGAGCTGGCAAGGAGGGGCCCAGCCCAGGGCACCAGCCCTGAGTGCGGCCTTAGGCCTGCCTGGCCGGCCACCTGCCAGCACAGCCTTGGGAGCCAGAGCTGGGCCATCTCCAGGGCTGTGGGAAGCACTGCACAGCTGCCGTCCTTGCGCTGTGGTCCACCACCCAGCGAGAGGGCCGGTCCATCTCCCTAGTGGGGAGTCCTGTGTAAGAAGGTGGACTTCCTTCCCGCCCCATGGGGCCCTTGGCCGCACTCCCTCACACCTTCACCCTGGCCCCGCTGTTCCCGGTCCCACCTCTGCACCCAGGACACCTCAGACGCCGCCCCATGGCATCCCGTCTCTGCTCAAGGGCTTTGCACTGACTGTCCCTTCCTCTGGAATGTCCTGCTCTGGGCTGGCTCCCTCGCCCTTTCCAGGTCCCTGCTGCTACGTCCCTTCACCTGGGAAGTCCAACCTGCCCCACCTGAGATGTCTCCCCCTCTCCCCACGCTTTACCCTTCTTCACTGCATTTGTCACCACTGGACATCTTTGTGGCTCTGTCTCTTTGTCTGTTTCCCTTCCTGCTCACCCATCCCTGCCGTTAAAATACAAGCTCCGTGAGTGCAGGAATGTGGTCTTTGTTCACTTTTGAGTCTAGTGTCTGGGCGTAATAAAAATACAAGCTAAGGTCTGCAAAGGCAGGCGCTGTCTAGGGCCTTCGTTTACCCTCACAAAGATCTTCCCATTATTCCAGGCGCTATTCCCCACATCTTATAGGAGGGAAGCTGAGCCATGGGCAGGTCACTTCTGCCCAGGCAGACTGGCTCATAGAAGGTCCTCAGTAAACACCTGTTTAATGGATAAACAAGCAAACACATTTCCTAACTCTTCTGCGGAAGCAGGGCTGCCTCGGTGCAGGAATCTGAGTGATTTCTCCCAGTAGCCCTTCTGTCTTCGATAAAAAACAGAGTTGCCCCTCAGCCTCCTGGTATCATAGTCTACTTTCCTTTGGCCTTTTTTTCCGTTGAAATTCAAGCAAGATTGCAGGGTACAAGAGCAACGTGCAAAATCAATTATATTTCCATGCACTAGAAACTAACAATCTGAAAATGAGATTAATAAAACAATTTCATTGACAAGAATCCAGATTTTCATATCCAAAAGAATTTAGGAATAAATTTAACAAAAGAATGTAAGACTTATCCTCTGAAAACCACAAAACACAGGTAAAAGAGATCGAAGAAGACCTAAGTCAGTGGAAAGACACCCCATGTTTACGGATTAGAAGATTTAATATTGATACGATGGCAATACTACCCAGATTGATCTGCAGATTAAATGCAATCCCTATCAGAATTGCAGCTGGCTTTGTTACAGAAATTGACAAGCTGATCGTAAAACTCATATGGAAATGCAAGGACTGACTCAGGGTGGCCAAATGTTCTTGAAAAAGAAGAACAAAGTTGGAGAATTCATACTTCCTGATTTCAAATTTACTACAAAGTTATAATTATCGGGCAGTGTGGTGCTGGCATAAGGACAAACATATAGGCCAATGGAACAGGGTTCAAATCTATAAATCAGACCAACATTTACGGTCAGTTGATTGTTGACAAGAGTGTGTGCCAAGGCAATTCAATGAGGGAAAGAGTGGTCTTTCCATCAAATTGTGCAAAAGAATGAAGGCTGGACCCCTTCATACTTCACACCATATAAAAAATGAACTAAAAATGAACCAAAGACCTAAGTATAAGACTAAAACTATAAAACCCTTAGAAGAAAACATAGGTGTAAATCTTGTGATTTTGGGGTTAGGCAAACCCGTCTTAGATACAGCACACACAGCACAAGTGAGAAGAGATGAAATTGGTGAGTTGGACTTCATTAAAATTAAAAACATTTGTGGTGCAAATGATACCTCTAAAAAAGTGAAAAGGCGACCCACAGAATCGGAGAAAATACTTTGAAACCGTGTATCTGATAAGGATCTTATAGCCAATATAAAGAACAAGTTAATAATAAAAGATAACTCAATTAAAAATGGACCACGGATCAGAAAGGACGGTTCTCAAAGAAGATGTACAAACGAACGATAAGCACATGAGAAGATGCTCAACATCATTAGCCATCAGAAAAATGCAAATAAAAAGCACAACGAGGGCTTCCCTGGTGGCGCAGTGGTTGGGAGTCCGCCTGCCGATGCAGGGGACGCGGGTTCGTGCCCCAGTCCGGGAAGATCCCACATGCCGCGGAGCGGCTGGGCCCGTGAGCCATGGCCGCTGAGCCTGCACGTCCGTCGCCTGTGCTCCGCAACGGGGGAGGCCACAGCAGTGAGAGGCCCGCGTACCGCAAAACAAACAAACAAACAAACAAACAAAAAACCACAATGAGGTACCACTTGGCATCCAGAAGGATGGCTATACATGAAAAGACAAACAATGACAAGTGTTGACAGGAATGTGGAGAAATTGCAACACTTATATATCTCTGGTGAGAACGTAAGGTGGAGCAGCCTCTTTTGAAAACCTTTTGGTGGTTCCTCAAAAGCTTAAACGTAGAGTGACCACATGTTGCAGACATTCCACTCCTAGGTACGTACACAAAAGAAAGGAAAATTTATGTCCACACAAAATCTTATACATGAATATCCATAGCAGCATTGTTCATAATAGCCAATAAATGGGAATAACCCAATACCCAACAAATCATGAATGGATGAATAGTATATAGTATATTCATAAAGTGAAATGGTTCAACAATAAAACCAATGCACTGAGACAACATGGGTGAATCGTGAAAACACAGTGCTAAGTGAAGAATACATATACTGTACGATCCCATTTTCAGGAAATGGTCCGGACTAGACAAACCCAGAGATAGGAAGTGGATTAGTGGTTGCCTCGGGCTGGGGTAGGCGTGTTGGGACAGAATGGGAGTGAGGGCTGAGGGCTACAGAGGTTCTATTTGGGGGTGATGACAGTGCTCTAAAGTCCATTGTGGTGATGGTTGCCAACTCTGTGAATATCCTAAAAGCTACTGGGTTGTGCGCTTCGAGTGGTAGGCGAACGATCTCAGTAATGCTCTTAATGAACGCCTTTTCAGCGGGCGTGTATTTCACGCCAGCTGCCTGGCTCTGCAATGGATGTTTTCACATGAATTATATAATACACACAAACACCCCCAAAGGAACGATGATCGTGCCGATTTTGAAGACGAGGAAACTGAGGTTCAGTGTGACCTGCCGAGTCATGAAGCTGGCGGGCGTGAGGAAGAGTTCAGACCCTCTTCCGAAAGCAAACCCTTCCAATGGCCCTACAGCCGCTGGTCCCCAAATCCTATCTGCTGCTGGGTGCCTGGCCTCATGGGAATTTCAGAGAAGCTCAGGGCCACGCGTGAGCACATCTCTGCTTTTGGACGGTCGTTTCCATCGCTGAGCTGGCCTAGGTTTATATCTATTCTCCAGCCAGGCGGGGCCCCCTGGTATGGCCTGGAAGCCCGATTCCGCAGTCACCTGCTCTGTGGCCGTGGGCACGTCAGGGACGCCCGAGCCCCACTCAGCTCATCAATGAAAACCAGCTGTTGACACTGCCCCCGGGTGGAAGCAGTGTCTGCTACACACACAGCCCAGGTTCCGCGCGTCCTGAGGTGTCGGCGGCAGAGTGCACGGCGACCCGGGCCGGGGGGTGAGGAAGGGTGATGCGGGGCTCCAGGGGGGATGGGAAGGGAAGCAGTTTTGAGGCAGGAGGACAAGGCCCGCTGGGGGGCAGGCGGGGGGGCGTCCCCAGAGTGCCTCTCCCAGCTCTCATGGTGGCGTGGCTTCTGCCCGGGCCGTGGGGGGTCTGGAAAGCCCTTCGCGGTGGAATCTTTCTCATCGTGGAGCGTCTGGTCCTCCTCGGTGCTGGGAAGCCTGATCCTGATTAGGCTTCTCCCGGGTGGTCCATCCTCCAGGGCTCGGGGCTCCTTTCGCGTAGGGGGTGGATGACACCGGCAGGCTTGTCTTTCCCGCCATGAGAAGCCACGGGGGGAAGGAATTTGCAACGTGGCTGTTCTCCCTGCGCAGCCAGCATCCTAGGCCTCTCTGTTTACTGCTGAGGGTGATGACCCCCTAGAGGGCCTCGCATCCCAGCTGAGCCCTGCTGCCTCTCTGTGACCCGCTCTGAGCAGACTGCTGCCCACAGTGTCCCCCCTCCCTGCACCTGCTGCCTGGGGTCGCCAATGGCTGTGGTCAAGGAGCTGCTGTTTCATGCACATTAGTGAGAGTCCCTCCTGTGACAACATTTAACAAGTGCCTGGGGCGTGAGATGGGAAAAGAGAGGGCCTTTTGCAGCCCCAGAGACTTGGGCGTAATTCCAGCCATACCACTGAGCATGGAGGTCATAGCCCTGTGTCCTCGGGCGAGTTGCTTGCCCACTCTGAGCCTTGTTTCCTATCAATACAAGTCTACCTGAAGAGTTATTGGGAAGATTAAAGAAAATGTCATACAGCATCGGCTATGGTATTTAGCACATACAGGTGTTCGACAGTGGTAACTACTACAAAGGTAAAAACTGTTACCTACACAGATGTGACAGCTCAGGAGTCACTCACTTTTCGTCCTGTTGAGCGTAGCACTGGGGGTGCTTCCTGTCACCTGCACTGGCCAAGGTACTTACGATCCCACACTAGCCTCGGGGTTGCACCAGAGCTTGGCATCAAACGAGGCCGGTGGAGCCACACTCCCTGTTTTGTGCTGGAAACTGAGATCTTTACTTGGGCCCTATGACCTCAGAAGAGGTTTCTGTCTGCAAGCCCTTGAGACAGGCTCTTGGCCCCTAGTTCTAGAGGTTTAGAGCCAGGAAGACGTTCAGAGACCGCCTGGCCCCCTCCCTTAGATTTGATGAGGAAAGGCCAGAAAAGTTCAGGACTTGCCAGCCAGCGGGGAGCAGGGCGTTACGCGCTGGGCAGAGCTTACTGAGCATATACTACGTGCCTGGAGCTGTTTGCACCACTCGACCTGAACCCCCTTATTTAATCTGCACAACAACCTGTTTCCTCTCCTCATGCTGGCGAGGATGAAGAGCGCCCAGGCTGTGGTCCTTAAGGTCCGTGTGTCCCACCTCCCGGCACCTCTACGGCCTCGTGAGGGACCTGCTGGCCTTCAGTGTCGACAGGCTCGGCCTGGGCTTTCCCGTGACTGCAGTGGTTGGACCGCGGACCTGGAGAAGAAACTCTAAGAAGCACTAACCTGCATATTCTCTGGCGCCTTTGCCAGAACCATCTTGTGATTGGCAATGGAACGGCCTAGGGAGGGAACAGAGCCGGGGTCCTGCTTACCGATCAGAGTTGACGCGAGCGTCACACAGCTGACTCTCACCTCCATCCGTGAAGCAGGCCGAGGGGAATTCAGAGGCGACGTCGCGCCTGGAGCCGGCCTGAGGACGCTCTGCCGGCTTCACACTCTCTGGCACCCCTTACTCAAGCCTGCACGGCAGGAAACAGCTCCTGTTTTACAGGTTCTCTGCCTCAATAGCAAGTCCTCTTTGGTGACGGCAGATCGTAAGCTCAGGATGGAAGGCAGGTACCTCATACATCGTCTGGCGGTGGACGGAGGCTTCCTCATCCTGGGGATGGGGGACGGTCTCCAGGGTCAATTACAAAATCCTGTCCAGGGCTTTCCTTGTGGCGTAGTGGTTAAGAATCCGCCTGCCAATGCAGGGGACACGGGCTCGAGCCCTGGTCCGGGAGGATCCCACATGCCGCGGAGCAACTAAGCCCGTGTGCCACAACTGCTGAAGCCTGTGCGCCTAGAGCCTGCGTGCCACAACTACTGAAGCCCGTGCGCCTAGAGCCCGTGCTCCGCCACGAGAGAAGCCACCGCCATGAGAAGCCCGCGCACCGCGACGAAGAGTAGCCCCCGCTCGCTGCAACCAGAGAGAGCCAGTGCGCAGCAATGAAGACCCAATGCAGCCAAAAATAAAAATAAATAAATTTAAAAAAAAATCCTGTCCAGCTTGGGTTTACAACGGTGAGGGTGGCCCCATGTGCAAGGCCATTGCTGTAACACAAGATCTTCCTTTGATGTGATCTGTTTGGGGCTTCCTAACTCTGTCTCGGGTGTAATGGTTTTAGCGACATCTCAATAGTCACGTGATACTTCCGCCTTCAGCTTTTCCCCTGAAGGACCTTCATGCCTTAACAGCCTCGGGCAAGAGTCCTGGGCTGCGAATCGGGTGCCGGTCACAGCCCCTGTCGTTGGTTGTCTCGGTTTCTCCCATTTATTTTCAGGCAGTACCCACGGCATTTCCATGGGCTGCCCAATGCCTGTGCGGCACTCATCGCTTTTTTACAATTAGGCAGGTGTTCGGACACTGGGTTTATCTCACAGCTTCCATCAGGCCACGTGCTCTATGGGGGTGAGGCCCACACCAATCCTGCTTGTCTCCATACGCCCAGGGTCTAAGATGCCACGGAGTCAGGAACAGATGAACTCTAGCACCTGAGTGAGCTCGACTTGTGAATAGACTAGCCCCCGGCTCCAAGTCATGGCAACACCCGCTGCTGTCTGTGCTCGGCACGGCCATCTCCTCCCCTCATCGTCAAGACGGACAGCTCTCGGCGACACTGCGCGGTGACGTTCACTTGTGACGTGAGCTACAGCTTACTGACTTCAGCGGCAGCATTGGAAAGGGACTTTTTCCCTAGAATCGACGACTCCTTCAAAGCTGTTCTTCCAGTGTGTGGGCCCCAGGAGTCCTGGCCTATGTTGTCATCGTGCCTTCATTGTTTGTCCAAGGATGGTCTCAATTTCATCCTCCATCGACGTGCACTTATGCTGCAAGCAGACGTCTCGTGGTAAAGATGAGCTCTAAATTATGTGCATGAGACAGTGGTGTTTTCCTGATAGAAATGTGTGATGAGGAGATTCACCCCCACCTTTTCTTTAGATATATCATTATTTCAATGTCCTCTTAATAAGTTCAGAGGTCTAAGACCCGTTCATATCATGGAGAATACTTCTTCAAATATGTGCTGATTATTAAAATTGCAAAAATATGTGGGCTTCCCTGGTGGCACAGTGGTTGAGAATCTGCCTGCCGATGCAGGGGACACGTCTTCGAGCCCTGGTCTGGGAAGATCCCGCATGCCGCGGAGCAACTAGGCCCGTGAGCCACAACTACTGAGCCTGCGCGTCCGGAGCCTGCGCTCCGCAACAAGAGAGGCCGCGACAGTGAGAGGCCCGCGCACCGCGATGAAGAGTGGTCTCCGCTCGCCGCAACTAGAGAAAGCCACGCACAGAAACCAAGACCCAACACAGCCAAAAAGAAAGAAAGAAAGAAAGAAGCTTTCATTAAAAATAAGTAAATAAGTAAAATTGCAAAAATAGGTAGGCTCCCCGGTTTCTTCTGTTCACGCTTTGCGTCGATGCAAAATCATATCCAAAGCTAGTGTATAATTTAGACGGCTCGGTGTTTAAAACATACGATGAGCCAATATTTAAAAAGTGGGAGATTTTACATAATAGTTTGGATTCGGCAGCGCTCCTGCTGGGTTGCTCCGGCCCCTGCTTCTTCCTCCCGTGCCCGCTGTTGAAATCGCTGAGAGCGTGGGTTCTAGGTGATTTGTTTTCTTTTCTTCAAACTTTAATTAATGTTTAAAAAAATTTTGTAACGATGAGTGAAAACAGTAGCTTTTGAGGAGCTTAAGTTACGGGCTTCAGAATTCGTCTGTGTGAACCCCCTCTTAGTCACGTGGGACTCCCAGAAGCAGTGAACCTTTTAGATTGGAAAAGTGAGGAGAAGAGAAAGGAGGTGACGGAGTTTAAGCCGCACGGCGTCCCAGCTGCTTTGTCAGCTAGCTGAGCTCCTCCTCGGCCCTGTGGCTCTGGCCTTGCAGAGGCAGCGATGCCCTGGGGGGTGGCGGTGGCAGCAGCCCCGTGGCAAACATCTCCCTTTTCAGCGGGGAGGGTGAGCCAGCGCTGAGCGGGATGACGATTGGTCAGCGGCTGCCATGGAGACGGGGTGCTCATGTCTGTGGTCAGCGGGGACTCGGGATCGTTTCCTCAAGCGTCCGCGAGGTCGCTGTCGTCCGAGGTCTTGGTGTGTTCAGACTCGGATACCTGCTGCGCCCGGAGTGCCTGCTGCCTGGGGGAGGGGGTGTCGGGGGTGGGGCAGCCCGTCCTCTCCTTCCTCGTCCCGCTGGTGCAGACCCTGCCCCTGGCATCTGTGTCCATGTGAATTACTTGGGTAATTTACTGCGTAAATCCTAGCTTCCCTCACACAGCACCCTCCCTGCGGCCCACAGATCCTGGCGGGCCGAGGGGGACAGGCCGCAGCCCGGGTCCCCTCCTCTGCTGGGCTCTCTGGGACCCACCTCCCCTGCAGCGGGCTCCACGGCTTCTGCTCTTGCTGGATGTTGAATCTGAGCTGTCTGGTAACCGTTCAGGCAGGAAAGATGCCGTCCACTGCACACTAGGAAAGCGATTTGTGGGCATATGTGTGCTTCTACAGAACACTCAGCTCTTCTCAGCAAGGCCTCTAAGGTCTTATCGGCAAGTGCACGAGAATGAGAAGGAAATAACCAGCTGGGACGCTGGAGAAAACTTTCCTTAGTTTTGGTGCACACCGAAATGATAAAAATTCCCTCACACCTTTATGCGTATACGTGTGCAGGTTGGCCCTGCGACTGCCTGCGGGGGGTGAGGGTCGGGCAGGGCCGGAGGGCCTCAGTTGTCACCCTCTGTACCAGCGGACCCCCTGCCCGTCCGGGATGTGAGTGTGCCCACAAAGAACTGGAGTACGATTTAAAACATACGATAACGAGTCAAAAAGCTAAAAATTAAAACAGAAACATTCCAAGATAAGGAGAAAAAACAAAGAAAGAAAGGTTGGGGCCGCTAGCAGAGATGAATTTAACAGGAGAGAGGAAGTAGGGGGAGGGAGGGCGCTAGGGCCTGCGAGCTGCAGACCAAGTGGGGCTGGCGGCCAGAGGGGGCAGCTCGGGAATCTTCCTGTGGCCGGAGCTAGATGTGCCCACCGCTCCTGTGATTCCAAGTCCACGGGTTAGAAGCAAAGCAGTGCTGGCGGGCTGCCCAGTGGAGGGGGACGCGTCCTGTCCTTACCAACCTCCCCCCGTCCGCCGAGCGCGTCGTCCCTGCAGCGTCCCTCGGCCCGGGCTCCACTCAGCGCGGCGACTCCACGCGTGTGAATGCGTCTTTCCCAGGCCCTCAGCTCTCGGGTGGGCTGGCGTGGGGAGGGTGGAACGTGGGCCAGGTGAGCTGCACATCTTGGAAATCTCCCCTGAACACCACTTCGTAGAGAGGGCTTCTGCTAAGACTTCCACAGCGAGGTTAAGGTTACGGCCTCCGGCATGAACCTCGGCGCAGAGACTCTGCATGGGCCATGGGGGTGAAGCCAGGGGTCTGGACGGGCCCGGCCCCTCTGCCTGGAGAAACGGGCAATGATGGGATGCCCCCCACCTGGAGAGGCACAGAGTGAAGAGCCTTTAACGCGACAAAGGCAGAACATGGGAAAACCATGCTGTGCCTTCCCCCTCCCGAGGCAGGCGGGAGGTGGTGACCCGAGTGTGTCTGCAGTCAGGCCTCCTTTACCACCAGCCTTTGCCTCGATCACTGTTTCACTCCATCTCAGTCAGTCAGCCTCAGATCCTGCTCTCCCACGTCCCTCT
Source organism: Globicephala melas (assembly GCF_963455315.2). Lineage (NCBI taxonomy): Eukaryota > Metazoa > Chordata > Mammalia > Artiodactyla > Delphinidae > Globicephala > Globicephala melas. The sequence continues at coordinate 101,826,638 of NC_083324.2, forward strand.
GTCCGTCTAGCCAGACGGGGCTCGGACGGAGGCCTTCGTGTCAATCTCAGAGCCGGGAGGGGCGTGCCCTGGGCTGCAGTCGGCCTGGTCGTGGGCTGGGACGTGGTGACGGTCACCGAGGCCTTAGAACCTGTGGCTTCCCACGGCCTGCGGGGGACTCACGTGCCAAGGGGAAGGGGAGAACGGAATCAGTCTCCGTAGCCATTTACTGCTTCATATGTTACAAAGCAGGAGAGATTATGTCTTAATTACACGCCTTTCGTTCTCAAAGGCTCTGTTCATCTGCAGTGGCCACTAGCATTTAAAATCTATGGAAAACTTGTGTCTCACCACGGAGCTTAATACCGTGCGGGTGATTTTCCAGGAGCCGGGGAGGTTTCTGTAATCATGAACGATTGCTACGTTGGCTTAAAAAGAGTGACGAGCTGGGTCAGCTGCCTGCAGAGAGGTCGTGGGTGGCGTCTGGGCGGACTGCAGCGTCCCTGGGTGCCAAGGGTGGGTGCAGGCAGAGGGCGCTGGGCAGCTAGGCCAGAGGGCAGGGCTATCCCCCAGGCCCTGGCTCTTCCCCTCTCAGAGGAAATGCAGCAGACATTTAAATATTTCCAAACCAAACAAGACACCCTGAAGGATTCTCCTGTGGCCCCATCATCTGCCTCAGGCCGGATCTGAAAATATCAAACAACGCAGTGACAGAGGCGGCCTGCGGAAGAGGGCGGCCGGAAGGCGGGACAACAAAGCCGCCGTCGCCCCGTGCTGGGCTTCTGCCGGAGGGTCAGAGCTGCTGTTAAAAACTGCAAGAACCGGGTGGTCTTCAAGGCATGGCTCCACGAGGGTCCCGGTCTCCCACCCTCCCTCAGGGCCCAGGGAGCCAGCCCTGTGGCCTGGAGGGCTGCGTTTGCACCTTGAGCTCTTTCCCACCAGGACCCGCTTGCTTTCAGGCTCTCAGCGCCTGAGGGAGCATCCCTGTACCCTCATCTGTTCTAAAAGGCCTGTCCTGCCGCCAACAGTTAAATCAAATTTGACTTTTTCATCTGTGCTTTGATGGTAACGGGAACAAAGTCGCAGAACGAACCTTCCGCGTTCCCCTGCCATTACCTCTCCTTCCCTTGGAAACTCTGAAACGCCTCATCTAAGGCCAGCGCTGAATTTGGGGAAGAAAAATGAAAGTTGTAACTTTGACCTCGTTCTGCATGTGATTGTTAATAGAATTGCGGTTTCTTTCTTGCTTTTGTGATCTTGTTTTCCAAATTAAAGCCCTCAGTGACTCAGCCTCCGCTCTGGTCCTGGAAGGGCGGCAGGGAGGCTGGTGGAGCTGCCGCTGGGCTTCGGCGGAGGACCGGCAGGAGGGCTCATTCCCGGGGGGCATCGGCTGGGCCCCCTCCCAGGGGTCCCTCCCAGGGCGGGTCTTGTCCCTGAGCCTGTGGGGACATTGCAGCTCTCAGAGGAGACGTGGGGAGCAGAGTCTGAGTCCCTGCGAGTCTGGGCCAGACCCCTGCACGTGGCGGCCAGCTCTCCTGTCCCTGGGAGCAGGTTTCAGAGGGGCCGGCTCCCACCGCCCCTCCCACCAGGCCTGGGGGTCCTGCCCATAACCTGGCGCTGGGTGAGAAGCTGGCTTGCGGGTGAGTCAGAACCCGCTCAGCTCAGATCCCCGACAGCCGTCGCGCCGACAGTGGGACGTCCGGGGCTGACGTGTGCAGGTTCTCACGGGAGCTTGGGCTGGGTGCGGGGAGCCCTAGAGGCCCTCTCGGGGTCCATTCCTTCTTGTGTGATGAGAATGGGGTGTCTGCACGGTCTGGGCTGTGCCCCGAAGGTTCCTGGGCACAAGCCCTGACGCACCACGGGCACCTCATGGCTCGCCAGATGCCCTGGCGCTGGGCCCGTCTGCCCTCCAGTGAGCCCCTCCCCTGTGGCTGCCCCTCCCCCATTCTTTGCCGATCCCCCAAGTCAGGTGTGTGGAGCAGGGTGGATCCCGGTGGGGAGTTCAGCCCTCCCTGTTACTGGTATAATGGTGAGCAAGCTGGTCATCTAGGAAACGGGTTTAGTAACTAGAACCTCAAGGACTATGTTGAGGACCACGGATCCTGCGTTGGGGGCCCGCCAGCTGCTCTTCCTGACACTCCATCTTCATGACATGGTGCTAATGACACTAGCCCTTCCCCAGTTCAGAAAGGAAAAGCCTTTCCCCAGCCTTCCTCTTTTGGGAGGTGTGATCCTGGATGCAGAACCCGCGTCTGATGCAGCTTCAGGGCTAGCACGCCCCCGGGGGATGGTGGGGTCGTATCTGGGACGCTCTGCCCAAAGAATGCAGGCTGGCTGGCGGGGTGGGGGGGACTCGGCTCCCCAAAGGAAACAAAACCTAGCGTCTGGCCACTCAGGGGGCAGATGGAGGGGAAGGCCACGCTTGGACGGCCCAGCTCCCCTCAGCATCCTTCGGAGAGCGGGCTCAGCCTGGAGCTGCCTGGACAGTGGAGGTGTGGGAACCGTGAGAAATCAAGTGTGTTTCTGTTCAGCTGTGAGCTGGGTTTACAGCTGGTACAGGATGAATTGTGTCCCCAGAGTCACGCTGGAGTCCTAATCCCCTGGTGGCCTTGTTGGGAGATGGAGTCTCTACAGAGGTCATCAGGTCACAGTAAGGTCACTAGGTGGGCCGTGAGCCAATGTGACCTGGGTCCTTATAACATGAGGACATCGGGACACAGAGACAGACACGCACAGAGGGAAGATGACATGAACACACAGGGAGAAGGCGGCGTCTACAAGCCAAGGGGAGGCTTCAGAGGAACCGGCCCCTCGAAACGTCTTGCTTTTGGACTTCTGGCCCAGAACTGTGAGAAAATGAATTCCTGTTGCTTAAACCACTTGATTCGCGGCACTTTGTTACGGCAGCCCCAGTAAACTAAGATGATAGCCTTGCAACCCTCCCTGCGCAGGCACTGGACGCAGCCATCCTTCTGTCCCTGCTCAGGACCATCCCCACGGAGAAGGCTGGACCTTCTGCACCTGTTCCAGGCCCTGCTTCTCTGCATCGTGTGCCAGGACCTAGCTGCTCTGTAGCCCCTGTAATCATCAACACTGGAGACGGGTACCAGTACCCTGTTGCCCAGGTTAGGCAACGGAGGCCCAGACAATGTGAGCGGTGCCACAGCAGCAGGGCTAGGGTCCAGTGAGCTCTGTCTGTCTGTCTCTGTGCAGGGAGTCAGGCTGCTGCTCGGGGGAGGGACTCATGGACGCCAGTAGGAGAGGCCATCTGAAGACCTCTGGGGATATTCTCCTTAGTGTGTGAACTTTCTCCAGGAGAGAGTTCCAAGGCAGGCAAAGGAACAGGGTTTCGCCCCACTGTCGGGACGGGACTGTCTGTGGGCTTTTGTTTGTCTGCAGGCCAGCTGCCTCTACCAGGGAACCCCCGAGGCTGGGGCAGCATCTTTAGCTGGTGTCAGAAGTTCACTGGTTGATTCATACCTAGACGGAGGTCCCCCTGCCCGCCACCTGCCTGGTTCCTCTCGGGGCTTGGGGCCTGCTGGGAAGAAGTTTCATCCAAAAGAAAGAGGTCTTCTCCCCCGCCCAGACCTGTTCTCATCGCCACAGGGGACGCCAAGTGCTCACAGGAGGATGGTGCAAAGTCCACGTGGACCTTGTCCCTTCGAGAAGTGGCCAGGGCCCCTCCAAGTGCCGTTCGCGTCTTAAACAACGTTGCCCTGCGCCGTGGCTCCAGCCCGTGGACTTGCCTTGGGCAGGGGGCTCAGCTTAGCCTTTGAAAACAAAAGCAACAATTGAAAAGAGGCTGTTTTTATGCTTCTAGAATTAGAGGAAGGGGAAATTCCTGCCTTTAGAAAAGGAAACCTCAGAAGGTGGTTATTAAACTGTTGCGGTGAATTTGGAGGTTGGGAAAGATGGCAGGTGTAATCAAATGTCAGCATCTCAGTACTTGGGGTTGGGACCCCAACTGAACAGAAGACCGTGTAGGTGTCTATATGTCTCCATGTGTGTCTATGGGTGCGTCTGTCTACGTGTGACCATGTGCGTCTGTACGTCTACATGTATATGTGTGTGTGCCCGTCTGCCCATGTGTGCTCTTTGAGCATTGGCTCTGATGCTCCTGGCCTGGGCACCAGGCAGCCTTTGTTTGGCTCTCCCGGTCAGTGGGGGGATCCCCTACTTGGCCCCTATTGCTGGAGTATTGCTGGTGCACAGGGACTGGGGACCCTGCGTCCTTACTGATGCCGTGGGTCGGCACAGCCTGGTTGGGCCAGCCCAGGCAGCCCAGGGGAGGGTGAGGGCCTCAGTCTCTCCTGGCTGGTCCTTCCCCGTGTCGCCCCCCTACCCATCCTCCCCTCCCCCCGTCTGTGCCTCTCCCACCCCAACTCAGGAAGAACTGCAGTAACTGATTACTGTGAAGTTACACCTGGCGGCCGCGGGGCGGTGTCCCCTTTCCCTGCGGGGAGCAGGGGCCCGAGTCGCCCTGTCCGCCCATCAGAGATGCTGCGTGACCACGCGGGGGGCTGGGCACAGATCTGCCGGAGCTGCCCAGGTGGCAGGCGGTGTGCCAGGGTGGGGGACCCTTGCTTTACAGACAGGGCACTGGTGTGGACCCCAGCTAAACACAGCTGGGCAGCCTTTTCTCTTCTGCAAGCCCGTGACGATAAGGCCTTCCTTAAAGGATTTCTGTGAAACATAAACAAGATAGCGTTCATTAGCGGTTGTCAATCCCGCCTGAGCAGCCGAGGCAGCTGGGGGCCTTCTGGGCACCGCCGAGGCCAGGCCCCCCGGGGAGCCGACTCTGCTGGCTGGGGGTGACTGGGGTGGGTTTTAAAGCTCCCCAGGTCCCCCTGCCAGGCTCTGGGGCTGTGACCCGCCGCTGTGTGTACAAATCACCGAGTAACAGCCCCTGACCTGCTCCTTCCGGACCAAAGGCCAGCCTGGTCACCTGGAATTTCAACCCAGTAAAGTGATTCTCGCCTAATGCAGGTTCTTTCCCTTCTTGAAGAACAGCCATTAGCAGCGGTCGTCCTGTGGTTCAGCCACTCACCCCACACGACTTCCTGCTGCTTCTGCCTGGTCATCGCTGGGGTGGACAGAGTGAGAGAACCCCTGACAGGGCTCACGCAGGGGCGAGGAGCCCCAGTGAGGGGACACCGCCTGGTGGACAAAGTGACAGTGATGTGGCCGAGGGCTGCCTTCGGGGATCGAAGATGGAATGGAAAACAGAGGCCCCCTAGACTCACCAAAACGGGAGCAGCTTCTGCGTGGCACGGTGCCGTCGGGGGACAGAGTCCCTGCCTGGCCGTGGCCAAGGCCGCCCTCCATGTCTCTTTGCCTGTGAGACAGCAGCTCCTGGGCTGGGGGGGGGGTAGCAGGGGGCCCTTCCGGAGGGAATGCCTGGAGGGCATCAGCCTCCCTGCTGCCCCCGGGCCCCTTCTTCTCTCCCACACACTCGGGCTGAGAGGACTGGCGGTCCAGCCCTGGGACCCTCGCGTCCCCCGGGGACCCGAGAGACAGTTGCTGCGGACCCAGGGCGCTCTGAGCTCCAGAAGAACTGCTAGCACTTTCATTTTTTCCCAACTGAGCTTGACGTCCATGAGCTGTGGCCTTCCCTGGCCCGGTGTCTGCATCTGGGGTGTTTGTCCTTTTGCTCAGATAGGGTTTCATGGAGACAGGTTTGGTAAAATGTATTTCCGTTCTGATCAAATATATTAAAATATATTTCCATGCTGAATAAGCCGGTGCCTGTTTTGAATTAATCACCATGGTGCACAGTAATTAGGTAGATCGGGACCTACAAAGGGGTTTTTCTTTTGGGAAGGAGGCGCTAATTCCATCTAATACCTGAAGATTTCCCCCAGAAATCAGACTTCCACTTTCTAAAATGTAAGTCGAGATGATTCTCCCCAAATGCTCTGGACGCTGCTGCACCGGTTCAGAAAATTTGAGCACGCACAGCTAGAGAATTCACTTACTTCCCCAGAATCCAGCCAGAAGCCAAGGAAAACAGAAGGACGTGGGCTTTACAACCAATGCTCTGGCCCTGGAGGCCTGGGGAGATGGCGGTGGCCTCACAGGATGGCAGCCTAGCTTCAAAGCCTTCTCTGCTCACGTCGGGACGGGAACTCCTGAGATATTTTCAGACACTCCTCTGCAGATCTCTCCTCTCTCTCTTTCCATCTCTCCCTCTCCCCGCCCCCCCTCCGGGTCCTGCCTGACCCATCTGTATCTGGGGGTCACTGAGGTCACAGCCCCCCTTTGCTCTCTCTCTGTTCCACCCTCTAAAGACGTTATCACCAATAAAGGAATTCCTTTTCCCGCCTGCTCCAATCACCACCTGCCTCCATCTGGAGAACTGTGACGTCACTGCTGTGTACATACCCAGACTCACAGTACCGAGGTGGATAGACTTTAGTGATTCCACCTGACTTTTCTTTGCAAAGTTTACTAGAATAAAACAAGACATACCATTGTTTTGAATAAAAATGGGGAGTTTCTACTTCTTGGTACAGGGCTGAAAATTAGGCCTTATGTTTCCCAGGGGTCAGTAATCCATCATAGTTTTTCTGCGGACAAACTATTTTTGAAAAACCTTTTCAGATCTTTGCTTAACTAATGAATGCACAAGCCTTAACACCCGCCCATATCCATAATTCAAACTGCCTTCCTGGACCTGTGGTTTTCAAAGTGTGGTTCCTGGACCAACGCTGTCAGCATCAACTGGGAGCTTACTGGGAATGCAGACTCTGGAGCCCCGCCCCAGACGCACTTGTGAGAAACGGGGGGGCGGGAGGGGTGGACCCAGCAGCCTGTGCCCCACTGGCCCTCCCAGTGACTCCGATACACTGGGGCCACCGCACCTGTGTCTGCCACTCCAGGTGCAAAGGTCTCGTATGTGACGTTGGGGAGTGCGTGTGAAAGCAAGCAGAATCAGGGACCATGGCTGGGACCCCTGCCTCCAGGACCTAGTGCAGGCACACCTCTTCTTATTGGGCTTCGCTTCAGTGGGCTTCCCAGATAGTGAGCGTTTTTTACGAAGTGAAGATTTGTAGCGACCCTGCATAGAGCCGTGCAAAAGGTATCATTTTTTCCAGTTGCGTTTGCTCACTCTGTGTCTCTGTGTCACATTTTGGTAATTCTTGCAATATTTCAAACTTTATTATTATTATATTTATTATGGTGATCTGTGATGAGTGATCTTTGATATTACTACTGTGACTCGCTGAAGGCTCAGATGAAGTTTAGCATTTTTTAGCAGTAAAGTATTTTAAAATTAAGGTCTGCACATTGTTTTTCAGACATAATGCTATTGCACACTTAATAGACTCCAGCATAGTGTATCCATAACTTTTATATGCCGGGGGAAACCAAAAATTTGTGTGACCCACTTTATTGCAGTATTTATTGTGGTGGTCTCAAGCCAAGCCCACAGTATCTCCGAGGTCCGCCTGTGCGGATCTGTAAAGCGGACCGGCGTCCCCACGTCGGAGGAGTAGGAAAAAGCCCCACAAAACGGGTCATTTTGCGAAAGTTCCTGCGTAGGATAAAGGACCCTGCATCTCCATGCGCGGGGCCTCCTCGCACCACTAGGGGGCGCGCTGGGCTCGCCGAGGCCCGGCGGCCACAGCCTTCCCTCCCAGGTCCTGTCATTCTCTGTATAAACAAGTTACGTGCAAGTGTTTAGGATATAAATTACGACCATGCCGGCTGCCTCGGAAGGAATGTAAACACAGCACTGTGGTCAGAGCAAACTCTGAGACTGACTTCATAATTTATAGCAGCCCCCAAGTAGTCCCGAATAAAAGGAAAAAAATCCCTATTTAACTGCAAATGTGATAATGGGACACAACAAACGTTTAAATCCCTGCTTAATTTTGGAAAATATAGAAAGGAAGCCTAAAGATTAGGCAGATGGTTAGGACTTTTCAAAACAAGATGTTTTACTGAGACCCTCTTTGGACTGAAACACTCAGAATACAAAATCCCTGTGTGGGAGACGCCCACCCAGTGGTATCCGTTCCTGGTGACTGACTGAGAGACAGTGCTTGCAGGGAATGAGACTCGAAGGCAAGTTCTCAAAAACAAAAGAAGACCTGGAGAACCTCTCTGCTCGCTCTCGGGTCCACAGTTGCCAGCGCTGCCCAGGAGTCTGCAGGGCTGGTCAGACCAGGCGGAGCTGAGGCCCATCGGCCTGTTTCCTTTCTTTTTTGTCCAGCGCTTCAGCAGCTCTGCCTGTAGCATCTGTGATTGGGAAGCCTCAGGAAACCAAGCGAGAAAGGAAAGGGCTCGGAGGAGGGAATCCCGAGGAAAAGCATCACTCCCTTGCGAGCGAGAGGAGGCAGCAGAGTGACTAACAGGGAGACAAGTGGGGGCCGCGGCCGCTGTGCCTGAACCGGAGGGCGGCAGACATCTTGTCCTGCTTCTGTCCCTGATGCTCGGGGACTGCCCGCACCCTCCACGGGCTTCCCCCTCTGGACGAGGGGATCTGACGGCCACCCAAGGAGCCGGGGCCCTTGCACTGGGCACCTACCCCTTGCTCGGAGCCCGGTCGGGCCGAGGGCAGCCCCGGGTGATGTTCTGCCCCGTCGCTGCACCCTGTGCTGGTGGCGAAAGGAAAGAGCAAAGGGCGGAACTCGCCGTGTGCACAAGAAAGGCAACAAAGGGGACACGACACTTGCTTTCCTCAAGTCTTTATCTTGCCGGGTTTCCTTTTAAGCTCCTTGCACCTTCTGTTGTTTTTTGTTTAGCCAGAAAGAGCGAGGGTGAAGGAAAGAAATAATAGAAAATGTTTCTTCTTCTCTTTCTCTCCTGAGAAGACCCACAATCAGAACCCCGCCTGTGCTGCTCAAGGCGCAGACCCCACACCACGTCAATTACATGACTTAGAAAAAAAAGCCCGCCCAGTGTAGAGTTGCACTGCCCGCTGGTGAGGAGACGTGGCGATCGGACCCGTGGGGGAAAGAGACACCCCAGCAACTATTTGTTATATACATTTTATTGAAAAAATTTTACATCAAAATAGTTTGGCAAACTGTAAAAGTATACGTAAGTGCAAATATATCCTCCTTTTAAAATACAAGCAAAGTGTGAGTATACACGAAGGTCATAAAAATATCTTTAAACTATGATGGTAGAAAACAACCTTGTAAAAAACGTTGTATTGTCACAATACTGAAGACCACGTTCTTAAACTAGACACGTTGTTGCTAAATACTTCCTTGATCATGTTCTTTGGCACCTGTATCCAAAGGTAGCGTTTGGTAAAACACAGCTCTCCCACTGAGCCAGGCAACAAGGTGAGGCTTTCTTGAAATCCTGTGCTCGGCACTGCCTTTCAGAAAAGCACACACATTTTCCATAGACAAAGAAACACACACACACAGCCCCTCTGCGTGTTTCAGACCCTGATTACTGAAGGCAAGGGAACCCCCAGAGTTCCATGCTTGTGTTTTCCGCATGGTGAGTCCTCACCATCTCGGCCGAGGAGCGCAGTTCTCCCTTCTCTGGGAGCCTGCACGAATTCGGGGCATTACCTTGGGGCTGTCCTTCTGCCAACGGCAGACAAACATCAGTGCAGGATGCCTGCCTGGCCTGGGGACTCTGGCTAAGTGAGCGATGTGCTACGTGCAGCCACGCTGCTCTGGGAGTCCACCTCAGCCTCGCCCCAGGGGCGACAGGGCCTGGCCCGGCCCCTCCCTCCGCTCACATGACACAGGGCTTAATGTCCTGGCAGACGCTCTGGTGGTGGTGGTGATGGTAGTAGGGGCCGCTGGCCGAGGGGTGGAAGGAGGAGACGCTGTTGAAGCTGAGGACGAAGTCCTTCCTGTCGCACACGGGCGTGGAGTGGTGCTGGTATCGGGGCAGCCCCACTGCAAAGAGGGAGGAAAGAAAACTTTTCAGAAACGTATCTTCCGCTGAGGACAGGGCACATAATGTTGGAAAACTTAATTCAACTTTTGCCTCCAAGGGGGTTGGCCTGTCTTTTTGTCTATTGCGGTAAAACTGGGAGAGGAAACCCAGCCCCAGAAGCTTCTCAGAGTTTCAAACTGAAGGCCACAGGACGACTCTGGAATCCCGGTTTGGGGTCTCCTTTGGTTTACACGGGGCCGCAGAGCACAGTCCCCGCGAGGCCAGGCTCTCTGTGCCCGGGTGTCTGTTACTCCCAGAGGCTGGGCGGGGCTCTAACAGCCCCTGGCCCCAGGCCCCGCGCCGGGTCCCTGCCCGCAGGGCTCCAGCCGGTGCTGCCGAGGCCCAGCCCCTGCCCCCGAAACACCACGGTCTCCCTCGCTTCTGGTTTCGAGCCCCCCTGCCTTATTTCCCAACCGACTAGCCGGCTCCGAGGAGCAGGCTCTGCACACCAGGGGGGTGACAGAAAACAATCCCACGGCCAGAGAAGGGCCGAGAACAAACGCGCGCATCTCTGCGGGTCGCGCCTCGAGGGAAGCGGGACCCCCGGAGCAGGGCCTGCCCTTGGGTGAGAGCCCGGCTGCGGCCCCTTTGCCGCGGGGGGAGCCTTTGGGAGAGCCGGGCCGGGCCGCAGCCTCTCCCCGGGCCTGAGCCAGGCCTCCGGGAGCCGACTTTTGCTTTTGCTTTCTCGGCGCCTCCGGCCCGGGGGCGCAGTTGGCTGGGCTTCCGGCTCGCTGGGCCCCGCGCTTCTCCCGGCCCGGGCCTCTCTCGGGGCTGGGTTGGGCTGGGCCCTTTTCCCCGAGGCCTTTCTAGTCCCGCGTGCGCGGCGGGGACCGCCCGCCCACGCGGGTGCAGGGCCGGGTTGTTCTGCGCCCGCGAAGACCTTACCCGGCGGCCCGCGGCGCCTCGCCCGGCCGCATCCAGCGCTCGCTGGGCCACCAGGCGGCCCCGCGATCAGCGCCCGGCAACACCGACTGTGGCCAAACGCGCGCCCCGACGTGAGCCGTCGCTGCCGCGCAGGTGCGCTTACCCCCGCGTTAAAGCACCTCGCGGTGGCGCTTCCCGCATCTCTAGCCGGCGGGCCCGGCGCTTTGATGGGACCGAAGGACCTAAGAGCCCAGCTCCTTCTTGAAAGGTTCTCAGGAGGCAGAGAGGCCGAGGGGCCTCCCCGAGCACGCGGGCCTGGGCCGCGCGGGCGTCGTGCTGGGAGCGCGCGCTCGGGGCACCTCCTCGGCCTCCCCGCTCCTCGAGGGGCCCTGGGCTCTCGGTCGGCCGCGGCCCGGCCAGGGAGACGCCAGCTAGCCCCGTGGGGAAGAGCGTTCGAGGGGGCGGGAGCCAGAGCGCGGCTGGGGGCTGGGGAGAAGCAGAGCGTCCCGGCCGGGCCATGGCCTCCTCGGGGCTCCCAGACTCGGTCCGTTGGGCGCGCGAGCTCCCGGGGGGCCGGCGAGGCAGTGTCGCTTCTCCTCTAGACAGAGTCGTGCTCCCGCGTCCCCGCGCTTCTGGGACCGTGCGTGCGCCCAGTGTGTGGCGTTGGGCGAGGGCGGCCTCACAGAACGGTCAGAAGGCTCTTTCTGCGCGATTCTGAACGTTGAGGGAAGTGTTTCACGGCAGCCGCGGAAGTTTCACGGACCCGCCTCGGAGTCCCGGTTGCGGCTGAGCAGGGCGGCGAGAGCGCGGAGCGGGGAGCCGGGAGGGGAGCGGATGGGCGGGAGAGCGCAGAGCGCGCCGCCAGGGCTCAGAGGTGATTGACAGCCCGTCCCAGGGGGATTAAAAAACAATAAGAGGGGAGGGTCGTCTGTGTTGCTTACTTGTTGAAATTCCCATAAAACTGAACAAGACTCCGCTCTCAGTGGGTTAAGTCAGGCTAAAATCCTCTCCGGTGTGGTCCTGCCCAGACTGTCTTTGTTTAGTTAACCTCTGAGACCCGCATTTAAAAGGCCTATTTGGGAAATTTCACCGTCCAGGGAACCAACATCTTTCGCCCATTTCTGGACTTCCTTTCTCCCTGACGCTCTGCCCCACACCGATACACGAACATGTAATGTAGGTGTCGTCGTCCTGCGAACCCTCTTCTAATCGGGGCGGGTGAGTGTCAGCTAGAGCCCCCGCTTGCCGGGCAGACCAGCCTGCCTACGAGGGGTTAATGTAAGGGTTTATCTCCACTGTCCCCATAAACCTGGCTAAATATTCAAATTCCCTCCTCCACCCCCATCTGTCCCCTCCCACCTTTCACCGCCTTGGGCGAGTCAATAAATTTTCATAATCGGCAACCAACACAATTTACACCATCAACACGACAAGGGGCGCCCAACGGGCAGGCGTTTCTCAGGGGAGCCTCGCTGCGGGCCCCAGGTCCTGCTGGCCTAGGCCGGACCCATGTGTCATCAACTTGGGTCCACCGTGGGGGGAGGCAGGAGACTCCTCCACCGCTTGGCGCCTCTCCTCCCTGGCAACACTTCCCTTTTGTGCAGGGTCCTGGAACCCCTCTGCTTTCCTGGCGTCCCTCCCTCCTTTCCCCTCCTCTCAACCCTCGCCCAGCGGAGCCCCTCCCCACGCACACGGCAGGTACCGAGCATCTCCCTTCTGGACATGTACTTTTGGGTGAAAACACAGCAAAACCAATTTGAAAAAACGGCACAAGAAAGCAGCCACAGTGCCTTGGCCAAGGCCTCCTAAGGCCACAGGCTTCCCCCTAAGCTAAGTCAGGCCTGAGATTGGAGCCCTGCAGTCCGTGAGGACACTCGGAGAGCCCGAGGACGCAGGCACTTCACTCCATCCTCCTCGGGGTGAAAATTCTGGAGGCCCGGCAGGGGCCAAGCCTGTCGGGAAGGCCCAGTGACCCCGACCCCACCCCCCATAGGGTACCAGCTTCCCCTGGGCCTCGGCCACTCAGAGCGGGGAGGCCTAGAGGCGACGGGCCGGCGGGCCAGGCCCCCGTGTTACCTGGGAGGTCCTCGCGGGCGTTCTGGTGCAGGTAGCTCTGCTCCAGCGAGTAGGTGGACATGCTGGTGTGCAGGCCGGCCGGGGCCGCGGGGGTGCCGCCCGGCGTCAGGGCGGGCGGCTGCTTGAGGTAAGGCGAGGCGCCGGGCGAGCTCCAGTGCGCCGCGGGGCTGGTGTAGGGCGAGTGGCACTCGATGGCGCTCGCCACGGCCGGGGACGAGGGCACGGGGCTGCTGCTGCTGTCCGGGCCGTAGTCCCCGCCGCCGCCGCCGCCGCCGCCGCCCCCGGCCGCGCCGACGCCCCCCGGCCCGGCGGGCACCGGGCAGCTGGCCATGTAGGTGGAGCCCGGGTTGGGCGACATGTGCGGGACGTGGTGGTGGTGGTGGTGATGCGGGTGCGCGTGGCCCGGGGCGCCGGCGCCCGCGTCGTAGCCCGCGGGCATCATGTCGAGGCCGCCGTAGCCGCCCTGCCCGTGGCAGCCGAGCGGCGCCGATGGGGGCGCCTGGAAGTCGAAGCCCTGCGGCAGCAGCGAGGCCCCGAAGCCCAGGCCGCTCACCACGCGGTGGTACATGGGCTTGAGCGCCTGGCACTTCCGCCTGAAGCCGCGCGGCCGGCGGCGGAACGAGCCCTCCTCGAACATGAACTCGCTGGCCGGGTCGATGGTCCAGTAGTGGCCCTTGCCCGGCCGCCCGAGGCCCTTGGGCAGCTTGATGAAGCACTCATTGAGCGAGAGGTTGTGGCGCACGGAGTTCTTCCAGCCCTGGTAGGCGCCGCGGAAGAAGGGGAAGCGCGCCTGCAGGAACTGGTAGATCTCGCTGAGCGTCAGGCGCTTGGCGGGCGAGCTCTGGATGGCCATGACGATGAGCGCGATGTACGAGTAGGGCGGCTTCTCGGGCCGCCGCAGCCCCGAGCTCGCCTTCTTGGCGCCCGCGCCGCTGCCGCCCGCGCCCCCGCCGCCGCCCGCGCTCTTGCAGGCGTTCGGGGCCGCGCCGGCCGCGCCGGAGGAGGAGGCGGACGACGACGAAGACGAGGCGGCCTCCAGGGCGGCGGCGGCCGCGGCGGCGGCGGGCGGCGGGCTCATCAGGGCGGCCTGGAGCGCGCCGGGGCCCGGGCTGCGGGCGCGGCGGAGCGGGGCCGGCGGCGGCCCGCCCTCGGAGGTCATCGGGGGCCCGGGAGCGGGGCCCGGCGGCGGGGGCGCGCCCGGGGCCGGGCGCGAAGGCGCGGGAGCGCGGTCGACCCAGAGGCCCGGTGGGCGCCCTAGCCCGCCGCCCGGGCTGCAGCCGCGGCCGCTCCGAGCCAGCGCTCCGCCGTCGCCTCCCTCAGCTCCGCCGGGGCTTCTGGCGGCGGCCGCGGGCCGGAGGCGACGCCCCGCGCATCCCTCCCCGGGCCTCGGGCCCGGCCTGCGCGGCGGCCTCCGGGCCGCGGAGCCGGAGCGGCCGGGCGCCGGGCGGCTGCGCGAGCGAGCGGGGACCGCGGCCGGGACCCCGGGGACGAGCCCGACGTCTCCCCTCAGGAGCGCGGCTCGCTCTGTCTCTCGGACTTCCTCCCTCCCGCGCCCTCCCCCGCCGCCCTCCTCCCCCCCCCCCCGCCCTGCCCCCTCCTCCGCCGCCGCCCCGGGGAGGGCGCGCTGGGCCGGCGCTCACTCCTCCCCCCCGGCCGGCCGCCCGCTCCCTCGCTTATCTCTCTCCTCGCTCTCCGGGGTCCCCCTCGTCCTTTTAATTCCTCTCTCGGATGCTCTCCGTCTCCCCCACCCACCCCCTTTCAAACCGCGGGATCGCAGGCCGACTCACATTGTGCGGGAAGACGCCCACCACGCCCCGCAAAACTCGGCCCCCTAGACTTTAGGAAATCGTCCTTCTCTTAGTCCCGGACAGCACCCCTGCCCCCCATCCCAAAGCCAGCCGGCCCTGGCGGAGCGGACCCACCCCTTCTCCTCCCCCCTTCCCCCTCCTCCTCTCCTCCCCTCCCCTCCCCTCCCCTCCCCTCCCCCTTCCCCTCCTCCCCCCTCCTCCCCCCTCCTCCCCCCTCCTTCTCCTCCCCCTCCTCCTCCCGGCCGGTCCTGGGCCGGCCGAGTGGTGCTGCCGCGGGTGCCGCCGCCAGACCTCCTTAGCCGCTGCCCCTGCGCCCGCACTGACACCGTCTGTCAGCTCATTTAGACATTGCCGCCTCCGCCACACGCCGGGGTGCCCGCGACGCCCAAAGGTAACGTGCCAACCCTCTCTCCTGTGACGGGCCTGCGGGCTCCCACCGCTGTTAGCAGAGGGCAGAGGCCAGGCTCCTTAAAGACTCTCCTTTTTAGAGACCCTGGAAACGTGGTCGAATGGGACTCCTGTTTGCATTTGTTTCCACTTCCTTTCCGTTTGCCATTTGATGTTTTGTACGAAATGCAGAAAGAAGGCCGCGCTGAGTGACAGGAGTGAGATAGCTGTATTTGTACTCAGTCCTGAAGGGGTGTGCAGCTGTCACGGGGTTTACACCCCCAGGCCCCGTGCCGCCCGCCCAAGCGTGCCTGCTATCTCGAGGCTGGCTTCCGTGGGACGACACCCCACCCAGTGTGCCTGGGTCCTCTCCATCTAAGTAAGAGTCAGGCTGGGAGAGAGGATGTGCCCTCGGAGGAATCACTCCCGGTGAGACCGGACAGTTAGTTATTGGATTACACGTGCAAGGAAACGTCGTCTGACCAGGGACGGGGCTGGAAGTGGGAGGAGAACAGGAGGCCTGGGAGCCTCCGGGGCCGCACGGGGCTGATGGGGGAGGCCCCCAGGGGAGGTGCTGCGGACCGCGGACCACAGGGGCGGCGGGGCCGGGCGCTCCTCTGCGACTGCTCAGAAAGGACCGGGGTGCAAGCGCGCGCGCTGGGCAGGCTGGGGAGTCGGGGCGGGGGCGGGGAGAAAGGGAGAGGGCGCCAGGTCTGGAGAGGGGGGCAGCCGGAGCCCCCGGGTGGAACAGGCCCGGGGCAGGCCCTGGGGCTGCACCCGCTCTGCGTGCCCAGGAGTGCTGGGGTTGCTTCTGGCCGGGTGTGCCGGTGGGGCAGGAGAGGGAGGGGTGCGAGGGGTGCGAGGGGGAGGCTGGGGGCTGGGTTGGGCTGGCCCCAGACAGTGACCTGAAGTTGAGTGGAAGCAGGCTTTTTCCATCAAACCCTGCCTGGATACCACACACAGATACCGAGTGTCAGTTTACTGCCCTGAGCCCGGCTCCTTTTCCCTAAGCTCCACAGTAATTAGACAAAGAAAACCTAAATTAGCTGAACAGGCGTCGACAGCTTCCTCCAGAGCACCCCTGGTACCTACATGGGAATGTGTCCCAAAATGGCTTGATTGTAGCTGCGAGTCAGCTAAGAAAACACGGCCCAAATGAACTCAGTTTACTGCTCATTTCCAATAGAAAAAAGAACCAAGCCGCCCTTTTCCGGATGGGATGTTTTGGTTGAGTTGGGGAAGGGGGTTTGCAGTTGTTTCCACTTCTAAGAATTCCTTTCTGAGTGACTGGGGAGCTTTTCTTTTTCTTTTTGATAGGGCCCCATTAATTTCATGGTATTTTTTTCTCTTACCCCTTTTGTCATTTTACAGGGAATAACTTAATTATAAGTGAAGTGGAAGTATTCAATAAAGAGAGTGTGTTCACTAAATCAATGCTTTAAATGTCTGAAAACTAATGAAATGCAATAGAAACTGGAGTGAGGAGAACAATATCTGAAAGGAGCTCCCCTGACACAGACTTGTGTGTGTGTGTGTGTGTGTGTGTGTGCGTGCAAGCAGTGGGAAGAGAACTGGTCCAGCTGAGAAGCAGAGGGACCAGGAAGGCAATCATCTCATTTGGAGATGGGGGTGGTGGGCACTGGATCTGGGGAAAACCCAGCAAGTGGACATACCGCTGGCACTGGACCCGCTCTGATTTTCTGCACCTGGGAATTCTAGGGCCTGGATCTCAGGCCCTAAAAGGTTTTAAGACCCAGAGCGTGAAGAGTAAAAAGCACTGACCCTAAAATCCAGGCAGGGCTGGTAATAACCTTACACACCAGTAACTCCCAGTCTGTTTGAGAATATGATGGAAGCTATGGAGCCATCCTCCAGAAAAAAAAAATTCTCAATTTGCCTGGGATTTTAGGGGGTCCACAGATACTCGTTAAAACCCAAAAACTGTATACATTTTTAGTTTCTACCAGTTTATCTGATTCAGTGATCAAGGGTTTTAAAAATCTCCCTTCCCATCCAAGTGACAGTGGTATCCATTTTACCTAAACCCTCTGAACTTGCAAGAAATGCCCACTTATAGTTTGGGCAGCCTTCCAGAAGGCCAGGCAGGTCCTGGACAGGCAGCAGGCTTTGGAGAGCAGGTCTGCAGACCTGGAGCCCCTCTCCACAGGGGTCTTAGTGCTGCCCTGTACTCCAGGACTGTCCGGAGGTCGGTGCCCTTCTTAGTTATCTGAGCAGGAAGGGGCCCTTCTTCAGACCACTTTCTCGGAGACCCCCCTTCTGCCTGTGGAAACCGTTCCCCGGCAGAGACCCCTCAAGTCTAGAAATTTGTTCTTGTAGATTTCACAGGCATAAGCCTTTACATTCATATCATGGGACCGCCACGTGGTCTCGGTACCTTCCCCTCTAGGGATAAGGAAACTGGGGCTCAGAAAGGTCAGACGGTTTGCCAACGCTCGCACGTGGGCAAGTGACAGAGCCGGCCTGCAGCTCAGGGCTGGGTTCTCCATCCGCTGCTGCTTCCACTATGGGGCAGCAAAACAAAGTCTCAGAAGTTTGTCTTAATTACTGATTTATACAGATCTCCTGGGTGGAATACACATGATAACCGATTATGTCAAACTCTCTGTCCCTGGCAGGAATACCTGAATTTCTGCGTGGGAGACGGTTGAGAAGGAAAAAACCTGTGCTTGTCTGTGAAATAGTTTTGCTCGGGAGGCTGCCCTGTCTCGGAGTTCTTCCTGATTGACTTTCACTGTCTTAAAAACAACAAAAGTCTTGACTTCTTTCTTATGGGAAGGAAAGGTATGGTTCCTTAAAATGACTGCAGATCTGGCCAGGCGCTCCTCAGTTAACCAGAAATACTGGGGGGTGCCCCTGTATTTCTCAGAAATACCCTGAGCTGACCCCTCGGGTAGACCGTCTCCATCTGGGCCGCGGATTCCTTTCTGCTGCAAACCCCAAGGTCCCGCCCCTGCTCCAGCGCAGGGGAATGTAAACTTCAGGAATCCTGGGTTTCTCAGATTTTGTCCTGTAATCGGCATTTTATTCTAGGAAATCTCTTCATTATTGCGGTTTACGTTTTATGTTCTTAGAGTGCTTCCCCTGCCGCGTGGGTTTTACACGAAATGGCTTAGACTAAACCAGCTACCCACCGGAGAGACCCACCCTGTTGGCGGGCACCTCTGGCCCCGCGGCCGCCCTTCCTTCCCCAGCCCAGCAGAACTCCGACGCAAAGCGTCCACCCTGTCCAGTCTGTGCTTTGGTACAAAGTTAACGTGTGTGTCGAGAGGCCTTTCCAGACAGCGGTGGGCACTGCATGCTGAGGCCTAGGGGGTGAGCCTGTGTGGGGAAGCGCCCCAGAGGCCAAGCTAGAGATGCTTATTTATAACAGAAAATGCGTCCGCGGACGCGAGGCCAGGAGGAGGCGCCAGGGCGGGCTTGGAGAGGGCACCTGGGCCACAGCGGTAACGGCGGGAATTTTACACCCTTGTGGACGTCTGCCTTCCTCGGTCCAGAGGCCCCAGACCTCCGGGTTTGAAAGCAGCCACCCAATTCCAAATGTTTATTTGGATAGATTCTTCCGCTCTCCAACGCCTGTGTTCCGGGCAGGGCTCTTTTTATAGCCACCTTCCTGAGAGATCCGCGGATGGGCCCCAGATCCCCTGCGCCTGGCGGTGGGCAGACTTGATCACCCTCTTGGCGGGATCGGCGGTGGAGAGGTGAAAAGGGGTCCAGCCTGCCAGAGCCCCTTCCCAGGAGGCCGCACCTCTTCCCACCTCTGCACTGCCCGGGATTCAAGGCCCAGCTTCCTACCGCGTTTTTGGGGGTGGTCCCGGGAGCCAGCCTGTCTGCCCGGTTCGGCTCTGCAGTGGACCGGCCTTGGGCCTCGCGGACAGCCTTCTGCGTTTATGTGGGGAAGGCCGGGGCTTGCGAGGAGGGTTTCCATGGCCGGGACGGCCACTCCTAACAGGCAGCTAACAGGGGCGAAGGAAAATTAGGGAAGCCTGTCCCACCCATTCCCAGTCTTGGGAGGAAAAAAAGCGGAACAAGTGTGGGAGGGGTGCCCCTCCGCAGGACCACCGTGAGGCGGCTTGGGTTGCTGGAAGGGAACCCCCGCTGATGACACAGAACCCGTGGAGCCAGGCTGTCTTAGGAGTGAGCCGGAAGGCACCCTGAGCTCGAAGTCCCTTCCCCGGCGCCCACCCTGCCGGGCCCCTGCTCTGCAGCCCCCCCTTGGGAGGCCCCGTGCCCCGCTTCTGCTTCCCAAGCTCGGGAAGAAGGTGGGTGGCACGCTGGGCAGGCCCGGCTGGCGGGAGCAGAAGGAAGGAGGGTGCCTGCCCAGGGCTGCGGAGGCATCGACCAAACGCTCGCGCTCGGAGGTCGCAAGGCCGCGCCTCGGACGCTCCCCGCCACGACGGAGAGGCCAGACCGGCCGGCTGCGGGTCCGCGGGCCTGGAGGCGCCCTGGGGGTCCCAAACCAGACGAGTGGGGCTTTCTTCTCGCGTCTGGCTCGCCTCCTCCCCTCCTGCCCTACCCCCTCCAATAAATAAATATTCCCCGGGGCAGCGAACCCCGCGGGGCCCGAGCCGCGGTGGATGAACTTCCTGGAGCATCAAAACTCCCCTCCTGTCTCCCCGCTGCGCTCAGGATATGGGGCGCGCTCGCTTCTCTTCAGAAAAGGAAACGTAGCTCTTCCAAAAATATAAATCAGCTCTGACGTCCAAATATTTCTTTTGTCCTCCAGCATCCTCTGCAGGGATAAATAAAACGTGCTCGGCGCCCAGAGCCCGACTCGGGACCTCGGGGCGCCCAGACGCCGCCTTGGAGGAGCTGCCTTTCGGGAGCCTTCCCTCCAACCCATCCCCCATTCCCCCCTGCCCCCCCCCCCCCCGCCCCGTGCCTGGTGGTCGGTCCTTTGCGGAGGCGGCCTGACCCTCTGTCGCCCGGGAAGCCCGCGGGAGGGGGAGGGAGTGCTCGCTGGGGCTGGGACTGAGGGGCCGGGAAAGCACCCGGGGCCGCGCCTAGACAGGCCCCAAGGCTGCCTCCCCAGGCCCACCTTGCTGTCGAGGTTCGCGTCTTCCCAGGGAGGGAGCGGCTGCAGGTTTCCCGTAGCAACCCCAGGGCAGTCTTCTCTTCCAGGCGGGCACAGAGGGCGCTGAGACGGACGTCTCTGAGGGCTGCAGCTCCACGGGAGGGAAGAGGCTGCGGCCTGGCTGAGGCTTGGTCCCAGGGGTTCCCAGCCCACCCAGCCTCCAATGGTCTGACCCGAGTCATCTTTACGCGTCCCCCCCATCTCCCTCCTCCAATTTGGGAAAGGTGGACGGACAGTTTTGGGTTGGGGTTCGAAAAGAAATCTCTACGGAGGGAAGGCACATGTAGCAGGGCACCTGAGGAGCTGGCGTAGAAGCCAGAGGAGTCAAAGCAGAGCATCCCAGGGGCCGCTTTTCACCCTGTGCCCTGACGTCCTGGTGTTGGGAGCCCACCAGCCTTTTTGCCGTCACCCCCCCCCCCCCCGTCCCCAATCACCCTGCAGCGCCCCCGCCGTGCAACCTGAAGGGCTTCGGTGGCGGCCGGTCCAGGCGAGGCGTCTCCACCTGCCCGGGACCCCCTCCCCGCCTCCCCCTTGGCCAGGAGGTTCTGGTCCAGGCCTAGGGCTCCAGGCTGCGTGGTGGGGGGCTGTTCTCCAGCCCCCCTCTCTCCAGGGGGGGTCTTTATTGATGAGCTGCCTTCAAACCCCCGCCCCAAACGCCCCAGAAGGGTTTAGACGATCCATCACCCGCCACTTCAAGAATGCTTCCTTCCTTTCAAACAATCCTCGCACACCAGACGGGCTGCGATGGGGAGGGGCGCGCACTTGAAAAGGGAACGCTGTATAATCAACGTCCCAGCCATCCCGCAACCTTTCGGAAACAGGGACTCAGGCCAAAAACCCCTCTAGATGATTTACGCGGCCTGATCGTCCCTCCCTCCACGTGGACTCTGCCCTGTGCCGGCAGCGCAAGGCCAGCGCACACCCGGCTCCAAGGCGCGTCCACCCGAGCGCATCTCTGTGGGTGGTTCGCATTTGAGGGGAAAGCGCTTTTCATCTCGGGGTTCACGGCAAACGGAGTCTCGGCCTGGCGGGCCACGGTGTCCTTGCTGGTGAGAGGGCTAAGCCGGGAAGGCCAGGCATGGTTTTCTGGAGCCGTCAATGAGTGTCACCCTCCAGCCGTCCAAGAAAGTCCCTGGTGTCTCGGTCCCGGGCTGGCCTCCCCTCCTCCTGGGCGCCCGCGTGGAAAGAGCGGGAGTTCCTCTTGCTTCCGCTGGGTGGCGCCAGGCCCTCGGGAATCGCGGTCCCCGCGGGTCCCTAACCCGCCTCGCGCGCCCGTCCCCGCAGCCCGGCCCCAGGCGGACTGAGTCCTGCAGATATACTCGCTCACCTCGGACTCGGTTGGCCACCTTAGGACACACCCTGCTTTCCCGACCCCTCCAGCCCTTAAAATAGAAGGAGGCCAGCCGCATGCCTGGGACCCCTCCACGGAAATGCGCCCTCCTTTGCAAACATGGGTCTTGCTGAAGAAAGTCTGGCTTCGGTTTGGCCCTTCTGGTTTCCCACAGCCAGCAAGGGGCCGGGGCGGCGTCTTTGTCTGCAGCCTGCCTGGAGCTCTGGGAGCCGAAGTCTAGCAGAAAACAGACGACAGACAGACGGCCGGGCACCCGGACAAGCCAGCCTCTTGGTTCGGGGAAGTGTTTTCCACTCTGGACCGCTGCGAAGAGGCTGCAAGACCATCTCTTGTCTTCTGGGTCTACAGTGACAGAAAGACAACTTTTTGCCTTTATTATTTCTCATTCCTTTTAACTAAGGAAAGCACCCTACACTTGTCCTGGCGGAGGAAGTCTGCAACATAGAAGGGAACTTTGGGGGTCCTTAGGGGCAGGCTGCATACCCAGGTGGGGTAACAGGCAGGGTAGTGGTGGGCTTGGGAGTGGAAAGGCCAGGGCTGCTGGATTTGGAACCAGAGACCAAGATGTCCCCTACTGGCCTTTCCTCTGCGACACCGACTCAAGAGCTGCACTTTATCTTTATAGGAGATAAGAAGGCATTCTCCATGTAGTCTGACTTTTATTTTAAAACTCCTAAAAATTAACGGTATTCAGGTATACCTTACATACAATAAAATGAAGAGGTTGAGTTTTTATTGTTCTTTCTGTATTTTTTCTTTGTACTAAAAGTTTCATAACGCACAGAAGTGGAGGGCTGTATACCCACCACCTGGATTTAACAGTTATCAAGATTTTGCCACACTTGCTTCATTTATCTCTTCTCTGTCTATTTTCATTTCTTGCTGAAATATTTCAGGGCAAATACAGATGTCGTGTTTTTAAAAGGCACCTTATTACTCCTCCCCACGCCCTCCGGCTCTGGCTCTCTCATACCTAAAATTATATTTTAGTGCCGACAAGCACAGTTCCTTAGGGAAGCTGGAACTAGGGCCGGGACATTGTTTCTGGATGTGTGTTTTATAAGCACAACTCTTTATCCTGCTGCCCACTCCCCCCAGGTGACTTCCAGCCCCAAGTTTCTTGGCTTTTCCCTGCCTGCTGGAGCTGCCAGGAGGTGACGGACGTTCCCTCCATCACTGGGGCTGGGTGTGTGCTTTGGAGCAAGCTGTGGCAGGGGCTCTCGTCTGTGCAGTCACCAGCGTCACTCCCACGCCGCATCCACACGTTCACCAGCTCCTACGTACAGAATTCATTTTATTGCAAGGTCACACGTGTCCTTGTGATGTATGTGTGTGTACGTTTATCCTTGTGGACCATACAGTACTTTCCAGTCATTTACCCAGACAGTGGCCAGCCTGCAAAGACTTTTTCATTTGGTTTGAAAGTGCCTGTGGAGGATTTTGAACTAGGCTGGGGTGTGAAGGGATCCGGGGGAGGGGGAGAGTGAACCAGGAAGCCCTGGTTGGCCCCTATCCCCAACGCCCAGTCGTTACCAGGACTCTGTACAAATATTTCATAAATATTTGTTAGTTGATTGGTCTGATTTTTCCTGCTCCCCCAAACCATACACGTTACCTTTGTTCTTAGCAACCCCCAATGTAGCCGGAGCAGCGATGTGATGTCATAGGTGGCCCTAGATTTTGTTTGACAATTGTACCTGCTCCAGGTGACCTTGGGTAAGTCTCTGAGTTTCAATTTCTTCCTTTCTTCCTTCCTTCCTTTCTTTCCTCCTTCCCTTTTCTTTCTTTCTTTCTTTCTTTCTTTCTTTCTTTCTTTCTTTCTTTCTTTCTTTCTTTCTTTCTTTCTCTTTCCTAAAATGGGAATAATAAAAATAATTTTAAAAGGGCCTCCTCCCACAGTGACTATAAAGATGAAATTTTGAAATATACACATTTCTACGGTTGTTTTTGGCCCCATCCGACAGAAGCGCTGTGCGAAGGTACTGTGTAAGCCTCGCGCGTCCTAGGGATCTTTCCTTCCCTGAGCGATCTCTTACATGCACGTTTGGTTGGGTCCTTAATAAGGAAAAGGTGGGTCTTTGTCTACCAGTTTAAGCCCGCCTCTGCGGGCTGGGGTCTCTGCTCTCCGGCGTGTTCCGGCTGTGACTGGGGTTCTGTATCTTCACCGCCGAGGGCGAATTCTCCCCGGGTGGGGGGATGTTTCCCGGGCACCAGATCACGCGGCTCCTGGAGGGATCCTACACTTTCGCAGCACCCGGGCCGGAGAGCGCCCTCGCAGCACGGTGGGTGGGTGCCTGGGGGCTGGCGCGGGGCACTGAGGAGACCGGGGCGCGGTTTGTGTGTGTGTGTGTGTGTGTGTGTCTGAGCTCCGGCAGAGGAGCTCACTCGATCGAGGAGGGTAGAGCGTCATTTGTCCCCAGGAAAGTGTGCCTCGCAGAAACGCAAAGCGCCCGAGTAATAACGCCAGGCGCGCGGCAGCCCGGGTGTGTGGGACCTGGACTCGCTCACCGGGGGTCGGCGGAACCTCAGACGGCTGACGTGCACTCCCTCGGGTTCGAGAGCCCACGGAGAAACGGAGAAGCGCGGAAAGAAAACTAACCAGCACGCTGCTGCACGGCGGCAAGGGTTCCTCGCCGGCCAGGGTCTACGGCAAACCGCCGCCCACGTTTGCTGTTTTACACGGAAATTTTCTCCATTCCGCCCCATTTCCCGTTTGCAAGAGGCGCAGGCTCTGGCCAGTCCTGTGGGAGGCGGCGAGGCGGGCGAAGAACCCTCTCCGTCCAGCCTAACCAAGCGCCCCGGCAGCGGGTGTGAGGGGTCTCTCGCCCCGGTTACGCCGCGCAACCCCGTTAGGCTCTCGCAGCTCTAACTCGGAATATGTAACCTGCAGTTTGAAAAATTAATTTTAAATGTATACTAAGGTCGCAAATGCTATTTTGCCCATTTAATTTTACGTATCTCCCCCCTCCGCATACAGCTTGCACTTACTAGTTATGCGGCCTTGTGCACTTCAGTTTCGTCAGTTCTAGAACTGGGATGGAATAACAGCTGCCCCACAGGGCTTCGGGGAGGGTTAAACGAGTTCAGACAGTCGAGTGCCTAGAAGAACAGCGCGCCGCACGCAGAGGGCGCGCAGCCGACCTCGGGCCTGGGATGCACGGCGCAGACCCGCTGACCTTGGCCCCGCGTGGCCGCGGGCCCCGCTGCTTTCCCATCGACCTCCCGTCGCGGCCCGCGGAGCCTAGGGACGATTGGGCCCCTGCGCCTGTCCCAGCACCGCCCCAACTCCGGCGCTTCGTTTTAGCTTTCGAGGTACCGACAGAATGAAGAGTTGGAAACGGAGCCAGGAGAAGAGGGACGCAGAGGCCCGCGCGCGACCCGCGGGCGCGAGGCCGGAGCCCGGAGCCCGGCGCGCGGAGCAGGTGCGGCGCGCCCAGCCCCACAATCGAACCGGGCCGCGGTCGCGTCGGGCTCGAGGGGCATCCCCTGTCCCCGCCTCGGCCGCTCAGGGCGGCCAGAGCTCTGGGCGGTGCGCCGCTGCGACCCCAGAGGGAAGGGAGCCTCCTCGGGTGGGAGCCGCACAGCATCGCGGGGCACGGAGGGCGACAAGTGTAGCAGCCCAGCCGGGGATGGTGAGCGGAGACAGCGTTTTCGTTTTCGCGCCTTTCAAGTGTCCCCGTCGGATGCTCGGCCGCGCCTTCTCCGTATCGGACCGTCTCCAGATACTGCCTGGAAAAGGCGGACAGGACAGGGCCGCTCTTTGGCTGTCGGCCTGTGCTCGGGACCAGCGTGGCCTCTCCGGGGGCGCAGCGGCCCGCAGGGCGGCCGGTCCGAGCGCAAAACCTCCGCCTGTCGGCGCTGAGGGTGGCCCGGACGTGGCTGCTCCACTGACCGAGCGGGAGAGGGGAGGGGAAGTGACCTCTTGAACCTCATCAAATGCAAATTCTGTAAGAATTTTTTTTAAGGGAAGAAAAGCGGAAGGACAGGGAAATGGAGAAACGCGGGGTCCACCTGTGGCTTGAATGGCCTTTTTAGAATCCCTGGCCCCTGGGGTGTGCAGGCTTCTCTGCGGTAGACCGACGGCTGGTAACGAACTTTGGGTTTTCCCTCTAGAGGGTGAAGCTCCCAGCTGACTTCTTCCAATATGCGTATTTTACATAGATAAACACCTTCGCAGCTTAATAGCCATTTAAATAAATCATGCAGGTAACTTACTCTTAAAACGATCTGGCACAAAATAGCTTTTCTTTCCCGGGGGTCGTTTTCTTCCTTCTTTTCATTACTGGCTTTCACAGCTAAAGTTTCGTCTCCAGGTTGGTGGCTTTGCGGTCTTTTCACACATCACTCTGCTGTCTGTTCTATTGTAAGGCTCACATGACTTTCCTCACCAACGCAGGCCCAGGATAGATTCAGAACTTTATTTTCCATTGGAGGGATGGTACATTTTTGGAAAAAGCAAATGCCCCTTTGGTTTTATCTAGTGAGTGAGAATGGGGTGGGGTGTCGGCAGCACGGCAGAAAGAGACCCAGCTGCGCACAGTTCTGGGCTTTGAAAGAGAGACCCACTGATGGGTCCGAGTCACTTATTCCATCCTCAAGTCTCTGGAGTTAAAATATGCTAAGAATCTGGAAAACAGTGAGTTGTTTCCATTTGTCAACTTTTCATTCAGCAAAAGAAGCTCTGAACGCCCACCGTCCCTCCACGGAAAGGAAACGCTGTCTGGGACGTGGAAATACAAACCAAACTCCAGAACCCAGGTCTTAGGACGAAATGGTTGTGGGCAGTTAAGCAGGCCCGCTGGGAAGACAGGATTTGGGGTGGAGGCTGGGCGTGACGGGGCCTCTGTGAGCCCATCTGAGTCGGAGGACAGAATGCACTGGGGGGTCTGGGCTAGTGTCGGGGAGGGATGTAGTGGAGGGGCAGGGCTGGCCGATCTCTGTGGAGAGCATTTCCAGGAGGCAGGGTCAAGCCTCACTGGTCCCGGTCAGCTGCTGGTCAGGTGGAGGGTGTGTGTTGGCATCCGGCAGAGGGAGTGGGCCCTGCTGAGCCCAGTGAGGACCGAATGTAGTCAACGTCTTTTCCTTTTGTGGTTTGAACCTGTGGAAAACGGCTGTGGCTGGAGGGCTCTTAGAAAAGGGCTGAGCCTGAAGACATTTCCATCTGTAAGTCAGTTACAAAAAAAAGCTTTGCTGTGCGTTTTATGGACGTAGGGATTTAATAGAAAGGAAAAAGAAAGGATGTAGGTGCATCTAGCAGGTAAGTATGACTGGGAAGTAAGTGGGTTTTTTTTTGGTGGGGGGCTTTTATTTTCCAACAGCAGCAAATATAAGTCTGTAGTAATGTGAAAATTATAGGTAATGTGGGGTACCTTGAATTCATTATAATATATTCCCGACCCCGTTCTAACGAGGAAATCGTTTCGAGGCCACAATTTGATTGATGTCTGGAGTTTGGGTGTCACTACGGTGGAAAGATCAGAGCTGGGCAATGTAGGTAACACCGCTTAGAAATATTTTTCCTGGCCTATGATATGTGCAGTTTTCTAGTTTTCGTTCACGTTTCTGATGAAGGGACATGGGGCACCTTACTTTCATATCTTGAGTTAAAAGTGGAATTTCAGTCGATATGTAATTTCTGTTACTTCTGATTATGAGAAGCTCATTTGAGTCATCTTCCTGTAAACTGCTTCCTAAAGCTTTAAATACTACTTAAAGGAAAGGTTTAAATTTTGAAAATTTACCTGATTTTAAAAGATTCTAAATTTCCCTTTTGCATTGTATTTCCTTGCTATTCACTTTGTCTTTTCTAGAGAAGGTGAACAACTTAGGTTAATGTCTATTAACCTCCCATTAATCCTTTAGAGCGGGAGAGAGGTAAACACGTCTTCGCCCTTTGAAACTAGGAAAATGGAGTCATTGGAAGATGAAAAGTAAACCCTGAGGTCAAACAGGTTGACACTTTCATTAATAATTGGGAGTTTCAAAAGACAGCAGTACATCGGAGAATGGGAGGAAAATGTGCTTTAAAACCTTTGTGTTATCTAGAGAATCGTCTAGATTTGTCTCTCTGTGCGCCAGGCATCTTGTTCCCCCTTCTACCTACTAGTGACAGCATCTCCATATCCCTGAGGCATCCTGCTTCTTCCACTTGGTGCTGGCCCGGGGCAGCCCCACAGCTGGGACCCCCAGGCCCAGGCCTGTCTGTATCACTTGTCCCCTGTGCTTGGGCCCATGCAGGCATGGGGTCAGCCTCAGGCACCTGGAGCCCTTCCCTGGGATGCTTAGTGAAAATGATAAATAAGAGTGCCTGCTTGGAACCCCTGTGACCATCTCGTGACTTCCCTGGCTCTGTGTCAGAAGCGCACTCACGATAGAAGAGGATGACCCCAGAGGAGAGCAGAGGAGGGGGTGGGGCCGGCCAGGCCCTAGAGCTCTCATTTCATTCCTCGGTTCCAAAATCATTTTTGAGTGATGCTCTGTGCAAGGCACTTTCGTAGGTGCTGGGGAAACATTCAGGGGAGGACAGTCAAGGTCTCTGCTTTCAAAGCTTAAGTTCGGGGAGACAGACAACCAACAAATGTACCAAACAACCTTTCAGATAGAGAAAAGTGTTTGAAGACAGACCGCAAGCAAATTAATATAAGGGAACATTTCTGGTGGTAATGAAGGAGAGGAGAAATGATTTTCCCTCTACCTTCCTAGGTTCTGTGGCTGAAACCCCCCTGCGATAAAAGACAACACGGGAAAAACAAGCACAAGTTTCACAAGCGTCTACATCCTGTGCTGTGTACATGGGAGAGACCCAGGAAAACGGAGTCGCTCCCTGAAACGGCCAAGCCTCCACTTCAACACCATCTTCAGCTAAAAACAGCAGAAAGATGTTGAGGTTTGGAGGAGTTAGTTACGGGGGGTCATCAGGAGAAGCGGGCGAACGCGGATGAGCTTGTTTCGGAGGTTGAAGTCCCTGCTCTCTCAGGTGACTAGAGTCTCCCGTGATGCTGAGTCCTCGGCGGCTCTCTGGTACAGAGAGGGAGACACTGGCAAATGGAGATTCCCTCATAAATGCAAAGCCCTTCCTGAGGGCGACCTCTGCCAGGTTTTCAGAGCTTCTCCTGTGTCTGCCTTTCCTTAAAGATACTCAGATCAAAATAATCCTTTTGCCACAAGGGCCTTCCGCCCCCTGCGGTATCGGAGGTGATAATATAACAGGGTGATGCAGCTGAGACATGGACGTCGGGTAGGTGGTCGGCCACGGGGGACCTGGGGGTATCGTTGATCTGGGATCTGATGACCCAGAGGAGGCGGCTATGGGAAGGTCGGCAGACAGAGCAGCAGAGACAAAGGCCGTAAGGAGTGATCTCGGGATGTCGAGAGTACCGAGGACCAGGTTGCTCCGCTCCAGGGGAGCTGCTGGGGACGAGAGATGCAGCAGTAACAGACAGAGGGTCATCAAGCCTGCCTCTGGGCTCCTCTCCTTTTAGGTGCCGTCCCCGTAAAGAGCCACCGTCCTTTCGCAGTCACGTGACATCGCCAGGTTTTTACAATATAGCCCAGCAGGTTCCAAAGCTTTTGGCTGTCATCGTCCCCATTTTTCCACGAGGCGCTCACATCCTAGTGGTGTATGTTTGCAGATATGCTGAGTTTTTTCTCATTTTGGTCACAGAGGCACGTTATTCCTAAATGCTGTAGGCACTCAAGTCTGGCTGTGGGATTGGTGTGGGTAAGTGGCCGACTGGAGGAGATTCTTATCAAGTTCAGCCCTCTTCCGACCGTGGTAGGCAACGCATGCAGGTCTGGAGCTCAGGATGCTCGGAGAGGAGTGGGGGAGTGTCGCTCTGACTGAAAGGGTGAAGGTGACCGTCATGACGCCAAGACGAGAGTCGAGTGCAGGGTTTCCAGAAAGCTGAAGGGGGAGTTTACTTGTGGTCGTTAAGTAGATGAAAGATTCATACTTTGAAAATCAAAAGTGGTCTGTCGAGTGTTTAACCTATAGTGAATACAAACCACCAAAGGGACAGCACACCAGTCTGAATTCTTACTGAGAAGCAACAGCGCCCACTCTGGCTGCTTTCAGCAGAAAATGCATTTATTAAAGGACACTTAAAGGCGCTCTGGCTTGGGAGGGCTGAAGAGTCCGTTTCGGAGGCTGCATCACCAGAATGACGTTGAACTCCACCCCAAAACAGGTGTGGAAGGACCCCCGTAGTTGCTGCCACCGCCGGCGCCGCTAACACTGACCGCTGGACATCAGGGTCTCCTCGACTAATTCACGCCCCTGAAGTCACCTGGCCAGAAGGGAGTTTCTCCACTCCAGGCCTGCTGCCTGCTTCCTTGCAGTGTGCTCTGTCTCAGAGAGGTCTCACGTGGGAGGGCCTGATTGGCAGAGTGTAAATCTCAGGTGTGAACCCAGTACAGGGAGGCTGGGAAGGCAAGTTTCTGGCTGCCACCTTGGGAGACAGAACTCATTATGGAGGAAATCCAAAAGACATGGGGTCAGCGGGTACATGGCAAATACCTTCTGCATTCAGGAAGGAAGGGAATCCTGAGAATCATGGCAGAAATCAATAAAATGGGCGACCTACCTCAGCAACATCGAGATAATTTACAGACCAAAGACGTTTCTTGGAAAAGAATAATAAGATAGACACACCTCTGATGAGACTTAGAAAAACATTGATGTTACACATGCACAGTCTTACACATGCACACAGTCACACACATGCACACACACGCACACATACACACACATCAGGAAATATGTCAGGTAGAGTATTTACAATTTGTAAACGAATAATTCTTCATCAGCTCCAGATTCAAAGTCCTGAGAGAGGTGATCATTGGACAGATCGGACTCAGATGCCTGCCCTGGGCATGTGGGGAGAAGAGAGGTTCAGGCCCCCGATTTCTGGATTGGCAGGTACTTCCTCCCAACAGGATTATGCACAATAGGAAACACCCCAGGGGGCAGCCAACAAATGACAGATGTGCAGCCCCTGTACTGTGAGTTATTTCATTAGTTCCCTATTGATGGACGTTGATATTCTTTACGAAATTTCATTACTATAAAGAAGCCTCAACAAACATCTTTGTCAAAATTTTTACCCTAGAAGTGAAATTACTAAATCAAAATATATGAATAATTTTATGGCTTTTGAGTAAACTGTCACATTACTGTCTCTAAGAGGCAACACTTTACAGCCTCACCAGCTGTGATAAAAGAGGATTCACCTCACTTCATCTTTCCTAGTTTTGACTATTTCATAATGGAGGTGATATCTCATGGATGTTTTAATTGGAATTTTTAATTATGCCTGAGGGTAGGCAACTTTACATGCATTACAGGTCTAATATGTACAATATTTTGTAAGAGAGATATCATGATCTTTGTTTTACAGATGAGAAAACTGAAGGTCAAGGAAGATGAAGGAACATCCCCTCAGTCCCTCAGTCAGTCCAGGATGTGGGATTCAAACCTAAGGTATTTTACTCTAAAGCCCTTATTCTTAACTACTGTTTTATTTCAGAGAAATGGATGTATTTGATTAAATATACAAATTAAAGTATATGAAGACTAGAAAGAAATGTAGTCAGAGTTTCCCAAAGGGTGTTCCAAGGAACACATGACTTCTCAAATTCTCAGAGGGAAAAAACAATTCGATATTTAAAACTTTGGGAAATGCTGGATAATGTGTCCCTTCTTGGAGACTCACAGCAAATGTCAGGATTTTTAAGGCATTGAGAAGTCTTGCACCAAAGAAACTGTTTAACATTTCAGGGAAGTAGCGTTCCAAGGAACATGTTTGGGAGATGCTGCCAAACATGGTGCCTCGTATTTCTGTGTCATGTTTTATTGCGTTGGCTACAACATCTAGACAATGGTAAATGATATTGGAGGGAGTGGCTATTTTATTCCCTATCCGCCCCCCACACACTGATTTAATGAGAATGTTTCTAGAATTTCATCACTAAGTATTGTGTTGGCCATGAGTTTAAGAGAGATATAGTCTTTATTACCTTCTCTTCCGGCGTATAGAACCAGAAATGGATGTTGAATATGAATGAATCAGCTTCTCACACAAAGGGGGGAAATTCAGTGTGTATTCATCAAGCTGACAGTGTGTTCGATGGACAGGGCACCCTTCCCCGTGTTCCTGAGTAACGCAACCCCTGCCCTGGGCTGGGGGAAGGCACATACATTTTCTCCCAGAGGCAGCACGTGGCTTTCTCACCTTTACCGTGGGCCGGAGAAGGGGGAGCGCACCTAACTTGCTTAGTCAGCAGATGTTTTCTGAGTACCTCCTGTGGGTCAGGCTCAGTTGGCTCTGTGTCTCTAAGCACAGCATTTAGCCTGTGCGGGGAGGGGGCGCATAAATACAGTCCACGTAAGGTGAGGTGTGAAGAGTTGGCTTTGATGTTGGCTGTCTGCACCCCACGCCAACGGGACCTAAGATGTGGGGGGGTTTCTTCTCAGGCCCCCTCCCCCTCTTCCCCTCCTCGCCCCCTGCCTTCTCACCTTGGCTGCAGGCAGTGGGACACGACAAGCATGTTTTCCCCAGAGATACACAGGCTGACCCAGTCCTGGCTCAGATGTGGCATATATATTGAGAATGGAATCAGGGCAGGAAGCTTTCGACCGCTTAGGACACAGGACTTTGCTTTTGGCTGGAGAGGACTTGGAGACGGACTCGGAGTCCTTGGGGCGCTGGCGAGTGAGTGATTGCATTTCGGTTTGGGAACCATTTTTTTCACCCATAATCTCCCCATCTTCCAGCTTATGGGGTAGTAAATAGCCCCTGTGTGCAAAAAGAACGCTGACATCATAGGTCTGGGCACTTAAAACAGCATTTCACCAGCACTTTTATTAGCAACGTGCCCTGAGGCTGCACAGCCAGTCCTTCCCAGCCCCCTTATTCTGTTATGAACCGCACTGTCTCAATGAGGCCACTTTTTCAGGGTCCAAGTCATTTCCTGCATCCTCCCGCCGCCAGGACTGTTGGGATGAGATGTAGTCCGGTTACACAGTACCAGGTGCAGACACACATCTTCCATCTCGGCTGTGGGTACAAAGCGGTTGTCAAGAAATGCCGTGTAATCCTGACCTAAGAGGGTGACAGTTCATCAGGTCTGTGACAAAGCGAGGTGACTTCCACCTTCCCTTCTGCTATTTGTCCCCAACGTGGGACCTGTGAAATTCTGGAGATTCTGAGTGAGGGAAGAGAATGTAAGTTGAAAGCTAGGTGAAGGAGGAAGGGCTGGGAGTTAGGGAAGAAGTATTAATGCTCAGTCTTCATGGGTCTTTTTTTTTTGGTGAGTTTTCGAAGAGACTAGGACTGAAAACTAAGAATTTTCCTGTGAGTGGAGGAACCCTCGTTTCAGAACTGAGGGGAGTGAGAGCGCAGAGGGCGTTGAAGCGTCAGGTTTTCTGCCATCAGCGTTGCTTTCCCGTCCCTGGTCGCTCGGTGCATGACGAAGAGTTGGAATGATGGGTTGGAGTTTGTAACAGTGAGTCTTCTTAGTATCTATGAAGTATTGATCACACAATGTCCAACGAGTGCGTAGAAACCACTTAGGATATCAGTAGAGTTGGTTTACTGCAGAGTCAGCATAAATTCTCCTTGCTTCTCCTTCCTGACGGGTAGCTCTTCTCATTTCAAATGTTACCTGTAAAGTCTCTGCTTTGCAATTCCTAGATTATAAAGTGGTCTGTTGTCTTTCAAGATAGAAAATGTACGCTCAAGGATCCATCCTTAAGGAGGCTGTCAGACAATGCCTTTGTGATGTGCGGATGCAGGGAGGCTGGTTCAAGACCCCTTCCCCAGAGTCTGGGGGGGGGCCATGGCCCCTGAGACCCGGGTCCCCCCGCGCTGGGCTGCCGAGCGGGGTCGTGGCCGCCACGTCGTTCCTCCAGAGGCCGGGGCCTGGTGAGGGGTGGAGGGTCACACACAAGGGGCAGCGGGGCCGGAGCCCTCCAGCTCTGTCCTGCCTGGTTTGCCGGCTGAAGGCTCAGCCAGGGCTGGTTCGTGCAGCACCCGCTCTGTTCTCTCGACCTCATTTTTACTGCAAATTCTTCTTGTGCAGAAAACTTCCCTTCCACATTCTTGTGCTTTCCCGTTTAGATTTGGAGAGAACGCTGATTCTTCAAGGCTGTCATTCCAAGGCCCAGAGCGGCTCGCCTCACTTTGTTTGTAATACCTTGATGAAAGTTTGCTAAATTCCTTATTTTTAAAAGAATTTTCTTTGTCCTGGGGACAAAGAGGAAGAAAAATCCAAACAAACAAAAAAATCAAAGGTTTCCTGCTTTTCTAGGTTTATCACCATTTGAACGTGAAAATAAGATTTTCAAATCCTTTTTGCTTTGAATGAAATTCAGATGTAAGGTCCCCTGGCCGCTGGCCTGTCCCTGAAGCAGGGGGAGGGCTGGAGGAGAACTCCAGAGCCTGTGAATTGCCTTCCCCTCCTTTGCCTGCCTCTGAGTCTCCGGGTGGCTCCTATGAGGTTGCGCTGTCCTCTCTAAGAATGTGTCTCCCTGTGCTATGTGGCTGCTTCCCACTAGCTATCTATTTTACGTTTGGTAGCGTATATATGTCCATGCCTCTCTCCCGCTTTGTCCCAGCTTACCCTTCCCCCTCCCCGTGTCCTCGAGTCCATTCTCTAGTAGGTCTGTGTCTTTATTCCCATCTTACCCCTAGGTTCTTCATGACCCTTTTTTTTTTCTTAGATTCCATAAAAATGTGTTAGCATACGGTATTTGTTTTTCTCCTTCTGACTGACTTCACTCTGTATGACAGACTCTAGGTCCATCCACCTCACTACAAATAACTCAATTTCGTTTCTTTTTATGGCTGAGTAATACTCCATTGTATACATGTGCCACATCGTCTTTATCCATTCATCCGTTGATGGACACTTAGGCTGCTTCCATGTCCTGGCTATTGTAAATAGAGCTGCAATGCACAGGGAGATCAGCTCGGTGCTTTGTGGCCACCTAGAGGGCTGGGGTATGGAGGGTGGGATAGGGAGGGTGGGAGGGAGGGAGACGCAAGAGGGAAGAGATATGGGAACATATGTATATGTATAACAGATTCACTTTGTTATAAAGCAGAAACTAGCACACCATTGTAAAGCAATTATACTCCAATAAAGATGTTTAAAAAAAAAAAAAGGAATGTGTCTCAGGTTTCCTGGTGTCATTTCTTACGAGGGCCACTTAGCAGACAATTACGATGGGGCCTCCGAGGTGAAATTTAACTCCTGCTGTCCGCGTGCTGGGGCCCGGGGGGCGCTCCCTGAGTCCTGGGAAAACTACCTCAACATGGCTCCGGACCCAGGGCAGACCTACGAAGGCAGGGACCCGAAATCTCCGAGAATTCATTGACTTGGTTCCTAAAATGGGGAAGTATTTTATTTTTACAAGTTTCTTTTCCCTTGTCCTTGTTTCAAGTGAAATCTTTTTTCAGGTTTCATTGTTGTGGACTAGGTTATCTGCAGGTCAGTGGGACCCCAGGTTGATTGCATTTCCTAAAATTGTGCTTTTCGCTGAATGTGGCACAAGAGATTGTTTGCGGCCGGCTCTGTGGAACAGGACGGCCCATGGAAGCAGTCACGAAGGTGTTCTTTCTGTTTCTGCTGCTCCCCGTGGGGGCATTTTAGGGATCTCCGGTGCTTGAGGGGCCTAAAATCAGCAGAGAAAAATCCTGGACTTCTGAAGCATCCGGCCAATTTTGTGGAGTTCAGAACAACTTTGTTTTTCAAGAC
Source organism: Globicephala melas (assembly GCF_963455315.2). Taxonomy (NCBI): domain Eukaryota; kingdom Metazoa; phylum Chordata; class Mammalia; order Artiodactyla; family Delphinidae; genus Globicephala; species Globicephala melas. The sequence continues at coordinate 101,861,859 of NC_083324.2, forward strand.
CTTTTTTCCATGACTTTCGAGAAGCTGGCTGCATCTTGCGGCACTTTTCCTTTGGATGAATCATTTTCCAGATCCAGTGTGCAATGACTTGCAGCCAGAGACGCAGCCTCCTAACTCCAGATGCAGGTCCAGATGTCTGCAAGTTCACGGAAGGGAAGATACAAATGTCCTGGCTTTGCCATGTGCCCTGAGAAGCATCCTTTTTTTTCTCTTTAGAGAGAGGGAGAGAGGGGAAAACCCACCAGATTTGCTTCACTTCCGGCTTTAAACACTTATGCTTTAGAGTTCATTTACATATGAAATTGAATCATGTGATAGTACATGTGGGGAAATTTTGCCTGAAACCCATTTTCCTTTAATCCGCAGATGCTGTGGATCGTGAAATGCTGGCACTTGTCAGGGTGGCAGGCTTTCCCGGAAGGCACAGTGTAAACTACACGCTACTCAGTGAGCAGCTTTGTACACGGGTCCTAAACCTCTTTCTGAAGAGGATACCATGGAAGTTTATTTAGTTCCCTTATCTTTAAAATAGTGTAAAGACACTCAATAACTCCATAGAATTATTGTGGCATCACTGAGAATCCTTTGGGGTACTTTGCATGGGAATAAATGATCGTTCGTTAATATGAAATTATAGAATCGAGCCCCTTCAAAATAGGATTTTTGTTTGTTTTATTACTTTTCGTCTTTGTGTTGCTGGTGTATCTACCTGTGGCTATTTGTAAAACTTTCCTATTTTCAACAAATACATATTTAACCCTTGTCGCGGGCCGGGAACCTTTCTACGCGCCGCGGAGTCAGAGGTGCACGAGGTGGACCTGGCTGTCTCTGGCACACGTGGAAATTAAGGGAGTGCAAGGGGGTAACAGGAGAAACAGTGTTCTGGCCTGAATCGTGTTTGGGCCCTAACCCCCAGGACTGGATGACTGTATTTGGAGGTGGGGACCTTTACCGTGGTGGTTAAGTTAACATGAGGTCACTAGGATGGGCGCTGATCCCACAGGACCGAAGTCCTTATACGAAGAGGAGATGAGGACACAGACACACACAGAGGGACAACCACGTGAGGACACGGGGAGAAGGTGGCATCCCCAAGCCAAGTAGGGAGGCCTCGGGAGAAACCAGCCCTGCCCACACCTCAATCCTGGATGTCCAGCCTCCAAACCGTGAGGGACTAAATGTCTGTGCTTTAAGCGCAGCCCGAGCAGACCAACATAGACAGAAAACGCGCTCGTGAAACAGAAAGGCAGATTGCGCGTCAGGACGGTGGGCCGCACGTCAGCTCATCTTGGGTGGGCTAACACAGTGCTGTGCCCCAGGCATGAGCGAAGAAGGCCTCATCCTGCCCGTGGGGCCAGCCTGCCGCGGGGACACATGGTGAGCGCGTGGCCTCACCAGCGCTCTCTCTGCAGAACGTCTGAGGCCCTGGAGCCCCGCCTGCGGGCAGGAGAGAGGGTGCTGCGTGGTGTCAGCTCTGAGGAAGATCACCCTCAACGCCGAGGGGTCTGTTCCGAGCGCGGGGAGGAGACGAGCCCCGTATGCTGGCCTCTGTTCGCACGGCCCCGTTATCGGGAAGAAGCCTGTTCTCTCAATCTCATTTTTGTCTCTGCTAAGTGGAGAAATGTGGTTTGCATCACTCAGAGCCTTGGGAATGTCTTACGGGATATTTCTGGAATGGGCAAAGTTCAGCACAGGCTGGAGCCAAAACGTCCCCATGACTGAGTCAGTCTAGTCCGAATGTTTACGACCGTCTCGAGAATGGTCTGCATATGTGCGAAGCTGGCGCTGCGGTTGATCACATCCCTGGGAACCGAGGAAACGCCGCAGGAAAGCAAGAACGGTGCGCGGGCTGCCCGCGGGTGTCTTTTCTCTTTCGGAGCTTGCGGCTGCGGGAGAAGGCCAGCTGCACGTGAGTGTTTACCAGGCTCTTCCCCTCAAAGGACCAAGCCTCCTCAGCCTGGTTGGAAGCCCCAAAGGCCGCAGGGAAGCCCAGGTGACCTGCGTCATGATCTTCTTCCTTCTTTGCCCTGGACTCCACCTTCAGGACCGGTTCAGTCCAGCATCTCTGAAGTTTTTGACGGGAGTCACCTACAACAGGGTTCTCAAAACGTGGTCTGTGGGCCCCTGGGGTCTCTGGGACCCTTTCAGAGGTTTCGAGGTCAAAACCACTTTCCTAATAATACTAAATACTCTTCCCCCCTCCCTCTCCCACAAGTGTGCAGTAGGGTTTTCCAGAGGCTGTGGAATGTGAGCTCACTATTCTCGTGTTCTCTAGAATGTTCTAAATAAGTAGGGTTAAGTTGTACGTATGTCCATTTTCAGAGATTAACAGCTTTCAATACTTCTCTGTTCTTACTAGTTATCTTCCTTTATACCTACTATAATTTCCATAAATTTATTTTGGAAAATCTCAAATTCCCTTAGCTATCATTAAAATTACTTATGTTGAGAAATACTAAGAACATCTCCCCTAGAAGCAGGAATTAGAGATATCTTTTGTAATTTCTAGTATTCAACATTTTACAAGATATACCAATGAAAAAGAAAGTAGAATTATTTTTTTACAAATGAAATGCTTATGTACATAGAAAATCCAAGAGAATTTTTTTTACAAATGAAATGCTTCCATACGTAGAAAATACAAGAGACTCAATACCAAGCCGGTTAACAGGACTTTTAGTATAAAAATAAGGTGGAAATTTTATTCACAGCAACAAACATCATAATACACCAAAGGATAAGCAAAATCAAAATAACCTATATTTTTTAAATATCATAATATTTGATCAAAGAACAGAATGTAAAACCTGATTAATAAGGCAATAATAAATACATGAATAAAGAAAACAATAATTCTTCCCAAATTAATACATAAATTTAATGCAATTGTAAACAAAATCCCATTAGCTTTTTTTAGCTAGACAAAATGTGTCTAACATTTGTATGGAAAAGTAAAGGCATGAGGTCTGACAAGACATTTTTGATAATGAAGATTAGTGACCAGGGGTATATACTTATATATTATTAGAATTTACCCGTGAAGCTACAGAGAGGTATGAGCACAGGATGGACAAATACATTAGTAGAACAAATGCAAACATTGAGAAACAATCCACGTGTATGAAAGAACTTCATCTATGATAAAGTTGGCATGTTATTTCATTGGTGGAGAAAGAATTATTCAATAAATAGTGCTGGAAAAATTGTCTATTCATGTGGAAGAAAAAAAATCATACATAACACCATAAATAATCATCCACTTCAGACAGTTTAAATATATAAATCTAAAAGTGAAATAAAATACTGGAAGAAATATGAGAGAAGAGTTTTGTAATATTGTGGTAAAGATGACCACCCAGACTGTGTAGGAAATGCCTAGCTATAAAGGATAAGATGCACAGACTCGATTATATAAATATTAAAAAGCTTTAAAGGGAAAAACCCCAAAGCCAAAGATAATAATATTAATTATAATGCGGAAAATTCTATGTTATTAAGAAAAAGGTAACCTAGTTTTTTAAATGAACAAACTATATAAATAAGGAGATCACTGAAGAGAAAATATGAAAAGCTATATATAAAAAAATGTTCAATGTCACTAATAGTCAGGGAACAATAACATAACATTTGGGAAAATAAGAAAGAAAAGTAATTTCAAGTTTCTTATGCAGAAATACAAAAAAGTAACTATACCTTTTCATCTTGTTTTTGTTAATATTTCAACTTATGGAAAAACATTTCTAAATTTTATAGTTGTGTCTGAAACTATTACTATTTTAGAATGTAATATCTTATTCTAAAATAAAATGAAATTTATTTATAATATATTTTGTTGTGGTGCAGTGGTTAAGAATCCACCTGCCAATGCAGGGGACATGGGTTCCAGCCCTGGTCCGGGAAGATCCCACATGCCGTGGAGCAACTAAGTCCATGCGCCGCAACTACTGAGCCTGCGCTCTAGAGCCCACGTGCCACAACTACTGAAGCCTGTGCACCTACAGCCCGTGCTCTGCAGCAACAGAAGCTACCTCAATGAGAAGCCCGCGCAACGCAATGAAGAGTAGCCCCCGCTCGCCACAACTAGAGAAAGCCCGCGCTCAGCAAGAGAAGACCCAACGTGGCCAAAAATAAATAAATTAAAAAATATATATATATATTTTTTGTTATATTTAAGGGTGACTCAATGGCTTTAAAATGGGAGATTAGAAGGCTTGCTTTCTCAGTGCACAGCTGCACTGTCTGCGTAGAAAGATGCTGCAAAGGATAAATGCATGCATCAGGGCCTTCTCTTAAGAAAGAAGTCTAATTCAAAGAAACTGGTTGAAACTGCAAGTAAGAAATGGAAATATGACGAAAGCTATTTCCCCCTCAGCTCTATAGATTAAGAATGTACCTTGTGTTTAATGCAACAGAAAAAATTCAAATTATATTAAGGTGCCAGTTAAACCGAGCCATCACTTTTGGGCCTGTCATTCAGAGTTTAAAGGAAAAGACATAGAACATTTTAAGCATAGACTTGATGAGTTCTTTTAAAAACCAAAAATTGCTTGATAAAACTTGTCGAACGAGAAATGAAAAAGCCACAGAAACATCCTCCAGAGTAGGCGATGGTCTTGCTGGAGACTGGCTCACAACGGCACAGAGAAGAGGCAAGCCAGGCGCTGACATTGCTGGATGTCTGCTGGCTGACGAGTCAGGTCAGGAGTCGTGGCACGGCTGCTTTCTGACACCACTGTCACCTGTCGTGTTGAAGCTGTATCTGCAAACAGGAAGATCTTGTCTGCAAACGTGTACTTTCAGCTTAAAAAGGATGGCTGACTTACCGTTTTGCTTGTCTTCATCTGGGATTCTATCAATGATCATGGAAGGAGGCTTCCTTCAAGTGAGTGCTGGGTAACAAGCACACATGGGGTGAAATATTCCGAGGGATGAACACCTTTTCTGAACCTTGTGGTTTGCTCTGGATCAACTGTGCTGACGTTCGCACTGCTGGCGTCTCACCACAAATGAAGACACAGGGACGAGGAGCTGTCCCGCGCCAGAGTCACCAGGTCTCCACTGCCACACTCACGGGGGGAAACGCCACCTTTCCTTAAGAATGTCTAGAAGAAGTAAAATTGCTTGTTAAGATTCCAGGGGTCTCTGAGGCACTGTTCATCTTTCTCCATTATTTTTTCTTTCTGTTTCTCATACTGGATAACATCTATTCATCTGTCTTACCAAGTTCCGCTTTGTTTTCTTCTACCTGCTCAGATCTTACGTTGAGCTCATCTAGTGAATTTTCACTTCAGTTTTTGTAATTTTTTTTCTAGATTTGCCATTTGGTCTTTAAGAAAACGATTTCTTTGTATTGCCATTCTCTATTTGGTGAAACATCATCCTCAGACTTTCCTTTAGCTGTTTAGATATGGTTTCCTTTAGTTCTTTGGACATATTTAAAATTACTGATGCAAAGCCTTTGTCTAACCTGCGTGTGGGCCATGATTTCTTGTTTTTTGCATGTCTTGTAATTTATTTGGAAAACTGCATGTTTTAAATAATATAATGTGGCAACTCTATAAATCAAATTCTCCCTCCCACCCAGGGTTTGTTGTTGTTACTGTTTGTTGTTGCTTTTGTTGTTGTTTGTTTGTTTAGTGGCTTTTTTTTAAAAACAGAACTAATTCTGTAAAGTCTGTATTCTTTGTCATGTGTGGTCACCAAAGTCTCTGCTCGGTTAGCTCAGTGGTCAGCTCATGACTAGACAATTTCCTCCAATGTCTGGAACCAGTAAATCTTCCAGTTTTTGCCAAGGTCTTTTTGTGTGTGTTGGGCCATGCCTCAGCACGCGGCAGGGCAGATGGCGTCTCTGCCTTAGCCATCGCTTGCTGTGCACAGAGCCTCAAGGTCAGCCAGAGGTGAGAGCTTAGAACCCTCTCAGGTCTTTCCTGGGATGTGAGAGCCATGCACACGCCTGTGGCCTCGTAGAATCCCAGGAATATGTCAGGGCTTTTCAAGGCCCTCTCTGGACATCTCGTGCCTCAGCTTTTCCTTTTAAGTTTTTCGGTTAGCCTAATTTTTGCCGCTGTTTCAGGCAGTCATGATGTTACACAACTGCTACTGATTTGTTTTTCACAAACACCCCTGGGGGAAACATTGTTTGCACTTTATTTGAGTCGGGTCATTTGATAAAGTGGGGTCTTTCATAGAACCACCTAGAAGCCATATAATGAGAATTCACTGGGGAAGGGGCCTTGAAGAAGTTCCAACTCGTCCTTCCCCTTTGGTGGCTGCCAGGCTCCTGGTTTTCAGTGGGATTTCAGGCTGTGGGTTTTCCAGGCTCCAAGGAGAGAGGGAGGAGGAGAGATGGCAATAGGGGAGTTAAAAGGCCACAAAGCCCTCTCTGTTCCGAGGTTCAGCTGTTTTACCTGAATAAAAGATCGTCGGGTTATTGCAAGCCTTGGTTAATTTCCAGAGGTCAGAGAAAGTTGATGATGACCGTTTTTCCCAGGGCTTTTGTTGCTTTTATGGAGAAGAGGATTTCTGGAGGTCATTCCTCTGCCATTCACAATGATGTCTACACTGTTTTAACAGCAAAAACCTGAAAACAACCTGACGGTCCAACAGCAAGAGAGTTTACCATGCCCTGGAACGTCTGTATCGTGGGATATTGGAAAAAGACTCAAAAGAATGAGTTACGTCTCTTGAGCTGGAGGGGTGTCATGATGTTTTAAATTAGAAAAGTTGGAGAGAGAGAGAATGAGTTCATGTGTGTGTGCACGTATGTAAGGATAATAGTGGGATGTCAAGATTGACTGCGGTGAGATTTGGAGAGTAAACGGAAGGGCGTGTGTGATAGCTTATCAGCTGTTTATTATCTTCGCATTCTTTCAGAGATTGTGAGAAGCACGTGTTACATTTGTCATTTCTGGAGATAACGTTAGCTCAAGCAATATTTATGAGGACAAAGCTATACGTTATTGTACGAGCCTGAAGGGTCTTACGTGTACCGTTTTCTCTTTTTTCTCCGCTTTCTATGTCCATGTCAATACATTTCCAGAGTCGTAGCACAGATAACCTTGTGTCATTCTTGTTCATGCACATCAGAAGACCGCATAGTTCAAAAAATTAAGTACTGCACTGACTCCCCACGTTCGGTTTCTAGCCTTGAGCAATGAGCAGTTCAGCTCATGACAGAATTCCCAGCTGTGCCTCCGGTGAAGCAGTGACCCTCCGAAGACAGCTGGCAGGGCCCCCGCAGCCCCCTGCCGCCTGCCCGCCACTTAGCACGTTCAGGATGAAAGGAGGGAGCTGTGTGGGCAGGCCTGGCCCATCTTGCAGAGGAGGTCTCCTCGGAGTCTCACAGTACATCTTGTCGTCCTGTGTTCTCGGTCCTCAAGTGACCACTCCAGAATCCTTAGTCACCAAGACCTCTGAGAGCTGCTCTTGACTCTCGAGAGGAGGTCGCAGGGGATGCCCAACGTCCTCCACTGCCGCCCCCCCCCCACGGGGCCCCTCCCACCGGCCGACACCAGGTTCAAGGAGCCCTGGGAGGGAGGGCGCTGGAGGCTGGGGACCCTCCACTCTCCCGACACCCGCGACGGTCAGCAGAGCAGGGCCTCCCCGGCTTGGCTGGGCTCCGCGGCATCCCCTCCACCCGCTTGTTACCCCGCAGGGGTCTGGGCACGAGCCCGCGCAGCGCTCACCCTCCAGGCGCCACTGCAGCCTCCGTGGCCCCGTCCGCGCGTAACTCTCTAACGCTGCTTCTCTTGCCACTTTCTCCTGTCTCTTTTCCTTCCACGTCACACATCTCCTCTCTTTTGGTCACAGCAGATTTACTGTGTGAACGGTGCTACACTTGGACCGTGACGCGGTCTCGTGTTGCCCAGAACTCGCACCTCGTCGCAACACCGCTGTGACCCTGTGGCGGTCAGGGGGAGCCGTGGGCTGGGGCTGGGCGGCTGCCACCCTGCTGAGCACAGGATGGAGCAAAGACCCCACTCCCACCAGCGCTGCTCTGGAGAAGCTCAGGACGGCGTCGCAGACGTGGGGTCTGCAATGGAGATGCCGGTGGTCCAGGACGCCCACTCACCTGGAGGGCCCAGAGCACGACACACCTGCCCAGTGGCCATCTCCAGATCTGGCAGGGTGCTGGCGTCTCGGCCCGACAGGGCAGCGTCTGAGCCCCAGCTGAGTGGGTTTTCCTTGTGAAGTGTGCCCCCCACGGCAGCGATCCCGTCCCGTAGTGTCGAGGGGCACCCAGGTACACACTCCTTCTGAGCACGGCTGCCCCTGGGGTTAATAACGATAGTGTAAAAATTGATTCTAAGCTTGGGGCTTTCACAAATGGGTGGTTCCCTCAGGTGCCCCTGATGTGTTTCTCACGTTTGAGTTCCTGTTGGGGATTTTGTTCTAAAGGCGTTAAAGGGCCGTGTAGGGGTGGGTGGGTGGAGGGTGGTCAGAGCGAGCTCAGGGCGGGGAGTCAGCTCCCCCGTCTCAGGACGCAGTGGATGGTCTAGGGTGTTGGTGCGACCTCCACGTTCCCTGAAGGTCCCACTTTGGAGCTCCCTGTGGGGCCAGGACGAGCCCTCGCAGACACTCGCGTTACTCTGCAAACACGCTGAGCTCACAGCATTTGCTGAAATCTTGTGCACCTCCTTTACGGAGCCTCTTGGCTTCACGTGAGGGCTGGTGGTTAGCGATTGCTCCTTGGTGTCACTGGTGATAAGAGAATCCTTTAAAGGTGGCGTCTGGGTGGTGCAGGTCTCAGCAGAGCCAGGACGTGCTGCTGGTGGGACGGGGAGCTGGGACTGGACAGCAGGACGGCTGCCCCTCCACCACCCCCTGTTCCCCAGGGTCCTGTCTGCTCATCAGCCGTCACAGGGATTTGCAGACTCAGAGACTTGGGAGCTTGCCCACTTACTTGCACTCTCGGGAGACTAGCTCTGGGTCCTGGGGGGGAAGCTTGCCCACGGTGTGGTGTCCCGTGACTTCACAGCCACAGGCTGCACTCCAGGCCTGCACTGAAGGGCCGTCCCAGGCAGCATGGGGTCACGGTAACACACAGGCTTTGGAACCATAGGGCAAAGTTGGTGCAAAATCGGTCTCTAAGGCAGCACGCAAGGCCTTGGAAAAGTTATCTAGCCATCCTATGCACAGTCCCCTTATATGTAAAAGGGAGGGAAGGGTAGTGGTGAGTCTAAGGTTATCAGGCCATTAAATAACATAATACACGTGAGAGCTCAGGCCTGTGCTGACACACAGTGCCCCCCGGATCATACCGGGCAGGGCTGCTAGTGGACACAAGCGCAGGACAGGGTGGAGATGAATTCTCAGAAACCCACCACTGCTATTAGAACAACAGAGGCAATACCGTCGATGGACATGTTTTGTTCTCTTAGGTACCGAAGACGGCAGATTTGGGCTCCTGCGAATAAACGGCTTCCCCGATTTTGCAGAAAGGTTCCCTCACGAAGCTGCAAGTGCTGAGATAATGGAGCCGCAAATTAAAGTCTCGTTTAAAAAGTGACAACTGTATGTGGGGAAGAAACCCCAAACCGACTCTCTAGCTCCAAACCACCTGCTTCCATAGAAAGGGATGTAGGGTGGTCGACCAGACTTCTCTTAAACTGAAAAGTTAAGAAATGTCCACGGTAAGAAAATGCTAAAAGTTCAAAATGTGTGGAGAGCCTTCCTGGTTCAGTCGACTGATCCTCCTGCCTTGAAGTAACTACATTGTCAGTTTTTGCGTTTTCCTCTAGGAATAATCTGTGTGTGAGCAAAGTTAGGCCAGATATTCACTTATCTCTTCATCATTTTTAATTTTTAATTGTGGTAAGATACACATAAGATAAAATTTACCATCTTAATCATTTTTATGTACACAGACTAGTAGTGCGAAGTGTATTTTCACTGTTGAGCGCCCAATCTCCAGAATTTTTCTGTCTTGCAAAACGGGAACTCTGTCCCCATTAAACAATAATGTCCCGTTCCCCCTCCCCCAGCCCCTGGCACCCACCCTCCTAATTTCTGTTTCTGTGAGTTTGATGACTCCAGAGACCTCATGTAAGTGGAGTCACACAGCATCTGTCTTGTGGCTGGCTTATGTCACTGAGCATCATGTCCTCAAGGCTCCTCCACGTTGTGGCAGGTGTGAGAATGTCCTTCCTTTTTAAGGCTGAATGACGTTCCATTATTTGGATGGACCACCTCGTGTCCATCCATCCTCCATCGATGGACACTTGGGTGCCGTCACCTTTTGGCTGTTGTGAACAGGGCTGCTGCGAACACGGGTGTGCAAATATCTCTGTGAGCCCTTGCTTTTAGTTCTTCACCCATATATTCCTAGAAATAGAATTGCTTGATCATATGTGAATTCTATTTTTAATCTTTAAAGGACTCATTATTATTATTATTATTTGCGGTACGCAGGCCTCTCACCGTTGTGGCCTCTCCCGTTGCGGAGCACAGGCTCCGGACGCGCAGGCTCAGGGCCCAGCCGCTCCGCGGCACGTGGGATCCTCCCGGACCGGGGCAGGAACCCATGTCCCCTGCATCGGCAGGCGGACTCTCAACCACTGCGCCACCAGGGAAGCACCAGGACTCATTATTTTTTAATGGACTTTATTTTTTGAGCAGTTTTAGGTTTACAGAAAATTAAGTGGGAAGTACAGAGTGTTCCCAGTTACCCCTCCCTCCCTCCCACGGCTTCTCCTGTTATTAGCTGTTTGCATTAGTGTGGTGCATTTTACAGCTGATGAAGCAATACTGGTACATTATTATTTACAAAGCCCACAGTTTACCACAGTATGATTTCACTGCCTTAAAATCCCCTGCTCTCCTCCTCACAAACCCCTGGGACCCACTGATCTTTTCACTGTCTCCATAGTGTTGCCTTTTCCAGGACGTCCTAGAGCTGGAATCACGCAGTGTGGAGGCTTTTCACATTGGCTTCTTTCACTTAGTGATACATGTTTAAGGTTCCTCCATGGCCTTTGGTGGCTTGACAGCTGCGAACGTGTGGTGTGTGCAGCTGCTGTGGGTGCGAAGTGCAGGGGTGGGGCTTCCCTTTTTTTGCGGGGGGGAGGATGCATCTTCAATTTAATTATAGCCTTTTGGAAAGAAAGGAAATACTACACGATAAATATGGACTTCCGCTGTAAGACATCCCAATTTTAGAACATTAAAATTCGTATGGGAAGAAAAAGTGATTCTCGTGCAGGAAGCAGTGTGGTAGGTGGAGAAGATGAGCCTGAACAGCCTCAGTTGGGCTCAACAGCGAGGCCGTACGTCATCCTGATGGGACATCTGCCTGCAGCTCCCCAAGTTCTGTAAGCTGGTGATTTGACCTCTCCCAGAGGTCAGCACTTTCCATAGCTCAGTCTCACAGACACTGATTCTTTCTGAAATGAATCAGAAAGACCTTTACATTTTTTTCCTGGACTGATCTGACTTCCAGAGTGGGGACTTTTTGGTCACCGGGGTACAGATCCTGTAGGATGCTGCCCTAACTAACTAGTTAGCATCCTAGTTAGTTGGACCTCTGGGAGCCAAGGCAACCCGAGGCCGGTGTGCATCTCACCGTGACTACAACATGGGAACCAAGCCCACCCCGCTCCAAGCTGCACGATGCTGGTGTGGACGCTTTGCTTCTGGCTCTGAGATCCTGACGGGGTGAGGACCGCAGGCTGCCCATCGCTGCAGAGAAGGAAGATGGGGTAAGCCTGGCTGCCTGGCTGGAGATGCCGTCGGTTCTGGGAGCAGGAGCTGACAGCGCCAGGATGGGTTCCCTCTGATGTCAGTCCTGAACACTTAGATGGTGACAACTAGAAATGACCATGCCACCAGCCGGTGTCCTGACCTGAGCAGTGCGACCAACAAGAGCCAATCACGTCCACCTACGGACGCCCCTGCGGGAAGTGGGACGCGGGAAGCAGAGTCGCCGGGCAAAGTCACCAGCCACTGGTGTCAGCTCAGCCCTGGGCACCTCGGAGCTCATCAGGGAGGATCCCGCAGAGTCCAGAGCTCGTGAGTGTGTCCCGGTGAGCCTTTCAGGGGGGACCCAAGGCCACTGGGATGCACGGGCTCCCTGGCCCCCGGGACAAGGGCTGGAGAAGGGAGGCTGGCGGGAGAGGGCGGCAGCCCTTCTCGGGGTGTGGATGAGGTGAGGAAGCTGGGTGAAATTCCTTCTCTAAAACAGCACTTCTCAGAAGTGAAGGTGTGTGGAAATCATTTGGGAATCTTATGCAAATGCAGACTGTGTTGCAGTGGGTCTGAGACCGGGCCGGCTACTCTGCATTTCTAATGAGCACCCAGATGATGCCCGAGCGACTGGTCGAAGGTCGCCCGAGTCCCACGGCTTTACTGGAAGCTAAACAAAAACGGGCTTTCATTTTCTTTTTTCTTAGATCTCCTCCACTTACCTACCTGCCTGTGATACTGCTCCAGATAAGTACATTAAGAGTGTTCATTAAGGGCTTCCCTGGTGGCGCAGTGGTTAAGAATCCGCCTGCCAATGCAGGGGACACGGGTTCGAGCCCTGATCCGGGAAGATCCCACGTGCCGCGAAGCAACTAAGCCCGTGCACCACAACTACTGAGCCTACGCTCTAGAACCGGGAGCCACAACTACTGATCCCACGTGCTACAACTACTGAAGCCCGTGCGCCTAGAGCCCGTGCTCCGCAACAAGAGAAGCCACCGCAATGAGAAGCCTGCGCACCGCAATGAAGAGCAGCCCCCGCTCGCCGCAACTAGAGAAAGCCCGCGCGCAGCAACAAAGACCCAACGCAGCCAAAAATAAATAAATAAATTTATTTTTTTTTAAAAAGAGTCTTCATTAAAAGACTGTTTTGTATCCATGGCATGTCAGTTCCTATTGGTGGACATTTAGGTGGTTTCTCATCTTTGTTCCTTTAGATAAAAAAAATCTTAATCTTCGTGGCGTAGAGTTGATTTACAACGCTGTGTCAGTTTCAGGTGCACAGCGAAGTGACTCAGTTACGCGTATACACATTTTCATTCTTTATAGATTCTTTCTCATCTTTGTTCTTACAAAAGCCAGACTGCAAGGAACAGCCTTGTCACATGAATGTTTCCCGTTTGTATGAAAAGATGTGAGTTCAAATGAAGGAAAGCGTGTAGGAGGTGCTTGTCCACTGAAAACTATGATTATTCTAATGAGTGGGGACACCAGGGCTTAGGCTTTCTGACAGTCTGGTGTCATTTTGACTCAGGTCGAGCCGGCTGTCTTCCGAGATGCTGTCAGTTTTGCATGTGCTGCCATTCAGCCCCATTATCTTTCCCATCGTGCACTTGTGCAACCGTTCCCTGAAGTCTAAGTGTGGGAGTGCTTTCCACAGCCTGCTAATTCCATTTGCTAGCTTTAGACTGCCGTTCTCACCTGCCGAGATGATTGTGCTTGTTGACTTTGTCATCTAACATTTACCCTCGCTCTCCTGGGTTATTTCATCTTCACATTTGATATCTCCATCCATCTGTCCATCCGTCTGTCCACCCATCCACCTACCCAGTGACTGTCTCCAGAGTGCCCCACGCTATGCAAGCCTTGTGCTAAGCTCTGGGGTGTGCACCGTGGTGAATGAAACAGAAAGGAATCTGCGTTCTCCTGGACTTTCATTCCAGTAGGGAGGACAGACACTAAACAAAGATAAATAAGTTCCATGGATGGTATGCTGATGGCAGGTGCCCAGGAGGAAAATAAAACAAGGACGAGAGACGGGCAGGGTGGCCAGAGGAAACCTCACACAAATGTGACATCTGAGCAGAGGTCTGAAGATGTTTCTATCCAGTTCATTGGCCAATATGGTGAAAAAGAATTCTTTGGTCTGTCACTAGAGGCCTCTCTATAGGTGGACGTTAATCCATGAACTGGCACCTTTGGGGTACAGCCGATGAATCCACTTACATGGTCTGTGCTTAAGTATCCAGCCTGCGTTTCTCTACGTTGGTCTTAAAGATGTTTGAGGAGTGTGAAGACCTGGACTCTTGGCATGCATGGCTCTTCCCTGAGCCCAGCTGGTCAACCTCTCACCTCAGGGAAGTGAGTTTAATGTGAAGGACAGTGTCCCCCCCCCACCCCCCCATCGCCTGACGGAGCGGCAGCCGCTGTGGGCAGAGGGCGGAGAGGGCGACTCCAGCCGTTCTCCATCCTCATGGGCCTCGCTTATAAACCGCAGGTGGAAAGACCAAGTTTTCTGGGCAAAATCATGGGAAATTCAAGGTTTTTTCTCGGGAAATTTTGGCCCTGCCCTTGTGCTGTCAGGAGGCTCCGTGCAGGTGACCAGGTGTTATCTTCAGTCTAACCTGCAGGCTGCAGTGTTGCCATGACTATCTCCTCAGCCACACGCAGGGCTGGGCTCTCCAGGTGAACAGACAGGCGGCAGGGGTGGTGGTGGGGAGGTTTCGGGCAGACACCGAAGTCACGTGAGAGACAGAGAGCACGTGAGATCGCCGTGCACCCCGACATCGGGGCAACGCAGGGCCTGCGTCAGGGCCCAGCCGTGGTGCAGTCAGCTCTCCTCGGCTCCTCTGGCCTCGGTTTCTCCATCTGTAACGTCAGGGGAGTAGCCCAGATGATTTCTAAAGACAGTTCTCTAAGCTTCTTGTATTGGTTTTAATAGAAGCAACCCGGGCAGCAACACTTTAGAACCTGATTTCACACATACTAATTCTGACGGAGGAAGACCCATGTGGCCGGGCGACAGCCTCATGCAGGCCTGGAGGAGCCAGGCCAGGCCAGGCCAGGATGCGGGAGGCTCGGAGGCCCAATGGGAGGCGTGACCCCAGTCGGTGAGTGAGGCCAAGGGGCTGGGACCGAGCGTCTTGACCTGGTGGGAGACGAAACAGCGGCAACAGCAGCAAGAAGCTGTCGGCAGGACCAGAAGATGCCCACGGAGTCTGCAGGCAGCAGATACTCCGACCCTCCTCCGAACCCTGGGGACCCCTTCCGGGTAGAAGGTGCCGGCACTGTCTCTTTTCCGGAGAGCGGATCCGTGCAGTCAGTGCCTCCCTGGTCAGAATGGCCCTTTGTTCTGCGTCTTCATGACTAACGATGCTGCTATGCAAAGGCTTATGCAACCTGGCAGAGCCGGGCCCTCGCGCCCGACCCGGGAGCCTGTGATCTGGGAGCCGGGCCTGCCGTTGCGCAAGAAGCAATTAGGGGTCCAGCCGAGGCTTGCTGGCTCCCCATCGGCCGGCTCCCAGCCCCAGCTCCTTGACAGGCTCGTTAGTGTTGAACCCTCCGAGTGCAGGAGAGTGTTTTGCCAGCTGCGGGCACGGCTGTGGAGTTCGCTGTGGGGCTGGGCTGTAGGAGGTGGGCCCGTGGCTCTTCCTGCAGGGTTTGTCCTTCTGCAGGGTTGGCCCCGTGGCAGGGCTGACCTCTCCTCCTTTTCCATAAAAGTCATTTTTAAAGCCCTCTGAAAATCTCTCAATTTTTACAGAGTTCTTAAAAAATAATCCTCTGCACCAGCCCATTATCTTCTAAAATAGACCTCAAATATGATTTTAACTTTGAGAAATAAGTGACAAGAATCAATCTAGCTTCCCATCAGCCACCAGAATCTAAAAGGGGAAGAGACAAAGCTACTGTATTTGGAAAGCCCTCAAGTGCACTAGCGGCAGAGGCCGCCACCGGGAAGCCCTCCCCCTGCCTCCGGGACGGCCCAGGCCTGAGAAAGCCAGCCAGCCTCTTGACCTCGTCTGTCTCACCTCTGCAGAGCCGGGCGAGCTCCCTGCCTCGTGCTCCATGGCGCCAGTCGCTGGGCGGCCCAGAACATCGGGCAACACGCAAGTCTGTGTGTCACGGGCGGAGGGCGCGTCTGCCTTCCGGGAGCCGTAAGGACTTTCTCCCAGCGCGGTTTGCAGGGACCAGGGAAACAGCCTGGCACTTCCTTGTTTCACGTATAGAAGAAGTTAGAGGGTATCGTGCTCGTGAAGTTTGGTAAAATTGCTAAAGCTTCAGTTGTGCTGGTGTCGGTCTGCATCCAAAGAGGCAAAGGGCTCATCTACTCCAGAGAATGAGAAAGTTTCTGCCCTAGCTTACCTGCCACCCTCCCTCTTCTTCCTTCCCCCACCCCTTGGTTTTCATTCCTTTTTCGTGAAATAGGCTTCTTTAAATTGTAGAGCAATGAACAATATGGCAAAAACTAGTTCTTCCAACCAGAATAAAAGCACGCACGATGAAAGAGAAAATGCTTTCAGCACACCCCATCCCTGCGGCCCCAGCAGCCACCCAGAGGTGACTGTGCAATGTGAGCATTTGGTACAATCTTTCTGAACATTTCCCGGACCAGCACTTCGGCGGGTGGAGACACGTGCAGAGCTCTGTGCTGAGAATGGGGCCTCTGTCAGAATGCAAAACACACATCCTTCCATGACACTGACGTCCTAATTGCTGAGCGGGCCACTGTGAGGCTGTAACCCAGCTAATTGAAACTTGATCCATAAATGGGATATAAAAGTTTTCCCCAGTTTTGGGGGATGACAAACAGTGCCGCCCTACACACTCTTACACGTGCACTTGTGCACAGTCAAGAGAGTGTGCCCTTGTGATAAATTCCTAGCAGTGGAATTGCTGGGTCAGAGGTTATGTGCATTTTACATTTTAGTGGGCGTCGCCCAATTGCCCTGCAAAAAGTTTGCGCCAATTTACAGCCCCGTTAACTGTATGAACCCCCGTTGTATGAAAAGCCAATTTCCTCAGAACTTCACCAAATTCACATTCTATCAAACTTATGGCTTTTTTTTTAAATCCAAAATGTGTTTATTGGGATGGTTTCCGATTCGTCTTGATTCCAGGGGCTTTCAGTGCTGCTTCCGTCTGAAAGAGCACCGTTCTGTAAGCCTTGCTTTTCCTCCTGTAGGCTGGCAGAGGACGGTAGAGCAGCCAACACACAAAACTGCTGTCTGCGCATGGCTAGAGACAGTGGTGATTGTAGCATCCTGGGCATTTCACATCCCTGAAGTAGGACCTGGGGCTCTGCACCAGGCGCTTCTCCTTGTGTTTCCTCTTCTCTTCTGGAGACGGACGAAGGAGATCCTTTGTGAGAGGCATGTTCTCGGGGGAGGTCGTCACCGTCAGAAAGGGCAAACTTATAAGTCTTTGCCAATAGGCAAAAAAGGGCAAGTCATTATTTTCTTAAATTTGCATTTGTATTATGAAGAGTGCTTATGGAGTATTTGCCTTTATTGGATGGAAACATGCTGGTCTTTACTACCGTTCATTTCCATTAGGTTTTTAGTAGTTTTAAAAATTGATCTATAAAAGCTTTTATTTATCATTAGCCTTTATTTGTCAACTAAGTCACAAATACATGCCCTGCTTGCCTATTATTCAAGCACACAGCAGTTTGCAATATTTATAGAATACAATTTATCTGCTTTTCCTGGAGAGCATTTAGGGTTTCCACCAGGCTCACATGAGCCCTGCCTATGTAGAGAAGACTTAACCTCTCCTTGCTCTCCTCTTGCACTGCCAAGGGTTTGCTTCCGCACGTGCGTCTTTGCTACCTCAGATCCGTGTGCTGGCGTGTGCGGTGAGACGGGGATGCGGCTGGAGGAGGCTCTGTTGGGCTCTTGTTCCTCAGCCTATTGGCTCTACTGACGCGCTGCCGGGGCAGGGCTTTCCGCTCCTTTGGAAATAAAAGGATTCAGACAGGCTTTTGGAGGATCCAGGCAGGAACTTGCCTCCTTCCCTTCTTGGATCAAAGATTCGGCCCTTTTCCCAGTCGGGGGGGACCCTGGGCTGTATTTTGAAGGAGGCCTCAAGGAGTAAATGCAACAGGAAGATTGAGAGAAAAATGGAAAACAGGCTTCTGGTGCGAAGAGAAAAACACCAATTTAAAATGACAGAATCACTTACGTGCATAAGCCACAGAGCTAAGAGGCCCCGTTTTCACTGAAACAGCAGGAACAACAAACACGACCACTGGGCTGAAAGAAGAGCTGAGCAGATGAATTCTGTTTACCTTTTGTTGGTTCAGCTCTGCTCAAGAAAGAGAGAAGGAGTATCCAATTCATTCGTTACTCTCGTTTTAACAGTATCTCCACAGTGAGTTTTCCTGGTTGAACAGATGAAACTCCTTATGGAAAGTTCTAGAGGTCACATTCTGGCCCAGGTTTTCAGTGCTCCTCCCATAGCTCATAAGTAGGTGGGATATTTTTTCTTTGAAGACCAGATAAGTTAATTGCACAGTCAGTAGCATCAGCGATTTCTGTTTCTTGGCACGAGTGACGTGATATGCCTGTTGGCAAAGACCTACAAACTCTGACTTGCAACATAAATCATATAATCCTGTAGATTAAGTTCCAGGCAATCTAGCTGAAAGGCACAGAAGAACCCTTCCCCCACCCCCACCAAGCGTCTGCCTTGTGGTAAACTGTGTAATTTGTATAATAATTGTAAGGTGATCGATGAGGATATGATGCCAGAATTAAGGACTAAGGTGTATCACTACTGTTAGTACCGATCACCACTCGTGTTTCCGTGCTCCACGCGTAGATGCGAGTGTGTGCTCTCACTTCATCCCGCTGCCCCGTGAGCCCTACAGGACCTGTTCTGTGATGCCCGCTCTACGGACGCAGGTTCAGAGGCTCGGCTGACTGAGATCACACAGCCCCCGATGCAGAGTTGGGACCTGCGGGACCACGTGACCCCAAGCTCTGTGTTCTTCCCGTGATTTCTTCCTGTCCCTCCCCCTGCAGACGAGACAGGGCCCCGGGAGAGGCAGGACCCTTTCCAGGGGTAGGGTAATCCCACGTCACCTTAAGGATCAGGGTCAATCACACTCTCCCCCTCCGTCCCTTCTGCCATTTACCGAGGAAGTCTTTCCTCAAAGGGCCCAAAGAGCGCCCACCCCGACCCTGGCCAGTGTTCCAACTCTACCAAGAGGGTCCACAGGGAGCCCTGGGGGCAGGCCTTCCGGCTGAGGAAGGGCTGGACCAGGACCCACCACGACGGCCCGCGTCTGGGCCTGGCGCCCGAGGTGACGGTCCCCAGTGCCACTCTGCAGCCATCAGTCCCACCATCCGTGACAGCCCTGCTGCCGGTGGCCCCTGCGCCCCACAAACGTGGCTCTTCCAGGCTTCGTGATTCGCTCTGTCCTCCCCCCGCCTCTTGCGGCTCCTTCCCTCGAGCCCCCCGTGTGTCTCGCATCCTGGATCCCCACCCTCCCCTCTGCTCACACCACTCACCCCCATTTTGGACATAACCTTAATTTTCTGTTTTTGTGTATTTCTGTCAACTGATTTCCGCCGAAGCCCGTTACACACTGCCCTGGATGACGTCGTCATGTCCTCGGTGGTAGACACTGTCCACGTTTGCACGGTGCCCCGTCACACCTCCAGCCCCTGTCCCTCCCGCACTCAGACACTGGGATGCCCTACAGGGAGCCAAACTCAGTCACCTACAGAGTCTGCCCCATGCACTCAGGGCCATGCTCAGATGGCGCCTTTGAGCACATTAGAAAAGAGTACTTTCCTCAAAACACTTTAGTGCCATTGGGCAAAAGTCGTACTTGACACATGGAATTATTATGACTGTGACGTGAATAGCACCCCTTTATTCGTATTAAAGGAGGAACAACTACACACTCGCACCGGCCTCTTGTCCTGCATCTCAGAGACTCCATTGCTGTCGGGGTTCAGGGTTCGCCGTGGGCCGGCCACCCCCGCTGCCCGGGAGTGTCCACCTCGCCAGGGAGGACGTGCGGAGTCTTAGTGAATTTCTCTTAGTGGAAGGAGTGACACGGGCTTGTCATCCTTCTGGCGCAAGCAGGGAGGTGGGTACCGCCTGGGCCTCCATCCGGGAGGACAACGCGAGCTTTGCTGGAGGAGTCCACAATTCTCCAGTGCGCTGGGGCGGCAGCAGCAGACAGCACATGTGGGACGTGTGCGGAGGGGGTCTCTCTGAACGGCTCTGTCCCCGGGTCTGGCGGGCAGCTGTGTGTGGTTACGTGACCCCGTGTATGCATCCTTCAGGCAGCTTCTGCTTCAGGGCCAGAGCCTGCCCCTGCTACGGGCGTGCTCAGCGCCAGCAACACGGCTTCATTCTCCACAAGGGCCAGGAGGGGACGCGCAGGCAGGCGTCAGGGAGCCGGGCCTGGGAGCAGCGTCTGGACCGAGAGCCAGGCTGGAGGGGCGGGCAGCGTCCTCACGCCCCGCGGTGCCCCGTCACTCCCGTCTCCCCGGAACCTGATGCTAAATGTGGGCTGTGGGCTTTGCTAAGTCCTGCATTTGCTTTCTAACTTGGATACTCAGAGTCGAAGGAATTCAAAAGCAGATCTATTCCAGCGCACTTGAACAATGCATTTGAATGTATGACTCACATCCTTGGACAAAGGAAAAGGGACCCCTAGGAGGGAAAGCTGCCCGTGGCCTGTGGGCAGCAGAACGTCTTCACTGTATGGACTGTACTCTCTGCCGGTCCCCTGGACTCACTGCTGGTCACCAGAGGTGTTTCCTTCATACCTAATGTCTCCACTAGTGACGTACGGCAGGCAAAAGCTTAAGCCTGGCAGCAGGAATGTTTCCTGAAGACTCTGCCGTTGGTGTTGGTCTGTGGACGGGTGCGTTTGTATGTGGACGGTCAGTCCTCAGAGGTCAGCAAGCCTGTACACAGGCCCTGTAGTTACAGCACGAGGACGGGAGTCGTGTTTGCGATGGACCATGATTGCCTTGGTCTCCCTGTGCCTGTTTTCTCTTTTCTCCTTTTGGAGAATTTATGCCCCGTGTCCACTATATAACTTGACAGAGTGACTCGAGACACTTGAGACAGCAGGGGGACAGGGTGGGCAGAGGGGAGTGGGGGACACGTCCCCAGCAGGGCCCTGTGGATCCCTTTGCGAATCACTCTGCAAGCAGCCACTGCTGGCCCAGATGTGGGCTGATGCTGTGGAATCAACTGTGACTAAAAAATGGGCTGGTTTTAATCTCCTGCGATTCGACAAGAAAGCGCCACTGGGCGAGCTGTTCCCAAGGCCCTCTGACGGCGGAAGGGCGTGGCTTGAAGGGGTGCCTGGGGCCACCAGACACCTTTCTTCTGTCACAAGTCATTCTCGGTTATGAACTAGAAATCTGGGCTCAGATTTGTCTTTACTGGATCCAAGTTGGCAGACAGCTCCTGCCGACGCTGTAGGAAGTAGAGGTGGAGGGTGCACGAGGGGACGGGGACCCAGCGCTCACCTTTCCCGAATCCGGGCAGATGCACTGCACGGTCCGGGGACTTGCTTCAGCCAGAATCCGGAAGGAGCCTCGTCATTCTGCGCGACACGATGATGCGGCCTTTCGTTGCGTTTATAACTGTCCCCAGAGGCTGTTAGTCAAAAGGGTTCAGCTAATAAACGTATTATCCTGGTTCAGAGCGCTGACTTGTGTAACTGCTGTCGGGGTCGACGATGTCCTGTTTGCTCAACTTCCCGGAACCCCGACACTTGTGGGTACAGAAGCAGGGTGCAGGCCGGGGTCAGGGATCAGGGATCTCTTTGCCGCTGGGTCTGAGCGTGGTGGACAGGCTGGGGCTGTGTCACCTGGTCCTGGTGACTCCATCTGGGGCCCCTCTTTTGGTGACCTTTCCTTGCAGGGGTGCTGGACCCTGATGCAGGCCCTAGACCGGCAGCAGCCCGCAGAGCTGCTCTGGGAACTAATCCGGGCGTCAGGTGGGACCACAGCAAGGCTGCTTCTCTTCCTCTTGGGCGCCCGGTCCCTTGGTCTGTCCTCGGCCAACTGGTCAGCCAGAGGGAACAGTGCTTCTGAATGTAGGAGGAACCCGTGGAGCATGCTGGGGGGTCCGGTTTGTTGGGTGGTCCGGAGACACTTCCTGTGTGGAGTGCCATGGGCGCCAGGGCCAGGGGCTGCCTGCCAGGCAAGAGTGAGGAGGGGGCAGCTGACCCCTGCGCATGATTTCAGAGGCATCGGGACACTTACCTTTCCTTCGAAAATACTCCCCTGCCGACCTCCAGTTACAGCCAGACTTCCGTGAGTAAAGCTCTATTTCCTTCAGCTCAGCTGGGAGTGGGAGACATCCTGGTTTGGGCAGTACAGTGTGTCTTAGCGCTCATTCTCCGTAGGAGGGTGTCTGTCAGATGCGGGTGATTGGAGTTAATCTACAAACGGCAGCACATGCATTTCGGTGCACAGGCCTGAGTTTGGGTCAACATATACGGTCCTGAAACTACTCTCGCCATCAAGATGAAGACTGTTTCCATCACCCAAAAGTCCCCCTGTCCCCCTGAGAGCCCCCATCTCAGCCCCTGGCAAGGATCTGATTTCTGTCCCTTTTGCCTGTTTCAGTTCCATGCATGTGGCCTCGTCCGGAGGGAAGCTTCTTCCTTTGTGTGAGGCCCCCTGTACTTGCTGTCGTCCCCCGGAGGGCGGGGGACAGAGCCGCTGCCTGCACTGCCGGCCTGACCCCCGCTGCCCGCAGCCCAGCTTCCTCGTCCCCACGTCCTCCCGTGGGCACTGTGGGTGTCCTCCGAAGGCCAGCAGGGGGAGGAAGTTCACACAGCAAAGGCCTGGCTGGCATCGCGCCTGGGCTGACCCCGCAGGGTGGCGCTGAGGGCGCTGATGACAGAAACGTGGACGAACAAGTGTGACTGAAGCAGGGCCGTTTGGGAGGATCTTCCCCAGAAGGAGAGGAGCCGGGGCTCCCACAGCTGAGCCTGACGGACCTCTTCCCTGGGGTCCCAGGGACAAGTCAGCCCCCCTCCGTTTGAGCTTGAGTCCCGCTGCCCCCGGTCCAGAGCCCTGGGGAGAGAGGCCGCTGTCCGGCCCCAGGCCAGCACCCGCAGAGCAGCCCACCGTGTGAGCAGGGCCTCAGGAACTCAGGGGGCAGAACAGATGTTTGCTCCCCATGAAAGAGGGCTGGTCCCTGCAGGCGTCGTGTGGCCCTTGTC
Source organism: Globicephala melas (assembly GCF_963455315.2). Classification (NCBI taxonomy): domain Eukaryota; kingdom Metazoa; phylum Chordata; class Mammalia; order Artiodactyla; family Delphinidae; genus Globicephala; species Globicephala melas. The sequence continues at coordinate 101,884,747 of NC_083324.2, forward strand.
ACTCCTCTTACCCCGGGCCTGAGGATGTGTCTGCAGTTCCCTTTATTAAATGATACCTGTTACCGTAGGACTTGGTATTTCCAGGGCTTTTCTCTGGTTTCCAAGTTTGCCCTCCTTCTGACGGCCCACATTGACCTGATTTCAGTATTTAGTATTAGTATCTCCGTGCTCCACGTGTGCACACACAGACACACGTCCATTTCCAGCCCCGAGTCCTGGGTGCTAGTGCGTGTTCCGGTTGTATCGACTCTGCTACCCAGAGAAGCGCCATTGGCATATTTGGACTTTGTTCCTCAATAAACAAACGAAGGGCTGGTCTGATCCCCTCATCCCGGGGTCTGAGCACAGGCCTGGAGCTGTCGCTGGAGCGGGAACGCGCCCTGGATGCCTTGCTTATCGCGAAACCTCAGGAAAATAGCCCAGCCTCTCGAAGCCTTCGTTTCCTGTCTGTGAAATAAGCCTGCGGGCCTTTTACACCTAATTCTGAAAGCTGGGATTCTGGGCAAAGTTTAAGTTGTTGAGGACACACTGGGGGCAAATGTTTATTGGAGCTACATGTTATCATGCGCTAGAATGACAAGCTATGTACGTCTGCTGAGCCCTGGTGGTCTCCAATGTGTTTCGCTGTGTCTACGAGAACTAATTATGTTGAATGATGCTCTAGGGAAGCTTGTCCCTGGAACGCACATTCGCTCCCAAGTTGACTGAGTTTAAGGGAAAGGAGAAGCACCTGTCAGCATGACATCTGTGACATCCCATGGGCTGAGAGAGGTGCTGGCCCAATCCTCTTGTCCCGCTGAGGCTGGCGGGGGGCCCCTCCCCTAAGGTCGCCCAGCTTCCAGAGACCTGGCCAGAGTTCCGGCTTGTCTTCGAGTTCCCACTCTGAGCTCTCCCTTGACTGGACCACTTCTGTGGTTTTGAGCGTTACCAGATATCTAACTGCAGTGAGCCTAGCCAGCCACAGGTTGCCAAATTTTTCCACCTTTTCCCTTGACAGTTAGAACTTGGTGATCAGAAACAACAAATCCACGTCAAGGCTGTTGAATACATATGTTATTTTGGGCTCCAAACAGATGTGACAGAAAGGATCAGTTATGGCAAATCTTCTAAGTTAAACTTTTCCTGAAAATAGCGGCAAAGAGGGTCCAGGAGTGGTAAGGGAAGTGTGGTATTATGTTAATATTTATGTTGGGCTGTAGTTCACCAGGAAGGAGGGTGTAAGGCCTGTGTGTGAGCTGGCGAATGACGGGAACAGCATTTGCTCCTAGTCGCCCATCCGTCTGAACGCCGAGCAGAGAGGTCCACGCACCAGCACCGTGTGACGTCGGAGCCTCTGCGAATTTGAAAGAGGGCCTGGAATCGGGGGCAGTTACAGTTCTATGGTTCTGATCACGAAATTAGAAGATGCTTATTAGGGCCATTTGTTGACAGCATTAAGAATTAACAAATTATGTTGTTAAAGCATGACAAAATTTAATGGTTTCATTAGAGAACTATAAAGTCTGTTACTTAAGAGAGAACTATGGTGGTTTTAGAAAGCGGGAAATATTTACTGGACTCTCTGGGGTCTAATTTCTATAACCCAGGCAAAGCTTAGCTATTATGATGTAAAGAATTAAAAAGACAGTAAAACAGAGGAGAGATACCTTTATACGTGTGACGCCAACGAAGCCCCTTACCACCTAGGAAAGTTGTGAGTCATGTGAGTCCACTGCGCTGGCATTTTCTTTAGAAGGTAAAATTGCAAGGCCGGTTATTGTTAAGAAGTTCCTTCTTTCCAGAGTGGGGAAGGGGCCGTTTTTGTTGTTTGGGGAAAGTAGGAAAGGTGTGTGGGGAGAGTGCCCACCGCTTGTGGCACCAGAGACCAGGGCCCGTGGAGGGGCCCTGAGACCCTCTCAGCACAGAATCCTGGCTGCCCCCCTCGTAGGGATGGGGCTGGCGCTCTGCAGAGTGACAAAGGGCGCCAGGAGCACCGCTTAACTGACGCTTGAGGGTCCGTGACCCCCGCGCCTGGCCTCCCAGGCCGAGGAGGGGACAGTTGTGTGAGGTGAGGGTACAGCTCTCAGTAACGAAGGCAACCATTTTCCAGTTTGGGAAGCTTGCCTACCGTTTAGTAAAAGTGAACCGAGACGATCACCTGAAGAGTTCAACTAAGTTCGGGCCACAGTATGTTTTGGTCTGAATTACGCGGATAATTGTGTTATGGTGGAGAGAATTCTGAACTGGAGTTGGATCTTGGTTTCCAGTTGGGTCTGTCAGGAAGGAGTGTTTAAGCTACTCGCTGGACCCCGTTTCCTCGTCTGTAACATTAGGGTCTATCCGAGAGTCAATGAGTCATCTGTGTACTTGTGTGTGAACACCATTCCCCGAGAAAGGAAAGCCACGTCTGTGACTCTGTGTGGCAGTGGAACAGGGTGGCCTGAGGACTCTCCTTAGGCTGCTGCCCGCCGCCGGCCTGCGGAGCACCCCCCAGCACCATAAGACCGTTCTCCCCTGCCAGGGGGAGACTCTCTCTGTTTCTCTTCTTTTCTGCACACTCCACGTGGGACGGAGAAGCTGGAGGGAGCCCGCGTGAGGCTGTGAGCCGGGAGCCCAGGGCCTGGAGTGGCCGTCTCCAGGGGTGGCCAAGTCCCTGCAGGGGTGGCAGGGCCGGGGCCACCGCCAGGGCCAGGGCCCTCCTTCCCGTATTTGGGAGACGACTCCTCCCTCTCAGGACGCGGTTTGCTGCTCAGGTTCTCAGCCCCCAAAGGCCGCAGACCGGCTCCTGGTCGCTTGGGGCCTGGCCGGGCACTGGGGCATGTCTGGGCCCTGCAGGCCGAGGCTCCAGGAAGGGGCGTGTGCGTGCGTTTCTCTCTCAGGCCACCGCCTTCCGGGGATCGGGGGTCAGGAAAGGGGACTGCAAAGCACCCGGGGGCTGGGGGGCTCTTTGAAAACTGACCCAGGGCACCCTGGCCGACGGCCCAGACTCCCAGGTATCAAAGGGCGTTGCCCAAACCAAACAGACCCGCCCTCACCCCGCGGTCCCGAGCCCCCTACTCGGCCTAGGGTCAGCTGCCCGCGGCAGCCTGGTGTTTGCACAGGTGGGCCTTGGCCCCTGGGTCTGGAGGCTGGGGAGAGGGGTGAGGCAGGTTAGGGGATGGGGTGGGCTGGGGGAAGGGGATGGGCTGGAGGAGAGGGGAGGGGGTGGGGTGGGCTGGGGCCGGGGGAGGGTCCTGGGCGGGGAAGGGGGAGGGGATGGGCTGGGGCCGGGGGAGGGCCCTGGGCGGGGAAGGGGGAGGGGAATGGGCAGGCGCTGGGAGAGGGGCAGGCCCTGCCCTTTGCCCACCAGAGCTCGGAGGAGGAACCGGATTTTCTGGGCGGATGCAGGAAGGGTGGACCTCGGCCGGGTCTCTCAGGGGACCTGCCGCAAGGAAGCCGAAGCTCCCAGGGCTGGGGCTGCGGAGCAGCGGCGGGACCCCGACCCTCCGTCGCCTCCCGCCTGGGTCCACCGCGAATGATGGCCGCTCGGTCGTGGGAGCTGGAGCTCGGCAGTGGTCGTGGCGCCGGACCGGGGCGCAAAGGTCCCGTGACCCTGGCCTTTCTCTAAAAAACCTGGTGGTCCCTGGTGACACGGCGAAGGGGACCCCTCACTCACCTAAAGTCCGGAGTGTTCATTAGGAAGGAAGGCCCTCTGAGGGGAAGGGAGAAGAACTGTGATTGAGAAAACATCCTTTTTTACGTTGCTGTTTCTGTCCATTTGCAGAACTTTCCCGGTGTGTCGATTTAGAAATGAAACCAGTGGGGTTACAAACCCGACGTGGAGGTAGGCGGCAACTGGCCTCTGGAGGGGGCGGAGTCGGAGGGGAGGGTCAGTCCGCGGGAGTCAGTGATGGGGGCGGGGGCTCCCCAGGCGTTGGGTGTGGCGTCAGGAGCGCAAAGAACTGAGCGAATGGATCCCCGCCATTTCAACCCGCTGAGCCTGGACCACCGCTCCGCTCCCCCCGGCCCCCGCTTCAGTTTTATTTTCTAATTATTGGTCGTGTGGGTGCAAATCTCTGCTTAAATGGGTGCTTTTTGTCATAATTCAACCCTGTTATTATCCCTCTTCATGACTACTAAGTAGATATAACCAGATCGGTCAAGACTTGTTTCTTGTTCACTAGACTTAGGGATGGGCTTTTTTTCCCTCCCATTCCTGCCAAAACACAGCATCCTGAAATGAACTCCACTTTCTTTCCCCACTTCACCATACGTAGACCCCAAATCATCCTCTTGTCTTGGATAAGACGACATCTGCCCGGAGGCAGGAACAACAATGGGGCCGGCACTTACAGCCTCTGACTTTTTCCGTCTTTGTATTACTTTTCGAAGACTGCAATCCATGAATTGTTAGCGCTCTATTGCCTTTGAATTTGAGAAACCGATGTGCACACTGCTTTCTGGTACTTCTGCTGATGGAAACCTTTCGTTTCTAATATGGGTAATCATCTCTGCCCCATCGGAGGTGGCCTCTCTCCTCAGATCACAACTGAAATAGGCCTGGCAGCCCCACCTCTACAAACCTTATCCTCCTACAAAAGGAGAGAGTGACAAATTACTACTGATGGGTTCACACCCGGGTGGACTGGGCATGCCTAAAAAGGTGGTTTTGTTTTGACAAAAAACCAGACTTTCGAATTGCTCTTAAAACTGCCCTGAAGAAGTCTTCAGTGTGTTAACAAGTCCCCTGCCAAGATGGTTCCCAGCTTTTTGAGCAGATGATCAGAAGAACCACTGTACCTGACAATGTCTGCTTGATGCTAAGGCTGTTAATAGCGGAACTTGTCTACTAAAGGATTCTTGGGGAAGAGGGGCCCACACCTCATCTTGCTCTAGTAACTATCAAGTGAATTCTTAGAGAGGTTACTGGTTTGATGTTTAAGAAATCCCACTGATGGACGTTCCACCCCGGAGAATTGTACAGCAATTTGTCAGGTAAGGAAACCTGCAGCCTCTACCTTCACTGAATTATTCAGGAAAATATTTGGTACTCCACAGGGAGTTTCTTAAGAGTCAAACCCGAACCCATTTGGAGGTGGGGGGCGGCGGGTAGGGTGTAAAAAGCTCTCCATCTCCAACCCATCACCACAAAATGCCGAAGTCGATTGTGAGTTTTATTAAAAAATAAGCACTATGCCTGGCTTTCATAACATTCATACATGAACATGTACACAGACACAAATAAAATAATATTAAAAATAAAAATCACACTTGCTTTCACGTGGCAGTGGTCCTGGCACCCCACATGCACAATGTTAACTTGTCCTTGGAAGAAATCGTTTGGCCCAAGGAGACCACAGTTATGAGAGAACCCAACCGCGAATAAAGCCATAACCGTTGCCTGCAACATTTTCAATTTGGGTTTCAAAAATATATAAATAATTTAACTACAAATCCCAACAATATATATATTTTTCATTTTTGGCACAGTGAGACGTGGGTCAAGAGCAGAGGCATGGCTGGAACTCCTCTGGCCCCTCCCGCCCTCAGCCACACCTGTAGAAGCCACACGCTTGCAAGGAGCGGGGCCGCTACCCCCGCAGTAGTCGTATCATGTATCCCATGGAATGGTTCCCTGACGTGCTTTTTTGTTTTTGTTTTGCTTTTTAAGGGACAAATCACTGGACGGTGCAACGAAAACAGGAGGAACAAGGCGGAGCCTGGACACTAGGAAGGGAGAAGTCTCCGTGGAGGGGGCAAGGACAGGCTTGGTCAAGAAACGAGACCGTTGTGAAGCGCTGCTTTGCTCCGCTGTGACGTTAGTTATAAAGGACGAAGGGAAATGTCCGGGACCGCGTCGGACACTGGCGTCGGAAGGCGTTAGCTCTAAGGCACGTTTGGTGGAGATGTTTTCTTTGACGGTCTCCGTTCTCTGGGTGGAAAGCTCACCCCCACCCTTCCCGAGCCCGCGTTCCCGGCCGGCTCCGTCGCGCTCAGGCCAGGAGCGTCTCGGGCGGGCCGGGCAGGTGCGGGCCCGGCGGGCGGGCCGAGGCCACGTGCAGGGCGTCGGGCAGCCGCACGGGGCAGTACAGGTGCGCGCAGGCGGCCGGGCCCCGGAGCGGCTTGGCGGGGGCCGGGGCCGGGGCCGCCAGGGGCGCGAGCAGGAGGGGCGGCGCCTCGGCCCCGCGCGCGCCCAGCCGCGGCGGCTCGGCCGCGCCGAACGCCCCGAGTGGCAGCAGGGCCGCGGCGGGCGCGCCCGGAAGCAGCGCGGGATAGGGGGGCGGCAGCGGGCAGGGCGCCGCGCCCCACGGCGGGCGCGTCCCGGGGCCCGCGTCCCCGGAGCGGCGGCTGCGGAAGGGCTTGCTGAGGATGCTGTCGATGGCGAAGGGGCCGGAAAACCTGCCCGCCGGACTGGCACGCCCCTCGGGCCGAGCGGGCGAGCGCGCGCGGGGCGTGGCCAGCGCCGGGACGGCGGGCGCGGGCGGCGGAGGCGCGGCGTCCGGCGGCCCGGGGCCCGGGGCCGTCGCCCGGTGGCTGAGGCGCTTGCGGCGGCGGCGGAAGACCCCGTCGGCGAAGGTGTACTCGCTGCTGGGGTTAAGCATCCAGTAGTTGTCCTTGCCCCAGGGCCGCGAAGGGTCGCGCAGCACCTTGACGAAGCAGTCGTTGAGCGAGAGGTTGTGACGCACGGAGTTGCGCCAGCCGGTGTAGCTGCCGCGGAAGAACGGGAACTTGCCCATGAGGTACTCGTTGATCTCAGCCAGCGTCAGGCGCCCGCCAGCCGAGTCGCGGATGGCCATGGCGATGAGCGCGATGTACGAGTACGGGGGCTTGGGCCGCCGCGTGTACGGCTTGCCGCGCGCGCCCGCGCCGCCGCCCGCGCCCCCCGCCGCCGCCGCCGCCGCCGCGCCCGGCCCTCCGCCCGCGCTCCGCTCGCCGCCGCCCGCCAGCGCCACGGCGCCGCCGCCCGCCGCCGGGCTGTTGGCCGCGCAGTCCCCGTCCGAACCCAGGGAGTCGTCGCCCGCGGCCGACAGCGGAGACGGCGCGTCGCGGCCGCCCGCCCCCTCCAGGTCACTCCCCGGCTTGTCCCGGAGGCCCTCGCGGGGCCCGAACACCTCCAGCTTCATGCCCGCGCCCGTCCCCGCCCGGCGCGTACCCTTTTCCTCCGCTTGGTCCTGGGCAGCGGGCGCCGGGGGCGGGGTGGCGATCCTGGGCCGGGGTCCTGGCCTCTCTCTCCCGGAGCTCACCTTCCTCTTGGAGAGACAGTCGCTTTCCGGACAGCAGTCCCCTTCCACTGGAATTTTTCTTTGGAGGGGTTTTGCTTATTGGGTGAACCGAGAGGGGCGGAGAGGAAGCAGTTGGGGGGGGAGCCTGTTGCCTTCAGTTCGAGGAGTGGAGACTTCGGGGGAGGCGTGTAGGGCCGCGGTTCCAGCCTCGGGTGCCCGAGCGCGCGGGGCTTGGAGTTCCTGTTGGAGGAGGAAGCGTGCACATCTGCTTTCCGTTCCCGAGACGGGGTTTCTTCTCTGCAAGTCCCCGGTCCCGGGCAGGCGTCCTCGCGGGTCGAGACGGTGCCGGCTGCTGTGCGTGCCACCCACGCCGGGAGGGAGGGTCCGGCCTTCAGGCTCTAGCGCCCACGGAGCAGAGTCCCCGAGGCCGTGGCGCCCGCAACCGCCTTTCCGCCCCCGGTCTCCGGAGCAGCATCTCCACGCCGGCCAGCCGCAGCTCCGTCTCGCCTCCACCTTCGGCCCGGCCCAATATAACCCCGCGGCGCCCCGCGGGGGCGGGGCCTGGGCGCAAACCGAGAGGGGTGGGGAGCGAGGTGGCCCAGGTGGCCGCAGCTCCGGAGCAGGCGCGCACCAGGCGGGAGCCACGCGGCGGCGCGGCAGCAGGTTGTTTGTTTTGGGTCCGCTCGGCCCCGCCCTCCGCCTCCCTCCAATGGGAAGCGCGCGCGCGGCAGCGGTGCGCGCGTGCGCGCGCGAGTGTGCGTGTCCGCGAGTCCGCCCGCCTGGGAGGGGCCCCTGCGCCCTGGAGCTCACGGAAGCGATTTGGGCAAGTGGGCACGGCCGGGGGGCACCTGTAGGGGCACCTGGCGGGGTTGGGGCCCGCGGCCTCCCTCAGCTACACGCGGTGTGTTGGCTTCTCTGGGGGTTAAAACGATGCTGCTTCCTAGTGCCACCCCCTCTCGTCGCGGCCGGGGGCGGGGGACGCACAGCGGAGAACGCTCAGGACACACTCTGCAGTGACCGATCACCGGAGCCGCATGGTGTGTCCTTCTTGGGACTTCACTTTGAGGACCGTCTCTGTCTTGTTTCCTTCTTTAGTGAATAAACTAGTGGACTTGAAATTGGTTACGCTTTCTGAGATGGCCTTGACTCGCTCCCATGTTGGCCTCAGATTTTCTTTTGTCTTCCTTTGCCTCTTCTTTTACGTGGCTGGTGGCCCCTGCGAGGAGCGGCGGGTCCCCTTCGCCCGCGCTGTGCGGTTCTGCCTGCGCGGCTCCCACCCCCGGGAGGGCGGTTCCGGAGGGCGAGGGCGGGCGCAGTCCTCCTCCGGGACGTTCGCTGTGGTTTCTGTGGCACCGGCGACTGACCGTGGGGGGACAGGGCCATCTCTCCGCGGCGGGACGTCGGGGTCTTACGCCCAGGTGGCGTGGTGCTCCTGGGAGGGGCGCCCGCCCCCGCGAGGGCGCATTTCTAACCCGCTGCCCTTCCACGCCGAGGTTTCGTCCTTTTCCGGCCTTTGTTGCAAACAGCTACGGAGATGCGAGTAGGCGGGACCCCCGCCCCCGATGTTTATTTTATTACTTTCCACCATTTGTGCAGAAAACGTACACAGCCCTGTCTTATCTTCATTCAGGCAGTTTTAAAGGCATTCAGCATGGGGCCCGAAAAATGACGAGCCCATCGAGGGCTCTGTTGTTTTTGGTGTTGGAGGAAAAGCTCTCGTTTGCAGAGTTCAGACTGACTTTCTTGCGTGCCTGCGCGAGTGGGGAGCGGGCGGGAATAGCTTTCTTCCGGAGCCAGCCGACCCAGAGGGCTCAGCTCGGGGCCGGGGAGTTTGTGGTCCCCAGGACCTAGAGCGGGCAGTGGGCCGGGACAAGAAAGCCGCCAGGTAAAGAGCCAGGGTAAAAGCCATTCGGAGTGAGTGCTGTCCTGGTATGACCTCTGGGGGCAGGCGGACGAAGGCCTGTTTTTTGCGGGAGATAGGCCGGCAGGTTGAGGTGTGGGCCAGGTTGGCCGCTGACACACTCCACGGCCTGGGTGGCACGGGGAGAGTTCCATCTTAGAGACACCTACGTGAGCAGCCCTGCAGGCCCGGCCACCCGGCCGCCACACCGCTGCCCCCAAGCAGCCCAGCGCCTCTGCTTTGCGCCAGCGCTCACCTGGCGGGCGGTTCCCTCCCCGCCTCCTTCCCCATCCGCAGCCCCGCCTATCTTGGGATCGCCTTCCAGGCCCCGCAGCCGTGCTCAGGGCCCTCGAGTTAGTCTGGGAAGTGCTAGTGAGCTGGGCGTGTTGACGGGGATTTTGTTCAGAGAAGAGAGAAGAGGATCGCGCTCCCCGGCCCCGTTGCCACTCACATGTGACTATGTGACCCCGGGGCTGCATTCCTCCCTCCTCCGCCTGTAAAATGACGCCCGTGAGGCGGGACTCCTGTGCCAGATAGGTTTTTGGCACGGCTCCTTTCTCGGGGTGAATTACAGCAGCAGCTGCATTTCCGCCGCTGGGGACTTGGAGGGGTCCTTGGGTGAATTTTCAGCGCCCCGAGAGAGTCCTGCCCCTCCCCTCGGCTCTGCTCCAGGCTGCTCAAGCCTGGCCTGGTGAGAGGGGTGCACTGATGTGTGGTTGCTCTCCTTGCCTTTCCCCTACTGCGGAGTCCCCGCCAGGGAAGTAGACCCCCTCTGCCCGCGGCAGCAAGCTGTCCTCCCCCCATCCCAGCATCCTGGTGGGGAAGGACCAGCCAGGCACTCCTGGGGGGCGGGCCTTCCCTTGCCTGGGGCTGGGTCACTGATGGGCCGCAGGCTGCAGGTTTCGGGGGGAAGGGGGTGGCGTGGAGGTGAGAAAATTATCACCAAGAAAACCTTTTCTATTTTCAGAGTGACTTAGAACTTTGGGAGGTGGGGAGTGGGCTTTGGAAAGGAAGACCCCACTGAGAATGGGGGCCAGTGGGCCACCTGGAAGGTTAAAAAGACCCCCAGGCGCTAAAATGCAGTCCCGCAGTAGGCCAGGAGTTCTGTCTTTTTTGGTCACTGCTGTGTCCCCAGTCCTTGCCTTGAGAAGGACACGCTGTGTCCTTGTTCGTGACACGCTGTGTCATGAACGCTGTGTCATTCACTGAGGAAAAATGCATTTGTGTTCAGTTTCCCTTGTGATTGACTTTGCTCTGTTACCTTTAACTGTTCTTTCACACCCAGGAAGTCCTTCCCCTGCTGCAGATATAAGAAAACAGAAATGGATGGAGAAGGGCATCCCTCCTCTGCACCTCTGTCCACGATGCCCTCGACACCAGTGCAGGTTACGGGCTCAGACACTGCAGACGTTGCACGCGCGGTATTTTGTTAGTTCACAGATTCCCTAGAGATGCTTGGAGATTCCTGCTCCCTGATTCTCTGTCCTTCGGGGATCTACCCTTGATGGGTTAATGGTAAATGCCTGTAGGTGGGGCCTGGCCAAATACCTGTAGGGGTGGAAGACTCTCATCCGTTTATTCCCTTGCCCTTCAATTTCTGTGGCGATAAGGGGATAAGCTGGCACGGAATGAGTTCACGTTTCAGTGATGGGCTGGGCACCCAGAAGTGGTTTAAGGCAATGGAAGATAGTGCTTCCACCTCCAGACACCAGGAGCGATAGCTTGACTGGAAACTGCAGATTCGGAGCTTGCTGTAATCTGACGGTGCCTCACGGCCCCAGTGCCTAAGCCTTGATGTGTAACTCCTAGAATGCCTGAGCGTGCTTGGTCCACTGGGACCTGACTCCCAGTGGAAACATGGGTGGCTGGCTCCGGGGGATTAGGAGTGCACAGAGCCTCCTGGCGCCAAGGGAACCAGGGAATCACGTCCCTCACACTCTCCCACCCCAACCCCCCGACACGTGGAACCGGCCGTGAGCTTCCGGCCAGGTTACCCTCTGCCAGGAGCCACCGTTGGCCCCTGGGTCTGAAGAGAAGGTGGACTTAAAATTGCCTTCCCTGGGGACCTGGGCCTCTGGAGAAGTCTACACTATAAAGCTGTTAGAGCAGCTCTTGTTGTGAGCCCCAGGCCACGGACATGGCTTTGATCTAAGCTCTGTTGCTTGGGAAGCAGAGGGGGCTGAAGGTCGGGGGGCCTGAGGTCCTCTCCAGGGCTCAAGCCCAGCTTCCTGTACACCCCGTTCTCACAGTGAAAAAATGGGAGGGGAGGGAGCGCTTTGCACTTGGCTGTAGCCGAGGCGCCCTCGGCCTGTCCGCTCCTGTGCACACGGGCCCCTGGGAAGAACCTGCGGGATGAGGGGGGCGCAGATCCAGCCCCGCTGTGTGCGCATCGTGTCACAGACCTGGCCTTGCTGGTTTGCACTCTGCCACTTCTGTCCCCGAAGTTCCTCTTGGTCCTCAGCTGGGAACACGGTTTAAGCAAGGAACCCAGCATCTGTCCGGGCGTGGTCCACAAGGGGCAAACCCAAGGGCCGCGCTTGAAGATTCTTTGGAGAATCCAGGGGTCACAACCAGAAGAAACCCCCTGTGAGCTCCACCGAGCTGTGGGAGCTCCCTCTAGGCAGTGGGTCCTGGGCGTGGGGAGGGGCCGGGGGTCGGCACAGTGATGGTGGAGAGGAGAGGAAGGGTCTGGAGACAGGGAAGGGAAGGGCGGAGGGGAGGGGGCGTGAGGATATGGGGGGACCAGCCCCAGCGCGTGCTGGGGGGTTAGAGGTCAGGGAGAAAGCTGCCTGCTCTGAAGTTCACAATAAACCCTGCGCCGTGTAGGGCATATTATCAAAGAATGAAAGAAAGCCCGGGGTAATTTATCACAGTAAGGTGAGAGCTTTGATGCTGGGGTCAGAGCCGTCCTCAGAGCTGACCACGTCCAAGGAACCCTTCTGGTCCAGCTTTAGTCCAGTTTCCCTTTTACCTGAAGTTCTTTAATTTGGAAGTTTTAAAAGCAGGGCAAGAAAAACTGAGCCTCCCTTTGCAGTGAATTATCCAGTCCTGTCTTTTAAACGTTGAGACAGTCGCGTCCTATAGTAAATTAAAGATCAGACTCTCCCCGATGTTTCTCGAAGGAAGGAGACTGTCTGTCCTTCCATGAGGAGAATTGCGGTGGGCGGGCCCTGACTCGCAGGCCCCTGGTTCTGCTCCTTCGCCCTGCTGTCACAGGGATCTGGCGAGAGAGGGGCAGGTGGCAGACGGGACCTGCTGTGTCCTTGGAAGAAGATGACGGTGCCTGCAGGGCCCACTCAGCCCTCCCCACGGGCAGGGAAGGGTCTGTGCCACCCCTGCCTTGGCTGGCAGCCCCAGCTCTTGGACCACAGGCCAGGCTTGTGCACGGCGAGTGCGGGCAGGAGGGGCGAACTCCCCATCACCCCGGAGAAGATGAGGTCACTTTGGACCCTGATGGGGACCTTGGAGATAGATGACCTTGGGTTTATGTCTCTGCTCTATCAGGCAAGTCCCCAGACCTCACTTTTGTCTTTTTAACCTAGAACAAGAACTGCTGTCAGAGTTGAAACAAACATCCTGATCAGTGTTTATCAACTTACGGCCCCTCTTGTTTCATCTGTATCTCCCCCACCCCGACTTCCCACCCTCCACTAGCTTTTTATGGAGCAAATCCAAGACGTCATATTTTTTCTTCCGTAATTCCGTCAATATCTTTAAAAAATATGGGCTTCTTTTTAAAAAAATAACAATGTAACCCCATCACCATTGTCAAACATTGAAAAATCGCCAATATTTCCATAATGTTACCAAATATCATCATAATTAAATTTTCCCAGTGCTTTCATTTTTAATAAATAGTTTAATTAATCCAGGGTTCAAATAAGGTCCTCTTGCGTTAGATTGATAAGTCTTCTAAGTTTCTTGAATCTATAGATCTTTTTTCCCTGTTTTTAATTTAATTGTTAAATAAGCAGGTTGTCTGTCCCGTAGAAATTTCCTATAATTTGGATTTTGCTGATTACGTCCTGTCGGTCAGCACCGTCTTCTGCCTGCTGTGTTTCCGGTGAATTGACAGATCTAGAGGCTTGACCATGCTCACTTTTGATGTTGTTTTCAAGAATACTGATGATGTTGTGGGTTTCTGTCAGGAGGCTCATTATGACAGGGTGTTGCTCTTCTTGTGACTTAAGACTAATCAGTGAATTCAAACGTGAGCTTGACTCATCCACTTCAAAGCTCCCCATTAGCTTCTCACCTCCTGGTCTTTGCAGCCGTTGCTGACAAGTGCCCTGACAAGTGCCCGTCACCACCAGGGGTGGCAAGATGGCGACATTCTCTCCTTTATTTACAAGCTCTAAACGTATTTGAAGAAAAACCATTCCTCCTCAGCTCTTTGTCACTTGGAAATACCGTGTGTGCAGAAAAGAAGGTTAAATGCCTGATTCCTTTTATTTACTTCTTTTCAAATAATTTGATAGTTCTTCTAGAATCCGTCAAAAGACACACACACATCCATATAAGTATCATAGTTAACAAATAGGTCTTTCACATATATGACTTGCTTAAATCCATTCATAGCTTCCTAGACTTCTACTATGACAAGATACTCCAGACTCACTTTCTACTCCTGCCTCATACCTGGAGTTACCTGTTTATCCAAAGTATCCCTGGTTCTTTATACATAGAAATAGTACTGAGGGACCAAGGTCTGAGATCTAGACCTGTTCATTGCTCCTGGGTTGGTCATTGTTTCCAGGACTTTACAATGGACAGTACTAGGGAAAAAATTTTCTTAAACTATATGCTATTTCCAATTCCACTATGGGATTGCAAGGTTTTCACTTAGGGTTTTTAAAATTTTGTGTCTATATCTATTTTCTCTTATGCTGAATATCACAACGACATAGCTACTCATTGGCTTTATCATTCCTGTGTGTGTCTCTCTACCTATTCCTGTTTCAGAATGTCACTTTCAATTTTTATTATTAACATTGTGATCGCTGAAAACAATGAGCTTTTTAAAATTTTTTTAACATCTTTATTGGAGTATAATTGCTTTACAGTGGTGTGTTAGTTTCTGCTTTATAACAAAGTGAATCAGCTAAACATATACATATATCCCTATATCTCCGCCCTCTTGCGTCTCCATCCCACCCTCCCTATCCCACGCCTCTAGGCGGTCACAAAGCACCAAGCTGATCTCCCTGTGCTATGCGGCTGCTTCCCACTAGCTATCTATTTTGTCCTGCCCCTAGATTCTTCAGACCATGTTTTTTTTTTTTAGATTTGATATATATGTGTTAGCATACAGTATTTATTTTTCTCTTTCTGACTTACTTCACTCTGTATGACAGACTCTAGGTCCATCCATCTCACTACAAATAACTCAATTTCATTTCTTTTGTGATCACTGAAAACAATTTGAGTTTTACTTGCTGTTTTTCTTCTCCACGGGAATACAGCTCACTAGCCACACAGTCACATTACTGAGTTTTAAAGTTACTTGAGATAACTGGACCCTTGATATCAGGTTAACATCATTTGGTGCATTTAGCTTTTTGTTTCCTTCATTGTTTTAGTTTTTTCATAATTATGTAGTACTTATCTGGCTTCAAAATCAAAGCTGTAACCTGAGTTGTATTCAGGAAAATTTAATTTTCATCCCTGCTTTTTCCACCTTGCCTTCTTCTCTACTCTGTAGGTAACCATTTGGTAAAAGTTTAAAAATCACCCTTTGCATTAGTTTGCTAGGGCTGCCGTAACAGGATAACACAGACTGGGTGGCTTAAACAACAAAAATATATTTCTCATGGTTCTGGAGGCTGGACATTCAAGATCAAGGTGTCAGCAGGGCTGGTTTTTTCTGAGGCATCTCCTTGGTTTGCAGACAACATCACAGCACCATGAACTTGGCCAGTGAGAATGGAAGGTACATAATCGGTGGCATGTGTTGCGTGATGTGTAGAGGGTCCGTGTAAGATGAGGGGCTCAATTGTTTATCGGAAAATGCTGTCGTTTTAGGTGGTCTGACCATGTACTCACTGCCCAGAACAGTCCCATTTTCTGCTTGTTGCCCCCATGTAATTATTATAGGGTCCCCCTTCCTCTTAAAAGTGTTCCAGTTTTGGACAGTAAATTCTACGGGCACCCTAGTTTTGAAGGTCCAATAAATAATGATAAAACGGTTGGCCTCTGTGTTAAAAATGTTAGGGCTGTCGTTTTCTAGTCCTGGCTTGAAGTCTGAGCTCTGCATTATTCCCAGTTAGTTTCTTCGCAGATTCTGGAGCTAAGCCAGACTCAGCCTGTTCTAAGGTCTCCTCCATCCTTTTCGTAAATGATCCCATGAGCCTTCGACTTTGAGGTTCAGCTTTAGCTGGGAAGAGCCTTGTCCTGGTCTTTCCCAGCCTAGGCGGGTACATTCAAGAAGTGGTCAGCTGCTTTCTAATTAATTCCTCCTCCCAGGATGGAGTCTGTGCTGTTACCTGAGGTAGGCTGCATACCCGTCTGTTGGCGTACGCTGGCCCCCTGGAAAGCGTGGGCAGGATTGTATAAGGCTGCATCACAGCATGTGCAGAATTTAAACGCTGGGTATGATGTTCAGAAAGTGTGCTGGCGATGCCGACCGAATCAGACTTAATCAGCGTGTTTGCTTTTGCAGCAATGAAAATAATGTGTCCTGTGTAGTGCTGACGGTGATCTGCCCTAATTCTCCCTTTTGAGTTTGGAGGATTCCTACAACTTCTCTACCAAGTTCTTCCCGAGTTATAGCAAGAGCGCCATCTCTCCATGTTACTGCTGTTTTCACGTACCTCGAGTTATGTGCTTCACTTTCAGAGTCTTCCGTGTCGGCTGGTTTGCACACTGCCTTCAAGTTCACTTACAGTCTATGGGGCCGACTTTGTTCTCAGGCCAGACTGGAATCGAGCTATTCTCTGTTGAATTTATAGTGCCTAGTGCCCCAGGAATAGTGCCCAAGCTATTCTCTGTTGAATTTATAGTGCCCTACATTGTAACTGATATATAATTTCTCCATTTAAAATTCCCCATCAGGGAGTTTAGGTTATTTCTCTTCCTCCTTCCTTCTCATTTAAGCTCTTTATCTGTGAATTAGAAATCATCCTGATTGTGCTCAACAGCCAGCAGCCTAGCGCTGGTGCTACCATATTAAAGGGAAGCGTGTACAAGTTACGATGGGCAGTTGCACCGAATGGAGACTATGGGCGTCTTTAGGACATTCAGAAGTTCCCTTCAAAATTCCACCAGACCCCCATCTAACTCCTTAATCTTGGCTAAATGAAACTGAGTATTGACTATGGAGCAATAAGAAGTATTAAGACAATATTATTCTACTAGTTTTATGCCCCAGAGTATCTGCCACTCAAAATAGTTGATCAGTTTATATTTTTAAATGAATAAACACATGACATCATTCATGTGTTTAAAGCACTTCAAAAAGCTTTTTGTTATGGAAAGTTCCAAACAATTATTTTAAAAGGTAGAGAAAATAGTGTACTGAACGCCCATGTACCCAATATCCCACTTCAACAGCTACCAACTGGTGGCCAATATTGTTTTATCCTTACTTCTTCCATTCCCCTGCCACCTACATTTTTTTTTTTTTTAGATGTTGGGGGTAGGAGTTTATTAATTTATTAGTTTATTTTTGCTGTGTTGGGTCTTCGTTTCTGTGCGAGGGCTTTCTCTAGTTGTGGCAAGCGGGGGCCACTCTTCATCGCGGTGCGCGGGCCTCTCACTATCGCGGCCTCTTTTGTTGCGGAGCACAGGCTCCAGACGCGCAGGCTCAGTAGTTGTGGCTCATGGGCCTAGTTGCTCCGCGGCATGTGGGATCCTCCCAGACCAGGGCTCGAACCCGTGTTCCCTGCATTAGCAGGCAGATTGTCAACCACTGCACCACCAGGGAAGCCCTGCCTACATTTTTTAAAGGACAAATCTCAGATATCATGTAATTTCATCTGTATTTCACTATGTACTTCTGAAGATAAGAACTCATTTAAAAATATAACATAGGGCTTCCCTGGTGGCGCAGTGGTTGAGAGTCCGCCTGCCGATGCGGGGGACACGGCTTCGTGCCCCGGTCCGGGAAAATCCCACATGCCGCGGAGCGGCTGGGCCCGTGAGCCGTGGCCGCGGAGCCTGCGCGTCCGGAGCCTGTGCTCCGCAACGGGAGAGGCCACAGCAGTGAAAGGCTCGCGTACTGCAAAAAAAAAAACCAGAAAAAGTAATACAAAAAATAACATAATACCATTATCATACCTACAAAATTAACAGTAATTTTTAATATCATTGAATACTCAATAGGTGTTAAATTTTCAGTTATCTTGAAGATGTCATATTACTTTAAAGTCATTTTTATTGAGGTGCATTTTTCATGTAATAAAATGTACCTATATTAAGGGTGCAGTTAAATGAGTCTTGACAAATGTACACACTCCTGTAACCACCATCATAGTCAAGTTAGAGAACATTTTCACCACCACAGGAAGTTCTTCCATGCCCCCTGCACGCAATTTCACCTCCTCTTCCCAATCTCAGCCCCAGGCAACAGCTCATCTGCTTTCTTTCACATTTATATGGGCATAGAAATAGAGGAATATAGATATATATCTATCTTCTTCTGGCCACTTAAAACACTTACTGCTGACAATTGGTTCTCAGCAATTTGACTGTGATGTTCCCCTCAGTGGTTGGTGTTTATCCATCGTGTGTATCACGGAGCTTCTTAGACCTGTGGATTTGTTGTTTGCATCAGAGATGGAAAATTTCCAGTCGTTATTCTGCAAATAATTTGTTTTTGCCACCGGCTCTCTGTCTTCTTCTTCCTGGACTCCAGTTACATGTGTAGTTGACTACTTGATATTGTCCCACAGGTTGCTGAGTTTGTGTGTGTGTGTTTTGTCTTTTTTCCTTTCTATTTATTATTTGAATATTTTCCATTTCAACGTCTTCCTGTTCACTGACCTTTCTTTTGTAGCATCTGATCTGATGTTACAGTTGTCCAGTTAAATTTTCCCAACAAATAGTGTATTTTTCTTCTCTAAAAGTTCCATTTGATTGTTTTTAAAAACACTTTTCTTATGTCTCTTCATCATGTGCATGTTTTCCTTTGAGATTTTAAGTATACGTGTAAGAGCTCTTTGGAAGTCCTTGTCTGCTCTTTCTAACATCTCTGTCATTTATGGGTCTGTTTCTTCTGACTGATTTTCCTTCTTGTTATGGGTCATAATTAGCTGTTTTTTGCATGTCTAGTAATTTTTGATTGGATGTGGGACGTTATGAGGTTTAGGTCGTTGAGCGTTTGGGTTTTGTTTTCTTAAAGTGTTTTGGATTTTGTTTTGCTAGAAAATTAAGTTACATATTTCGGATGAATCCTTGCCAGGTTTGTATTTAAGCCCTTTTTAGGGCAGTTCTGGACTAGTCTGTACTTTTGGGCTAAGTCAACCCTAGTACTAAGGTGTGCCCCTCTGGCATCTCTCCGTATTGCTCTGGGCGCTCAAGCAGGAGTGTCCACGTGGCTGGTTAGCATGTGCATCCCTCCCAGCCCTGTGAAAGCTCTGGGAACTGCTCTTTGTCCAGCCTTGTAGAAATACCCCTATGAATGCACAGATTTGGATTCAGCCAGAGGCTCAAGGGGCCCCCATGCAGATTTCTGGAACCCTTCTTTGCACAGTTCAGTTCTCTCTGGTACGGCCTCCCTGAACTCTGATCTGTCTCCCTCAACTCAGATGTGGAGCTCCTCTTAGATGCTCCTGTCCCTTTGCTGTTGTTTTAAATTTGCTTTCAGGCAGAAATCCAGGAGATTGTAAAGCTCAGCTTCTTTGTTTCTTTTTCTCCAGCGTCAGAGTCATATTGTTGGATATCTTATGTCTAAAAACGTTTTCATTTATGTTTTGCACAATTTTCTGTTTGTTTGGGGGAGGAAAATAATCTGTACTGGTTTCTCCTTCATGGCCAGTAATTTAAGTTGTAATTTTAAAAAGCAGTTTGTATACTTGAATTGGGATTCAAATAAAGTTCACACAATGTGATGGGCTGGTGTCTTTTTACCTTTTTAAATAATTAAGTCCATCCTTCACCTTCCTCGCTCTCTCTTTTTTCTTCCCTTCTCTTTTGTTGAAAACTGGGGAAGTTTGTATGTTGAGTTTCACACGTCATTCTGGATTTCACTGACTGTTCCCATGTGTCGTTTAACTTATTCCTCCATACACATTCCCTGGTAACTGGTGATTGAACTGAGAGACTCGATCAGATTCAGATTAGTTTTTTTTCAAGATGACTTTAAAGGTGTCGGTTGCTTTTCCATCAAGCGGCACATGCCTTTCTGTTGTGTTAGCAGCCACTGATGCTCAGTAACTAGACTAGAACATTTCATTTAGTTTGCTGATTTATCATAGAGACTGGGCCTCAGCAAGGATGAATTTCTAGACTGGGCAAATGGGACTATTATTTCTAGCCGTGTACTTCAAAATATGAATTACAGTGACAAATTGGAGCTCCAATAAAAAGTGGAATGTTTTTAAACTTGCTCAAAGAAAAGTTGACCCATTTTTACAAAGTGGAAGGAGGCCAGCCTGAATTATATCAGTCTATACATGTGACTTTCAAAGCTGTGCTCTAATTAAAGCTGGGCTCAAGCAGTGCTGCCAGGGGGAAGACACCCTTCCTCTGCAATGAGAGGCGAGAATGACTTTTCGGATCAGTCATAAGACAAGGATGCTTCTTCGGTGCTTAAGGCACGTTAAAGCTTTTTCAAGTGTAAATTTGTTTAAATACGTCCTTTCCTGGTAGTTTGTGGGGATGACATGTTAGCTATGAACGTAGGACTTTCTAGGTGAAGTTGAATATCTGTCCTAGCTCAAATACTAGTTGACATAATACTGTTTATTTTTACAAAGCACTTTCACTATGTTCTTTCATTTCTTCTTCCTCAAGATTTTTCTCGATATTAGCAACCTAATTTTGTAAGACATGGAAACCGGAGCACAGAAGACCCGGGACTGGGAGAAGCTCGTTCAGCTCCTGGCCTCCGCTGTGGTTGACACCCTCCCCCCTGCCCCACCCCATGCCCTGGAACACAGCCGGAAGGTTCTCCAGTCTCCCCACTTGGCACTCCTGTGCAGAGGAACCAAGGCCGGCATTTCCTCGTAGCTTTTGGGACAGTGATCGCAGGTCAGGTGTGCGTGCGGTGTCTTGCTTTGAGCTTCCTTCCTCCGTGGTGTCTCGGACTCTCCGGAGCATCTTTTCAGGTGTTGGTTGATCGTCATTGGTAAGGTCGACGAGCAGAGCGTGTAGCTGTGCTCCCAGAGTGGTCCACGCCACACAGGCGGTCCGTCTGCAGCCGCCCCTGCCCTTCTGGAGCGCTCCCGGGATGACCTGTATCCTTGGTGAAGCGCGATATTGGTTTCCCAGGCTCCATGTGCTTATTTGGGGAGCATTGCCGTGTTAGTGACCTTCACCCATCACACTCCAGATACCCCTTAGAGGGTAACCTCCTCCTCTCTAAAATATTTGTTTAGTGTGGGATGTTTGGTTTCGACTTTCTGGGAAGTCCGTTTTAAAGGATGCTTCAGCTGTGTCAGCTCAGGTGTGGTGACAGCTGCTTAGCGTTGATGTGACCGACATTTTCTTCCTGCCACACTGGACCTCATATTCTCGGCCTCTTTGTCTCCTGCTCCTCAGGGAAGTAAAGTTAAACTTTATCTTCACTGTTCTTGTAGAGCTGCAGCCACCAGACATCCCAGATTTGGGCAAAAGCCCTATTTCGACTCTTCTGACTAATGGTCCACACAAATTGTTGAGATGCTGTCCGGAATTCTGTATATTTCAATGTTGAATCTGTCTCCCGGGCTGCCTCCTTGAAAGCAGAGATGGACAGAAACATCTTTTGTAAGGTCTCACCTCCTGTTGATTTGAAAACTATTGTCATTGGATCTTACCGCAGGAAATTAGTTTCCTAGTCTGGGTTACCCTGAGAGAGGCTGGCAGAGAGGCCTGTAGGCAGGCGGTTGGTTTGGGAAATGATGCTGGCGAGCAGGGAAAGGGGGGAAAGAAAGGGGGGACCCTACAAGCTGCCTTACGGTGGGGGACTGGCCCCCAGAGGCCTGCCCGGGTGCCTGGAGAAACGCGTCTTGGAAATGTCTGCTTTACCCACGAAGGGTGGAGCCTCTCTCCGTGGCCCTGTCTCCCGCTGGTCGGCGGTGGCCCAGTGGGGTCACTTCCTGTGTCAGTGCCCATACGTCCCAGCAGGCACCCGAGAGACCTGGCCAAGCTGCCTGCTCAGAGCTGGTGGCAACAGTGGCTGGAAGGGGAGGTGGGCCGGGGGGCTCCAGCGGTGCCCGCCAGTGGGGTTGGATGTTTTACTGGGGCAGAGGGAAACAGACGCCCCATAGGTACCTTTACATGAAAGTACTTCTTCATTTTTTACCAGATCTCCATTCCCGTTGAGACGTGAGTCACGGTGAGAGAGAGCGCCTGCCCTTATGCAGCTGCCCACAGCCCCTCCCGAGGAGTCCGTCTGCGTCCCGTTTCCAGTGTCCCCCTGCCCTGGAGGGGGCATGGTGGCTCACTGTGAAGAAGGTACATTTCTTTCTTTATTATTATTATTATTTATTTTTATTTTTTTTTAGAAGGTGCATTTAAACCAGCACAGTTCTGAGGGCCTGTCGGTTTACCAGACCCACGTCAGTTCAAGCAAATCACGCGTCCTTTTCAGTATTCTCTTCATCTTTTATTATCTTAAAGGGCATTGAAGGATTGGTCACCAGAATTGTGCAGAGGGACTCCTGTGAATGGGAATGTATTCGGCTGGTCGTACGCATGAGCTTGTAGCAGTGAGGCCTCAGGGCATCCTGACTCACAGAGAAGGACAATTTCACTTTGCCACGGAGACCGGGCGGTTGTCATGCAGACAGGAGCGGGCGCGGGCGCGGGGCTGGGTTAGGGGAGGCTGCCCTGTCTGCTTGGAGTCCCGTGCGAGGCTGGAGGCCGGGGCCGCGCCTTCCTCTCTCTGCTTGGACGCTGTCTGTCCACTTGAATACAGTGGATGCTTCACAGTCTGTGAGGACGGGGCAGGCGGGGACCCTGGGGTGTGGTCTGGCCGAGGCCCCGCCCTTTCTGGCCCCGTAATCCTGTCCGGTTGCCTCCCGTCTCCACAGCTCTTCCCTCACTGGGGGAGTGAGCGTCACGGGGAGGATTAAACACGAGCCTGCTTGGAGGCAGTCAGCTTAGCACGATTGCCTGGTGAGCGACGAGAGTGCAGAGGGTCAGCAGGCAGTGCCGCCCAGGCCCTGGCCGGTTCCTGTATTTTTCCCTGAGGAGGTTGACCTGCGCACCCCCGAGGCCTTGAGCAAGTTTAGGCCGCTGCCAGGACGGTTACGGGAGCTTGGAGACGCTTTCTGGGCCAAGGGGCTGCCCAGACTGCCTGTGTGTGAGCCGAGGGGCCTTGGGATGCTAACGCTGGCCGGCGCGTGGTGGCCCCCCTCCTGGCCCCAGAGTGTCCGAGTGGGTCGAGACCAGGCCGCCAGGGACGTGTCCGCCTCTCTGCTCCGGTGCACTGTGGTCCTGCGTGCACGAGGCCCCCGCAAGGCTGGGGGCCAGAGGCGTGAAGAGGGGCAGGCTTCTGACCTTTCCCCACCGGCTGGACCGAGCCCTTGGGAACAGCGACTTCACAGACTCTCTCACGAGCTCACTACACGCTTAGCCAGGGTGGAAGGAAGGCTCTCCTGCTCCAGGTCTGGGCGCCTCCTGGGTCAAGTTCTCAGCTGATGTGGGGTCACCGTTGCCCTCTGGGCGCTGTGATCTTGTGGGGACGTGCAGACCCAGAGGGCGTGGCTTGAGGATGCTCGGATGGCAGCACGTGGAGGACAGGATCATAGAGGCCGGGTGCCCGGTATCCACCGGGAAAGGACCTCTCGATCGGGTGAGTTTTGAGAGGGTTTTGCGAAACTTTGCTACCGCCCTCACCCGCGGGGGCAACTGCAGACCTGGAGTTTGGGAAAAGAACGGGCAGGACGGCGCTTTTCTCCACCGCGGACGGTGACCAACCCGGTGCCTTTCTGTCTGTTTGGCTGTTTGGGGCCGGGAGGCGGCAGCCAACGTGCAGCGTCTCGTTCACTCTGGAGACACCCCCTGTGGGCCTGGACTCAGCGCGTGAGGATGGCCAGCTGCCTAAAGTCAAGGGGCTGGGGGGGGGTCTTGGCCCCGGGCTGACCACAGAGCCCCCGAGCTTTACACCGACATCTCCTGCCCGACACCCACCGGGACGCGGCCGGGTCTGTGCACCAGGCGCCAGCATGGGCCCCTCCTGAGCACTTTTACCCATGGTCATTTCACAGCTCCGTGCTGCTGCTGGCCTGCGTGTCGGCCGATCGTCAGGTGCAAACGCAAAGCTGAAAGTAAATCAGGCCCCCCCCAGCACACAGGGTCCCCTCGGAGAGCTTCCTGGTCAGCGTGTCACCGGGGCGATGTTCCTGCCTGAGGAGGAGAGGAACGGATGTGTGTGTGCACGTGTGCACGTGTGTGTGCAAGCACACGTGTGCGTACAAGCGCATGTGTGCGTGTGTATGTGCGTATGAACACATGTGCCTTAGATGCGTGTGTACATGAATGTATGCATGTGTGTACATGTGTGTATGCACGTAGGTGTGTGAGTGTGTGCATGTGTGCCCATGTGCGTGCATGTGGGTACGCGTGCATGCGGGTGAGTGTATGTACGTGAAGGAGGACCGGAGGGAAGTCCAAGCGCTTGGAAGCACGCGTGAGGCGTTACTGGAGGCGCCTGGCTTCTGGCCACTTTCCTGCCATTGACCAGCGGATCCAGTCCCTTAACTAACCTATTTGGAGGTTAGTTCCGTCAACGGTTAAACACAGGGATTGGACTGGAGTATCCCAAAGAAGG
The DNA here is from genome assembly GCF_963455315.2 of Globicephala melas. Lineage (NCBI taxonomy): Eukaryota > Metazoa > Chordata > Mammalia > Artiodactyla > Delphinidae > Globicephala > Globicephala melas. The sequence continues at coordinate 101,908,742 of NC_083324.2, forward strand.
CTTGGCGACTCCCGGTGGAGAGCAGCCTCCAGCCGGCCTTGCCTGTGGCTCCTCTCGGGGACGAGCCTTCCTTGGCGTCTGTGCCCTTGAACTTGGGGGGGGGGTGTGGTTCGCGTGCCGGCCCTTCTTGTAGGTTTGTTCTAATCCTCCATCTGGGCAATGCTGGTTTTGGCTGCATTTCCCAGCTTCCTCCTAAGAGCTGTGATGGGTTTTACCTCCTATCGTGTGGCCCCGAGGGCTGTGGTACCACCCAGTTCACAGGTGAGCTGAGCGATGGGACAGCCCAGGGGACAGGCTGGAGGGCGGGGCAGCACCCGCTTGCTGACGCCAACGTGACCGCCCTGGGGAGGACCGTGGGCACCCAGAGCCTGGGCCTCCAGGCTGCCCAGCGAGCGCTCAACCCTGACTTAGAGCTGCCGAGATGGGACGCTTGTGTCTTCCTGACCGAGGGCTTCTGGGCGGGGGCGGGGGCGGGAGGCTGCCTGGGGGGTGTGAGCTGATGCCTGGCTCCCATCAGAAAACGGGGACCAGGAGCTGTGCTGCTTGGAGGGTTTGGGGGAGACCAAGGACGTGACGAGTGCAGAAGGGCTAGGCAAGTGCGCGGCCAAGGGCACGGTGGCCAGGCTCTGGCCGGACGCACTTCGGTCAACTGCGCGTTTCCTCCTTTGCAAGGAGTCGGGCTCCAGGCGTGGTGGGAACAGCCCTTCCAGTCTGCAGAGCTTTGGGAGCAAGGGCAGGACTAGGGTCAGCCGAGCCGGGGCCAGAGGCGGGCTGAGGGCGAGCTGGGAGGGGCGGCCGCGAATTGAGCGGTACTGATGGACCAGGTAGCCGCTGGCGAGGGCGTTGTTTTGGTCGCGACAGTGCATTAAGCGGATCACTTTCTCCTCTGGCTTCCAGGGAGTTCTGACGTATTTGGGATCTTTGTAAATTTTGACTCTGCCACCCTGTATAATAAAAGGCAAAGGCAGAGGCTTCTGTGCCACGGGAAGGCTCTGGACCAGCCCCTGGGGCCTGCAGCTGTGCGCGGCAGACAGAGGCAGCCTGCAGCCCTCCAGCTGGGTCGCTGAGCTCGGGCGCTGTCCTGCGGGGCGATTTTGGAGACACACAAGCTGAAGTTCTAGGTTCCTAGCAGGGCAGCCAGGTCGCAGCAGCTTCACCCTCCTCCCGGTGCCCACGAGGCCTCCTCTCTGCTCCACGAGCTCCGTCTCTAAGGGCCCCGGGGGGTGGTGGTGGGCAGCGGGCCATCTGCTGAGACTCGGGTCCCATGAGGCACAACGCTCGACGAGCGTTTCCAGGCCACCGTGTGACGTCGTCGTCATTTCCCCATCTTGCTGGCGAGGACCCTGGGGCCAAGAGCCTGGAGCGACTTGCCACGCGGCCAGACGCCCGGGTGGCGCCCCGAGGCCTGGCCTCTGACCGCCCCCCCACCCCCCTTGGCGTGCGCCCCGCTTTCTGAAGAATGGTCTGTCAACAGAGCCTAGTCTCTGCTTCAATAAAGGGAGGTTTAAGTTTGGGAATGAGAAGAGGAGGGTCGGCTCCGTTGGAACCATCCCAAGTTACAAAGGCCACTTCTTCGGGGGGTGGGATGGGGAGTGGCAGAAGGGACAGAAAAAGTCCTGGAGGGGCAGCTCAGCAAGAGACCCAACAGAGCAGGAACCGCTGCTTCGGCTGACTCAGTCCGTCTCTTCCTTCCTCCCTCCCCCTCCTCACTGCCAAGCCCCTGGCTCGGTGACTGAGTCACCAGTGAGATGTAACATCAGCTCAGCCCGCCTGCCTGTGATTCTCTGTGCATCAGGGGTCCTACATCAGGCTCTTTCCAGCCCTCACTCAAACCCCTACACTGAGTATAAACAGAAGTGAAAGTTGTAAATTGGGTGTAAATACATTCCACAGAGAAAAAGTCAGTAGCCAAAAATGACAAAGTTTATTATTCTTAATATACAAAGAGTTATTGCTAATTAATAAGAAAAAGATGAACACTCCGATTGTAAAATGGGCAAAGGGCATAAACACATAACACCCCCAGCTAGAAACACCCCTAGAAGAAACACAGAGTCAGCCCACTGGCATCTGGAGGTAAGTGGAAGCACAGCCCCGCTCGAGGACACGGCTGTAGAGGCAGGTCTACCTGGACTGAGTTCGGGGGTCACTATTTATCGGCTCCTTGACCTTCGGCAAGTGAAGCTCGCTAAGCCTTTGTTCTCTGTGAAACAGGGGCAGCGGTACCTGCCTGCAGGGTTATCGTGAGGGTGAAAGAGCGAATTCCGTGAGGAGCTTAGCCCAGTGCTAAGCACGCTTTCGTCATCACTGCTAGCAGTACAGGTGCACTGATAACGAGCCATGTTCGTAAGTTCACACCTCACTGAAATCAGAGACAGGCGATGAAAACAGCAGTGGAATATTATTTGTTACCTATCAGGTTGGGAACAAGGTGGAAGGATTGGTAACAGCCCCTGTTGGTGAGGTGCTGAGACAGTGGGACCCGGCACCCACCCTCCATGGAGCGGTTTGGTGGTTTGCACTGACACTGGAACTGCAGACGGGTTTTGGCTCTTCTGCTAGAAATGAACCCCACGGAGGTAATGGGACCAGTGCACAGTGACGAATGTGTAAGCATATCTATCCTGCCGTCGTTTGTATGAGCAACAATTCAGAAGCAACTATAAATGGGTCAGGTTAACACGTTTTACACCTTAGATTTACACAATGTTATGTGTCAACCCTACCTCAAAAAAAAAAAATTCAGAAGCAACTTAAACGTCCCTTAGTGAGGTTGATTAATAAATTGCACTTCCTCCGCACGAGGGAATCCTACACGACCTCTAACAGCATAATGAAGTGTCCTAGCCTTCCACTGGCCATCATGGGTGAAGTTCTCTGACACTGATGGATAAACAAAGTGGGTTATAAAGTAACATATTCCTGTGTCTCCATTTGTGTCCATCCACCTGTTAGTTCAGAAACAAGTTTGGGAGGATGCACCCACTTTAAGATGCCGACATTCCTTTCTTCTTGGGAACTAATTTTATGATTTGATTTTTGTGTGTCTATTATCTTTCAATTAGAATAGAAGAAAGGAATGGATTTTTTTTTTTTGTCCTTTAACAGCTTACTCTATAAACAGAGATCTGCATGTTGATTTTGCTCATGTAAACTGACTAGGAGTTGTGGTCCGAGAACACATCATCCTAGCTTTCTTCCTCTTCTTTTTTCTTTGTTTGTCGTTCAGAAGCGTTTCTTCATTCTTTAGTCTATGACTCACGCAGGAAGACAGAGAACCAGTGTTTGGCGAGATCTTTCCATGCAATGGAGAGAACCTCAGCCTTGGCGCCAGTGAAAGGCAGGCACGTGGCCTTGCCTCTCCGCCCTGAGAGTGATGCGGTTCTGCAGGGGTGGGGTGAGCTGGAATGATCCGGCCAGCGTCAGACAATCAGACATTCGGCTGCTGTCACACACAATAGCCCTGGGGCCAACGGCGGTAACAAGACGAACTTAAAACCTCCTTTGCCTGTGCTGCTGAGAATCACTGCAGCAGAAGGATCCCTGAGGCGTCCGCTGGACTGTTACCCAGCTGGACACTTAGGGGACTGAAGGGTGCACCACGATGGCTCCCAAACAATCCTCTACCCATCTCTTCCCCTCCTGGCTTGAACTTCCCACCATAAGCCGGATGTTCACGGTGTCCCAGTCAGCCTTGTTCTGTGCCGTGTTCAATGTTGAGCAACCGTTGCTCCAGCTGAGCTGCCCAGAGCCCTGGGGGCAGGCGGGGCAGGAGTCGCCATCATCATTTTGCAAATGAGGAAGGAGCTCAAACAGACCTGGGGCTCGTCTGGGGACACGGCATGGCCAGAAGTGACTCTGGGTCCTCGGTCCCCACTGGTTTTGTTTTCTTCCCTGTGACTTCACAACTCTTCAGAAAGCCATTGCCATCATGCTCTGTGGACCGCCCGAGATCTGCCCTTCAGTTTCCTGACTGAGACGCACAGTTTTAAAGTGTGATCCTGCGCGCACACACACACACACACACACACACACACACACACACAGAAACCGAAGTTTCAAGAAGCAAAGCTTAACCTTTCTACCCCGTGTACTCCATGACTCAGCTGTTTTCTAGTCTTTTCATTCCATTCCATCCTATTCTTTTTCCAAATAGGAAAAAGACTCAGTAACTTGATTTCGTGACCCCTGGGGACGGTCCTCTGGCTGCCCAGCGAGGCAGATTTGGGATTCCTGTGAGCAACTCCGGAGGGTGGGCTCCCGGGCCGGGGTCGGTGGAGCCAGAGGGGAAGGGCTGAGCTCACCGTCTCTGCAGGACGGAAAGGGGGGCTGGGCAGGGTGGGTGCAGACGGAGGCGGGCAGGTGTGGACGGTGCACCTCTCGGGCTGAAAGGTCTGCTTCATTTTCCTGCCCCCTGTCTTTCTTTGCATGAGGATCTTCCTGGTTGCCTGGAGGCCTCTCGGCCCTGTCTCCTTTCCAGTTTGGGGACGGGCAGCCTCTCTGGGGAGGACTGGGCAGGAAATGCAGCTTTCCCGCCCCACTGGCTGGTCAGGGCATCACGGCCACGCCACCAGCTGCTGAGGGCCCTCACTGCGGCCGCGTCCCCGGGTGACTAGACCAGGGTCTCCCTGGAGTCGCCGTGGGCCTTCAGCAGGCTTCGGGCCAGGGTGCCCTTGAGCTGCACCCCGACAGAGACCCCACCCAGCCCGGAACAGGACGCCTGCAGCCGGGCTCTTCATCTTTCTTGGTCGGAGATCGTTCTGAGCTCTGAAGAACCTCACAAACCTTACAAAACACACAAACGCACACGCATCAGAAAACTGGGGGTAAAATGTCTCGTGTGTCACGGATGCAGAAGTCGGTACCTGTCCAAAGCCGGGAAAGGGCTGTGGACCCAGAGGACCCTAAAGGCTGAAATTCAACGAAGGTGGTGCTAGGAAGTGATTCGCAAGGAAAATTCTTCCTTGCCAGCTCAATTTTATCTTGATTTTCCGGTGAATCTCACTGTCTGTTGCTTTGGGCGTCACAGAATCAGCCCTCTTCTTTTCCATACTCTCCCCTAAATTTCTAGCAAGTTTTCCTCGTATGTTAGGCTGCGTATCATTTATGCTGACACCCGATTATCCCCCAGCCACGCTGCAGGAAGAGCTGCCTCCAGGAAGGCTGCCTGGAGCTGGCCAGGCCCTGTCTTGGTCCAAGGGCTCCAGCTGCTTCTTCCTCTTGCTACATGTCACCCCCACTGGCTCTCGATCTGGATCTGGATCTGTCCAACGGGGTAAGAATACCCTCCCAGAAAGTTGCTGCAGGGATGAAATGAGTCTGTTCATATAAAGTACTCAGCACAAAGTGTAGCACACAGGAAGTGCTCAGTAAATGCAGACTGTTATCAGTATCACTGGCCGCTGCCTTCGCTTTGGGACTCTGCGTGAGCTGGGTTACTTCGTGCGCATCAGTGTCGGGCTCTCCCCTTCCTTCAGACTTCTGGTGTGTGTGGTTAAGCGTTGAGGGCGTGCGTTTGCGTTTCTAACCGCAGCATTAGACGTGGACTCAAGCACTGGGTGCCCCCGTGCTGAGAACCGGCCGGCATCTCTCTCGGGTGGTCCCACGTCAGGCTCCAGAGGTAGGGCTGCTGCCCTGGGACCGCGATGAGGATGCTTGTGACTGCCGAGCTGCTGGCGTCTCGTGTCCGCGCTGGCGCCCTTCCTGCTGTATTGCTGGGCTGCCTTCAGTTCTGCTTTCAGGAGAAGGGCCACTTGATCTCAAATTTATGGTTTTCCATGAGTCTGAGCACTCGCAGTAAATCTGGGCTGCTTCAACCTCATTGTTAAATGGGTCCCTTGTAGCCTTATTTCTTGTTGCGATGAGTGAAAAAGCTCCTATGATGGACGAGGACAGTTGTAGACTCTTATTATTGTTACATAATAATTCACACTTAAACAGATTTATCACTTCAGATTCTGGTTCAAGACACGGCAAAAATCCATGTTTTCATTGAAAAATTATGTGCTTTTCGTAGACTCGTAAGAAAACGTGCGTGGCTGTTGTCTGGGAGCTTGAGAGCAGAAGTCGCTGCGTATGCCTTCTGTGTCTTCGTAGATCCCAGGGCAGTTTAGACGCAGAGTAGACAATAAATGCCTAAGGCTCTTAGAAAAGGACCAACTCCCAGTTTGTATGAAGTGGTGGCCAAGGGATGAACACCTGAAGTTAAAAGGCAGAGCAGCCAGGTCGAGGGGGCCAGAGCCGCAGGACTTGCAGGGCGGCTGGCCCCTGTCCACCGAGGGCCTCCCCAGAATATGGCCTCCCTTCTTGTCTTAAAGGTGTGCTTTGGGAATAGTCAGCAGGAAGGAGAAAGCTAACCGCTGCAGTCAGTGCTTTGGTGGAGGAAGGTTCTAGATCACGACAGGTGCCTGTCATTGGGGTGAAGTGTCTGAGGCGTGAGATGTACGGCTGGTCAAGCTTGATGTGCCCCTAAAATACTGGAAGATGGGCAGTCCGGGGCTAGCACCGCTACTCCACTAGGTCCTCAGAGGCCCAGGCTCCTTCCTGCTGTCTGTCCTGTCACTCCCTAGGCTTCATCATCCAGTAGATGCTTGTGCTCCTGCCATCACACTCACATTCCAGCCAGCAGGAAGGAGAAAGGGGCAAGGAAGGGGGCCTCTCTTCCTTGTATGCAGGATCTCCCAGGAGGTGCATACGACACTCTGCTTGAACCCCATTGACCAGAATGCACTCACGTGGCCACACATAGACAAGGATGCTGGGAAACGTAGTCCTTACTCGGGGCAGCAGGGGCGAAGAACAGGGAGCCTAGCATTTAAGGAATGGGGAGAACCTCTACGGGGCCCGGCGTCAGCTTCTGCCACGCTGCTCAGGGACTTGATAGCTTAGGCAGAGGGGGGCTTGGAGGGTCCCGCGTGAAGCCCTGGAGGGTAGATTTCAGTAACCTGGGCTCCGTGTTGCGGAGCTGAAAACCCGGGTGACTGACTGGTGGGCTGGGCCGCTGCACCGGAATCGATCCGGAAGACGGGGAGAGGCAGGGACAGGACTCCAGGGCGACGGCGTCTGGGGAAGCCAAGCGAAGGTTCTGGAGTCACTCTAGGACTCACGTCCCAGAGCTTCTGTGTGATCTTGGGAAGTCGCTGATCTCTGGAAGCGTCCATGTTCTCGTCAGCCCCGTGGGATGCCTGATATCCACCCCAGGGCTGTGAGTGGGGCTGAGGGGTGTAACGTGGGGTGGGGTGGATGTAGGTGTTCAGGAAACGGCGTCCGTTTTTACAGCTGGCCACCCGGGAGCAAAGGTGGGCCCGACACCTGGAAGGGTCGCCCATCAGCCTGGGCCAGCTGAGCTGCGGGCAGTGGGGAGGGAAGGGCCGGGGGCGGGGTCCCGCCGTCCGGTCTCAGCTCCTGTGTGGGTGCCCTGCCGCAGGAGGCCGTTGGCTCGTGGTTTTCAGGGTCCCTGCAAGCCCCAAACTCCTTGGACTCCTCATTCAGTGCCGGTCAGCCTAGTGCAGCTGCACCAGGCAGTGGTTTTGATGCTGACACAATTCAGTTATTTTAGAAACAGTTTCCATAAACAGAGAGAAAACAAATTGTTTTTTACTTGCGTTTCAGGCTTCAGTAAATACTGACGAGTGCTGGCAGGTAAGTTTCCGTGATGGAATCTATCACCTGTTCAGACTGCACATCGCGGGCACACAATGGACTCGGGCTGGACGTGACACAGAGAGCGACACGGGCACCTGGAGGTGAGAGGTGGGGCGGGTCACGACAGGGAGAGGCTGTGCCCGCTTCCCTTGGACGCCAGGACTCTCAGGTGGAAACGTCAACAGCGTGTTTCTGAGAGCGATTTAATCATCGTCCCCAGCAGCAGTTTTGTATAAATAGCCCTGACTGAGGGCTTGTGTCCGGCTGGGAGAAAGGAGTTCCAGCACTCCGCTCATTCTGTTAGGAGCCTGTGCCTTTGGGGAACGCGGGAGGGAAGAGGAGAATCCTGTTCTCAGTCCAGCGCGCTCACTGGAGTCCCAGGGGCCCTGCCAGTTGTCGACATGGGGGACCCACCTCTGGGCTTCTGAGCCGGTGGGTCTGGGAGGCGGCCTGGTTCTCACCGAAGGGTTTCCATGCGTCCCGAGGCTTGGGGACCACGAGGTGAAACCATGGAGTCATCACACCCCTCCGCTGGCGCTGCTGAGGGTCACTGTTGAGCACACCCGCCCCGGTGCCCCCATTTCATGCCAGGGAAGCTCTGGGTGCTCAGGTTTCCTGGGTCCCCTGTGCAAGGGCGCTGCTCCCAGCGTCTCTCAAGCAGAGTCTTATTTGTCCCCAGAAAAGGGACACCTGGGAACTCGTTGTGATGAATTTGTAAGCCTGCTGGGACCCAAGGAAGTCTGGGTGCCCCTCGCTGGGTAGAGAACGGCCCAGAGCAGCTTCCCGTCCTCTCCGTCCAGGCCCGTCTAGGCACGGAATGTTCCAGAATTGTGCTGCCCTGTAAGCAGCTGCAAGCCTGAGGTGGTTCCTGGGCACGCGAGGTGCAGCCGGTGTGGCTGAGAGCATCTATTTTCATTTCACGTCACTTCAAACGTGCATCTAAACAGCCCATGGGGCTGGTCCTGACCGCACGGGGCAGAGCAGGTTAGGACAAAGGTCGGTCGTGGGGTCGTTCAGTGCCAGGCCGCCAGGATCTGGACTTTGTTTTGCACGGAAAGGGGAGGAAGCTGAAGCTTCTGGACTGAGTGCAGGGAGCTGGGGGTGGTGACCTGGAGGAAGGCTGGAGGTGGTGGCAGTGACCAGGTGAGTGACAAGGGGGGGGCATTCAGGGGTGACGCGATCAGGCTTAGCGCCGGGAGGTCCACACTGGTTGGGCAGCTGGGCCAATGGCGGGCGTGTTGAGTCAGGAGAGAAAACCTCAGGATGCAAAGTGATTTCGTGGGAAAAGACGTCAAGCTGCTTTTGGACGGCAGCCTCGTTGTTTGCGGAGAATAGTTTACTCTCAAGGCAGAGATAGTGCAGCGTCAGGGGCCTCCCGGGACGTGAGGTCCATCCTCGCTCTGCCCGCCCACGTGGGGGTGGGCTTCCCCTCCGATGGGAGGCCTGCGGGTGGTCCCGCACCCTCATCAGACCCCTCCCCTCCCGGCCCGAGGCCCGAGACCTCATCCCCAGAGCTGAGCGCCCACAACAGAGCCTCCCCGGGCAGGACCCTTGATGCTCTCCCCCACCCCAGGCACCACTGAGCACACCTGGGTCCTGGGGCAGGTCCAGAAGCCAAGGCTGGGGAGGACCCATTCCCGCCCTGGGCAAGTTCATCTTCTGATGCGAGACAGGCGCGGGGCCTGGCCCAGGGTGGGGATCCTGCGTGGGGCAGTTTGCCCTCCAGGGCCTGCGTCGCAGTGACCCCCCGTGCCCGGGGGGTGTTGAGGGAGGCTCCTTGGGGGGCTGCCAGTGAGCTCAATCGGGGGCCATGTTCCGAGGGAGGGACAGGGAGCCGGCATTGAGGATGCCGCACGTGGGGCACAGTGCAGGGCGGGGGGCAGAGGCCGGGGTGCGCCCGGGGAGGGGGGGTGCGGTGGGGGAGACGGACGGGGCCCCTGAGGGAAGGCCTGTGTCTGGTGGGCGCTGGGGGCGGGCCTGGTTTTAAGCTCAGGAGCGACACGTGCTGCTTGCCTGCTTGAGGTGGTGCAGCTTCTCCCCCATCACAGCCGGAGAGACTTGGCCCTGGCTGGCCCTCTGCCACTCTCCATCCTGAAACGGGTGTGGTGTGCGAGTTTCCCGGGGAGAACGAAGCCTTGTAAGGTCCCTGGAAAATAAGTGCTGTCTAAAGACCGTCACTGCTGTCAGTTAAGGAGTTACAGCGGCAATTACCTTATTGCAGGCAGGCTGGCTCCTGGCCCCCCGTTAGCCAAGGAGCTGGCAGGAGTGCCTTGCATCCAGGTGTCGAGTTGAGTTTCTTTAGAGTTGGTCCCACATACCTGAGCAGCCCCGCCTGGGGGGCGTTCTTTCCCTCCCATCGCTTACGTACGACTTGCTTGAGATGTTCCCCTGCTTATTCCACAAACTCGGGAATTCTCAAACTGTGAGCGAAGGGCCGCAGGAGGTGGTACCCGAGATTAGAGGTTGCTGTTATCTTCCCGTTTTGCACAGAACACTGAGGCAGGGGCCGTCCAGGGGTCAGCAGCCACGTGGTGCCCAGGACCGGCTCAGGCTGCTGCCCAGCCGCCCTGCGCCCCGCTCCTCTCAGCTCGCCCTCCGTCCCGTCACCTCCTCTCGGCTCGAGCCGGCCCAGGACCCCGGTCTGCCTCGGTGTGGCTGCCTGCGCCGTCATCCGCCCCTCGGTCGCTTTAGAAATGTGTCCGTAGAGAGCACCTCGTCATCCAAGGGCCTCCTTTCCGGCCACCGTCGAGGCCCCCCCGGGGAGGCGAGCGCGGCCCCTGCTCCCGGCGCCTCCGCAGCTCGGGTGGAGCCGGATGACGGGGCCTCCGCAAGCTCTGGATGGGTGGGTTCTCTGCCCAGCATCTCCAGACATGGGCGCCCAGCGGCCCCTCCCTCACGGAACTCCCGCCCGATGGAGCGAGCAACCGACCAGCACCCACTGGGCGAAGGGGCCTCCACCCACGGGGGAGGGGCCTCAGCGCCGAGGGGAGGGGCTCTGGGCGGGACCCACTGAGAAGCTCACCCCGACCGGACCAGATGTCGTGCAGGGGTTCGCCCCCGGGAGGGGCACCGCACCCGTGCGCGTGGGGACCTGGCGCCTGGCCTGCCCAGTGGGCTCACCGCGAACCGCGTCGCAGCCCGAACGACGACTTCCTTTACCTCACATGTGCTGAAGTGTGGGGTCCTAGGACCCGAGTGCAGGGCTAGCGGTGACGTGGGGGAGGCACGGGGGCGGCCTCCGGGGCTGGGGTGACCCTGGCTCCTCCCTGAAGGGGCGGCGGGGCTGGGAGCCCCCTGCGGAGCCAGGCCCAGCCTTGTCTCCGGGGTCCTGAGTCCTGTGCAGGTGTGCGGGGCTCAGTGCTCCCCTTTACCACGTGCTCCCGCAGCGCTTCTGTCCCCGGAAGGACCCGGCCGAGGAGCTAGAGGTCCTGGCCCAGCATCCGCGCCGGGGCCGATGCTGGGGCGGATGTGTCCTGGTGCTGGGACGCCAAGTCAGAGCCCCTGGTGGTGCGTTCCTCTGTCATGTCCACTTCTGGGGATATTTCAGGGTGATGCCATCACTAAAGAGTGAGCCATCGAGAAAAACCAGGGTGACGTCTAAGCTGTCTGGCAGCTGCTTCTTTACAGTCATACATCTTCCCCTCCAGACACATGTGCAAGAAATGAATTTCACTCCACTCACAGGAATTCCATGTGTGTTTGACTGGATCTTCTAAGATTTCTGGGTTCGAGAATGAAGAAGCTCAGCTCTGGGAGAGCAGACAGGTTCCCGGGAAAGTGCAAGCTGGTTGGACGTGTAGATGCTGCCATGGGGCTGAGCGGGGCCGAGAGCCGTGTCTGGACCTGAAGGCCCAGGGCGCTATCGCGCCCCTCGCAGCCTGTCCAGCTGGGGGGCAGGCGGGCATGGGCTGGGCCCTGTACTCACCGCCGCTGGGCCTGCCTGAGAGTAAGGGTGTGTGTGTGAGTGTGTGTGTGTGTGTGTACGTGTGTATAAGTGTGAATGTGAGTGTATATTTCTGAGTGAATGTGTGGGTATGTACGTGTGTGAGTGTGGATGTGGGCGCCTGAGTGTACATGTGTGTACGTGTGTCTGAGTGTATATGCGCGAGTGAATGTGTGTATATGAGTGTATGAGTGTGTTGAGTGTTGGTGTCCACGCCTGTTTCTCCCGAGCCCGCCCCGGGACCTTTCTCACCGAATCCCACTCTGCTTTGGGAAGCTGGACTCTCTCCGTTGTATTTATGAGGAAAAGGGCCGTGAACAAAGGGTGTCGGGCTGGCGTGGACCTCTGCCCGCACGCTGTGCGAGTGCAGACCCCGTCGCTGACCCCCGCCGTGGGCTCAGTGGGGATCCCCTGCCGCTGGGGCGGGAAGGCCGGTGGCCTGGGCAGGAGGTGGGGGCTCAGGCTGGATCCCCGCGGATGCCACCCTTTCCCGGCCGGGGCTACCCTGGCCCTGCGCTCACACGGGGCATCGTGATGTCCCCCCAAGTTTAGAAGCCATCGGTGCCTGGCAGGCTCGGGGAAACCCTCTCTGCTATCTCAGCCGAATGACGTCCTGACAGCTCGGCTCTTATCCCTCCAAGTTCCCTGTGGTGGAGCTCGCCGCGGAGGCTTACTGCCCCCCGCGCCCACGGTGCAGCCCCTGCAGAGGCCCAGGGGAGGGAGGCACTGCGCTGCAGGCCGACCTCCTGGCCAGACAATGACTAAGGAGCAAATTACATAAAGGCCCGCGACTCGCAGCCAGTGTGTTTGTGCTACATCCATAGGCAGAGACGCTCTAAGGAAACACCTGGGAGAGCAAGGATCGTGCAAGATGCCGGCCACAGACCTCTGTCAAGAGGTGATGACTTCTCGGCTCGAGAGGAGGCTTCCACCCCTGTGGCCTCTGCGCAGCCCCCAGGACCGCTCACCAGGGCCCCCGCCTTTCACCAGCACCGGCAGGTGGTGTCAGGAGGCCAGGATGATGGTGCCCATGACCCCTTTGCAGGAAGTTTCTTGTCTTTAATAATAGCTGATGCTATTTAAAAAAATTATGGTAAAATGCACATAACGTAAAATTTATCACCTCCACCCTCTTTAGGTTCACAGTTCAGTCATGTTATGTGCATTCCCAGTGTTGTGCGACCACCCCCACCGTCATCCCCAGAGCCTCTCCATCCTCCCAAACCGAGCCTCCGTCCCCGTGAAACCCGGACTCCCCCCCCCCCCAGCCCCTGGCGCCCACCCTCCTGCTCTCCGTCTCTGGCTCCTCCAGGGACCTCGCGTGCGGGGAACCACACAGTGTTTGTCTTTTCCTGACTACTTTATTTCACTGAGCATCGTGTCCTCGAGGTTCCATCCGTGGTGTGGCCTGTGTCAGGATTTCCCTCCTTTTTAAGGGCGAGTCGTGCTCCACCGTATGGATGGACCACGTTGCGTTTATCCGTCATCTGTGGATGCACACTGGGGTTGTCTGTATTCCTCTTTTTCTTAACTTTAATGCCGCTTCTGGAACCAGACATGTCGTGTGTCAGGCATGTCAGGCGGGCAAGATGTATCAGCATGCCATGTGTGTCATGCACGTCATGCGTGTCAGGCGGGGGCCGGCAGAGTGAGACGTGCTCCCGACACCTCACTGTGGAGCTCAGCCCTCTGTGGACGGCGCTGCCTGTAGGAATCCTGCCTGTGCGTTACGTCAAGTCTGTTCCACCCGGGCTGCGTCATGGCTGCAGGACAACTGAGCTGTGGTCTTTGCTGGTGACGCTGGTGCCCGCACGAGGTCAGTGCTGTGGACTGAACATTATGTCCCCCAGATCTACACGGTGAAGCCCTCACTCCAGTGTGGCTGATTCAGAAGCAGGGTCCGTGAGGAGATGGTGAAAGTAAACACGGTCCTGAGGACAGAGCCCTCGTCCGGCGGGGCTACAGCTCCTACAGGAAGAGGAAGAGACGCCCTGGCTTTCTCTCCACCACGTGTGGACACGGTGGCGGGATGGTTGTCACCAGGGATGGAATCAGCCGGCACCTTCCTCCTGGACTTCCAGCCTCCAGGACTGGGAGAATTAAATTTCTGTTGTTTAAGCTGCCCTGTCTGGAATATTTAGCTCTCGTGGCCCTAGCAGACTGGGACAGTTAGTGACCTGGGAGAGAGGTTGGAGGTGGGAAGCCGCTGTGTGTCCTTCAGTCACGTATGCGGCCTCGACGAGGAGACTTGAAGCTGTGAGTCCTGAGGACCTGCACCCCTGGGCCTGTCACCCCCTCCGTCACTGCCAAGAGCTGGGTCCTGTTGACCAAGACTTCTGTGCAAATACAGCGACTTCATTTGGAATGTCTTTGTGATTGTCGAAATGCACAATCCTTTCCTCGCTCTTAGGGAGAAATTTAAATAGTGTTATAGGCTGACTGGCGGCAGTCGGGACTCAGTTAATTCATTAACGCCTATGGGAGAAATTTCTTATTTCCTCCTGGAATACACTGCAGATTCGCGTTGTTCTGACCTTCCTTATTATTTTTCCGCATAGACCAGCAGTGAGATTAGCGTTTTCTGAGTGAATTGGTGGGTGGAGAAAGGCCGTGAGCCCCATCCTCAGACATCTGGGCTGTTTATAAAAGCGGAGGCCGCGCTGGGTCCTCCGTCACCACCTCCCAGCAGCAGGGCCCCCCAGCGGGAGGGGCTGGGGATGCACTCGCCCCTCTGGGACGGCAGCTCCCAGGTTTTGGAGGGAAATGGCCTCTGACACTCAGTTTGGAAATGCCGAGCTCTGCAGAGTTGAAGGGGCTTCTCTCCATCTCTCACCCACTCGTGCATTTTGTACTTTCACTGGACGGTCCCCGTGTGCCAGGCCTCGTGTCGGGGGAGACGGGATGGGTCAGGTCCCCAGACACACTTACCGAGGAGACCCTCTTCCGGGACCTTTGCTGGCCCGCGGGTTTGTGGGTGCCCCTTGGAAAACACAGCCGCCACCGAGGAAGACTGAGGTGAGCAGGAACCCGGGGGTCACGGTAGCAGCTGTACCTGCCCCGCAGGTCACACGTGCCGTCTCCATCCTCACCAGCGTCCAGAGCCAGAAATGCGCCCATTCTCCAGGTGGGAGGATGGGGGCCCAGAGCCCTTCATGACGAGCCCCAAGCCCAGCTGGCAAGAAGGAGCTGGGAGTGGAGTCCAGTCTGTTCGGGTCCAAATCCACGGTTCTTCCACCTCGTGTTGCTGTGGGTCCTCGTCCTGAACTTTCTGCTCGCCAGCCTGGCTGTCTTGACCAAGGCCTGCAGGTTCCTGGAGGCCACGTGTGTAAACGGTTAGGAAGAGTTAACGTCCGCGCTCGCCGCGTGCTGAGTGGTGCACGGTCTGCCCTGCGAGGAGGGACAGCCCGTGTGGGCAGCGCCATCTGCGTCCCGACCATCACGTGTGAGTTGGCGGGAGGGGCAGGAAATTGGGGTACTGGGTTCAGCTCCACTCAACACACGGACGTGATGCTTTGGCTCCTCGAGACCACGTCCTGGACTCCAAGTGGGGGGTCCTCTGCAGAGGAGCCTCCCTGCCAGCTGCCTCCGTAGACAGGTTCCTCCTCACAACGCTCATTGAAGGAGTTCCCAAGAGCCGTGACACCTGGAGGCCTGTTCATCCCCATCCCTGCTCACCGGGGATCCACTACACATGAAGGATGAGGGCAAAAATACCGTTCATGCAGCAAACCACTGAAGAAACGAGAAAGGAGCACCTCTGGGGCGGAGGCCTGCAGTCCTGAGCCGCTGTGACGGTCCGCAAGGGCGTTCGGGCCAGGCGTTCTTGGCTTCACAAGCACAGGGGGTTCTGCCCTCGCCATCGTCGGGAGAAGCATCTTCCTCTGGGATCCAACCCGACAAGCGGCGTATTTCTCGGTGTGAAGCAGGACCACAGGCCCCAGGAATGCTTATCTTTAGCTTGACTGGGGTGCTTTGCTCTGTTACCGGGATGGGGTCCTCTTGCAACGTGAATCCATAAACCCATCCAGACAGGCCCGAGAGCGTCAGGGGAGGTGGGACGGGCCTGTAGGCGGCGGGGGCTGCACCCGCGGCAGTGCCTGGCCCGTTGCAGGGGAGCCAGGAAGGCGTCCCGAGGAGGGGACAGTCTGAGGGCCCTTGCCTGGAGCAGGGGCCTGTTCGGCCTCCCGGACCGGGAGTGGGCAGCAGCCCTGGACCTCCCTGCCCTCCCTCTGTCCCCCCAAGAGCCCTTGAGGGGAGGTGGCAGTCGGCTCCCTGGACCCATGCCCAGCCAGGCTCTGGGGTGGGCATAGCCCCGAGACCTCCGCAGTTCCCAGCGCCTCCGCAGACAAGGCCCCTTTACCCTGGCCAAGTGCCCTGCACACTTTCCCGGGGCAGAGCTGACTCTCGGGGCCAGGGCAGATGCTCAAGCCCGGGGTCGCGGGGCCATCGACTGGGGGTCAAAGAAGTGTGGCTACTGCCGTGCGGTCGGCAGGTGGCAGAGTCTCTCCTGATGGTGTCCTTGCACGAGACGAAGAGCCCATTAGGATGGGCAGACAGGAGACATCTGGCTGTGTATGTGCGTGTGTGCCTGTGCACATGTGTGCCTGTGCATATGTGCACATGTGTGTGCACGTGTGCCTGTGTGAGCACACGTGCCCTGTGCACGTGCGTGCTGGTGTGTGAACATGTGTGCCTCTGTACGTGCACATATGTGTGCATGTGTGCACAGCGTGACTGGGTGTATGCGCCCATGTGTTTGCAGGGCACACACGTGTGCCTGTGTGTATGTGCACATGTGTGCACGTGCCCATGTGTGTACGTGTGTGTGTGCACATGTGTGTGTGTTGAGAGTGGTGCTCCTGCGTGGTTTTGTGTGAGCCCATGTGCTCCTTGGGTGGGCGGTGTCCACGTGGGCCAGGTCTGACCCTGCGGGCGAGGGTTCATCTGGTGAGACGCTGTGTGAATGAGATCGGAGACGCACATGTCAGCCGTGCACAGCCCTGTCTTTAGAGCACCAGCCGCGTGGGAACCGGGAGTGAACAGCATGTACTGGGCACGTGTTATGTGCTGCCACCCCTCCCATCTCCTAAAGAAAAGCCGTCTTAGAAGGAAGTCCACGGCCTTGGCTCTGACTTGACCCGGCCGGGTCCAGAGGCAGGGAGGGTGGTACCCAGTGAGTCAGTCGGCGGGTGAGCAGTGAGAGCTCCTGGATCCTCCCCATGTGCTCCTGCAGCCTCACCTCAGTGCCCACGGAGACGATTATTTGACAAGTATATTAATGTCCTGGGGCCGGCTGAAACAACAGACATGTGTTTTCTCATGATCTGGGGGCTAGAAGTCCAAGATCAAGGTGTTGGCAGGGCTGGTTTCTCCCGAGGCCTCCCTACTTGGCTTCTCCCTGTGTCCTCACGTGGTTGTCCCTCTGTGTGTGTCTGTGTCCTCATCTCCTCTTCGTATAAGGACACTGGTCCTGTGGGATCAGCGCCCATCCTAGTGACCTCATTTTACCTTAACCACCTCCTTAAAGACCTCTACCCCCAAATAAGGGTCACATTCCGAGGTGCTGGGGGCGAGACTGTACCATTTGAATTGGGGTCAGGCCCAGTGCAGCCCGTCACAATAAGCGAAGATCCCAGCTGGGAAGCTGGTATTTGTTAATGCAGAGTGCTCACCTGACCTGCCTTCAAGGCCCCCGACCCCATCTCCTCTGTCCCTCGGCATCCCCACGCCACGTCGGCTCTGGCTATGGCACTGGGCAGGGGCCACGCAGAGAGAGACAGCCGGGGGGGAGGGAGTGCAGGGGTGACCCGACCCGTGAGTCTAGGGTGGGCTGGGGGGTAGAGAAACGTCAAACAGCCTGGGTCTCGATGGGAGGAGAGCAGAGCCATTCTGCGGGCTGCAGGAATCCCCCCGAGGAGGATGTGGCCCCATAACCAGCAGGGCTTTGTGCTGAGTTACGGCACCTGTCACCCTGGCCTCAGAGTCCGGTCCTTCTGTGCGGGTGTTTTCTTCTGGCCTAAAACATGTCTTTTAAGGCTGTTGGGACACTGAGGTGAACAAGGTGCTTTTAGCAGGAAGGGCCCCCGGGGGAAGAGCTGTATAGCTCCCAGACCTGGAGGGAAGTTTCCAGCCTGCAGCACAGAATGGTCCCAGCCAACACCAGGAAATGGGACGTGTGCTGAGATAATGAAGAGTGTTCTGGAGATGTGTGTGAACAGATAGATATATATATTTGAACCTCAACTGGACATACTCTTGAACATGAAAGGGTTAAATAAAAGGCAAGCAAAAAGTAAACTGAGGTTGATGACAGTGTGAATGACCACAGATCCATGTTTGTACACGTGGCCTTGGAGACTGCCCTGTCGAGCTGCCCTTTTTACAGATGAGAAAACTCAAGTGCAGACGCCTCGAGGCCAGAGCGGCCCCTTGAGTTGGTGGAGAAGTGGAAACGAACCAGAGCCTCCACTGCGGGCCCCACTCTTCTGAAACCCTGTGGACCAGAACTTCATCATCTGGGGGAATGTCATCCTTCATAGCAGCCTGCCTTGACGAAGCTGGGTTTCCTAATTCTCCTTGGGTCTAAACCGGGTGCTTCTCACTCAGAAACTGGGAGCTTCAGAATCTCAGCTGCGCATTCTGCCACGAGGTTAATTCTCAGTAAAGGGAAGCTTCAGGCATTTCTTCCTGGGATATAATTTGAGGGCGCTCTCATTTTTTCTACTGAGTGTTTTTTAATTCTTATTTTATTCTTCATCCATGAATACAAACAAACAAAGAGGCCTCATCCTCCGTGCCGTGGCGAGCATTCTAGAGAACGTACATTAAAAAGTCTAGGACCAACTGACAGTACAATTTCAAATTTTTTGAAGGGCTGTTTCTTTTCTCTTCATTTTCCTTTTAGTGACATACCTAACAAGTTTGCCCCAAACACCTGACCCCACTGACACATTTTTTTATTTTAAAAATGTGTATTTTTAAAATAAAATTTATTTTCTTTTTTATTCTTGTACTCAGTTTCCCTTAGCACATTTTGCTTTCTAAACTAAGAAAGGAAACAGAAAAAAGGAAAAAATTACCTTAATCTAACTGCTCTAACACGACTTTGCAGTTCTCTTAAAGACCAAAAAACCTACAAAACACAAAAACCAAAAACTGCAAAGTCTAGGCAATATTAAACATGCTCTTGACAACCAGTGAAAATACGATTCTGTGAACAGATCATCTGTGGAGCCGGAATTTCCAGTTTGCTCGCGGGACTTCCCAGGGCGCCGGGCTCTGCCTCTTGCGCTGAATAAATAGCAGATGATAAAACGTAGAAACAGTTCCTCTTTCCTCGTTGAGCAACCAGGCAACGCGGAAGAAATCATTTTTTTGTTTGGAAAGATAATTAACAAAAGTGCTGTTTGATGGACAAGGCGTGACGTCACCCCACGCTGAGGCTCCTCTGGGTCCCGCATTCATTCTGGCGCCTCCACCGTCAGGTCACCCGTCGTCCAGGCCGGAGGCTTGGCATCCACACCACGGAGAGCGTCAGCCAGAGGCCGGGTCCGTGGGCCCCCCCGCCCCCCAGAGCCTGGAGCTGGAGGTTCCAGGAGGCAGGAGGCTGCAGCCCTAGCGCCCGTGCACCCTGCGCTGTGTCGTTAAGCAGTTGCCACGGCTCAAACGCAGGGTGTCTGTTATGGTTTCGACCTTCCTCGCCTGTGCCCACTGTGTTGTTCCAGACCGACACCTACATAAACAACCCTTCTGGGGGCTCCGCAGACGTGCCTGCGGTCACTTTGGGTCAAAGGATGGCACGGGCCTGCCCCGTGCCATGACCAGGTGGTGCCCGACCCGGTCAGCACGGGTGGGCTGGGAGGAAGGCATCTCCTGGACCAGCGAAGAGAGGGGAGGGATGAATTCCAAGACGCTTGCGTCTGAGAGTCGGGTCTCTCCTTCTCCTGTGACTCTGGTTCTGACTGACACTGTCTGCTGGTTTATATAAAGTCTCAGACCTCGGTCTCGGTTGGCTGAGTGCTTGCCATCATCTTGGGGGCTGCAGTTCTGTCCCACTTAGAAGGCAGAGCGGGTGGTGCTCGGAGCGCTGACTGCAGGCTGGACGCTGGCATTCACATCCCAGAACCGACACCCAGACGCTGTGTGACCTGTCTGAGGTTCTTAACCTCTCTGGGCCTCACGGTGAGATTTGTTTCAATTCGGGGGAAACCTGACACCTAAAGTTGCAGAAGGTTCCTCCCTTGAAGTGCATCTGAGCGCTGCCCACTGAGCCCTGAGAACCTTGCTGGGGTCTGCAGGTATCTGTGGGTACTTATTACAGCTGTCATCACCTGTTGACGTTCTTGCTGTTGGGAAAGGCCACAGGGCGGGGTGCTTCGTGGTGGGTGTGCGACCTGGGCTTCTGCCTTTGAAGCCAGCCCTGCTGGCCATGTGGAGGAAGCTTCCTTCCCAGCCTGTCCCCCTGTGACCCTGTCCACGATGTGTCTTGTGAAATTACAAGAGTAGCTAATATGTCGGAGGAGAGAGAAAGACCCGGATTCCGGGGCTTGAGGCTCAGACAAGTCGGGGAGGCTCTTCAAGGAAAGCATGAGAAGCTGGTGTGCTGAACGGCCTCCGGCTTTTGGGATAAGGGGCTGTCGCCTGCGCAAGGTCACACGTTAGCGCTGGGTGTGAGGTCAGACCCCCGAGACTGGCACCCAGATCTGCGCTCTGCCCCGCTGAGCTGCCTTCCCCGAGATTGCTACCAGCAGTCTCTGCCTGACTCGCCCAGTTTGGTTTACTGGTCTAACCTTATAATGTCCCCTCTGCTCCCCGGAACCATCGGCCCCACAGATCTGCTTACGCAGCCCTTCCCCTCCCGCCTGGAGAGCCACTTTCCAGCTACGTAATCTCAGGCTCCTCCATGAAATAGAGACCGTATTCAGCCCTGTTCATCTCACAGCAATGCTATGGCAAGAGGAAGTGTCCGAAGGCACTTAGAAAACTGTACAGTGCTGTGCCGTATATGTGAGCTGCGGCCGTTAGCTCCTGTCCACACCGAGCTTTCCTGTCTTACACACTCTGAATCTGTCTCACAGGTCAACATTTCAGCGTCACCTGCTTGTTTTCTATGAGTTTGTTTCTATTACCAAATCGTACATTCTTTGCAAAGAAATCAGACGTTTTGCCTCTGCATCCTTTCCTAACTAGCACACTTAGAAGTCTCTTCAACATATTTCTTATAAAATTTTAAAATTTATTAACTTACTCAGATTTGTGATAGCTTAAAGTTTTGCTGGTTGCCTCAGATATTCATGATTTTATCTCAATCGCTTCCTAATTATATCTGAACGTTAAGTTATAAATTCCGTGGGCTCTCGTGTATGTCCTAGCTGTAAATTACAGGTCAGACAGGCAACTTGTCTCCTGATGTACAGAGCGCTCGAAAGGCCTCTACAAGTTTCACGGGGCCTGAGCTCGCCGGCTATGTGGGCTGTGCAGCTGGCCAGGCACACAGCGTCAGGCCTTCCCGGCCGTCGTTCTGGTTAGAACTCTGTAGGCGGAAGAAAGAAGAAAGCAAACCCTGTATGAGAGTTTGACACTAAAGAAATGTAGTTGTTAGGAACTCATTGCCTTGGAGAAATTTTGTCCCAGCGCGTTTCACAGTGAGGACTGGGGTCTCCACCAGAGTCCACCTCCATGGCCGAGCAGCCTCGCCACACCTGCCTCACTTATGTTTGCCCACCAACTGCCTGTTCCTGCATCCGGCTGCCAACGCATCTTATTTTTAAGTACCTTTCAAGAACGTCCTCCTCTCCATAAATACTTAGCCTTGAGTGAGTTTGATATTTACTCACAGTTTTTCTCTTTTGAGGTAAACTTGACTCAAAGTGAGAGGCAGATCTTAAGTGTCCTATCCTTCGGGTTTTGAGAGACGTGTTTATGTAACCCAAGCCCACATCAAGGTGTTGAACGTGACCATCGGCCCAGTTCCACGATGCCTATCAACTCCATCCCCGCCATCCTCGGATGAACTTTTCTTGTAGAATTTGATGCAGATGGACTCACGTGACGTGTCCTCTTGGTGTAGTCTGTCACTTAGCAAAATGCTCTTAGGATTCACGTGTGTCGTTGTGCATAGGAGCAGCTCACTGCGTTTCGTGGCTAAACTGTAGCTCATTGGAGGAGTACACTGCAGGTAACTTACCCATTCTCCAACAGACGGGCCCCAGGGCTGTTTCCACCTTTTGGCTATTGTAAATAAAGCCATTACAAGCATTCTTATGCAGACCTTTTGTAGCAATACACTTTCGTGTCTCTTGGGCAGATACCTACTAGTAATTGCTAGATCATAGGGTAGATATATGTTTAGTTTTTAAGAAACTACAAGATCTTTTCCCAAAGTAATTGTACCATTTTATACCTCCACCTGATTGCTTTAAATCCTCACCAATATTAAGTCTTGTCAATCTTTCTTCATTTTAGGGAATTCCCTGGCGGTCCAGGGCTTAGGACTCCACACTTTCACGGCTGAGGGCCCTGGTTCAGTCGCTGGTTGGGGAACTGAAATCCCACAAGCTGCACAGCGCGGCCAAAAAAAAAGCCTTCTTCATTTTAGATCCTCTGTTTGGTGCCTAGTGGTACCTCATTGTAGTTTTAATTTGCAATTCCCTAATCACTGGTGATGTTGAACAGTTTTCACTTGCATCCCTTCTTTTGTAAAGTGTTGAAATCTCTTGCTTTTACTTATTTATTTATTTGCTGTACTCGGGCCTCTCACTGTTGTGGCCTCTCCCGTTGCGGAGCACAGGCTCCGGACACACAGGCTCAGCTGCCATGGCTCACGGGCCCAGCCGCTCCGCGGCATGTGGGATCCTCCCGGACCGGGGCACGAACCCGTGTCCCCTGCATTGGCAGGCGGACTCTCAACCACTGCGCCACCAGGGAAGCCCATCTTGCTTTTATTTTTATTGAGTTTTAGGAGTCCTTTCTATAATGTGAATATTTCTTTAGCAAATAATTTCTTCCAGTCTGTGTCTTGCCTAATCATTTTCTTAATGGTGTTTGTTAATGATCAGCAGTTTAAAAGTTTGATAAAGGCTAATTGTTTTTACTTTATGATTACTGTTCTCCATATCTTGCCTGAAAAAAACCTTTGCTTACCCAAAGTCACAAAGATATTCCTATGCTCTCCTTTAAAAGCTTCATGGTTTTAGCTTTTACATTTTAGTCTATGAACCATCTCAAATGAATTCTGGTGGATGGTGTAAAATAAGGATCAAAGTGTGTTTTTCCCACACCGATGTACCATTTGTTTGATCTGTTTTCTTACAGGGTCTGACGAGCAAGGCCACCTTTTTTCAAGTCCACTTGTCCCTCTCAAAGGCCCACAGGCTCCCTTTCTCGTTTCTGAACAGCATTATGATGAAGATTTTCCTTACGTAATAGATCAAGGTCTAGAATACAGCATGCCAAACTTGTTTGAAAACCATTTCAGTACCTCAGATCGCAGCCCACCAGCCCACCATTAAATCAGTTACGGCGCACCTACATATTCTAGTTGCTGCCTACTTATTTTTCTTAACTCATCTCCAACATTTTTAGCTAGTCTCTTTACTATTAGTATTTAGAGCACTTTGTTTCATGACAGCATCACTCAGTTATTGGATTTTATAGTCAACTGGAAATAAAGTTTTATTTCATAACTCATTTTATGTAAGTAAACAAATGACTTTGTTGAGCAAGGGTGTTTCATCTCACGATGATGGCAAAGAATTTGGGGATTAGCTAAATGATGGATGTTGAATTGAATAGGTCCTGACAGATCTGAGGCATAATCTTTTAAATCCTTATGAATATGTTTATATATTGCGTTTTACTTAAATACTAAATAGTCAGTATCTTTGGACTCATAAAATCTCCCATCTATGTCAAAGCTTCAGAATTCATAATATGCAGAAACTGTTCGTTCATTTTGGTTCTTTGATTTGTTTTTGATAATAGCCCGTAGTATAAATTCCTCGGAAGAATCTCTTCAACCAACAGACAATGCCCCACACATCCATTACCCTTACGCTGCTTAGCAGACTTTCCACAGCTTATAAAATTGGGAATCTCCTTTCATTCTATGAGGAGAGTCTAATGAGGGCTTTTCTCTTTAGCAGGGCAGATACTTTTATTTATATTTTCCTTTCCTTGATACAAACATGGAGACCAAGAGGGTCTCTTTTCTTCGACCTAGCATATACCCTTTGGTGTATGATGAAATGTGATGTGAGCTGAGTACGTCTTGGGCTCCAGGGACTCAAGTGTCTTGGCTGAAGAACTAAAGGACATCAGGACGGGATGATCGCCCTGTGTGGACAACTTGAGGGCAGGACTCCAGGAGGCAGTAGAATTATCTGGCTGAAATCGTGTGCCAAGGATTTGTAACGAATGTGTGTGTGCACGTGCGTGGGTGATTGTGTCAATTAGGTGATGTATTAACTACCTAATACTGCGTAATGAATTACCCCAAGCTTAGCACCCTAAGACGACAAACTACCGTATCACAGTTTCTGTGGGCGGGGCATCCAGGTGGATCCGGCTCAGGTCCCACCGTCGGCCAGCGCTGTGGTCGGCCAGCGGCTCTGGGAGGGGGCGTCCACCTCACGTGTCTGTGAGCGGACCTCTGTTCTCGGTGCCTGTTGGCTGGGATCTCAGTTATCTGCCCCAAGGTTGCCTGAGTGTCCCCAGGATGGCGGCTGCTTCCCCCAGAGCTGGTGATTCAGGATAGAGGAGAGACACAGCGTTTCACCGTCACTGGCGCTGTGTTCCAGTCTGTTACACAGACTGACTCTGGTGCAGCCTGGGAGGTGGTATCACAGTTGAGCTCCTACTGTAGAACTGGGCACGTTGGTGACGTACCTAATATACAGATGTTTCTCTATTTCATTAGCTTTAAATAGCACTTTTCTATCCAGCAACACAGCCATGATAATGTTACATTATCATAACTGAATCATTATAGGTAGTATAACAAGGCCTTATTATTTTTTGGAAAACAATCTTTTCTGTGTAACTCCTCGCTCTGAGAAGATAAGAGAAACGACCATAAACCAGATCTTCAGAGCACCAGGCAGAACACGGCAGCAGCAGTTACTGGTACTCATCTGAAGAACAAGAGATGCGACAAGAGCGGCTGGCCTGAATGTCCCGTGCACGGGAGGGAGGGACATGTTACAGGACAGCAGGTGGAGGCTGGGTAAGGAACCGGGTCATAGCACTGGGAGGTCACACGTGGAGCTGAGACTCAGCCCAGCACTTCAGGCTTGAGCCCGTCGCCTTCCCGATACCCCTGCTCTCCCGGACAGAGCCCCGGACGCCGCAGGCCTCAGGGGGGCCCGGTCTGGCACCAACGTTAGGTCTTCATGATGTGACGAGGTCAGGCGTGTGCAGCACAGGTTAGTGCTTTACGTCTGACCTGTGTCTCAGGACAACCAGGGCCCTCGTCCCCACTGGACTCCCTGACCCTTTGGGGCTCCTACACTCGGCTGGCACTTGGACCTTAGGACATTGGGGTTTTGCAAGGAAAGGAGCGGTGTGTGAGCTGAGAACTGGAGAATGTCTGGAAGACCCCGGATCCCCGTCCTTCCCGACTCACCCTAAGCCCCCATCCCGCCTGGCGCCCCGGGCTAAAGGATGCGTGACGGTCAAACAGGTGTTTGAGCTGTGAGGTAGGAAGCTGTGACCTTCCTCGCGTTAGCATCTGTCACAGACTCATCCTGGGCTCCCACACCTGAGGTCACCTGGGAGGAGCCGTACTGGGGCCACTTCCCGAGGCTCCATCGACCCCCTCCGGCCGAGGTTCTCAGCTGCAGCGGAAACCAACTTGGGCCAATTTTGGGAGAAAAAGAATGTATTAAAAATAAAGTGTGCTGACGCTCCAGGAGGCCTGGACAATCTGTCTAATCCATCTTCCCATCTTGCAGAGCCAGGAAATTCCTATGGTGACATCACAGACTGGGAGCCAGTTCCCGCGACCAGACCACTGGTGCCTGTGATGCTGACATCATTGAGGCCACCCTCCGAGGGGCACTGGTTGCCACCTCTGCGGACCAGAGGGAGCTACTGCTAGAAGGGGGTCCATGCATCACCCCTGCTTTGCATCCCTGGCTCCTGAGCCTACGTCCCCTGCCTGTGTACCAGCTGCAAGGTCGGCTCCCACGGAGGGGGCAGCCTGTCCCCCATCACGACCTGTAGAGCATCCCTAAGCTGAGAAAAGAAGTGAAGATGGAAGGTGGCCCAACAAGAATGACAGACGTCGGGCTTCCCTGGTGGCGCAGTTGTTGAGAGTCCGCCTGCCGATGCAGGGGACACGGGTTCGTGCCCCGGCCCGGGAGGATCCCACATGCCGCGGAGCGGCTGGGCCCGTGAGCCACGGCCGCTGAGCCTGCGCGTCCGGAGCCTGTGCTCCGCAACGGGAGAGAACGCAACAGTGAGAGGCCTGCGTACCGCAAAACAAAAAAAACAAACAAACAAACAAAAAAAGAATGACAGATGTCCCTCACGGCTCTGCCTGCAGTTCTTTTCTGCACTCTTCCTAGTGAGAGCATCCGGGAAGCCTCACGCCACCCGGTTACTATTTTATCCCCTTCCAGTTAGTTTCCCCTCAAAATGAGTGAGTCTGTAGTCACCCATCTGATTGGACGGGGTTTGGAGGAGAAGGAACTTTGGGTGGAAAGAAGCAAAAAAGAGAAGTCAGGCGTGGAGGGGGTCCAAAGAAAATGCCACAGGTTTTTCCTGGAGTTGACCTGTCTGCCTTTTGTGTTAAAGGCTCCTGTCATTTTCACTCTGTACTTGTTCATTCCAGGGCTGTAGGTCCACCCGATTTAATGCAGTCGCCACTGTGGGCCACTCCAGGTTTTGCCTGTCCCGGTAGGCGGCCCACGGAGATTCTTTGGAAAGTGGCCTGAGTTATCCCTGCGTGTGCTCACCCTTTTCCTGAAGCCTCCCAGACTCCTCTGGCCTCCCTTGTGTCAAGATCAGCAGAGACCTCACTGGTTTCTAGTTATTTACCAGCTGGTGCCTTATTCTCTGCTCTAACGCACAGGCATCCAGCACGTGCATGGAGGAGGGAGGCCCGGGACGCAAGGGGAGCAGGAGGGAGGCTGTCTGACCTCGACTAGGTCTTCAGCAACGGCTTCTCGGAGGAGCTGACATCTAAGGTTCGTCAGTCTGTCTGACCTTCATAAGTGTTCACCCCTCACCCCCAAGAGAAAAGGGCTTTGTTACACACAGGAGGAGCTCAGTCAAGAATTCCTGAGTCAACGCCGCTTACTTCAAATGCAGTGGGCACTTTGAAAACAAATACGTTTGTTTTGTGTGTGTGTCCAGGGCAGTATTTTAAAGCAAGCGTCTATCAGACCTGCGGCGACTTCAGCCTCGGGACGTTGTTGAGCAGAAGAGCCTGTAAGGTTTTAGAAAGGATTAGCCGTGCATGTGAACAGGACCAGGTTCTGTAATTATTCCTGAGACCCCTTCTCAATGGGCAATTAGGGGATTAGCCGTACAATTTGATCAAATGTTCAGACCTTTTACGTACTGTACGGTACTTACCAGGCCCAGGAATAAATCCATTTGTCCTAACATAAGTCATCCTTAAAAGAATCGCTCAGCTAAGAGATTTACCACCGATACTTAAACTGAAAGCACTACCACTCAGACTAACACAGCAAAACTTAATGATTTTTTTTGTCTCAAACATCACAGAGACTTTCAGCCCTTCTTAGAATTTCACAACAGCACATCATCCGTCCCGTGTGGACCGTGCTCCAGATCAAAGGCCCTGCGTCCACACACGAGTTTCACATTCGGTCTGAGTAACTCTTACGGAAGAGAATGGCATGACTAAAGGTTAATTGTAGAACGACAAGGGATAATGCCGTGCGTTTGATGAAGTCGGTGGGCAACGAATAGATGTTCTCTGAAGGACAAGCTTCCAGCATCTTAAGGAGTGAGTTACTCGCAGTAGGGTCGCAGCCTTCTTTGTACGTGAATTCAGATGTTCCATCAAGATTCCAGCGCAGAGCTTGGCATTTGCTGTTCCCTTTACGTGAGACATTCACTTTGAAAATAAGGGGACTCTTGACAATGATTTAAAAATGTTTTAAGACTTTGTTGAGTTTAATAACACCCACGCACCTATATCCGTTGTTTTCAGAGGAGAAGAGGCCAGGGTCTTGATCTTTCAGGAATCCGGCCGTGCTTCTCTCTCGGGCTCCCTGGCCATCTCTCGTCTGTGCCCACGTGTGCTGCCTGTTTCTCGCCTTCTGCCTTTTGTGCGCTGTTTCTTGCCTGGACTGCACGTCCCACCCCTGGTCTTTCTTGTCACCCGTCGGACGCCTACTTCCTTAGCAGGGCCCTGTTCCAGCATCACCCCCTTGGGGGTGATCAGTCTCAGGGAAAGATGCTTAGACCTGCTTTTGTGCAACACCCTTACTTTTATGTAACTCTACTGCTAAACTTTTTATATTCTATTGCAAATATTTGTCTGTGTCCTCAATAGTGGTGATGTGGTGGGCTGGTGGCAGTGATTTTGTTCTCCAGAAAACATGTGTCAATGTCTGGAGACGTTCCTGGTTGTCACGACTTGGGGTCCAGGGGTAGAGGTCAGGGTGCTGCAAAACATCATACGACACAGGACAGACCCACAACAAAGGACCGTCTGGCCCCGAAGGCCAGCAGTGCTGAGGCTAAGAAGCCTCAGGTCACACAGAGTCCTTTCCTCTTAGCCGGAGTTCTCGTCCGCAGGGCCCGACACGCAGGAGGCACCCAAATCTTTTCAGACGAATGAATGTCGCGCATTTTTTTTATCTCTTCTCCCAAACCCACAGCCGGAGCTGGGTTCATTGTGGCGCCAGGAACCGGTGTTGAGAAACTGTTTAACTGAAGAGGTGAGTGAAAGAAATGCCCTTGCACTTCGCCTGGCGACAGGCGTCCCCAGGAGCCCCGTCACCTTCTCCAGTCTCCTGCCCAGTTCACTTCCTTCGGGGCAGGCCCAGTTTCAGATGAAAAGTTCCTTTTTTCTGGCCCAGAATTGTTTTGCCCAGAAAACATCTTTCCAGCCCCGTGGTTCCCACGTGGGGAAAGAAAGTAAGAAAGGACGGGGTGCTGGGCTGCTGAGTGAAGAGAAGCAGCGGGGCCTCCTCCCTCCGGCCGCGGGGAGTGAAGTGTTTGGATAAGCATCGCTCTGGGCTCATCTGGAAAGTATGCGTCTCGAAAGGGAGATGAGGCAAAAAATCCTGCTTGATCCCCAAAACTGTCACCTGGAGGCTCGGCGCCCCCTGAGAAAACTGGGCGACTCCAGGCTGGAAAAGTTCAGAAACCCATTAGGCGGCCGCTGGGGGTGCGGGCAGTGTTGGGGCCTAGCTCCGCGAAGGCCACAGGTCATCGCAGGCCGGCTTCAGCCGGATGTCGCCGCCCACGCGCCCCTTTGAGGTTCATTAACCTCTGGTCTCACTGAGACCAGACCTTCTCTCACCTGCCCTTTGAAAGAGCCGGTTCCGTTGGCCGTCCACCAGGACAGCAGACAAAGGTGCGAGACGGGGTTGCGGGGTGCAGGCGGGACGCTCGGGCTGCGTGCCCAGGTCCGCATGATTATGGTCTATGTGGACAAATTGCCACTCGCGTCCGAACTGTGATCACAAATGAAACCTGACGGCCGGGTGGACCGCGGCGCTGAGAAGGGCGGGAGTCGGTTTCCCCATGAAGGAGGTCACCGCCGCGAGTTCCCGTCTCCTCGAGCGGGGCCCGGGGTGCTACACCTCCCAGACGACTCCTCGATGGGTTTCCATTCTCGGCTTTGAGTTGACCCTGGGCAGGAAGAGGTCACCTGGCCCCTCAATGGTTAACCGTGGCCAAGTGAGCTTCCCAGAAGAGCCCGTTGGCTTTAGATGTTGCGCTTCTGCTTACTCTGAGGAAGTGGTGTGTGATTATGTTTGTATGTGTGTGGCTTCTCCTTTTTAAACACATAGATTACAGGGTGATTGCACTGTTATTTAGAAATCGGTGAGTCTAGATGGGGCGAGTGCACCCACAGGAGGAGGGCCGGGCACTCAGTGATGGTACCACAGGGCGCTCCGCCAGCCCATGGCCCGACGTGGGCTGCTTGCAGAGACCCGCGTGCCGGTCCTCCTGTCACTGCTGGGTGGCGGCGAGCACACTGCTCCACACGGAATCCAAGGAGCAACTGGGGGGTCGGCGAGGCTGGTCCTTTCTGGGGGCCCCCGTGGCAGGTTTTCACATGACCTTGTGGAGACCTGGGTATCAGTTTCTGTGGCTTATGTTTCGCCTCCTGGAACTTTTAGCTGTAAGTACCAAACGCGCTCGCGAGATACACTGTAAAATAATTCTGCCCGAGGGCCAGCGGAAAATGGG
Organism: Globicephala melas; assembly: GCF_963455315.2. NCBI lineage: Eukaryota > Metazoa > Chordata > Mammalia > Artiodactyla > Delphinidae > Globicephala > Globicephala melas. The sequence continues at coordinate 101,938,725 of NC_083324.2, forward strand.
GGCGATCGTGGTTTCTTTAGGTTGTTTCTGAGACAGGGATTTAACTGGCCCCAGGGGAACACAGTGTATGTTCTTGGAAGAAGCTGGTCCTTCATGGGGTCTGTTTCTCTCTCGTGCTCAGGTGCTGAATAGGGAAAGGGGAACGGTCCCAGGGTGGTCAGCAGAGGGTCAGAGGTTCCCAGCTGGGGTGACTGTGCCCCCAGAGGACATTCGCCAACGGCTGGAGACGGTTTCGTTTGTCGGTTTGGGAGGGTGATGGGTGTGCTCCTGGCATCGAGTGGGCGGAGCCTTGGGCTGCTGCTAAACGTCCCCCGAGCACAGGTGGCCCCTCAGCGCACAGGATGCCCAGCCCGAGGTGCACGGTGCCCAGGGGACAGACGCGGGGGGACGTGGCAGTGAGACAGTGCCTCCAGAGCCCCGGCCCCGTTCCGCACTCGCTCTTCACTTACCTGGAGGCTGCAGCGCACGGGAGCGGCGCTACCACCTCCTTCGAATCACACACCTGCAGGCAGCGCCCTTCTCTGTGTTCCTTGGGCCGTTTCCCCCGAACCCGGTCCCCGTAGACCCCGGGCTGCTGGCCCCTCTCTCCCGTCGTCCTGACATCTACGTGGAGGGGACGTGCGCCCCTCGCCTCCGGCGTCTGGACTCGGCCCACAGGCTCTGCCCCCGCTCTGGCCCCTGCGCCGCCGTGTCTGCTCCTCTGTCACTCTCACGGCCCCGCCCCGCACGCTCTCCCCGCACCCTGCGGGCACCCAGGCTCTCGGCGAGCGCTCGCCTCCCCGCAGCGCCGTCTGCTACCGCCCTTCCTGTCTCTCTGTCCGCGCCCGGCTGACCGTCGGAGTTCTTATGTGAGAAACTAGAAGTAGCCCTGCCTGCACCCGGTGCTGGCGTCTCTGTCCTCTCGTCACGGTGATGGCCGTCTCTGCGCCTCTCCCAAGACGCCCCCCTGCTGCGCGGGGTCCCCCCCCCGCCTCCGCTGGCCCCTCCGTACAGAGCCTACACCGGCATCGCTGACTCTCCTCCCCTTTGCTTCATCCCAAACAGCGTACAGACATTCCAGACTCTTCCACCTAAAAAGCCCTTCCTGACCCACCGGCCGCCCGGCTACTGCCTTACTTCTCCCTCCCCTTGCACAGCAAAACTCTTTACCAACCGCGCTCTGGCCTATTTCCGCTTCCGATCTTAGCATCTTCTCCAGCAAATTCCGTGTGGCCAGTCACGTGGTCAAGGGCCAGCCCATCTCGTGCTACTTCTGTCAGTAGCAGCTGACAGATCCACAGCGATCGTGCCCTCTGTCCCCAGGGCTTCTGGAATATACAGGCTTGTTTGGTTGTTTGTCTGTTTTTGTTTATTTTGGGCCTCACAGGCAGCTCCCTGCCAGCGTCCTTGGCTGGCGCCCGTCTTCCGTCTGTCGTCCTGTGCTCCCTGACGCAGGCCTGGGGCTCTAAATGCCGTCGATTAAGTGTCCTCCGCTGATTCCCACACAGTCTCTCCCTGAGCCCTGGACTTCAGCAACGCGCTGTCTGCGTGGCCTCTCTCCTTAGATGGGTCTGAGGCTCCGTGGATTTTAAATTGCCGACGTTAGAACTGAGTCTTCCCCATCTCGTTTGTTGCCCTGACACATGATCGTTGGCGCCTCGATTCCTTCATTTTCCTCACCCTCCTGGTCTAAACTCGACCACGTCCCATCCACCCTCCCTGGAAAGCCCGTGGCTGGTGTGGCCGAGGCCCCCGGCTGGTCTTCTGGGGGGACATTGCTGCTCCCCTGTCCCCTGCACCCCCGGCCCTGGCCCTGGCCCCAGCCTCTCTCCCAGTCTGATCTCTTCAGTGGCCGCCAGCGTGACCTTTAACATGTGCATTAAAAGCAGGCCCCTCTCCTGACCAGGGCCCTCCAGGGGCTCGCTCGTCCTTAGGATCTGGCCAGGCCCCTCATCTTGGTCCCCTGCCCTCAGGCCCCGGGCCTGGCTCCTCTGAGGACTGGCCACTCCCACGCTCAAGCTTTGGGGTCAGGCCTCAGCCCCTTTACCCTCCCTGTTCCCTCTGCCTGGGACCTTCTTCCCCAGGGCCTTTCCATGTGCTGCTTGTATAACCCGGGGCTTATTAAATTTCACCTCCCAGGGCAGGCCTTGCCCACTGCTGTGCTCAGGAGGTGACCTCCACCCGCCTTTCTCTTGTTTTATTTCCTGCCTGGCCTTGATCACCCGACAGTGCACATTCTATGTGCCTGTTACTCTCTCTTCCCTGTTAGACTATCGGGCCCCCCGGGCAGGGAGTTCATCTCTTTCATTCACAGTACATCTCTGGTGCCTGGAACAGTGACGGGAACAGAGTGGACGCTGGCTGGATGCCTGTGAGGTCCTCTCCCCTGAGACGGACCAAGAGAGAGACTGAGCCCAAAGCTTCGGTTCCCGCAGTCCTGAGAGCAGCGGTATATCGCGGCGTCTTTTTCCATCGGTCTTAAAAGGTGGAGCGGGTTAGTCAGGAATTCCTCTTTTTCTCTAAAATTCTTGGGGGGAGGGTAACCAGGAGTGTGGAAAGCTGGCCTCGGGTTTTGGGCACTCTGATTGCTTGTCCGATGCTGTCTCTGTTTGTTGTGTGGTCTTGAGCCATGGACTTCGTCTTAAATTTCCATATCCTTCCCTAAGGGTTGACTTGTTTGCTCTGTTAAAATGCAGACACCTCTGGGAGACGCAACATTAAAGTTCTACTGGAAAGGAATCGGGAGGCTCTTTTCTCTAGCTCCTCCAGGGGGTGCTGGACAGGGGAAGTGACCTTCTTCTCACTCTGCTGAGCTCACGCTAGAATTGAAGAGTTTTGAAAATTATTGCTATTCTTTCCAAAAGTGATTTGAGGCAAACAGCGACAAACCCAAGATTTGTTATTCTTATTGTTGCTATTATTTATTTATTGTTATCATTAACAAAATCTGTGACAACCGTCGCAATAGCTCTAAAATTGTACCGAAGATAAAATAACCAAGACTCTAGTCCTAATTCTTTTATGACCAGAGTGAAAGGACTGTTCCAGGCAGTTCACTTCGCCGACGCTGGCAGGTTTGCAAAGCTCACGTGAGTTCCTGGGGGCATCGGGCTAGGGGAGCTCGAGTCCGCCCCGCCCTCAAACATGGATCTTCCTCACGTGATCTTCCCCGAGAAGCCGTGTCTGGGAACCTTTCATGTTCTTTATTTGTGCCACGTGTACTCATGTGTTGGTGGTGTATTCTACCGTGAATGTTAAGGCAGGCTATATATCTATACAGAAAATAAATTTAAGGTTAAGTGCCTTCTGGAGCAAGGTAGGTTTAAAAAATGAATAGCTACGAAGTTTTATTTCAAGGAGACAGGATAGCTTTGAGTGATGATTATCCTTGACCCAGTTTCTGTATTTTGCTAAGAGTGTGGAAAATACTTTTGCAATTACAGGGGTTGGATTTGGGCTTCTTGACTCTGTAACGAGCTTGAAAAAGGATGTTTATGTAATTGAACTCAGGGCCCAGCCTCACCAAAGCAGCAAACAAGTCGCTCTGCTGTTCTCAGCGCCAGCAGTTATTACAACCCTGCATCGCATCACTTTTCTTTATATAGATCATCAGTCACTGGAACCTCTTCAGGTCTCTCTTACCATTCTCCCCCTTGGCCTTAAAACAAGTTTACTGAGCTAATTCATTACTCTTGCTTTTGAAATATAAGCATTGATTAGCAAGTTTATGCCAAACGTCTTACGTAAGTTTTTCCTGGAAACTGTGAAATCTAATCTGAAAAGGAAAGAAGGAACAACTTTTACAGACGTTATTATAACACACACTGGGAGTTTTCTTTGTTGCTGTCCAGTTATCTCTGTAGCTTTTTTTTGTAATTGGAAATAGACCCCAAAGCTTCTGATGGTTTCAGGCAAATCAGGAAATGAATTTAGGTGTTTGATCCCTCCTGGCTAATATGTGTTGATTGGTAAAGTAAAATTTTCCCTCTTACTTTCACATTTCAAAGAGTTATAATTATTCTTTCCTTTTCCCTTATATTCAGAGAAGAGAAGTTGACTCAATTGAGATCACTTTTTATCAACGGTTCCCTCCCCCGCACTTTTAAAGGACATGTTTAAATAGCTCTCATTTTAGAGAAGAGCATTTTGCTCAACCAGCCGCTGCCCAGGTTTCATCCTACGGTCTGTGCCTCAAACAACTGGCCTCCCCAGAAAGTCTCCGTTGTAACGACCGCCTGTCCCTTAATTACCTGCATCTGTCGTCCTTCTAGAGGCTACCAGGCACTTTTCAAATACCTGATCTTTCCTCCACCTTCTTTCTCTTCATCTGCTTTGCAGCACTTTGCTCGAGGGCCACGCTCTGTCCTTCCAGCCCTCTCCTCCTGAGGCTTTGCGACGTCGAAGCCCCCGGTCCTCTGTCTTCTGACCCACTCGTCTCCTCTGGGCTGTTCCCCGGGGGTCGCTCTCCAAGGCTCGGGTTCCCATCAGTTCTCCTGCTCTCTTGTCCTGGGTAAACATCTTTGTGTCACGACTTCAGCTATTACTTCACAGCTGAGACACGCATCCCTGGATCTACTCTGTCTCCATCCCCGTGTCTTGGACTGTTTTCCAAAGCATCTTTGCTCTGACGTGTCATGATCATCTCACACTCAGCGTGTCTGAAGCCACGGCAACACGACTGGTTTCCTTTTCCAAGTCCTTTGTTTCCATGAACGGTGTCACTACTCTTCTAATTAAATAGTTTCAGAATCTTGACATAATCTTTCGTATTTTCTTTTTTCTCTCTTCTCATGTAACTACTTTGTAGATGATGATAGGTACGGGCCGTTTCTGTCAGTTTCCACATTACTCCTCAGTATTACTGATAAGTTATTCCTAAGTGCAACTGATAGCATGATTACCTGCTTAGAAAGACGTCTTAAATTTGAATGATCTGACCAGTAGCCACAGGACGAGATCATACTAAAACTGGAAGGATAATCACGGTGCTTTGAGTCAGCCTTTTGACTCAGAGTAACTTCTAGGGCATGGTCTTATCCACCCACCCATCCATCCATCCATCCATCCATCCACATCCATCCACCTACCTACTTACCTACTTACTTACCTATGAACTGACTATTTCTCTCTCAGGGTTTCTCAGCCTTGGCACTGCTGAGAATGTCTTTACAAATAATTCAGTGTTCTGTAAGTAATATTATAATATTCAGCCTGCATTGTCTACCTGTATTTATTTTTCTAAAAAAAGGCTGGTTGAAGAAATTGTTTGGACAAGCCCTTATCTGTGGCTTCTGGTTAGAGGATTTAGCATGGTAAGGAATTAAGAGGCACCAAAGAAAGAGCTTTGCCCAGTGGAAATTGGAAGACATTTTATTTCCAAATGCAGTGCAGAGTACAGAATGCCCTGTTGGGCTCAGAGCCCAGGGCCAGCACTTTGCTTGTTCCGAGAAGCACGCTTTTCTTACTTCTAAAAATGAGAGCAATTTTACCTATTTCATAGCCCTGTTGTAAGTGGTAAATGAAATGTTTGTAAAGCCTGGACACAGTGCCTGGCACGTGGAACAACAGAGCAAGGTGAGCTCTTGGCCGAAACAGAGGCGGCAGGATTGCTGTGGTTGGAGTTGGGTGGGGGGGTCTGGACCGAAGCTCACCCTTCCCGCGGAGGCCCAGCCCTGCCCACCTGGCCGCCCGGTGCCCTGGGGGCTACTCCTGGCTGCGTCCCCGGCTGAGGTCAGCTCCGTCTCGTGGCTGTGAGGACGAAGCCGCTGGCACACACAGCAGCATCCCAAGCTGTGGATTGTTTGGGTGGCAGTTTCCGTGGGTGTGCAACACCGTTTTTCTCAGTCGGAGCAAAGCCCTCCCCGAGACCGCACGCGGACCGGAGTGGGATTTGGGCTCTGTGGGTCTTGAAGGCTGACGGCCACGGATTCACACCTTCGTTACAACACGTTTATAAACCTACTTTATCATCAAAATGAGGCTTGTGCTGCAGGAGTGCTGTTCAGTTTAACGCACGATCAGCCCTCTTGGAGATGAAAATACCAGCCGAGAGAGACGTGCCAGTGCAAGGGAAGAGTCGGCTTGAGGTCCCGCCCTCAAGGCTCACCCCACGTGAGCCCTGGGGTCCGAGAAAACCTGCATGCCAATTTCAGCTTTACCTCCTTCCAGCTCTTTATCCGGCAATAGTATCTCTCTGAGTGTCTGCAGAGATTAAATAAACCACTTTACGATCTGCCCAGCACCGCGTGTGCATGCATAAGTCTTTTCAATGAAAACGACTTTTCTGTTACTACGTCACGCAAAAATGTTGGGAAGATTTTCCTCAAGTGTGAAGCTTGCGCTGGGGTGTCTGGCGGAGGCGTCAAGACGCTGTTAGTCAACGAAGGCCGCCTCTGGGGCGGTGGACGTGACCTCACAGGCCAACACTGAGAGCAGCCTCTCTCCTTAGCCCCACTGACCCCAGTTCCAAGGACGGGATTGGCTCTCGGTCACTGGGTCCCCGTCCACCTTGAGAATCTTCCGAGGGCCCAGACAGCTTTAGGTTTGAGGCTTACCCTTGTCGGTGTGAGAACTGTGGCCCCAAAGCTCAGCCCCGGAACCTGCCTACGGAACAGGTGGGTACCTCCCCCGGCCACCCCTCCCCAGCCCTGCGATGGGCCGCTTCCGAGTCCTGGCCCCTGTGGGCGTTCCCGCCCTGCCCTCTAGGCTGTGACAGAACAGCACGTGGCCTGCATGCCTGCCAACCTGTACGAAGCAAGCCCTGGCCCCTCAGCTGGCTCCTGTGAAGGGAGGCGGTGAAGTCGGCCTGTAAGTGCCCAGGGAGGAGGCCTCAGGCTCGGGTGCCAGGCGGCTGTGCCCTGAGGGTCACACCAGGAGCGCACCGGGCGTTTGGTTTACAATTGGCTGACGTTCGCTGTGTCAGGAACCCTACTGGCCTTGGAGTGAGGGATGGAATGGGACGTGGTGTCCGGGGCAGCTGCTGGGCCACCTGGCTCAGGTCTTCGACCCCCAGCGCAGTCGGTGGTCCAGGTCCAGAGGCCCGTGTTGGAAGAGGGGACAGTTAATCAGTGACGAGGTGCTGCGGCTCCTGCCAGAAAGGAGCTTTCTGGTTCTCGCAGTCTTGCTCTTAGCTGGTAGAGTTTAAAAAGAAACTAAGTTGCTGTAAATACCATTTTCTTGTTAAGAAATTCTGTTTTCTGTAGATGGGTATGTTGTTTGTCGCATTTTTTATTTTTTCCTCTCACACCTGAAAACATCCCATCCAACGGTCCAAGTTGTGAACAGCATGGTCCTCCTGGCAGCAAAAATCAATCGAGGTGCTCAGCGATTAGTCACTGACGGAGGGAGGGCTCGGCCCTTGGTGTCGATTCTAGAGGATTAGGACCCCAGGGGCCTCCCTGGGCCCCTCCGGCAGCCCTTCCCGCCACGCTTGGTGCCCAGGGCAAGGGGTGATCCCGAGGGAGGGGACAGCCTCTCTCCCGGAGGGGTCGGAGGGGCTGCTTCCGTCTGTCACCAGCTGGGGACCCCCAAGCCCTGCCCTGGGCCCCGTGCAGCAGCGCTCCCCGTGCGGCTGAGCCCCCAGCTGTCCTTTGCAGCTCTGTCCTCCCGGCATCCTCTGTAGCTCCTGCTCTGTCTGCAGGGCCCTGGGACGCAGCTGGGGACAGTCACAAGTGTGGGGGCAGCTGCTCTCGGCGGGGAGGGGGCTTCGTGTGCTCCGAGTCGGAGGCGCACAGGCCAAGTCTGCAGCTCGAGCCCCGCAGGCCGAGTTCGAGAACACTGGGCTCTCAGGTGCCACGGGGGCTGAGACGGGGCAGGACACTTCGCTGGGGGATGTTCCGCGTCCCGAGGGGGATTTGTGCTGGTTGCAGCTCGGGGCTGAGGAGGGACCATAAACTTGTTCGAATCCTGCAGGTCCCAGGTTTCTGGGGACCCGAGGCTACGATTTGGGGGCCTCTTTAAGATTCAGATGACAAAATTCTCTTTTTTGTGTGTTTGTTTGGTTTTATGATTATCCAAAATAAAATAGCTTTTAAATTGCATATATAACAAATGATCACGTAGAAAAACAGTATAGAAAATGTAAGAAAGTCAACACCTGGAATTTTACCCCGTGTGCTGTGTCCGCCCACCCTGCATCCTTCACGTACTGAGGGCCTCTCTCCTCTCTGTTTTGTTCCCTCACCTCCACCCCGCTCAACTCCCCACCTCCGTCCCCTGGGGACCGAGTGATTTTACAGAACTGTCTTCATGTTCGCATCACTGTATCTGATTACTTGGGCTGAATCACACATACGTGGATGTATTTTTGTCATTGTTTATTTTGCTAAAATAGAATCTTCCTATGTACACTTCTGCTGCATCTTGCTTAGACCCCTGTAGCCATTGGTGTCGATCTTTCCTTCCCAACATTGTATTAGGAAGCCTTTTAAACACACACTAAAGTAGGAAGAATCTTATTTAGAAAAACACCCTTATACCTGCTACCTAGCGTCTACCATTAATCTTTTCATGGTTAACCTTGATTTTCCATCTATCCATCGCTCTAACCACCCATCATCCCATCTTATTTTATGTTTAAAAATGTATTTCAAAGCAAGTTTCAGGCATCAGTGTCCCTGCCCCTAAATGCTATGCCTGTGTCTAGCTACATAGTTAGCTAGTGTTCTTTCCTTTACTCTTCCTTCTGAGATAACCCTACTTAGAATCTAGAGCCCTAACCTTGGGGGTGTCGTGTGATGGGCTTTGGCAAAGGTACACACCTGTGTAACCAGATCCCTTCCGTCCAATGCCGTCTGATTCCCCGCATGGGTTTGTCCCACCTTCTCTAGAACCTCTCACCTGGCCCTGCTCCCCTGCGGCTTCCTTCACGCGGAGTCCACCCGGATCACGGCAGCAGCCGGACCGTGTCCCCGACCCTGCCTTGTGTGTCCCGCCAGGAGCCCCACTTTGTGGGCGCCCCTCTCAGCGGGTTCATCCTCTTGCTGGGCGACACCAGGGCTGTTCTCTAGAAACTGCCATGCAGCCCGTTCTTCTGAATGGCTGTGAAGTTTCACTGTGCCCGTTCACACGCATGTCCTCACACGGTTCTCAGTGAATAGCTATTTAGTTTTCTCTCTGACTTGCGACCACCATGAACACGGCAGTGGTTGACCTGAAAAGGCCTTCCATCTACTGAAGCTTTCACTTCCGTCGGCTAAATCCCTGGAAGCGGGGTGGCTGGGCTGAGGGATGTGTGCTTCTTTACGCTTTTTTAATAGAGTGTCAGCTGCAGGCCCTCACATTTCCACCGCCAACCTGTGAGTTTCTTTGCCGACCTCCCTACTGGTGGGTGTCACCATGTCAGAAGGATTGTCCCTACCGAGACCACGTTGGTGTCACCGTCCTTCCTTTTCTTGGCCACCCGTGGGGCTGAACTTCTTTTCATACACATGGTGCCGCTTGTATATTTCTGTGAATTGCCTCATTTCCTTGGGCCACTTTACTTTGGGTTGTAGGTCTTTTCCTTATCTTAACAATTTGGGAAAGCGCTGTGCCTGTGATGGAAAATTGGCGTTACCTACAAATCAGTCCTTTCATTATATGCGTTGCAGGTATTTGCCCCCAGCGTGTCATTTACCTATTGATTTTAAGTATACTGTATTTGCCTTACATGTTTACATTTTTTTCCGTAGTCATAGGTATGTGTATGTGCTATGTATGTATGTTTGCGTGGTGTGTATATATGTGTGGATACATTCTGAGCCCCCCTCCTTTTTTTCTGTTTGTTGAAAGATCTTCCTATGCTCTAGGTCACTTACATATTGTCCTGAAACTTACTGTAAATTCCTGCAAGTTTATTTTTGCATTGAGGTCCTTCCCTCATTCAGCGTTAGTTTCACGTGAGGTGTGAGGCACCGTCCCAATTTTCCTTCCCTCCACAGATGGAATGCCGTGTGGCCAACCTCATCTATTTAATAAACCCACCTCCACCCACCAAACTGAAATACCAACTGCGTCATTTATTACATTCTCCAATGAATTAAGATCTGTTTCTAGAATTCTGTTTTGTTTCATTAACCTATTTGTCTGTCTTTATGCCAATGTCATTTCATTTTGTTTATCATGTTAGAGGGATTTTCTGGTGTGTCTTAGCAGCTGGTAAGGCAAGTCCCTCCCAGCCCACTGCAGCCCTCCAACACACAAAAACACCTTTTTCTTTGCTATCTTTGGTCATTTATTTTTCCATAGGAACTTCAAGATAAGTTAAATCCACATTTCTCTCAAACCTAATAGGATTAAAATTGCAGTTTTTATATTATTTATTAATTTTTGGATGACTAAAAATGTATCATACTGAATCTTTTCATTCAAGAACATGATAGATTTTCTGCTTTGTTCAGATCTTGTTTTATGTCTTTTGATAAGATTCTATGGTATTCTTCAAATGACCTGAACAATATTTCTTATGGAATGTTTTCCTATTTTATAGATATCTCTGTTAAGAATTAAACATTTCCCCAATATCCATTTTTAGCTATTTAATACCAGTATAGAAAAACAGTTATGAATTTTTCTGTGTTTATCTTGTACACAGACACTTTATTAAATTCTTTGATTAATTCTAATGCTTTTTTTTTTCCTCCAAGTGTCTTGAATTTGATAGGTATAGAATCACATCACCAGCAAGGAAAGAAGGTTTGCCTTCACTCTCCCAAGGCTTACATGGGCTCTTTTATTTTCTCATTTCATTTGCCAGATGGCTAAACCCGCGCTGAATAGTCCCGGTGGGAGTGGGTATCCCTGCTTCTTCCTGCTTTTAGTGCAGCTGACTTAGAGTGTCTTCATTTACAAGGAGGTTTGTTGTACTTTGGTCCTCTGTTATATGGCGTATATTCAATTTCTATCACCACTTAACTGAAGTGTCGGTAGAGCAGCCGTTGAATTTTTACAAAAGGTCTTTTTCTTCAGCATCAGCGGTGTGCTTGTGTGATGTTGCTGTTTCCAGATAGTAAATACATGTTCATTCTTGGGTTAAAGCTGATTTGATCATATTCTGTTACATTCTTTTGAGACACTTCAGATCTCATTCATTAATCTTTTATTCAGAACTTTAAATTCATAAATAATATTTTTCTATAGGGTTTTGGGAGTACTGTGATAATCTTATCAAGCTTTGTCATTAAGGATAGACTAGCCTTAGAGAGTGAATTAGGAAAATTCTCATCTTTTTATATGCCATAGGCAAATATATACGACATTGATATTCACCTTACAGAAATACTAGACAAGACTCAGCTCTGAGACCAGCTGCCCTGGGATCTTTTCGATGGTACGTCCTTAATCACTCTTTGAGTCTCTCCTATAGTATACTCACATTTTTTTCTTCTTCATGGGGAAATTTTGCCTTTTTCTATTTGTTAGAAAAATCACTAAATTTTCCCTAGATTTTAACTTCATTGCCCCAGAGTTACACATACTATTTACTTTTTATTCTTATAATTCCTTTTGTATCTGTATTCTTTCTTCCCTAGTTTTATATATTTCTTTTACTTTTCTTTTTCTTAATCAGGCCCATGAAGACATTATCTATTTTAATGGTCTTTCCAAGTAATCATCTTTAAGATTTATTTATCTTTTCTACTTTTTTTTCTTATTCTTCTTAATTCCAGCTTATATCTTTATTGATTCTTCCTACTAATTTTTTCTTACACTTTTTTCTCCCTAATATCTTCAGATAGAGCAGTTAGTACTGCTTCAGCTGCATCTGTTTTGGTATAAAGTATTTTTTTTATTGCTTTTGAGATAGATTTAACTTAAAATTTGATTTTCAATATTATGAAATGGATTATTTAGAAAGATATACTTTAGTTTCTAAGAAAGCTTTTTTATTATATTTTTCTAATTTTATTGGATTATGATCAGAATATCCTAACTTCCGTTTTTCTGTTAGATCTAATTCTGCAAGGAGTGTATTAACAAATTCTGCTGTCATTTTTTTTGGTGAATACATGTTTGTGACTATTATATATTTTTTATCTTAACGAGTTAGAGAAATCTTTATATACCTTTAAATGACATTTTTTTGTGTGAATATTGTGACCCCTGTTTTCATCTTGCTTGCCTTCCCCTAACATCTCTGTCTGCTCCCGCTGTCCCTTCACTCATGGATTCTGTCCACCTTTAAAGGCTAGCCTTGTACATCAATTTGTAACAATTTAACATGCAGATATCATCATAAATCCTTACCAGAGCAAGGAGGGGCATGAGTGAGAGAGAAAGAAGGAAAGAAAGAAAATGAATCGATCACTAAATAAAGAGAAATCTGGAGATTTAACCATCAGGCCAGGCAATGAACACAATAAGGAAGATGTTCTGAAGTAAGCATCACTTAATTGTTTATCCTGGTTCCTCTCACTTTGGACCAGGCCACTCTTCTCCCATAAAAATATTTATTAATTTCAAACACACACAGACACATATATACATATATTTTTAAAAAAAGCAGAATAAATACTATTTCACTTTAATGGTCTGTCTCTGTAAAGAGTCCCGTTAATAAGAAGACCAATTCAAGATAGGTTCTAGTTTTTGGCTTGAAATTTTGTGGTTTAGTTGCACCAAATTAAACATCTATAAGGAGTGCTGGTAATGCTTAACCAGCAGCTTGCGTCGAGCTAACAGGCTCTGATTTGCCTTTTTGCTCTTCGACTCCAGCTGCTAACATGGTGACCCAACCACGGAGTTGGGAACACTGCTGCATCCGAAGGTTCAGTGTATTTTGTTCCCCAGCATGAGTTTCGGGAAGAAGCTGGACGCCTGTTCACACCCGCAGCCAACCTCGCTGGCCCCGGGGCGTCGCTGGATGTGGGCATGATACTCCACGATGAGTTCGACAGACGCATTCCTGTGGTCTGCCGTTGTTTTCAGTGATTTAGTCACTGCTTTCAATGTCTAATTACAGGATTTTGTTTATTTTTAAAAACAGTGTAATCTTGATGTAGGCAATCTCTCCCGTGTGCGTTCTCTGCTTTCCCAACTGTCTCTTCTTCACAAACACAGTGCCGAACAGTCTGCACATCCTGACACTGCGGACAATTCGGGTTTCAGTGCTGTGAGGCTCGGTGATTTCACCCCCGTCCTCGTTCGTATGGTTCAGCTGCGGAGGGGAAGCGAGAGGCCCAAGGGCGATGGCTGGTTGTGATGAGTTAGAACTTTCTGAATCTGTCCAGTTCTCTCACTGTATTTACCAGATTTTAATAGGAGTTAATTTACGTGGCTGCAGGGCCAATGAGGCTCTTGTACTGGGAGAAACTACCGTCATCCAAATAGGAATATTAGCTTGAAATGTCTTTCTGTGAAGTCTGAATTACGTAGTGAAGAGAACAGGATTTGAAAGAGATTATTCTAAAAACACCTGATGGACATTTATGGCATGCCTCCTCAACTGGGCACCTGCCCATCACTTCGTCCCCATCGAACCCTCCCGACCACCTTGGTGCCCCGTTTCATCGGATGAGGGACAGCAGCAAAATAATCTGCCCAACAGGGTCAGTGGTGCAGCCAGCAGGTGGCTTGGCCAGCATCCGACCCCTTGTTCCCCGTAATCCCTACGTTAGCAGCGACGTCCAAAAGCTTCACGGGGGGCGTCACTGGCCGTGGCTGCAGCTCCAGGAGCACTGTATCGGGATGGAGGATGCCAGGGGCTGACTATGTGGGGGCAGGCTCCCTTTTCCCACATTCCTGTCACAGGCAGAGCTTTGCAGGGTTGGTCGTTCACACCGTCTCCCCCAGAGGATCTGGATCTAGAATCAGGTCCACCTGGGTTTGCATCTCAACCCCACTCCCCTAAATGGAGACTAAAGGAGCCGCCCCACGGCATGGTTGGGGGCAAACAGGCCTCTCCTGGCTGATATCTATGCAGTAAACGCTGGGCAGTATTGCGTGCAAAGGACAACACAGAGATTCCTCTGTTTTCCAAGTCCATTCCCAAGACCACCAAATGTCACTTCGGTTCACATGCAGCTCGCTCCTAATGACCTTGTGAATTCTGTGTAGGCGGATGGAGCATTTCAGCAGCGGCCGGGGAGACTCAGCACTCGTATGTCACTACGAGTGGGATAGGCTCAGCCGGCCTGGAGCCCTTCCTGGCGTCGGGAGATTGTCATGGTCACCTGGGGACTCGGCGTAGACCTTTCCTAATCGGATTAATTTCAGCGCCGGCCATTGGCTTTCCAGTGTTGCAGCCACGTGGGGTGACTGTGCTGCCTCTGGCTGGTCCTTGGACGGAGCACCCTGGCTGGAACGTTAGCCCTGGGGGCTGAGGTTGGGCCAGCACATGCGCTGACTCTCTGTGGATGGATGAGCATGGGCACGCGTGGACGGGGGACTGGCCCAGGCCTCGCGGCCGCCACCCGGGTGCCTGCTAGGGGGCTGGGGGCCAAGGGAGTCCGCACAGACTCGCTCAGCGCCCTCGGCGTGAGGGGGCCGCTCAGAGGCAGCCCGGCCCTGTCCCCGTTCCAGCGGCTCGCTGGGCATCTTCTGTCCCCTGTCCTCCCACCCCCGCCCTCTTCCCGGAACCGTGTGCTTGAACCGCGAGCTCCACGCGACTAGCAGGGACCTGGTGGCCCCTCCCCCCTGCCGTCAGGCCACCAGCCCCTCCCGCCCACACCCACTCGGCCCCTGCGTACCCCGGAGCCCCCGCTGCCCCCGGCAGGCCCTTCCCCTGCAGGCCCTCCCTGGCAGACCCCCGCCCCCGGCGCCTCTGGGCGCCGTGGCTGTCCCATCCATCACCTCCGGCTGCTGCCCCACCCTTCCCTTGCTCCCCTGTGGGTCGTGTCCCCAGATGCTCCGTCCTCCAGCCCCTCCTCCCCTTCCTTCTCTCTCGCCTGCCCCCAACCCCACGGCCTCGCCCCTCCTGTGGTGTCAGGGAGCAGCCGGGGGCTCGCGGCTCCCACAGCTGAAGCCCAGCCCCGAAGAATGTGGCCCCAGCTCTAGGCTCCACCCCCGGGCGTCCCACAGGCCGATGCTGACCGCTCGCCCAGAGCAGCTTCTGCGCCAGGCCTGGCACCTGTCGGGGGCGGGGGCAGGAGGGGCAGGTTCGGCTGAGCCCTGAGCGAGGGGCTCCGGAAGCGGCCCCGACCCTCGTGTGTGTGCAGTGTCCTTAGTGTCAGGTGACCAGAACTTCAGCCGAGGACCCCGCCCTGGGCTGTGAGCCACGACCGGGACGAGGCGGAGTCGGCCAGGTGCCGGCAGCCCCGGAGTCCAGGTGAGAGAGGCCAGGAACTCTCACCTGGGAGAGGCTGGGAGTGGAGAGCTGGGAGGTTTCAGAGACGCGGGGGCGCTACTGACATCAACAGCCTTTACGGCTGGAGGCGGCTGCTGAACAAGCCGACGACTAAGAGATGCCGCGGGAGGGCTTCCCTGGTGGTGCAGTGGTTGGGAGTCCGCCAGCCAATGCAGGGGACACGGGTTCGAGCCCTGGTCTGGGAGGATCCCACATGCCGCGGAGCAACTAGGCCCGTGAGCCACAACTACTGAGCCTGCGCGTCTGGAGGCTGTGCTCCGCAACAAGAGAGGCCGCGATAGTGAGAGGCCGGCGCACCGCGATGAAGAGTGGCCCCTGCTTGCCACAACTAGAGAAAGCCCTCGCACAGAAACGAAGATGCAACATAGCAAAAATAAATAAATTAATAAACTCCTACCCCCAACATATTCTTTAAAAAAAAAAAAAAAGAGAGATTCCTCGGGAGAAACATCTAGAACGAGCAGCCGGCGCGGGAGAGGAAAGGGGGCGTGAGATCAAAGGGCCTGGGAGGAGGCTGAAGGGCTTCAAAGGGGCAGGACGCTGACCGCAGGCAGGTGGCTGTTTAGACTGTTAGCGTTGCTGCTATAAAGGAAAGGATCTCTTTCCCCTAAACATGTGACTTGATTTTCCTCTCTCTTTATTCTTAAAAATCTACTGGGGGAAGATCCCGTTTGCCGTAGTTTCTGCTCCCAAGTCCAGATCGATGGGAAAGGCCCGCAGGCTGTCGGGTTTTCTTAAGGGATCCTGGATGCGGGTTGAGGAGGGGAGGGTCCGTCTGATGTGCCAGGAGCAGGTCCATCACCAGTTGGGGTCTTGATTGAATTGATTCCCAGGAGGAGTGTTGCGGGGAGATGCCAGGACGGCCCTGCTGCCAGCAGGTCTGCAGTACCTGCCCTGGATGTGGGAACATGGTCCCCCCACCCTGACCCCGGGCTTAGCTGCTCTGTCCCCTGAGACCCCAGGAGCCTGCTACACACACTGGAAGGGGTGGGCCTGGGCCAGTGCTCTGGCCACCACCCTGCCCCAGCACAGATGCGGAGGCCTGTCTCACGCTGGCCACCACCATCAGCACACACGGGCGTCCGCCTCAGCTCCGCCCCTCGCCAGCGGATGCGACCCCCGAGGAAGTCACGTGGCTTCTTT
The DNA here is from genome assembly GCF_963455315.2 of Globicephala melas. NCBI lineage: Eukaryota > Metazoa > Chordata > Mammalia > Artiodactyla > Delphinidae > Globicephala > Globicephala melas. The sequence continues at coordinate 101,955,130 of NC_083324.2, forward strand.
GAGCCGGAGTTTCTTCACCTCCCTTTGTGAGGATTAAACGAGTGGTAAATACACATTAAACCCTCCATATCCATGAGCTCCGTAGCCACAGACTCTACCACTTATGGATGGAAAAGACTTGGAAAAAATTCCAGAAAGTTCCGAAAAGCAAAACGTGAATTTCCCACAGACTGGCAAGTGTTTACACGGCATTTACATTGTATTTACAAGTGTTACAGGTCATCTAGGGATCATTTGAAGTATACGGGAGGATGTGCATATGCAAACGCTTCGCCATTTATTCCCCTGCAAACACTGCGGGGCGACTGTGTGCTGCTTGTCGTTTCGTGGACCCTCCATGGATTTTGTAACTTTTGTCATTAGCACTGATAGCACTTTTCTGGAACCTCAGGTTGAAAGCGGAGAAAACACGACACAAAATCTCTGAGGCCTCAGGGTGGTGATGTCCACCCCCGGCCCCGCAGCCTCCTTCCCTAACCTCTCAGACCACAGCTGGCACACCAAAGCAGAGCTGCACCGGGGACTCTGGACAGACGGAAGGACGGGCAGACAGAAGCACACGAGTGAGATTCCAGACCAGAGGATGGGAGGGCTCCGGGCAGACGTGGGGCAGCAAAGCCGGGCCCGCTGGACGGAGGCCGCTGCATGGCCCCGGGGGAGCGGCCGTCCTCAATGCCCTGGCCATCACCGTGCCCGTCACTGTGCCAACTGAGAACAGATCAAAGCCAGAGGGAAGCTGCTCGGTTTATAAAACACAGGGCTTGTTTGTGGTACTTTTCCTCTGGAGCCCGAGGCAGCGGTGTGGGTCCCCAGACCACCAAAACTGCGCAGGGCCTGAGCCTGCTCCGGGCTCACGTGTGCCCATCCCCGCGCCTCCTCTAGGGAGGATGCGGGGATGCTGGTGGCTCTGGCAGGCTGAGGGCGAGGAGGGCATGAGCTGGGCCTGACGGCCCCCCGCCCCCGGAGGGCAGAGGTCATTCCCAAATCGAGAGAGAACTGTGGGTGTGCGTGCTCTGCTCCCTCCTCGGGGCTGGCCGCGACCCTGACCGTTACCACAATTTCTCCGGGTCGTTGAGAGCACGACACTCGTGCCCTCGGCCCCGGACCCCAGAGGCTGTCAGAGGGAAGATGGGAGAAGAAGGCCGGGCACAGCCTCTCCTTTGCGTAGAACTGGGCGGGAGGGAGGTTTAGGGTTGTTGCCTGTTGAAATGGCTGCAGCCCTGTCCTCACAGCAAACTAAGCGTGGAAGTGCGTTTACAGGGCGATGCTGTGGCTGGAAGTTTAGGAACACGTTTTGTACCAGCACCGTCCGCAGCAAAACCCTGAATACTTCTCCATATCAAAATCTGCCTCTGAGGCCACCCTGGCCAGGGTCCCCCCAACTTCAGTCTGATCTCGGCCGTGGCTCCACCCCAATCCCGCCCTGCAGGCAACTGGCAGGACCGCAGCTCTCACTCTGCCGTCCAGGCGGGAAAACACAGTGAAGCCTCAGTAGATACCTGGCCACTGCCGTGGCTGTGACCCAGCCAGGGCCCGGTTCCTAACCCACCCCCCATCCTGAGCACGTGCCCCTCAGACAGGAGTCCAAGCGCAGCTTTGGGGGTTTCTCCCTCGACCTTGTGCAGGGAGACTTGGGGCTGTACGCTTGCTTTGCGCTTCTGAACCGCAGGGACCTGAAGTGGGAGAAGCGAGCGGGCCATCGGGGAAGGGCTGCCGACCCGTCGGCTTCATCGCCTCCATTAGGGTGAATTGCCGTAATCACTGCTTTACTCTCATAGTTGTGGCTGTTGTCTATAAGGATCTCCAAAGGCCCTGCGAGTTTTGCATGGCTGTTCACGTGGTGTTTGATTCTGTTTGCGTCTCACGTTGTTTGCTTCCTGCCCCTTAGGGCTTGATGGCATAGTTCGCTCAGGACCCTGCCCGTCTGCAGCTCTGGGGCTGGCACACAGAAGTGTGATGGTTTCAGCCTGTGACAGCATAAGGAAAGTAACCGTGTAGGTGCAGCAGGTCATGAAAATGCACAAAGACGCCGGAAACCTTGTCACTACCAAAGCAGCTAGCATTTCTTGAGACTTACTGTGAGTTTTAAGGACTTTACATAGTCTCATTTAACCTTCTCAACAATCCAGGGACGTAGAAATTATTACCACGCTTTTGCAGATGAAGAAACTGAGGCACCACGAAACAAAAGAGACTGCGGTCCCAGAGTTAGGAGGTGGCAGTGCTGGTGTACAAACCCAGGTGCACTTTGGCCCAGATGCATCCTGTTGACTCAGCCATGATGGTGACTAGGGGCTGAGCTCCTGTTTGGGAATTTTAAGCACATGAGGCAAGAGAAGAAACAAGCCGTATCTCTGACGGCCCTAAATGTGACCCACGTGGATGGTTCCACCATCAGAAGTCCTTCTTTTTAAAAAATTGTCATTATTATAAACACACTTTTTAACTATTACCTTTTCCTCTATCCTGCTTTTTCTCTTAGATTTTTACTTAGTACATAAAAAATATTAATGCAAATAAACTTAAAGAAAACAGTGATAGTTGGGCAGCCCCACCAAGCCAGACTACCTCACTTAACACACTCAGTTTCAAAAGGCCCCTCTTGAAATGCTCATGGATTACCCTGGGAATTATGACACCGGGATGTGTGGCCTCCATTCATTACCCAGTTATTTTATTTCCACTTTGCAGATTTCTGGGCCCCAAGAAAGTGGCATCTAGAAGGAGGTGAGGTTTGGTCTCACTGTCTTCTTCTCCAACTTTCCTTATTTCATTGATTTGCACACCGTCCTCTGTTGCCTAAGCTGGAAAGTTGGAAGTCAACCTCGACTTTGCTCCTCAAGGCTCCCACCTCCCCAGTCCAGACTGTGGCCAAGCTCTGTTTGCTCCATTGACTCACCTCAGTCAAACCATCTCTTCCTTTCCACATTTCCCCCTTTGCCCCAATCAGAGTCAGCTTTCTAGAATACAAATTTGCTCAAGTCACTCCTCCTCAGAATTTCTCAGAGGCTCCAAAGGTCTCCTGGGTGAAATCTAAACTCCTTATCATGGAACAGAAGGCTCTTCCTGCTCTGGTTATTGGTTATTCACTTACTCTTCCGTCCCTGCGTCCTGTGCTCTGGCCACGCCCAGCTCCGGGCAGGTTCCCCGCGGGTCTTTCTCTTTTACGCCTCTTTCACTCTCCTTATATTGTTCTGTCTAATGAGATTCTCTCCCCCCATTTCTCATCCCATCTACTTGCATTCATCAATTCATATTTTAAGGGCAATCAACCCTCACCTCTTGCAGAAAATCTTTCTTCTCGATCACCCACTTGGAAAGGGTGGGAAAAGCTGACCCTCTTTTTGGCCTTATTTTGCTCTGTGCGTGTTCACTCCTCATCTTCATCATTGTCACTGTTCATCACCATTGTCACAGCTCTCACCACTGACAGTCACTCTCCTGTCTTTGATTTCCCAAATATTTATTGAACACTTACTATGTTTTTGTTTTTTTTTTTTGCGGTACGCGGGCCTCTCACTGCTGTGGCCTCTCCCATTGCAGAGCACAGGCTCCGGACACACAGCCCCAGCGGCCATGGCTCATGGGCCCAGCCGCTCCGCGGCATGTGGGATCTTCCCGGACCGGGGCACGAACCCGCGTCCCCTGCATTGGCAGGCGGACTCTCAACCACTGCGCCACCAGGGAAGTCCCGCTAATACTGTTTTATCTCTTTTAATCCTCACAATCCTATGAGATCTAATCAATTATTATCCCCATTAAAATCATACAAGTTTATGAAGGTTAAATGATCCATCCAAACTCACACAGCTAGTAATCCAGTCTCATTTACTAAGAGCTTTACTCAGAATTTTAACCACTTGCTATCAAATTGTTTTAAGTTCTTGCCTTCTGGTTCATCGCCCATCTTTTAATTTCATCAATTCTCTTGTTATGTAGAGAATTTCAAATTTTCACGTAGTCCTACATATCAATCTTTTTTGTGAATATGCTTAGGAGCACTGTCCCTTCTAGGGATTAGATCAGAATTTAGCTTTATTGCTTTCTAGCTTTTTTATTGGTAATTTTCTGTATGTAATTCTGTAATCCATTTGAAATTTATTTTGGTGTATGGTGTGAGTTAGGAATAAATTTCTTTGCTAAATAATCCATTTTCCCTTCTGGTATTAAAATCCAACTTGTATCAGATGTGAAGCTGTCATATATATTGTGTATGAGTCTGATTTATGCTGTCTTCTGTTCGGTTGGTCTGTCATATATCCTCACCCCAACGTCATGCCGTCTCGGTCGCCGCGCCTCACACCGCGTGCTGCTGTCTGATGAGGCAGAGCTCTCTCTCTCTTCTCTGGCCCGAGTGCCCCTGCTCTTCTTCTTTAATCAGGGCTCATTCTGAGTGGATTTACCCCCAGGCTCTGGCGAGTCCCACTGTACCTTCCCTGCCTATCAACAAATTGCCTTGTATTCCGTTGGCCACTCAGAGTCCTTTGGGTGCTTTCTGAGACAGGTCGTGAGCCTCCCCATTCCCTGCAGGTAGAATTGAGGACGCATCTAGTTGAAGGTCTGACCGACCCTCCCTGGCAGTGTGGCCCCTGGGCCCCCCTGGGCGTCGGTCAGCAGAGGGGAGACTGCTGTGTGTGCCGTTTACAGCAGGGGATGGAGACGTTACAGACGCGTGGACCCTCGTGTGCGAGATGAGGGGACATGGGGGCCCCCGGCGCTTCAGGCTCCTCCCCGAACCGAACAAGAGGATTTGCATGTTGATTTCTCATCGTTACATGATACCATTTGTTCTTTCTGGATTTATACCCCAAGAAACAAATTTTGGACAGAAGCCAAGAAAGGAAGTCACAAGAGGAGGTAGATGAGAAGGGAGACGGGGTGTAAGCGAGAGGCGTCCTTTCTACCGTGCTCCTGGGTCACGGTGTGGTCCCAGGTGGACTGGCGGGGGCCTGGGGGGCGGGTGGGTGCTGGAGGAGCGGCGGGATCCCTGGGGCAGACCCGGGTCCTGCGTGGCCAGCGGCCGGTCGCCAGAGGCCGGGTCACCCTCTGGGCTCTGCGGTGCCTGCGGGCCCTGCTGCCTGCTGGCCCAGGAAACCTGGGGAAGAAGCCTCAGCCCGACTTTTCTCACCGTCCTGCTCTGCACCCTGTCAGCGACCAAGTGTGAGGACCTGTGGGCGCCCAGAGTCACCTGTTTGAATCTCTGAAAAGACCTGATTCTGGGACCAACGTGACAGGAAGCCTGGGTGAGAGTGCACTTCTGCTGTGGTTTGCGTTAAGTTCCCAGGACGTGGACCTCTACAGCCGAAGCCAGAGGACGGAAAAACTGAAGACGCTGAAGAGAAAATAAACCCAGCATTTGTCTCCTCGGTGTGGCAGCCTCGCTGACAACCTTTAGCTGTTAATTAGGCATTTACAAAAACCTGCTTATTTAAGCGCCCAAACGCTTGCAGACTGCCACATCACTGTACGTGTAAGACTGGAGAAGGCATGTTTTTCTCTTGACCAGTTTTGTCCTCCCGAGACTACGTCTGGCACAAGCAAATCATACTTCCCTGGTGTATTAGCAGGGGCTCCCCGCGTGCAGCTGTTCTCTGCTGGGAGCCAGGCTGGGTCCCAGCTCTCACTGACCTGCAAGGAACAGAGGCAGCTAACGATTGTCAGTGGCTGAGAAGATGCTGCTTTTTTGGCTGTCCTCCATGGCGTTCAGATTCGTATCTGAGCTCAACGTGCTTTGTGTGTTTTCCCTACATGCTGAGACAGGCCTGTTTTCCAAGACGAGCTTCGGGAGGGAGGGAAGCGTCTTGTTTGACATGCGGTCACCAGTGCATGGCAGTCTCTCCCGCAGCGGGGGCTCCCCCGGCAGGACGGCTCCCCCAGGTCCGTCCTGGTCCCAGGTCTTGGGAGCCTCCTCTGCTGACTCTTGCCCTCCTCCAACCTTGAACCTGCCCTTTAACTCAAACAGAGACACCGTTTCCCCCACTTTTGATGTCTTATCTGAGTCCCTGGCAGAAAGTCTAGCTTATAATTTTTAAATTAAATGCCTTAATTATTCGAAGAGGTGGTGACAACAGTTCTCTGAGCTCCTCTGGTTCATCATGTGCTCCAGGAAGGGTTTAGGTCCAGATTTCAATCAGGTCACAGCATGACCCTGGGATCTGTGATCATCTCATTATTCACAAGAACAGAGGGATTCGCTCTGGTCACAAACACACCAGGGTCTTTCCGTGCTGGACCCCTGGACTGGAGTTTCTCACCAGCAGGTTGAAACTTGACAGCTTCACGAGAACTTGTTTCTCACCTTGCAAGAGATTCTCTTCCTCTCTGGCAGCCCTCAGTATTTTGGCTCACTTGGGCAAATAATTTAGAGTATTGAGGGATGCTGGCCGGCAGGGGATTTGCCAACACTTAGTCAAAAGGGAGCTACCTGTGTGACTGAGGGCCAGCCTGAAAAGCCAGCTTCACCTGCCCTCAGAGGGCACCTGACACCTTCCCTCCAGGAGTCCCTGGTCTGAGGCATTGCCTCCAGGGTGTAACATGATGTAACTGTCTCACCAAAGAGCTCACTCACTCTTCACACTCTGTCTTAGCTCTGTTGACAGTGGCGTCCTGTGGGGCAGAGAAAGTTTGATGGGGGAGGGGCCATAGAATTAAGCCTGAGACACTCAGTGGAAGAGTCAGCCCCAACAGTAAGGCGAGGTCCAGGGTGGTCCTGGAGCAGACGGGGGAGGGGAGCAGAGGAAAAACTCATCTCAGGCAGATTTATGGCATGCATTAGTATGGGTGGCTGAGATTTCCAAAAGGCTGAAAGCATTTCTTTAAATACAGGAATTTTATAACGCCGACTGCTTTCGATGGTCATGTACTACACAGCTTCTTGCCCCCTGGTTTAATCCTGCTGAGTTTCCGGGGGGAATATTCCCCTCATCACATGTCACAGTTATCCTGGGTAGTTTCTGCTTGTGGTTCCAAATAATGACCAATTGTGCCCCATTCTCAAAAGCATACTTGTTTGGACAGCAAATGGTGCGATCATTCTAGATAATGCAAGCAGATATTGCTATGTCCCTCTCATGTGTCAAAGAGCTACCTCAAGCTTTGAGGCATTCTGCTCCCAAGTTTAGGGCTGCTTTTTGTATCTTCCATGTGGCTCTTGTATTCTTATCCTTTTCTCTACCTTCTTGAATGTATGGAACGTAGTTACCACTGTCTTAGTGTCTTTGTCTACTATGTATTTCGTCTGTATTATCTCTGGCTCTGATTATGTTGATAGATTTCACCCTCCCCCTCATTATGGAATGTATTTTCTTGCCACTTGCATGTCTGATGAGTTTTGAGTGGATGGCAGACGTTGCATTTTTTTATCTTGTGGGGTGTTGGGTAGTTTTGTATATTCCTTTAAATACGCTTGGGCCTTGTTCTGGGACCCAGTAAGTTACTTGGAAACAGTCAGTCCTTTTGCAGCTTGCTTTCAAGCTCTGTTGGGAGGCACCAGAGCCACCTTGGTTTCCGGGATATTCTTGCCTTCCGAGCACACCCAACGCACTGCGTGTTGCAAGGCTTTTTCAGTCTGGTTGTAGGAAGGTCGACGCTCCCTTGCCCTGTGCAAGCTCGGGGATCCTTTGGCCGTCATCCGGATGCTCTCCCTCCCACTTCCCTCCCTCGCTCAGGGTCAGTCCTCCAGGAGAGGAGAGGGGCACTGCCCTCCGATCACTGGAGCGTGCCCTCTGGGAGGGTCTCTCTCTCCTGTGAAGCTCTCTCTTCTCTTTTACTCTCCTCGGCGAGCTTGGCCACCTCGACATCCCTGAGTCTTCAGCCACGTCAGCTCGACTTGGGGAGACTGGCAGGCTTTGTTCAGGCGCCTGCTTCCTGCACTGTTACTTCTCTGGAGCACACTGGAGCCCCCCAGGGCTCACTCGTTTGTTTCTCTTCTCTCAGGAATCACTCTCTTGTGCTACCTGCTGTCAGTGTCTGAAAAGCATATCTTCCTTTTTGTTGCTGTTGTTTAAGGCAGGAGGGCGACTGTGATCCCTGTTAGTCCATCCCACCCAGGAGCGTATATCCTGAGTCCTGGGCTGTGTTCGCTCCTGTGTCTTTAGTACTGATGCATCCTCTCCTCCAGGTTCAGTGTGAATGCATCTTTTCTCTCTGCTCTGCAGGTGCTGCTCTCGTGTTTCCCATCTTGTGTTCTTGTCTCCCTTATTTAGTTCTTCTCTTGCTTTCCTTTCACTCTTCTCAGCATTTGCACCAGGAGGCTGGTCTTCTTCAGACCTCACCATCTATGGGATCAGACCAGAACTTTCTTCTCAAGATGGACCGACTCTGCTGGCCGTGCGTTGGCTCTGACCTTCCCGTTGCCTACACTGTTTGCCTGCCTCTGCGGGTGCACAGAGCTCCACTGCTGCAACTTCCCCCGCAGACATGCGGTCTTCCTCCCTCCCTTCCTATCTATCAGCAATCATCTGTGTAGTTATCTATTCATCTATCACCTACTTTTCTACTTATCGTCTATCATCTATTTATTATCTATCTATCTTTCCTCCATCTACCTGTCTTTCTATCTATTTTAGACCATTTGAAATAACAATGTAGGAATGACAAGGGTCCAAAATGGAGAGATAAGAAGATGGCAGATCATGAAGGCTCTTGCATGGCCTGTGAACACTCGGATTTTATACAGAAGTGTCTGGAGAAAACGTTAAAGCTTTTTAACGTTGAAGTAATAGGACCGGATTCAGTCTCACGAAGGCCCCTCCGGATGCCGTGTGGAGAGTGGATTCTGTTGGAACAACATTGCAGGGAGGATGACGGGGAGACTTGGCTTATTTCAGGTGAGGAATAAAGATGAACTAAGAGTGGTCCTGGAAACGGAGAGAAATCAGGAAGTATCCAAAGATGGACCCGGCGGAACTAGGGGCTGATTGGATTTGGAGGGAGGCAGAGAGATGTATGAAAGATGACCCTTGTGTCTCCAGCTCCCAGGGCTGTGAGAGGACCTTAACGTTGGCGGTGGGGGGGGGGGCACCCAAGTGAGAACGTATTTGGACATTTGGACGTTTACATGGTGATGAGCTTGACTTTGGATCTACTGAACTTGAACTGTTTGACACATATAATGGGAGTTGTTTGGAAGCTAACTTAGCACAGGCTTTGCAGCTCAGTAGAGACATTTGGGAGAGAAGTGGGTGCCTTCAGTTCATGAATGATGGGTCTAGATGATGGTGGGGACCCTGGAGTGGAGGTGAGTCACGCCGATGGGACAGAATCGCACGGGCAGCTCCCACAGAAGTACTTTCCACGTCTACACTCCAGTATCTTCTATCTCCAAAGACTTACAAAAACAAGATTTCTGTCATTGTCTCTCTTTGGCATTCCACCTGACATCTAGGAGAAAATCTAACAAGGGACTAAACAGATTTCACATTTACACTTGCCACTTTCACACCCACATTTTCTCTCAGCTGAGGAGAAAGAAGCGTGTACAAACCACAGCCCTGCGTGAGGCTGCACGAGGCTTTAAACCGCATGTAGGGAAACTTCTCCCCCGGTGGACAGGGCTGCGCCACACACTGGGCCCTCCGTCACGTTTTGGAATGTTTTTACTTCCGACCCCATGACACCAAATTTCTTCGTGACACAGAGCGTCCTGTGATTTCCCGACACGGTAGGTATTTGAGTTTCTTGACCTATAATCTCATACTGGCCTGTCTTTCCCGATTGGCCGGGCTTTATCTTATGCATTGTTTTCTTAGTTATCAACTCATGTCAAGGTGGGCTTTTTAGAACTTTGCCCAGTTTCTCAGTGCGGTGCTAGCATATGACCTTTGACTTCAGACAGGCCTTGTTTGGAGGCCAGCTCCGTGTTCACAGGCAAACTCTTGAAATTCTCTGAGACGGAGCTTCTGCTAAAAGCTGAGGGTGCTAATCGGTTGCCATGGCTTTTTGCAAAGACTAAAGTTTACACACACGTGAAGTGCTTTACACGGCCACGTGTGCTCCGAGCTTTCTGAGTGACCTGTCCAGGCCTCACCAGCACTTGGTGAGAACTTGTGCTTTGCACAGGCCCCTGGGGTGGCGGGGGGGGGGGGGGAAGGGGGAAGGGCACATTCAAAGATGAAAAAACATGATTGGCATCCTCAGAGAATTAGCCCTAAAGTTTAATCATCATTCCGTACTTCGCGTTTGCTGCGGTACCCACGCCCTTCCTCCATCCAGGGGAAATGTTGTTAAAGTTTTTTCCAATCTTCTCGGGCCTCTGGGAGACTTCTGGTCTGTGGGGACGGGCTTCCTCTCTCCACGTTGCCATCTGGAGTTCTTTGTTCAGGTCTTGGTCAGGAAAAAACCAACACACGAACTTAGGAAAATAACATTTGGCAGGAACTTGGCAACCATAACACCCTTGTTGCCAGATTCCTTGTTCACAGCGTGGGTGGTTCAGATGGTACTTAATTAAATGCATTTTCCTCTAAATTCTCCACAGCATGCTTATTTTTGCTGGTGGCTAATGACTGTACCATCTCTAAGGCAACCAAACTTCACAGCCCGCCGAAGAGGGAACTCGCCATGTGAATACCACGTTCCTTTGTTAGTGCCCAGCCCCACTAGTCACCCCTCTCCAGTGAGGACGGACTCAGCTCTCGTTTTTCCCACTCAGTGCTTTGTCATTCCGCACCTTCCTCCCACCTGACACACCGACACACCTGCGTCGTAAAAATGATACCTACTATTTGGGGGCCAAGTACAACTCATGCACTGTACTCAGAACTTCAGATTCTTGATCTAATTTAATCTTCCCAACTCTTTGAGGTGGGTATTCATATTCCCATTTAGAAGACGGAGAAAACAAGGCTCAGAGAGGCTCAGTGCTTTGGTCATTCGGCTGGGAAGTGGTTAACGTGGAGAGTCGTCCAGAAGCTCGTGATCGTTCCCTCACGCCCTGTGGACTTTATTAAGGAAAGGTTATCAGACGGTCTCCACATACCCCTCAACGGGCAATGCATCTCCAGAAAATGATTTACGCCTTTATTCAGGGCCACACCTCACTCCTGAGCTTTCTGTGTCCAGAGCAGGAAATTAGGAAGGTCATGTAGAGACAGGGGGCAAGGCACTGCTGCCCCCCTCAGTGGCTAGGTGGTACCAGGTGAAGTAGTTAAATTCATTTTTCTCATGTTTTTGAATCACCACAGAAGTTTACTTACATAGGGACATAGTTTCTTAGGCATAGCATTTTATATATTTAAATACAGAGGTAGAAGTTGGCTGGCGGTTGTAAACTGGACCAAGAACAGGAGAGGAATTGGTTGGTTGCCCTTAAAAATAACTCGTGGTTTCCCATCTCATCTGTTTCCTTGTAGGTCTGTAGGCTGGTGGGAAGGAGCGTGGATGTTAGCAGAGGACTGTGTGGCACAAATAGTGCTTTTAATGCATATTTACAGCTTTGTCTGCTATGTTACACATGGATAGATTTAACTAAATACCTTATTTGGCCTTCACTTAAAAGATATTTTTCTACGTCTGGAAGTTGGCAACCATTTTCTTTCCGCGTTTTAAAGATGTTATTTCACCATCTTATGGATTCCTTTTTTTTTAAGTCAGTTGTAAGTACAAGTTTTGCTGCCTTGCACGTTGCTCTCACCCCTGGCTGTTTTGAAGATTCTTTTTGGTTTTGGTTTTCGACATGTTGACCTGTGATGTTTTTAGCCCAATGTAACTCAGATGGATCTAAGGGTGTTTCTCTCCTGTTGTATTTATCCTGCTTCAATTTTGTAGAGCTTCTTAAATCTGTGGGTTCATGTTTGGACCATTTTGGGAAACTTCTTGGCCAATTCGTCTTCAAATATTGCTCCTGCTCCTTTTCTCTGTCCCTTCCCCTGGAACTCCAATTACATGTATGTTACACCTTCCCACAGTGTCATGTGTTCCTTACGCTCTCATATATATTTTCCATCATTTTTTTCTCTTTGGTCAGTCTTTCTATGAACCTGTTTCCACTCATTCTCTCCACTGCTCTGCTGAGTTCCCTGTTGAGCACATCTCTGCATTCTTCACTGTGGTAATTACATATTTCATTTCTAGCATTTTAAAAATATCAGTTCTGTGCCTTTGCCACCTATTCTCTTAGCTATTAACCAGAGCTATTTAAACATTCTGTCTGATAACAGCAACACCTAGCTCACCCAAGGGGCTGTTCCTATTGTCTACACTTTTCTCCTAGTTTTCATTTATTTGGCCCTATTTACTAGCACTCCTGATAATTTATGATTGGATGCTAGATATTGTGGATAAAAATTGTACAGTCTCTGAATGATATTATCTTTATCTTTCATGGGATTTACTTTCCTTCTAACAGGGAGTTCTATGGGCTCAGATCACCCTGGTCCCATCAGGGACTGAGACAGTCCAGGTTCCTGTGGACAGCACCATTCCTAGTCTCCCCTTGCCTCCAGGTCCCAGCCCTCAGGGGTCTCTCTTTTCTCTCTAGTACCATGAGTTTTATGGAAGCTCTGCTCAGTTTTGTGGCCTCTTAGCTGACATTCTCCCGTTGGTTCCTTGGACTCTGATTGGACACAGGTTAGGAACTGGCAAAGGCCTCGAGGTGAAGCGCACTGCAGGACGCTGTGCTCACTTCCCCGTGGTTTCCATTTCTCCAAATTCTTGGCTTCTCCAGTGCTGCTGCCTTGGGAACCCAGGACTCTGATCTAACACCCTGTGAATGTGCTGAGTCTCTGCTTTCTCCACTTAGGATACAGCAGATGCTTCGATAGGAAAAGCAAGGAAGAATGTGGTGCTCTGCTGTGTTTTCCTCTTCTCTGAGCTCTTGGTCTCTCAAGTCCTGGCTGACTCAGTTGCTGTCCATTGTCTTTCAACAACTTGTTTTGCACTTTGTCCAGATTTTCTACTTGTTCTCAGCAAGATGGTTGGATTGACACAGGCTCCTCCACTAGAGCCAGAAGTGGAAGTCCTATAGCAAAAATTTTGAAGTAGAAGTTTCATTTCTTTTCTCTGGTCTCATTTAACCCACTCAGATAACGAAATACATGTTACCTGGGTCATCGCACTGAAATTAGAATGAGAAGATTGGGTTCCCAGAATCCACAGGGAAGTGTTCTGTGAGGATGGTTCTTCTCACCCCAACTCCCCATCTGCGATATGGATACACAATACTCTCCTGTCTGTCTAACTGTCAAGGCTACTGAAATTACTTAAAGGAAGCAGAGGGAATTTTTTCTGAAAAAAGATTTTCTTGGTAATCTTCCTCACTCTAAGTAGTCCTGTGTGGGAACAGAGAAATGAATTCCTAAGTAAAATCCTGCTTCAACAACTAACAGCAATCCTTCTGTGTCGTGCCTTTGTTCACCATCCATCCTCCCATCAAAGGAAACCGAGGAGGGGCGTGAGCAGATGTTAACTCCACGTGAAGCTGCAGTCCGAGCCCAACCTGTTAATATCCTGTAACATCCTTACGGGCCATGGTTTGCACAGTGTTTGGAGTGGATTTCGATGTTTTCTAAGAGGAAAGAGAAGTGCATTTTGTTCCCAGCGGAGACTCTGACCTACATCGTGTGTGTCCATTCAGCCACCAGCAGGAGTTAGGAGAGTAGGTCTGTGCCTGTTGGCTTGAGCACAGCTGAGCACACACACAGGTGAGTGGTCAGTGTGTACAATCCTGGTCATCTTAGTAAGCCGAAACTGAGTCAACATTTTTCTACGTTAACCTAATCTAAAAATAACACTTTCATCTCTTATTAATAAGCTAGATATTATCCAGTGTTTTGCTGTGGGTTCAGGGCCTCAGAATAGATCATGCTTTGATGATAGGGAGCTTCAAGTTATCTGACTCATTCGGGATGGGGCTGGCACAGAGCTGTGGTCTGTCCTGGGTCTTGGCTGGGGCAGGGCTCATCGAATCATTGGTCCTGTTCATATCACACAGGAGGAGCTACAGAAATTCTTGTATTCCATCTGGCAAGAAGCACCCTGTGGTTGGAGCAGGGGAGGGAAAAACCATTTTAAAATATTTTTTCTTTCTTCTAGTCCCACTAGGAGATTTTGTCCCATTGTTAATCCAAGTCATCAGCTAGAAGGAAAGCCAGGACGTCCTGGGGATTAACCCAGGGCGGCCATGCCGCGTGGGCCTCCTCTCATCGTGAAATCTGGCCATGCCGCGTGGGCCTGCTCTCATCGTGAAATCTCTGCAGTTTGAGGATCAGGCCCTTCTCTCTTGATGAGGTCTCACAGGCCTTTCATTTCTTTTGCATTTCAAGAGACTCTCGGAGGACCCGAGCTACTGTCATTCTGTTTTGAAATTGCATAGGTAAGAAGGAAAGAGGAGGAAGCGGCCCCTACAGAGGCCCAGCACGGCCTCAGGGAAGCGAGGGTGCTGTGAAGGATGTGAGGCCTCCAGGGACCGGTGCCCCCGTCATCCGCTCAGCGGCAGGGCCGGCAGTTCCCGGACCAGGACTCACACATGTGCCGGAAGCTGCCCTGGGCCTCCCTCTCTGCTGACGCGCAGCACCCTGTTCCTAAGTCAGTCTTTACTCACCTGCCTGGGCGCCAGGGAGGGTTCTCCATCCCAGGGATGCATACACAGCAGAGCTGTCTTCCTTCTGCATCGTGTTTCTGCCCCCGATATCCGTGCATCCGTGGACCCTGCCCACCGCCTGCCCCATGCTTCTCTGCTGCGCGGGTCCCTGTCTACACGCAGCGCAAACAGTCCAGTCCGTCACTGTACTGAGAACTCCTGTGAGCAGGCCTCTTGTTCCGGGCTTTCTTCTGGGTCACCTTTGGGCCAGTCAGCACGGCCAGGGCAGCAAGGTGGTCTGTGTATCGTCGTCTGCGCAGGAGACGACTCTCGCCAGGAGGCCCTGAGTGTGGCAGGTGCAGGTGTCCTTCAGAAAGGGGCTGTCTACACCTTCTGTGGCTGGTCCAGGGTGATGAGTCTGCCCGCCCAGGCGCTGTGGAGCCGTACTCGTGTTTCTAGATGGAACCATTCGACTCACTTCTCTGAGCCTCACAGTGAAATGAAAAATCTTGTCCAAGTCTGGACGGCCCTCCTGTGCCAGCAGCATGGGCTAGAGTGGTCAGGGGACTCTGCTGGCCCAGAAGAGGAGGCAGAGAGCCGTCGGGCCCCAGCGTGGACAGGAGTCGAGATGGCCTTCCCGTGGGGACAAGTGAACGCATCCGGGTGACACGGAGGCGATGAGGTTGTGGGCAGGCCAAGCGAAACACGGGGCGCCGTGCAGGTTGGCGGTTCCTTGGAGCAGGCTGTGCTCTGCCGGCATTGGGGGCCGGGGAACGCTTCCTGGCGGGCGGCCCTGGGTGCTGCGGGACGTCTAGGTTGCCCCCGGCCTCTGCTCACTAGACGCAGTAGCAACCCTGCCCCCAGCCGCAAGTTGTGAGAACAAAACTGTCCCCTGAGGCCATGGGCACTCTCAGTTGAGAACCCCTGCCTGGAGGGGAGCAGTCTGTGCGTGAGAAGCGAGAATTCTGTGCTTTGACACTGTGCATCAATCAGATTCAACCCCAGACTCTTGTAAACATTCAACGGACAAACAGAAGGACGATTAGAAAGCCCCCATCCCTCCTCCCGCATCAAGTTCACCATGATTCTCCACGTCGGTCCTGAGTAAATGTTGTCAGCTTAGACGGGATGGACAACGAATGCCTTGCTCTTTGGGGGACAGTTCCCCAGCTTTGCTTCCCACTCACGCTTTTAAATTTGTCTGATCTCTTTCGGGCGAATCTTGTGTATTTGCCAGTAACCCGGGTGCACCTGGTGAATTAGTGGTGGCGCACTTAAGGCCCTGACAATATTGTCTAACACGTCTGGGAACCTCTGGTCAATGGGATTTCAGGAAAACGTTAAACAGATTCCTACTGTTTTACTGACCAAAGTGAAACAAAATTAGGGAAGAAAATCTGCTAGGAGGAATCTCTGTAGCTCGAGGAAGCAGCCTTGACCCGACTGAGCATGAAGAAACCCCGTCACCATGTGGACCCCGGAAGATCTGAGTTGGAAGCAAACCCGGGAAAATGGATTCTGGACTCCTGATGGGGGCAGAGGCTGAGGCAGGAGGGGGCTGGGTTAGGAGGGACCCTGAGCCCTGGGGACTGGGGGGAGGCCTCCAAGCGGCTGGGTATGGGTGAGGGAGCCTGGAACAGAGGTTGCTACAGGCCAGGCCCTCCCCCTCCCCCGCCCGGAGAGCGGGGGCTGGGGTGGGGGGGAGACCGGAGTCTCCTTTCCTCCACCGACCGCTGCCCTGAATTCGCAAAGTGAGACCCAGAGGCTTGCGCGCAGCCTGAGAGCAGCCGGGCGTGGCCCCCGCCTCGTCCTCAGTGCCGGGGGCGGAGCCTGACCCCGAGGGGGCGGCAGAGGTGCCGGGCTGAACCAAGAGGCCTTGGGTCCCAGCAGGAGCCCCGTGCCCTCCCCACAAGAGTACACAGCCTTCCCCGCCCTGCAGTCCAGCCAAAGCAGCGACATGACGGACCGCTTTTCCCATTAGACGTGATTTATTGATCCCAGCGCAGCCTTTGATCTGATGGCGACGGGAGAGGAGAGAGAGGAGGGTGCCTAGGGCCGGGCAGCAGGGGGACGCCAGGGACCGGCTGGGGCGGGGGGACCGGAGGCCGAGGTCGAAGACACGGCCTGATCACGGCCCGCTCGTGGGCCGGGGCGACTCGGGGAGCTGGCCTCGCCCCTGGACAGCAGAGCTTCTCGTGGGCTCGTTGAAAACTCTGAACCTCTGTATTCGGCACTTTGGGGCATCTCGCCGTCTCCAGGTCGGGACGCTCTTCCAGGTCGCCCGCAGGTGATCTTGAGTGATGGCCCCTCTCGGTGGGTCCACTGTCCTGGCGGGGAACCCCAGGAGCTGGCTGTTCCGGGCAGCGTTGCTTTTGTTTGATTAACAGAGACTTGGACCTTGTTGTTCTTACTGCCTCTGCCTCAGAGGCTTCAATCAAAGGCCATTTGAAAACACTGCCGGCCAATTAGCTGATGATGCTAAAGGGTGACTGTCTCCTGGTGCCTGAAACCTGTCCCCTGAGATGCAAACATGCCACACAGGGGCTTGAATTGTCAAGGAAGTTGAAAAGTGTACAAATCACTTGCTGGGCAAGGCTCCCTGTCGACAAGCACAGAGGAACCCGCAGGCTGCAGGGGCACATCTGTCGCCCAGGGCTGGGGCCCGACGGGGATGAGTCATGGGCATCTGGTCGCTCGTGGGTGTGGAGACGGGGCTCGGGCATCTCTGCTGTGTTCATGGAAAACACTTAAAAATCCTTGAATTGGGACTTCAATTCAAGAAAGATAAGGCAGGTTTCAAATGCATGTTTGGTTCCCTTTTTATATGTGCTCCCTTTTTATATATTTTTATATGTGCTCATGATTTATGAATAGACCCTCCTTTCCTTTAGACAACAGCATCTCTTGAGCTCCAAACGTGTGTCAGAATCCTCCGAGCAGGGGCTTGCAGCCAGGATTGGAAACAAGGGGGAGATAATTACAGAGCAGCATCAAAGGTGCGGTGACAGGTGATGCTGTAAATTACACCCTGGCCCTTAGCGGGGAGGGTGGGGTGGGGAGTGAGGAGGGCTTCGTGCAGAGACTTCAAGGAACAGAAGGACGGGAGTAGGCACGTGCATATGACCGTGTCAGGGTCCTGGGCTCGCGGTCACCTGGGCCTGTTCACCTGCACTCAGGCAGCTACGCTCCTCCGACCGCCAGCACAGCAGACGGTGTCCTCCGTCTGGTCTACAGGACACATCGTTCCCCTCGCCCTATTCTTGATGATAAGATTATCCAGCGTTGATATCAACTGTCTTCAGCGTCAGCTGCTACCTGGCTTGGTCCCTGGCATCTGGGTAACTGTCTGCATTTGTGCAATAAACCGATTGGCTTGAGGTCTTACAGTTGACACGTGTAGGGATTTAGACAGAAGTTGAATGGGTTCACCTTGAACTACCAGCAAAAGAAAGGATTTGGTAATTAAATTAAGTTAACAAAAAATACAGGCATTTGCTTATGACTTTTAAAGAGAACTAATTGCCTTAAGGCCCCGTTAAGTATCCATTTACTTTCAAAATAATAAAAATATTATTTCACACGTTTTCTTAAATAGCTAGACATAAGTATCAAAGTCTAGTTCTATTATTTAAAGTTCAAATGGAAATTATTGTTAAAAGTCTATAAATAAGATTTTTACCAAATCACATCAAATAGTGTAAGTTAGGGTCGTTTAAACCTTTTTTTAAAAAAATTAATTAATTAATTTATTTTTGCTGTGTTGGGTCTTCGTTTCTGTGCGAGGGCTTTCACTAGTTGCAGCGAGCGGGGGCCACTCTTCACCGCGGTGCGCGGGCCTCTCACTGTCGCGGCCTCTCTTGTTGCAGAGCACAGGCTCCAGACGCGCAGGCTCAGTAGTTGTGGCTCACGGGCTTAGTTGCTCCGCGGCATGTGGGATCTTCCCGGACCAGGGCTCGAACCCGTGTCCCCTGCATTGGCAGGCAGATTCTCAGCCACTGCGCCACCAGGGAAGCCCCATTTTAACCTTTTATTGCGTTATTAATATCAACAGAATGGCTCAGACCAAGGTCTTGAGTTGGTTGATGTAAACATTCCAAAGACGTGAACCCCTTTGAGAATCGGATGAAAGACAGAGACTTCTCAGAAAAATGCAAACGCACAGACAGCTCAGCAGACTGGTTTAAAGAATTTCTGACCCATGAGATGTCTGATTTTCTAGCTTGCGCGTGGGCACCGGGGTGCCAGGCTGGCACTGTCCCCGCGTGAGGCCCGTCCCTCTGGCGGCTCGTCCCCACCTCGGCAGTGCACACCGGGGTCTGAGGACCTCGGGGTGCCCTCTGGCTTCATTTGTTCATACCCTACCCCGCCTACTGCAGAACGGATCAGGGTCCCGTAATAAAGGCACAGACGCAGTAGGGAGAAACCGTGCTAGCGTGGATGACGACCCGAAAGTCGGATTGTGAGGTGGGAGGGATTTCTCCTCATGGACAGACAGACAGACTCACATCCCAGCTGACGGGGCTGTGGCTCGTGGGCCCCCGAGCCTGAGGCAGGCGGCAAGATGCTAAGGGAAACCAGAGCTCTTTCATCCTGAACTTACACCTGCTTTCTCCTCCGGGAGGTGACCGTAAACCCAAAGGGGCAGGACCCGTAGGAACCCACGAGAGGCTTCCAACCCCGCATAACAAGCGACGTGTTGCCATGACAGTAACTGAGTTGTTTCGGGCGCGGAATCTGATGGCGTTTTGCGATACGAAGAAATGTGGGCTGAGTCATAGGACGTTGGGATGGATTATGGCTGCGGGGTAGCGTGAGGTATGAGAACGTGAAGCTGCAGGCTGGGCCTCTGGACGCAGAGGGACCCGGAGCCCCGAGCGCTGGGCACCAGCCTCGAAGGGTCCCCACTCAGCTCCTTGCTGTTTCTGGTCCCCACCCTGGCTCCCTTGGCTCGTCAACGCCGTCCCCGAGGGCTCGGCGTTGCTCTGGTTTCTGCCTTGCTCTGACTCTGGGACAACCTCTGACCTTTCCGACCTCGGTTTCAGCCTCCGTGGGGGAGGGGCTCTTACTAGACAAGTCGCCTGCCTTCCCTCGGGTCTACTTGGCGACTCCATGAGGGATGCTCCCCAACCCTTCCTCGTGTCTTTGCTCCATCCGGCCGGTTCACCCCCTCCTCGTTCCCGGGCCGCTGATCTGTTGCGGGGTTTCTGCTGTGCTCTCCAGGAACCAGTCCCCAAGCAGGAGGAGCGAAGCCTGAGCCTCTTCCCTTAAGCCCCAGGTGACATGCACGTCTGAAGCCCATTCGCCCGAATACTTTCTGAACACGTGGTTCTTCATCCCTCAGCCTTCCTTTTGGAAAATCATCTTAAACTTTATTAAATTCTTAACTCTTAAGAGCATACAATGAGCTTGTTTGAGTGTAAAACCTTAACGAGGCCCCTGAGGGGCTGGGGAGCGGGTGTTTCTCTTTGCCCGGGCACCGTGGAAACCCTAGGACTGGTGAAGTCTCTCAAATGCAAACACTCTCCACCTGTTTCGCCCAAAGTTTAATTTTTCCAAAGTTTGGCCCTGAACACAGAGACCCTAAAAGAGGAGGCGACCCAGCAAAATAGAAGTGTCGCCTCCCAGGTCTGACTTCGTAACAGGCTTTCTATCTTACAGTGAATGCCTGGCACTCACTTTTCCTCAAGCTGTTCTTTTCAGCTAAACAGGGGGCGTCAGCACGGGGGGCTGATTGCGCCTCCTCATTTTTTCACCTGAGGCTCAGCATCTCCAGTGTGTGGAGCGCGTGACGGATGCTGCTTCACTTTTCCTTTGCTCTTGGCCGTTCTTTGCTAATATTCAAGGGCCTCTGGCAACAGACGTCCTCCAGGGGAGGAAAATGATGATTCTGGTGTCTGCAGAACAACAAGGATTTATCACAGTCAACGCTGGAAAAGCCAGCAGCTTCACAGCCACCCCTCCAAACTAACTTCACTTGCTGAGCACAGAGAGAGCAAGTGTGTTCAGAGAAGGCAGTGATACTGACATTTACCTGGAACCTGTCACCTCTGCGGTATTCCTCCCCACATCCTCGCTAGAGGAACTACAAAAAGTGAAGGGGACGAAGAAACCCAGGTCCTTACTTTTCTGGCCTCCCTTGTAACCAGGGATGACGTACTGGTCGCAGTGACAGATCATAAGCCCAAAGCTACTGTGGATCTCTAGGAACGCTGCTTCTTTCCTGGTAAAAGGGGGCAGATGTGGTCTTTTGGTCCTGCCTTGAATGTGAATGTGACGGTTGGAGCTGCAGCAACTGTCTTGCAACCATGAGGGAGAGGGTAAAAGAGGTGCAGAGATGTGAGTCCTGGCAGTGCTCAGCGACTGTACCCACACTAGCAGCTGCTTACACTGAAGCTTATAATGTTGAAAATTGAGCCCTTCTTTTAAAGCTATGGTTCATGTTTCTGTGCAGCTAAGTGCTTTCCTAACTGAGAATCTCTCAAATATTTTTGTTGCAAGTGAATTGAATCAAGGCCCACTCTCTGCTCTTCCTCCTCTTGCAGACCCAAACGCATACTTCTATCCATTTGTTTCAAACAGTATTTCTGGAAATCTGTGTGTGTGTGTCGAAGCCCACCCGGGTTCACATGGGTTAGAACGTGCCTGGTTGGAGGGTTGGCGGGGTCACCGCCCTCAGAGCCTGCAGAGGAGCTGCAGCTGAGAGTGGCCAGGGCTGGCAAGGAAGGCCGGTCACGGAGGGGCTGGTGTGCAGGAAAGGGCTCAGCTCGGGGCCTGCCCCGAGCTTCCTGCCCAGCCTCGCCCTCCCCGCGCCCTGCCTGCTCTTGTGCGGATTAGCGTGAGGGCTGCCCATTTAACCGTCAGAGTCTGACATGGTCAGACTTGAAAATCATGACTTTTTCCTTGTTCCAGACGTGAACAAATCAACCTTGATCCTCCACGGCCACTCCCTCGCTAAATTAGCAGAGTTTACATAACCCACAGTCGGCAGTTTACGCTGGGCGCCACTCAACCCGATTACGTGGCCCACATCCCTCCAGGTGGAATTTTCCTTCTGTTTGTTAGTGTGTGAAGGCAGAAGCTGTGACTGTTTCTTCTGCAGGACATTTTCAGCAGTGAGCCAGTGGTAAACCTTGCTTTGAAAGGGCTGTCACGGGGCCAGCATCCCCCTCGAATTATCCCATTTAATTGTTGTAAGGTTCCCTGGGGGTGGGTCCTATTATTTTTCCCCCTGATAGATGAGGAAAAAAGGGCTGCAAAGTGTTGGCGTTCGGGGTCTGTGCCCTAAACAGTGTCTGTGTGGCAGCATCTCCAGAGAGAGGTGGGCCATAGCCCAGACCCCACCGCGTCCGGGTTTTTGAGAGATTCTGGCTCAGGGCAGGAGCACGTGGTCACTGATGAGGGAACTTGGCTTTAGGATGGTGGAACCACTGAATTTTCAACATGGTGGTTGGGAGGCAAAGGGTCATGACCTTCAGGATTCACTTTTTCCAGTTTTCTCCACTGGAGAGAGAAGAGTGTGATCTAGCCAGGGTAAGCAGCCACCGTGGTCCAGCTCTCCCGGCTCCCGTCAGCACAGGTGGTACCAGGGGCTGAGTGTCTGTTTGCTGTGGTGTCTGTTTTCCCCCAGCACCACTCCTGGTCCCGGTGGCTGAGGTTCTCACGGTGTCCTGGTAGCTGGGCCCCTTTCACTGTTGCTCTGATGGCATCAAAGCAGTGGTGGGCGAAGTGCTGGCTCTGGCCGTGTTTCTCCACACGCCCTGTGAAAAGCAAGTGAGCAGCAGTGTGACGGTGTCTCGTCTTGACCCTGGAGAACAGGTCCTGGGCACATTTGGGAGAGGGAGTGGGGCCCCCCCAGGCTCTCCCGGCTGCCCGTCAGCCCCAGGAGAGGACTTGGGCGGGGGCCCCACTGGACTGGTCGCGGTTTGCGGGACAGCGTCATTGCCTGCCAGAAAGAGGGGCAGAAAATCGTGCTTATCTAGACTTGACCGGGTGACAGATACTTTCTCCAAAATGCAGGAAATGAGCCTGTTTCTTTAGGGAAGAAAACTAAAGGTATTTATTTGCCAATGATAAACTTTGAGTTTTGAAGTGAAAACTAGAATTTGGGAAACTTTTATTCACCACTCTAAGCTTTTACACCTTCCCCAAACTGCAAGATTTTTCTAATAAGATCAGAGGTAATATGAATTCGAACCAAAAAGCACACTATTGCAAAAGGTTGAACGCAAAGCTGATATGAGTCCAACAACTCCCTATTAAGCTGGATGTGAAAGAGATTTGCAACAATGAAAATAGGCCCCCTTTTCTTTTCTGAGAAAATTTTCTTGTTAAAAAATTTTTTTGAATTTAATTTTTTTTTTTTTTTGGAAAACATGGTTTTTCCTGATAAGGATATGTACATTAGCATGTAATAAATTTACTAGTTTATTTTAAATGAATGAGTTAATAAATATTTAAAAACCTTATCTATCTATCTAGACACATGTATATACACATATATGTTTATATACAGATATATTTATAAAAGCTATTTAGGGGACCCTTAATAATTTGTAAGCATGTAAAGGAGTCCTGAGTCCAAGAAGTTTGAGAATGATGGTCGAGGGAACTGGTAAAGGACTCTTGGGGGTTTCCTAGATCTCTTTCTTCCTCTGGTGGCTGGGAAGAGGGGTGGCTGGACGCTAAAATACGATCTCCACCTTGTCATCCGGGTGGAGTTTGATATTCCCATGGGCCCTAGTATTACAGCTGTCGTTTCCTCCAAATTCTCTCCATAACATTCGGCTGAAACCGGCTTAGCCAAGAACACACACACACACACACACACCTGGGCCTGGGTCCCTCTATCTCTGAGCTGATGTGCTGGCCGCACCCCAGCATGGCCCGGGGCAGAGTTACTTCTCCTGGGGAACTTCACACCCACCACACCAGTGGAGCTGGTGGAGTCCACACACCCGCCCGCAGGTTTTACTGGTAGGGGATGCTGGTTTGGAACGTCTGGCACCTTTAGTGCCTTTGGTTCTCCAACAGTAAGATGGGGTGAGAGCCTGCGGCCAGCTCCTCCCCACGCTGTCCGGTGATGTCACGTTGGCCGTAACTGGAGTATTTCCATCAGAGAGACTGGCAGATGCTATGAATCAGGGCTTGGGGTTTCCACAGAACCAGTGATCACATACTTAGCTGCACATCTCTGCTTTATTCCTCATCACCTTGCAGAGAAATCAAAAGAAAGCAATTCTAACAGTGCCTGGCAGTAAGCGCCCAGTGGAAACCAGGTGCTGCTATCACTGTTACCGTGTTTCCGATGCACAGGTAATTCTGACCCACACCAAAGTTTGAGAACCACCATTTTGGCAGAAAAGGGTGGTTAGTCTTTGTAAAAAACACAGGATTCCTCCCTGCCTGGGGCGTCCTTCACAGGACAGCTTCCTTCACAGCCTGGACCTGCAGGATTGGGGCAATCGTGCGCAGATGGTGCTGGGGCGTCTACACCCTACTCGCTTTCCTTATTTGGGGGTGGGAGGTTGCCAGCCCCACGCGGGAAAGACTTACGGCCTGACGTGCAGACTGAAAAGTGCCTCCTTTCTTCTTTCAGCTGAGGGGTGGGTTTGGCTAAAGAAGGGCTTCCTTATGGGTGGGTGGGTGGCAGATACGGGGAGGGCCTTGTAGAGGGAGGAGGAACTCAAGGGAAAGGGTCACAGATGCCCCTGTGGACCAGCCTTGTCTCCTCTACCCCTGCTGATACCCTCATGCGAGACCCCAAGAGGACAGAGCCCTCCCCAGGTCCATCTCAGCTGTAGGACGAGGTAGGGGCCGCCCAGGCTCCATCCAGAAATATCTCAGAGGACCTTCCCACTACCTGTTCTGGAGGCAACTCCAATACCCTCAGAACTGCAGCCTTAAAAGGCTTGCCTTGAAATCAACCCAGGTATTTTCTTTCCATTTTGCTTCTTGAATCAAAGAATCGGTCTCTAGAAAAATGTTTCAGTCGCTGAACTTTGTGTATATTAACAATTTTGTGTTACACTAAACCATTAACAGAGCTTCGTTTTGTTTTCAGTGCCAAGTGAGCATTTCTGGGGTCCACACTTCAACATAGCTGCTCAAAAGGTCTGAGGACGTCCTTTTGGCTGATAGAGTCCCAGAGGCACGGTGCTCCAGACACCCCGGGTTTATCTAGGTCAGAGCTTTGCCTCCGAGCACGAAAGCTCCTATCTCATCCATCAGGTTTTCCTAGGAACCAGTGCAAACATTTCTCTAAGTCGTTTATTGCCAAGGTTTAGACACTGGTTTACTTTTACTCATGAGTGATCTTAGGCAGATTTGATTTAAAGCCTTTGATTCTGTTAAATCCAATTTCATTTAGGAAGAAGGAGAAAGAGGTGGGGGAGGGAGGGGGGAGGGAGAGAAAAAGAAGAATGTAGCCCGCTGTCTAGTTTAAAATAGTGCTGATTTAATTATGTGTTTCAGATTCATTTTTCCATTAAGTGAGGAAGCACAATATTGATTTGTTTTGTGTGTGACCGTTACTAACTGAAGTGGATACTTGTCAAGTTATTACAAGGTGAAGTGTCTCTAACTAAACATATTAATCATGGACTGGAGAGGGTATTTTCACGCCCTGTGCTTATTAGAAGGATGGGCGCTATCATAGTCAAATCATACACACTTCAATTGCTTTGCTCAACTCAAAGTAGCAGGCTTACATATTCTGTATGTTTTCCCCATGTTTATTTTTGTAAAAACAACACATGGATTTTTAATCTGCTTCATGTTTCTAAACGTTACATCGGATCATTTAAAATAAATCTCAAATGGGCTTTCTTCCCAGTCAAGGTGGAAACAGAGAGTGATGAATTGTCGTTAACTCCACTTCGCCGTCCTCGTCTTTATCTCTGAACCAGAAAAGAGAGACGTGTACCTAATTTACCAAGCATTAAATGATTTTCTTCAATTTTATCTAAGTTAACTCAAGAGAGGAAAATGTTTTTACAGGTGTAGAAGCTTCTGATGTTAAAATCGTCCTCACTTCAGCGGCTGCTGTGACTGTAGGACCTTAATCGTCTTGCAGTCGCTCACCGGGGACTTTTAAAATAACCCAAACACCCAACTACATTTGACACCATTATTCCTTGGTGCTAAACGTCTTACATTTGGACCCCGGTGAGCCCCTGACATCCTCTTTCCAGTATAACTGCTTTTCCTTCACAGCAGTTAAGGACATTGATGTCAGAACCGAGTAGTTGAAGGAGGTTCAAGAAAAGGACCTGGAAATGAGACATGACAGGCTTGCACTATTGGTGAACTTGCTTGAAGGTCCACACGATCGTGTCATGTTCTACTAAGAATAAGCATTCCCACCACGATGATCAGTTTCAGCTTTGACGTGGCCCAAGCAGAGCTGTCTTTGAACACGTTGATCGAGCAAAGGTCTTGGTGTTTGTATTAAAAGTTAGTTTTCTGTGTGTCCTTTGCCACTTAGTAGGGCTCAGCCCTCCTGCTTTGCTCCAGCATCTTCGGGTGGCGGGGAGCTCGGCAGCCTGGGGATGGTCCCCCCCAGGCCGTGTGCGTCCTGACTCCCGAGCCCCCCACTCTCCTCTCCTCGGTCCCCCGCGGTCCCAGCGCTTCTCACGCGGGGGCCTCCCTTCTCCTCAGGGACCGCTGCCTGCCTCGCTCTAACCTGCCCTCTCGTCTGACTTGCTACAACCCTGGAGCAGACCCTTCACGGGCACGTGTGTGTCCGTGGGGTGGGCGTGTCCCTTGCGGGACCTGGTGGGAAGCTGGGGCTCTCCTCTGAGGTCACCGCGCACACACACGTGTGGGGACAGCCAGAGGGCTCCTGGTCCAGTTGAGGGTCCACGGACCCCAGGTCAGCAGCCCCTGTCGGGAATTTTCACTTGGGAGAGGCTCACGCCTGGTGGGACGCGGGACGCTGCTGTGTTCTTCCTGCTGCCTTGCCCGTAGGGCTTTCGAAATACTCACTGTTTTCTAAAATGTTTGCCTCAGTTTTGTCTCCGTGATTAGAGTGTAAGCTCCTTGAAGGAAGGGACAGAGGACTTAGATGACAAGACAACCACTTTGACTAAACAAGGTACAGTAAATGTAGTTGAACACCCGTCGGCCAGTCAACATTTAAATGGGAAGCAGGGCGTGTTTTGTTGCCTAAAATGACACACTTTCGGTACCAGGGCACATCTGATCCTGGAGGAAGCTCGATGAGCGTGGTGGCATATTCTCTGTGATTTTAGGGAAGGGAGATTCCCACCCATCCCCCTCATGCCTGGAGGGGCCGACCCAAAGGCAAGGAGGGGCTCGGCAGGTATGAGAGGGGACAGAAAAAGACGAAGGAGAGCAGGGGAAGCAGGGGACAGAGGAGAGGAGGGCAGGGGCCAGGGGCCGGCCAAGGGGCCACACTGGTGCGTGGTCTCCGAATTCAGGCTCCTGAGAACTTCTTGGAGCAATTATCCATTCCTACCTTGTCCATGGCGGTCATGAGACACCCCCCGTGCAGGCTGAGTGTCGCCTGCTGTGGCCACTCACCTGTTGGGTCCCAGCCTCGGAACCAGGTAGCTTTGCTTCTTGGTTTCCCTTCGCCCTCCGAAGGCCAATGCATATCTGCTGGGGTTTATTCCATCGCGCGGCTGCTGCTTTCAAGTAGCGGCCGGAGGCTAGTGTGGCACTAACCTGGCCTTTGCTGCCTCTCCCGGAGGACCCCACCCTCAGAAGGCTCTGAGGAGTTTCAGGTCCGAGGACGAGAACCATCCTGGCATTCGATGTGTATTTGCGCATGCATTTAATTTACCTGGGGAGAAGAGCGGCTACTACCCAAGCAAATATAGTCATTGGCCCGATTAGCGATAAAGCTGGAATCGGCATTTTAGGAGACTCAGAGTCAGCATGCTGGGCGAATAGCTGTTGCATAAGCTGTTACTGTTGCCGGCACCTACTTGAGCTGCTGTAATTAACTCCACTTTAATTATTAGACTCATGTTCGTTCCCTCCTGGGCCTTTGTATTTATAAGCACGTAGACAAGGGCTCCTTATTAAGCATGTTGAGGGAGAGGTACACCCGACAGCCCGGTGCCAGGCCCTGGACCCCAAAGGCTGGTCCTAAAGTCATGAGCTGAGCAGGGCTTGGCTCACCTTTTCTCTAAAAGGCCGAACAGCAGCTGCTTCGGGCTTTGTAAACCAGGCTCAGGGGAGGCTGGTCACGGAGGCTGCCTGATGGGGGCGGGGCTGTGCACCAATAAAACGTGACAAAAACCGGCCAACTGTCCGAGAGATCATAAGAACATTTGAGCAAATGGAAGTCAGCCAGTGGGGACCGCGGACCGGGCGGCTGCCTGATGCACAAGGCGGGAGCTTTGGGCCACAAACTGTTGACGTTCCCTTCTGACGCTTAGAGGCCTTTGCTCTTCTCTTCTTCCTCGATTCTTAGTTCAAGAGCTAAGGTTGCTGAAGGAGGGACGTTTCTAAAGGTCCAGGTCAGTAGCCTCGGCCGCAGGCCAGGCCGTGCCCCTGCCGGCTCCTGTCTGCACTTTCATGGCTGCTCTCGGGCTACAAAGGTGGGGCAGTAGTTGCTGCAGTGGCTTGGTGGACGGCGCACAAAGACCACATATTTGCTCTCTGGCCCTTTACAGGAAGCGTCTGTGGGACCCTGCTGTACACAGGCAACTGCAGTCGTCTCTCAAAGGGAAATACGATGTGTGTGGTCAGCTGTGTATCATCACACATGCAACAAGTACCTGTGTCACGAGTGGACTGTTCACAGATAAGCCTGATAAACGTGTGAACACAGGTTACGGGTTATGATGCCACCAGAGAGGATCCGCGTTGCGCGCCTGGATTCTGGGCAGCCGCCTCGCTGCGCACCATCCCCACGGGAGGCTCCTGCTTCCCCACTGGCGGCCGCGCGGCTGGGGGTCAAGCCCGCCCGTCGTCAGAACCAAAAGGCCCCAGAAGGTGCAGGAGGAATGGCCGGAGGAGGCCACCTGGGGACAGATTCCACACGCACATCTTACAATAAGGACTTAAATGAGCTTTTCACCCAGAGTTTTAAAGTGCGGGTATTTGCACCGTGGACGGCTGTCTCCCTGCCTGCAAGACTTAGGGAAGCTTTGGAGAGGGCTCAGAGCCCCGTCAGCGCCCCCTCCAGGGCCTGGTGGGTCACCCACGGTTTACACCCGCTGTCATTTTCTCTCCTGGTTTTCCAGGCTTTGCTGGATGCTAATTCATTGTCCAAACATCCCCCAAAGTGGGCTTTGTAGAGTTGAGAGACACAGCACCGCGGGGGAACG
This sequence comes from Globicephala melas, assembly GCF_963455315.2. Taxonomy (NCBI): domain Eukaryota; kingdom Metazoa; phylum Chordata; class Mammalia; order Artiodactyla; family Delphinidae; genus Globicephala; species Globicephala melas. Next base: position 101,983,945 of record NC_083324.2, read on the forward strand.
CTGAGAGAGGCCTCGGTCACCGGTCCCGCAGGTGAGGACACAGGCTGGGCGCTGACTTTCCACGCGCACTGCCCTTGGGGCCGTTTTCTGCGCCATCAGTGGTCTTCCAAATAGAGCCCTCTTAAATAAAACGTGCCAACATATGAGCCCAGGAGGATGCATCTGCCGCTCCCGGGCCCAGACGGAGGGGGTGGAGTCACCTGGAAGGCCGTCGGGCACCCAGACCCTTGGCGGGGCCCTGTCCCAAAGCCCGGCTGGGCCCATGCCTCCTGTCGAGGCTGCCTGCTCAGGCCTCCGAAAGGACTCACAGCACCCTTTCGGTTGCCAGACGTCGGTGTGATGGGCAGGGCCTGGGCCGGCCCCGCAGCATCTTACGACAGGGGCTCCGTCTGTGGCGCCTTTGGGGGAGTTTCTCCACGAGAGACTCCATGCAAGGGTCTCACCGACCTTTGCTGCCAGCCCCATGCCCTCCCAACCCCCGTTATTCATCTGCAGGACAGCGTGGGTCATGAAAGGGGTGGCCCAGGCCCCTTCACGCCTGTCCTGTGAGTCAGCGCCGAGGCTGCCGCGGCCTGAGCCCCCAGGGCCGTGCTGCGGGTCGGAGGCCCAGGAGGTGGGAGCTCAGACGCGGCCGATCTGCCCTAGACGAGGGACGAGATAGTAACGTGACCGTTTATGCCCGTTTGTGACCACACTGCTCCTGTCGTGCCGGCCAGACGTGCTCCCCAGGTGACCAGGCAGGAGGGGGCCTTCTGGGACTGGCCTTGGGCGGCCCCTTCTCAGGGCAAGTCAGCGGCCCCGGCGGGGCCGCCTGGGCAGTGACCCCGCCCCACCTGGGCAGTGATCCCACCCCACCTGGGCAGTGACCCCATCCCCACTTGGGCAGTGACCCCGTCCCCCGCCTGGGCAGTGACCCCGCCCCACCTGGGCAGTGACCCCGTCCCCCACCTGGGCAGTGACCCCGCCCCACCTGGGCAGTGACCCCGCCCCACCTGGGCCCCCTCTGCCTGCTGCTCCTGCAGGCGGTGACCCAGCAGGAGAAGCCGGTTAACCAGCAAAGGGGACCTTGACCCGCCTGCGGGACTGGAGAGACGAGAGTCCCTCTGGAGAGAAAAGGGCCAGGGCCCACGCTCTCCCCGTGTCTGTCTCTGTTCCAAGCGTGCGTGTGTGTGTTTCCGTGTGCACGCGTGCCGGGGCGTCTCGAGGAGGAGCCCACGCACATGCCCTGTGCCCCGGTTTGCCGGCAGTGGAGGGGCTCGTGTCTGCAGCCGCACGCCGCTCCTTCCGCCTGCAGGCAAGGTCAGCCCGTCTCAGTCCGCAAGTGCCGCTGCGCTTGGAGACTGCCGCCAGCCCCAGGGTTCCGGTGAGTTCACTGCTGGGCCTGGCGAGCGGCGGGGGCTGTTCTGCACGTGCACGTCTGCAGGAATCCCAGCCTTCTCCTCTGCGGACAGAAGGTTCTTGGCAGGAAGGATGAGGCTTTCTCTTCTGCTCACGTTAGTTGGCCACCTGCTCCAGGGAGGCCAGGTTTGCTGACTTACAGGGACTGATCTGCAGTCAGGGGCTGCATTCCAGCGCGGGCAGGGCCCGGGTCTGCGCCGCAGCTCCTGGGACGCGCTAGGCTGGTGGGCGGGGCCGAGGGGCAGCGGGGCGCGGAGCGCTGTCGTCTTCACTGCGCTTTGATGATGGGGTGAGCATGTTGGGGCCGCAGCCAATAGGTGAGGATAATTACGCGGGGAATTCATGCACCCCGGCCCCACGTTATCACTCACACCCGCCCTCCCAGCGCTTGGGGGCCGGAGAAGTGTCAGGATGGCTCCAGGGCTGGAGACCCCAGCTTCCTGGTGAAGCGCACGTCTGGCAGAGTCCTGAGAGCACTGCTGCTAGATCTGAAGAGGTCAGCAGCCTGATTTTAGGAGAAAAGCACTCCTTTTCTTCCCAGGTTGCCCTCGAGGGAAAACTGGCTCAGAGGGAATTCACTTCCGGGGCTAAGCAAGTAGGGGTTTTGCCTCGGTGCCCTCTCGAATCTCCTTGTGAACTTGGAACAAAAGCCCCCAGATCGCTCTTGGTGCCCCTGCCTTCTCGGTGGGGGTGGGGGGTGGGGCTGGCCAGAAATGCAGCGCACGGCCACCCGGTCATGAAGCGGGAGACACAAGCTGTGTTTCCTTCCTTTTGTACCTTGGCAGTTTAACAGGGCATTGGTGGGAGGAGCTCCAGGGCCCTGGGTGAGGATGAACCGCGTCCCAGGAACATGTGCCGCCAGGCGCCATGTGCATCAGGGGCGTCTAATCTGAGCGGTGACTGCCCCTCTGGGTATTTTCCTGTGGACGGTTTTGATATGGAAAGGAGCGGCTTACACGGTGGGCCTAGCTTAGTCTGCTATATTTAGCTGTTAAAAAGAGTTCTCTCTGATCTCTTTTTTGGGAACGGTCCTCTGCCCCAGCTTCTCTGTTACCCACTCTGCAGGGTGTGACAGCTGAGACTGGTCACGTGGAAAAACAAAACAGGCTTCTCGCGTTGGGGAGAGTGATCGTATTTTATGCGGTGGGAAAAGTAAGGAGGAAGATAGGTTCTTTGAGCTACAAGAAGAGCCTGAGAGAATGTCCAGTCGAGTGGTTTTCAGCTTTCCTGCAGCCCTTGGTCCTCCAACATGAGGGCGGATGCCCGGGGCAGGTGAGGCCGTGGGAGCCCCTGCTCACGTGGTCACTCTGTCCTCTCTGGCCATGATGATCGACGACGAGGCCCAGCCTTGAAACCTGCTCCAAAGTGAGCACATCTATTTGATTTCGTCTCATTTTTATTTATTTATTTTTTTGTGCAGGTATAAACACAATTATTTATTTTTGGTTTTATCAAGGTCATAGTCATTCTATATAAACTCTTGTATTTGTTTTTTAGCATCTTTATTGGAGTATAATTGCTTTACGATGGTTCGTCTCATGTTTAAAGAAGTCATTTCTGCAACTTTTTACAATTCATGTAATAGATTGATACGGTCAAATATATGCATATAAGTAACTTATAAATCGGTAAATATACATCTTCAGGGTATAGGTATATTCAAAGATCCTCCTGGAGGAGGGACAGACAGTTCAAAAGTTTGGAGGCCACCGTGTCAGTGGCCACGTGTGGACAGCACGGCCCACTACACTAACACCCTGCTTTTGCCCCAAGGAGGCGGGAGATGCGGGGCTTTGCAGACAGGTGGCTGCTGTTCAGACGGGTGGGCGCCCAGGATGCCACCTCGCACACCAGGGCCTGCGCATCACAGCAGGCTGCCTCTAGGCCCCGAGCTTGCACAGCTGACGACTAAAGTGTCAGGGCCCCTCAGGAGAGCTTCGCTGGGTACAAGCCCCCGGGGTGAGGCTTCACAGCCCAGTCCATCCTCATCTGGCTTTGCTTCTTCCTCCAGAGAAGTTAATCAACCTCCTGCACAAACGTCTTTTCTTATTTTCTCCCTACAAATAGATCCATCAAGATCAAACTTCAAAAAAAAAAAAAAAAAAAGAGCTAGTTTGTCGTCACATGAGGAAGAAGAAAGAATGACCAAAAGTAGAATTTGGGTGTGTCTTCTGTCTGTGACCAGGCTTCCCTGGTCTGGGGTTTGAGCCTCGTCTTAGACGCTGGTGAGAGCTGGATGGAACCCCCTTGTGAAGAAAGGCTTACGGGAAGGGGGGGACCACAGGACACCTGTTGGGGTTTTGACCAGATGCTTCAGATGTGGATCAACTGAGGGGAACTGACGTCTTGACAATATTGAGTCTTCCAGCTCACGAGCAAGGTGTGTCTCTGCACTAATACGGGACTTGAATTTCCTCAGCAAAGCAGTGTGGGTCTTACGTACCTGTGTCAGACTTACTTGTGAGTTTGATGCCATTGCAAGTGGTGATGTGTTTCTAGTTAAAATCCCCAACTGTTCCTCATTCATTGCAGTGCAGTCACCTCCCTGTGTCCGCGGGTGCTGCGTTCCAGGGCCCCTGAGGGCACCCAAATCCAAGGACACTCAAATTTCTCTATCAAATGTTTGCGTATAACCTACACACACCCTCCCATAGACTTTAAATCATCTCTAGATTGCTTGTAATGCCTGCTACAATGTAAATGTTATATAAATACTTGTAAATACGATGCTACGTATATAGGTCCCAGGATGTGGAAAATTCAAGTTTTGCTTTTGGGAACTTTCTGAAATTAAATATATGTATTTGGTCTGTGGTTGGTTGAATCTGAGGGTGCTGGACATGCAGCTATGAAAGGGTGACTGTGTATAGAAATGCATTTGATATTTAATACTGACCTTGTACCCTGCACCCCTACTTTTACTTGTTAATTCTTGAATCTTTTTACTTAGAGTTCACTAGATTTTCTGCGTAGGTGATTATGTTGTCTGCAAATAAGACAGGTTTAGTTCTTCCTTTCTCATCTGGGCCCATTTGATTTCTTTTTCTTTCCCTGATGGATTGCTGGGACCCCCCCCCCATTACAATAGTGAGTACAAGTGGTGAAAGTCATGCCCTTGTCTTATTCTTGATCTCAGGAATAAAACTGTCAGCATTCCACCGTTATGTGCACTTTATCAGAGTGAAGAAATTTCTCTCCTATTCCCAGTTTACTGTGAAGCTGTATTTTGTAAAATACTTCTGTGTCCGTTGAGATCATCATGTGGTTTTTCTTTTTAGTTTATTGTAATATGGTAAAATACATTGACTGATTTTTGAATATTAAACCAACCTTGCATTCCTGGGTCAAGCCTCACTTAGTCATAATGTATGTGTATGTATATGCATATATATAAACATAGATGTAAATATTCTAGACAAAATGTCAGCCAATCAAATACAATATACACATAATATTGGAGAGTACATATATTATTATATATTGGATTTGATTTGCTCACATTTTATTTAGAACATTTACATCTATATTCATGAGAGATATTGGTATATTTCTTTTTCTTTTTTTTTTTTTTGCGGTACGCGGGCCTCTCACTGTTGTGGCCTCTCCCGTTGTGGAGCACAGGCTCCGGATGTGCAGGCTCAGCGGCCATGGCTCACGGGCCCAGCCGCTCCGCGGCATGTGGGATCTTCCTGGACCAGGGCACGAACCCGTGTCCCCCGCATCGGCAGGCAGACTCCCAACCGCTGCGCCACCAGGGAAGCCCTCTTGTAATGTTTTTACATAGTTTTGATATCAGGATAACACTAGCCTCAAAGATGAGTAACTATGTAGTCTTTTTAAATTTTTCTGGAAGAGTTTGCACAGAGTTGGTAATATTTCTTTCTTAAATGTTTGCTAGACTTCCCCTCTGAAGCCATCTAGGCCTGAAGTTTCCTTTTTTTAACTACAAATTAAATTTAGTTAATAGATATAGAGCTGTTCGGGTTATGAACTTCTTAAATGAGAGGTGGATTATCTCTTTCAAGGAATTAGTCCACTTCATCCAAGTTGTCAATTTTAGATGCATAAAGTGTTCATAATATTCCCCTATAATTTTTTATTATCTGTAGAATCTGCTGTGATGTCACTAGCTTCACTCCTGATACTGGTGTTTGTTTCTTCTTTCTTTTTTTTCTTATTCATCTGGCTAGAAGCTTATCAATTTTGTCGATCTTCTCAAACAAGAAGTTTAGTTTCACTGATCTTGTCTCTTGGTTTTCTGTTTTTACTGCACTGAACGTTCCCTTTGATCTTTATTATTTCCTTCCTTCTGCTTGATTTGTCTTCAATTTGTTCTTCATTTTCTAGTTTCTTGAGGTGAACACTGAGGTCACTGATTTGAGGCGTTTCTTCTTGTCTGATATAGGTGTTCAATACTAGAATTTCCCCATAAGTTCTGCTACAGCAGCATTCCACAAATTCTGATATGTTGTGTTGTTATTTTAATTTCATTCAACAGCCTTTTTTTCTCACCTACCTAAATCTGGAAAGTGCCCAGCCTAATTTATAACACAGGTTTTGTGCTCAACAAATGTTAATTCCCTTGCATCTCATATATCATTTGAATGTTCCCCAGTAGACACTTAAGAAATCCTCATTAAATGAGTATATAATAACAGATAACATTTATAGAATACTTACCACATGCTAGGTACTAAGGTACGTTCTTTTCAAATTATCTCGTCTTATCCTTACTACAGTTTTATTAGGCAGGTACTACTATTGTTCCCATGTTATGGATGAGGAAGCTGATGCCGACAGGTTACATAAGTTGCCGTAGGTCCCAGAGCCAGAAAGGGGAGAACCGGAGCCTGTGTGTGTCCATGGCATAGCCCCTCCCCACGTCCATCCCAGGAGAGGCTCCCACCTCACCTGCTTCCTAGCAGTCACTAAACTCAGTGTTTGAGGCCCATTTTGTGGTCAGAACTGTAGCTGGGAATTAACAGACACAGGTCTTTTACCTACAAGGTTAGAGTCCAAGTGTGAAAAAAAACAACAAAAAAGCAACATGAGTAGCAGTCAGAGCTCAGAATGATGTGGGATAGACTCTAAAGGGAATGGAAATTTAGGGAAAGCAGAGAGCGACAAAGCAGGGGCAGTTAAAGAGAGAAGACTTCCCGGAAGAAGGGGACCCCACGGACTCTGAACAAGGGTAAGATGTGAACATCCCCATAGGTTCCCCCAAAGTGTGGCCTGAGCGTGGGAGCGAGGGAGGGCAGAGGGTGAGCTGGAGGGCTGAGGCCACAGAGGTCGGCCCCCAAGGCCCCAGTAAAGAAGACGGATTTTATCCCAGGTGTGTTTGGAAGCTATGGGCAGGTTTTAATAGTAGGTAACATGATCCTGTCAACATTTTAAGGTCACTTGGCTGGAGAATGGGGGTGTGGGGCAGAAAGAACAGTTAGGGGACGAGCCTTCCTGAGACACGCAGTGGGACCGCTGCTCCGTGGGGCTCCGTGGGGTTGCAGGTCAGGCATTTGGAGTGGGCCAGGCAGCTCTGTGTGATGTCCCCTGTGTGCCAGCTCCAGGTCAGGCATAGGGTGGGTTTCTGAGAGGGAGACAAAGGATGTCAGTGCAGCATTTGCGGGAGGTCGGTTACAACGATGGTCGTGCATGTGGTTAGACCAGGATGGAAGCACAGCTGGAGGGGCTGATGGAGCGGAAACGGGTACCATCGTTGGACCGAAGTGTGGATCCCGACAAAGAATCAAGACCAAGGGCAAACCTGAGCGAGTGAGTTTAAGAGGAGACGGTGGTGGGGAGAGTGTGGCGTGGCTGAAGTTTCAGAAATGGGAGCTAAGTTTCAATGAAAGTGGTGCAAACTTTATATACATGTTTTTCACATACACAAAGCCTTTTTCAGGACCCCAACTTCCCCTCCAGCTATGACCTTACATGCCTTCCGTTTACCATCAAGCTTCAAACTGCTCTTCTTGATGACGCCAGTGACCCACACAGAGTGACTTGAAGATGCAAATGTCACCATTTCACACCATCAAAGGATAATGAACTCCCTTGTTAGGAGGTCAACATATTTTCCAATTTCCCTTTACGTTTCTTCTTTGGCCCATATATTACTTAGAAGTGTGTTATTTAGTTTCTAAGTATTTGAGGATCTTCCAGATATCTTTCTGCTGGTGATTCCTAACTTACTTCCATCGGGATCAGAGAACATAATTTGTACAACCAGAAGGCTTTTAAATTTATTAAGGTTTGTTTTGTGACCCAGAATATGCCTGATCTTGGAAAGGGTGCTTGAACAGGACATATATTCTGCTATCCCGGGTGGAAGGTTCTGTCGATGTCACTTAGGTCAGTTTGGTTGATATTTTTGGGCTCAAGTCTTATTTATTTTTGCCGATTTCCTGTCTACTTGTTTTACCAATTTTCGAAAAGAAGTTTTAGGCATCTCCAGTTGTAATTGTGAACCCGTTTATTTTTCGCTGCAGTTCTATCATCTTTCGCTCCCTATATTTGAAGCCCTGTTATTAAGGGACTACATCTTTAGGATTGCTGGACCCCTTTGTCACTGCAAAATGACCTGATTGCTCTGGGGATGTCCTTTGCTTTGAAGTCTACTCTTGTCTGACATAAAAGTCGTCACCGCAGCTTCTCTGACTAGTGTTAGCACGTCTGTTTCCTTCCTTTTACTTCTAACCAACTATCAGGTGATGCTTTGTGGGGTTGCAAAGCAAACAGACTGTAAATGGCCAAAAAGCTGCTTGCTTGGGCTATTTTTAAAATAATTGGATGTGTAAAAATTTGAGTTTGGTGTCGGCAGGCTCTTGAGCTAATGGGTCTTGTGCAGTGAAGAAATAAGGCAGGAGCTGACCTGCAGAGGCCATGTTAGGCACATTTGTATCATCTGTCAATAGTCAGAGAGTTAAATGAATTTCTCAAGTACGAAAAGTAATAGGTTTAAAACTATCAGAAACTCTACGGGTAGCACAAGTCATAACCATACATCACATAGTTTGTTTTACCTTCAAATTTTAGTTCCTAGGTTGATTGCATTTATACATCAAAAATCAACTTGACCCTTATCAGTCCTATGAAGATTTTGTTCCTGTTAGAAGCCATATAATTTAGAGCAGGCTGGAGCTGGGGTAGGAAACTCAGAAACTCAGAAAATGGAAATAAGGCCCACTCACAATTCTCAGGATTCACCAGCCCAAACAGAAGCATCAGCTAAAAGTGTTTATTAAAACTCTGTGGGCCTCCATCTTTAGGAGATGCCATTTATTCTTCCCACAAATATGTGTGATGCCAGGTGGACAGAACAGATGCGGTTCCCCCCCAAGAACCTCTGGGGAAGGAAGACCCCCACCCAGAACACAGTGATGGAAGGTGCTGATAGTGGATGGGGGGACTCAGGGCTTGGTGAGACCCCCGGCAGAAGAAGTAACAGGTTAGCGACACGGTAAGGTGTGTATTCAAGCAGTGGAAGTGACCTGATCAAATCTGGTTTTCAGGCCATGACCCTCTCTCTGGTGTAACAAGGTCGGCATTGTAGCGTGTTGGGTTTTACAGTTCAAAGCGATGACCACTTAGCTGTATGGTGCTTCAGAAGACATCTCTCCTGATTCCAAGTAGCCCTTTTCTAACAAATGTTTTCAAGTTTGGGAATGTATTGAGTCCATGATCACTTCACCTTTCCTCCCTAACACGGCCTCCTCTGTTGGGTACTTCCAGCACTTGACAGGACAGGACTGAAATGCTATGCTTAACTCACTAAAGCTAACTAAACGTTTGCACACAGCCCTACAACGTACAACTTCTTAAGTTTCCAGTTTTGGGTCATTTACAATGAATTACTCTCCTGTGTTACAAATTCTGTAATCTCAGATCTGAGGATACCAAGGGTGAGTGATACCAGGATTTAAAATAGACCCGCCAGGAGTCACTGGAATTCTTGAAGCTGCACTGGGTAACGTCTCTCTGAAGGATTTTTGCAATTCACTTGATCTTACAAGGAAGTAGCTATTTTAAAAAATTCCATCCACTGTATGTAAAGCAAGTCATATGATTTAAGATAATCACCAAATGCCACATCGCGTTACAGAGCCTGCGTCCAGCTCAGCCAGGTTCCAGCTGCTGTGTTTACCCAGCAGAAGTGCCTCGGAGCTTCTGCTCAGATACCTACTTGTAAACGTCTGCACAGACCCGCTCACGCCCACCTCAAGGCGCATTTGGGCCTGTCCAAATGGCAGGCATTGCCTTTCTTTAAGTGTATGCGTGTGGGTTGAAACACATTAATCACTTTTCAAAATCCTTCAAGTATTTGTGCGGTAATTTCAATAAACTAGATTTCAAAGCAGGTGGGCACGCTGCCAGCAGGCGGACGAGCCCAGGGGTGGGATTCTGGCATTTCTTGTTCAATGCTACGTGCCATTAAGGAAAAGCGTTTGAAACAAGGAGGGAGAGTCCAATTATGCCGTGGAGAGGCATGTGTGTGTGTTAATGTCCTGTCTTTACAGCAATTTACGGTTTGTGCCAAGCCATAAATATTTATAATTTTAGCTCAGACCCTTCCCCCCGCATCACTGTACGCGTTTTCTCTGGTTCCTGTGCTCCCTTCCGGGACAGCCCGGGCAGAGGCGGCACCCCCGTCGCCCCCCGGCTTGTGCTAGCTTACCGACAGGACCCAGGCTGCTTGCAGTTAATCCTGGCGCCCGCCAGCTCTAAGGGACTCGTCACTATCAATAAGTCAGCGGCCTGACCTACTATGAATTGGCGCTGGCAGTGCCGCTGGGCAAGATCACACGTCCCCGACGCCACGCTGACCCCTCCCTGCAGAAAGGGACCTGCTGCCAAAGCCCGGGAGGGGAGAAGGTAGAGCCTCTGACTCGCTCTCCAGGCCATGCACGGCCTGGGCGGTCGCCCCTGTCTGTAAAACACAGCACGTTTTTCAAATTCCTGCAAATAATGATGATAATAATAGACACTTTGTGAGAGGTGGGGAGACCGGGGTCCATAGTCTCAGTACGGAGCTCTGGGGGATCCACGTTGGTGGCGATGACTTAGGGCTGCCCGTCAGTGTAGGTGATTCCCAAGAGCCTGGGCCACACTCCACCTTCCGCGTTGCTGGTCTGTGTTGAAAGGCTGACTTCTAGTCTGTTGGGAAGGATCAAGCAGTGAGAATGGAGCCTCTTTGTTCTGGAGAAACGTCTGGAGAGCTGGTTCTGGTTTCTGTTTGTTTAGTAGATAGACATGCCTTTTCCAAGGAACACCGTCCGAAGCACTCATGTGACTGTGCAACTCTACAATCTCTGGTGCAAAATGACGATCTCCCTCGGTAAGGAAGAAGCCACCGCAGTTCCAGGGCTCATTCTATTGTCTTGTGGGATAAACTGAACGTTAAGAAAGCAAGAGATAGGCTCTTTCTTAGATACCATCTAAAATTCCTGCTTCCTTTACCTCCAAACCCCACCCCCCTGGGGCCGCATGGGTCCTGGGAGCATAGAAGGGAGGCCAGGGGAGAACAGGAGAAGCAGGCGGGAGGGACCGTCCAAGACCGGAGGAGCAGGAGAGGAGCTGAGGGCCTTTGCCCCTCCCATTCCAGCCCAGGAAGCCTGCTGGGCTCCCAGGCCGAGTCCCCCGCTCTCCGAGACCAGAGGCACCCCTGGGCCCCTTCTGTTGCGTTGAGCCGAAGCCACACCCCGCCCCCCACCCCCTCCACCCCCCCTTTTCCAGCCCTGTGGATCCCAAGCATAGGCCCTGCCCACCACCTAAACCCCACCCCTGCTTAAGCCGCGGCTCCCCCACAGCCAAGGTCTTTTCTGCCTTTTTTTTTTTTCCTTCTTCTTCTCCTCTTTTTTACTATTGTTCTGTTTTACCTTCTAGCTGTTGTTTCATCTAAAGTTTATTTTTATATTCTTTCTAACATATCTGTTAATTTCCTAGACTAATTATATTTTTTACTCTTTGTTATTGTTCTGATCCTTTTTCGCTTTTCTTTTTTTTTTTTACATCTTTATTGGAGTATAATTGCTTTACAATGGTGTGTTAGTTTTTGCTTTATAACAAAGTGAATCAGTTATACATATACATATGTTCCCATATCTCTTCCCTCTTGCATCTCCCTCCCTCCCACCCTCCCTTTCCCACCCCTCTAGGTGGTCACAAAGCACCGAGCTGATCTCCCTGTGCTATGCGGCTGCTTCCCACTAGCTATCTATTTTACGTTTGGTAGTGTATATATGTCCATGCCTCTCTCTCACTTTGTCACAGCTTACCCTTCCCCCTCCCCATATCCACAAGTCCATTCTCTAGTAGGTCTGTGTCTTTATCCCATCTTACCCTTAGGTTCTTCATGACCTTTTTTTCCCCTTAAATTCCATATATATGTGTTAGCATACGGTATTTGTTTTTCTCTTTCTGACTTACTTCACTCTGTATGACAGACTCTAGGTCCATCCACCTCACTACAAATAACTCAATTTCATTTCTCTTTATGGCTGAGTAATATTCCATTGTGTTTATGTGCCACATCTTCTTTATCCATTCATCTGATGATGGACACTTAGGCTGCTTCCATGTCTGACTATTGTAAATAGAGCTGCAATGAACATTTTGGTACATGACTCTTTTTGAATTATGGTTTTCTCAGGGTATATGCCCAGTGGTGGGATTGCTGGGTCGTATGGTAGTTCTATTTGTAGTATTTTAAGGAACCTCCATACTGTTCTCCATAGTGGCTGTATCAATTTACATTCCCACCAGCAGTGCAAGAGTGTTCCCTTTTCTCCACACCCTCTCCAGCATTTATTGTTTCTAGATTTTTTGATGATGGCCATTCTGACTGGTGTGAGATGATATCTCATTGTAGTTTTGATTTGCATTTCTCTAATGATTAATGATGTTGAGCATTCTTTCATGTGTTTGTTGGCAGTCTGTATATCTTCTTTGGAGAAATGTCTATTTAGGTCTTCTGCCCATCTTTGGATTTGTTTGTTTGTTTTTTTGTTATTGAGCTGCATGAGCTTCTTGTAAAGTTTGGAGATCAATCCTTTGTCAGTTGCTTCATTTGCAAATATTTTCTCCATTCTGAGGGCTGTCTATAAAAGGGGAACTTGACACAATATAGCAGAGGGAGTAACACAATCATAGTAGGGGACTTTAACACCCCACTTTCACCAATGGACAGATCATCCAAAATGAAAGTAAATAAGGAAACACAAGCTTTAAATGATACATTAAACAAGATGGACTTAATTGATATTTATAGGACATTCCACCCCAAAACAACAGAATACACATTTTTCTCAAGTGCTCATGGAACATTCTCCAGGATAGATCATATCTTGGGTCACAAATCTAGCCTTAGTAAATTTAAGAAAATTGAAATCATATCAAGTATCTCTTCCGACCACAACACTATGAGACTAGATATCAATTACAGGAAAAGATTTGTAAAAAATACAAACACATGGAGGCTAAACAATACACTACTTAATAACCAAGTGATCACTGAAGAAATCAAAGGGGAAATCAAAAAATACCTAGAAACAAATGACAATGGAGACATGACGATGCAAAACCTATGGGATGCAGCAAAAGCAGTTCTAAAAGGGAAGTTTATAGTAATACAATCCTACCTTAAGAAACTGGAAACATCTCGAATAAACAACCTAACCTTGCACCTAAAGCAATTAGAGAAAGAATCACAAAAAAACCCCAAAGTTAGCAGAAGGAAAGAAATCATAAAGATAAGATCAGAAATAAATGAAAAAGAAATGAAGGAAACGATAGCAAAGATCAATAAAACTAAAATCTGATTCTTTGAGAAGATAAACAAAATTGATAAACCATTAGCCAAACTCATCAAGAAAAAAAGGGAGAAGACTCAAATCAATAGAATTAGAAATGAAAAAGGAGAAGTAACAACTGACACTGCAGAAATACAAAAGATCATGAGAGATTACTACAAGCAACTCTATGCCAATAAAATGGACAGCCTGGAAGAAACGGACAAATTCTTAGAAATGCACAACCTGCCAAGACTGAACCAGGAAGAAATAGAAAATATGAACAGACCAATCACAAGCACTGAAATTGAAACTGTGATTAAAAATCTTCCAACAGACAAAAGTCCAGGACCAGATGGCTTCACAGGCAAATTCTATCAAACATTTAGAGAAAAGCTGACACCTATCCTTCTCAAACTCTTCCAAAATATAGCAGAGGGAGGAACACTCCCCAACTCATTCTACGAGGCCACCATCACCCTGATACCAAAACCAGACAAAGATGTCACAAAGAAAGAAAACTACAGACCAATATCACTGGTGAACATAGATGCAAAAATCCTCAACAAAATACTAGCAAACAGAATCCAACAGCACACTAAAAGGATCATACACCATGATCAAGTGGGGTTTATCCCAGGAATGCAAGGATTCTTCAACATACTCAAATCAATCAACGTGATACACCATATTAACAAATTGAAGGAGAAAAACCATATGATCATCTCAATAGATGCAGAGAAAGCTTTCAAAAAAATTCAACACCCATTTATGATAAAAACCCTGCAGAAAGTAGGCATAGAGGGAACTTTCCTCAACATAATAAAGGCCATATATGACAAACCCACAGCCAACATCGTCCTCAATGGTGAAAAACTGAAAGCATTTCCACTAAGATCAGGAACAAGACAAGGTTGCCCACTCTCACCACTATTATTCAACATAGTTTTGGAAGTTTTAGCCACAGCATTCAGAGAAGAAAAGGAAATAAAAGGAATACAAATCAGAAAAGAAGAAGTAAAGCTGTCACTGTTTGCAGATGAGATGATACTATACATAGAGAATCCTAAAGATGCTACCAGAAAACTACTAGAGCTAATCAATGAATTTGGTAAAGTAGCAGGATACAAAATTAATGCACAGAAATCTCTGGCATTCCTATATACTAATGATGAAAAATCTGAAAGTGAAATTAAGAAAACACTCCCACTTACCATTGTACCAAAAAGAATAAAATATCTAGGAATAAACCTACCTAAGGAGACAAAAGACTTGTATGCAGAAAATTATAAGACACTGATGAAAGAAATTAAAGATGATACAACTAGATGGAGAGATATACCATGTTCTTGGATTGGAAGAATCAACATTGTGAAAATGACTCTACTACCCAAAGCAATCTACAGATTCAATGCAATCCCTATCAAACTACCACTGCCATTTTTCACAGAACTAGAACAAAAACTTTCACAATTTGTATGGAAAAACAAAAGACCCTGAATAGCCAAAGCAATCTTGAGAACGAAAAATGGAGCTGGAAGAATCAGGCTCCCTGACTTCAGACTATACTACAAAGCTACAATAATCAAGACAATATGGTACTGGTACAAAAACAGAAATATAGATAAATGGAAAAGGATAGGAAGCCCAGAGATAAACCCACACACATATGGTCACCTAATTTATGACAAAGGAGACAAGAATATACAATGGAGAAAAGACAGCCTCTTCAATAACTGGTGCTGGGAAAACTGGACAGGTACTTGTAAAAGTATGAGATTAGAACACTCCCTAACACCATACACAAAAATAAACTCAAAATGGATTAAAGACCTAAATGTAAGGCCAGACACTATCAAACTCTTAGAGGAAAACATAGGCAGAACACTCTATGACATAAATCACAGCAAGATCCTTTTTGACCCACCTCCTAGAAAAATGGAAATAAAAACAAAAATAAACAAATGGGACCTAATGAAACTTCAAAGCTTTTGCACAACAAAGGAAACCATAAACAAGACCAAAAGACAACCCTCAGAATGGGAGAAAATATTTGCAAGTGAAGCAACTGACAAAGGATTAATCTCCAAAATTTACAAGAAGCTCATGCAGCTCAATAACAAAAAAACAAATAACCCAATCCAAAAATGGGCAGAAGACCTAAATAGACATTTCTCCAAAGAAGATACACAGAGTGCCAACAAACACATGAAAGAATGCTCATCATCATTAATCATTAGAGAAATGCAAATCAAAACTACAATGAGATATCATCTCACACCAGTCAGAACGGCCATCAACAAAAAATCTAGAAACAATAAATGCTGGAGAGGGTGTGGAGAAAAGGGAACCCTCTTGCACTGCTGGTGGGAATGTAAATTGATACAGCCACTATGGAGAACAGTATGGAGGTTCCTTAAAATACTACAAATAGAACTACCATACGACCCAGCAATCCCACCACTGGGCATATACCCTGAGAAAACCATAATTCAAAAAGAGTCATGTACCAAAATGTTCATTGCAGCTCTATTTACAATAGTCAGACATGGAAGCAGCCTAAGTGTCCATCATCGGATGAATGGTTAAAGAAGATGTGGCACATATATACAATGGAATATTACTCAGCCATAAAAGGAAATGAAATTGAGTTATTTGTAGTGAGGTGGATGGACCTAGAGTCTGTCATACAGAGTGAAGTAAGTCAGAAAGAGAAAAGCAAATACCGTATGCTAACACATATATATGGAATCTAAGAAAAAAGGTCATGAAGAACCTAGGGGTAAGATGGGAATAAAGACACAGACCTACTAGAGAATGGACTTGTGGATATGGGGAGGGGGAAGGGTAAGCTGTGACAAAGTGAGAGAGAGGCATGGACATATATACACTACCAAACGTAAAATAGATAGCTAGTGGGAAGCAGCCGCATAGCACAGGGAGATCAGATCGGTGGTTTGTGACCACCTTGAGGGGTGGGATAGGGAGGGTGGGAGGGAGGGAGACGCAAGAGGGAAGAGATATGGGAACATATGTATATGTATAACTGATTCACTTTGTTATAAAGCAAAAACTAACACACCATTGTAAAGCAATTATACTCCAATAAAGATGTTAAAAAACAAAACAAAACACAAGACCCATATATATGCTGTCTACAAAAGACCCACTTCAGACCTAGGGACACATACACACTGAAAGTGAAAGGATGGAAAAAGATATTCCATGCAAATGGAAATCAAAAGAAAGCTGGAGTAACAATACTCGTATCAGATAAAATAGACTTTAAAATAAAGACTGTTACAAGAGATAAAGAAGGGCACTACATAATGATCAAGGGATCAATCCAAGAAGATACAGCAATTATAAATGTTTATGCACTCAACATAGGAGCACCTCAATACATAAGGCAAATGCTAACAATCATGAAAGGGGAAATTGACAGTAACACAATAATAGAAGGGGACTGTAACACTCCACTTACACCAGTGGACACATCATCGAAACAGAAAATAAATAAGGAAACACAAGCTTTAAGTGACACAATAGACCAGAGAGATTTAATTGATATTTATAAGACATTCCATCCGAAAGTGGCCGAATATACTTTCTTCTCAAGTGCACATGGAACATTCTTCAGGATAGATCACATCTTGTGTCACAAATCAAGCCTCAGTAAATTTAAGAAAATTGAAATCATATCCAGCATCTTTTCTGACTGTAACGCTATGAGGTTGGAAATCAATCACAGGAAAAAAACTGTAAAAAACACAAATACATGGAGGCTAAACAGTGTGCTACTAAATAACCGAGAGATCACTGAAGAACTCAAAGAAGAAATTACAAAGTACATAGAAACACATGACAATGAAAACACGATGACCCAAAACCTATGGGATGCAGAAAAAGCAGTTCTAAGAGGGAAGTTTATAGCAATTGAATCTCACCTCAGGAAACAAGAAAAATCTCAAATAAACAATCTAACCTTACAGCTAAAGCAACTAGAGAAAGAAGAACAAAGGAAACTCAGTCAGTACAAGGAAAGAAACCATAAAGATGAGAGCAGAAAAAAATGAAATAGAAATGAAGAAAACAATAGCAGAGATCAATGAAACTAAAAGTTGGTACTCTGAGAAGATAAACACGGGAAGTAGAAGTGGGGATGAACCTTGTTTGGAAACCAGCGTGGAGATGCCAAGCTCCGGGTGCTGAGTGGTTTTACTCAGCACAGAACTGGACTTCGCCGCCTTCAAGACCTGAGGTCATCTGTGAGGTCTGTGCCTCACGCTCCCACACCCACCCCGTGCAGGACGCTTCCTTTCCTGCCCCTTGAATGTGGTGGATGCCCAGGGCAGCGTCAATTTCCTGACTCCGAGTTAAGGAAGAAGCTTCCCAGGACTGGGGAATCAGGAGAGAACTGACTTGATTTGACCCTGTATTTTGAGCTAAAGGGCAGATGCTACGGGTGGGATGACAAAGGCCCCCCTGTGTGCCAGGAGGGCTGGTTTTCCTCCCAGACCTGCCGATCGTAGATGCTCACTCCCTTTAGGGATCAGTTTTCTCTCCCACAAAGTGTGCCAGCCGGACGGTCGCTATTTCTCCATGAAAGACCAACAGGGCGCTTGTATCCTGAGAATGAAAGAAACTGATTAAGCAGACAGGGCTGTTTACATTTGACAGGAGTCAGCTCTTCTTCTCCTCACCCTAAACCCCATCTTTAATGTTTAAGCCCAAGGGATGAATCTCTCATTGCAAAAGCAGATATATATTTATTTGGGGTTCAGGTGAGACTATTTTAGAGGCCAGGCAGGTCTCGTAGGCCCCTAGGGTGTGGGGTGCACACAGATGCAGACACACACACACACATCCCTGAGTCTAAGCCCAAGGTCCACGCTGAACACAGACATTCTTAGGTGGAGCATTAAGGCCCCTCTAAATTCTAAATGTAAACTGCACTAAAAATTTGGCCTGCGATTATCCTGGCCCAGAGGCTGCAGCGTCCTACACGTAGGGCTGCTCCGTGAGCCCTCCCAGCCTTGCAGGCTGCTGGGTGCTGTGCCTTCCGTGTCAGAGCTGGGAACGCCCCACTCGTGGTCTGTGCTCCTCTGGGGCATCCCTGGTGCCAGGACCCGTCAGTGAGCCAGGGAAAGTTGTTGAATCATGTCCATCTGAGACCAGCCTCCCAGCTGACCTGGAACACTGGGGAAGCGACCAGAACGAGGAGGGAGCAGACGGGGCTGACCCGCAGGCAGGTGGCAGCCTCGCTGAACGGGTCTGGGAGGTGCCTTAGAGACACTGCGTGAGCAGGTCCCCAGAACTTGAGCCTGCTTTCTGGAGGCCGTCCCGCCGGGAGGGCTCACGTCTAGATCTGGGTGCACCTGTCTGTCCCCAGATATCCACATCCAGGTCCCTTCAGAGTCTCTCTGTTCCACAAGGACTGCTCCCAGGATGACAGCCAGGAGCTGCAGGCCCCCCGGGTCGGTGCCTCCCCCGGCCTCAGTGAGCCCACCTCGGGGACATCGCAGGTGCAGGGGGGCCCGCTCCCTGGGCCAGAGGCCGTGGGCCCTCCTCACCTGCCACAGTGTCTGACATGCTCTTTAGAACCTTTGTGTCACCAGCTTCCTATAAAACTTGTCCTCTGATTTGCTCTTTTAGCAAAGAGTTCCCAGGCCTTTCTTTATGCAAGTGGCTAAAAGGGAAACCCAGGCTGAAGGAGGCGCAGCCCCCGCCCTGCCCAGGGGCTCCTGCCGGGGGCTGTCTGTGTTGGAGATGATGGCGGAGGGTCCCTGAGTCAGCACGGCCTCCCTTCTCTGCTGGGAACCCAGCCCACTGCCGGGAGGCGAAGTTCCCAACACAACCTGCACAGCCCGGAGGGCCTTCTGGACGCGGGGGGCCGTCGGCTTTGATGAGGCAATTGGGCCGACCACACCCCGGGGAGCCAGGCCCAGCCTCGCTGCGAAGACCTTTCTCCCACTCCGGCCACAGTTCTCCAGGTTTGTGGTACAGGCTTCAGATATTCTGTACAGAAAGGACTTCTAGGTTGTAACAGTGACTGAGACGCGTTTCACACCCTCAGAAAACAAAAAAGTCTTGTGGTCGCCGTGTGCCCAACACTTAGCACGCGGGGGCCGTCATCTGTGGGACACGGGGAATCCACATTGCTAGGCCACGGGGAGCTAGGTGCGGCACCCTGAGCTAAGCTTGAGTGGAGGGCCCTCAGCGACCCGGGTTGGGGTCTCCCCTCCCTGCCCTGCTCGTGCTGTCGCCTGGGAGAGACTGGTGCCCCCTTGACCAGCCGGAGGCCCCACGGGCAGCAACAGGGGTAAGTCCAGCTGTAGGTGTTGAGGCTGGTTAAGCCGGAGGCCAGTGTTCGGGCGAGTCCAAGAACAGGACAGCATCTTCGCCTCCTCCCAGGCACCCTTCATGCCGAGAAAGTACCCGCTTCTTACCTTCTGCGAGCTGACACCCCTTGGCCTAGAGGCCAGGCCTGGGCCACCCCCTTGGGCCCTCGGAGCTCTCGGCACTTCGGGGCCTTTGCAGTCGTGTTGGCGCTGATTCATACGACCTGGGGGTGGTGCGTTTTCGTGTGTGCAGGGGTGTGTTGTGTGTGCATGCGTGCTCGCGGGTGTCTGTGTCTGTATCTCAGGAGGCGGGGACGTGAGCCCGGGCACCTCCCTTTACCTTTCCTTAGAGTCCTCCTCAGGGATCCTGCACCTTCCTCAGTCAAAGTGAGCTTTCGACAGAGACTCTGGCTTAGATCTAGATGGTTTCTTTGGACATTTCAACTTTCTGAGTCTGGTTCTAAAATAATAACTGAAATTTTAAAATACCATTGTTTCCCATTAAAACCTCAGGAAAGATGATTGGTCTCTGTGATTGTTACTGACGCGAAACAGTGAATTAAATCAAAATCATCCCTTATTAGCGTCTTGCGTTTTCCCGTGTAGAGATGGTTTACTCAGACTGGGCTTTCCAGCTATTCAGTGTTAGGATGTGAAACTGGTAATTACGACTTTGGGAAAAGGAAGAGCTAAACCCACAGAAGAATGAGAAGAATCTGTTACGTGGAAAAATGTGATTATGAAAAAACAGTTGCCCTTTTTAGCCCCAGTGCTTGGATCTGAGGGCCGCCAGCTTCCGCCAGAGCCCCTGAGGCCGGGACTCTCTGTCCTTTATCCTTCATCCCCCGGGCTGGGCCAGGCTACTGCAGCCCTGGTGGCCAGCGTTTACGTCCAGCACAGACTCTGGCTCCCCAGAGGTAGATTCCTGTCCTCTTTGTCAGCAGACTGCCAGTTCACGAACGTGACCGTATTTTCCTGCGCCGTCATATCCATCGTCACCCGCGTCACCATCGAGGTGATTGTTATGAGCACAGGTTGACGGCCTTTTTCCCAGCGAGGACTGTGAGATTTTGGTGAGTCCGCGGTTCTCATGTGTGAGGACAGGCCTGACTCCTCATCTGTTTCTGATTCTCGTGGGTCTTAGGAGGCCAGGCGGGGCCCATCTGTAAAAGTGGAGAACCCTGTGAAACGCCCCGGGGCTCGCTTTCAAGGCGGCTCAGCTATTGACGATCCAATCAAATCATGCAGTCTCACTGGACATCTGTTAGTCCTCAGGAGGGCTTATTCTGTTTCTCCCAGCTTCAGTCACTGGGAAATCAGAGGACCCTAATGGGGGACAGGAAGTGCTCTAAACCGAGGGGAAGATACAGCGTTTGGGGAGTGTCCGCACTTCACTCACTCCTGGTCCATTTCTCTGTATCACAGGGGCCCTGGGCAACGTCCAGCTCACAGACTCATCAAATGGACGCTTCATAAAAGGCTTGAAAATAAACCCCCACTGAAAAGTAATGCAGACTCACTGTTGTAAAATTAAAAAAAAAAGAAAGTAATTAATCTCACCACCTAGAGATTATCAACCGTATCATTTGTGTGTATTTACATTCAATTTTTCATATATGTATTTTTATACAATTTAGTTTATGCTGTATTTTGAACCCCATTTAACATCATAACAAACATTTTCCCGTACCAAAAAAGCTAATCTTAATGGCTGAATAATATTCGGCTATGTGGGTGTTTCCTTAAGCTATCAAACCTAGGGTACATGTATCATTAGTGGTATATGAGATCATTTCAGCTAGCATAAGATAAATATTTTTATTCTAATAGCAATGTTAATTAGCGTTCATTTGTTTCAGTGAGTTTCTTATATTAAGAAAAGATTTATCTTTAGAGAGCATAGACATTGAAGTACAATTTATTTTATAGCTGGCAGTGTTCCTCATGCCTTTCGCCTCTCATCAAGGGGTCATCACGGTAGGAGATAAAATGTCAGTGGTCACTTGGGCTTGGAGTGAAGTCCAGAAATTCCGAACTGATACCTGATCATTAATTCCATATCTTTTTTTTTAAATATGCTAATTCAAAATAAGACTGCTTGACTTCCAAGCTTACTCCTCCTTAAAAACTTCCTTTAGGGGCTTCCCTGGGGGTACAGTGGTTGAGAGTCCGCCTGCCGATGCAGGGGACACGGGTTCGTGCCCCGGTCCGGGAAGATCCCACATGCTGCAGAGCGGCTGGGCCCGTGAGCCATGGCCGCTGAGCCTGCGCGTCCGGAGCCTGTGTCCTGCAAAGGGAGAGGCCACAATAGTGAGAGACCCGTGTACCGCAAAAAAAAAAAAAAAAAAAAAAACCTTCCTTTAGTCTCTGATTAGCCCAGAACTACACTGGACTCTGAAGATTTTCTGAACTAAATGAGGCCCCTTTTCCAAACTAATCTCATCTAGATCTATAAGATAAACCACATCCAGAGAAATTTGTTAGTTTTCCAGTATGTCCCCAAATATTGGAACATTCACTAGGTTAACGATTGATTACCAGTGATCTGACTATTCTGGGAAGACAGCAGCCTTATCTTTGGTACAATATGATAGTAGGTACATAGTTTCCAAATAGATACTTCTTGATCAATTCAACTTCAAAGTAGATTTAGAATTTCTGTTTGTTTGATGGGGATCATATGTTTTTATTCAAATTAATAAATGAATTTGACACATTAAGAATGACCTGCTTTTGTTATCACAACATGGTAACTGCAATGAATTCTACAGGAAAAAATTTTAAATGTTAATGTATATCAGAGAAAAATATGTAGGAATACTGCATATTCCTATTATGTCTTGGATATTATTACTTAGAATGAAGCTAAGTAAAAAGAAGGGTAGTTGGTTTAAAGTAGACGTAAAGAAAAGTGTTAAAGTGAGTAAAAATACAGGTAGTTGATGATGGTGTAGGAAACTGAGGGTCTGAAGTCTGGGACGTGAGGCTCCTGCTGGACAGTCAACAGTTTCCAGTGTTTTGCTGCATGAACAGCTCTGACTTGGCTCCTTGTGTGTGTGATTATTTCTCTAGGATGGATTCCTGGGAGGAGGATTCTAAGGTTAAGAGCCAATATTATGAATAGTAACCCTGGTTCAGGCTCCAACAACAGTGAAATCCTAGAAAAATAATTTTGCCTCTTGATTTCCTAGTGCTTTTATCAGTGAAAGATAGAAAAATTAAATTCTTAATTCATAGGATCGATAAAGTAATGCAGATCAATTGAACATAAGCCCCAAGATCTTGGATCTCCGAGTCCCTCCTCAGCTGTGTGTGTGACGGCAGTTCTGGCAGGTATACCTGAGCGCACCTGCCCGGAGTCCACTCCTGTCCCCTCTGCCTTCCCTCCCTCCCGTTCTGCGTGCACCATGGACCACCGCTCCCGGCAGGGATGCCCCCAGTTCCAAGGTGGGAGAGGATGATCGTGTCCTTCTCTTGTTTATAGTTCTCTGACTAGTGATTACCTAATAACTGATAACGATACTCATCAAATGAACTGCTACAGTTCTCCGCAATCAGTATTTCTTAGGAAAGGGAAAGGTTTATTTTGCTTGAGAAAATGGTAAAATTATGTAAAGGTCTTTTTTGGAAAAAGTTTTATTGACAGTTGACCCATTAACTTCCTCATCCTGCCCCGTCTCTTTCCAGAGGTGGAATGAACTACTGCTACATGTGAATTCGTTACTTTGTGTGTATTGCAGACTCTGTAAATTACAGCAAGATCAGGGAAACCAGGAGGAAAAAAGAGGTCAGAAGACAGGTCAGGTCCTTCTAAGTGTGACCACGGCAAGTTCAAATACAAAATGCACGCGTGCAGTTCCTTCCTTACAGGTTGTCGGAGGTCAGCCCCGATCACATACCGAGGATGAAACCCAGTCGCCCTGTGACCTGAGCCACTCCTGCTGCCTCGGGCGCGGTCTCTGCGCTCCTGCAGGGCAGCGGCTTGCGGAGAGTGGGGTGGGGCTCCCGTGATCCGGAAGGGCTTCGTCTCCCTGCTCTGCTCTTCTTCTAGCTACACTATGTGGACTGCTTTGCAGTCAACATTAAAAGGAGTGGAGGAGAGTTTTCATTTCCCGAAAGTGGACTCTATTGTAAAAAGAGTGTAAAACACGACTCTGAGAAAGAGCTCTCGCGTGGCTTCGGCATGTGTGAAGCCCCCAGACTTGCTTGTGAAAATGTGGAGCTGGTGTAGATTTTTCTGGAGAGAGCGTTCCCAGCCTGAGATTCTCAGAGGGTTTCCGACCTTCGGAAGGTCACGCGTCGCCCATTCAAGTTCCAGCGGAACCGTCTAGCAGGGATCCGGCTCCGCAGCTGCTGTGTGGACATGTCTGAGCCGCCAGCTGCTCCCTTGCCCTGGGTGAGAACCGTGCGGAAAAGGAGCCCGAGTCATCACAGCCTCTTTTATCAAGTGTGATGAGCCTGTGACCTCCAGACGTCCCTTCTGCTTGCGGGAAGCCCCTCTCCACACACTGCCCCGTCCTGGGGCTGCCCTGGCTTCTCCTCCCTCCTTCTGTTGCTACAGACGCCGCACGGAAGCCTGGCCCCCGGACCGGCATCCTGAGGGGTCCCCGAGAGGGATCCAGGCGGGAGCGGATCTCCCGGGCTTCTGAGCCATCGCGGGGACCCCGAGGCCCCCCTCCCACCCAGGCAGAGCTGCCTCTACACAGAGGGACTCCTTTCTCACGGGTTTGAACCACAATGACCCCAAAACATTATGTTTGGACTTGAAAGACAAGCTTATTTTTAAAGTTGAACTTCCTACATGGCTGCACATAGCATCTTTTAATGTTAGTGTTTCAGTGTGAACTCAATTGAGAGTTTCAGCAGAGCCAAAACACACAGTCGCGCTGTGGGAAAGTGCCTTGAACTGGAGACCCCCCGCTCCCCGCTGTGTGAGGGGTTCAGCCTGGACTCGACTTCCTGCCCGGCTGAAGCCGGGAACCCGTGGGGCCCACACGCCGGGGCCTTGCAGGGGTCCGGGGAGGCAGCCACCTGTGCCTGGGCGCAGGGGTGATGTTTCAGACGGGGTGTGAAGGGTTTTCCTGGGGAGACGGGCTCACGGGACAGTAGGAGCCCTGGGTTAGGAGTCCAGGGAAGCGGCAGAGGACTCCTTGCTGTAAGCCCATGTTCACCACAAATGGGAACTTTCCCGCCTACAGTCAAATTCTCTCTTGACCTTGTCTGATTCTCAGGGTAGAGAAATTCGCACTCGCCGTGCCAGTCTGGGGAGACCCTCAAGGAGGGTTCGTCCTGACTCATCCCCTCCCCAGAGAAGGGGCACCTACTCTTTGGAGGGCTGCACCCCAAGATCTAAGCCATGATGGGGGGCACTGGAGTCATCATAGTGAAGGGGCAGCAGGTAAGTGACGCTGCTGGGGTCTCCCCAGGGAGACAGACGCAGGCGCATTGAATACTCCATCCTCTGATCTCCCAGTGGTGGTCACTGCTCCTGGGGAGAAGGGGGGGCCCCGGTGTGCGTCTGTAGATCCCTTTACCCTTAGAAACGCCTTATGTTGGCCGGGGTCGAGATGGTGCACAGAGGCCTGGCCAGCAGGAACGCTGCTCTTCTGACTCAGTCCAGGAGAAGCCCCAGGGGCAGGAATGAGGGGCGACAGGGGGACAGAAAGGACGGAAGGTATCAGGACTTTGTCCCCAGCTGGCCTGCTGTGGGCTTGACCGACTCCTTTCCCGTTAGGTCCTGTGACCCAAGGTCTTTCTTAAAAGCAAGTAGCAAAGATTCAGACTTGACATTTGCTGCAGTCAGTTGCCCAAAATGTTAGATGTACTATAGACAGACGCGCTATATGACCCGGCAATTCCACCGTTAGATGTACTATAGACAGACGCGCTACATGACCCGGCAATTCCACTGTTAGATGTACTATAGACAGACGCACTATATGACCCAGCAATTCCACTGTTAGGTATCTACCCAAGATAAATGGAAACGCCCAGATCACCTCTCCGCACAGACTTGTATGTACATGTGCACAGTAGACTTATGCACAATGGCCAGAAAAGTGGAGACGATCAAAACATGCATCACTGGTGAACTGATACACACTGCTCCATACCGCTCCGTGGAGTATCATTCAGCCATAGAAAGGAATGAAGCACTGACGCCTGCTACAGGCTGGATGAACCGCGAACGTATTATGCTAAGTGGGAGAAGCCACTCCCTAAAGACCATGTGGTGTATGGTGCCACTCTATGAAATTTCCAGAAGAGGCAAATCTGCAGACACAGAAGCAGATCAGTGGTTCCCGCCTGGCTGGGAAGGGGAGTGGCCGCAAGTGGGTGCAAGGCTCCTCTCTGGGGGATGGGAACGTTCCAGAATGAGGTTGGAGTGAAGGCTGCACAACTCTATAAACTTACTGGACCCATTCCATGTGTACTCGAGAGTTAACTGTATACAGGCGCACACGTTATACCACAATGTACTCAAGAGAGTTAACTCTGTATACAGGCGCACACGTTATACCGCAGTAAAGCTTTTTGAAAGCATCTCTGCGGCTGTCTCTGCAGACACGGTCAAAGGTTTTTGACTCTGAAGGAATCCCCTCAACTCAAATTTGCCCCAAATACCACAGATATCACAGGACCAGGGGGCTTACGTTAACACACATCTCAGAAGCATTAAAACCAAAAGTGCCCCGTGGGAGGACCCCGGGAGCAAGGCCCTCTCTGCCAGCCGGTGGGAATTTGCCTTTGGGTGACACTCCCTCTGGTCTGAAGGTGTGGCTGACTCAGAGCGCGTGGACCACAACCAAACACGCAGTTAAGGTCAGCTACCCTGTTGGCTGCTTCTGGAGAGAAGAGCTGGGGATTTTCCAAGGTACAAACTCCAGGCTCACCTGGCGGCAGGTCAGGACAATGCGCCCTGCAGACGACACAGGTGAATATACACGCACGGGTGCTTGGCCTCGGAACCCCGTGAAGGCGAAAGAACGAAGAATGAAAGACGGACAAAGCACATCAAAAATGGCACAAACACGGACACGACGTACGTACATGGGCTCTGGGTTACATAGGACGCCGCTCGCGGCCGCAGCGGGTTTTGGGCCGTGAGGGGAATGGCTGAGGAGGGGACGTGGCTGGTCTTCTGTCCACTTAGCTCGGAACTGGCTGGATTTGTTTCTAAAATCTGCATGTATTAATTTGGTAAATTAAAGAGCAAAGATGAAGCAAGTGGGGGTGTGTGTGGCTGAGTCATCGGCACCTGCCTGGAAGAAGGCCCAGCTGCGTCCCGTGGGCCCTGACCACCCGGCAGCACTGATCAGAGCAATCTGGTGACGGGAGCCTTCATCCCGCTCACCGCCTATTGGGTCCTGAGCCTCCCATGCGCACGAAGACGGGATCAGCCCTGTGAAAGCAGGGGACGGTCTGTCCCGGGAAGCTGGCACTGGTAAACCACATGACGGGCCGAGCCTGGTTGTTTTCAAAGGTGGATTTAGCCTTTCATCCTGAAAGGAGCTGCGCCCACAGCACCCGTGGGGGAACACCCCTGCCAGCCTTCCGTTTATAACCTCCCCTCCTCTGTGAACAGTATAGTTGTTTTAAGGCTTCTTGCCCCCAGCGACCGCCTCTTTCTAAACAATTCTTTAGTCTCTCCATGTGACCGTCCTGGGCACAGACATCGAGAGCAAATTGCCTGGTGCCTCTGACCCAGGGTTCCCGGGGGCCTAAGGTGGAGAGGCTCACAGTGGAGATGGAATATTTTCCATCGTCAGAGGCTGGAGACCACGGGCCCTGGAGACACATCCAGCTTCCAGCCTGGTTGGTTACAGCCCTCAAGCTAAGGATGGTTCCCATATTTTCAAATGCTGAAGAAAAGTCAAAAGAAGGTTTCATGACATGTGAAAATGATATGAAATTCAAGCTTCCGTGTCCGTACATACAGCTTCGTGGGAACAAAATCACCCCCTTCTTTGCGTATGTGGCCACAGGAGCAGAACTCAGTAGTCGTGATAGAGACGCAGGACCCTCAACGCCTAAGGATTTACTCTCTGGCTCTTTCCCGAAAACTCTTGGCGACCCCTAGCTTAGCGGCTGACCCCGGCTCCAGTCTTTGGTAGTAACAGCACAGGAGGCTTGGGGTTGAAGTTCTCCTTTTAGATTCCAGTGAATGGGCCACTCGGGCGGGGGGGGGGGGTCACTGCAGCTGCCGGCAGAGCGTAACAAGCTGCTTCTGCAATTAGCCGAGGTGCCACGTGGCGTATTCAGAGTCTCGGACGTGCTGCACAGCAGTTATGGGACAGTCTCATCCCCAAAGCACGGTGTGATGTGCACTGCTCATTTAATAATAGCTTTCTGGAAAAAAAGAAACATCAATTGCATAAACATGCTAATTCTGGAAACGCTAATGGGAATGTATGTGAGTTACCTTTAATGTGTTGCCTCACCCCCTGGAAAGGCGGCTTCCTGGGGGCTGATGGGTCTGTGTCCTGCTCAGGTTTGCAACCCAAGGTTCTCACGGGGCTCCAAGACGTCAGGGGCCCTGAGAGCAGGGTTTTGAAATCACTAGTGGGTTGTGACATCCTTTCGGTGGACCGACTTCTGGCATTTTGAAAATGAAATAGGACAGAATAGGAGTTATAGATCAGAACAGAAAGACAGATTAAGCGAGGACGTACGCATCACACAGAGGGAGTTTCCCTTCCATGCATGCATGACGGCTGCTGGAAACATCTTTCTCACCGTGGGGTGCGGTAAAGCAAGTCTGAAACCCCTGCCCTGGTGGATGTGTTTGAGCTGCGCTCGGCGGGTACATTTAACAGCAGCCGTGATGTGTGATACAGGGTTGCACAGATGCACTGGGGCAGGGGGAGCTGGGGGTGGCCCGTGAGGACCATCTCACCCCAGTCAGCACCTCCCCGGCACCGGCCGTGGGCTTTACACTCAGCCGAGAGCCGTGAAGATTGCAAAGCAGCGGATGCCACACGTTCCCGCCCTTGGGACGCTGACAACCTATTGGGGAGCAACGCTCGTGCCCACAGATCAGTAACAAAAGCTCAGGGAGGCTTAGCCGCCCTGGAGAACAGCTCTGGTCAGAGGTGGCAAACAGGCCTGCCTGGAAAAGGGTGCTGGATGACGGCCCAGTGAGGTAGATATTCTTCATGGCTCAGTCAAGACAGAAGACTTCCCAGCCAGACTGCAGCCAAAGCCCCTGCCCCCGGGGCTGAGGGGGTTCCCCCTCTCCTCCACTCTCCACTCGCGCCCGCTCCCAGCGCCCCTCGGGGGCTTCCTTCTCACCTGGGCACAGTCCCTGGTGCAGATGAGCAATCCCATCAACTCTAATGATAAATTGACGAGTGAAGAGATTTGGTGAGTCGTTGCTCAGTTAACGTCTAACTGTACGAATGGCGAGCTTTAAACGTGCTTTTAGGTCTGAGATGAGAAGCTGGGGCAGCTCGGGAGAATTCCCTGTTCCAGGTGCTTTTGGAAGTGAAACAGGTTCCTGGGAAAAGTGTAAGTTTTCTTCAACCCCATCACGGAGGCCCACCAATACAAGACGGCCGTAAAAGAAATCCACAAACAAACTGCTTAAAAAAATCTTAGAATATCTGTCATCTCTATGAGTTTATGCCTTTACACAAACTAAGACCTTGAGTTTTACAGAGACCCCAATCCAGGGTCTGGCCCTGCCCATCTCTGTGTTGTGCGAACCACCCGTCGGAGGCAGCAGCTCAGGAACCGTTGTTTGAATCCAGCTGGTTTATTTCATTCCATTTTGTAGCAACTGAATGTAGATCTGAGCTTTGCTTTTTGAAAGGATGACTTTTTCCTTCAGGTAAGATCCTTGGTGAGAGTCAGCAGCTGTTTAAACTCTGACTAAGAAGATGCACAAAGACTGAGGGCTCTCCTCTTCCTCTACCTAAGAGCATTGACTGAAACTGGAGTTTCCACGACTAAGATGTAGGTGGAAGGACGCCCCTGCTTCACATCCTAGATGATTTTCAAAGCGGAAAACCCACTGCTGCCGAGACAGAGGTGAGCTGACAAGCATCGCCTCCTGAGTGGACGGGGCGGGGGGCCTGTACTCACTCCCCCGGGGGCATCACCTTCTCAGCCCTCCTGAGTGGACGGGGCAGGGGCCTGTACTCACTCCCCCGGGAGCATCACCTTCTCAGGCCTCCTGAGTGGACGGGGCGGGGGGCTGTACTCACTCCCCCGGGAGCATCACCTTCTCAGGCCGGCGGCTCCCTGCCGGGTCAGTACAGGTGATCTGCTTCGTGCTTTCGGGGGGATTCAAATGTAACGCAGTCTGGACAGACTGTAGCTCATTTCAGATTGCCCCTACTGATGGACAGCTGGATTGTTTCTAATCTCACTCTGACAGCCCTGAATGCCTGTGGGTATAAAACAGCTACTGGTGAGATAGATGCTTAGACTCTAGATAAATTCACAGATTCTTAGGTTCCTAGACTCTCAACCTCCAGATTTCTAATTGCTGGGGTCAAAGGTCTGCATCTCCTAAACAGTGATGGGTGCCACTTCCTGCCCCTCAAAACGCTGGTGCCACCTGCATCCGCGCCAGAGCAGGCGTGAGGGCCTGTCCCACACTCTCACCAGCTCGGGGTGTTTAACAAGCTTTGATTCCAACCGCCTGCTTTCTGAAGAATTATAGCAGAGACAGAGGAAGAAACACCCTAGCTTTTCCCTTCCTCCTGCTTCCAGACCCACCAAGGCCTCCCGTTGCCCAAACCCACGGGGGAGCCTGCAGCAGGGGGCTGGGCGAGGAGACCTCAGGGGCGGGGGGCAGCAGACTCTGCCCTGTGCCTGCTCCCCGAGGGCACCGGCCCTGGGCTCCCGGGTCCCCTTGTTCGGACGTTCGATCATTGGTGCGACAGATACTCAGTGACTCTCTGTACACATCGGTCCTCATGCAGGCCCTGGGGCCAGAGAGAAGGGCCACATCCCTCCCTCGCAGCCCCCCTTCCCTCTGCGCAGTGATCCTGGGATGAGCCTGGGTCTCAGGGAGGCCAGTGCAGGATGTCAAGGCCACGGGCTCTCGCCGGGCTTTGTCCGCATCTCCTGAGGGTCCCCCGTTCTCCCTGCTCCGCTCCCACAGGCATCAACGTGGGTGCTGGGCACGCTGGGCCTGGGCGACGCACAAGGCCTGCTGGGCCCAGCTCTCCCCACGCGGCCGCCGAGTCCAGGTCTCCGAGTCCCCAAGACACGTTCTGTAAGTCACCCGCCTGCTTAAAACCAAATGCATTTTGAAAAATCTGATCTCAGACTGCAATTGGCTCCAAAATCTATACTTTGGGGCCAAGTAAGAGCTCCCTCTCTCCTCCTAAACTGATTTTCTTTTTGCGGGGAGCCAGCCCCCAGCGTACCCACCCCGGCCCCTGCTCTGAGCGCCCCTCTGGGGGCTTCCATGCTGCCAGACGTGAGGCCCTGTGAGCCGTTTGCCTTCCGGCGTGCAGCTGTGCTGTCACCTGAAGCGTTGTTATGGCCTCAGCAGGGCTGTGCTTCTGTCACCCGAGCGTGGCCTCATAGAGTCTGTTCCCTGTGCACTTGGTTTACCCCAAACACGGGGCGATTCCGACGCCCTGGACCCACCCCCTCTGCACTGCTCATGCCGCCTCCCCACAAGGTGTCTGGACACAAGCGAAGGGCTTGCCAGCTGCCCCCTCGAGAAGTCACTCAGCTCTCAACTGATCTAAAACTCATTTCCTTACGTCTACTTAGCTTCGAAGTCGTCACTGTTTCCAAACTGCATCTGTGCCAAATGAGTGCTGAACGGATTGTACTGGGTTGAAAGCTAGTGACCCCTCTGCCCCCAAAAACCCTGCCAGGGGTGTGAAACAATGGTATTTATTGGTGCTCATCTCGGATGACCAGAGCTGGTTTTCCTTATTTCTGTTTCTCTCTCTCTCTCTCTCTCTCTCTCTCTCTCTTTCCTCATAGTTAATTTCACCTGCTTGCAATTACTGGGAAAACAGAAATTCCGTTTATAATGTCGACATTCTAACATGTTACCTCATAACATCCCCCTGGGCGTGTCCTTTTAGAATTAATGCTACCAAGTAAGTAAACCTCAAAAGGGTGCACACACACACTCAGGGACACACATGTTCACATGCGTGCCAAGAGCCTGTTGAAATAGATTAACCCCCAAATTAGAAAATTTCAGAGCTCTGCGTTCAGCCCTAATTTTATCTCGGCTATCTGGAGCAGTCACAAACCAGCCTCGAGTTAAATGCCATGTTTCTGTGGCTAGAGCCACATTCGAGCCGCTTGCAGGGCGGGCTCCACCCCCCCCCCCTCCCCGGCGGGGCGTTTCCCACGGTCACCGCCCAGCCTGTTGGCGGAGGACGCCTGTGCGTGTCTGTTTGTAGAATAATGAACTGTTTGTGTGACCCGGCCCATTGTGAGATCAGTCGGCCCCGCCGCTGGATTTATAAACACCGTCTGCCGGTGGTCCCTGTGTCACTTCGCAGGAAACAGGCCTCACCGGAGCCCCACATAGCCCCCAAACACCAGGCTGAGCTCGGGAACCGACCGCATTGTCACGCATCTTGGCCCCCAAACGACCACATTTAAATTCCCCTTTTTGTCCAGGCCTCCCAGGCGAGCCCTGAACAGCCACATGCGGCCCCCGAGAGGTGATGCCCCAGTGGGGTCGGGGGCAACCCCCCGGGGAAGAGACGCCCCGCTTCGGCTCCAGCCCCGCGCCTTTCTCTTTGTTCTGCAGCTCACGTCTCCCCCGCCACCGACGGCAGCTGCTCCCCGAAGATGAGATGGGTTTCTGCCCTCATCCCTCAAGAGGCCCCTTTTTTCCGTCACTAAGGTTTTTCAAGCAGGAAAGATACACGATGAAGTGCAGTTTTACGGTTTCATATCATATTTGTGTTTTCCAAGAAACGTTCAATAAGATGTTCCTCCTCGCTTACAGAATATTCCTTTAATCAGTTCCTTGGAAGAACCACGGGGCTGTATTTAAAATTTATTTCTGGATATTTACTTAAGGATAATTGCAAAGAAGATTGGCCCAAAGAAAACGTGAGCATTTGTCAGAGGGCAGTATTGTGCTTTCTTTCCTGCTTCTACGTCTGTTCGTAAGTCCCTACTTCTGGCCTCGACGTCATGTGACATCAAGGCCACAGACTGGAAGGCTGGGGCTTAGAAGACGTAGCTTCAAAGGCTTCCTCGGCCTTCACCCGGCCAGGACGTCTTGCAGTGACCCCTAACCTCGCTGGGCCAGGGCCCTCCTTTGTCAAAGAACCAGGCTGGCGAGGGGGCCGGCATCCTGGTCCACAGTCCGTGGTCCTGAGCTTCCTGCCATCGTGACCCGTGTGACTCTAGTATAGAGTCGGCATAAGCCCGAGCGTGTACTATTGGCTAAAAGAAAATAACACTTCTGGGCCTGTGATAACGTGGGCTTTGCTTTCCAAGGTGTGGAGCTGCCTTGGGACAGCAGGAGGGGCCCCGGGCAGAAAGCCGTGTCCTGACAGGGGTGTTGAAAGACATGGGGTCCTTCAGCAAAGAACCACCCGCTTAGGACCAGGTCTTGTTTTGTCGCCTGTAATTTATCTTCCAATAGGTCCACTGGGGAAGAAACAATCAACCAGGGGCTTTGACCCCAGGGGGCGGTTGTCAGGCCCTCTTTGAGTCGGGGGTGTCGTCAGGCAGGAATATCTGCAAATCTCTGTGTTTGTTGATCCCGTAACACAGAGCTGACGCTCAGTCTACAAGCAGTTGGATGAGCACGTGGCCCCGGGGAAGCACCTCTTTGGGTTCCAGGAACCAGCAGTAGAGACCGGACCTGCTGGAGTCACCCCGAAGGAGCCAGCCGTGTGGACCTACCAGGGCCCGAGGCGCCGGCCCCTCTTCATGGGGACCCTTCTCGGCCAGGTCTTCCTGCGCAGGGAGCAGGGACCCCAGGTTGCTCTTGGCCTCGCGTGGCCGTGACTTCAGGTGTCTGTGCAATTCCGTGCAATGTCTGAGACCCAGACTCCCTTCCGCCAGCTGCCCGTTTGTGCGCAACCTCTCGAGACCTCCGTGCATTTCCAGAGCGCGTGTGAGGGCTGTGAGGGGTCACCACCGCACCAGCTGTTCGCGGCTTCTCTGTATAAACCTTCCGTGTTTGTCAAGCAGGTGAGCGGAGGGGACCAGCCACTCCCTGCAGAGCTTTCCGCCTTTGGAACGTGTTCCCCACCTACTCACATAGGGTCTCCTGCCCTGCCTCCTCCTTCTGGCTCCCGGGGCAGCTGGGAGCTGTGAAATGCGTCCTTCATTCCAGCTGCCTCTCCGGTCTGTGGCTGAAAGGCAGGGGCCCTGCTCTGTCCAGGGAGCTGGGGGTACCGCACCAGGCAATCACCTTCCAGCTGTGAGTTTTCCAGAAAATCAGAGGTGCAGAGAGCAGAGGGCCTGACTCGGAGGCCTTGGTGGAGTGGAAAGGGGTTCTGGTTAGACACGAGCAGCCCTGGGAACAAGTCTAATTCTGCCACCGACACTGTGTGTCTTCAGGCCAGCGCGGCCACCTCTCTGGGCCTTCAGTTTCCTCATCTGCGAAAAGAATAGCACTTACTGAACGATTTCTAAACTTGCCCCCAGCACAAGTGTATTATGATCCTTTAGCTTGAGAGACATGGGATTTGCCGTGTGGAAAGCAGACTTGAAACTGGGGTTTAAGCAGATCTTCGGGCACTGCGTCTGGATCTAGCGGATTGGGCAGCCCCTACACCCACCGCACATGGTCTCCCAGCAGCTCATGCCCCACCCCGTCCCCTGACCCAGTCAGGGCCTTGCCCTGAGTCTCTGCTCACAGGCCAGGGACAACTGAGGAGCTTAGGGGCCCGAGGGGAACAGCTGGGCTCGCAGGAGAGGTACGTGCCCTGTGCACTGCTGCATAGAGTGTAGCGTTTGAAAAGAGATACATCAAATCTATTTAAATGGATTACATTAGTAAATTAGAATTCTTGACAATCGCAATCAACATCAAAAGGAAATTGTGTTAATTGTTCCATTTAAATGATAAAGTGCTATTTTTACACGGTGAAAAAGCGCCTAGTGTAATAGTTAAACTCTTGATCCTTTGTTAGTTTGAGCCTGTTTGTATTAATTGGGAACTTCACAGGTATCGTTAATAAACAAAAGATAACTTTAAATAAACATCTAGAGCGATGTTTGCTTTATGACCCTCCCTGGTATCTGTTTGACAGTTCTAACAAAAAAGAATGGGCGGACAATTATAAGCTGCAGAGTTCTGCTGGGTAAAAGTGTAAAACTATTGAGCGATTTTAAAGACGTTTTAAATAAGATAGTAAGGGATAATGTAAATTAATAAATATTTTTGAACATAAAATATCAGGAGGCCTTTAATGAACTGAACTGCATTGAGAGCTACCAATATATTCTCTGTGTCTATAAAAGCTAAAAGGTTTTTAGTTATGATTAGCTTACTTTGGGGTTTGGGATTAAAAAGGTAACCCTCAGTCTCCATCTGAAAATCTTTGTATGGAAAAGAGGCTGTGTGCTGTCCGCCCCCCAGAGCAAGGCCGGGGACAGTCCTCCTTGCCAGTGTGGCTTCAGGAAAGAAGGAGAGGTCCCAGCTGAGCCCGGAGCCCCCGTCGGGCCCCTGCCATCAGCCACATCTACCCGCAGGGGAAGCAGCCACCAGGCCAGGTACCGACGTGGAGCGGAGACCCCGATGGCCTTCAAACCACCAAATGCGACAGGCCTTTGCCTCCGCTGCCGAGTGTGTTTGGGGGTCGGGGAGCTGCGAACCGTGCAGTGGAGGAGCCAGAATTGGTCTCTGCTTGTCTGTTCTACTCGGAGTGGGCGTCACCGTGAGAGGATGATTAAAACACTTGGCAAGAGTCACTTCCAGCATGGGAGGGTGACAAATCCTCTTCCCCCAAAGCAGCGATTATGCTGGACCAACTGTCCTGGTCATCTGAGCGCTCCAAAAACTGAGCTCTGCCCAAGGGGCTTCAAGCTGGGAGCGGGCGCTGGAGGGCTGGCTGGGCCCGGAGCACTGTTCCCCCAGGCAGCGGCCTCCAGGGAGGCAGGGCGGGCAGTGGGCGGGGCACTAGCTGGTGTTTACCAGGGACTCCAGGAGGCGGACCAGCCACGGGGGCTTAATAAGACCCCACAACTCCTGTCGCCCAGAGGCCGTGCGCACGTGTGGAGACCAGAGGGGCCTTGAGCCACCACGCACGCCTGGTCGACGGAGCGGGGGACACGGGGAAAGGGGAGGCCCGCAGAGGCAGCCGCTGGGCAGCCGTGAAGCCGCCCAGATGGTGAAGGTGCCCCCGGCCCCCGCCCCAGGCATTAGCACTGGCAGTGCCGGTGTGAGGCGAGTCATCACCTGTGCTGGCCAGCCCTCCTCTGATCACTCAGCTCCTAGGCAGCTGGGCTTCAAAAAAGTCAAAAGAAAGGAAAAAACCTCAGCAGAGACGTCAGTGCCACACAATGAGAGTGACTAAACAAATAAACACGGAACAATAACAACAACAGTTCCCGAGGGAAAAGTCACAACCCCGAATTCCCCCACCAGGTTACGTAAAATGTCCGAGAGGCCACAAGAAGTGGCAAGGCATACAAAGGAACAGGAAATCGTGCCGGGTACTCAGGAAGAAGGCGCGGCCCCGACGTGGACCGGAGGCTTCTGGGTGGACGCCCCCGGACTCCCTGACCTGCTGGGTCTGCAGGGCGGACCTGATTTCCCTGTGGGTGGCCAGCACCCTCTCATTTGCTTGAAGACAGTCCCCAGGCCCGTTGCTTACAAGACACCCTTTATCGCCCTTGGGACACCACACTTCCTGGGGACCAGGCCGATCATTAAGGTCCAGTAGAGGGGCCAGACCAGCATGGCGGGTAGCGCAGACAGGGTCTGAGAAACCACGGAATTGGGTCTTCACAGGTAAGGCTGGAAGAGGCCCTGACCAGCTCCGTTCTGCAGGAGACCCCAGAGAGCCTTCACCTACTGGAACTCGGAGGGACTGTTCCCTGTCACCCAGGGCTGAGAGTGGCTGAGGGCTGGTTACAGAATGGGTCCCTGACGGCCCTGGGTGATAAGACACTGAAATCATCAGGACAGCTGTCGGAAGCCAGGGGGACACAAGTTCCAGGACCAGCGGCAGTTCAGAGCCGCTTCTGGGGGTCCCGGTCCCCGGGCTCTCAGTGCGAGGTGGGTGGCAGACACGTCGTGGCCCCCAGCCCCGTGTCTGGAACCCAGAAAATTCTGACTGAAGAATTTTCAGTGACGGAGAGCCTGGGTGTCAGAGGGGAGACAGTGTCGAATGAGGGGGGCGAATGGGTGAATGGAGGGGGAAGGAAAGGAGGAGAGGGGCCTCCAGGAGACCGTTGCTCAGGGTCAGGGAGACTCAGGTCCCCATCGGGGGTGTGTGCGCGTGTGGGACGTACACCGCTGTCAGGTGTGTGTGCTTGTGGGGTGTAGGCCTGTTTCTGGGAGGGTGTGGGGTGCTCCCCCCTTACACTGTGCTGACACTGGGGTTCGCTCCCTGCTTCCTATGGTCCTCGGGCCACAGGACGACGCACGTTCTCTTAGGCGCAGCCACGGCGCCAGGGCCCTTTGCAGCTGCAGTGGGTACAGCGAGTCCCTCAGCCTCAGGACGCGATGCAAAGCCTCTCATTTCACTACGCCGTGGGCCAAACAGAGTTGTAGAAAAGAAAGAAAGGAACATCAACACAGATGTTCAGAACTGGGTCAGAAGGCGGACCGCGTGAGACGCGCCTCTGATCCTGGGGGTATGAGTCACCCCGCAAAGGCCCTGGTCCGGGGACAAGAGGAATTTTCAGGACCACTGCCTCCACAATAGAATTTCCAAGAACCTGGGTGGGAGGAAAACACCCCAAAGGTAACAGGCAGTAAGGAGCAGTGTAGTCGATGCTGATGGTCACTGATCTGATGCTAAGTTGTGTGCGTGTGGACAGTCCCGGGTTCACTCACCCGTTCGCCCAGCGATTTGTTCAGGGTCTCCACGCAGCACAGGTGGCTCAGTCCCCTCGTCCGCGCCCACGGGGACAGGACGGGGACAGCACGGGGTCAGGGGCCATCAGTCTCTGCGCCCACAGAGCCCACGTGCCACCAGGAGAACTCTGGGGTGGGCGGGGGAGTTTCAGAGAAAGTGACCTGGCATCTGGGGTGTCGCAGCGGAGCAGAGGCTGTGGGAAGGAGGGGGACCCCGGGCCCCGCAGCCCCGAGTCGGGGCCGGGGACCCTGAGAACGAAGTAGCCTCGACGGCTGACAAGGTGAGGACAGAGCTGGCAGAGGGGCCTGGAAGGGAGGCTGGGCTGCACAGGGGAGTCTGGAAGGTCGGGCCTTGTTCCCTCCGAGCTGAGATCAAAGCTTTCCTCCAGAAGGTGTGCCTCTGTCCCCGGGCCTCGGGGATGAGTGTCCTCGAGGGACACACCAGGATGGCCGTCCGGATGCCCGGGAACCCCTGTCCTCGCCTGGCCTTCCAGGCCCCTCACAGCGAGCACAGGGCAGTCTTCCTGAAGGGCTAGCTTTGCATTTCGGGTTTAAAGGGACGCATTAGCCATGAAAGCAAAGTGTGAAGAGGAGCGAGTGTTTGTAGTTCGCCGCCGGGTGCTACCCGTGCTTTTGTAAAGGCCCTGCACTTCTGCTCAGTTCCGAGGGGGCAGGGTCCCCGTCACCCTCCACTCGTTACAGACCGATTCCCGTCTGAACCGGAACCAGAACCATCCCGACTACGAGTTCGTATTGACCCACGCAGGAGTGTGTTTGTGGCTACAGGACAGATGACCCGGTCCTGGACCCCTGTGTGGAGATGGGGCCCGTCGGGGATTTCAGAGCGTGTGCAGACGACTCAGCTCCCAACAGAGAGGAATTATGGGGATCTGCTTTGATACAGCAGAATCACAGGAGCGCAAACTGGCCTTCTTTCTGAGGCCCTGTGGCTGAGCCACATTGGTCAGTAAACTCAGCTGCAGACAAGGAAGTGTCGCCTGACCCACACTTGCAAATCCTCCAGCAGGGAAGCGGCCGCTGAGTCCTGCCGGGACTGGGTTGACCAGGGCCCCGATCACCTGGTGGCGTGGGGTTTTGTTCCACGGTGGCCCCTGCGGGCTCCAGAATTTCTCCCCAAAGCCCGTGCGCTCTAAGCACTCAGTACGTCCTGCCTGGCGACACACGTCACTGCGAGTGTATCCTTTTCGGAGCAGTGTCCTGGCTCTGCCAGCTTTTTATGACCAAGTGATCCCAGAGGCTCGCACACACTGGCCTGGTCGAGGGCCTGAGCTGGCACGTCGGTCTGTGAGGCTCAGGGCCGTTGGCATTGCTCTGCCTCCAGGCCAGTGCCCCAGACCCTGCCCTCCGCCCCTCCTTCCCAGGCCAGGGAAAGCAGAGGCGCTGTAAGTTAGCTCCGGCATTCACAGTACTCCACGGGGTAGGAACTCAAACGTGTTTCCTACAGCTCTGTGCACCTACAGTCCAAGACAACCCGTTGCCTGAGATCTGAGGGCTGCAGATATAAACAGTCCGGAGGGTTAGGACGGTTGCTACGGGCAACCCCTCAGTCACGTCTCTAAGGAGATGGTCTGCAATGGATGACGAGTTTGCGAATGCTTCAAAAATAAAAAACTACACGGTATTTTAGAAACCCCGAGAAATTCAGACACTAAATATAATTGGCACTGTGCTTCAGAAAGGTGACAGAAGAGAAAGCTTTTAACTTTCCTTTATTTCCTCATTATTGAAAAGGTCATGGATGAGCTGAGTACAGATGAAAGCTTCTTGGAACAAATTAATCTCCTGTTGTTTGTGAAATTCTCAGGGTCTGAATCTTAATCTCATTATTTACATTTTTACGTTATCTTCTCTAAATGTTTTTTTTCCTATTATATTAATGAATAACCAATGGGCTGGAATTTGTAGAGCATTTAATATGAATTACTTTATTTGATGAATAGAGTTTAATGTTAAAAGTAATCAGGGAGATTTTTTTAACTTTTACCTAAAACAGTTACGATAAAATGTCATATTTGTGGTAATTC
Organism: Globicephala melas; assembly: GCF_963455315.2. NCBI lineage: Eukaryota > Metazoa > Chordata > Mammalia > Artiodactyla > Delphinidae > Globicephala > Globicephala melas. Next base: position 102,023,495 of record NC_083324.2, read on the forward strand.
CCTTCATTAATATTGTCTCCATTTTTCCTGGGAGTTGCTATAACAAAATAGTTAAAGAAATCCCGGATTTCAGCAAGAAAAAGACCAACAAACCAACTGAAAAATGGGCAGGCGATGTGAATATTATGGCTCATGGGAAGAAATCATGAGAAACCACTCATCCTCATGGTAACACAAGGAACACAGACTCACCTGCAAAATGGGCAAAGATTCAAGAACACTTAACAATACGTTCTGTTGGTGAGGCTGTAAGAAAATTACTTATTTTCCTGCATTTACTCAAATTGCAGGAAAGTGTGCAAATTGGTCAGTTAATATAGAGGGGATTCATCAATACTAAGAACATCATAAAAATGCTTATCTTTTGATGGGAAAAGATGGGCATCAGGCTTATTCTCGGCAACGTTGTGCATGTAGCAAAAACTGCAACAACCGAGGTTCCGTGGAGGGACTGGTTACCTGGGCTGGGGCAGGTCCAGCGGGCGCATGCGCACGCGTAAAAGACGAGAGACATTTATGAACCCAGGAAGAAGGTCCGGCAGGGAGATCGCTAACTGGGGACACAGGCGAGCGCAGCACCTGCGGTTTGTGTAACAAGGGGAGGAACCTAGGAATGTATTCGCACCTCTTGCGTTGACTTCTACAGCTCAGAAAGGACGCTGCAGAAACTAGTGGAAGTTGCGCCTGCAGGTGGGACTTGGGGTCCAGGTGGTCAGAGACAAAGCAGGAGGCTGGGGCTGGGGGTAGCCTTGGTCTTTTTAGATGGTTTTGATTTTCGAGCCGGGTGAATATCTTACCTACGTAAATGAGAAATTAAAGAAATAAAGCATGAGCTCCAGAGTTAGCAGACGTGTGGCCTTGGCAACGTAGGCTTCCTGTGATGCATTTCCTCACATGTAAAATGGGGATGAAGATAGTAGCACCTAATCCATAGGTTACGATGAAAAGCAGAAAGTGCTTGGAGAGCACTGGTGCGGGGGTCTGGCACGCGCAGCTTGTAGCATGCGTTTGCCGTGATTGTCTCTTACCCAGCAGTTCACTGCGAGAGGGCAGTGGTTTGAAGGAAACGTGCATTCTAAGAAGATTAGGGTTTAGAACACCGGTTATTAGGTTTTGAAAAGGTTTTAGAAATGGATTTTATTGAGCAGAATTCATCTTGATTTTGAGAACTAAATTTTAGCTGTGACTTTACAGAGGAAGTATATGGATAACTGTTGCATTCCAGGTACAACGGCTGTGCCTTAGATAAGGAGGACAACCTCCCTGATGAGGCCGTGGCTGGGATGTCCCTGCCCAAGGCGTGGCACAGCGTGTTAGGTGCTTCCTGTGAGGCGCGAAGGTGAGAGGAGAACAGCTCAGAGGGAGACGCCCCAGCCTCTGTTTATACGATCCTGAGACATCAGCCCTGCCCGGAACACGCGGCTTCGGTGAAAGGCTTGAGGACCCAGCATGGCCAGAGGCATCTGGAGCTGTGCGGAGCACCGACCACGCCGCGATGAACGGGATGTGGTCCATACCTGGATGCAGAGGCGTGTCGGCAGGTGCCCGTCTCAGGAGCCTGAGCCATCCGGAACCGAGCCATGGGCTCGGGGCGGAGGGTCAGTGACGGCTCCGCAGGTAAGCCAGCTCTCCATCTGGCTCGTGTGGAGGATTTGCCCCTGGCACGGAAAGAGCAGACCTCGTGTCAGGGGCTGTGAGCCGCTCACAGGTTCACTGTTCTCTGCGAGACTCAAGTCCTTTGCCTGTCAAATGGGATCATGATCCGCCTCCCGGGGGGGAGGGGCAGCCAGGACACAGCCTAGCACACGGCAGGCGCTCGACAGCTGACTTCACTCACGTTCCCATCCCCGGATGCGCCGGAACAGGGGCCCTCGGTAGATACGTTTATAATGACTTCACGAGGGAAGACACAACAGCAGAGAAAGTAGCAGGTGCAAGAGGTCCTGGGTCACGGGGTCAGGCACACGTGCATGTCCACGTGTGTGCACGTGTGTGCAGCGGGTGTGTATTTGTGTGTCTGGTGTGTGCGTGTGTTACACTTGCGTGTCCGTGCTCACACCGCACACGCGTGGGGAGAGAAGCAAGGGTGGGACCATTGACGAAGGGCTTTGTTGAAAGACGTGTGAAAAGCTGGTCCTGCCATCAGCCTGCTCTGGGATCTGGGGAGAAACTGTCCGTAAAATCACTTGTTGTAACGCCAAAATATTTACTTTTGGAAGAAGAGAGAAGAGAAGGCCTGACAGGAGGCACTGGGGTTGGTTCTGGTCTAAAAGGGCCATAAATCTTCAGGCTGTGGAACTAGTGCGGCCTGGGATTTAATCACTGTATGGATTTATGCTCTGCCTCTTCCTGTGAGACCCGGGGCGCTGTGGGGCAGAGGTGACCCCGCAAGACACCTGCATCTTCTGCGTCTTCCTGTTGGGAAGCTGCTGCCCCGTCAGCAGCTGTGCAGGGACCGCGGGCTCCTCCCCGTTTCCACGACTTGCCCACTGCGCGGGAAGCGCTCAGATGGCTGCGCGTTTTGGAGGGGGGTTGAGTCAGTCCTTGGATACATTTTAGAGAGAAGAGCGGCCAAAGGTGAGGAGAGCTGAGTCATTCCTGGCTTTCGAGCACGAGTCTCAGGAAAGCTCTCTGGTTCCAGAAATGTGGTGGATAAGTAATCTGAAATCTGTCCAGCTGCGACTATCTTGAAGTGCTAAGAACGCATTAGCAAACGTTCTCTTAAACGTGGAGCTGAGCTTGTGAGAAAGGCTGGGGTGCTTCCAGGGATCAGAGGGGGCTGGGTCGGGGACTGGCAGGGGCACCGGGATCCCGGGCAAGGGCCTGGGGCCCCAGGGTAATCAAGGGGCTCTGACTGCAAACCACCTTCGTGAGACCAGGAAGGATGGACCCCAAAGAACAGGAGCAATGAAGGAGTCTGTCCTCCCCGTAGAGAGAGGCAGCGCCCGGGCCTGGGTCTCCCCTGGGAATTCCCAGAAGGGGCCCCGCACCCCGGGGAGGAGGCCCAGGTAGATTCCAAAGACACAGAAGCTGGAATCGAGGCGTTAGGAGAGACAAACATCCGGGTAAAGGAGTGCTATCAGAGATTTTTTTAAGTCGCTAAGTAACAGGGAAATACTCAGTTCTGAGATGGGATCAGGCCAGTAACGTCATGTAATGTGTATAAAGCAGAAGCTGACGGGCTTCCAAGGAGAAAGTGGGAGCCCCCCGCTCGCACCACGCCTGGTTACAGGCTCTGGGGCAGGCGCTTCACAGCAGTTCCCGGCTCACCCCAAGGGGCTCGAACGGCAGCACCGGACTGGTCGTTGTTGAAGGAATTGGTAAGTGATGCTGAAAGAAGTCAGGGCTCTAGCTTCCCTGCAGACACCTCCCCGTGCGTGGGAGCCGGCAGATCACAGCCCCGTTGCTGGGCGGGCCCATCCCCAGAGGCCGAGCACCCCGTCCCAGGGCTCCTGCTGCAAGTGGGAAGTTTATCCGGGAAATTCAAGCACCCGAAGGTGCCAGTAATCCTATGGTTCTGCGGCTTAGCCGAGTTGGGATAGTCCTTGGCGTTGCCCCACACGCAACTCAGGGACAGTCAGGGACACTTTGGGCCTGGCGGGCCCCACGTGTCGTGGCAGAGTGTGCAGTGACACGGTGTCCACATGGGGCCTGCCCACGCGCTGAGCGGGGTCAGCCCCTCCACTGTATCTGGGGACTCTGCATCCCCGAGTTGGAGAAGCCCGTTCTGGCCCAACACCCATGGGACACGGCCTGACACTGACCACGTGGTTGCAGCCCCGAGTGCAGACGGCAACCAAAGCGCAGAACTGCTGTCACACGAGCCACGTTCTCCAGCAAACGCCCCACCAACTAGGAACTGACCACGGCAAAGCCCACGCCCACCCCCACGTGGGGACAGCCCAGTCTGTGCTTTCTTCTGGCTCTTCCCGTCGTGGCTGGTCCCGCAGGTCCGAGCGTCGCAGGACACAGGAGGCAAAGTGGACACTCTCGTCTCGACACGTCCACCTTTAAAGGGAACAGTGCTTGAGGCGTGTGGCTAATCGTGCGATATTTAGGGCTACGCTTTCAGGTTAAAGAGTTTCCCCTTGATTCCTATTTTCCTAAGAGTTTTAATGAAACAGTGTTGAAATTTATCCAACGTTGGGGTCTGAGATGCTGGGTGGAGGTGTGAGGAGATGTTACTTCATTCTCTATCCTTTTCAGGACAATCACATCTTTCATAATTAAAAAAACATGCTTTTCACAGAAAGCAGCAGCTCAGACGCCCTTAGCAACAGCAGTGGGTGTGGGACACCAGCCCCACACAATGCTTTCAGACGATTTATGTCGAGTCTGAAATTTATTCAGAAAAAAGGAAACATGAGCCCATATTTCGTTGGACCATATTTGATGATAATATGGGTCATGTATTCATATAACGTAAAAAGTGCTCCTACATGACTGGACACGTGTCCCCTATCTATTAGTTTGGGGCCAATGCCATGATCAGTAGGTTTCTACTTTGCTGTTTCACTACCTTGAGAGTTGATGAGGCCTTCTGTGAAATGATGTTCACAGCACACGTATGCTGCACTGTATGATATGGATAATAACTATTCTTTTTAAATGAAATCAAAATATTAACATTATTTCTAACACGTCAGCTCTGCTCGCAGAACAGGGGTAGAGCCTTTAGACTGTGAAGTCACATCATCTGGGTTGAAATGCCAGCTCACTGGCCCCGTGCTCACCGGCCCCGTGCTTACGGCCCCATGCTCACTGGCCCCGTGCTCACCGGCCCCGTGCTTACCAGCCCCGTGCTCACTGGCCTCGTGCTCACTGGCCCCGTGCTTACCGGCCCCGTGCTCACCGGCCCCGTGCTCACCGGCCCCGTGCTCACTGGCCTCGTGCTCACCGGCCCCGTGCTTACGGCCCCATGCTCACCGGCCCCGTGCTCACTGGCCCCGTGCTTACCGGCCCCGTGCTCACTGGCCTCGTGCTTACGGCCCCATGCTCACCGGCCCCGTGCTCACCGGCCTCGTGCTCACCGGCTCCGTGCTCACCGGCCCCGTGCTCACCGGCCTCGTGCTCACCGGCCCTGTGCTTACCGGCCCCGTGCTCACCGGCCCCGTGCTCACCGGCCCCGTGCTTACCGGCCCCGTGCTCACTGGCCCCGTGCTTACCGGCCCCGTGCTCACTGGCCTCGTGCTTACGGCCCCATGCTCACCGGCCCCGTGCTCACCGGCCTCGTGCTCACCGGCCCCGTGCTTACCGGCCCCGTGCTCACCGGCCTCGTGCTCACCGGCCCTGTGCTTACCGGCCCCGTGCTCACCGGCCCCGTGCTCACCGGCCCCGTGCTTACCGGCCCCGTGCTCACTGGCCCCGTGCTTACCGGCCCCGTGCTCACTGGCCTCGTGCTTACGGCCCCATGCTCACCGGCCCCGTGCTCACCGGCCTCGTGCTCACCGGCCCCGTGCTTACCGGCCCCGTGCTCACCGGCCCCGTGCTCACCGGCCCTGTGCTTACCGGCCCCATGCTCACCGGCCCCGTGCTCACCGGCCCCGTGCTTACCGGCCCCGTGCTCACTGGCCCTGTGCTTACCGGCCCCGTGCTCACTGGCCTCGTGCTTACGGCCCCATGCTCACCGGCCCCGTGCTCACCGGCCCCGTGCTCACCGGCCCCGTGCTCACCGGCCTCGTGCTCACCGGCCCCGTGCTCACCGGCCCCGTGCTCACCGGCCCCGTGCTTACTGGCCTCGTGCCTCGGACACTTGCTTCGTGTCTCCGGGCATCTATTTTTTCAGGCTTAAAACGGGACTAACAATGGCGCCCACCTCCTAACACTGTTGCGGGGATCACGGCCAACGAATGTGCCGAGTGCCTGCAGGCACCTGACAGTGAACAAAGGGTATCCCTGGACTTCAAGGGCGCCGTCAAGTTCTTTGTTTACATCATCTCCACTAAGCCTTCAGTGTTACGAGATGACCCCACTATTATAACTAGTTTACAGATGAGGTAATTGAGGCTTGGAGACATGAAAATTGTTTTAAAGGTTGTGGTTGTTTAATCTTTGCCTTAATAAAGCTGTCTCTCGTGTATGCCATCTGCTCGACGTTACATTCCTGATTAGAAACACGGCCCTCGATTTTATCATTGTTCCCATGAGAAAATATTATCCACCTTGCAATGATTTACTGTGGTGGTGTTTTGGGACACAGACGAAAGCAAAACACGAATGGAAATGAAATGAAAAATGCACTAGATAGAATAAAATAAACCAAAATAAAACAGAGTGGAAGGAATTGCAAAGCCACACGTGACAGCAGGAAGAACGATGAGCTGTGGGTCGCGGCCCCTGGTTCTGCTCCTGGCCTCTGTCGCCACCTGCACGACAACAGGCCCTGGGGTAGGACCCGGAGACCCAGCCCCTGTGGCTTCCTTTCTCTGACCTGCCACCTTGGTGGATCGAAGCCAGCGATCTCCAGGTTCGCCTCCTGGTCTGATGTTCTCTTTATCAGAACCTGTGCGTGTTCACAGTTTCAGAGACAGTCAGGTGTTAACTGAACAAGCGTCAACGCTCGAAAAGTCTACAGGCTGACGTGGGGGATTTACGGCTCAGAGGCACCTACAACTTTCTAAGGCTTTTGCTCTGTCTTGTCTCCATGTGTTTGTTTTACATGATGTGGACGTTGGGGGAAAGATTTACCTTTTTTGGAAGGATAAGAACATGTTACTTTTGTTACAATAGCGAATACTCCCCTCCACGAAGCCCCGCCCTCACACTACACGATTTGGAAAACATCTGTAGCAGACGGCAAGGCAAATCCAGATGAAACTCATCATTCAATCCGATTAATCTCTTTCCTTGGCCGATGACACGGACTGTCCGGAGTCCCAATTGGTTGTAACTTTAATCAGTTTGGACCCCCTTGGTTTTAAAGTATCTGTGTCAGAAACAGTCACATTTAGGAAAAGATTTGAAATCTCTCCAAGTCCAAACGTGAAATGTTTTAACCAAGGTCCATTGGGAAGTAACATCTGGCAGGAGTCAGGGCAGCAGAGAAGGTGTTCGGAGACCTCGGTTCTGCGAGCAGAGCATCTTCCCCGGGGCCCGGGCAGCCGAAGCCGCCAAGTCTGTCTCGTGCACCCCAACTGTAGACAGAGGCTCAGGGCTGCCTGCACCCCCGGGGGGCGAGGCGGTCCGCGTGGGTGTGCTTGGCGGTGCTGAGTGCTGGCAGCTCACAGAGCCTCACCCTCCCAATCCCCGGAGCTCAGGCTTCTCAGCGCCGGCCGAGGAGCTGGGAATCTCTCCCTCACAGTCTGCAAATGGCAGAGCTGTTATCGGGCAAACTCTTTCTCCAAACCGGTTCACACTGGTATCTGCTATTTAAAAAAATAGTTAAACACTTGAGCAATCGCCGTGTCTGAGGGTTCGGCCGGTAATCTCTCACGATAGTAGAGGCAAATATTGTTCCTTTTCCCCTTTTGCTCCGTTCCCTCTGCCCTGGTCCCCTAGAGTTTCACAGTCTGGAAAGTCTGAAGCAGAAACGCAAGGCAATGACCTTTCACAGCTCAGGGGCCACGCTGGGCGGCTTCCTGGGAGATGCTGCAGCTGAGGGTCCCGGGGTGGGAAGCAGAGGCCTGGGCGGCTGGCCGGGGGCCGCTTGTTGCCACAGACGCGCTCTGACCTACTGCCCAGACCCTGCGTCTTCCTGCCTCCAAGGCTTGTTCAGACTCAGTGACGATGCCCCCCCACCCCCCGCGTCGTGTGCCTTAGCAGGAACAGTGTTTTACCCAGACCTCCCTCGAGGGCCACCTCGCTGCCTTCAAAACTTTTCTCAAGTGTTTCTCTTTCCAGGGAACTGTAGCTTCCTACAACCTCTGTCCCCAGCTGCCTCCTCAGTGGAGGCTGCAGGTGCCGCTCCCCAGTGACACAGGAGTGACAGACCTCGGGCAAGTCCCCGTGTGTATCTGCCACACACCCCGCCCTCCGCTGTCAGCAGGTTTCGTTCCATCCCCTAATGTGTTAATTAAGGGGTCCTCTCAATTGCACTGATGTCTTGTTGGAACATTTTTAAATTTGGCTAAAATATCTCCTGATCCCTTGAAGAAACATCCTCCCAAGAGCGGAAAGTGAAAGGCTTTCTTCTCCCTGTTTTCTAGTTGCTCCATTACTCATCTCTGCTTCAGATCTGCGTACAGCGCGATGTTCTGCTCGGCTCCTGCCCTGTGGAAGGGGGCCTGTAACTGCCTTTGCAGAGTTCCCAGGAGCATTAGTACGACTGCGAGCTCCTGGGAGGGGGGAAGGGGTGACCTTTGTGACGTTTTGGTTTCACATCCCGCGCAGAGCAGAGAAGGAGGCCGTGGGGAGGTCGTGGCAAAGTGGTCCCGGCGTCCCCCCTCCCCTGGCCTCGGCCACTGTGGCATAGTTGAGTGGACGCTGCACCCGCCCCAGAAAAGCACGAGATCCCGAGGGGGGCCTGGGAATAAACTCACGGTTTATCTGAGAAAGCCGTCAGTGTTGACCAAGGGAAGGGCTCTGATAATAGTTTCTTAACTCCAAACCCGCCACTCCCATAAACGTCCAGCCTGAAGCAGGCTTGGTCGCAAAGAAGAAAGTTCCAGAACACTTGCAGGCGTCCCGATGCTTTGACTCGGCGTGGGTCGAGAACAGGGCCCGCGACCTTTCCTCTGAGAAGGATCTGAGAGCAAATGTCTTTCCTCTGTTGAGGCTGCTCATCCCTTTGCTGTAGCCAAGCGGCCACAGACAAGACAAGACACGCCGCGTGGGTGTTCTGTGAAGACGTCACAGAAGCAGTGACTGTGGGGCCGCATCTGGCCCGGGGCCGTGGCTGGCCGGCTCCCGGCCCAGGAGAGCCAGAGTACTCGGGGCTCTGCCTCTTCCCGGGGACTTTGCCCTCCAGCTAGGCTCCTGGATGGGACAGGCCGGCGAGGCCCGCTCTCTGCCCTTTTCCCAGCCCCTGCCCACGCTCCTCCGCACTGAATCCACAGCTCCTCTTTCCCTGGGGTCCTCAGAGCACGGGTGGGCTGGCCAGGCCGGGCCGGGCTCCACGCCCACAGAAGGGCCCTGTCTTTCGGGTGACCCGAGCGGCTGAACTAGTCACTGAAATGCCCCTATTCTCCTCCAAGCCTAGATTTCACAGGACGCACTTCTGAAACGTGAGGCACGCCCTCCACAAACCAGATCCCAGGTCTCCCGGGTACCGACGAGCATATTCTAACCTTACACAAATGTGATAATGCAGTGATCTGAATTAGGGATGCCCGGGAAAGAGAAGTAGTTACTCACTGATTCTAAGCCTCCGCTCACGTTGGTTACCTGCATGCGTGTTTTTAGTTGGTAAGCGATGTGTTTGGAAGTTGACATCGTTTTCACACCACCTTTGCTCTATCGCATGTTCAGGACACCAGGAGGCAAAGGGACATGAACTCTGACTCTGCACATGTCCTCCTGACAGGGGAGCAGAAGGAAGCCCCGTCCGCCACGTAGCAGCCTTGGGAGAACTACTGAAGAGAGGCGCTTGGAACAAGCAACGTCCAAGTTCCTCCTCTGCGGGTGCGTCCGGGGTGAGGGGTACAATCCCCCCGGGCGTGTGTGAACTGCAGACGCTGGGCGGGGGTGGGCGTCCTCCGGGACCAGCAGGAAGCCATCGGGCTCCTCTCCCCTCCCTCCTGCGCCGGCCTGTTCCCTCCCGTCTGACCTGGACGTGCCCACAGTGTCCACGTTCCTTGCAAACCAGCCTCCTCTGCTTACCTGTCAGTGCGGAGGTTCCCAGTGGCCACCCCTGGAAAAGAGGCTCATCCCAGCATCCCCGCATCTCAGGAAGGCCCTACGAAGTCGCCACTAACCGGCCCCTGGATGGAGCTGCGGTGTCTGTGGCCACACGTCACGTTCTGGGGGGAGAAGGGAATTGGCCGGTCCTGAGCCGGCATCCACCACCATCCAGCCGGTGTGGGAACGGTGGGGACCATCCTGAGATCAGTGCGGCCGTTTCCAGAGGAGGTCTGGGCACCCCAAACCGTGCCTCTCCGGAGCATCCTCTCGCCTATACACCTGGCTCCTGAAACAACAAGGTATCCAGGTAAACAGTGACCTCGGTCACGTCAGAGCCCGTACAACGTACTGGGTCCCTGGTTCCGTTCAAGGGGAGGGATCCTCGGACCCCGTGTGCTGGGTGCTGTCCCAGCAGAGGGTGGGGCGCTCTGGGCCCCTCCAGGTCCAGCTCAACCCAGCGCCCGCGCGCTGTCACTGAGTCACAAAGGTGCAGGGTGGGGCTTTGACTGGCTGAAGATAACTGGCCTGCTCCTATCACGTAAGTTTAAACATTGCCATAATCACCTTCTCCACCAGAAAGCTCGGCAGGAAGAAACACTTCAGCCCTCAAGGCTCCACCCTGCCCTGGGTGACCCTCTGTCCTGTGTGCCGGGGACCATCCCAGTCTTCGCACTAAGAGCCCCACGTCAGCGGCAAGCCGGACGGCTGGTCACCCTGCCTACATCCAGCCACACACGGTGTAGCTGGGAGTGGCCGTTCCGCTTCTCCTCCAGGTGTGGGAACCAGCGCCAAGTGTGGTCCTGGAAGCAGCCTCAGGGCCGCAGGTTCCCGACGGGGGCTGGCTGTCCCCCTGCCTCTTTCCCCAGCAGGGGCAGCTCCTTCTCTGCTTCCCAGAGGCCGGGCCCCGCAAGGACTTAGATTCTGGGCACCAGGGCTGAGTTCTGCCCCCCTGGCCGGGCACTGGTGCTCGCAGGACCCCCCTCCCGGGGTTAGAGCTGGGGTGCTGCCCCAAACAGCCAGCCGACCCCCAGAGGCGCCTGCGGGTCTGGAGGGGATGCTGGGGTCACAGCCTCCACCACTGACGTCACCATATGGGGGACACCCCGGGACCTGGTTTTATAAGAAAATGTACTCACTTCCCCCTCCAGGGAAAGCCTGTATCCCGAGACACAGGACTTGTCTTTCTTTGAATAAATGGGTGTGTCCTCAGGGCCAAGGGCAGTGCGCAGCACTTAGGAGGCTCCTAATCAGCGAGCGCAGATGGGTCAGAGGGCCCTGGTCCGTCCAGGCCCGTCCCAGCCCCCTGGTGACTGGAGGACAAGCCCGCGTCTGCAGGGCTCTTGGGGTCGAGACTCTCTGCCTCTGGCGCAGGGTGACTCCAGAGTGTCCTGCCAGGGGACGGCAGTGCCTCCTCTTGGACAGCCTAGGGGAGAGGTGCCTGAAAGCACCGCTCTGCGGGTCCGCTCCGACTGGGGCGGTTAGACGCGGCTTCCAGGTGACACCCCGCTCTTCCGCTCCGTGCCCTCCGCTGCCTGAAGCTGGGGGCTCCGATGGTGACACCTGCTGCCAGACACAGCTACTCCCCCTTCTCAGCACACAGGTTACTGAGCACCTGCTGTGTGCAGGCCGTCTGAGCCCTGAGATGTCGCCTGGACCCCGCGAGCCCATCGACAGCCTTCTGGTCAAGGCCCAGCTCACGTCGCTTCCCGGCTGGGAAAGAGCCCGGCCCCTCCAAACCCCGAGGTGCCTGTCCACGCTGCTCACGGGTGTGCCCGAGAGCCCACGTGCCGGACCCGGCGGGCGGCCTCTGGTGGCTCTGACGGGGCACACGACGGAGTACACGGCCCCAGACCTCTGGCGGCTCTGACGGAGTCCACGACGGAGCACACGGCCCCAGACCTCTGGTGGCTCTGACGGAGCACACGACGGAGCACATGGCCCCAGAGTGCGTCTGTTTGCCTGGGCTTCCCTTGCCCTTTTTAGAGGAAGAAACAGAAATGTTATGGTGAACAGGCTTCCTGAGCCCGGGGCGGTGTGGGGGCGGGCGCCCAGGAACGGGGAAAGTCCTGGGGGCTGGGCCGCTGTTCCCGCGCAGCCTGAGGCCTGGTGCCCATCAGGCGGACCAGGCGGCAGCTGCGTTCCGGCTCCGGGTCTGGCTCTTGCCCCTAATCCTGGTGCTCTCTGGAGTCCGGCTGCTGCCCGCTGCCCCTGGACTGTCTGGGGGGCTTGATTTCTTGGGGTGTCACCAGCTGCACAAGGAGGCAGCTTTGGGGCCAGGGGTGCTGGGGTGTGGACTCCCAGTGCAAAGATGGCACAGTCCTGGGGGGCCATCCTGAGCACACTGCACGGCTGCCAGCATCTGAAGGATAAGCCCAGAGCGAGGGCGGGGGCCTGGGGACCAGTTTCATCGGGCTGTGTGGGCCCCGGGAGGTGAGGCGGGAACCCCAGAAAGGAGAGCCTGCAGGCGGGAGGCCTGGCCTCGACGCGCCCTTTGGACGGCAGAGCAGACGCTCCGGGACCCTGCAGACCATGCCCCACCCTGGCTCCCAAACTTCTGAGCGGGTCCCTGGGAGGCCCAGCTGTGAGGGGGGTGTCCCGGGGCTGAGGTGCCCGTCCCTGTCACTGTCCACACTGGCTCCTCCATGTGACATGTGACAGAGGGGCTTGAGCCAACAGATCCGAGCGATTTATCTTTTGAAAAATGGAAAAGAGGGAAAACGCAAGTCACCGCCACTGGGCACAGGGACACTGGCGCTCGTTACGTTTGTCTCTGGTTTATCATCACAGGCCGGGCCGCCGAGGATCCACCAGGTCAGCATCCAGGTCCTGCGTGACTGGGGAGAGTCCTGCTCTCACCTTTCCGGGACAGGTCAGTGTCACCGCCCAAGAACGTCGGCCACCGAAGGGAAGGAGGCCGCGTCTAGAGGCTCCTATGGGGACGCGGCATTTAAAATTCCCTGCAAAGTGCCGCATAAGCACCCAGAAACTAGCCCTTCAGTTCAGCGCTGGATGTTGGGAAATGCAGTGCAAGCACCTTCGTTCACCTTTGAGACACTCTGTGCCCAGGTGGGAGGTGGGTTGCGGTCTGACTGAGCACGTGGACACACGCGTGCCCCCAGAGGGAGGGACCGTGGCTGCCCGGCCCTCGGGCGGGGTGGGCGGTCTGCTTGCTCCCTCCCATCCTCACGTCTGATGCGTCCAGCGCATTTGCCTCCATGTAAATCCCGTGCCACGTGGTGATGTGGCTGTGACCACAGACACGCCACGAAGCCCATCCGTGCAAGAACACGGAACGGCCTCGCTTGTGAGTAGACTTCTGCACTGGAGAAAGAAACCCTCCCAGGAGGAGGGGTGCTCTGGGCTGGGGGGGCGGGTGGGACGCCTCCTCAGGACCGGTGGAGCCCTTTCCAGAGCGTTCCACACACAGACCACTACGGCTAAGTAGACAGGAGAATGCAGGAAGGCATGTCCTGTCCCAAAGGGCCGACTTCGGGGTTCCTGGGTTTCGCTGTTAGCTCAAGTTAGTTGTGTTTCCAAGGAAGTTATGACGGAGACATCTTCCTCTGTGAGTCTCTCTGTCTGTCTTTGTTTCACCTTCAGGACGTTTTCCTTCTGCTCGTCCAGCTTCACCAGCTACTGACCCTGACGGACAGAGGATAGAGGGAGAGTCAGCCACACACGCACACACACACCCCCCAAAACTGGATGCACACGCCGTGGGTAGTGAGGGATTCTCCCCAAAGTTGCTGCATCTTCCACAGCCCCACGCTTGTCTGTCCTTCCAGCTGTAGACGACACGTCTGTCTCCTCTGCCCTCCAGCTGGACGAGCAGGGGCTTTAGGCCAACATTGCTCTGGACCAGCCTTGAGCCTCCTGCCAGAGGAGGCCAGCCTGCCCGCCCTCTGTGGCCGAGTGAGTGTCTCCCACGTGGATGGGACCCTGGAATCGGACTCCTGCCCCAGCATCTTACAGCCTGCTGCTAAGCGATGGGGAAATCATTTATTTAAGCTACGAAGTTAGGTGCCGATGTGAGGGTCCAGCTGCTGTCTGTGTAGCGTCTTTACTTCCCTGGCACTTGGGAACCTCGCAGGGCTCTCACGCTCTGCCTGAGCCACAGGGCTCCTGCCCTGTCCCCGCAGTACAGCACTGCGCACATCACCGTCCTGACCGAATCCACCTCCGGGAACAGTGGCCGGGAGATGCCCTGCTGTGTCCGTGTCCGTGACCGGCGCTTGGCCTTGGCCAGGACCAGACTCAGGACTCAGGGCGGGCTCTCCCTGGTCACCTGGGAGGAACTTACCCTGTTAGCTTATGGCTTTAAGGGCTTTCGTTGTGCTTTTTACCGCTGAATGCATTTTTAAGATAACAGGCTAGCCTGCATTTAGAGAGCTTTCTGAGGGTGGCTGTGTAAATTAAGAGGGATAAATCATTGCAAGTTATCATTTAACGGCTCTGGAAGGAGCCTGGCCTCTGCTGGGACGGCAGGCCCAGGCCTGTCCCCTTGGAACTAACTGCCTGCCTGGGAAGCATCAGATCAGGAGGCGTGAAGAGGTGCTTTGGAACATGTATTCTCTTCAGACTCCCCTTTGCCCTGTAGTTTGTTCCACTCCACGTGAAACGCTGGGGGACGCCCAGGGCCGGGAAGCAGAGGCCACGTCTGCAGGCTGAGAATATGCTGCCGTCCCCTGGCTCCCTGTCCATCCAGGTGATGGTGGCGGCAAGAGCAGCTCCTCTGAACCTGGAATTTGCTATTTCCTTGAGAAAGTTGACGGGGTAGCTCCCTGCACCCTCGCTGTGTGAATGGGGCTGGTGGCCCCCTGGCCACCACGTCGGGTGGTCCTGACCCGGTGGTGTCATTGTTTGCTCCTGTCTCTTTGGTGTCAATCTTATCTCCCCAGTTTCCTTGAGGATAAGAGTCATGAGGAACTCTTGTGGATTATTTAGCAAGTCCTCTGAAGGTGATCCGTGGTGAATCGATGGGTGACCAGACATCGATAAAACCCGTAACTTTGTGTTTCTGGTCAAGATTTTGTCCACTCAGTGCAGATGTGGAATCACCCCTGGACGGGAAGCCACCAGGGGGCTGGAATTCCTGCACGCTCTGGTCACTCCTCAATTAAGGACGGACTCAGAGTCAGACTCTAGGGGGTGCCCGACCTCGTGGGGCCCTCGGGCGAGCATGTCACCAACTGGTGACCCTGCTCCCATCCTAACTAGGGCGTAACCATGGGAAGTGCCTCCCCAGGGCCCGGCCCAAAGTGGGTGCACTGCATGCTGGGAGCTGGAGCACTGCATGCTGGGAGTTGTAGGGCTGTCATCCTGCCACCCCATCTTCTCCTTCTTTTTCATTCTGAAGCCTGCTTACACAACCCCACCCAGCAATTTCCTCTCCGTTTACCTGCCTTTATCTCTAGCAACTTGTTCCCATCCGTCGAGCCAAGGAGCAGCCTCCTCTCACAGGGCTCTGCCCGCAGCCTCCCTGGTCCCTCTTCTGCAGGGACACCACAAATGGGCGTGGCTCCCCTTTGATCCTCTCCTTGGTTCGAACCTGTTTTCAGATTGCGTCTCCCAGCAGACGTCTGTGCTTCATCACTTCCTTTGCCCCCCCTGTGGCCTCCCACCCATCCTCCGTCTGACTCTCTGCCCAGGGACACTCCAGGGCAGCGGCTGCCACCTGTAAGCCAACATCAGCTCACAGTGTGCGGCTGAAAAGACAAGTCAGATGAGGCCAGAGAACGTCCGGGACTCGGGCAGCTGGCTCTCCCGGAAGCCAGAGGCCAGGCCGCTTGGGGTCTGTACTGAGGGCGGGACGGAGGGAGGTAGTGGAGGTGGCACTGGCAGGTGTGACCGGCTCTCCAGTCGCCACCACCCCGCATGGGCCTCCCTGCCCAGGACCTGGAAGCATCAGCTCTGTGACAGAGCGAGGAGAGCTGAGCATGAAGGTGGAGAAGCTCAGGCTGGGTTCGGAGCGCGAGCGCTGCCCGGCTGTGCACTGGCCCCCAGCCTGGACCCGCTTCCTTTACAGGGTGACTGAGAGCAAGTGGCCGGAGCGCGGACAAAAGTGCTTGGTGACGTGGGCCGCCCTCGTGGGTCCCTGCGTGGTCGCACCAGCGTCTGTCCTTACGCCCCCTTCTCTGACCCCTGCGTGTCACAACTCTGTTCACGGGCCTTGGAGGCCGAGCGCTCTTGCTGTGCGGGTGGCCCACTGGGAGGAGGGTGAGGCCCGCGAGGGACCGGCTCTCCTGCCGCAGGGCTCGCGGGTGGCTCCTGCACGTCGGCCCTTGCCGCCAGCTCCCACTGCAAAGGGACTCCCACACCCACATGCCGCCGCAGCTGGCACGGCCCCAGCATCAACAGAGGGTGCGTTTGCCTTGTTAATCACCGATACGAAAACACACGGCCTCTGTCTCTGTTGTTCTGTGCCTCGTTCACACCCTGTATAACTTTATACTGTTCCTACAGCCCTGACATGCCCTAAGCTACAACTGACATTGATTCGCTGACTTATAAAGTGTGTTATCTGCTCTCCGTGTCTGCACAGAGTTCCCGGAGAGCTGCCCGGGCGGTGACTCAGGATGGGAGAGCGGTGCAGGGGAAGGTCAGACGCGGGTGAGGGCCAGTGACTTAGGGGCTCCTGCCGGACCACGTGTGGGTCCAGCCCTCTTGTGGATTTCTGTGGGAGCCACTCATGGCAATTTCTAGCTAAATCCCTGCCTTTGTTTCCTACGTCAGATGAATTCCATTAGAATTAGGTGATTCTATGTCTCCTTTATAAGACAAGCCCTTCACACGGGAGTCATGACAGCACGCTTGACAAAAACACACGTGGTCTGGAGACAGTCCCTGCAGAGCTGGAACTCCTGCAAACGGGAACATTTGTTGGTGAAAAGGCAGCTACGTCACCACGAGCACACAAGGTCCTTGAGAAAAAGTCCAGCGTGAGGGTCTCTGAGCCTGCGTGTATCAGTGTAGGAGTCAAATGTCGGCTGAAGAAAATAAAACCATGTGACGTATGTGCAAAAAAGTTTTTAAAGTTCTTAAGTTTAAAAATGCAGCACAATTTGCTAAATTTCTAATTGAAACTAATGTTTATAACTTCTCTTTGAGTTAAAGGTTTTGGTGATAACTCACTTCCTTAATTGCAAGTCGTGTCTCACCCGCCCAGTTAACACGTCTGAGAGGTGGCATTTCCCAGCCACCGTGCAGGTGGCCTGGGCCCGGAAAATGGGAGCAAATGTGCCCTGGGTCCTTTCCAGGCTGAGGCAGCTCAGGCTCCTGGGCCAGCCCTTCATGTCCTCTCCCGTGAGCTCGGGGGTCGTGCCCTCCAGGTAGCATCACCGTCAGAGGAAGGAACTGTGATGTGGAAAAGGAATAAACTGCTGCCATGTTGGTAAGACTTGGGGGCTTATTTGTTACTGCAGCGCAGCTGAGTCTGTCCTGTCTAATACACACATTCAAGGTAAACAGAATTTTTCTACATGCTTTTGAGGACCACAGATTGGAGAGGAAAGTATTCTGTTAACATCAGAATAGTGTTCAAATTAAAACTTCTGCCCTTCCTTTTGCTTCCATTTTCTATTTTATGTGAAAATATGCACTGGAGGGGACCAAGGAGGCAGCCAGTGTGGTGGGGTCAGGACACTTGTTCCTCAGCCCACGAGGTCATTGGCTTTACATCCAGATCTGGAGGGTGAGAGGGGTAGGGTGGGGATCTGGGTGGGGGGTTTGTCTGTAAGCCATCCCCACCCCCTACTGACAACTCTTCTCTAGAACAATCACTGCTTTCAAGAGTTTCCCATCTACCACTGAAACGAAAATAAACAGAATTTATATCTCAGGAATTCTACGACAATGATTATAAAACGTTTCATATTATAATATTAGCTTTTATAATGATTATAAAGTGTTTCAGATTTAATATTAGCTTTCTCAGTGGAAAAATATGTACTTTAAAGGTAAAAGCATCTAATTACAGATAAAGATATAGGTATAGAAATATAAAAGAACTGACAAAAGAACTGATGAAGTGGGGCTGGTGGAGTCCCAGGGGAAGAGTTAGCAGCGGTCCTTCTCAGCCACCCCCAGGCCCACCGCCTTCCTGGGGCCGACATGGAACCTCTTTCTCTTTAGCCCTTTCTGAGTCTGGGTCTCTGGAGAAAAAGAAAAGAAAAAAGCGTGTCTCCACTGAGTAGTGAAATGGGAAAACTGAACAGGAAACGAAGAGAGAGAAACCCGTGTCGACTCCTCCCACCAAAGCATCGGGAGGAAAACACCTTTCCTTCTATTACGACGGGTCGGGCCTGGCCTGGCCTTTCCTTCTTTGAACACGTATAGCAACAAAGGCAATTCTCTGCTGCGTCGGGGAGATCTTGTTTGCTTTCTGTGTACGGTTCACAAAAGCAGGTCTGGCTTTTTTAATTCTGGTCAGATACACATTTTAACCATTTTTAAGTGACAGGTCAGTGGTGTTAAGCGCATTCGTAACGTGGTGCAGCCACCCCACCATCCGTCTCCAAAGCGTTTTCATCTTGCAAAGCTGAAACTCTAACCCCATTAAACACAAAGGCCCCACCCTCACCAGCCCCTGGAAACCACAGTCCTACTCTCTGCCTCTGTGACTCTGACTCCTTCATGGACCTCATATTAGTGGAGTCCTGCTTTTCTGGACGATTTGTCCTCTCTGACTGGATTCGTTCATGAGCATCATGTCCTCAGGGTTCACCCTTGTTGTAGCCTCTGCCAGGATTTCCTTCCTTTTTCAGGCTGAGTGATATTCTATTGTGTGGGTGGACCACCTTTTGTTCATCCGTCATCTGTTGTTGGACACTGGGGTAGTCTCCACTTTTAGCTGCTGTGAACCCACGTCCACAAATATCTCCTCAAGACCCTGCTTTCAGTTCTTCGGGGTCTTTGCCCAGGAGTGGGGTCACCGTATCATGCAGTGCGTCTACGTTTTTGAGAAACCGCCAGACAGTTTCCACAGCAGCTGCACCGTCTCACTTCCCACCGTCCGTGCACCAGGTTCCAAAGGGTTTTAGCTTTATCTGCTTCTTGTCCCCTGGGTCAGCAGCTCAGGGGGGCAAACACTCTGCCCTCACGTTATTCAAACCAAGAGGCTGTGTGTACTGCCGTCAGGCTGCGCTCTGTCCGCGCCCAGCACCCTGGGCGGCCCCACGGTTAGGCGCCCTGCTCGGACGTGCTCACCACACAGCATCTTCCTCTGCAGACAGGAGCCTCAGAGTGTGAGCTGGACGGAGACCATGAGGAAGGAGGACAGTACAGAGGCCCCGGCCTCAGACCTCGGCGCTGCCTGTGAGGGACCTGCAGGCGAGGGGAGCTCACGGTGACTCACAAGCTGCTGGGGCACCAACGACCGTGGGTCCCTTCGGGACCGCACGTGCCTCAGACAAGCAGGAAAGGAAAGGAAGCACACCAAGAAATTCTCCATCTTGTTTATTAGAAAACAAAAGCACAACCTTCCAGGAGACTTAATGCTCTAGCAATGGGAATTAGCGTTTCCTGATGGCAAGTGAGAGTCCCACCCTGAACCCAGCAGTTGGGGAAGTCCGAGGCGTGCCGGACACGCCCTCGTGGCACCTCGGGAGGAGTGGGCAGCCGCGTACCCCGCAGGCTCGAGCCCACGGCCTCAGGCACAGAGCCCCCTCCCGCTCTGCCTTCCCACCTGCTGGCCTGTCCCTGAAGCCCACCTCCTCCCGGGGGATGTGGGGATGGAGGCTGGGCCGGGATGGGCACAGCCTATGTTTTAATTCTTCAAGTTGCTGCTCCACTCGTGGGCTTACGTGCCAACGTTGCCGAAAGCATTCGAGTCCCTGCTGGCCGGGTATTTTGAGTATCTCCTCACGTGGCAGGAGTGTCGGTGGCCGTCAGGTCCAACAAGGCCAGTGCCAGTCTGCGAAAGCGGCCGTTAGCCGGAAGGCCCAGGAGCAGGCTTTCAGCGGAGGTTGGTCGCACAATGTGATTGTCTGGGGCTTTCAAGTATTCAGATTTCCAGGCCACACTCAAGACCAATTAAAAAAAAAAAAAAAAGATCTCTGAGCTCAGAACCCAGGCATCCATATTTTTGAAAACTCCCGGGCGAGTGAATGCACGTGGCGGTCTGAGGGTCGTCGCTCTGAGACTGCAATCACGTGCCACCTGGTGATGCCTTCCAAGGTGTGCTGTGATTTTCCCTTAAGGAGAAGTAGTAAATGACTTTTCCTTAAAAAATGTACATCTTTGCAGTGACAGAACTGGATGAATACAGACAAGATGTTAGCAAGAGTGATCTTTACATAGCAGTGTGGGCTGGTGGTTGATTTTCTTCTGTTTTGGTTTGCTTCTTTATATATTCAAAAGCCCCTCAGCAGTGAACCTCTAGTCATTGGGAATAAAAATAATACTTACGAATAACTAATTTCAGATTTGCCATGAAGGAGAGACCATGTCATTTGAAGCCAGGAGCGTCGTCCTAGGATCTGGAGGGACCAGTGTGACATGGGTCCCTGCGGTCGGGTGTGGATGCCCCCTAACCCCCGTATGGACCCGTGTGGGAGAACGGTGGGCTCGCCACCCTAAACACCAGTGAGGACCCCCAGCGAGGCGGGGCCCCTGCTTCCAAATTTGGCCGTGACCTCCCGGGTGGCCCACGGGAGGTCGTGGCCCCAGCCTCCTTGCCAGTCCCTCCCCAGGGAGCGTTTGCGGGGATGACATTAGAAAGCGTTTCCTAAGGAAGCGTCGGTTATGAGACTGAAGACACTTCGCACCTGCTGAGACATCACAGATCCGTGTCCTGAGGCCCCAGGGGACCCTGCTGCTTTGCCCTTGACTTTCAAGGCTATCGAGGTGGACTCCACGTCAGCCTCGTCCTCCACAACGACCCTGTGCAGCCAACACGGGATCCCCGGCTCTCCTCTTACCCATAACTGCCTGCCTGCCCGTGTTGAGTGCGTGAGGCCATGGAAGCAGCCTCTCTGGGCCGCCACACTCCAGGATGCACGTGTACACATGTCGCTTTCCCAGAGCGAGGGCAACATATCAGGAATCCTGGGTGCCAGTGAGCGGGGCCCCGGGTGGGCTGGGCGCACCAGGCCAGGAGAGGCAGCTCCTAAGGGCGGAGAGGAAGGGGGGCTGGAGACGTTAAACGGAATATTGGACCCAGTGTTGAGATGAAGGTTGGCACGGAGACGGGCTCTTCCCCAACTGTTCCAGCTCCCACTGGATGGGGCTGGGGCGAGAGAGGAAGGAGGCCGCGTCTGGGCCTTGTCTGCACACTTCAAAGGGCTGCTAATGAGTCTTCCTATTGTCTGAGTCCTTGTCTACACCTGGGTTTTGCAACCTGGGCACTGAGGAGACCACAGAGCTGGAGCCCTTCACAAAAGGGCAGGGCAGCAGCCCGATCCGTGGGATCAAAGGCTGACTGTCAAAGGCAAACGAGCTTGATCTGAAGGCCTCCTCCAGCTGCGGAACAGGGAGGGATGCACATCCCGGTGGGTGGGGCGGGGGGTTCAAAGCCAAGTTAAAATTAAGTCCTATCAGGATAACCCCTTAGCCACCGCCAGACACCCTGACACGGCAGGGACACGGAAGAGAATTACCTGAACCTCCCCGGCATATCTGTTCCCTACTGCCCCCCCATCTCACAGGCCAGCCCTCGTCAACCGGGGGCAAGGTTGGCAGTTGACAC
Organism: Globicephala melas; assembly: GCF_963455315.2. Lineage (NCBI taxonomy): Eukaryota > Metazoa > Chordata > Mammalia > Artiodactyla > Delphinidae > Globicephala > Globicephala melas. The sequence goes on from NC_083324.2 coordinate 102,044,955, forward strand.
CGGCCACATCTGGGGACAGGCTCGATCATCACAGTGGGAGGAGGGGTTACTGCCACCGGTGGGTTCAGCTCAGCACCCTGCAGGGCACGGGCGGTCCCCACGGTGGAGAATCACGGGGTTCAAAATGTCCCAAGTGCCAGCCGGGCGTCCCTCCACGGAAGGAAGCAGAAGAGCAGCATTCGTGTCCCTGATGTGTCTTCTGAGAAGTTTTGATGTTTGCTGACGCCTCCGGGGAGTTTCACCATCACGTCCACCACCCCACACTCTACACTGAGCCTCCCAGGCCTCAGAAGCATCTCCTGAGTCTCTTACGAGCCTTCTTACGGGGCTTTGCATCTCCGATGTCATTGTTCTTCCTTTATTACCTTCATGATCTATGTTCTTCTCTTCTGTCTGATCTCATTTTCCCTCTATAAATTCTGTCATTTATTTTCTCATTTTTCTTCTGCTCCTTATGATTAGAAATCAAACCCAAACTCACAGTAAAACACCCCAGGCTCCTGAAACAGAGTTGAGAGGAATGTCCCGACTGGAGTAGGGAATGTAAGACTCATATCTAAAATTAAGCATCACATGATCACAGCTTTGGTGGGTGACTGACTGCAATAGGAGACATTTTACTTTTCTTGTTGCTGCTAAGTCAGCGATCAAATCACTTTCCATGTAAGGCCACCAAGGGCAAAGGGACTTTTTGCCACAATTGAGACTTGATTCCTTGAGTGGGAGGGGAGGGGTTTCTCTCAGGATCACATGTCACTGGAGAGTTGTGAATAACTGTTTAAATTGGGGGCAAAAACGTAAAGTTTTAAAAACTCAGAAAGTGCGTAAGGATTTGCGTGAGGTTCTCTCAATTCCATCAATAAAGTCACCACGAAGGACTCCATGAAGACAGCAGTGCTCAGGTCAGGGACGGGTTTCAAAAGAATGAACATCTGGGTTATAATCCAGCTCACAGCCCAGGACGCGCCAGTTTGTGGAGACAGAGGCAGTATAGGTTCGAGACACATGCGTGTGAAGGGGTAGATTTGTCCATCAGTGACGACATTCAGATACAAAAGCGACACACCCGTGAGAAAATGTTCTGGAACCCAACACAACTCCCTGCGTTTGGGGACTGTCTGAGCTCGACTTCACCTCAAGTCCACAAAGGCCTTCATTCTTCTCCCAACACAAAGGGGTCACGTGGCAACAGCACAAGCGCGGCGCGCCGTGTCCAGGTGGGTGTGGACTGCGCTGTCCGTGTGCTGGCAGAAGCGCCACGGACTCCCGCCAGCATCTGGGCGTGACGGTGGCGGGGAGACGCCGGAAGCGAGCAGGGGGCTGAGAAGGGCAAAGCTCCATCTCTTTTGCTTGCATGTGGCCGTGGACGACCAAGGACACTGACGGGAGCGCGTGGCCACGGCAGTGACTGAGTCTGTGTCTGTGTCTTCAGACGGAGGCCTCACTTAGGAGCAAAGGCAGGCCAAGACTTCCCGATGCCCGGCCTAAAAAATGACACAGAAAGCCTGGCTTGACCTACAAGGCGGTCGTCCCCTCCGGGCACTCACGGTGACCACCTGGGCACCCAACGGCACAGACGCTCCGGGTGGGTCGCCCAGATCAGCACTCGGGCGACTGGAACCAACTGCTGCTCTCCTCGCAGGCTGAGCGGTCACTTGGTTTCTCACTTTCTTTGTCTCTTTCTTCTTTCAAAATGCCCATGAAATTCCATCCTCCATTGTCACAGAAGGGTGGGGAGCATGAACGGCAAGGATATTGCAAAAGGACACCATTAAAAACATGGGAGGGGAGTCTGCGGGATAACGGATACATGTACATGTACGGCTGAGTCCCTTTGCTGTGCACCTGAAACTACCACAACACTGTTAATCGGCTATACTCCAATATAAAGTAAAAGTTAAAAAAAAAAAAGAAAGAATCTTCTGGAACCCCACCCCCCAAAATATATGAGTTGCGTGTCACAGACTTAAAATCCCTCATCTTAAAAATCTATGAAAAGGGACCTCCTGGCGGTCCAGTGGTTAGGGACTTCACCTTCCAATGCAGGGGGTGAGGGTTCGATCCCTGGTCGGGGAGCTAAGATCCCACAGGCCTTGTGGCCAAAAAACCAAAACATGAAACAGAAGCAATATTGTAACAAATTCAAAAAAGACTAAAAATTGCCCACATCAAAAAAAAAAATCTTAAAAAAAAATAATCTATGAAAAGATAGGTTTCACAGCCAAGTGCAGAGGCATGAATAGAGTCCGAGCTTCAACACAGAGCGCTGCAGGGTTCACAGCATCCCGGCCCGGAGGTGAGGGGGATGGGTGTGGGGCTCGGGCGTCACCCTGGCGTTACATTATCCCCCAGGGACGTGAAGTCAGGCATTTTAGGCATTTCTTTTTTTCTATTCACAAAAGAGACACTTTATTTTTTTGTCCAGTTTTATTGAGATATAATTGACAGACAGCTCTGTATAAGGTGTCGTAGAGTGTGACGGTCTGACTTACCACATCGTGGAGCGGTCATCACGGTAAGTTTAGGGAACATCCGTCATCTCACGTAGATGCAAAATCAAAGATATAGAAAACAATGCGCCATCTTTCTTTGTGCTGAGAACTCTTAGAAGTTACTGTCTGCAGAGTACTGTCTTTGCTCCAGCCTGCCCACGTCGGTAAGAACGCGGATCAGACCGCAGTGCCCCTCCGCTCAAAACCTTCCACGTCCTGCCTTCTCACCAGCACAAACTCCAGCATCCTTACAGGACCGACAAGGGCCTTCCTTGGAGATGCTCACTCAGTCTTGGCTGCAGGTAAGAGCACCTGAAGGGCTTTCAGGAACAATAAAGCCTGGCTCCGACCACAGCTGAGTCACCATTTCCAGCAGCCAGGCCCGGGAATCAGCATCTTTTACAAAAGCCCCACAGTCATAGACTCTAACCATCGAGAGCACACGGAAACTGTCAGCTCTGTTCACTGCTGAGTCTCCAGAGCATACAGCAGGCGCTCAATAAAAGCTTATCAGATGAACATGTCAAATGAAATGTACACATCCTTGGGATGGAGAGCAAAGATAATGCTTATTTTGCTAAACCCTGGAGCTGAGCATTTGGGGCTCAAAATGCTGGAATTTTATTCAAATCCTCTACGTATTTTCCTGTCCTTAGTTTGGAATTCCTTGACTCTAACGCCTAAAAGCTTTACGTCTACTCAGCTGCTAGGTACCCAACACAAACACCTGGTGTTCCCAAGCACCAACAGAAGTCAACATTCATTTTCTTTCACAGTCCCCCAAGGTTTTAATTTTTTTTTAAATTGAAGTATATTTTCCAGTGTTTTGAAAAATGAAAGATCGACCCTCGTCTACCATTTTGTCGCTGTCCTGAGTTCCTTTCATGATCCAGTTCACGCAAATTTACAAAAAGCACGGAAAACATGCTTTGCACGATAATAACGCTAATACTGTATTGATGACATTTTGTAGCAAGCACAGCACGAGGACTTTTGCACAGATGATCTGTAATTTGAAAAAGCGAAACAAAACGATCATGTACGTCACCGCAGTTTTAAAGGTGGAGAAACTGAGCTTCGAGTATTTGGAAATAGCTTCCTTCCTATTTCCAGGAGGCCAGTATTTGCCCAGAGCCCGCGTGGTCAGCGCCAGCTGCCCCCTGAGCCGGCAAGTGGGCCGCAAAGACCTTGCGCTTCTTCCCGCACCGACACCTTCCGACCCCCGCAGGGGGTGAGCGAGCCGGGCTCCCACGCCTAATGGGGCTTCTGCTTGGTGGTGTTTGTCGACAGGCCAGAGGCCCAGGAGGAGGAAACGGGGAGAAGATGCTGAGCATCAGACTTGAGGGGGCGCCAGCAGAGCAGCCCAGAGACGCTGCCCTGGAGACGCGCTGAGCCCATCCCGAGGGGCCGATGACCCTGGACGCACCTCTGGCCTCAGCAGCGGCCCCGCCCCCGTCCCTGAACCCACAGGCCTCAGCCGCCCGGACAACAGGAAACGGGTCACGGGAGGCTTGCTCGTCAGCCTGCGGGTCTCCGGCCGTGTCATCGGAGGGTCTAGAGGGCAGGCCGGTCACGGCCGCGGAGGCCCCGCGGGCTTGGAGAACAGTCTCTTTGAACGTGAGGGAAGTTTAATTATTTTGGAAAGCTGGCCGAGGGCCAGGGCGCAAGGATGTTTTCTTTCTTTTGTGGGAGGGCAGGAGGGGACTTGCTATTGTGGTGCCTGGAGGCGACGCCACAGCCCCTCGAGCTGCCGGCTGGGTGGGGGAAAGGGGGGGCTGGGGGAAGGCCATGGCCGCCTTGTGCCCTCTTCCAGGTGGAGGGGGACGGGGCGGGCTGAGCCAGGACAGGGCTGTCCTGCAGGAGAGGCTGGAATAGTCAGTGTGCAGCCTGGCTGGCTTCAGGGAGGGGCCGTGTGTGTGTGCCTGTGTGTGTGCATCTCTGTGTGTGCCTGTGTATGTGTGTGCATATGTGCATTGTGTGCCTGTGTATGTGTGTGTGTGTGCCTGTGTATGTATGTGTGTGCCTTGTGTGTGCATGTGTATGTGTGTGTGCATGAAACAAGGGAAGGCAGAAACGGAAACCTGTTGTAACAACTTGCTCGTGAGAGCAAGTGTCAAGATTTTAGCAAAATGATTAAAGTGGTTGCTGAACAAGCTGGGCGGCAACTCTGCCAGGAGGCAGCTGTGAAAGTGCAGGGCGCCCGGTAGGTGTCACGCCCGCCAGGCCCACTCCCCAGGCTCCGTCTATCGAGTGGCTGGGAAACTGGAGACGGGACGTCCCAGAGCTCGGCTCCCTGGCTTCTGTCCCTTCCCTCAACCCCAGGCAGACACCTGTCCCGCTTCTCTACGAGAAGGGCTGTCAGGAAACAGTGGACACACTTGCAAGTCCACAGGGGTTTGCAGTGGTAAAGAAGGACGCTCCCGGTGACACCGGCTCGAAGGCAGTGACTCCACTTGACACAACTGAGGCCGAACAGACCGCATTCCACGGTCACTGGCTTCCGATGGGAAAACAGAAGGGAGAGAGGCCGGGGCCCCAGACTGGGGTGGGGCTGCCTGGCACACGGACAGCTGCTGGGGGGACAAGCGGGTGACATAACTGGCAAGGAGACAGGGGAGGGGGCTGCACCCCAGACAAACACGCCACAAATCCTGGCCCTTCGGTCCCAGGCCTCTGCGATCAGGGTTACCGCAGAGAACGCTCTGGAGCGCGCGGCCCGCGGGAAGCCCAGGGTTGGTCTGCTCTTCCCGGGAGCGCTCCTGGCATTGGGGGCTGCCCTGCACGAGCTCTGCCCACCCCACCCGGCAGGACAGACCGCGGGCCCCGCGTGGTGTCACCAGGTTGCACAGATGGGCCTCCCCAGCAGCCTGAGGTGATCCGCCAGGAGGGGAAGCATGGACCCGGAGCTTCCGGCTCACCGGTTCCAGCCCAGAGTAAGCCCGGACAAGACCCCTCCGTTCTCCAGGTTGCCCTGCAGAAACCCAACCCTCTTAAGTGTTCTTCGGGTATTTGTTCATCCGAAGACCCGTCAGATAGCTGATACGGGTGCAATCTGTTTTCTAATTAATGTCATTTATTTCCTTGGGGCTTTGAGCAGAAGGGCTTGGGAATTTTGGTAACAAAATTCTATCTGTTGATCGACCGATGGATCTAGGTAGATAGATAAATAGAGAGCACACATATACGTAATCTCTCTCTCTCTCCCCATATATATATATATACGCACACACATTACATTTGCCAGTTTTTAGTCCAAGATTTCATGTAGAAACAGTTGGTTAAAACTTGTAACATTTTTCTCAAAAAGCAAAGTCAGATGGTGATAAAGGTTCAGATGAACCCATAACCCCCTGGTTAATCTACAAAGCAATTGACTTTGAATACTGACAGTACTATTCATCCTAACCAGTGACTGGTGCTAATGCCACCCATTCATGGTGAGCTCTTTTAGAGAAACAGGGAAGGAATTCATGTTCATTCACCTTGGCTACGTGAAGGGTACTTTCAATCCTTAGCCTCATAAATTCCCCCATATCCTATGCTGTCGTCACATCCTCCCATTTCCAAAGTGGAGACTCACTACTCCTACAGGAGACTAGGACCGAAGCTCTGCGGTTCATGCCACAAACACCCTCCTTGGCAGGACTGAGGGCCCTCCCGTTCTCAGCATCCTGGCCACAGGCTGGGCCACACTCTCCCCAGGGGATGCCAGGGTCAGGCAGGAGAGGGACAGGGACACGGCAGCCACGCACACAGAAGCTGGGCCGGCCATTCTCCAGGACGTAGACAATGAACCAACCTGGTTGGTCCCTGTTCTAAGTCCACATGGGTAACCCATTCCCTGTTCTCTGTTGACATGGCCTCAATTTTGCCACCGAATAAAATTATCCTAATCATTTGAGTATTTTCCTGGAATTCTTCAGACAAAAGATACCATCTTCATTTGGAGAAGTACAAGCAAATGTTTCTGTGCCCCTCCCCCGTGAACCCGTGGAAATGCCCACAGGGGATACAAAGATACAACCTTCCAGGTTCAGTGACCCTGACGCCTTGTGTGACAGCATCAATGGACACAGACTTCCTTACCCTTCCTCACCGCCGTGCCCTGGAGGCCCTTGCCCGCAGCCAGGTCAGAAGCCTGATAAGCAAAGTGGAGGAAAGAGAGGAACCAGCCCCTTCCCGGCCCCCTCTCCCCTGCCCCCAACCCCTGAGGCAGCCCCCACCCACCCGGCTGGGGGAAGGGCTGGAGATTTAATGGAACATCAAGTCCTGTTTACCATTAGGACCGAGCATTGTAGTTGCCTAATTAAGTTTGCTTTTATATCTTACGGTATTGGTGGGATTTTCTATTAAACAGTGAACAGAACGTCATGGAGATGCCCGACGTTTCACCAGGGGAAGCGGGGGCCGCTACCATTAAACTTCGATGAGCAGCTTCAAGTGGGTAGAAGAGGGACAAAAATAGAAGTTGCTTTTATGATTATCTCCCCAAGTCTTAGTTTTCAATGTACCCGTTACACCGTCACCGAATGCTTCTTTGTCTTTCAAGTTCATTTACAATCATTTCACCAAATAAGATGGAGCAGTCGCAGAGTGGAAACCCGCCGCGGAAATGGCCGTCAGTGCTTGCAAAGCACGCGTTCAGCGGAGCAGGTCCATCCCTCTCTCCTTCCTGGACTGCCCCCGGCCTCACTTGAGGAGTCGTGCAGAGCCTCTGCCGCCCTCCACTCCTTCCTGCCTCTACGGGGAGCGTTTCTCTAGATGCTTAGCCCTGACTTTTGCTCTGAATCCACGCGACGCTCAGCCCTCTGCTTCCTCCATCTCGGGCGGCCTCACGCCGCGGGCGGTGGGAAGGAAATCGGTTTCTGCCATATTCTGGGGGTCAAAGGAGGCTTGTTTATCTGCCAGTAAAGTCAACAGCCCGCTGACTTCCTGCCAGGACGGCAGGCATTCTCAGACAAGAAAGCCCGCAGATCAAAGCCTGGGTTGCCGGCAGTTGTTCTAAAAATATGCTAATGGGGCACCTGGTACCTTCTTTCCCCTGTAGACCCACCTCGTGAGGGAGTGGGCAGGTCGGGGCTGCACCTCCCTGCCTGGATCACAGGGACCACTGGTCTCCCAGTCTGGGAACCTCGGAGTGGAGGACACGGCCGGCCCGAGGAGCATCCCCCGAGACCCCACCACCCTGTCCCAGCCCGGGACCCAAGACCACCCTGCACAGGAGGTGTGCTGACTGGGTTCCCAAGGAATTGTCTCCAGTAGGCTTTAGCTGTTTGGGCAAGATGGGTTCAGCGCAGTGATCCTCCGTGAGGCCGGCCCACTCAGTCCACCTCCTAGTCGATAAGGCTGAAGCCGTGGTCCTGTAGCACCTGGGCTTCATCCTATCGGGACCCTGACGCACCTGTGACCCACTGTTTACTATCCATCTTCCCTGACAGGTGTCGGGGAAGGGAGGCTCTCGCCCTGGTCCGTCCTTGGCATCCCTGCACCAGCCGCTCAGTTGTACTCAATTTGCACCGAATAAATGACATTAGAAACGGTGTTACACGCTCAGGACGGCTCGCTCACGGTGGCTGTCATTCAGCAAGCGGCCAGGGGTAAGATGAGTTTAGGACGCAGGTTCCGGGATTCCTGTCCCGGTTTTCTGGGCTAGTCCTCCCCATGTTCCACACCTAGCAGTTCTCTCCCGAGGAAGGTACCTGCTTCACGGCTCAGCACTGGCAACCAGACACGTCTCCAGGTTATCATACGAAGAAGTGGCTGGACCAGAGCGTTTCCACTAAACGGCATCCTGCATTTCCTCGCTGTGTACACGATGCGAAGAGCTGCAAGCGGCGTGGGAAGGCAAAATGTCGACACAGCTGTACGTATCACGGGACAGCTACGCCCCCAAGAGAACCACACAGCGCGGGAGGGGTTCGCTTAAATGCAGCTGGGACCAAAGGATGCTCCAGAGACACACGTGTTTTGGTAAAAGACCGAATGCCAAAGAACCCAGAGGAAAAAACAGATCCTCACACAGTTCCCTTCACATAGCTGGCCTCAGCGTGCTGACCTGCCCAGCAGAAGGAGACCTTTGGTGGAAAAGCAAAGGCACATCTGCTGGGGCCTCTTTCTTGAATCATTCATTTGTGAAAGTAGCTTCTTTTTCTTACTTAGCAACTGAACTGGTTTGGCTCAGACGAAATGACTTTTTTCAACGCTGACGACACAGGCGTCATTGGCTGACCAGTGAAACCCACCTCTCAGGGATGGGAAGGAGAGGCCGTGGGCCAGACACTTTAAAACACGTGCTATTTAATGCTCGAAATATCCTTGTGAGCTCTATAAAAACTCATTTTCTCCATTTTACAGTAATGGAAATAGATTCAGGAAGGGGAAGTGGTTGACCCCGGTAGCAGATAGGGATTTGAACCCTGCCCGCAGCGTCCAAACCGGCCCCGCTTTGCCCAGGACGCAAGAATTACGCGCCTTCTAGTATCAGGTAAACGCTGGGCCCATAAAGCTTCTGTTTATCACCGTGAGGAAAAGCTATACCAACTCTGAAATCCTCGTGGGTTATCTATACTTTGATACATATTTCATGTTTTTTTTTAAAAAATAACAAAGTGTGCTTTTAAGAAATTACATAAATATCCTGTTACGTTTCTTGCTAGGTTGAAAGTTCCTGTCTGGTCTTGTGTTCCCCTGCTGCTAATTTCCCATATAAACCTTCCTTCCTACATTTGTTTGCCCAGATCTTTGATTATTTAGGCTTTCAGACCCATTTCAGCTAGCCAAGAAAGCATCATTGTCTTACACATATTCAAACTCTTATTTTTGTTTCTTCATTTAGACACATCACTCTAACTCATTTTCAATCAACATTTTCATCCCTGATACGAGTCAGAACTTTAGTGTAAACCTTAAAGGAACCGGAAAGACAATTCTCAAGAAAGCCCCAGTTAATGACCCATCCTAACTTCCGGAAAGTCGGAAGGAGTAATCAAAACCATCTTTAATGAGGATCACCTACCACAGTCATCGTAAAAAGAAACAACAGACAAGACCTGACCGTGGCTCTGAGGACCCTGACAAGGCAGCTGAATGTCACGTGGTGAGATTTGTTCAGTAGTGATGGGATTTAAAAAGCAAGAAGTTATTTGCACATCCATGTTCACAGCAGCATTATTAACCATATCCAATGCTGGGATGTGTCCATCAGTGGGTGAATGGATAAACAAATGTGGTCTATCCACACAATGGAATATAATACGATTTGTCCTTAGAAAGGAAGGAAATTCGGACACAGGCTACAGCATGGGTGACCCTTGAAGGCATCATGCTCAGTGACATAACCAATTGCAAACAGGCCTGTATCGTATGATTCCACTTATGCGAGGTCCCTAGAATCATCAAATTCAGAGACAGAGGGTGGTTTCCAGGGGCTGGGGGAGAGGAATGGGGGTTAGTGTTTAATGGGGACAGAGTTTCAGTTTTACAAGGTGAAAAGAGTTCTGAGGATGACGGTGGTGACGGTTGCACAATACCCCGAATGTACTTAATGCCACTGACCTGCACACTTAAAAATGGTTGAGAGGAGACCGTTCAGAGCTGGACTCCAGCCATCTCTCTCTCTCTCTCTCTTCTTTTAATCATCCTGTCCTTTTGATCACAGCACCTTCCCTGCAGACAGACCACTTAGAGTCCCCCTACGGCTTGAGAAATGCCGAGTGAAGCCAGGAGCAGCAGCTGTCCTGAAAGTGAGGGGCTAGGGCCTGCGGCACGAGGGTGTGTGGGGCGGGATGCCCACACTGCCCGCCCGGCTCCCAGGGGTCGTGCCTCCCAGGGGACGGGATGACTTGCAGCGGGCCGGGTGGAGCCGCCCTCGGGAATCCAGTGTCTCCTGTGGCCAGAGCGCTGAGCAAACGCAGCAGCACAGGCCGCATGGGTGGCGGCTCACGGGGCCGCGAGCTCTGCTGCCCGGGTCCAGGCTTGTCCTTTGCTCCTCAGCCCCACCCCTTGGCTTGGTTCCCCGGGGATTGTTTTTCTTCTGGAACTCGGGTTACGCACACAGGCATCCAGTAGGTCAGATGCCAACTGCAGGCTACCCACCTGTCCCCCATGTGGACGGCACAAGGCCCGTCACCCCCAGTCCTAGGCAGGCCTGGGCGTTGGGCACTTAACTTCTTTTCTCTCCAGGAGGAATTCAGACAAGGAGGTCTGCTTAACCTGTTTCCGTAGGTGTGAAAGCAGTTTAGCTTCTTCCACAGACGTTAAGCCTCCCGGGAAGGGAGTGGGGATGCTGACAGCTGTGCTGAAGGACGGGTTCAGAGTCTGGGGCCTAGGGGTTTCTCACGCAGGTAAAAAGGAACCACATATGTCTCGGGGGGCAGGGGGATAGAGCGCTTTATATGCACGTGCATACACGTATACACATGTACACACATACACACAGACGCGGTCACACACGTACACTCACACACATATACAAATACATGCGTGTGCACACACGTGCATACATATACGCACACATGCATACACATGTGTGTATATGTGCGCATACCTACAACGCAGCACATACACAGCATACGTGTGTGCATGCATACACACGTGCACATACATATGTACATAATACAATTACGTGTATACACATATGCACACTTGCACGTCTACATATATGCACAGGTACACACACACATAAGTACATATATACACACATGCCTACACTACACATAGCGCGCACATGCATATTTGCACATACCTACATATATTTCAAGGACTAGTAGATATCAGGTGTTGTTTATAGCTCTTAAAACCTAAGTTTGAACTCAGGAAAACAATTGTTTAGTCAGTTGGTTAAATATCATTGGAAAAAACTGTTGAAACTCATGGGTGAAAAGCACTTAAGAAAACACTCTTGTGAACGAACTAACTGAACAGGAAACAGTTAAAACCAGAGACCTCCAGGGTCCAGTCAGGGGCAGCTGGGCCTCAGCTCAGGGCTGTCTGTGTACATAGTGCGGAGGTTCTCCAGTCCCTTCTCCCATCTTGGTCACTGGCCATGGTCTCTTCCTTCAGACCTGCACTGACACTGGGCTCAGTTCACATACAGAGAGACCAGGCGTGTCTCCCAGGTACATCTGAATCCAGCTCCCAACTGCCAACTCCAACCCTCCTTAACTGAGAACCACAGCCCAGCTCTGCCCCAAGAAACTAACGGCTCAGAGATGAAGTAGTGGACCAAGCACGTGACATTTGAATACGAGTTTCAGTGCTTTATTCTTTAGACAAAACCCTCGACTCTGAGCCCCAGGACCGCCTGGGGCTAGGACCGCCTGGCCCGAGGACCGCCGTCCTCTCCTTTGCGTTCCCCACCCTCCCCCGTCGTGGACGTGACTTCCTGGTGGCCAGGCCTCTGCGGGCCAACTGGTGTGTTGCTCCAGCTCTCATACTCGACATTGCATCCGCGGACACAGAATACTCCCTGCCGATTGATCGATTAACACGTCTGCTAGTCAGTGACTACTTCCTACAAGCCAGGCGGTGTCCGGGGCCAGTGACACTATGTTCCTCATTTTCTGCTCAGAACTGCCCTGCGGGACTGGTGTTAGCAGACGAGGCAACTGAGCTCGGGGGGCTCTATCTGCCCAAGGGCCAGCAGTCAGAGCGAGGCAACATCTGGGCCGCCCCCTCTTTGCTTGCCCTTCTGAAACTGCACAGAAATTGCAGACATGATTTGGCTCCTAGCCCGAACACCCCTGAGATGGGTGGGGGCCTGGGAGGGGGTGGTCGGAGCAGCTTCTAACATGCCCTCTACCCTCCTAACTTATCAGTGTCTTGATTCTAGGCACTGTGTGTTTCTGTGGTTTTTGAACCATGTCCCTGGAACATTTGGGCTGTGAGATGTGCTTCAGTGGTTCTGCAAACATCCTCTTCCAATTTAATTTTGAAAAATAGATTTTTAACTGTTTGAAAGCCAAAGGAAAGAGCGAGCGTCCTCAGATGTAATGGCTGGGCTTCTAGTTTAAGTCCTTTTTGTAAAAAAAAGCCTTTTAAAATTTGCTTTCTCCCAATACCTATATTTAAAATTGAACTTGGTATCTACAAATTGGTGATTAACAAGTGCAACCCTGCACTGATCTTGTTTTAAGTGGAGGTCCGTGGATGCCTCAACCTGAGCGGCCCACGGGCATCCTCTCTACTAAAGGCCAGGATGCCCAGGGCACCTGCTCGGGCAGGAATTCTTCAGTTCATAATTGTTCCCTGATAATAGCTGAACCCAGCACCACGTGTTCTCCTGAAGTCCTGATATAAGGTACCATTTAAGTGCAGTTTGGAATGTTTTTTTCTTTCACTATGATATATAGGACAGAATTATTATAAACGTGGAGAGACTGGGATATCTCCATTCTAATATTTATAAGTGGTACTTTTTCATCATTTTTTGTTTTTAAAATATTTAAAAATTTTTGCTTAAAATTAGAAACAGATTATTATTAAAAGCTAAAAATATTTTTTAAAATTGAAAATGAATGTGGAAGATTAACCAGACTCCAGCTCAGTAACGCATCACAGCACATAGCACTGATGTTCCAGCTGTGTCCACGCGGCCAGCACAGGACGTAAAGCCAACGTGACGAGAAACGAGGAATAAGCCACAACGTATTCTTCATGAGGAGTCACCTTCCAAGATGATCAAATCGCTCAAGTTCTTACTATTTTATGGAGTTTTAGAAAATAGCTCTATGGGTTCTGCCAACATGAAACATCATTTGAAGCTATCAGGTCAAAAGAAAACTCTGCATATATAAGGCTCTAAGTTTTTTCAGCATAAATCGAGTAACTCAAAGTCATACGAAATCTATGAACAATTGACCCTTGAACCATGTTGGGGTCAGAGGCACTTACCTCTGTGCAGCCTGTAACTTTGACCCCACACAAACTTAACTGCTGATGACCCACTGCTGGCCTGAAGCCTTACTGATCACATCAACAGGCGGTGAGCACCTATTTTGTGCTATGTGTGTTATCTACTATGTTCTTACAACAAAGAAAATTATAAGGAAGAGAAAATACATTTACAGTACGTACACGTACTTACTGAAGAAACTCTACGCGTAAGTGGACAGTTCAAAGTTGTGCTGTTCAAAGGTCAACCGTATACACGACATTTAAATGTGACAGTGAACATACGCTTAGAATGTCATCTGAAGTGAAGTTAGCACATCACGTATGAAGCACAGTCCTCGAGGCCAAAGCTAATCGCACGTCACGCCGTCACGCCACTGACGTTTGATCAAGTCTGTTGACAAGCAGATGGCTACAAAAACGCAGCCAGTTGTACTGGTGTCACCAGCCGTCAAAGCCGTGAGGCTGGTCATCTTACGTCTCCCTGCTGCTTACCCTGCAGTGGCGCCCGGCCAGCCCACCTCCAAGTCAAGGGCAGATTCCTCCACCCCTCTTCTCCGCCCCCCTGAAGCCCCCTGGAGAAGCCACTTGACCTATTTCCAGTTCATCCAAGGCTGAGAAGCCAGGATGATATTTTTAAACTGAAAGTCCTTCCATAGCCTCACGCTGAACTTAGAACCGGATCCTTTCCCCTGGCCCGGGACTCCTGGCCTGGTCCAGCTCATCTCTCTCCTTCCCTGTCCTGCTACATTCCCAAGGCCTCCATCCCTAGAACACCCCTTACTGTTCCTCGGCCTGGGGTCCACACCTGCGTGCCCTGTGCCTAGAGCTGCTTCTCCGGGACCTTCACGCGTAGCTTCCCTGCATCCTCCACGTGGAACTAAACATCGCCTCTCAGAGCGGCCGTCTGTGGGTCCTGCATGTAAGTAAGATGTTACCACCCCAGTACCTCCGCCCAGCATCTCCTTCATTCCTTCCAGGCACTGTTTATAATCTGCTCTGGCTTATTTCTTTCTTGCTTCTGTATTGCCTGCCTCTCCCCCATGGACTGTAAACCCTATTAGGGCTGGAAAAGGGTTAGAGTCCCGTTATCACTGTGTTCTCAGAACCCTCAGCACCTGGAATGTAAGAAATGCAGTTTTCACCACAGCCCAGAACATACGCTTGTATTATGTGTGATTCGTGGCTATTTTCTACTCTGTTGTGTTCTGTTGTACTTCATTTTCTCAAAAAGCTATTTGTGACCCAGCAAGCTTTGAAACTCACCAGTGGGTCCCAACACGGCACTTGAAAACGATGCAACGCAAACTCGAGAAAAGATGTTCACTGTTCTTGATTCGTCTGGACGATGGGATTATAAAGTCTGTACAGCTCAGCTGGTTAAGATGACGGGTTTGGCAAAACTTTCAGTTACTCTTTGAAATAGTGAGACTCAGGCAGCGAAAATGTAATTTGCATGTTTGTGGGATTCTCGTGCAGTACATGAGAGGGACTTTTATTATAATGTAAACAAAGACAAGAGAGGGAGAACTTTTCATGTATTAGATCATTTTTAATAGAGCATCAAATAAACCCAGTAGATTTAAAATCCCATGGCCTGACGGCTAAATCGGTGGCTCAAAGAAGCACAGAAGTCACCACACTGATGACGGATCCAAACCTCCCAGAGCCCACAGGGTCTGCCAGTCTTACGAAGGAATTTTTTTTTTTTTTTTTTTTTGCGGTACGCGGGCCTCTCACTGCTGTGGCCTCTCCCGTTGAGGAGCACAGGCTCCGGACGCGCAGGCTCCGCGGCCATGGCTCACGGGCCCCGCCGCTCCGTGGCATGTGGGATCTTCCCGGACCGGGGCACGAACCCGTGTCCCCTGCATCGGCAGGAGGACTCCCAGCCACTGTGCCACCAGGGAAGCCCAGGATTATTTTTTATTTGCTTCATTTCATACATTTAAAAACTAACTTTGAAATAAGGAATAAAAATTATTTTAAAAAGTAAACATTATGACAATAAAATTAACCCAGAAATGTATCAAAAGACAAGCCTGTCCTTGATCCGCCTTTGAAGTGTCTATCCTTTCAGAGATATTTTATGCATGTTCCCCTCTCTTTAGAAAAATAAATGGCACGTACTGTTAAGTCATGCTCTGTTAGGGAGCTCTGCAGCGAGTTTGGGGCATGGCTCCCTGTGTGTCTGCGTGAGGTTTCTCCCTGTTTATCTCACGGTCCATGTTCTCTGCGAGCACCCATTTATTTAACCGCTCTCACATGGGACATGCATATTTTCTCCAAACGTTTGCTGCCAGACAAGGATGCAATGAATAATAAGCTTGTCCAGACCTCATGGAACATAGGGACGAGGATTCCTGTGGGGTGAATCCCCAGACGTGGAGTTGCTGGGTCAGAGGGCGGGTGAGTTACAGCTGTGATGGGGTTTCAGGCGCCCACTGTCAAGGGTGTCCCGGACCGCATGCCCACCTGCAGCAGACCTTTCCTGTATCCACACGCACAATACAGGGAACGTTTTCAGGCTTCCTGACGTTTGCCAGTCTGACAGGTGAAAACAAGCAGCTCAGCGTGAGTTACGTAGAGGGTGAAGGAGTGACGGCAAGGATGCTTTGGGCCGCGTGAGCACCTGGTGAGGAGGCGCCAAGGAGAGGGGCCACACCGGATGCCAGCTGCCCACCTTGACCTTGGGCTTCGTCTCCAGGACTGCGAAAAACAAGTATGCCTGTCGTTTACGCTGCGCCATCAGTGGGGTTTTGTTACGACAGCCCAAGCTGAATGGGCATATTTGAAAGGCGTTTTTCCATCAAATGACACTGGGTAACTGGCAGGGCAATCTGCTCAGGGCTTCCTTCTCAGCTGAGAGTGTGTCCACTTGGGAATGTAGTTGTTCAGCCTGACACAGACGTTCAGTACTTGGACTTCAAGCTTCCAGGCCAGGCTGATCCGAGCTCCCTGAGAGTCTAAGCCTAGCTGTTAAATTTTTTAAAAAGGATTCGATTGTAGGGAATTATCTGTATGTAACAGGAGTTTCTCGGTTCTGTGAAACCAAAATAAATACAGAAATAAGCTATAAGCTGGAGGCTAAAGTTGACATAAAACTGTAAAAACTCCATCCGCCCCGATTTCAAATTTTCTGGCCACCAAAATCATCCTCCCTGTCGTTCATTTACCCTTTCAGTAATTTTTTTTTAAACTTTGGATTTAAAAAACAAATGTAATTTTATAGATTCCCCGATATTACATATGAGGACATAAGAGCACTGAAGTTTCCTCCCGGCTCTTTCCAGCTGCATTTCCAGATATTTAAGCTACATTAGAATTACTTTTACTGTATGAAGAAGTATAATACTTATGTTCTCCTATGTCACTTTAATTCTCTCAGTTTTTCACCTTATCTTTCCTCATTCCTTGATAATTTGTTTGTCACCAGACTTGCTATTAAGTTTTAAACACTGACAGAGTTAATTAAAACAATGCAACACTGCTACACTCCTAGGAGAACCGCCAAAATCCGGACACCTGACAGCACCAAAAGCTGGGGAGGACAATGGAGCGGCAGGGACGCATTCTTGCTGACGGGAGTGTGAAACGGTGCAGCAACTCTGGAAGACAAGTTGGTGGGTTCTCACGAAACTAAATGTGCTCTTACCAGGTGACGCACCAGTCACGCTTCCTGATATTTATCCAAAGGAGTTGAAATCTCACGTCCACACGAAATCCTGCACATGGATATTGATAGCAGTGTTATTCGCAATGGCCCAAACTTAGTAGCGACCGAGATGTCCTTCAGCAGGTGAATGGATCAATGAACTGTGGTCCATCCAGACAATGGAACGTTACCCAGCAGTAAAAAGCAATGAGCTATCAATTCATGAAAAGCCGTGGAGGAACCTTAAATGCATGTGACTAAGTGAAAGAAGCCAATCTGGAAAGGCTCCAGACTGTATGATCTCAACTATATGACATTCCCAAAAAAGTCACACTATGGAGACAGTAGAAAGACCAGGGGCTGCCAGGGGTTGGGGGTGGAGAAGAGGGAGGGATGAAGGGGGGAGCACAGAGGGCTTTTAGGTCAGTGAGACTGCTGTGTGTGATATTATAGTAATGCATACCTGTCATTGTACATGCATCCAAAGCCATGCAACGTAGACCCCAAGAGTGGACCTCAGGTAAAGTATGGGTTTGGGCGATTATGGTGTGTCGATATAGCTCATCCTTGGTGAAGATGTTGCCAGCAGGGAGACTGCACGGGCTGGAAGCAGGCGCCTGTAGGAAGGTTCCACACCTTCTTCTTGATTTCTTCTGAGCCTAAAACTGTTCTAAAAAGTACAGTCTTTGGAAAATTGACAGCTGGTCTGATCCTATTAAATAGGTACATTTGATCCTCCTTGTAATTGTATATATAACGTCCACACGTGTTCTTTCATTTTGCTCCTTCTGAATCCCTGCGTTTTTTAGTTTAATTCCTCTCTCAGTAAATACAATCACCAAGTAATTTTCCAAAAATGTTTTGGGCCGTTATATGCCTAAGTTTTTATATGATGAAGTAAAATTTAACTGTGTAGAAATTGCCAGTCACACTTAGGCCACGCGTTACCCCTTTGGACCCTTGAGCATTTTCACTTCGTCTTGAAGCACCAAGTGTTCCTGTAAGAGGAGTTTGAGGTTCATCTTCACAGGTGCCTTGCTTTTTGCTGGATGTTTACTCTTTATCCTTAAGTCTCCAAAACTTTACCAAGATATGGCTCAGTGTTTGTAATTCGGTGTCATTACTTTTTCCTGGTACAACGTGTGCCCTTTGCACCTTCAGTTGCAGTTCTTATGTTCATTTTAGAAATGCTTCATTCTATCATATTTGAGTGCTTTTACTTTCCTGTTTATTCTCTTCAGTCTTCAGGCACCAATTATACTCAGTTTAGTTCTTTTCTGTCCGGCTTTATATAGTTTTCATTTTATCTTTTTTCACTAGCTCTTTTTATTTCCCTTAGTCTGGGTGATTTTCTCATACTACTGACTGTGTTCAGGGGTGTATATTCCAGTGTTTTCTAAACTATCCATTTTTCTCCCGTTAGCAGTTATATTGTTATCCTCAATTGCCTTTCTGGGTTCTGCAATCTCCTTTGATATTCTCTGTATCTCTTTTTTAGGGTATTTCTCAACCAACTGCCCCCAAAATCTGTTTATTCTTCAATTTATTTGAGAGAATGGAGACGTATTTTCCTAAAATTTTCTTTTATTGCCTGCAATGTTTCTTCTTTTTAAGTGTATTCTTCTTTGCTCTTTGCTTCTAATTTTCCTTTCCTTCTACTTAAAAATGTGTCATGTTTATGCGCATCCTTTCGTACTCTTTTGGCTTATTCTTCATATTGTATTGGGATGATTTTATCTGGATCCGCTATTTGCTTGAACACAGGGTGGAGAGGCCAGAGTGTTAGCTGGAGCAGGCACCAGCTACCAATCAGCTCTATTGCCACCAAATACTTTTCTACAACTGTCTCCCAGAGCCACCGAGCCCAAGGGCAAACCCAGCTTCAGTGTGACCACCAACGATTGTCTCTGTTTCTCGGCTTTGCACCCCTGCAGGTGCTCACTTGTCAGGTGGGCCCTCCCTTGGTGGTCTCAAGGGGCTGGCTGAATCTTCCGGCCACATAAGTCTCATTTACCCCAGCAGAAAAAAAAAAAGAAACTTCCTTCCAACAGACCAACCAAAGTGCTAGGGTTGAGTCTACTGGGTCCTGGTGGATCTCACTTGGGTCCCGTGCCTGTTCCTGAACAAATAACGTTGGCTGCGGGGCCCCCATGAGCTGCGGGAGGGCCGGCTGGTCACTGGCGGCTGGAACAGAGCCCAGGCCAGGGTCCAGCACCCATCACACACCTGATATGCCACTGCCACTGCCCATTAGGAGCCAGGCTGGGGCAGCAGGAAAGTCAGGCTCACATTGGCTGTTGGTGACAGTGAGAGCCCACCTGCGGGAGGGCTGATCAGGGGTCAGTGCTGTGCCCAGCACTGCCCATGTGTCCTTTCACTCCGTCCTCACGTCCCCCATCAGCAGGCACTATGCTTATTTCCATCTTACTGACCAAGGCCCTGGGGCTGGTCCAAGTGCATCACTTCCCAGGCGTGGTCCTGGGCCCGCCAGAGGTGACGGGGGGGCGGCTGCATTTTGCGGCTGTGGCCCCGACCGTTGGTCTCATGCCCGCTCTCCTCGGCAGCAGGACCCTCTCCCGCAACACAGTGGCTGGGGCAGAGGCGGGGGACTCGCTCGGGAAGGGCTCTGCCTGCCGGACGGCGGGCGAGCTTGGCAGGAGGTGAGCCCTGAGGCCTCCACGGCGGAATTTTGAAGGCTGTTTTAATGCTTTTGGTCTCTTCTTTGTTCATTCGTTGTTTGTCCTCCTGTGATGTTTTAGTGAAATTTCTTTTGAAAACCCCAAGCTTTCTCAGCTGTGCAAAGCCGAACAAAGAGAGGGCCTTGGAGCCATGTCCTTCCCGGGCCGGTGCTCCTGGGGGCCACGGCCGCGGGGGCGCCGGTGGGGGCGCTCAGGTCCCGCCCAGGTGTCTGCGGGGCTCGTCCTTTCCCACAGAGAGCCACCGAGTCCTTCGCCATCCACCAAACGGAGGTTTACGAACAAGTATTCCAGGAAGGGAGCCGATTTACCCCTGAGAAGGACCCAAGTCCGTTCCGCTCCTCCCTGTACCCCTCTCAGCCTCGGTCCCCAGCCCTTAGGGATGAGCCTGCCCTGTGGGGTCACCTGGGTGACCCCGAGGCCCCTGAGCTTTCAAAGCAGACAGGAAGGAGTGACAGTGACCCCACAGGGCATAGGGGACGGCTGAAAGTGGACACGAGACGCCTTGTAGCCACAACCTCGTCCAAACGCTGGTGTTCGTGTCCAGCGTCAGAGGACGTGGCGCGTTCCCCCTGGGTCAGGGGGCGGGTCAGGGCGCTGCCCATCTGAACGTGGAGGGATGGGGTGCGCGGACTCTGAACGCTCAGCCGGGGCGGAGGCGGCTGATGGTGGTCTGGCAGCAGTAGGATCCTGGGGGCGGCAGGATCCCCCATCATATTGGGGACCAGGCATTGGGGGCGCGCATCCATGGGAACCAGCAGGTGCCACTGGTCGGACTCCTTTGATGGGAGGGCTGGCTTCCCAGCGCTCTCCTGGGGGGCAGGCTACGGAAGAGGGGGGCTGTTGAAGCAATAAGGGAGCTCTGATGGAGAAGGTGCAGTTTAATTATCCATTTACGCAGGACACATCGATGGCAACGGAAGATTCTCCAGTTAACGTTGGCAATCAGTGATCACAGGCATTCCGCTGCCGTTATAAACTTCTGTTTTTAGGACTGAAAAGTATGTTTATTTTTTTCTTAGTCTAAAGCATGTTTTCTATGTGGCATTGTTGGTTTTGGGAAAATGCTATGAACTTATTATTAAAAATAAAATCCATAGAGAAATAAAATTAGATTTTTTTAAAAAATCTGAAAATGGGAGAGGCCAAATCAGATCAACCAAAACACAACTGATAATGAGTTAAATGGGGATGAAGTTGATCCCGTAATTGAGTCAAAGCACCTCAGAAATACCTCGTGTCACCCAAAGCCGTGGAGACTGGAAAGCAGGAGGTCACAATTCCCGTGACGAATGGTGGGTTTGGAGCCATAGCTTAAGGGACCTGGCCTGCAGGGAGTTTTAGAGACTCTTAGAGCAGAGTGCTCTTAGGATGGGAAAGGATGTGCACTGACAGGGTGCAGCTCAACATCTACAATAGCCTTGAAAAGGAGGGAGCAAGGAGCAGGGGCTGAGGACAGTCTCGCCGGCAGAAAGTTCGTCTTCTTTTCTCAGTTCCCAGACTCCCGAATTTTCACATTTGAACCCCCCCATTGTCTAGAGGCAATTGTCCTCTGAGGGAGGGACCCCCTGGCACTGAGGCAGGAGCGTGAGATTCCTCAGTCTGAGGAAGACGGTTAACACTCTACTGTTGGGTCCAACTAAGTAATGTTTGAGTTCCTTTCCCAGTGTAAAGACCTGTAATGCTAAACAATACATGTATGCTTTGAAAGCTTAAAATCATGTACTCGTGTGCACAATAAGGAATAAGAAATTAATCTTTTCCTGATTCAGAGTTTAAGGTCATAGTTAATGCTACTAAATTTAACGCTTTGAATATAAATGTCAGTATGGGAACTACTTCAGGAATAAACTGGAAAATGGAGATGTTTTGTAGAAATTCACATATGCAATTTACAGACAGGCACCGAACATTCTGGCAAAGTCTGAGAAGCATTGCTCACGCACAGGAACCCAGGTGACCGTGAGAAGTCAATGCGGGGCTCACTCAGGAACATTCCGACTGTTCTCGTAAATGTGGATGTTAGTGTGATGTACACACAGATGTGAATCACCATACTTTCAGAGAATATGAATTTCTTTGATGAATAGCATACTTTCATGGTAACCCCAAGAATGGATTTGTTCTTCCCACTCTAAATGTGGGAGAATTTTGAGTGGAATTTCTTGGGGAAATGCAGACAAGCAGACCACATAAATTGCCCTGATGTATCAAGTGTTTATGTGTATTATTTGAGGCCGTAACTGAAACAGGATGGGTTGAGCTCTGGGCCGTGCAGGTGGAAACACTTAGAGGGAACCCTATCCCCTCTCACACACGCATCCTGAGGGAGAGATGAGAACGCTCACCAAAGGATAAAGAGCCTTTAGATTTTACCCACAAAGCAAAGCCAGACATCTCTAGTTGGGGTGGGATACTGCCTGGACCCTCCCTGTGACTGAGGGGTCTGCCCGAGGGCTACCTCCAGGGGGGTTCTGAGCTTCCCGGCAGAAGGGCTGCACATGGGACGGGCCCTCCCAACTTGTCCTGAAAACGGAAGCTGTAAGCTCCCGTCCCAACAAGGCTGGTACCAACGACTCTGACTTTGAATAAGAAACTCAGAATCGCTTTTGGCCACAGTGTTCAATGTTCCTAGTCTAAACTCTGCAGAGTTCAATTAATATACATTTCCTTTAAATGAAACAGTCTGCACCTTCACTGCGACTGTAATTCTTCCAGGATATGCTAGGAGATTTGCTTCATTCTCAGGTGTCTTTTCTTGCTCTTTTCTGCTTAGTTGATGATTTCTACTTTTTTTAAAAAAAAAATTTTTTTAATTAATTAATTTATTTTTGGCTGTGCTGGGTCTTCGTTTCTGTGTGAGGGCTTTCTCTAGTTGCGGTGAGCTGGGGCCACTCTTCATCACAGTGCGCAGGCCTCTCACTATCGCAGCCTCTCCCGTTGTGGAGCACAGGCTCCGTATGTGCAGGCTCAGCGGCCATGGCTCACAGGCCTAGTTGCTCCGTGGCATGTGGGATCTTCCCAGACCAGGGCTCGAACTCATGTTCCCTGCATTGGCAGGCAGATTCTCAGTAGAAGCCCTCTACTTTTTTTTGAAAACTGGAGGAAAGAGTTATAGGCTCGGGCCCCATTCCTCCACAACCCACTGACTTTCAAGTTAACAGTAAAATGAGGCCAGCATTTAGCACTCAGTGAGCACTAAGTGCACACAGAGAGTGTGCTGGGCATCTTCCCCTATCATCCCATTAAATCCTCACAACAGCCTGTGGGTAAACGTTTTCCCACTGCTTCCTTCTTTTTCAAATGAGAACCGAGGTCTCCAGGAGGTTGAGGGATTTCCCTGAGCTTCCAGAGCCAGTGAGTAGTAACCCTGGGGTTCAGGTTCACAGGGGCCATGTTCTTTGATTCTCACCCTAGCTGCACGGAACCTCCTATGGAAGGAAACGGTTGCCCAGCCCTGTGCACCACCCTGGTGCATGCACACTTGGGAGAGCCCACTGCTGGACCTGCAGGTCCCCCGAGATGTGGGCATCCACTCACCGGGCACCGCCCTCCCCGGACTTTGTGACTCAGACCAACTACCCAGCTCGTCTGCTCCTCAGGCATTTCAAACCCACGTCCCAGTTAACATGTCCCCTTTTCTGAACCAGAACCACAGGGTTCACTTCCGCCTGTGAGTGTGTTGAGTGTTCATCACGGGACATGCTTGCCATCGAGGAGGGTCCCGGGTGCCCACGGGCCCCGCCCTCTGGGCGACAACCCGGCCTGAGAACCGGAGCCAGTGACTTGTGCTGATGAAATCGTTCCGTAGTCAACCCGCGTCTTGATCTAAGTTTCGTCGGGTCCTACCCTCCTGCAGAGGGAGTGACGGGGGCAGAGCTCCCTGTGTGCCAGGCCCTGCTCCATGGACCCGGGTGCTCATTCATCATCTTCACAACCACTGCGTCTCCTGATGCCCCCACCTTACAGGTGGGGAGGCCGAGGCACACAGTGACTGGGTACAAGTCACACAGCAAGCGTGGTGAGCGGAGCAGGATTCAAACCCAGATCAGCGGGCCCCAGAGGCGGTAGCTGTGTCCAGACCCCCACGCCCCACCCAGGGGAAGGGATGCCCCACACGTTTCTACACCTGCCACAAAATTAGAAGCCAGGCGAGCGGCGGAAACATCCCCAGTCATTTCTCTACCCCCTATGTGTTTCTTTTTATTGTAGCACAGTTGACTTACAATATTATATTAGTTTCAGGTGTACAACATAGTGATTTAATATTTTTATAGAATATACCCCATATAAAGTTATTATAAAATATTGGCTTTATTCCCTGGGCTGTATAGTACATCCTTGTATCATTCACTTTATACCTAGTAGTTTGTACCTCTTAATCACTTACCCCTATCTTGCCCCTCCCCTCATCCCCACTGGTAACCGCTAGTTTGTTCTCTGTATCTGTGAGTCTGTTTCTGTTTTGTTATATTCATTCATTTGTTTTATTTTTAGATTCCACATATAAGTGACATCATACAGCATTTGTCTTTCTCTGACTTGTATCACTAAGCATAATACCCTTCAAGTCCACCCTTGTTGTTGCAAATGGCAGAAATTTATTCTTTTTTATGGCTGAGTAATATTGCATTGTATAGATACATCACATCTTCTTTATCCATTCATCTGATGGTGGACACTTAGGCTGCTTCCCTATCTTGGCTATTGTAAATAATGCTGCAGTGAACACACGGGTGCATGTATCTTTTTGAATTAGTGTTTTCGTTTCCTTTGGATATATGCCCAGGAGTGGAATTGCTGGGTCATATGGTAGTTCTATTTTTAATTTTTTGAGGGACCTCCAAACTGTTTTCCATAGTGGCTGCATCAACTTACACTCCCGCCAATAGTGCAGGAGGGCTCCCTTTTCCTCACACCCTCACCAGCATCTGTTATTTCTTATTTTTTTGACAGTAGCCACTCTGACAGGTGTGAGGTGGTATCTCATTGTGGTTTGATTTGCATTTCCCTGATGTAATAGCTGTAGGTAGTATGGAAACTTTAACAATATTAGTTCTTCCAATCCATGAGCACAGTATATTTTTCCACTTATTCATATCATCTTTAATTTCTCTTGACTATGTCTTGGAATTTTCAAAGTATAGGTTTTTCATCTCCTTGGTTAAATTTATTCCTAGGTATTTTATTCTTTTTGATTTGAATTTAAATGAGATTGTTTTCTGGATTTCGCTTTCTGAGAGTTCTTTATTAGTGTAAGGAATGCAACATATATCTATATATTAATCTTATATTCTGCAAATTTACTGAATTCATTTACTAGTCCTATTAGTTTTTTTAAATTTATTTTTATTTTATTTATTTTTGGCTGCATTGGGTCTTCGTTGCTGCACATGGGCTTTCTCTAGTTGCCGTGAGCAGGGGCTACTCTTCATTGAGGTGCATGGGCTTCTCATTGTGGTGGCTTCTCTTGTTGTGGAGCACGGGCTCTAGGCACGCGGGCTTCAGTAGTTGTGGCATGTGGGCTTCAGTAGTTGTGACTCGTGGGCTCTAGAGCGCAGGCTCAGTAGTTGTGGCACATGGGCTTAGTTGCTCCGCAGCATGTGGGATCTTCCCAGACCAGGGCTCAAACCTGTGTCCCTTTCATTGGCAGGCAGATTCTTAACCACTGCACCACCAGGGAAGCCCAGTTCTATTAGTTTTTTGTATAATTGTATAACTACATGACTGTACAGTATCATGTCATCTGCAAGTAGTGACAGTTTTACTTCTTCCATTCCAATTTGGATGCCTTTTATTACTATTTTTCTTATCTGATTGCTGTAACTAGGACTTCCAATGCTACGTTAAAAAGAAGTGGCGAGAGTGGGCATCCTTGTCTTGTTTCTGATCTTAGAAGAAAAGATTTCAGCTTTTCACCATTGAGAATGATGTTCACTGTGGGCTTGTCATAAAAGGCCTTTATTATACTGAAGTATGTTCCCTCTATGCCCACTTTGTTGAGTTTTTTAAATCATGAAATGACCTATGAGGTGATCATGTGATATTTTATTCTTTATCTTACTAATATGTTGTATCACATTTGACCTGTGGATGATTGATTTGTGGCTATTGAACCATCCTTGCATCCCTGGGATAAATCCCACTTGATCATGCTGTGTGATCGTTTTTATGTATTGTTGCATTCAGTTTGCTAATATTTTGTTGAGGATTTTTGCATCTGTATTCATCGGAGATATTAGCCTATAATTTTCTTTTTTCGTTGTGTCTTTGGTTTTGGCGTCAGGGTAATGCTGGCCTTCTAGAATGAGTTTGGAGGTGTTCCTTCCTCTTCAGTTTTCTGCAATAGTTTGAGAAGGAGCAATACTAACTCTTCTCTAAATGTTTGGTAGAATTCCCCCGTGAAGCTATCCAACCCTGGACTTTTGTTTGTTGGGAGTTTTTTGATTACTGACTTAGTAACCAGTCTATTCAGATTTTCTATTTCTTCCTGATTCAGTCTTAAAATAGTGTATATTTCTAGGATTTTATCCATTTATTCTAGGTTGTCCAGGTTGTTGCGCATGGGATCCTCCAGGACTTTTATTCAAAGGAAACTTGAAAACTCAATCACTATAACGATGGTTTGTCCTGATAGCCTTTTGATCAGAGGAATTTTCCAGGACAGTCAGAAACAGGGAGTAAATAGGAACGAGGCAAACAAATGTGACAACCGTGTGTCTGTTTGGTCCCTTTATTTATGTCCTGTCTTCTGTCTTTAGATTAATTTCCACATCAGAAGCGGTGGAGGCAGTGGCTGTGCTGGTCTTTAATTAAGCGTGTGCACGTGCATGCGTGTGCGTGCGCGTGTGAGTGTGTGTGTATGTGCATGTGCGCACTTTTCCTGATGGTAAGCTGAAGAGAAAGAATTTAATCACATAAACAATAAACAAGGTTCCCCATGGTTCTAAACACCAAACAGTCACCGACACTCCATCTTGCCACATGTCCCCTGGGTTTCATGTCACAGTTACAGACTGTCCTTGGGAGAGTCCAGCTCACTGGGGTCAGGCTGGTTTACTCACTTCTCCGTCCTTCCTCCTCCGTGCTCTCGAAGGGGGTCAGGGGATCACGGCCAAAGCAGCTCTGGTTCCATGTCGAGTGCGCAGACCCAGCATCCACTCCAGAGGCAAAAGGCTGGTTTTGTGCCTTGTGGACCTCCCAGCCGAGAAGTCCATGCTGTCTTCAAGTGCTCATCGGAGACACCTGGCTGGGAGGTCCAGGAAGGCCCTGGGGCCACACCTCAGGTGGTTGAGGCCCTGAACTTGTTTCCAGAAGACCCACCTAGCCCTGGCTCGTGTTGACTTATTGTACTCTTGGCAAATCACTTAGCCTTGTTAGATCTGTTTTCTACTGACTTCACAGGATTATTTTAGGAGCTGAAAGCTCCAAGCAGACCCCAAAGCTTGGCTTGCCCATGCTGAAACATCTCTATAATCACAAACCTTCTGAATGACCTCCGGTGAGGTGCACTGTCTCCAAGGACTGACGTCCGAGTGCAGAGTATCACGAACACCCTTAAAATGAGGCCAGAAAATCTGAAATTGGTGTCTCCTTTGTTTAGGTTTGTGGTGTTAAGTAAGTAAAAGCAGGCCGATGAATTGATCTCTGGGTGGGTTTACTTCACTGATCAGCTCCCACCAACACTCCGCTCGTTAAAAACACGCAGGATGAGCTGCCAGGAGAAGCACGGGAAGTCTAATGGGAAACATGAGAATAAAGACTCTGAAACACACTTAACTGGAAAACATCCCCCGGAGTCAGTACCACACGTGGAAGCGAAAACACTGAGTGAAGAATATTTATTACAAAATGTGAAGGCATGTAAAAAATCTGTCTTGTAGAGGCAGGAAAACCATCTCAGGCAAACATGATCTTGCGAGGAAATGTTTTTATAAGGCAGGTTGCGAGTCTGTTACAGCTTTACATGGCCTAATGGTTAAATATATCAAAGGGAAAAATCATAAATATAGTATGATTTCATAAGCTTTCACTGAAGTCCATTTTTCACGTCAAGCCCATAATGGGTTCTCAGAAGAGAATGGGTGAAGGTGAAATTTCAAGAGGAAAGAAAGGTCTAAATTTACCAAGATGCAAAAAGGGAGGAAAGGGACAGTTCTTGCAGGGCTCTTGAAAATCTCAGTTCACAGAAAGTACCTTGAGCTGACAGTTGCACAAATGAAAGGAAAAAGTTCAAAGTCAGACCAGATAAGTAGGGCTTGGAAAGTGAGACCAGAGGTCACAGTGAGATGGAGCGGGGGCCGCCTCACCAGGAACACATCATTTTTATGTGGGTCCCACCGCCTGAGAGGGTGAGAGAGGTCGGCTCTGTATGGGAGGCCAGGGCACACGCCTCTTGTTGGGCATGTGAGTATTCTGGAAGTGCAGATTCTCTTCCCCCAACATGACCACCAAGGAAGAGGGCCGCGCCTCTTGGGTGGGCGGCCTTGTGCCACACCACACAGCCTCAGGGGCAAAATTACACAGCTACCCTGTCTCAACTGTTCCCGTGGAGAGAGCTTGGAAAGCTTTTCCTTAGAGAGGGCCTGGGGAAGACTGTACTATTGGGGTCATTTCATGAGGGATGCAGGAAAATGAATAAGCCCAGGGACACTGCCTGCCACCCTCGAGGAAAATCTTGCCAACTAGGTTCATCTTTGGTGCCCACAAAGCCACCTTCACAGCAAGCAGAGTCCCCAGATCAAATAGGTAACATCTCTTACCTGTCCCGTCTTTCAAAGTATATAGATGCCCTCGTGACTCATAAAGTCCAAACTCTTTTATAATTATGATTAAAGTCACAATAACTTAGAGTCACGCATTAAACCATCAATGCATTCTGAAAGTTACCGATACACACATAGGAAGACGCCCCTGAACTTTCCAAAGGTGTTAAACTCACACGGGTTGGGAGCATGTGCTCCAGAGCATAACATCCCAGAGGCAGCAATCTCTTTCCTCTCCTCACCACGGGAAATGTGCTTGGGGAGCCAGCTGGGCTCTGCCTGGTGTGGGAACAACCACTGATAACTGGCCCCAGGGACCACCGAGAGCTCTCCTTGGGGGACTGCAGACTCAGAGAGATGGGCTCTGAGGCATCTAGTGGAGAGGAAATCATACCTGAAGGCAAACGAGTTTTTTAAAGAAAAATGTAGACGGCAATAACAGCAAGGAAGGAGCTTTGGGACAGAGGACAGATGTGGGGCGGGGCAGAGCTGGATACAAGTAGAAAGTACAGGCATCTGGCTGAGAACTGCTCCCAGCAGGAGCAGCGACAGGCAGCCTGGCTCACCACGCCTCCTCCAGGTGGGGTGCCGGTCCACGAAGTGTTCACATCCTCACCCCTGGAACACATGACGCTACTTTAGCAGGAAAAAAGGAAATCTGCAGGTGGAATGGGAGACTATTCTGGATTATCCAGGCAGGCCCAGTGTGGTCACCTGGGTCCTTAACAGCAGAACCCTTTCTTGGCTGTGCTCGGAGACAGAGATGACGTCGCCAGCTTTGGAGAAAGGAGGCCACAAGCCAACGACTGTGGGCGCCTCTAGGAGCTGGAAAAGGCAAAGCGTGGGTCCTCCCCGGAGCCTCCACAAGGGAGTCCAGCCCTGCTGACATAGTGATTTTGGCCCAGTGACACCACCTGGACCTGTGACCCACTGAACTCTAAGGTAATAGGTTTGTGTTGTCTTCAGCCACTTAGGTTTTGGTATTTAGTTACGGTAACAATAGGAAACGGATAAAAGCCTTCACCCCACCTGCATCACCAGCTGGGGAGCTGGGGGAACTGACTCTTGAGGGCAGTGCTTGGCCTGGTCCTTGGGGCCCAGGACACCCAGAACTTTCTTTGCTGTGTGGACCTGAGGACTGGAGTCTTCACAGAATGAATTCAGAGGGCCGGGGCGGGGCAGGGGCCAGAACCGCCGATACTCACAGAAAGCAGAAAGGCCATCTGACAAGTGGCCGTAAGAGGGGCCTGTAGGAAGTCTGCCCAAGCAAGAGAGCTCCCAAGTGGTAACTCCAACATCTCTTTAGGAATTAAGCCAATTACTGAGGGGAAGTTGTTTAAGAGGAAAGTATATTCTTTGCAAGAAAAGAAATTAGAATAAAGGAGCAAAATAGGATGGAACCGGGCCATTTTCAGGTCAGTAAAACTAATTCACTGGATTTCTTTTTAATGCCACCCATTCAACTCATTTAAAGGAGGAATCTTTTCACAGTGCCTGCACATATAAAGATGGGACCAAATGCCCTGGTTTTCCCTGGGAAGCATATGCTCCTTTGATCTGCGTGCTTACTGTGTACTAAATCGCAAATTGCAGCTCATTTGCTCTAAGCTCCAGAAACTGGGGTTATTTGTAGGACAGAGACACATATAAATCATGCCTGGGTGTTGGGCTCGGCTCGGCCGGGAGAGCTCTGGGGCTGGTGTGACCGTGTGTGTGCCGAAGCCTGGGAGCACGGAGGCCCAGAAGCTCACCCACTGATGCCGGCTCACAAAGCTGGTGCCACATGCAGGAGAAAAGCCCGCAGGTTGAGCAGGAACCGACTGTGATGGTGGCGATGACGTTTGGTGGCTCCCCCTTGAGCACACAGCAGAGCGACTGGGACCCCAGGGCCGCAGGAGACGGGTTTCCTGCGACTCCGGGCGAGTGTGGGTCTGGAGCAGCGGTCAGAACAAAACAAAACCAACGGGGGGGGGGGGCGGGGGGCGCCTCCAGGAGCCCCAGGCTGGGAAGCAGCTCCGAGGACTCTAGGGGCCCGGAATGTGCCCGAAAGGAGGGGCGCCTAGGCAGGTGGCTGCGAGCGTGGAGAGCAGGGTGCAGCTGAGGGAGCCGGCGGCTTTGACCGGCGTCTGCAGCCAGGCAAGGAGAGGAATGGATTAGGCCGGCTGGCCCGTGCCCCCCACCCCAGCCCTCTCACCTCTCTGCCGCAGGGGACTGACTTTCCAACTTCAGACTACCTGTCAGAACATTCACAGCCGGGGACACGCCGAGCCACGACGTCACGTGTCCCCCGCTGTGTGCAGGGGGGCGGGGGGCGCCGTAGGACAACGGATTATACACCCAGGCTAAGCCCCTGCAGAGGGCTCAATGTCACTAGTCATCAGGGGAATGCAAATCAAAACCCCAGCGGTTAGGATGGCTGTTACCCACGAAAGACACAGGCATTGGTGAGGGTGTGGAGAAGCTGGGACCCTCGTGCACAGTTGGTGGGAAAGTAAATTGTGCAGCCTCCACGCAAAACCGGAAGGAGGTCCTCAGAAACTTAAGCAGAGGGCTTCCCTGGTGGCGCAGTGGTTGAGAGTCCGCCTGCCGATGCAGGGGACACGGGTTCGTGCCCCGGTCCGGGAAGATCCCACATGCCGCGGAGCGGCTGGGCCCGTGAGCCATGGCCGCTGAGCCTGCGCGTCAGGAGCCTGTGCTCCGCAGCGGGAGAGACCACAACAGGGAGAGGCCCTCGTACGGCAAAAAAAAAAAAAAAAGCCTAAGGCAAAAAAATAACACCTGAAATAATGCTTTTGATATAATGGGTGCCTAGTAAATTTTTAAAAATATTATTTCTCTCAAGACAAATATTAAATGATATCACTTTTATATGGAGTCTAAAAAATAATACAAAACAGGAACAGACTCACAGACATAGAAAACAAATTTATAGTTACCAAAAGGGAGGTGAGGAGGGATAAATTAGGAGCATGGGATTAACAGATGCACACTACTATACATAAAATAAACAAAAAGGACTCACTCTGTAGAGTACAGAGAATTATATTCAATATCTTATAATAACTTTAATGGAGCTTAATCTGGAAAAGTATATATATATATGTGTGTATATATATATATATATATATATATATACACACATACATATACATGTCTGAATCACTTTGCTATACACCTGAGACTAACACAATAGTGAATCAACTATACTTCAATAAAATTAAAAAATATATATTATGCCTCTCTTGCAGAGTCAAAGGTTTGCAAGTTAGTCTTGGCCAGTGGCAGAGAAAAGTACCAGAGACATTGTACGATTGGAAAAATAAATACACACGTTTCAGTAGTTCTACCTTTCTAGTTTCTTCCTTTGGCCCGGAGGCATTGTTTTAAAGAAAACGTTGTCTTTTAGGCAGCAGCTTAGGTGAGGGGTAAGGGGTGAGCTGGCTGGTGGGCAGAAGTTTGGTAACGAGTGTTGGGAGCCCAGGGAGCCAGTGGCTCTTCTACTCTTGATTTTTTCTTCTTTCTTTGTCCTTCCCCATCTTTGGGTCTCCCTTCTCCTTGTTTAACTTGACAGGCAAAGTGACAAAGTTCAAGGCTTGCTCTCTTTCAGTGACATTTTTCAAGGTGGAGCCTCTCATCCAGCAGTCGTGGCTGAGTTTTGCTCAAAAGCCCCCTTCTTCCCGGTCATCTTATATCTGCTCATCATATCCCTGACCCAAAAGGATACGCAGTTCAAGGTGCTGGACCATGCATCCTCCTCTATTCATCCATTTTCACAGAATCAAGGCACACAGAGAAAAGCAAGACTGTCAGATTTGTCTCAGACCCTGTGCGTGATTTTATTCTGACTCGGAGCTTGTATTTACTTCCACGGCTGGAAATCCCGCCTGGGGCCAAGTGAGATGTTTACCACATTTACCCACATTTTAGAGCGAGTTCTCTAACGTGGGTTATTTAAGGCAAACTTTGGGGTGAACCTGGAAATAACGAATATTCGTGGCCTCTAGGATCACTGTGTCTTGGAATGCTCAGGAGTCGAACTCAAATTCCATCGACATGGGGGAGATCCCCACTTTTCTGAGAGTGATGTGGGCTCCGCGACCACGGTTGCTGGGTTTCAGGTTTCACTGTCCTCTTACAGATAAAGTCTCTTCAATAACTCCTGGATTATTGAGAACACAGCTCGCCCTTTAAATTCCTGGCCGTGTGTCCTGGTCTCTAGACCCGATCAATGCTTGTTTGGGTTTCACCATGGAGTTTATGCTAGAACATTCCATGGCATGCATAGTGGGGGTCCCAGTGAACACCAGAAGATTCTGAGGGAGGTGGGACTGGCCCCGCCAACCAGCTGCCTCTCAGATGCTTATGCGAGTGTCATTGGTCTGGAACCGAACTGACTGGAAACCTCACATGAAGACAGGATTTCTCCTTCCCAATTTTTTTCAAGATTTTCAGCAGTAGAGACCACCTCAGAGGGTGGTGACCTCAGAAGTCTGTGTGTTTTCAAAGCTTCAAGTGACCCCTGAACACCAGAACTTTCAGGAAGCCCTGGTGGTCCTTCCCGAAGCATCTTCCCTGCCAGGAACGTGGAGCAGGGCCCTGTGATCAAGTCCAGTGCAGTGAATGAAACCGAGTCTGCTTCTAGCAAAAGGCGTCTCCCCACCTCCAGGAGTCTAGTTACTTGAATCAGATTTTTGCACAACCAAATTTCAGGGCAGCAAAGGATCTGAACAGCCCTGGGAGGGGTTCCTAAGTGACACTGCCACCCTCCAGGTGAGATGCAGTCCCCAGCTCTGCAGAGCGATGACCTGGGCACTGGTTCCCCACCCAAATTCCACTTTCTCTATTCCCAGCCCTAGTCCTACGGGATATATTCGTCTTTTGTTGAGAAGAATGTTTGTGGTTTTTGTTGTTAAGAACTGTTTTGGAATTCTTTCCCCGGTTCCGATGATAGGCTGGGGTGGGAATCCGTAAGGAGGTTAAGAGAGAACCTGGATTGTTCAGCGAGAGAGACTCAGAGACACGGAGCTGGGAGGGCAGACGCCCGGGGCGGACAGGAGGCTGTGGAAACGCAAGCTGTGCCTCGCTCCTTTCCCACCGACACAGAAGGGGCCTCTCCGGAGCCTGACTGCAGCGCACCTCCCCTGCAGGGTCTAGAACGGCCACACGGGACCTGCCCACATCCAGCCCAGACTGGAGACCAGCCATCTCTCCCATGGGGTCCCCTCAGAACCACACAGAGACTAGAGTCCCAAAAAGACGTGCGATCAAAACCACACACTTTCTAGATGAGAGGTGGTTTGGGTTTTGCTTGTTTGTTTTACAAGAGGACGGAAGCAGGATGTCCTCAGGGGTCAGAGGACAGGTAAACGACACGCCTGACCACCCTCCACGTCCGTCGCACAGTAGACCAAGCGGCCCAGTCGCCACAAAGTCTCCTTCTGGAGCAGCGATTGATGAAAATTATTTTTAATAATTTCAAAAATACATTTCTGTCAAACAGAGACACAGTGACAGAAATGTGGGGACCGACCAGGAGGGCACAGGATGGGGGTCTGTGTGTCCCGGGGGCCCCGGCAGACGCGCCAGGCGTGGCCCCGTCCCTCCAGGGCCCTCGTGGGCACAGCTCTGAAAACATTCACATGTTTTTGAAAAGTGTAACTGTTCAGTTCAGGAGCAAACATGTAGACCCATGCAGTCTCCCAATGTAAGTGGCTTAGAATCCCTACCATTATTGGCGAGTGCTTGTTTCTGGAAAGCAAATAAGATGAGAGTTAAGAGCTGGTGATCAAAGGGACGCAGCATTATTTATAGTTTCCTACAGTGGCAGCGGCTGGCAGGCTCATTACTGCTGTACAGAAATCAAGACCATACGATTAGAGACACTTTCTTTGATCGTTTCTCTAAAGCAATGCCATTGTCAGTGGAGGGCTTCCCAGAAAGGCCGTGTAAACTAGGCCAGAAAGCACAGCACAAAGGACATTCAGCTCAGCTTTACTCCAAACAGACTTCAAAAACTCCTGCGAACAAACGTTTCCGCCTCAGCTGTGCACCAGGTCTGGGTCGCCAGCCCGGGCTCGTGTTCCAGGGCCAGGGCTTCGCCAAAGGGTGCAGTGGGGCATCTCCTGGGTTTCCACTTCAAGAAATACATGCAATGTGAGAAGCTGAGGTCTCACTGTGGAAACAATCTCGTCTCTCCACCGCGGACGTCATCGATTGAATCGTTCGGCCTCCACCCAATCTCCTTGGCGCTGTCGCCTGGTGACAAAATGCAGACAGTGCTGGTGTCCACACGGCACATCGGGCGTGTCCCGGGAGGCACTGCTGTCCACGCGTCACCCGCCAACTGTGACTAGAGGCTGACATGTGGCCGGATTCCGGGCCAACAGGACAAAGCTGCAGGAGGCTTGGAGGCCTGCAGACCTGCGCATCCGCGAGTGCGGGTTTTGCGGACGCTGTCTCACCTGCGCCCAGAGCCGACTCCAGGTGAAGCAGGGAGGATGCAGCGGGACGGATGCTGCGGAACAGAAGGGGGTCCATCACTGATACAGTTGGGCATCAAATTAATCTCTTTTTTTTAACATTCCAATTTATCTAAATTTGTGGATATGTAAATGTCTAATTTCAATCTCTTCCCATAAGACAGTGACATAAGCCCTGAAAAGGAAAAGAAAAAAAAAATCTGCTAAGAAAACTTGAGACTTTACGCCATTAACTGTCTTTGTGAGATGTATCTTTCACATAAAATAGTAAATATAATATCCATGTTCTATTTAAATAGTAATAAAAATCCCCATGTATCTTCCAAAGGGCTTAAGAAATGGAACATCCCCAGTGATGCAGATGAAGCTTCTTTGAACTTTCTCTTTCCACCCGCCCTCCAACCCAATTTACTGCCATCCGAAATATTCCGATGATCATTTCCTTGCCTTCCTGATAGATCGTTGGATAGGTAGATGGTTAGATGATAGACAGATGTAATATAGATGTTACATATGAACGCGTGCGCACACATAGCGCAGCTCCGCATTTTGGTCTGCTTTTCCGCTGCACTTTATCTAACTGGAATTTTACGTTGTGCACCTTTCCGCAGCCTTCGTTTTCACTGAAGTGCTGTGAAACGCATCCGTGTTGCATTCACCAAGCAGCTCAGTGTCGACCGTCGCTGCGGCAGGTCCCAGCCTCTTGCTGACTGTGCTGCTTCTGTAAACTGCAGGTCCCCAGCTGTTCCAGAGCTGCGCGGGTGTGGGTGCTAACGTGTCTTGGTTCACCGGCCATGGTTCCTCTGAGAATAGAGTTGCTGCCGCACGGGGGGTAAGTGCGTTCAAGTTCACCAGGTCACCCCAGATCTTTTCCAAGCGCCTGCCTGTTCACGCCCCGCACATGGGGCGGTGCACGGAGCTGGGCCCACACACCCTCCCTCTGCCCCCGGCCCCCCCTGACTCAGCTCTGGCCAGTCTGGCCAAAGCGCAGTGGGTTCCCTGGGGGCCATCTGCCCGGCCTTTGCCAACCAGCTGAAGCGTCTCTCTCATGACGGTAGGCTATACATGTCTCCTCCTCCTCTGTTAAGTGTTTCGTCCAGGCTTTTGCCCAATTTTTTATTGGGTTGTTTGTCTTTTTATTGTAAATTCTTTGTGTGTTCTGTACACAAATTCTTTATTATTTTTATGTAATAAAAATAATTTAATTTTCTCCCAGTTTTTATCTTTCTTTTCATCCTTTTTATTGTCTTTTGAGCAACATACATAATTTAATCAATTAAGTTAAAATTAAATTCTTAAATTTTAATGTGATCCAATTTATCAAGTGTTTTCTTTAACATTTGTGCGTTTTTGTCTTTTATAATAAATTTGTCCCTGTTCTAGGTTTGCAAAGGTATTTTCCTATATAATCATCTAAACAATGTATACGCTTGTCTTTCATATTTATTTGTACTACCTGGAACTGATTTTTCAAATGGTGTGAGATAGAAATTCACCTTCATTCTTTTCCATATGTATAACCAGCAGCGCTGACTTTTCAGCTTTGGTCGGACTTGATAATCACTGACGTGGATGGAAGGACTGAAATGATGCGTTCCCTCAACAGCCGCCTCACCTCCACACCCTAGAGAGGCCACTCTTGGTGATTCGTCTGTAAATGGCCAGGACATCTTTATGTAAATACAAGAAGCCATGAATATACGGTCCCAATTTTCCTTCTTAGCGCAGCTCTCATGAGTCTGCTTCCTGAAAATTAGTGGCAGAGCTGGAGAGGGTCCCCTTCTCTGCCGGAACTGCTGTGTTGTAGGGGGCAACCCTGCGAGGGGGGGGGCCGGGGCCAGGTTCAATCCCACCCAAGCCCCTGGGCTTTGCAGAGCCAAAGGCCAGAAAGAAGGAGGGTGAACTCCAGAAACGCGCGAGCCTTAACGGCACTTGCACGTCCCCGGGAGGAAACACCACCCGCGAGGTCAGGCTGCTCAGGACACGGGCAGGGAGCCACCCTAGCCTGCACAGGGTGGGTGCTGGGCTCCCGCCAGGCGGGGACACACCGTCCACGAGGCTGGGTGAAGCTCCAGAGGATGTTGAGGACGGGCCCACGTCAGCCCGAAACGTGGAAGGTTCTGGACCCACCGCACCCGAGCCCGAGCAACGTGACAGCTCCAGACAGACGGCCCTGCCTGCTCCAGACGGCAGAGCTCAGCACCCAGCGGCACGGGGCTCCCCGGGTCCAGCTTCATGTGAGGACTTGCGGGGACACCGGAGCAGGAGACCCGCCGTGGGACCCGCCGCCCAGGCTCCCAGACCTTAGATAAAAACCATCCTCCACGCGTTTCACTGAGGTCTTTCTTTGACTTCTACTCAGGGGAAATCGACATCCCCACGATGACACGTTTTCCACCCACGATCACGGCATCTCTTACCATTTGCTCAACTGTTTTTGTACTTTCAGAACGTTATACGGTTTTCCTCAAGTGGGTTTTGCACATCTCTTGCTGGGGTCACTCCTTGGCCTTTTGCCGTCTTTAGCGCTGTCGTAAGCGGAGTCCCTTTATTTCCACGTTGGACTCTGCGCTATCTGTATCTGTGATGTGCGTTATCAGTTGTCTTCGGACGGGCATGCAGCCCACACCCCTGGAACAGTCCCCTCAGTAGAGTGTCTTAAGCAGCAGGTTCTAATCTGCTCATTGTAAAGAAAATCCCTTAGGTTTCCAGAAAGAAAATTACTACAAAGAAATGAGAATTAGATGGACTTCAAAACACTGAGGAGGAACGGCTTTGACTCCAGACTCTGTGCCCAGTGGGACTGCCATTTGAGAATAAAAATACAATAAAGACATTTACACAGGCAGGACCCAGGAAGCCAAGGCCACCACGAACTTCCTGAGACCCTCCTCTGACCCAGCACAAGCTTTCCCCTCGTCAGGTACATGTGCCATCCCTTTGCACCGAATGTCCTGCCTCATCCCCCAGCCTCCTCCTGCAAATGTCTGTTTTCTCCCCGAGACTCCATCCACGTGTCCTGTGAGGGGCCTCCTTGGGCAGGGGTGGGGCCCCTCCCGGTCCTCAGTGCCCCGTCCTCCCCGGCCTGCACAGCTGCCCGCTCTCCCTCCCTCCCTCACCCCTGCCTGTGTGGAGCAGCTTCTCTGAGAGATGGGACATGGGTGATGCTGAACCAATGGAGAATAACTCCTCGAGTCCTCTGCCCATTTCTGAGTTGGGTTGGTTGTCTTTTTGTTGTTGAGTCATGGAGCTCTTTGTATATGCTGGATAGTAAACCCTGGTCAGATGTATGACCTGCAAAATTTTTCTCCCACTCTGTAGGTTGTCTCTTCACTTTACTGATAATGTCCTTTAATATAAAAAATTACTTAATTTGTCTATGTTTTTTCTTTTGTTGCCTGTGCTTTTGGTTTCTCTGAACACTTTAAATATTCCACTTCTCTCTCTTCTTGCCTGTGTGCCTTCAGATGTAACTCTTACCTGCCACTTTCTCTCTCCCTGCTCCTCCTAGAGTTCCCACGATGAGTGTGTTGGTCCTTTTGATGGTTTCCTCAGGTGCGTTAGGCTCTGTTCACTTTTCTTCACTCTTTCTTTCTATTCCTCAGACTCAGTAATTTCCATTGTCCTATCTTCAAGTTTGCTGAGTCTTTCTTCTCTCTCAGATCTGCTTTTGAAACTCTGTGGTGAATTTTTCATTTCCGTTATTGTACTTCACAATTTCAGAACTTTTTTGATATCTATTTAGGATCTCAGTTTCTTTATTGATGTTTTCATTTTGTTCAGACATTACTTCCTCGACTTTCCCCACATCTTCCGTTCGTTCTTTGAGCATCTTTATGACAGCTGTTTTCAGTTTTTATCTAGTATGTCTCCCATGTTTGTTTCTCAGAGGTCATTTCTGTTGATTTATTGTTTCCTTGCGTCAGCCATGCTTTCCTGCCCCTTTGTGCCCTGGGAGCTTTTTGGAGTCTGGCCATTTGAGCTGAACGACGTGGTGACTGTAAATTGGACCTTACTCCCTGCCTCGGGGATTGCTGGGTTTTGTTGTCATTTTGTTTATTGTTTATGGTGTGTGTCTGTGTGTCTGTGCAGGCTCTCTTTATACTGAGGACTAAGCTGAGGTGTAGAAAGTTCTTCTCAGGTACCTTCTGAGCCTTTCCTAGGCATGTGTGGTCACTATTTAATGTTCCCCACGTACACTCTGGTTTTTTAATGGACTAGTCTTTTATGTCTGGCTCCCAAAGGGGAAAAAGGGAAAAATATAGGGGGAGAGTGTCATCCTTTTAAAATTATTTAAATGTTTATAATAGCGTTATAATAGCCGAAAGGTGGAAATAACCTAAAATGTCCAACAACTGATGCATAGATGAACAACCTGTGGCGTATCCACAAGATGAGATGTCACGTTACCACACAAAGGAATGAAGTGCTGGGACTTTCTACAACGTGGTTAACCTCAAGGACATTATGCTGAGTGAAGAAGTGAGTCACAAGAGACCACACAGTATATGATTCATCCACAGGAATGTCCAGATTAGGGAAGTTTATAGACTCAGAAATCTGCAGAGTAAAAATGCTGTTTAGGGCTGTAGGGGAGGCATGAGGGGCTAAAAGAGTATAACTGAGGGGTGCAGGGTTCCTTTCCGAGGTGGTGAAAATGTTCTGAAATAGACAGTGTGTCTGTGGATACATTAAAAACCATTGAAATCACACACTTGAAGTGGGCGAATTGTATAGTATGTGAATTAGATCTCAGCAAAGCTGTTTACCAACAAAAACAGGATGATGGAGACTTGAGACAGTGTGTATCACTCCTGCTAGAAGCTTGACAGTGGACGGAGGAGGGCAGTGTCTTAAGAAGAGAGAAAGCCAAAACCCAAATTGTCCTGATGGAAGAGGCTGTGGAACGTGTCTAGGCAGGAAGGGAGGAGCCAGGGGAAAGGACACTACAGAGAGTGGTGACAACTGAAACCTCAGAACAGATGGGAAGTGATGAGGTCCTGGGGGAAAGCATCACTGCTCTCCTTGGGCCAGGTGCTCAGGAGGTGAGAGCTAGTGGAAGAGGCAGAGATGGGGCTCAGACCTCCATCCACCCAGGAAAGGATCTGAGGCTCAACACGGAGAGGCAGGTCCCAGCCGCCCCGCTGTCACCTCCGCTGCAGGGCCCTGTCCCTTCACCTGGTAACTTTAGAAGGAGCGGGGAGGGCTGGGGCTGATAAAACTGTGTGAGTCAATGTCACGAAAAGCAGACGGAGCGGGTGGTGAGCAGGAGACTGAAGGTCGGCAGCTGGTTGAGTTTTATCTGCTCTTGCCAGGTGGGAAGGCGTGCACTTTTTACGTCTTCACTAGGAAACCTAGAACTTCTGGCCACAGATCACTCACACCGCTTCCGATGCTGGCCGGGCCCAAGTGGGACCCTGGCCCGAGGCTGCGGCTGCATTTAACTCCGCACTTGATGAGACAGCTCGAGTGTATTCAGCTCTCCAAGGAGTCAAACAATTAAAACCCCAAGAAACACCGACACGCTGCCTGGAGTATAAACATTCAGGACGCCCAGACCCTGACGCCAAGGGTTTGGGAAGCCCTGGGTCGTTGTGTTTTTGACCAGGAGGGACTAGAGGAGCAGTGTGAAATCTCAGCCGTGGGTGTTGTCTCCACAGGGAGCTGGACGCCGGCTATAAAACGTGAACGATGCTGAGGTCTATGAAACGCCCTCCTCCATAAGGTGAGGCGATTGCTGTCCTTCCCACCTGGCCCCGAGGTGCTGCCCTCCTTAGAATGAAGTGAAGCCGCACGGCACATCTAATTAGATTTCCCCTGCCAGCCGCAGCCACTCCCAAGCTGTCTTCATAAGCTCGTGTTACCTGCAGAAGTTTGCCTAAGGCTTTGGGGAAGTCACTGAATCATGATTCTTCAGTGTTTGAACATGTTTTGTGTGTTTAAAAAACATCAAAATATTGAATTAAGCAAAGCTACTAGGGTGACTGTAACTTGGGAAGAGCCAGGTAAACTGTCACAGACGAGGGAGACCGAGATACGGAGCGGGGGGTGGGGGGGGGGCACAAAAAGTCCCGCCCAGAGTTCGGGTTAAAATGCACGCAGGTACCTGCGCACACAGGCAAAAGCCCGGGGCGAGTGGGGGCAAGGCCCTCAGTTGTGGGCTTTTCTACTGGTAAGTCATGTGAGTCTGCCCCCAACCTGCCGGAGGGAGCAGAGGGTCTGTGGTCTGTGGTGAGACGCCACATGCTTTTTAGAAACCCTTTCCCTCAGCTTTTCTTTATGGTTAAATTCTCTCTCTTTTTTAAAAACTAGACTTCGCTCCTTAAGAAGTTTTGGGTTCACAGCAAAAAGGAGCAGAAAACACAGCGGGTCCCATAAACCGCCCCCCTGAGAGTCTCCGCGTCATCAGCGTCCCCAGAACCTGCGCTGACACGCAGTTCAGAGCCATAAGCCCTTGTTCGAAGTTCTCTCGCCACACAACCTTAGAGCTCTAAGGACAAAGAAAAACATTGAACCTCTGGAGAAGCGCTGTAAGTTATCCAACGAAATGGGAAAACAGAGCTCACACTTACGGAGCACCTGTCGCGTGCCTGTCGCTCACATGTGTGACTGCATTGTCTCCTCAAGTTGGTAATCTCCCCTCCTTTGGACATTTTTATGCACTTTCCAGATGACAAAATTGAGACCTAAGAAACCAAGGCCAGAGTCCTATTTCCAGTAAGATTAAACATGGGCTCTTTGCTGTGGGAGCCGCCACTCCCCGTGCGACACCTGGCCGGTTCCTCGTGGTCGCAAAGGAAGCAGCGCCCACTGCCCACCGGAGGAGCTTCTTCTCGGGGCCGTTCTGAATCCCCTCTCTTTTAATCCTGCTCCGTCCTCGGAGGGACTGAGGCTGGCTGGTCACCATCTGACCTAAAACATTTCACTTAAGACTTTCGTTTTGTGGCCGTGACTGAAGGTTCCCAATTTCTGTCGTCTTCGTTAGAACTACTGCTTCCTAAGCCTTGAGACTTGATTTTTCTCCACTGCACCTTTCAATGCGAGGCGGGCAGCCTGTGAAATGCAGAGGACAGACATTGAACAGAGAGATTAGCGTTCAAACCCGACTTCTATCATTTCCAAGCCGTGTGAAACTGAGCAAGTGACTTTCTCTCTTTC
Source organism: Globicephala melas (assembly GCF_963455315.2). Taxonomy (NCBI): domain Eukaryota; kingdom Metazoa; phylum Chordata; class Mammalia; order Artiodactyla; family Delphinidae; genus Globicephala; species Globicephala melas. The sequence continues at coordinate 102,087,087 of NC_083324.2, forward strand.
TCTCGGCCTCAGTGCCCTCACTTCTGAAATAATGACAATGGTCCCAATGGTACCCAACCCCCGGGGTGCTTGTGAGGATGAAAAATGAAGCCTGTACAGCCCCTGGCCACGCACGTGTGCTACCAAGTGGGGGCATAATTAAGTGATGCCTGACTCGGTCGTTGCCCAGCAAAGATTTCCAGTTGGTTCTCTGAGACACAGTTTGTATTATCGGCAAGATCCTGACCAGCAGCCCTCCAGGTGCGCACTGTGTGTGGTCGCCCTGGACACGCTGAGAGCCCCGCTCTGGAGCCAGGCCTGTATCCAGTGTACCGCGTGGTCTACACCTCGGCAGGCTCTGGATTTGCAGGAGATTTTGACCCTCTCCAGCTCTGAATCACACACCCAGCCCATCTCAGCCTATGCAGTGCAGCCCGGGTATCTGCGCTTTACAAGCTGTGCAGGTGTTTCCAACGCAGGGAGTCATGGCTGTGAGGATCTCAGCGCCTCTTCAGAAACCATTCAGGGGCAACGCTCAGTCCCACACGGGAGGACACCTGGCAGAGGGGCCAGGGCTGGGAGGGAGAATTCCCATTGTGACATCCTTCTGCAACTGTTTAAATTGTAGGAATGAATTTTAAAAATAAGTGATTAAAATTTAAAAACAGACCTTTTCTACTTTTACACGCGGGGCTTTGGAAAGTTGCACTGGTGCAGAATCGTGAGAGTTGTCGTACGCAGAGCTGAGCTCAGGGCGCTTTCCTGCATTCGAGATTTTCAAGGCATTCTGGAGCCCTTTGCAGAGTTTGGTTCATATGTCACTTAAACATGGAAAACTCTTTATGAAGCTTTTGTGTAAAAAGGCAAACCGTTTGCTGCTTCAGGGGGCGTGCAGGGGGCTCTTTAACCCCTCGTCCCAGTGGTGGGAGCCCCAGGGCAGGTCCCAGCACCAGGAAGGCTTGTAAGAGGGTGGGAAAGAGCCTTCGCGAAGACTCAGAAATCACTTCCAGGGGCTGATCACCGAAATTGGCACGTGACAGCCAAGTTCTCCCTATTCTCTAAAAATAAAACCCTTTAAAAGATTTTTAAGAAGGGAAGAGAAAATGTGATTTTTTCCTCATTTGTCACAGAACACATCCAGGCAAAAAATCGAGCAAGGTATTGAACAATTAACTAAAGACTGAACAAGGCTTTGAGAATTTGGAATGCACTTCTGAGTAGTTCGAGTGACCAACACCCCCGTCAGTGCTCTGTGGCCTCCTGTGGCTGGTCAGCGGAGCGAGAGGTCCCCAGGCTCTGGTCCTCAGGCTCCTCTGCGTCTGCTTCAGCCTGAATCCTTACAGCGTGTTCAGTTTTAACCATTTATCACCTGAGCCTTTGGCTCCCAAACCTCCTGAATGCTCACAGCTTGGAATCTCTGGTTCAGATGAATGGCTTCCACAGCCATGTGTGCTAAGTATTCTTAGTGAAAATATTCCATCCTAACTTTCACTAACGCTCGGGAACATCCTTTTAGCGCAACTTTTTCTGGTTTCCTTTCTTCTTCTTCTTTCAATATTAAATCTTTTGTTAAATACTTGTTTGACTAAAGGATGAACAAAAACAAGTAATTCCACCATGCTGTTGGTTACAAATCTTAAAAAAAATCTTCTCAGCAGTGTTGTGTGCATTTAAATACCATTTGTGTATTTTTCATAAATGCTAAAAAAAAAAAAAAAAAAGGAACAAGCAAGCTCCTTTTGGCCACTCACCCCACTTACCTCCCCTGCTGTGTTCCTTCAGGTGCCCGATCACAGGTACCCTATGCTGGCCTTACCTAACTGAGCAAAGCCATTCAAAAGATTCCCACGCAACCCCCGAATGTTACACAACATGGAAGGGCTTTGGCTTTTATTGGAACTCTCAATACGAGGTAAATTTCAGCAGGTTAAATACAACTGCCTGAGTGTAGAACATTGGGTCTCTGCCTTCTTGATCTCCCTGAGCTGCCATCTGAGATTTGGTCTTTAAATCGGAAGCCCTCTAAGGAGCTGGCTACCTTTGGGAACAGGATGGGGGGAATATGAAGGCATTAGCATAACGCTGGAGCGTTCTGCAGGGCAAAGGAGGCAGGTAATCGCCTTGTGGATCAGCAACTTCGTTAAGAGTGAAGAACGCAGTGAATATATTTTCTGAACTCAAACCTCTGACATAAGATTTGACATTACAGCTATACTTACGGGGATATTGCAGGCCAAGTACAGAGAATAATTTTGTAAGTTGATAAAATAAGCTGCTTGTAATGCCGACCCTCAGAGAGGGCTCCTAAGTACAGAAGTAGAAAGGAGATTCGTTTTTGTACAGCGTATCACTTTATACCTTTCAGACTGTGTGGTGTGTCCTAGTAATTACCTTCTTAAAGATAAATATTTTCCAAAAAATTATAAAATGTGATTTTGCTCAGCTCTATGCAAATAAATTCAAGAAACTTAATGAAACGAAATGCATGGCTTTCCTGGAACACACAAAATACTAAGCTGACCTCGGAAGAGTAGAAACTCTAAGCAGACCACGGAAGAAAAGAGCTAATTCCCCAAAGAGCAGCGGTCCTTCACAATGGGATGCAGAGGACGCGTGCCCTGCTAACTCAGAGCCACGAAATGAGACACACAAGGTCTGAAGGACACAGAGGTGCCTGCCGAGCCCTGTGGGGGGGGGGGTGCAGCTGAGGACAGAAGAGTTTTCCAGAAGCCGCTCTGGGCCACGGAATTTCACCGCACGCACCATCTGGTCGGGGTCGCGTGGTTTTCCTTTTACTCTTCCCACATACTAGGCACCATGCTAACTGGGTCACACACATCATCTCTTTTAATCCACACTGGACGTCTCGGACAGGAACTCTCGTGACCCCAGCTGCGATCTTGGGACTGTTTACTTTCTAGTCAACGTTCTTCAGGATATCTTAATTGATGAACTGTGAGGTTTCTAATATAAATTTCTAGTACATCTTTTCATGTATGTATAAATTTCTACTGGGAAATTAATCTACATGTCAAAAATAAACTGAGGGTTGAAAATAAAAGTAGACATATGCTATTTCTTGGTCTCGGAGCTGAAATGGTGTGAAGCAAACTACTCACACTGAAGATTCAAGTTAAAACATTCTAATTTCACAGCCCAAATGAACATACTGAATTTCATTCTTTTTTTTTAAATATAAGAATATGGGAAATTAAATTATTTTCAGGTATAGTATTTATCTCGACACTTCAGATAAGAAAAACAAATGACTTATTGGGCTCACTTTTTTAATTGATAGACTTTATTTTTAAAGAGTTTTAGGTTTACAGAAAATTGAGAAGGAAGTACAGACGGTTCTCATGGGCCCGCACCCCACAGCTCCCCGTTTGTGGACATCTTGCATTAGACGGCACGCTTGTCACAGTTGATGGGCCAATACCGATACACTGGGATGCGCTCTGTGTCGCACAGTCGAAGAGTTTTGACCAATGCGTGATACCGTGTATCTCCCCATCACAGCATCACACAGAAGGATCACTTCTCTGCCCTGAAAATCCCTGTGTCCCACCTGTTCATCCTTTCTCCTCGCCCCAAACTCACGAGAACCACTGGTCTTTCCACTGTCTCCATAGTTTTGCCTTTTCCTGAATGTCACGTAGATGGACTCATACAGTGCCTAGGCTTCTCAAACTGGCTTCTTTCACCTAGTAATATGCATTTCAGCTTCTTCCATGTCTTTTCATTGCTTGATAGCTTGTTTCTTTTTATTCTTGAATTGGAGTCTGTTGTCTGGATGTACTGCTCTTTGTTTATCCATTCATCTACTGAAGGACATCTTGTTTGCTTCCAAATTTTGTCACTTATGAATAAGCTGCTGTAAACATCTATGTGCAGGTGTTTGTGTGGACGTAAGTTTTCAGCTCATTTGGGTCAATACCAACTGTGTGTTGCTAGTGATGCTATTGGCTAGGAATGCCCTGGGGCACTCACCTGGGTCTAGTTGGGATGCCCAGGGTTTCGCGGTGGGAATCAGGGCACAGGAAAGGAGAGGTGGGGTAACTCAGCTGTCAGAGATCTAGTTGGCTTTCTAAAAGGGGAACTTCACGGTGGGGTGGCCTGGCTCCTTAGCTGGTTGCTTTGCTAGTGGCTGTGTCGTCAGCTGCCAAAGTGTTTAATCCAGTTGGATGTCTTTGAAATGGATGGCTCGGCATCAAAAGCTTAATGTAGGCACTGACGCTGCAAGAGGGACTGCTGGGCTGTACAGTAAAGCCATGTACTCACCTCAGGGCAGCCCTTCACATTCCCACCGGCGGTGAGTGAGAGCTCCTGCTGCTCCTCATCTTTGCCAGCGTTTGGCGTTCTCTGTGCTTTGATTTTAGTCGTTCTCACGAGCGTGTACTGTTTCAGCTGTAATTCTCTAACGATGTACGATGTGGAGCATCTTTTCACGTGCTTACTTGCCATCTGTAAACCTTACTGGTGAGGTATCTGTCCAGTTCTTTTGCCCATTTTTAAATCAGGTTGTTCGTTTTCCTATTGCTGGGTTTTAAGAATCCTTTACGTATTTTGGATTTTCATGCTTTTAACACTCTCTTTTGTAGAGCAGAAGTTTTTAACTTTAATGAAGTCCCACTTATCAGTTTTTTCTTTCATGGATCAAGCTTTTGATGTCCTACACTTTCAGACATCATTGCCAAACCCAACTTCACCTACACTTCTCCTTTGTCATCTTTTGAGATTTCTACAGTTCTGTACTCACCTTTCAGTCTATAATCCATTGTGAATTAATTTTTGTGAAAGGAGTAAAGCTTGTGTCTAGATTCATTTTTTTGCATGTGGATGTCCAGATGTTCTAGCACTATTTCTTGAAAACACCTATCATTTGCCCATTTTATTGTCTTTGATTATTTGTCAACGATCACTTGACTATATTTGTGTGAGTCTGTTTCTGGCTTCTATTCTGCTCCATTATTCCATTTCTTTATTTTTTCACCAATACAACACAATATTGATTATGGTAGCTTTATGAAGTTGGTTAACTAACTTTTCTTTAAGCTTCTTTATTGATTACTGTTTCTTTATGAAGTTGGGTAACTAACTTGGTTTTAAGAATTTATTTAAATTCTATTATTTTTCCCTCTTGCTGATCATGACATCCAGGGCACAGGATGAATGAAAATATTCATTCATAGGGAAACAATTATACTTCATCGTCAAAATTGTGGGGACAGAAATTTTTAAGGAGAAAATGCTTTTAAAAATAAGTTTATTGTATGAAGAAAACCCAGATGAATATTCTAGTGGGAAAGGTCTTAATTCTGTAGAGGTTTTGGTCATAGTTTTGAGGTAGAATGCAGATGTCCTTCTAGAAAGTATTCATTAGAATTGAGTTCCACAGTCTGGGATGATTAAGATTTTCACCAATTATCCAAGGATCTAAAAGTTCCCCCATTTCATGTCATTTCCCTCCCCAACACCAGAAAGCCAACTTTATGTGTCTAAGTGAGTTTTCTGAGAGTGATGACACAGTGTGAAGGTTTGGTCTTAGGTGTCAGACACACCACCTGGACCTCAGCCCCATCTCCAGCATCTACAGACCATGAGTCTGGAAAGACATCCTCGCCCTCATCAGCCTCACAGCCTCCATGTGATGGGTGTGCATTAAGCAGCAGACTTTCCAGATGAAGAGCCCAGGCACACCCCAGCCCTGGACCAGTTTACAGCCCAGCAGGGGGACGGCCAGTGCAAAGGCAGAGGCTGATACAAAGCAGGCGCCCTGGAGTAGGAAGTAGAGACTTTATGGGGACTGATCAAGAACAGTGGTTCTCAAGCTCATTAGAATCACCCGGGGAGCTTTAAAAAAAAAAACAAAAAAACATTATCCAGGCCACGATCCCAGACTAATTGAAGCAGGGTGTCTGGGTGGGGTCTGGCAGCAGGAAGTGGAGACACCGAGGAGATTCCAGGGCACAGCCGAGTCCCAGGACAGTGGCACTGGGTCAGAGGTTTGTCCCCATTGATGGTAACGGCATTGAGGAAATCCAGATAAAGGGCGCTTTCTGTGACACAGCGGCCACACGACAGGAGAGCCGTTCTGCTGCCACCTAAACGTGGGATGCTATGGTCATTGAGCTCGCCTCACCAGGCACGGGCTCACTTACCGGGAGGGGTGGCAGTCAGGGTTTCATGGTGCCTGTGGCCTCGTGGACCCTCCACACACAGACACGGGAGGGCTGAGGAGCGTCACAGAGACCCCTGCCCAGCCTTGTGTCAGGAAGGCCCAGGCGAGCCCAGTCTGCACCCCCGAGCGGGTTGGCCCTATTCCCATCAAACCATGGGCTCCAAAACCACTTTTACAGGGAAGGCCAGGTTTCTCAGCACCTTCCTAGGGGATCCCTTCTTCCCCTCTTTTCCTGTGGTTTGATATGTTATTTGCTCTGCTCTGCTCTGAGTTGAACGGTGCCCCCATTCATATGTTGGAAGCACCATCCCAGGATCTCAGAGGGTGGCCATAACTTGGATATGAGGTCGTTAAGGAGGAAATGGAGTTAAAATGAGGCCACAGGAGTGGACCCTAACACAGATGACTGGCCTCCTTATAAGAAGTGGACATTTGGACCCTGACATGCACAGAAGGAAAGTCCATGTGAAAACAGAGGAAGAAGAGGCCTTGGGGGAAGCAAAGCTGATCTCAGACGTGCGGCCCCCAGAACCGCGGGGACACACACTTCTGTCATTTATCCCCCCCAGTCCGCATCAGTGGTACTTGTCCCAGCAGCCCTAGCAAACCCATACGCATTCCTTTAAAACTTTTCTTCTGTAAACAAACATTTCCCAGCACCTACTGAAATAGCAGTTTGTTCTCACGAGCACACAATTTCTTACTTCTCTGGAGGACATGATTTCTGGAACATGATTTCCTAAACAGAAAGGAGATATTTCATTTTGCTTTTTCTTTTCCAGAACCTGTACCATATGGACTATTGCATTTTCAAATTCTTCACTTCCATCTGTGTCACTTAGAAACGAGAAAACAAGCTTTCTGTAAAAATTACTGTCCCCGTGTCAAACTGTTTGGACTTAGCTGCTGCCACGTTTACCTCTTGGACACTGCATGATTACTTGCAAGCTATTTTATACGTGTCACACAATGTACCTGGCTATTTTGTCCACGTGGCTTCTAACTGGAAAAAAAGTATTCAGTCACCTTTAGAAGTCTTCACTGTATGACATTATCATGGAATGTAATACAAATTTCCTAATGAAAATCACATCTTATTATTAAAAGGTTGAAAATATTTTCTAGTAAGTTTGTCATATAATCTTGAACTAGGAAAGAAGATCACAAAAGAAATAATATTTATAGTAAACCATTTTGAAAAAAAATATTCTGTATGTAGAAAAAGTCTAAAAGGCTAAACACCTGTGGAATAATCGGGTCCTCTTTGCCCACACCCACTCCCTCTTCAGATTCTTGGCCACTGCCCTGCTTTCCCAGGTCACATGGGACCGGAAACTCCCCCTCCCCTCCTCCCAGCTCAGAGGCGGGTCCTTCATTGATTTTAACCAATCAGTGTCCTGACCACAGACCTTGGTTGAGGGGTGGACACATGACCCAGGGCCTGTCTCCTACCATTTCAGTGAACAACGGATGTTGTCCACCCTCAAGCCGTCAGCCACTGCAGCCCCTGACGGCGCACCGTAGGGGATTCAGGATGGAGAAAAACAGGACGCTGGCCCTACATAGTTAAGGCCACTAACTTGAGATGTCTGTTTTTGTGATTAACAGTCATCTTTCGATGTCCTATTACATTTTTTTTTTTTTTGAGGTACGCGTGCCTCTCACTGTTGCGGCCCCTGCCATTACGGAGCACAGGCTCCGGACGCGCAGGCTCAGCAGCCATGGCTCACGGGCCCAGCTGCTCTGCGGCATGTGGGATCCTCCTGGACTGGGGCACGAACCCGTGTCCCCTGCATCGGCAGACGGACTCTCAACCACTGCGCCACCAGGGAAGCCCAATGTCCTACTACATTTTTTTCAGCAAAAACTCCTGTATCCTGGCTCCTCCCTTACCTCTTTAGGACAGTCCCTCAGGGTGATCAGAGAGGCTGTTTGCCAGGGTATAGTCCTCAGTAAGGGCAGTGAACAAAACATAATTCTCAACTTTCAGGTTGTGCATTTTTTTTCAGTTGACAAGAGTTTGGATGTTCTGCTAGATTTGAGCCTGGAAGCCTGGAGCCCAGGAAGCATCTGCAGCCATCCTGTGACCATGAGGCCCAACATGCCTGCTTGGACAGAGCTGACTGGCGGAACAGAGAGAAACTGCGTCCCGAATCCTGATCCTGTCAGTTGAGCTGCTAGATGAAACCTCACCAGAGGAACTATCTCTAGATTTTTCAAAATAATTTTTTATCTATTGTTTAAGGCACTCAAGTTGCATTTTTGTTATCATAACAGAAATAGATCAGTTATTCAGCAAAGCACCCAAACTGATAAAACCCTAATATGCTAAGATGAGCGTCTCCAGAAAATTGTCACATGTCGTGCTTTCATTTTCCTTCATCTCTAAGTGTTTTCTGATTTCCCCTGTGATGCTTTCCTTTGATCCGTTGACTAAGAGTGTATTGCTTAACTTCCACACGTCTGTGATTTCACCAGTTTTCCTTCTATTATTAATTGCTAACTTCACCCCTTCATGACTGTAGAAGTTACTTTGTATGATGTCTACCTTTTAAAATCTATGGAGACTTAAGGTCTGCTCTGGACACCATCGTGCGCACTTGGGGGCACGTGTGTCTGTTGCTGGCTGGGGGGTCCTGCGTGTCTCTCTGGGTTTATCGTGGTGTCGAGGGCTCTACTTCCTCACTCGTCTTCTGTCTGGTTCTGCTCACTGTGGAGAGTAGGGCTGAAGAAGTGTTTTGTTCCTTGCTTTCTACAAAAGGCAACTTAAACATGTCCCGGTCACAGAGAGAGGGTCAGAGTGCGGGGTGGGGAAGCTGGGCCCTTGGAGACGAGACCCTCTCCTCCTCACGGCTTCCAGCATGGAGACGACGAGGTCACACAGGTCCCTTCACTTTCGGGGGTGACTTCCACGTCCGTCTGTCCAGGATGGGAACCGCGGCCCCGCCCTTCCCAGCTCCCCGTCCTCTCGGGTCCGCATCACATCACACTCGGTGGGAGTGTTCGGGCACTTTCATGTTCCTCCAGTGTTTCATACCGTCTCTCAAATGTTTTCAGTTTGGCTAAAGCCCCCATGTGTTTGTGCCAAACTTCTTCCTCCTCAATCTGTCTACATTTCAAAGAAAATCAGAGCCATCTGTTTCTGCTCCACTGGCTTCACTGTTCACAGCTCTCTCTGCTGGTGACTAAACGCAGAAGGCTTTCAAGTCTCGGCCCGGTGTCCACACTCTCCTCCCTGGTGCTTCAGAGTAAAGGGGGCTGCAGAATCCAGATCGTTCTTGATGAAAGCTTCCTCATTTCTTCACACCCCACATACCAGCTCACACAGTGCAATGTTAATTGGCGAGGAGTCCAGAGGGTCTGGCCCTCAGATGGGCATCACTGACTCCAATCCCCACGGCCTTCCCCGAGCTTGACCTGCTGTGTGCTCAGGGGTTATTTTGGGCAGCTCTTCTTTTCTATATACCTTCTGTGTTTGAATAAATGCTAGAAAAATACATGCCATTTATATTATTATATTAAAAACGAAAACCAGAAGAATATAACAGTAATGCAATTCTCATTTTAAGCAAAATAAGCTCACATATATGAAAAGTAGTTTGCTCCCTTTAGTGAGTATTCAAGGAGCTTGGGATCAGACTGTATATATATATATATATATATATATATATTTAATTAATTAATTAATTAATTTGTTTATGGCTGTGTTGGGTCTTTGTTTCTGTGCGAGGGCTTTTTTCTAGTTGCGGCGAGTGGGGGCCACTCTTCATCGTGGTGCGTGGGCTTCTCACTATCGCGGCCTCTCTTGTTGCGGAGCACAGGCTCCAGACGCACAGGCTCAGTAGTTGTGGCTCACGGGCCTAGTTGCTGCGCGGCATGTGGGATCTTCCCAGACCAGGGCTCGAACCCGTGTCCCCTGCATTGGTAGACAGATTCTCAACCACTGTGCCACCAGGGAAGCTCTGTCTGTATATTTTTATATTGTGAATTTTTTTCATTCAACATTGTATAATGAGCACTTTTATTATACCTAATCTGCAAAAACATGATTTTATGGCTTGATAGTATTTAATTACACAATTATTCTTTGAACTGTTTCCAATGTTTTATCTTTATATAAATCACGCTCAGGAAGCGTCCTTGTATGTAAGTCCTTCACCATATTTCTGAGAATTTCCGTAGAATAGATTCCTAGAACTGGATTTCTGTGATAAAGAGCGTAAATGTTGCCGAATTGCTCTTCATAAAGCTCATTATGTGTTTGAAAGCTTTATAATATGAACGTTAATAATTTATTTAACAATTTCTCTAGAAGTTGGACATATTGGCTCTTACAGATTTTTCCTACTACAAATAACAAGTACTAATTTTAAAGCAAGTTTATGTTAATCAGAGATAGAGCATAAAATGGTGTCTATTTTCTGATTCTCTCTAGTATATTTAAGGAAAAATAAAAGAGGAATAATAATTTGCATTTTTAAAGATAAATGATGTTCTCCAATAGGAAATTAACCACGAGGATTAGGCCAAAATTAAATCATCTGAAGAAAACAATTTTAAACGCCTTCCTCTGAGTATTATCTCAAGACGGACCTGGAAACAGGGGTCTGGGGACCACCAGCGTGTGAATTAGAAGAGCTGGTGAGAGTGAGGAAGTTTACAGGTACATGGAGGCAACTGACACAGAAAAAAGAAACAGTCTATAAGGCAATTTAGTGGAATAGAATTTTTAAAATAGTGATTTTTAAAATGATGATGTCATAATTGCTTATAAATTGTATATTTGACCCAAAATATTTTAAAAAATAATGATGGAAAATGACGGAGTAATAAGGGACCCCAGAGTAGCCTTAACAAAGGCAGAATGTGAACTATCCCATGTGGATAATTTTGGACGCACAGTTGATGACGTACATCCTGAAACCTAAAGGTGACCAGACAGCCAAGCATTTTAGTGGCTGAAGAATCAGACTGGCCAACGCCCCCAGGCAATGCTGTGAGGACAGGAGAGTCTGCTGCCCCCCAGCTCAGTGACAGCAGAGAGAAACAGGAGAGAGAGGATGCCGTTGATAAAACACAGGACTTCAAATAAAAGGAGTAAGACCACGCCTTGGACACTTTGCTCTTTAACGTAGGACTCACCTTTTCTGAATCTCCATTTTTAAGGTTGAACGTGGAGTTGATACAATTCCCTTGCCACGTGGAGTTTCGACCATGATGAGAGGATTTTGTGGGTTGTGAGATGGCCTGTCCCGGTAAACTGTTCTCGTGTCTCTCCTGCAAAGACCAGGGAGATCTCGGGAGACGTCAACCCTGAGACAGGATCAGCCCTCCCGCTTCCACATCCGTGGACCCACGTGTCAAACTCTACCTCCCCGGGATAACCCACCCGTCGGCTCTATTGAAGATGCTCGCCGTGCAGGGGGAGCCGCCTGCCCCCATGACAAACAGTCTCAAAGTTTTTCTGTCCCAAGTCCTGTCTCGCTGCCCATCCTCACCGGGCTCTCCCCACCCTCCCCTCCTCCAGCCCCCGAGTCCCCAGGAACAACCCCATTCCCTCAGCTCCTGCCCCAGGGCAACCAAGGGGGTCCCTCCCAGACCCTTTCTGTTATTGGAAAGTAGTCGTTGGGATCATGGAGCAAAAACGAATAGTTAATAAAAAATAACATTTAAAGAAAATTTTACAGAGAAAACAAAAAACTAGAAGAAATTTTGCTACCTTACTGGAACATGATGCATATAATCTGTTTAATAAACCAACTCTGACGGATGTCCACGGGGAAAGAACTGAATCAAGGGACACAGACCGGGGCCTTGGATGGTGAGCCCGGACTGAAACAAAGATCCCTGAATCTGAGAGCCTCAAGGAATTCCTTCCATGAGTATATTCTTGTGGGGAGAGAGATGTACACGGGTGAAAAGTAAGCAGTAGGAGACTGATTTCTCAAGGCGGAAGTTGAAGCAGTGTCAAAACGCAGGACCCAGCTATTTGCCAAAGAAGTCGGATCACTCACAGCCCTGAGTTAGGAGTGAGAGGTGGCCTGGGGGCTGGGGTCGCCCATCCGGGGGGCTTCATGGAGGAGGTGGGCCCCACAGCCTGAGAGTGGGCGGTGCTGACCATCAGGGGAGACGGTTCTGTAGGAAATGTGAGGCGAGGGGCTCACAGAGCCCGGGAAGCCTGGGCCAGGAGAGTGTGGGCCCCACCCAGGGAGACAGACGGGACCACCATCCTGCTGGGAGAAGTTGACGTCAGGCCGGGGCTCATCCCGCAGGATGGGGGGTCAGGATGACCTCGGGCCCTCGGAAGGTCAGGTGACGAGGAGGCCCCGCGGAAGGCAGGGCCCGGATCCAAGGGAGTGACGGCCGAGGAAACAGGAAAAGTGGAAGGAAAACCTGAGTGATTGGGAAAAGGTCCCCTTGGACGTGAAGCTGGGGCTGCAGACAGTCAGGAAGGGGCAGAGGTCCTCCTGGAGAAAAGCAGTGAGAACAGAGACCGTGGCCCTGGTCAGAGCGAGAGTGCAGGCGGGGCAGAAAGCTGGGGCAGGAAGCTGGTGACCGAGGTGCTGCCTTGCTCAGCAAATACGTGTGCGCAGCCACGGAGTCTGAAAACTGAGAAAGGGAAACTCCGGCAATGATGTCAGGGCCCAAGATGGCAGTGCCTTCCCAGCCTGTCCCTCCCGAAGGAACCATCAGGGATTTCCTGCTAGAAGGACCCAGCACAGCCCGACAAAGAGGCCCCTGAGCCAGCGCGGTCGCTGCAGGCAGAGCGGGGGGCGGGGTGTGCGGGACGCGCGGGGGCGGCCTTAGCCCCTCGGGGTCCGCGTTCTGCACCGCCCGGGCCAGCCTCGGGGGGCTTCTCTGTGAACATGCACTACAGGCAGAGTAGCCAGAAGGGCAGGAGGAGAAAGGGGAGGTCGCCTGGCAGATGAAGGGCCCCTGAATCGCCCAGCCTCCCGCCCTGAACCCCGGGGACCACAGGGACACCCCTGCCCAGATCCCTGCTCAGCTCCGGCCCGTCCTCACTGGCACGGGTCCACGTGCTCTTCTCAGGCTGGAGTTTTTCCGTGAAGCTAGTGGGGCTGCTGTCCAGAGAGATACTTCAGAGGGGCTGAGCCCGGGCCAGGAGCCTGCTGCATGCTGTCGCTTTGGTTCCATCTGGAAAAGCTGCGTGACCGTGGCTGTCTCTTCCCAGTGGAAACACAAAATGCCATGGGGCCCCTAAATCTCACTGCCCTAAACCACAGCATCCTCTCCTGCAAACAGTCTGGCATGTAAACCACAGACAGTGGTCCAGCGACTTCAGACGTTAATTTTTCTCTTTTGAATTTTAGTTTATTTATTTTTGTATACAGCAGGTTCTTATTAGTCATCCATTTTATACATATTAGTGTATACATGTCAGTCTCCCAGGTCATCACACACCACGCCACACCCCCGCCGCTTTCCCCCCTTGGTGTCCATACGTTTGTTCCCTTCATCTGTGCCTCTATTTCTGTCCTGCAAACCAGTTCATCTGTACCATTTTTTTAGGTTCCACATATATGCGTTAATATACAATATTTGTTTTTCTCTTTCTGATTTACTTCACTCTGTATGACAGTCTCTAGATCCATCCATGTCTCTACAAATGACCCAGTTTCGTTCCTTTTTATGGCTAATATTCCGTTGTATATATGTGCCACATCTTCTTTATCCATTCATCCGATGATGGACATTTAGGTTGCTTCCACATCCTGGCTATTGTAAACAGTGCTGCAATGAATATTGTGGTACATGACTCTTTTTGAATTATGGTTTTCTCAGGGTATATGCCCAGTAGTGGGATTGCTGGGTCATACGGTAATTCTATTTTTGGTTTTTTAAGGAACCTCCATACTGTTCTCCATAGTGGCTGTATCAATTTACATTCCCACCAACAGTGCGAGAGGGTTCCCTTTTCTCCACACCCTCTCCAGCATTTATTGTTTGTAGAGTTTTTGATGATGGCCATTCTGACCGGTGTGAGGTGATACCTCATTGTAATTTTGATTTGCATTTCTCTAATGATTAGTGATGTTGAGCATCCTTTCATGTGTTAGTTGGCAATCTGTATATCTTCTTTGGAGAAATATCTATTTAGGTCTTCTGCCCATTATTGGATTAGGTTGTTTGCTTTTTTGATATTGAGCTGTATGAGCTGCTTGTATATTTTGCAGATTAATCCTTTGTCTATTGATTTGTTTGCAAATATTTTATCCCATTCTAAGGGTTGTCTTTTCGTCTTGTTTATGGTTTGCTTTGCTGTGCAAAAGCTTTGAAGTTTCATTAGGTCCCATTTGTTTATTTTTGTTTTTATTTCCATTACTCTAGGAGGTGGATCCAAAAGGATCTTGCTGTGATTTATGTCAAAGAGTGTTCTTCCTACATTTTCCTGTAAGAGTTTTATAGCGTCTGGTCTTACATTTAGGTCTCTAATCCATTTTGAGTTTGTTTGTGTGTATGGTGTTAGGGAGTGTTCTAATTTCAGTCTTTTACATGTAGCTGTCCCGTTTCCCCAGCGCCACTTATTGAAGAGACTGTCTTTTCTCCATTGTATATCCTTGCCTCCTTTGTCATAGATTAGTTGACCATAAGTGTGTGGGTTTATCTCTGGGCTTTCTATCCTGTACCATTGATCTATATTTCTGTTTTTGTGCCAGTATCATATTGTCTTGATTACTGTAGCTTTGTAGTATAGTCTGAAGTCAGGGAGCCTGATTCCTCCAGTTCCATTTTTTTCCCCTCAAGACTGCTTTGACTATTCGGGGTCTTTTGTGTCTCCACATACATTTTAAGATTTTTTGTTCTAGTTCTGTAAGATTGCCATTGTTAATTTATAGGGATGGCATTGAATCTGTAGATTGCTTTGGGTAGTACAGTCATTTTCATAATATTGATTTTTCCAGTCCAAGAACATGGTATATCTCTCCATCTGTTTGTATCATCTTTAATTTCTTTCATCGGTGTCATAGCTTTCTGCATACAGGTCTTTTGTCTCCCTAGGTAGGTTTATTCCTAGGTATTTTATTCTTTTTGTTGCAATGGTAAATGGGAGTGTTTCCTTAATTTCTCTTTCAGATTTTTCATCATTTGTGTATAGGAATGCAAGAGATTTCTGTGCATTAATTTTGTATCCTGCAACTTTACCAAATCCATTGATTAGTTTTAGTAGTTTTCTGGTGGCATCTTTAGGATTCTCTATGTATAGTATCATGTCATCTGCAAACAGTGACAGGTTTACTTCTTCTTTTCCAATTTGTATTCCTTTTATTTCTTTTTCTTCTCTGATTGCCATGGCTAGGACTTCCAAAACTGTTGAATAATAGTGGCGAGAGTGGACATCCTTGTCTTGTTCCTGATCTTAGAGGAAATGCTTTCAGTTTTTCACCATCGAGGATGATGTTGGCTGTGAGTTTGTCGTATATGGCCTTTATTATGTTGAGGTAGGTTCCATCTATGCCCACTTTCTGGAGAGTTTTTATCATAAATGGGTGCTGAATTTTGTCAAAAGCTTTTTCTGCATCTATTGAGCTGATCATATGGTTTTTATTCTTCAATTTGTTAATATGGTGTATCACATTGATTGATTTGCATATATTGAAGAATCCTTGCATCCCTGGGATAAGTCTCACTTGATCATGGTGTATGATCCTTTTAATGTGTTGTTGGATTATGTTTGCTAGTCTTTTGTTGAGGATTTTTGCATCTATATTCATCAGTACTATTGGTCTGTAATTTTCTTTTTTTGTAGTATCTTTGTCTGGTTTTGGTATCAGGGTGATGTGGCCTCATAGAATGAGTTTGGCAGTGTTCCTCTGAAATTTTTTGGAATAGTTTGAGAAGGATGGGTGTTAGCTCTTCTCTAAATGTTTGATAGAATTCACCTGTGAAGCCATCTGGTCCTGGGCTTTTGTTTGTTGGAAGATTTTTAATCACTGTTTCAATTTCTTTACTGGTGATTTGTCTGTTCATATATTCTATTTCTTCCTGGTTCAGTTTTGGAAGGTTATACCTTTCTAAGAATTTGTCCATTTCTTCCAGGTTGTCCATTTTATTGGCATAGATTGCTTGTAGTAGTCTCTTAGGATGCTTTGTATTTCTGTAGTGTCTGTTGTAACTTCTCCTTTTTCATTTCTAATTTTATTGACTTGAGTCTTCTCCCTCTTTTTCTTGATGCGTCTGGCTAATGGTTTATCAATTTTGTTTATCTTCTCAAAGAACCAGCTTTTAGTTTTATTGATCTTTGCTATTGTTTTCTTTGTTTCTATTTCATTTATTTCTACTCTGATCTTTATGATTTCTTTCCTTCTACTAACTTTGGGTTTTGTTTGTTCTTTCTCTAGTTCCTTTAGGTGTAAGGTTAGATTGTTTACTTGAGATTTTTCTTGTTTCTTGAGGTAGCCTTGTATCACTATAAATTTCTCTCTTAGAACTGCTTTTGCTGTATCCCATAGATTTTTGATGGTCATGTGTTCATTGTGATTTGCCTCTAGGTATTTTTAAATTTCCTCTTTGATTTCTTCAGTGATCTCTTGGTTATTTAGTAACGTATTGTTTAGCCTCCATTTGTGTGTGTTTTACGTTTTTTTCCCTGTAATTGATTTCTAATCTCATAGTGTTGGGGTCAGAAAAGATGCTTGATATGATTTCAATTTTCTTAAACTTACTGAGGCTTGGTTTGTGACCCAAGATGTGATCTATCCTGGAGAGTGTTCCATGTGCACTTGAGAAGAAAGTGTAATCTTCTGTTTTTGGATAGAATGTCCTATAAATATCGATTAAATCTATCTGGTCTATTGTATCATTTAGAGCTTGTGTTTCCTTATTAATTTTCTGTTTGGATGATCTGTCCATTGGTGTAAGTGAGGTGTTAAAGTCCCCCACTATTATTGTGTTACTGTAAATTTCTTCTTTTATAGCTGTTAGCAGTTGCCTTATGTATTGAGGTGCTTCTATGTTGGGTGCATATATATTTATAATTGTTATATCTTCTTCTTGGATCAATCCCTTGATCATTATGTAGTGTCCTTCCTTGTCTCTTGTAACATTCTTTATTTTAAAGTCTAGTTTATCTGATATGAGTATTGCTACTCCAGCTTTCTTTTGATTTCCATTTGCATGGAATATCTTTTTCCATCCCTTCACTTTCAGTCTGTATGTATCCCTAGGTCTGAAGTGGTCTTGTAGACAGCATATATATGGGTCTTGTTTTTGTAGCCATTCAGCGAGCCTGTGTCTTTTGGTTGGAGCATTTAATCCATTCATGTTTAAGGTAATTATCGATATGTATGTTCCTATGACCATTTTCTTAATTGTTACAGGTGTGTTTTTGTAGATCCTTTTCACCTCTTGTGTTTCCCACTTAGAGAAGTTCCTTTAGCATTTGTTGTAGACCTGGTTTGATGGTGCTGAATTCTCTTACCTTTTGCTTGTCTGTAAAGCTTTTGATTTCTCCATTGAATCTGAATGAGATCCTTGCCGGGTAGAGTAATCTTAGTTGTAGGTTATTCCCTTTCATCACTTTAAATATATCATGCCACTCCCTTCTGGCTTGTAGAGTTTCTGCTGAGAAATCAGCTGTTAACCTTATGGGAGTTCCCTTGTATGTTATTTTTCCCTTGTTGCTTTTAATAATTTTTCTTTGTCTTTAATTTTTGTCAGTTTGATTACCATGTGTCTCGGCATGTTTCTCCTTGGGTTTATCCTGCCTGGGACTCTCTGTGCTTCCTGGACTTGGGTGGCTATTTTCTTTCCCATGTTAGGGAAATTTTCGACTATAATCCCTTCAAATATTTTCTTGGGTCCTTTCTCTCTCTCTTCTCCTTCTGGGACCCCTATAATGTGAATGTTGTTGCGTTTAATGTTGTCCCAGAGGTCTCTTAGTCTGTCTTCATTTCTTTTCATTCTTTTTCTTTATTCTGTTCTGCAGCAGTGAATTCCAACATTCTGTCTTGGAGGTCACTTATCTGTTCTTCTGCCTCAGTTATTCTGCTGTTGATTCCTTTGAGTGTATTTTTCATTTCAGTTATTGTATTGTTCATCTCTGTTTGTTTGTTCTTTAATTCTTCTAAGTGTTTGTTCTTTAATTCTTCTAGGTCTTTGTTAAACATTTCTTGCATCTTCTTGATCTTTGCCTCCATTCTTTTTCTGAGGTCCTGGATCATCTTCACTACTATTATTCTGAATTCTTTTTCTGGAAGGTTGCCTATCTCCACTTCATTTAATTGTTTTTCTGGGGTTTTATCTTGTTCCTTCATCTGGTACATAGCCCTCTGCCTTTTCATCTTGTCTATCTTTCTGTGAATGTGGTTTTTGTTCCACAGGCTGCAGGATTACAGTTCTTCTTGCTTCTGCTGTCTGCCCTCTGGTGGATGAGGCTATCTAAGAGGCTTGTGCAAGTTTTCTGATGGGAGGGACTGGTGGTGGTTAGAGCTGGGTGTTGCTCTGGTGGGCAGAGCTCAGTAAAACATTAATCCACTTGTCTCCTGATGGGTGGAGCTGGGTTCCCTCCCTGTTGGTTGTTTGGCCTGAGGCCAAACACTGGACCCAGCACTGGAGCCTACCTGGGCTCTTTGGTGGGGCTAATGGCGGACTCTGGGAGGGCTCAAGCCAAGGAGTACTTCCCAGAACTTCTGCTGCCAGTGTCCTTGTCCCCACAGTGAACCACAGCAACCCCCACCCCGCCTCTGCAGGAGACCCTCCAACACTAGCAGGTAGGTCTGGTTCAGTCTCCCCTGGGATCACTGCTCCTTCCCCTGGGCCGTGGTGCACACACTACTTTGTGTGTGCCCTCCAAGAGTGGGGTCTCTGTTTCCCCCAGTCCTGTCAAAGTCCTGACATCAAATCCGCTAGCCTTCAAAGTCTGATTCTCTAGGAATTCCTCCTCCCATTGCCCCAGGTTAGGAAGCCTGATGTGGGGCTCAGAACCTTCACTCCAGCGGGTGGACTTCTGTGGTATAAGTGTTCTCCAGTTTGTGAGTCACCCATCCAGCAGTTACGGGATTCGATTTTATTGTGATTGCGCCCCTCCTACCGTCTCATTGCGGCTTCTTTGTGTTTGGATGTGGGGTATCTTTTTTGGTGATTTCCAGTGTCTTCCTGTCGATGATAGTTCAGCGGTTAGTTGTGATTCCTGTGTTCTCACAAGAGGGAGTGAGCGCACGTCCTTCTACTCCGCAATCTTGAACCAATCTCTTCGGACATTAATTTTTTAATGAACCAAAAAAAGAAAAAAAAACTAAGTTTGTAAATAAACCTCATCTGTTGCCATAATGTTTGAGTCTATAATGAGACAGCTACCATTTAATGGAGCATTTATCGTTTTTCGAAACATTAAAGCATGTCGTTTCATGAAGCTGCTTTTTAACAAACCACCCCTGGGTATTTTACACTTGATGCTCATTTTCTTAACTGATCATGCTTACTAAACTGACCTAACTTTCCCCGCCTCTTCTTTCTCAACGTACTGTTGTCAAGGAAGATGGAGAACTTGGACGTTTGTCTTTAAAGGAGGAAAAGAAGGAGGAGCCTTGTGCAGATAGCAGGGTGAATGACAGCGAAACTCACGAAGGGATGACCTGTGTGTGTGTACAAGTGTGGAAAGGAACCAGCAGTGTTACAACAAAAAGAGCATCACACATAAATGACAGGCTCACAGGTGACACACGCTTGCATCCCGCTGGTCTTCAAGCTCCTCCATGGCTGCCAGAGAGGCTGCGGGAACCTCACTCCATCTCAAAGGGCACCTGCTCATCTGGGCTAAACTGGAAACGGTGAGACAAGGAGATCCGACCCGCAACGAAACCAGAGTGAATTATTCTTACAAGTCATTGCATGTGTGCGTGTTTAATGATTTGATCGAAGAGTGTTATAACTAATTATGCCCGGTTGTTAAGAAGCTAATTTCATATTTTAAACCTCTGCCAATTTACCAGAAGCCAAGAAGGAAAGCATGAAGACAGATATAGAATAATGCAAGTTAACATTGTAACAGTGTAGTATTAATTTATATGCATCATATATCATAGCACATTCACAGAGTTTTCTACTGCTTATTCTTTATAAACCGTAATTGTAAATTAATCCCCCTTAGTTTATTAGGGTTACTGTCAATTAAAATTTATGAAGCCAAACCTTCCCAGAGAAAGTCACTCCCTGCTTGTAAACAGAGCCTGTTTAGAAGGTGAATTACATGCTTCTTGCCATTAGGTTACGATTTACAATTAAATGGTACGACTTAGTAAGTGATGGTTCCACTGAATTCTTAAAAGTGAAACTGCGTTAAAGGAATGACTCTGGCTTTTTCAGATGGCTGAAAGCCCAGAAAGGGGCTCTGTGTTCTAGGTGACTCTGCATTAGCTCTGTTTAATGGAACTAGAACAAAAGCACAAATGTAAGGCACCTGTGCTTTTTCTCTAGTTGCTGCATTTTTTAAAGGAAAGAAGTAAAATTAACTTGAATAATATATTGTGTGTGTAACCCAACATATCCAAAATACTATCATTTCAGCAAACAGTCCATTTAAAAACCATTGATATGTTTTACATTCAGAATCTGGTCCGTGTTTTACATTCAGAGCACTTCTCGACCTGGGCCAGCCCCCTTTAAGGTGTTCGTCCGCTACACGTAGCTGAGTGGCTACCACGCTGGACAAATTAGCTCGAGGTCAACCAATCTGCCCTCAAAAAGAGACAAAAAATACAAATTACATCAACTCTTAAAATTATTGATTCATTTTTTAAAGAAATTTATTCTGGGAAAACAAGCAGAGTAGATTAAGGGAGATTGATATGATTCAACATAGTCAAACCTTTTATTTAACTACTACTTTAGAATCCGGCCGTATTTAGAAATACAACACACTATGAAAGTTCTAATAATAGAAATAATTTGTTGGAGATACTGTTTATTGTCACTTGCCTTTCATACAAAAACAGGTGGATTATACAAGGAAGCGTCTGATCAGAGTGCTTTGTAAGCAGTATTCTTTTAAGCTTCAATTTGATCTGACTTTAAGGTAGCTACAATTTAGTGGGACATGATTTCTAAAATTGTAATCATGAGTGAGATGCTTCTGGTCCAGGCCGTCAGACACAGCCTCGAGCAGAGCTATGTACCACTGGGTCCACATGGGAAAAGTTAAAGGCTGTGATGAGCGCAAATAATACATGAATGGAACAGTCCTGGGAACTGTGTCTGTGCAAGGGGCCCCTCGTTTGTATTTTACATAGTAAATGGTGAGTTGTGAAGACATTACTCCCTGGCCTTCAGTAAGAAGAGCCGTATCTAGGGGAGGACTCCTCGACGCCAGAGCAGAGAAGGGCAGTTTCACCCCATCTGGTCCCCAGGCTCCTCACCAGTGGCAACGGCTCCGTGGTGACAGCCTGTTTAGAGCCAGAGGCTGACTCAGCTCTCACTCAACCCTCCCATCTGCTTCCCATAGAGAGTCTCTGGGATGAAACACTGAAGCCCACTGCACACGATGGTAAGTGTCTTGGGCTGTGTGTACTTTGGGGAAAGAGAGCCTGGGTCTCTCTGGATACGCGTATGCATTTTAAATTGTTATGTTTCTGGAGATCACTGAATCTAAAAGAAAAAAATCCTATCAATCACGTGACCACATTTGATATTCTGAAGAGCAAGCAAGCAAAAGAAATGGTTGCCTTGGGCTCCACAAAGACACCACCCTCAGTATTTCAGGGAACACAGACCTCGTGTGTAAGAGGCACGGTAACAGTGGGACCAGGGATGAGCACCGCTTTGCACAAACAGACTTGGGTTCAGATCCCACCTCTGCTACTTCTCTATAGTGTAACTTCTGGCTTCGGTGGGACCTGAGCCTCTGTTTTCCAGTCCAGATAACAGAAATAATAACATTTACGCCTTGGAGGGGTGGGCAGGATTAAGGAGATGAGACGCGTAGCGCGTCCCATGCGCCACCTGGTGCATAGCCAGCAGCAATAAATGGCAGCAGCAATTAATAATTAATTAATTAACCCAATGAGTTTGAAAAGTTATTTTCATACTAAAACAAACACACAGTAAAACTGTTTACCAAGACAAAAGCAAACCAGCCTGAACAAGCAGTCAGAGCAGTGTCTGCACCCAGGTTACTGTCAGAAGTTTCCCAGCACCTCTGTCCTGTACATCCTGATGCCATTCCCACATCTAGTCAGTGGGAATTGCAGACAAACTAAAGTTAGTGCCTGGACAGCATGATGGGGATGTTTCCCAGGCCCTTAGATGTCTGGGAGCAGGGCCTGGTTTCTTGGGGCTGTTACCTGGACAAGCAAGCTGACACCTGCTGAAGACCCCGGCTGAGGTGCGCCAGGGCATCAGATTTCCCTTCCAGGATTTCATCACTGTTCCTGGCCGTTCAGCACCTCAGCCTTCTGTGCAATTCCTCCACCCAAACAAGCACAGAAGCAAAAGCCATCAGTTGTCTTGTCTTGTAAAGGAGTGGGGGGGGGGCAGTTTAAATGCAGCAGCGACTACAGGGCTGTGCCATCACTCCATCTCTTCTGAGGTTGCCGGGAGAAAGACTGTGGGGTTTCCTTTAGGAAAGACCAGCTTGAGGATGGCGGTGAGCGCGTGAGTGCAGAGGCTGCGGGGAGGCTGGTGAGGGGCTGGTGGGGCTGGGCAGGGCTCTGCAGGCCGGTTCATCTCTCGTCTGAGCTACTGCTCCATGAGCTGCAGGCAGGGGCTCCCACGCGGGGTGTGACCAGACGCCGCACCCACCTCTCCTCTCAGAACCATGACAGGGCCGTAACGAACGAACCAAAGGGCTTACTACAAGGCCTGAAGTACAGCAAACACGCACCTTGTGTGAGCTCCTGTCTGGAGATGGAAGGATTCTGGGTAAAGACTTGTTCCTGCATCCTTGAATGAATCCCCAGGGTGGTAGGAATTGTGCTGTCTCTGAGTCCCTGTTGGTGGAGTTTCCCCAAGGTTTAGGCGACCTGTCCGAAGTCACACTCCTGGCTCACGGCTCAGACAACTTGGGCCGCGAGCACGTCACGTCCATTCAGCATGGGGACAGGGCCTGGGGGGAGCGTTGTCCCTGGCAGCTGGGGACCCGAGGCCTCGTCTGTGGCAGGAGGGGGACTTTTCGGCCGAGGCTGGGGTTCACCCCAAGGCCCACTGCTTTTGTTGTTTTAGTGTGCTCCCTCTTTATGACGTTGGTCTTCCCTCTAGCGACTAAATGACGTGTCTCCAGGGGACATGAGCTGACAACCGGCCCCAGCCCCCACTTTACCAGGCTGTGTGGGCTAAATCTTGCTATATTTGGATTATCCTTTTGATAAAATGGTCCAGAAAGTTCTCTCCCTGAAGACTTTCTGGTCCAGAAGCTCTGGAGTGAATAGAAACACGGCTGTCAATTCTCTGCTTCACACCAAGGTGCCGTGTCGGGTGAACGGCAGACCTGCCCCCAAAACATTGGATTTTATTAGTTTACAGACAAAACAAAACTTTAGCAGCCGAAGAAAAGTAAAGATGGTGAGTAGACCAATCCCCGGAAAATCACACCTCATCGCTTCCCCTTACCTACACCCTCTGAAAGTCCAAACCGTGTTCCTGGAAGAGGCCAGGTAAATCTGATCCTGAAACACCATCGTCCTTGCCTGCTACTGGTGGGCGGTGTCTGAGAAAAGGCAGGTTCTAGAACGTTCAGCTAGAGACGTCCTGGGGCAGGGCTTTACCCGTGTTTCCAAAACTGTGAGCCACGTTATTAAAAACGTTCTCAGAAGGAAATTTCTCACCTTCTCGGGTCAGTCATCTCTTTCAAGGCACCGAATGGGCCACTCGAGGCCCAGCCCAGCTCCAGCGATGGTCCAGAGTCACACACTGAAGAGCCCTCCCACCTGCGTTAGTTTGCTATTGCTACTGTGACAAATGACCACAACTTCGTGGCTTAAAACAGCCCACATTTATTATCTAACAGGTCAGAACTCTGAAATGGGTCTCACCGGGTTAAAATCTAGCCATGGTGGAGCAGGCTCCTTCAGGACGCTCTGGGGTCCACTCTGTGCCCTGTCCGGCTTCTGGAAGCTGCCCGCTTTCCTGGATACCTTAACATCTGCCGTCACCTGTCCTCTCTCTGACCCTCCTGCTTCTCTGTGGTAGGATTCAGGGCCCTTCCCCGGACAATCCAGAATCATGTCCCCATCTCAAAATCCTCCATCACATCTGCATGAGGTGACAAGTCTCGGGTTCTAAGGATTAGGATGAGGGTGTCTCTGGGGACAATTGCTCGGCCAACCAAGAGCCTACAGGAGAGGGACACAGGCTGGGCCTCGAGCACATCCTTGGGGCACCAGCTTCCAGCGGCGACATCCTCTGGGAAATGCCCTTCCTCACCGTGGAGGGCCCCAAGTGTACCAGCAAAAACAAAAGTGCTGGGAAGGGCTTCCCTGGTGGCGCAGTGGTTGAGAGTCCGCCTGCCGATGCAGGGGACGTGGGTTCGTGCCCTGGTCCAGGAAGATCCCACGTGCTGCGGAGCGGCTGGGCCCGTGAGCCATGGCCGCTGAGCCTGCGCGTCCGGAGCCTGTGCTCCACAACGGGAGAGGCCGCAGCAGTGAGAGGCCCGCGTACCGCGAAAAAAAAGAAAAAGTGCTGGGAGGCTTTTGATTTTATTCAGAGAATGAAATGAGCCAAGAGAAAGGCTCTATCTGACTTCTACATTAAGTCACTCAATTTTTTAAAAAGTGCAGAATAAGGGCTGGATATATGATAATAAAGCACCTTGCAATTTCTAATAATTGAACATTGGATCCCTTTTAGACTCAAATATATAGGGTTTTCCATTAGGGTGTTTGGTTGACTCTGACATTTTCAGAACCATTAAGTTTGTTTCCACAGCTATTTTTCAAGGGCCAATAAGAAAAAATAATAGAACTTAATTGGAAAACAAAACAGAATTGAGCCCAGAACATCTCAGTTAATGAGCAATAGAGATTATATTGATTTCATTTTAAAAATAACATTAACCCTCAATAGCAATTAATGCACAGAGATTGCTTGTTTAAGTTATCTGATAAGACGGGTTCATACATTTAGAGTATTAATCTAAAAAAGGGTATTAGTATCCAGGAAGACATTGATCTGCTCACCAGAATTAACGTTGATGGAAACCCAGCTCCACGCAGTAAACCACATGCTGCCATCTGAAACCTTGGTGCAACTGGTGATAAGAGAAGGAGAAATTCTGGCCAAAGGAAACTATTTTAGGCTGGTTTTCCTGTTGTAGAACCATTAAACCTTTCATATTAGCACATCCATCCTAGAACACGTAGGGTTGTGATCAAAGGGGAAGGAAAGAAAAGAAAAGCTGCTATGGTTGGCATTTGCAAAGCAAGTTCAAGTTCAAGAGGAAAACCACAACCCAAGTATGGAAAACAGCTGAATTGACCACAGAATGGTCCTCCTCCAAAGACCACATAACATCTTACGAGTAACGGAAACTATTCACTGGACCCATTTGTAATCTTTATTTTTACGCCAGAAGTCGCTGTCTTTTGCAACCTCTGGGTCTTTCCAGTTTCTCATGACTTAACTGCTTTTGTGGGGGGTCGGGGGACGGCACCCCGCGTGGCCTGCGGGATCCTGGTTCCCCAACCCGGGATCGAATCTGGGCCCTGGCAGTGAAAGCACCAAGTGCTAACCGCTGGACGGCCAGGGAATTCCCGTTAAGTGTTGAACATTTTTAAGGATGAGACAGAATATGCAATCAACTGACCATGAATTATGAGCAGCCCTGGCTGTTCCCAGTCTGGGGTCCTCTGGACAGAGCATCTGCAAGCTTCTGATTTTTCTGCCTTTAAAACGTTCACTTCTAAGCAGTGGATCAGAAATGGAACTGATATGATTCTTAAGACAATCCAAATAACCTGCTAAGGATTAAATTAAAGTTTATGCATGGTTTAAAACCATGGTCAGTGAACGCACATGGGCTCGCGTATGGGGCCAGGTGAAGGCAGCGCTATGCATACTCAAGAGCGCACAGAACAACACAACGAACAGACGCTGAAGCACACGCTGCAGGTGCCAGTCTCTCTTATTGGCACAAGGGACACAGTTACTGACAGTCACAGTTACTGGAGAAGACAGTCGCGTTGCACGTCGGCAAACACAGCCAATGGGAAGCTCGGTTACGGGTTTTCGTGGTTGAAGGAGTCAGGTCAGCTGCGGGAAGACGGAATATGTGAACTGAGTTTCCCAGCGAGGAAAGGGATGGGAATTCCAGCAAAGGCAGAGGAGGGACAAAGTGAGAGGGCAGGGGAGGGCAGTCTTGGCTCGTGTGGCTGGAGCGCAGGGGTGAGGGGGCGTGAAGTCATGGCAAGCTGACACGACTCCGTGACATATTAAAGCACCTGTTTGTATTCCTGAGCATCAAACGGAGGATCTCATAACTGTACCTACTTTTCAAGGGTACGCTGAGGAATCTAAGAAGGGCAGGTTAGACGGTGATGGAAAAGCCAGTTAGGAAGGCAGAGTTCAGAGAAGCAGGCGAGGGAAACGGCAGTATCCAGAGCGTGGTCGGTGGGGTCACCGTGGGGGACGAGGGAACGCAGTTGTCAAGGACAATTCCGAGGTTCCTAGTTAGGAAAACTGGGCGCGTGGAGCGCCGATGGCCAGAGTAGGGAAGGCAGGAGGAGGTGTGGACCTGGACGCATCTGCCAGAAGCAGCCGTAGCCACAGGAGCAGATGAGAAACACATTAAAGAAATAGCTCTGTCAGCTTTCGTATTTCTTGGTCTAATACTAGGAAGGAACCGAGTGCAGTAAAAACAATGTCATCCCAGAACTCTTAGGGAATAATTTAGTACAGGTTTTAGGAAAGCAAATTTTCAAGATGTATCAAGAACCTTCTAGGAATTTCACATATAAGACTTTATCCTAGAGAACAACCAAAAATATGATCAGGGCTGTACTTTCTTTCTGAAACGTTTTAATAGCTAAGTATCAGGAAGCAGGTAGATGGTTTGACACAAGGATCGATTAAACTGTACATACAGTGAAATATTACACCATAGCTAAAAATCATGTTTTGTAAGGGATACTTATTACCGTGGAAAAATCCTCATGATGAAAATGTGTGCCATGATACATTGGACCTGTTATATAATCTTATTATGCAATAATATTATTAAAGTCTAGAAAATGTTAGAAGGTAGTGGAATCATGGGTAATTTTCATTTTTTCCTTCTTTATATTTTATATATTGTCTACATCTTCCACCAAAAGCACAGCTAGTTTCATGAACAGAAAAACAATTTTTAAATAAACAGAGTGAGATGTAAGTATATATGTAGTTACACAGTGGGAGGCAGAGGAAAATGCAGTAAGTGCATATTCACTGGGAAGAAACGAGGGGCTGAGGGACAGCGCAGCGGACAGAGAGACAGACGCACAGAAAGCGGTCGGCAACCAGGTGGGGGTCTGGCTTCTTCCCTGATGTTTCTCAAGTGTAAAAAGATGCACATTTTGTTGTGGAAGAAAGACGCCGATTCCCAGGAGATGCTTACACAGGAAAGAACACATGTGTCTGCAGAAGTTATTTTCAGTTACATAATTACAAGTTGCCGTTTTGAAATCAAGGAGAAAGAGAAAAGGGGGGTAAAGTGAAGACAACTAATGCCACCATCCTCAGATTCCTGGCTCCACCTGATGTCTTCTCCCGGGAGCTAACCAACATTGATTGCCAGACTGGGGAACATTTGCTGGCCAAACATTGGCAAATTCTCACTCACTATTTGCTAAATCAATTGAGAATATCTCAGTGCCTATATATCATAAAATGAAATGGTCTGTGGAAATTTAACATTAAGGTTTGGGTAAAGTTTCCCTCTCCCCACCTTAAAAAAATCGGATTACTTTTATTATCAGTGGCGCCAGGCTACATTAGCAGGAACTGAGCCAACACAATGAAGGAAGTGATTTATTTTCGCTGACAGCTCTCCTATGCTCTGTAAGGGTACCTTTGATATTGTATCTCCTCTTTGATAGTTCCTGTGCAATTGCTTCCCTCTTGGGTTTTCTTGTAACCTTATAATCCAAGTAGCTAAATATGTAATTTACATAGTAAATTTTGTAATTCTTATTGTAAGAATGTATAGACTAGTTAAAGAGGCAAGATGTGGATGGTAAACAGAGAACTGTGTAAAATAAAACTGGCCCGGTGCTTAGAAGAATCTCTCTTCTTTTACAGAAGCCATACTCTGTAGACTTTTGTTGAAGGAGTAAATGAATGCAAATACCGACATAGGTGACACAAAAAATAGGGGTTTTGTGTAATAAGTTAGAGAAGAGAGGCAGACTAGAGGCCACAGGAGCAGCAGAGGACAGGTGTAGGGCAGCGTTTGCAAAGGCGAGAAGTCACACAGGTAACAAAGCCGTGCAGAGCTAACCCGGCGGCAGGGAGTCACGATGGGGGCAGGACAGGTAACATGAACGAATAAACCAGTTCTTCACAGGTGATCTGGACGGGAAGCCGGGACTCTGGACTTGAGAAGTAGGTGATTGGAAAGCTCTTGGAAGCTCTCTAGCAAGGGAATAAGATGCTAAGTTTGCACTCGGCAGAAGGGGGCTGAATCGGGGCCAAAAGGGCTGGCAGATGGGGGGAAAGTGAGGAGCCCGACCTCTCCACGTAAGGTTGGGATGAGGAGGGCGTGGCCTGGGGTGGTGTCCACGCCGATAAAGACAGGGAATGACAGCTGGAGATGCTCTACCTCTACTCTCATCGGGCCTCTGACGGCACCTCTCCTTTCCTGGGGCTGAGACCATGACCTTGCTTCTTATTTCGCTGGAAAGATAGAAGAGCCTTAAGCCCCAGTCAACCATCCCCTCCTTCTGAAACTCTTTCTTCATGTGGCTCCCGGGATACCACGCACTCCTCGGGTCTCCCTCCCCCGGCCATCCTTTTTCAGCCTCGTTCCCTGGGCTCTCATCTCCCCTGGGCCCTGATATTGGAGACCCAAGGCCCAGTCTTTGGATGTCTCCACCTCTCCATCTGCATCACCCCCTGGTGCTCGCATCTGATCTCACGGCTGCTAGAACAGGCTGTGTGTTTGTGTCCCCCGAGCGTCCAGCTGGTCCCGCCCCTGGAGTGGCCCCTCCTCCCCTTGTCCGCCCACCGCCTTCCTCTGTACCCCTCGCTCACTCCAGGCACCTTTCCAGCTCAGGGCCTTTGCACGTGTGGTCCTCTATCTGGGACCCACTCCCCAGAACTCCATACGCCCTCCCCTCCCCTCCCTTCCAACTGCTGCGGAGATGCTCCCCCTGGATGAGGCCTTCCCGAAGGCCCCACCCCACCCGCTAGCCACCCTGGTCGCCCTCCAGCTTTAATCTCTCCGTATCTCTTCTTGCTCAGATTGTTCAGGTTACGTTCGATCCCTCACCTGACACCCACTGAAACGTAAACTAGGCGGGAGCGCGGTCTTTGTGTGCTCGCTGGTGTGCCCCGGGTGCCCTTATTTAGTAAGTTTTAAGAGAGACTTCGAGTTTCCTAATTTGCTTTTCTTTAAAAACGATCAGTTACTTAATAAACTTGCTCTTTGTTTACTGTGCATATTTGGGGCTGAGAGTTTGGAAAGCAGCAAGGCCATTTTAACCCCTTTGTTTGCCATGATCTCACCCGGCGGCGAGGGGTTGAGAGGAGGCTGGTAATGTCGACACGAGACACTTGCTCACACCAAGGGCCCCACCGCTGACAGCCCGGAGCAGCACAAAGCGTCCTCAGATCCTGAACTTACGGCGCGATTGTCAGTTGTCTGACTGAAGAGAACCTTGAATTTGTTTTGAAAAGTAAAGTGCAGAAAATAAACACCACTGAAAATCCAGGGACTCCCAGTGGGAAGACCACCGTGTCCATGCCAGTCCCAACCAAGATCTACGGCAGATGTAAAAGACACCAGATTGTGAAGACTTAGCATGGAAAAAGGTATAATTTTTAAAATATGTTTATTACATGTTCACATCATCATGATTTAGAGTCATACAAGTCATATAAATAAATATATAATTGATTAATTTCAACTGTTTCTTTTTTACTTTTTAATGTGGCTGCTGGAATATTTATATTTGCATATGTGGACAGTGCTGGTTTAGGTTAGAAAAAGACTAAAGAGAAATAACAAAATGCAATGTGTAACCCTAGACTGGATCCTTGTTTAAAAAGCACCAAACGACTATAAAAACATCCTTGAAACAATCAGAGAAATCTGAATGTGGACTGGATCCTAGATGTGGAATTGTTGATTTCCTTAGTGGTCATACTGGTATCATAGCTACACAGGAGGTTGTTTTTACTTTTAGAACAAACATCCTAAAATATTTAGGGGTGAAATATCGTGATGGCTAAACTTACTTTCAAATACTTAGGGATGTATATTTTTATAATTTAATATTTTATAATATTTACATTTTACTTAACTATTTTAACTATATTAATATACGTTTATCTACATCATAGGCATTATATCGTATATTGAATATTTACATTTTACATACATTTATATTTACATGTAATTATATGTATGCATATCTGTGTGTTTGCATACACAGCAGAATAGTAACAATTGTTGAATCTGGATGGAAGTTAAATTGCATTCATTGTGCCCTTTTTTCAACAGTCATTCTATACAT
The DNA here is from genome assembly GCF_963455315.2 of Globicephala melas. Taxonomy (NCBI): domain Eukaryota; kingdom Metazoa; phylum Chordata; class Mammalia; order Artiodactyla; family Delphinidae; genus Globicephala; species Globicephala melas. Next base: position 102,117,906 of record NC_083324.2, read on the forward strand.
TAGAATTTGGTTTTTTTGGGGTTTTTTGCGGTATGCAGGCCTCTCACTGTTGTGGCCTCTCCCGTTGTGGAGCACAGGCTCCGGACGCGCAGGCTCAGTGGCCATGGCTCACGGGCCCAGCTGCTCCGCGGCATGTGGGATCTTCCTGGACCGAGGCACGAACCCGTGTCCCCTTCGTCGGCAGGCGGACCCCCAACCACTGCGCCACCAGGGAAGCCCCAGAATTTTTTCACAATAAAAAGTTGGGGAAAAGTTTATGGCTCCAAAAAACTTTTGACTAAAACCAAATGACACAATTGTGCCACAGCGACCACCATGGGAAGAGAGCATGGCTGAAAATCACGATTCAGGCAGACTATAATGACCATCTTAAGATAATTTATACTTTTACTCAAGGTTGTGAACTGATCCCCAAATATACCAAAACGCCCTTAAATCCCTGTGCCGCTCTCTTCGCTTTGAAGAAGAAACCCTTTAAGGGACATTCTAAACCAAAGACAGCGATTTCCCAGTTATAAATTGCCGTCTGTCCCTAGGGAGGGGGGTGAGCCTCCACCTTCTGGGGAGGGTCCCCGAGACCTCGCCTTCAGTATCACACGGGCCCTGACCCACCGCCATTGTGGTATCTTCCTTAGCTGGGTTGGCAGCCCCAATTTTCATCCACACCCACTTCCAGACAACTTAGCTGGTGAGCTCGTCTGGGGAGGGTCACCTTGACCCGGCCTAGGACTGAGCAGTGGTGCTTGCAGAGCAGAAGCTGCTTTCTGGTACATATTTATTTGGAAGCAAAGATATGATGATATTCAGCCAGAGAAAGGTTCTCAACACCACTGCAGAGCGGAAAATGGCCAAAGAGAACGCTACATTTGTGCAAGACTCTTGTTTAAACTTCTTCACGTGTAAGCAGATATTTGATGTCCTTTTACAAGAAAATTTTATTGTAGCCGGAAGAGTCTGTTTCTGTGATGTCATAGGTGTCAGTGTAATCCAGATAGCTCAGCCCTTGGGCCCCACGAGATGGTACTGGAAGTCGGCCCGAAGGAGCAGCGTGAGAGCCGGTACCCTGAACAAAGCTAAGATGGACCGGACCGGGGGTGGCGGACATGTGAACTCTCTGTGCACACGCTCTGGGCTCCTGCTAAGGCTGGGCCCGCGCTGCTGGCCACCCGAAGTGCCCATCATTCTGCTCCCCGAGCTTCTGTGTCACTTCCTCCTCCCAGTAGGACACTGGGCCCCTCAGCTCCTCCCCTGGACCAGAACTGACCTTTTAAAGCCCCAGCTCTCACGCAGAGCCTGCCTCAGTGTGAGTCTCAGCAGATGCTCCCAGGAGGGGCCCTCAAGCCTTTGAAATCCACATCACAAACGCACTCAGGAGACACAGACACCGCTCTGCACCAATCGGAACAAGTTTCAGGAAGAAGCATTCAGTCTTGCTTCGTGCAATGCGTGGATATTCCTATTATCTGTTTCATTCCTTGGAAATATTGGTCAAGACTCCATTGATTTTGCACTTTTAATGAACTCACCTCTAAATTATGCAGGTAGCCCACCTGCCAGTGGTCGGTTAATCGGCTTATTTAGAATTGGGACAATGGCAAAGCAGTCTTTCACCAAAGGCAGATACAGATTCCTGGGGAGCTGTCGTGCCACCGCCAGTGGGTGAGGATCTGTGCTGTGTCTGTTCCACCAGCTTACCACCCCTGCTCCCCACTGGGCAGGCTCGGCGCCGTCAGTCCCGTGTGGTCTCCTCCACTCTGTCCTCTGCAGTTTCCTAAATCAGCCCCTGGGACTTGCTTGGTGCAGATCCCTAATGCTCTGTACTTGGGCTGCTCCTGGAGAAGAAAGTGGATGGAAACATGAGCCCCACCACTGGGGCTGGGCGTTGAGTCATCCACTTAGACCCGGAGTTCGGAGGCCCAGCCTCACCTCTCCTGCATCCTCAGAGCCCAAGTAGCCTAGGAGCCGCAAATGTCCGGAGTCCTAGCTCAGCACCTCCCTCCATCCTTGGTCCTTCTCTAGACCCAGGGTCCTGCCCTGGACCCCAGAGCATAGCTGGTACCTGGGATCCCAGCCAGGTCCCACCAGCCCTCCTGTCCACACACTCAGCAGATGGGTGCTTGGTCCGTGCACGTTGCAGGCGCTGCACCCACGGCTGACCAGGCCATGGGCCTCCTGGGGCTGACTTCTACCCCGCTAGCTGCCCAGGGGCCTGGGCCGCCTGGCAGACAGCTTCCTGGGATCCCGAGCAGCTGTCCTCCGCTCCGCTGGCTGCCTTGAGTCTGGCAATGCCTGACTGATCCCTTTGTGCTCTGGGGCCTGGGGAGCCCGACTGTACGGCCTTGGGCTCAGGCCCCTTCCAGCTTCGCCCTCTTCCCGCTGAATCCGCGTCCCAGGGTCTCAGGCACAGTCAGGGTCCTGGCACCAAGGGGCCCGGGACGGGCTTTCTGCCCCACATCCTCGTCCGGCGGAGGAAGAGCACCCAGGAAGGAGCGATTGTCTGCGGAGCCAGTGGACGCAGTCTCTCCGGGGGCAGAGGGCAGAGTCCCCGTAGTCCCGGCAGCCAGCTTCTCCCAACTTTGCTTCCCTCGTGCTGGGCTTGGTCCTGCGATCGGTGTGGAGCCGCGCACACTGGGGGAGCTGGCCTGGGTCCCGCTCTGCCGCTCGCGGGCCGTGACCTCCGTGCCTCGGTCTCCTCGCCTGCGGAATCAGACCCCTGCCCCTCGGGGCCGTCCTCAGGGTCAAGTGAGTCTAAGCAAGACCAGGCCCGGAACGGCACCCGGAGGAGAGAGCATGAGTTTGGGTCACGCAGGCCTCAGGATGTGAGGCCTCTGAGGGGTCATTTCACACGCGGGGACGTGGGAGCCAGGCTCACCCCACGCCGCCACCTCCTGGTCCTTCTGGCCGGGGTTTTTCCGCTCTCTCTTCTGTGTACCTTGGAGGCCCTTAATGGTAGGCTATTCATTTACTCTGGTCCACAAGCGGCAGGGAGGAGAAAATCAAGTGGGGCTGGAGTCCCAGGCGGCACCCTCTCCCCTGGCGCCAGCAGCCTTGCCCGCCTGGATCTGCAGCAGAGAAGCTGGGGCCCCGAGGCCCAGGCGCTTCTGCTGTTGCTCTAGACAGTGCTCAGTAGCATGGGCTGAGCACTGCCTGTTGACCAGCGACTTAAGTGTTCAAAGTAACCTTGTGAGAGAAACACCGGTCCCATTTTGCAGATGAGAAAATGAGGCTCCCAGGGCACAAACCCAACCCGTACAAGCCGCCCTTCAGGGTGGAGCTGAGTCACCTCTGACGACTCCAAACCCTCTGTCCTCCCCAGACCCCCAGCTTGCCCTTACGAAGCGAGGCTGCTTCCCCCTGACGCACGGTCTCGGTCCGGGCAATGTCAGAGGCCTGGGCGCCACCGTGCACCCATTCAATCCATGTGGCCACAGCTGGCCCTCAGGCGCCTCTACCCGGCGTGGGGAAGGCAGGACCTGCTTATGGGGTCACAGACGGGCTGGACAGCATTGGGGCCGCCTCTGCCACTGGGACTATGTTTGGAGAGGGCTGCAGGTGGGGTGGAGGCCTGCTTGCTCTGAGCTACCCAGCCACCCAGGCTTCCCTGGACGGTTCTCCTCCCGTGATCCAGGGGGAGTATGGATGGGAAATGGCCCCTGGGAGGGGGTGGCTGAGAGCAGACCCCGAGCCCCAGGAGGGGCTCCATCCAAGGAGCTCGGAGTCCAGCTGTCTCAGCAGGGCCCTGCCCACCCCCTCCCCCATCCCTGCTCACACCTCCTTGGTGAAACCCTCCCTGTGCAGCGACAAAGCTTCTGGGGTCTGACCCCACCCCCTGGCCCCCTGCTTTTGCTTTCAATTATTAATTTCCTCAATTATTAATAAAAGTACTCGGTTATCGCTTTACATTTTCCTTGTTTTGAATTGGGAAACGTGTTAAACACAAAAAGGCAGATTAGAGCAACAGACAGCTACTACCTTCCACTGAGACCGAACAGAAGCTAACGTTTACTATATTGCTGCTGACATGATTTTTTTGAATAAAGCATCATGAACACGGTTAAATACAGACCAACCCTCTGTCTCTACCACCTCTTCTCAAGTTGGTGTGTGTTACTCCACGCGTTTTAGACTTTTACTGCGTGTGCATGTGTTTAAAAACAATATGTATCCTTCTGTGTATTTAAATATCCCATAAATTAAGTGCATGGCATGTAACATCCTATAACCAGCTTCAGAAATTTAACACTTTAAATTTATCCTTGCTGATGCATGTAGACCTAGTTCATCCACTTTAACAGCTGGTTATTTCAAAGCTACAGTTTCCAGCCCCCCACTAAAACATGGGGGTTGGCAGTTCCTGGACTAATCTCGGGCGCAGGGGAGCAAGGGTCTCTCCACGGCACCTGGAGGTGCGCCCTCACGGTGGTGAGGGACTCGCAACGTCAGCCCCCAGATGCTGCCCCGGGAGCTTCAAAGCTGCCGCCTCGCCTTCACCCTGAGCGCACGATTCCGCCCTCGCACCCCGAGTCCCCTCCGCCGTGCAGATGTGCCGCCGACTTCACGCCGTGAAGCCTCTCCCCAGTGCTCGCTGGCTGTTGGGCTTTTTGCTCCCTTTTCATATCTTTTGCCATTTTTCTATTGTGTTTGTTTTTCCTTTTCTTATCTCTTTGAGGAAATTTAAAAGATATTCTAGGTATTTGTCAGTTTCATTTCTTACAAATAACTTTGAACACTTGTGGCTTCTGTTCTCGCTTTGCTAGAGTCTCTGTGTAGAGATTTTATTTTATTTTGTAATTTTTTAGGGGGTGCGCTGCGTGTCTTGTGAGGTCTCAGTTCCTTGACCAGGGGTTGAACCTGGGCCCCCAGCAGTGGAAGTTCAGGTTTTATTTTTAATATAAAATATAATTTTAATATCATTTTATTTTATGTATTTGTGCTGTTCTTATCTTGCTGATCTTTTCACAACATGGTGTCATCAAAAGAGTCACTGAAGCTTCTAAGACTTTTACTTCTTAAATTTAGGTCTTGATGTATGAAATATACTTCTATGGCTGGTGTGAGATAAAAATCAACTTTATTATTTCCCACAGGGAGAGCCACCCACCAGCCCTACGGCCTTGGTTACACGTCTTTTCACCCATTGCTCTACAATCCCACTCCCATCACAGCCAGGTCTGCACGTCTCTGGATCCGGTACTGGTCCTATTGCCCTGTTTTTTTGCCCATCCCCGTGTCAGGACCACCCGGTCTTAAATAGTCCAGCTTCCTCGTAAGTCTGGACACCTCCTGAGACAAGGCCCACTCGCTATTTTTCAAAGTTGTCTGTCACCTCTACTTGGCCTTTTGCTTTTCCATATTTATTTTAGGCTGAGCCAATTACCTCCTACGAGAATCCTTATTTTGCTGAATTTGCACTTAATTTGTTGATTGACTTGAGGGAAATCACTTACGTTTTGATAGTGACACTTGCATTCATTTACACTGATCTGGGGGCTTCCTTCATGTGCCCACTGATGCTTTGCGATCCCCCCACCCTGTGGTGTCACATGTGTATGTGCACAGAGGTGTCCCTGCAAGGGTGGGTATATTACAGTTTTTGATGTGACTGTGAATGGGATTTTTCTCCTGTTAGCTCTTCCGATACTCTTATTGAAATTGGTGATAAATGGAGATCTTACTGTTTTCTCAGTTCTGGTATGCTCATCAGCAAATGGGGTGAACTCAGGGAATAACGTCAGCTATGTTTCTCCCTTTTTCCATTTCTTGTGACGCACACTCTGGCCTGGACCTGGATTCCACGTGACACATGAGCTGTCACCGTGGACAGCCTGGCCTCACCCTTGGCCTTGACAGAGGAGCTTCCGAAGTTTCCCCACCGACTGCAGTGTCCACTGTGCTTTGACAGAGACCACTTTCTAGTTCACTGTTTATGAAATACACTGATCGTGTCTTGTAGGAATTTTCTCATTTGTTTTTCATTATCACATAAACTTGTTCAAGACTCGTTTATATTTGTTTGTGATTTCAATTCCAACGTGTTTGCACCTCTCACCGTCATCAATCCTGACATATTTTATGGGTCTTCGCTCTCCCGTCCTGACCATACATGCCAAGGTTCATTTATCCCAGGAACCTGTTCAAAACAACAGCTCTTCAGTCATTAATCCTTAAAATAAAAGATTCCATTGCTAGTTCAGTGATTTCTGTGTTATTATGATTTCTTTCCTTCTGGTTTCTCTGGATGTGTTGGGTTGTTCCTGTCCTAATTTCTGGACTAGGAATAGGAGCTCATTAATTATTTTTTCAAATATAATCATTTAAGATTATAAACATTCCTTTACGTGTTGCCGTAGCTTTATATCACAGGTTTTTATGTGGTGTATGCGTTGTGGACCAATCCTAAAGATTTTTAAATGACATTGTGACAGGTTTTGTTTCTTCTCCTCTTGTTTGTTTTTGAGTTGCCTGTGAGTTGTTTAAGGAGCATTAATTTCCATTGTACAGGTTGATGGGATTTTATTTCCATAAATGCCTGTGTCACCACCACCCTGCTCAGGTACACAAGTTTCCAGGGATTCAGAAGGTTTCCCCCTTCACCTTCCAAGTTCATATCTGCTTCCCTGCCCCCTGATGAAATGACTCTTCCAATTTCTATTAAAAAGTATTAGTTTATCTATTCTTTTGCATTTCCATATAAATTTGGGAATCTACTTGTCAATATCTAAAAAGTAGCTGGAAATTTGATCGGGGATTGTACTGAATCTACAGATAAATTCGGGGAGATCCGGCATCTTAACAACATTGTGTCTTTCCAAGTGAGTACGGTTTATTGCATAACTTCGTAGGTCTTGTTTAATTCCTCTCAGCACAGTTTTGTGTTTTCCAGTGAGTGGTTGTACACGGCTTTTCTTAGATTCACTCCTAGATATTTGATGCTATTGCAAATTTTACTTTTTCCCTTCAATTCTCCTATTGCTTGTTGCTAGAATACAGAAATGCAAATAAGTTTTATATATCAGCTTTGTGTCCTGTGAGTTTGCTGAGTAAATGTCTTAGACCAGGTGCTTTTTATAAATTCTTTATGGTGTTTCATGGGCACAATTTTGTGTTCTGCAAAAAGGTCGTTTTAGTTCTTCCTTCACAAAATTTTCTTTTATATCCTTTCTCTGCCTTAGAAATGATGGTGGTAGATGTAGTTGCCTTTTCCTCATCTTGGGGAGAGAGCATTCAATAGACAGAGGAAGCGATAGTGGCATTGGACCTGCCCTTACACCCTGCTTTGCTGAAAGTGTGTGGATTAGCAGGTTATAATTCTATCAAAGGCCTTTTCTCTACATTTATTGAGATGATCATATGATTTTTCTCTTTGGTTCTGTTAATGTCTTGAATTGTGTCAGTAGAGTTTTGAATATTAAAGAAGACTCAATTTGTATAGTAACCCAATTTGATCACATTGTATTATCTTTTTAGAAAAGACCTTGCTGCCTGCGCCAGCGTCCTGTGCCAACCTTGCGGGCTCCCTCCCTGCACAGCCTGCAAGCGACAGCCCTTCCCTCGCACCTGACTGGGCCTCTGGATTGAGGAGGTGCTGCACGAAAGGACCTCTGAGGCACAGAGAAGTTAACTGCCTGGTCCACGATCACAGAGCTAAGCTGTGAGACTTGAGCTGGTGTCCTTCATGCATCACATCTTCCCCATCACTTCAGAAGCCACTGAGATGCTTACATGTTTAGCTGTCTCCTACTTGATATGTACCCAGAAGGGAAATGGCTTTGCTCCAGCTATATTGAGCCGTGTGGCTGACAGGGTCTTGGTGCTCCGGCCTGGTGTCAGGCCTAGGCCTCTGAAGTGGGAGAGCTGAGTTCGGGACATTGGACCACCAGAGACCTCCCGGCCCCAGGTAATATCAGTCCGTGAGAGCTCTCCCAGAGCTGTCCGTCTCAACACTAAGGCCCAGCTCCACCCAACGGCCAGCAGGCTCCAGTGCTGGTTGCCCCATGACAATCGACTAGCAAGACAGGAACACAACACCACCAATGAGCAGAGAGGCTGCCTAAAATCATACTAAGTTCACAGAAACCCCAAAACACATGACGGGACGTGGTCCTGCCCACCAGAAAGACAAAATCCAGCCCCACCCACAAGAACACAGGCACCAGTCCCCTCCACCAGGAAGCCCACACAAGCCACTGAACCAACCTCACCCACTGGGGGCAGACACCAAAAACAATGCGAACTACAGACCTGCGGCCTGCAAAAAGGAGACCCCAAACACAGTAAGTTAAACAAAATGAGAAGACAGAGAACTATGCAGCAGATGAAGGAGCAAGGTGAAAACCCACCAGACCAGACAAATGAAGAGGAAATAAGCAGTCTACCTGAAAAAGAATTCAGAGTAATGAGAGGAAAGATGATCCAAAATCTTGGAAACAGAATGGAGGAAATACAAGAAACGTTTAACATGGACCTAGAAGAACTAAAGAGCAAACAAACAATGATGAACAACAGAATAAATGAAATTAAAAATTCTCTAGAAGGAATCAATAGCAGAGTAACTGAGGCAGAAGAACGGATAAGTGACCTGGAAGATAAAATAGTGGAAATAACTACAACAGAGCAGAATAAAGAATGAAAAGAATGGAGGACAGTCTCAGAGACCTCTGGGACAACATGAAACACAACAACATTCGAATTATAGGGGTCCCAGAAGAGGAAGCAAAAAAGAAAGGGTCTGAGAAAATATTTGAAGTGATTATAGTTGAAAACTTCCCTAACATGGGAAAGGAAATAGTCAATCAAGTCCAGGAAGCACAGAGAGTCCCATACAGGATAAATCCAAGGAGAAACATTCCAAGACACATATTAATCAAACTATCAAAACTTAAATATAAAGAAAAAATATTAAAAGCAGCAAAGGAAAAGTAACAAATAACATACAAGGGAATCCCCATAAGGTTAACAGCTGATCTTTCAGCAGAAACTCTGCAAGCCAGAAGGGACTGGCAGGACATATTTAAAGTGATGAAGGAGAAACACCTGCAACCAAGATTACTCTACCCAGCAAGGATCTCATTCAGATTTGATGGAGAAATTAAAACCTTTACAGACAAGCAAAAGAAAGAGAATTCAGCACCACCAAACCAGCTTTACAACAAATGCTAAAGGAACTTCTCTAGGCAAGAAACACAAGAGAAGGAAAAGACCTACAATAACAAACCCAAAACAATTAAGAAAATGGTAATAGGAACATACATATCAATAATTACCTTAAATGTAAATGAATTAAATGTTCCAATCAAAAGACATAAACTGGCTGAATGGATACAAAAACAAGACCAGTATATATGCTGTCTACAAAAGACCCATTTCAGACTTAAGGACACATACAGACTGAAAGTGAGGGGATGGAAAAAGATATTCCACGCAAATGGAAATCAAAAGAAAGCTGCAGTAGCAATTCACATATCAGACAAAATAGACTTTAAAACAAAGACTATTACAAGAGACAAAGAAGGACACTACATAACAATCAAGGGATCAATCCAAGAAGAAGATATAACAATTCTAAATATTTATGCACCCAACATAGAAGCACCTCAATACATAAGGCCAATGCTAACAACCATGAAATGGGAAATTGACAGTAATACAATCATAGTAAGGGACTTTAACACCCCACTTTCACCAATGGACAGATCATCCAAAGTGAAAATAAATAAGGAAACACAAGCTTTAATTGGCACATTAAACAAGATGGGCTTAATTGATATTTATAGGACATTCCATCCCAGAACAACAGAATACACTTTCTTCTCAAGTGCTCATGGAATTTTCTCCAGGATAGATCATACCTTGGGTCACAAATCAAGCCTTGGTAAATTTAAGAAAATTGAAATCACATCAAGTATCTTTTCTGACCACAATGCTACGAGACTAGGTATCAATTACAGGAAAAAAAAAAAACTGTAAAAAACACAAACACGTGGAGGCTAAACAATATGCTACTAAATAACCAAGAGATCACTGAAGAAATCAAAGAGAAAATAAAAAAAATACCCAGAAACAAATGACAAAGAAAACACAATGACACAAAACCTATGGGATGCAGCAAAAGCAGTTCTAAGAGGGAAGTTTATGGCAATAAAATCCTACCTCAATAAACAAGAAAAATCTCAAATAAACAACCTAACCTTACACCTAAGGCAATTAGAGAAAGAAGAACAAACAAAACCCCAAAGTTAACAGAAGAAAAGAAATCACAAAGATCAGATCAGAAATAAATGAAAAAGGAATGAAGGAAACGATAGCAAAGATCAATAAAACTAAAAGCTGGTTCTTTGAGAAGATAAACAAAATTGATAAACAATTAGCCAGACTCATCAAGAAAAAAAGGGAGAAGACTCAAATCAACAAAACTAGGAGTGAAAAAGGAGAAGTAACAACTGACACTGCAGAAATACAAAGGATCATGAGAGATTAATACAAGCAACTATATGCCAATAAAATAGACAACCTGGAAGAAATAGACACATTCTTAGAAAAGCACAACCTTCCGAGACTGAACCAGGAAGAAATAGAAAATACAAACAGACCAATCACAAGGACTGAAATTGAAACTGTGATTAAAAATCTTCCAACAAACAAAAGCCCAGGCCCAGATGGCTTCACAGGCGAATTCTATCAAACATTTAGAGAAGAGCTAACATCCATCCTTCTCAAACTCTTCCAAAATATAGCAGAGGGAGGAACACTCCCAAACTCATTCTACGAGGCGAGGCCACCATCACCCTGATACCAAAACCAGGCAAACATGTCTCAAAAAAGAAAACTACAGGCCAATATCACTGATGAACATAGATGCAAAAATCCTCAACAAAATACTAGCAAACAGAATCCAACAGCACATTAAAAGGATCACACGCCATGATAAAGTGGGGTTTATCCCAGGAGTGCAAGGATTCTTCAATATATACAAATCAATCAGTGTGGTATACCATATTAACAAATTGAAGGATAAAAACCATGTGATAATCTCAATAGATGCAGAAAAAGCTTTTGAAAAAATTAAACACCCATTTATGATAAAAACTCTCCAGAAAGTAGGCATAGAGGGAACACACCTCAACATAATGAAGGCCATATACAACAAACCCACAGCCAACATCATTCTCAATGGTGAAAAACTGAAACCATTTCCTCTAAGATCAGGAATAAGACAGGGTTGCCCACTCTCGCCACTATTATTCAACATAGTTTTGGAAGTTTTAGCCACAGCAATCAGAGAAGAAAAAGAAATAAAAGGAATGCAAATTGGAAGAGAAGAAGTAAAACTGTCACTGTTTGCAGATGACATGATACTAATCATAGAGAATCCTAAAGATGCCACCAGAAAACTACTAAAACTAATCAATGAATTTGGTAAAGTAGCAGGATATGAAATAAATGCACAGAAATCTCTTGCATTCCTACACACTAACAACAAAATATCAGAAAGAGAAATTAAGGAAATAATCCCATTCACCATTGCAACAAAAAGAATAAAATACCTAGGAATAAACCTACCTAAGGAGACAAAAGACCTGTATGCAAAAAACTATAAGACACTGATGAAAAAAATTAAAGATGATACCAACAGATGGAGAGATATACCATGTTCTTGGATTGGAAGAATCAACATTGTGAAAATGATTATACTACCCAGAGCAATCTACAGATTCAATGCAATCCCTATCAAGCTACCAATGGCATTTTTCACAGAAATAGAACAAAAAATTCCACAATTTGTATGGAAACACAAAAGACCCCAAATAGCAAAAGCAATCTTGAGAAAGAAAAACGGAGCTGGAGGAATCAGGCTCCCTGACTTCAGACTATACTACAAAGCTACAGTAATCAAGACAGTATGGTACTGGCACAAAAACAGAAATATAGCTCAATGGTACAGGATAGAAAGCCCAGATATAAACCCATGCACGTATGGTAACCTATCTTTGATAAAGGAGGCAAGAATATACGATGGAGAAAAGACAGCCTCTTCAAAAAGTGGTGCTGAGAAAACAGGACAGCTACATGTAAAAGTATGAAATTAGAACATTCCCTAACACCATACACAAAAATAAACCCCCAATAGATTGAAGACCTAAATGTTAGGCCAGACACTATAAAACTCTTAGAGGAAAACCTAGGCAGAACACTCTATGACATAAATCACAGCAAGATCCTTTTGGATCCACCTCCTAGAGAAATGGAAATAAAAACAAAAATAAACAAATGGGACCTACTGAAACTTAAAAGCTTTTGCACAGCAAAAGAAACCATTAAAAAGATGAAAAGACAACACTCAGAATGGGATAAAATATTTGCAAAATGAAGCAACTGAAAGGATTAATCTCCAAAATATACAAGCAGCTCATACAGCTCAATATCAAAACAACAAACCACCCAATCCCAAAATGGGCAGAAGACCTAAACAGACATTTCTTCAAAGAAGATATACAGATTGCCAACAAACACATGAAAGGATGCTCAACATCACTAATCATTAGAGAAATGCGAATCAAAAGTACAATGAGTTATCACCTCACACCGGTCAGAATGGCCATCATCAAAAAAATCTACAAGCAATAAATGCTGGAGAGGGTGTAGAGAAAAGGGAACCCTCTCGCACTCTTGGTGGGAATGTAAATTGATACAGCTACTATGGAGAACAGTATGGAGGTCCCTTCAAAAACCAAAAATAGGGCTTCCCTGGTGGCGCAGTGGTTGAGAGTCCGCCTGCCGATGCAGGGGACACGGGTTCATGCCCCGGTCCGGGAGGATCCCACATGCCGCGGAGCGGCTGGGCCCGTGAGCCATGGCCGCTGAGCCTGCGCGTCCGGAGCCTGTGCTCCGCAACGGGAGAGGCCACAACAGTGAGAGGCCCGCGCACCGCGATGAAGAGTGGACCCCGCTTGCCACAACTAGAAAAAGCCCTTGCATAGAAACGAAGACCCAGCACAGCAAAAATCAATCAATTAATTAATAAACTCCTACCCCCAACATCTAAAAAAAAAAGAGCACGTGATCTCAGCACGAGCTGTCACTGGTGATGTCGACCCTGGTCACCTGGCTGAGGTACGATTTCGCTGGTTTTATTTAGCTTTTTTTTTTTTTTTTTTTTTGCGGTACGCGAAAAAAAAGGCTCCGGACGCACAGACTCAGCGGCCATGGCTCACAGGCCCAGCCGCTCCGCGGCACGTGGGATCTTCCCGGACCGGGGCACGAACCCCCGTCCCCCGCATTGGCAGGCGGACTCTCAACAACTGCGCCACCAGGGAAGCCCCTATTTAGCTTTTTAAGTCGGTCGTGCCCTGGTCTTGCCTCCAACCAACAAAAGGGGAAATTTCTTGAAAGTCGAGAATGTGTTAATTCTTTACAACCTCCTCAGGGCCAGCTCTGTGCTGTGCTCATCAGTGACTATCTTTGCACTAATTAATAAGAGAGCGGGGGCAACTCTATCCCACGTAAGGGAAGGAGGTGGGCCGCACCGACCTGCAGGCAGAGTGGGGCTCCTGAGAGCCTCAGAGCATCGGCCGCGCTGTGCTTTCTCAGCCTCGGGGTCCGCGAGGGGCTCGACCAGTGAGTCCAGCTCCGAATCCAACCTGATCCCGATTCCAAGCAGTTTCTATGGGAAGGAAGGAGAGGTAAAAATTAACAGGGGCTCACATATGTCTGCAACGTCACACTGGGTAATAGGACATTGCTGGGATAAATATTGCCTTGCAAATATTTGGAATTTCTGCAATTCTATCTTGAAAATACCCTACTATTAGCTGTTTTTTCCAACTCATTATATCTTAATGGACTCTCTAAAGAGCTTAAAATGTCTGCTTCTCCTTGACCTTCTTATGAGGGAAATTAGAACTGGAAACAATTACTAAATACCTGGAAATTTTCCATTGGGATTTATGCCCTTAAAGCAACTGATCACATTTAAATAGCTTCATCATAGCGAAATCTTGCTTCATGATCATGCATTTTAAAAAGTCCAGCCAGAGGTCCTGAAAGTAATTCTATAACCACATAATGTTTCTCTGTCCATTAAGTTACAAAAATGTGTTACAGAAAATGTTGAGAGAGGTTGCTCCGTGTTCACTGAATTACTCTTATCCACAAATGAGTTTATATCTTCAGTATTTTCATCCTTTTTGGTTCCATTATCAAGTTATTCTAGCATCCTTTTATTTAGAAAACGCCTCAGGATTATTTCTATTCACTGGTTAGTTCTGTCCTTGTTCTTGCAAAAAACCCCACGTGGTCACCCCTGAAATACAGGAGACGTGGCGCTGAGCCATGGCGGTTTGGGGACGGGGCTTTGGCAGAGCACAGACCCGCTGCCACTTCTCAGCAGGTTCCACGGTGTCATTAGCGTAAAACATAGCAGAAGAGCATGGCCCTGGGAGCCCCTCCCCCAAGGAGCCCCGAAGAAGTACAACTGCTGCCTGCACAGCGTTTTGGATTCTGGGTCTTGTTACGTAAATGACCCCTTTCAGGATGATAAATGCCACCCAAACGCCCAGCAAGAAGTCCTGCAACACATAGAATGTTTAGGGTTTTTTTGTTTGTTTGTTTTGCAAACCCATTATAGAGCAAAAACTGTATTCCACGTAAGAAAACGCTCTTCAGAGAGAAGAGAGATCTCCTAAGAGAAGCCACAGCAGAAGCAGAGGGAGTCAGCGGCTCACCTCAAACCCCTCCCCCACCCTGACCTGAGGCCACTCGCGACCTCAGTGTGTCCTTGAGTCTGAACTAGTTTGGCATCTCGTAAATGAAACATAATAAAAGTAAAAGATGGAAGAAAAAAAGCTAAAAACGTAAAAAGCAGTGCTCAAGTTTTCTGATCTTAAGCAAAACGATCACTTTTAGGAAAGGGGTACCTGAGCCCGCAAAGCTCTCTGCTTTTATTACTATTATGCTTAAAATCCCAGCCACCCGCTGCCCTGCCCCGCTTCCTCTCCCAGCATCTGGGGGGCCGTCTCTTTCCTCAGCACCGGGGAGCAGGTCCACCTGACTCTCTTCGTCCATTTAGGGACACATCCTGATTTTCCCAAACAGAGCTTTTCCTGTGATGGAGACGGGAGATTTCACACTCACTTCTAACGTCTCTTCTGGAAAAATAAACATTCCATGTACCTATTCTCCCTTTGTGATGAGCCTGGCTGAGCCGTGCGGCTCCTTCCGGCTCAGGCGAGCGGTGCTGTCCTGGGTGACTCATCATGGTGGGTCTCGCGGCACAGGTACAGAGAGAGAGACAGGGACAGAGAGAGACAGAGAGGGATGGAGGGAGGGAGAGAGAAGAAAGGTTGGCAAACTCTACGCTTTCCAGGTGCACAATTTAATAATTCCTGAGCCATATCATTACAATAATACGCATACAATAAAAATCAGTGCACGCAGAGCCACAGACTATCCCCGTACACCTGCCCGAGCCACGACAATGCATCTCCCAGCGACACTGTCTAGAGACCGTGGAAAACCCAGCCCGACCGATGTGAACAACGAGTGAAGCATCTGATTAGACGGGCAGCAGTTAATTCTTTAGGCTTCGGGTCTAAGAGGCAGTGAGAGGCGTCACGACTAAGACGCTTCTAATCTGCCTAATTCCCTAAGTGGTAACTTGTAGCCGCAGGCGCACGCGTGGTCCCCCTGCGCAGCCGGCAGGGGCGGCGCGCAGCCCTGCACTGCGTGACGTTGGCGGGTCTGAGGCAGGGTCCGGCCGCTGCCGCGCGTTCCAGAGTCCGTCTCCTCGCTTTCCCCACAGGCCTATCTAAGATTCTTATAAAACTATTTCCTAACCTACCGTATTCCGAAATATTCTGCCTTAATCCACAATCAAACCCATATCTTCACATTCTAATCTCTGTGGAAAGTTAAAGGAAAACATCTGATTCCCGAGCCCCCTGAGGCGTGAACACCTTAGAGATTAGGAACCTCCTCACGAAGTGTTCCCTTCCCTTGGCTTCTGCAACACCAGAATTCTGGCTGTCTTTCTAGTTTTTCCTGCCCGTGCCCCCAGATGCTTCTTTTGTGAGCCTACGCCTTTAATGCTGGTCATCGGGGACCCGTCCCAGGCCCACCCCCCACGCTCCTGATTCTCAGGCCGTCTTTACACACGCCCCCTCCCGCCCAGATGCACTTCTGCCCCCTCTTTACTTGGGTTTCCACCACCTTTAAGAGTCACCATAAGCATCGTGCCCTCACAGACCATGCACGGCCAGTGCCCCCACGTGCCCCGCAGTCCCGTGAACAATCTTACTGCTGAATCTGGAGGGTCGTGAGACAGTGAGAGTCTTCTGTCTCCTATGCTTGACGGGGACCATGCGGCAGTGACCTTGACACCCCCCGTGGCTGCCAGAGCCCTTGACACCAGGCAGTCACAAAAGTGTTGGCCGATGAAAAGAGCTGGAAGGGGCAGAAGACGGAGTTGACTGCTGGCAGTGATTGGCAGGGTGGATTCGCGCACACTGTATGCTCTCGGTAAATCCTTGTGAAAGGCGTGAGGCCCGGGAATAACACGCTCTCCGCTCTGAACAGTGTAGGCCCTGGGGCCAAGGAGCACCAGTGACTGACAGCAGGTCACGAGGCTTACACAGCTTAGAGGCAGACGAAGAACACAGGGTTTTCATTGTGGCCTAGTGCTTTCTCCATAATACCTTGGAGACAGTTTCTTTCTGAGTAATTTGGAGGACAAATAGGGAGGACATGAGAAGCGGCAAAGTTTTACTCATTGATAGACAGGAACCTAACATGTGTTTCCTATAGAAGCGTCACCTTTATCTACACCACAGAAAAGGCTGGCAAGACAGGAACTTCATGACAGCTTTTAAGAATGCCTTTGCTTTACAAATCACTCGTGACTCGAAAACCCTGTGATAGTATCATGCCCGTGCTCTTAGGCTGACCCAGGAAGGTGGCGGCTTGGCCTGCGGTGTCCAGCCCGGGTCAAAATGGGGGACGCAGGGCAGCAGGACGCGGCTGGGACACCAGACCAGGGAAGTCTCTTGTGGCCTAGTCTGCACTCCTCACCTGGCTGTGAGGTGTCCTTGGAGGGAAGTACCTTATCCGGCTGGACCGCTGCGTTGCTATGGAGGCCAGAACCAGACTGCCTGGGCCAGGCCCCAACCTCTTGTGTCACAGAGTTGAGTTTCCGCCAAGGTCGGGGCCCAGGCGGCCACGGGCACAGCCCAGCAAACAGCAGTGTGACACACGGACAGAAAGGACTCCGGGAAAAGGGAGTTAAACACGCAGATGTCCCCTGGGGCTCGTGGGCCAGGAGTCCTGGTGGGGAGAGGAGTCCAAATGTCGGTCTCTTTCTACTCACCTGTCTTCATAGAGGCCACTGAATACCTTTAAATTAAACGTAGAACTCTTTCTCTTTTTTTCATTTCAAAAGTGAACATGAGGAGTGGTTTCAATTGAAAGAGCCTGACCTGAAACAGTGATCGTTTCCTGTAACTTGGTTTCGTTGAATTTGATCAAAATCCTGTCCAGGGAGAGAGCATGAAGAGTAAAGAACAAAAATAAAGAACAATTGATGTAAAAATGCTGCCCGAGACACGTGAACACGTGCTGAGTGTGTAAAGGATGGTGACCCAGGGGCCTTGGAGGAGGTAGAACCTTCCCAGAAGCTCCGTCTGGCAGAGCAGCCATTGCAGACCCCGCCCACAGAGTGACCGGCAGAGGGACATTTAGGACCAGAAGTTTTGCCCTTAAAGGGCAGCATTTGTCACTTCCAGTCACTTGTTGGTTTACTCACAATGAATCCCTGGTGGACACGCCAGGCCCTGTGCTTGGCACGGAAACGCCTTAACTTAGAATCAGGGTGACGAGCGGGGTCGTGGTGGTCAGGCCGACGCAGTCCCTCCGAGGACAGGCCTGCAGAAGGTCACCCTGGTCTGAGCCCGCTAACCCGGGCGCCGCATCCACCTCTGCAGTGGGGGGATGGGCAACCAGCATCCCTGAATCGGCGGGAAGTTCCCGGGTCTGACCCGGGAAAAGCAGGAGGCGGAGGGACGCCTGGGCCCGGAAAAGGGCCGAGGTGTTAATGGGGGGTGAGGGGGGGGCCGCGTCCAGAATGGGACCCAGAGGCAGAGGACGAAGGTCCAGAGCAGCTGCTCTCACGTCCCGACCCGGTGACTGGGTGCGGGACCCCAGGCAGCTCGGTTCGCCCTCCGAACCTCGGTCTCTGCAGCTGTATCGGGTGCTGGCCCAACACGCTCCTCCCAGATGTGCAGAGAAGGGCTGAGGTCAGGCACGGAAGCGCTGGGCACACACCCCGAGATCCAAGCCCACTGAGCATCAGCTGTCGGAGGAGGGCCGCTTTCCGGGTGAGGACCGGGGCTTCAGCCCTTTCTCCCAGAGAACCTTCCTCCTGGGGCCCTTCAGCCCCTGTCCAGCCGTCCCCTGCGCGGCCGCCAGCCTCCCCCCCAGCCCGGTCCTTTCACAACCTGCACTTGACCCGCCAGGTCAGCAGCCCCTCCCCCGCGGAGCAGCGGCTCGGCCGTAACTGTGTTCCCAGCACATCCTACATGATCCCAGCACGTAGGAAGGGTTCGATAAATTTTTTTTGAATAAAATATTTATTTAGTAAAGAAAATGTATAAGAGCCATAAAGCCTTGTTGGATCCCTGCATAAAGGCATGTTGTAATAAGATATGGAAATAACAGTTCCTGACGAGGAGCAGATTCCACTAAGGAGCTCAGATCTGAGTGCAGTTGCGTGACGGAGCCACAGACACCGCAGGACTTGCTTCTGTTCTGCCTTGTCGGTAAATCGTTTCACTTATTTTCTCAGTGAGACTCTGATAATAACAGTGATGCCAGAGTATTCTGGAAGCATGGAAAACAGCCCCGCTTCAGCTTGGCCACACTGATCTCCTCTGGGATTTCCCAGCACGTTCTAGTAAACAAGCATCTCTTCACATTAGAACCCTGGGAGGGGGACAAAGCAAGTCTTTAAATCTAGCAGGGAAGGCCGTCAGTGGGGCCCAAAGGGAGGGGGCGGGCAGCACCTGGATCTCGGACCACTGCTGTCCTCTGCTGGCAGGCCATGTGCTTCTGGTTTTCGGATGAACTCAGGCAGCAACGAGAGCGCCAGGTCCTGCGTGCTGGTCCTCTAAGAGCTGTGACAGAATTGAGCTGACTTTCCAGAGAATGGATACTAAGGAGGAGATCCTTGCTTAGTGCCCTGGCCAGGTGAGTATCACCTGCTGGGGTGGGTCATGAAAGGATGCAGATGGCTGTGCCCATGAGGAGAGAAGCTGCCTGGTGAGCTGGGGTCCCGCTGAAGAGTGTCCTAGGCCTGCGGTGTGGGGCGCGGAGTGAACAGCGCGGGTGATGCGTAGACCCCCAGCCTGGAGGTGACAGCGTGTCTTGTTCTGGATGGGGCTGGAGAGGAGCCGGTAGTGAGCCTCTGGGATCCCAGGTTCTCCTCTCCTGAAACTCCAGAGCTCAGGGCAGCAGCTGCTGTGCTCTCTCACCATGAAGCATCATCTTTGTTCTGTGGGTCCTTTATTTTGGTGCATCAAAACACACTTTTGTCGTTTATTCTTGAATTAACAAATATCTATTGCGTGCCCACCACCTACCACGTGCCGGTCTCTTCCCGAGGGGCTGAGGACTGCACAGACGGATACGTCCCTGTCCTCCTGGAGGCCACATCTTTAAACGCAAGACCTCGCTCTCCCGTATTTCCACCATCCTGCCGCCCAAGCACAGCGCAGCCTCGCGCGTCTGGGCTCCACGTGAGACTCACAGGGCCGCTCCGCTGGGTTTCTCCACAGAGGTGCCAGGAGCACGTCTCTCTCTGGCGGACTGCAGCGCCAGCGCCTGCCAGGGGTGAATGACTTTTACTCGGAAGCCTTAGTTCCCAAAGGCTCTCCACTTTGGCCAAAAGAGGGAAGCGGTCCTCCGAGGCCAGAGGGGAGGCCCTGGGGAGGTCCTGGCCGCTGTGTGGGAACTCCGGGTCCCTGGAGGTGAAGGGCAGTGGCCACGGGGCCCCTCCGCACATCACCTCCAGACCTACCCCATGTCCACAAAAGGAGTGTTCTTATCACCTAGGGTGCTGGTATAAAGGGTTATGAGAGGCTTTCTTTCTTCTTACTTAATAGTGACCCCCCCATATGGTGGGGTAACGAGTAGGGCAGGTAACACTTCCGATTGGCTGAGGCCTGGAGAGGCCGTGTGATCTGCCCAAGTTCTCGGAAGTGACCAGTGGGCAGGGGAACTGGTCCAAACCTCGGCCCTCTTGCCTGTCAGAGGCCAGAGAGCGGGCGAAGCAGACTGTTACGCAGACAGAAGTTTCCATCGTTCGTTAAGTATTACTGGGGCACTCAGAGAACTACTTCGGCTGCCCGATAGACGTGTGTGTTTTTAAATTTGTTTTTGTTGTTGTAATTCGTGTGTTTAAGAGACATTTAAGGTGTCAGGAAACTGCACCCCGATCCTCAGCTTTCAGAGTTTTGCGGAAGTCTGTGCAGCCAGCAGAGCTGGAGAGATGTGTAGAAAGAGGGAAGAAGAAAGGTGGGGGCCCCAGAGGGGCCACGTGCTCAGCTGTGACGTGGGCTGCGGGCCCCTGCGTGGCGCCGGCCCGCGGGGTTGGGCTCCACATGGCCCTGCAGGGGCTCCTGTCCCACCTGCTCGGCTTCCCCGTCGACTGCACTCGGGGCGTCTGTTCAAAGGCGGCCCCTCGTGTTTTGTCTCAAAGGAAGTCACAGGCACAGGGCGGTGACTCACGGGCAGATCTGAGGGACTGGGGGGGTGTTTTGTCTACACTGCGGAGAGCTTACAATAGGCTGATGCCGCTGTGACGGGCGTGGGCCGGCTCCCGTCTGGAAGAATTTGTTCTCAGCGGCGGGGGTCCGCGTTAGATCTTTGTTTATCTGGCCGTCGAATTCTCAGTGTGTTCACGGAATTTTGCATTTGCCAAACTTTGAAAAATAATCCAGGGGATTAAAGAAATCTCTTTTTTCAATTCCTGATACAAAAAGTCATTTTTCTTTTTTTTACTCACAGAAGAGAAGAATAATTTGCTTTCCAAATATTTTCTTTACTCTTTCAGATATATCTGAAAGAGAGAGCTTAAGTGGCTTGAAAGAAATATGTTTTTTCTCATATTAAAAGTATTACATAAGCACCCTGCTAAAAATGGTACTATATTTTATACTAGTTGAATAAGTATTCTCATTTACTAAGACTATGTACTAACTGTATATCAACGAATGAGATTTTAAAAATAGAGTGCAGTAAAATATATATACCAAGTGGGAAAAACTAGAAATGTTACTAATATAGTATTTCTTGAATGAGTATTTGATCTTTCTGATCATTTTGACTCTGGATAAACAGGAGTTTAATGTATCAGTCACATATAAATCAACAAATACAGCCAAACTGATAAAATGCACATATATTCAAATATATGTCCATATAATTCAAATATATTCATATGTAAGTCAAATTAAATGTAGTCAAATTAATACTCTGACAACAAACAAAGGAATTAAAATAAAAACACATCTCAGGGGCTTAAAACAAAAAGCATGGTTTCTCCACCACGTTGGTGAGCAGAATCAACTATGCCCATGCCAGCCCTGTATTTGTCAATAGAGCCTAAAGAATTTTTTTAAATTTCAGAATCACAGCTGCATTTGAGCTTTCTTATTCAGAAACAATGAATTTGCATGGTAGGGACTGTTAATTGCCTACCCATCATGCGTCCTCTTTTTTCTTACTAACAAGACCAATCTTATTAAGGGCATTTCCCAGCCTCTCTTGCAGCTTATAGTGGCCAACCAGATCTAAGCAAAAGCCATTGGGTGAAACTTCTGGGGAAGCTCTTTACAAGTGAACAGATTTGACAAGCTTGTCTCTGTGCCCTTTGCCCTGTTCTTTCTTTGAAACAGGAACATGGATGTGATGGCGTGAGTACCAGCAACCATCTTGTGAGCATGAAGAAAAAGCTCACACCCTGTGGATGGTGGAACAGGGATTTAGAATGAGCTCAAGTCCCCAGTGACCTACTTTCTTGTTAGGTGAGAGAAACATAAACATCTTTCTCATATAAGCTACTTATTGTGGAATTTTCAGTTAAATACAGCCAAACCAAAGTTCAAATTGATAGTTAAGTAAGATAAGGAATAAACTGCAAAGATGAGAAGAACATCAATATTGTGTTCTTACTGCACATTTCTTGTTCATAATTATTAAATATGCTCTGAAAGGGACATGCATGTTCATGCCGTCCTGAGTCTATGTCCTCCGTGTTTACGCTTTACACATTTTTTTATGAAATATGCACCACTGAGAAAGGAATATATGGATGGATGGAGGGATTGATAGACGAGATACTTAAATACACAGATGGTAGATATGACCAGCAGAGGTACAGTAAGGCACTACGAGTAATCAAACCAGCAGCTAAATAACGCACAGTCACACCACCAGCAGCTTCAGAAAGAGACCCCTCTGCTCCCCTCCACGTCCTGAGTGCCAGCCCCACCGCGTGAATCTCAACCTCTTCCTGAAGCAACCACGCTGGTGGATTTTACCTTTATCATTCCCTTGATGTTGTTTACATGTATGTATCCTTAAGCAACATTGTTCAAATTTGTATAACTTGATACCTGAGACATCAGCTGTTTGCTTTTCTCCCTAATTCTTTTTCCACCAATGTCACGTATGTTTCACACGTCATCCACATCCTTCAGGTAGCTGTGCCTCATTCTTCCTCACGCCGAGAAAGGATGTGAATATCCCAAGCATATGTATCCATTTTCTATACAGGTTTGGATTGTTGTTTCCAGTTTGGGATCTTTACAAAGAATATTACCATGACTGTTTTTTAAAATGTTTACTGGAGCTCATATACACGGTTTTATATGAGATAAATATTTAGAAATAGAATTGCCGCGTTGCAGAGCTGCCTCTGGATCCTGGAAGAGCACTTACACTCACACCAGGGTGCATAAGTGTGTAGGCTTTCTGTGTCCACAGCTCGCCAATACTTCCTCCTTTTCCACGTGCAGCCTGCCGGGCGCTGGGAAGCTGGGGCTCCGCCTCGTAATGCCTCCAGGCCGCTGTGCTTTATGCACCCAGCCAGGCCCCCTGTAACCGAGTCTGTCAATCCATTCAACAGATTTACTTTTTCCTATGGAGTCATGTACCCACCTCATGAGAGAAAAATACAGAAATGAACTTAATGTAGAAGAAAGGGTCAAGTATTGGGTCAAAAGCGGCAGATTCGAATCCCTGGTCACTTTATTTACACGGGTCTGATTTCATTAACTTGGAGAGCTTCTAAGGACCCTACCAGCTCTGAAATGTTTAAATACTGTAATTCTATTTTACAGAGGAGGAGAGAGGTTTATATTTGACAAGCTGTGAAACTTATTAAGGTTCTGAAAACTTCTTACCACAAAATCCTTTGATTCAAACTGTGAAGTCTTACTTCCAACTACTGGTTTAAAAATAATGACAATAATTTTTCCTTGAACTTGGCAACAGGCTCAAATTAAAACTCATGCTCAGCAGGGACTCGGTCGCTGACTGTTATTTTCCCTGGAAACCTCAGCTTTCTAACTTACTCTCTGCTTCGGAGGCTCACCATTCAGCACCACCTCAGGGGCGTGAGACCTGGGCAGCAGCAGGGGCCCCGGGCTGGTTTTAAAGCTCATGTCCCTGTTCTGAAATCCTTAATCCTTTTGCACGAGGGCCTGCAATTTCATTTTTCTCTGGGCCAGCAAATGATGTAGCTGGTGCTGGGTATCTTGTATGTCATCACCTGTACGCAAAGTTCTCCAAGATGCACGATCACAACAGAACCCAGAGGAAGACGTCAAGAGTTTCTAGACAATACGACTGGTATTTGGGGGTTCGTTGTTCTGCTGCTTTTCTGTAATTGCAATCCACGTGCAGAAACAATTCTTGGCAAAGTTTGGGAAGATTTGCAGTTCGTCTCATCCCCACCCCAGAGAAAGAGTGGGTTTCCTTTTGTCTGTTACTAAAAGCACATGCTGTTCCACTAAAACAGCGACCCCTCCATCCTCCTACCTGGGGGCATGTGCTTCTGAGAGGGAAAGGGGGGCAGGGGAGCTTACACACGTGCACACACCACACACACACCAAGAGCTTTCTATCCACAGTATACTTGGGAGTTTTAATGGTGTCATCAATATCTGATGGACGGTTTATGGAAAGAGGGATTTCATTGCCTCTTTTATAGAGCATTAAAGATTTTTTAAACGTTGCTTCAGTGCTATATACACTGGCCAAGAAATCCCAGTATTTCTGAATTTGTTTCTGCTTCAATTTAAGATGACCCATTAAATAAAATTTCTTAAAAGCTGCACGTCAGTGTGTTCTGACTCAAAATTAAAAGAACCCAGTAATTCTTTTGATTTTGTTAATATTCCAGAAATAAATATTTGACTCATAAAGGTTAGGGAAAATTCATTCCTGTTTACTGCCCCGCACATGTCCGGCGCTGGTTCCAAATCTGTCAGCCAAACAGCTGTCCCGGCACCGGGGCTTGGGCAGCTGTGGGCCCAGAGCCGCTCGGAGGTCCGTGGAAAGCATTTACAGACCACGCGTTCACAGGGACAGGTGCCCTGCACGAAGCAGAGCTGCTCCTGAAGAACATGATGAGAAAGACGCACAGGTAACACCACAAATTGGTTAATATGGCTTTTGGGTGATGACACAAAAGGGACACCAGCAACTCAACAATAGTCACCTCTTTACAGATTGGCTTTGCCTTGGCGGGGGGGGCAGCCCAACTCCTGGCCTCCCACCCCGGGGTCCCCCATCCTGGGCGCTCGGTGGTCAGACTCCTGCACCAGGAGGCCCTGGGCCCAGCCAGGGTGCTGCGGGATCGCTGCTGGTGGTGTTCAGGGACTGGAGGTGAAGGGACAGAGGACTTCCGTACACTCTGCACGCAGCCTCCCTAACGGTCACACTTCATCACACCGCCTGGGGCCTCCGTGTGCGTGCAAGGTAGTGAGCCTCACAAGTGACGCTCCAGTGCTTATCGCTTGACTGGATTTCCTACGAATGATGACATCTTTCTACGTAACCACTGTGCAGCCACCAACGTCGAGTTCCCACCGATCCAGTGGGACCATCAGACCTCCGGTCCCCCTCGGATTCCGCAGGCCCGGGGCTGCGTGCGGAATCAGAGCACACTGGTCCCTGCAAACCATGAACGTCTCTCAGCCTTTCATGATCTTGACAGGTGTGAAAAGTGCAGATCTTCACTTGATAAAGAAGTTCCTTGGTTTGGGCTTGACTGGTGTTTCCTTGTTGTTTGTGCATTCAGGTGGCACTCTTCTCCGTGTCTGGGGGCCCCCAACCCTGGGGGGACATTACTTTTATCCCTGGCTGAGATGGCGTCTGCCAGATTTCTCCACTGGAAAGTTAGTGACTAAGTACCTTATGCTTGCTAGCTGATGAGTAATTAATGGGTATTTTGTGGGGAAGCTTCGAGACTGGTAGCTCTCCCTTTTCCCATCTCTCCTTTTGTTCATTTGTATCAGTATGAACTCATGCTTGAACGGTTACAAGCTATCATTGTGTGTTTTGATGCACAAACGTCCATTGGGCCGGCGGGTGCCTTCAGGTCGGGTCTTACGATGGTTTAACACGTCAGAATCATATTTTGAACACTTCCGTACTTTCTGGCACAAAATAAACGCTCCAGACTCAACTTGTACTTTCTCTGCCCAAACCTGGATTCGGCCGGTTCTCCGAAGAGCCCCGGTGCCTTGAAGCGCAGGGTCACGTTTGGAAGCCAAGCTCTGGACACCGGATGTTCATGCTGCCAGAGTGTCACTGTTCCCAGGCCCTTCCAGCATAGGTAGAGCTGAGACGTACATGCATACACGCATATGCGCTTTAAAAATCTGTACATACATACTATTATTAATACACATGTTAAATACGATATGTACTCAATATATCACTGGGTTCAGAGATGCTGGACGTCCAAAGGGCACGGCAGCCTTCAGGGACCGAGCCTGGAAAGAACCCGGTCACCCCCGCTTTGCCGAGGCCAGTCCGTCCTCCCTCCGTCCCTCTCATATGGGGCCAGTGCAGCCACCAGGCTTCCCCCATGAACACAAAGGGTCCTCACTGCACTGTCTGAAGTCTGGCCTCCACTTGTAACAACTAAGTGAGCGGCTGTCTCTGCGGGGCCCCCAGAACGAAGAACCGTGCGTGTGGGTGACGTGCTCGACCCCGCCTGCCCAGGCCCTGCGCACGAGCCCTGTGCCCAGAGGCTCGGGATCCAGAGCCAGCCGAGATGCCCCCCTGCCTGCCTGCCGCGCCCAGGCGGGCCCACAGGACAGAGAGCCTGGCTTTGCTTCCCGCGAACAGCCAGACCTCGCAGCCTGACATAGCAAGGGACCTTCATGCCCACCGCTCCCGGGCATCTCGATGGGACCAGGTAAGACTTCCTGAGGCAACCTGTCGGGTGTGAGAGACACAAGGTAAGATGTCCCTGATTCTAAAGGACAGCAAGCGTAAGAGGCATCACTGATTTAATGACAGCTCTTTAGGAAAAAACCCCACAACTTCTCCATTGTGTACATGCATTAAAGAATGAATTCAATTACAGAGAAATCAAAACGGGAATGGGGGGAGACAAGCTGTATCTTCAGTAAAAGAAACACCTCATCGCCCTCCTCAGGGTCCCCTCGGTCCCCAGACGCCCACCGATCTCCTCTGGCAATGCTGCCCACACGTCTCTGAACAGCAGCTGGCGGACGGAGGCTGGGCGTCCACTACAGGGGCCGAGGCTGGCGGACGAGGGGCCTGGAAGGTCTCATTCCTGCACATTTTGAGGGTCCCCTAACTGCCATATGCTCCTCTCTGCCCTTTTCTCCTCTGGGATGAGGAGGTGAAAGAGCCCAGGACCCACCATTTACCCTGCTTGGGGAGAGGGGAAGGCCCAGGGACTCAGGCACGTGACGACCACAGGTGCAGTGTGTGCGGCACCCACGTCCTCAGTGAGGGTGCAGCCAGACCCCCGTGAGGACGGGAGCACCCGGAGGCCCGGGCGTGGGGGGTGCTGTCAAGCAGACTGTCAGGTTGCTGCACGCAGGACACACCGTGGTAAGGACGGCGGAGGCAGCCCTGAGCTGCCCGACGCTCATGTCACAGAAAAGCAGGGCACTGGCTCGGGGTGACGGGCCTGCGAGAGCCACGCTGGAGAGACAGAGGCAGAAAAGGACAAAGGAGCAGGTGGTGGACGTGCTTTGCCAGAAGCCAGAATCCGGGGCCACCGCAAGCTCCCCCAGACCGAGGCTGCCCGGTCAGCCTGGGTGCCACCCCACTGTGAAGGGAGGGGAGCTGGAGCCTTTGAGGGAGACCCAGGAGGGGGCAGGGGGAAGAAAGGTCAGCTCCCCCCTTCCCGCCCACCAGTCTCCTGTCTGGTCTGGGAGCCCGAGGACGCCCAGCCTGGAGAGCAGCTCCCCGCAGAGACCGGACAGGGCAGAGGCCGGAGCAAACCTAGAGGCAGAAGCCACGTCCTTCCTGAGCCGTGAGACCCTGGAGCTCAGGATGCAGGGGAGGGAGGCGTGGACGCTGACAGTCCTAGGGCAGGGGGGAAACAAGGGAGACCGAGGCCAGATCACATCACCACGTTCTCTGCCAGGACCTACATTAGAGCAAAATAATACCAGATTCGGGCCATGCTGGGCGTCCAAGTGCTTTATTCAGACAATTCAGCATAAACACCTCCAAACATCTTTGCATAAAATTCAAAAATCTGGTCTCGCAGAAACATTTGCTGCAGACTCCTGACCCCAAAAGTGTCTGTATGAGGAGTGAAACGGGAACAGACAAGATGTTCCTAGCCCCCCAGGGACGCTGCCGGCCGTCATGGGCTCAGAGCTAAGCCGGGCAGGGGCTGGCTCTTCACAGACACTCGTGGCCCCCTCGTCTGTCCACCCGCACCCCCAAACCTCCTGCAGAAAGGGGCCAGGTTGGGAACCAGCGCCGACTCCAGGCCCCTGAACACCGGTGTGGGGAGCAGCTGTGTGGACCACCCAGCAGCGCTGCCACCCCCCCGCCACTCAGCAGCCATGGTCATTGCAAAGCGGAGCGCTTCTCTCTTTGAGTGGCTTTCATTAGAGTAAGAAGGCATTCTGATTAAAGCTTTTGCTGTATCTCATGTAAGAAAAGTCATAAAGTCCCAGGATCCACAAGGATCATGATGCTGTGTTTATAAAGTGCTGTCCAAGCCCTTCACCAACTTTGTTTCATTAATAACCATTTTCAGCCACGTCCCCGGGAGTGGGAAGAAGGAAATCTTACGGCCTTTACAGTTTGCCACTGCCAAGAGCAGGGACCACATGAGACGGAGCGGGAATCAGCCAGGAGCTGAACCCAGGCAGCAGCGCTTCACACACTCAGGTCTGTTCTGAAGGCGACGCAGCCGAAGCCCTCGCCAGCGCGGGGGTGCCTGCCACGTGCAGCCCCCCCCGCGTGGGTGTGGGGATCCCACCGTCGGCTGAACCTGCTCCCGCCCTGCACAGGCCTGTGGAGGGGATCTGGGGAGACACCAGTTAGGGGGGTGGCTGCTGGTGGTGATACGATTACGTTCAGGGAGGTGACGCTGACGGGGACCGTGATGATGGCGGTGATGCGTGGA
This sequence comes from Globicephala melas, assembly GCF_963455315.2. Taxonomy (NCBI): domain Eukaryota; kingdom Metazoa; phylum Chordata; class Mammalia; order Artiodactyla; family Delphinidae; genus Globicephala; species Globicephala melas. Next base: position 102,146,587 of record NC_083324.2, read on the forward strand.
CGCCGTGAGCCTGAAATGCCCGCAAATTAGCACCGAAGCCTTGACTGGTTCCGAGAACCTCGTACCTCCTGCCTTTCAAGTCGCACTACTTGTGTCTGTGACGTTTACCTGAGCCAACTGTGCAACCCCTGGCGATACGTTTTGTCTGACGCTCTTGGTTTATCGTTTAACTCTCGTCATTCTCTGAATTTTAATGCATGCGTGTATGGTGTGTCCAACTGGGCAGTAAATATTTTGGCAGCAGGGACTGTGTCTTTTTTTCCCACCACTGACCACTTCCTGCCTGGTCGGTGCGCGTGTGCCACATGGTCGGCAAGCACTGAGTGCTGGGCCGCCGTTAGAGGGATCCGGCCACGCCTGCGGCTCAGGGGCAGGTTCTGGTCGCCGTTTCGGGGGCCACACTGGGGGAGGCATCAAACACTCACCCCATCTGGCACATGCTGGGGGCAAAGGCATGTCACCAGGCCCCGCCAGCCTCGGAGGACTCACGGCGGTGACACAGGAGGAGGGGCTCTGCCACGCCCTCCCTGCTGACCTGGCTACATCTGGGCTTCCACCCCTCCGCGGTAACCCCGTCAAGTGCGGCGCCTGCAGCAGGGAGAACGTCAGGCAACTGCAGAGGGTCCTGTCCGTGCGGGGAGCTGCGGAGCACGATGAGCCGCTGCCCCAGGCAGCTTTCTGTGAAAACATCTCGGGCTTTTCACAGCTTTCTTTTCCCGATGAAATTTCTTTCTTCTTGTTTCTGTGGACGTTGGTAGCAAAGCTGTCAGGCCAGCTTTGAAAGGGGGTAAAATCTGTCCCTCCTCCCGTCCTCCTCCCGTCCTGAAGCCAAATCCATTCTGGTTCGTATAGAAATGATCAAATTACAGCTTTTGGCATGTTCCTTAACTAGAGAAAAAAATAACTTGGATTAACTAGTGCCAATAAACTAAGTATTTCAATTAAATGCATCAGTCACACCAGCCTCCGTCTCAACCAGCCTTAACCCTTAAAACAGTGTGCGAGACCCTCGGAACAGCTGCTGCGGAAACAGTTTCTATCATGAATCTGAGACTTGGGGCAATTAAGGGAGCTGCCAGGGGGACCCCGAGAAAGGGCACGTGTCTCCGCTCAAAAGCAGCCCCAGGCAGGGCTGGGCTTCCCATAGTCGGTCACTTAAGCTGAAGGAGAGAGAAAGGCGTCCTTCCCCCAGTTCCTGACCCTCAGACAGACCCCCCGCAGGCTCCTGGGGACCCGTGGGTCGGGGAGCCCCGCGGGTGGGGATAGAAAAAGGACCCTCTAGACCCTCCCGGTTTGACGCGAATAGAGGCCGACCCAGCGCATTCTTGCTGCTCCCCGCCCCCCCCACCCCCCGCCGGCACCAGCCAGCGCCCACCCTGTCCAGTCCCCACACGAGGACAGCCGTGCTCACACACTAGGTGCCACTGCCGGTCCGTTCTCGGCCTCCCTCCCAGCGGTCTCAGTGCATGGGCGCCAGGCGCGCTTAAGGGGGCGGACCTAGAGCGGACCGTCAGCTCACGGCTCATCAACGCGCAGCTCAGGGGCTCAGCCCTCCCACACGAGGGGGCACCTGGCTAAAGAACCCCTGCCCAGTGCTTCATCCACAAGCCTTCAGGGGGCTTCTGAGGACCCCCGATTTACATGGACCACTGACTAACGTCCCGGCCTCAAGATGTCCGTGGTGCAGTGGGATAGACGTTTCCTGACAGATCATCCCAGTGTCGCCTGGTAGGGGCCCTGATAGGTGTGGGCAGCACAGTCATGGGAATAAGGGGGGAACCTGGCCCAGGAAGCAGGGAGGATGTGCAGGCACAAGGCACAGCAGCTGCAGATAGGAGCCGAGGGGATACGTAAGTGGGGTAACTGCATACTCGGGGGGAGGGTTGCCTCCACACCCATCGTGGTGACTGTCCACATCGCATAAAGTAAACACACAGAACGCAGTCATCGTCACCTGTTTAAACTGTAGAATAAAGGGTCTGTGCTTACACTAAGATCTCATTAGTTTGTAAAGACCATTGATATCAGATTACTTACATTAAAACTGATTTTGGTTTTCAAACCAAAAAGGGACGGAGGAACAGGCAAACTTGCACCTGACAATTTCTAAAAGATGCCAAAGATACTTTCTTTGGCAAGTAATTGACCTCAATTTTATGAGTGTAAACATTCCGACTGACTCTTCTTAGACAGCTTTGCTATGTTTTACTCTAATAAGTCAAGTTCATATGCTGAAATAGAAACAAAATATTTTTGCTTAGAAACAAGTAGTTTTCAGAACTGACCGGCACTTTGCAGGGTGGCCAGCAACCTGGGTGACTCAGATGCTCTTAAAAAGCAAATAAAATACAAGACTCCCCATTCAGTGTGTGCTTTCAGCTGGGGTACGGCTGTGTCTGTCAGGGTCCAGCCAGGAAAACTGAAAACACACTAGTGCATTGGACAGTGGGGATTTAACATAGGGGCTTTGTTCTATGGTGTTGGACCCAACCTTGGTAACCGAGAGGTAGTAACTGCAGGAAGCAGTTCCTCGCCGGCTGTGATGGCTGTGACCAGAGGAGAGAGGTTTGAGGTACCAGCTCCGCGCTCAGGGAGGGGGAAGGGCTGCAGAGGTGGGACTCAGGCCCAGGAGGGGACGCTGCCTGGGGGGCAGGGGTGGCATGTCCGGGAGGCATGGCGAAGCTGGTCTGGGGAGGCTGGGGTGCAATAGGCCCCCAAGCCAGGCGTCGGGTGCAGCCAGGGAGGGGTGCTGTCCGCCTTGCTCCTGAAGGAGCTCCGGCCCTGGCGAGGAGACGATCCTCTGCCCTCGTGCAGCCGTGCAGCTGCCCTCTCCTGCTCCTGGTCAGAACCAGTGAGGAGCCGTCGGCAGGCGGGAAGCCCAGCTCACAGCCACGGCCCAGGGTGGGTGTGCCTGAAGCACCAGAGCTTCGTGAGGGGCACAACGGCCAGACGGCGAGCATTTGGAGCTTTGCGAATCGTAAGGTCATGAGGTCACGCGGAACGTGGTAAAGGGAAAGCAGTGTGGACGACATGTAAATAAATGAGCGTGGCTCAGTTGCAGTAAAACTGTATTTATAAAACAGCAGGAAGGTGGGTTTGGCCTGAGAGCCGTCCTCTGCCAGCCCTTGGTCCAGCTCGTGCACGTGATAAAACCCTGGAGCTTCCGACGTGCTCACCAGAGTCACAGAGGTAAAGGTAAGTAATAAAGTCCTACTTCTCTTTCCAGTCACGCAGATGGGCCCTGGGCTCAGAGACCGCAAGTGACACGCGACACCCCAGTGCCCCACGGAAATGGCCTGAAGTGCAGGGACCTCCGAGTAGGGCTGTTACAGACGCTGGATGGCCAGAAGCAGGTTTTTGCTTCCAAAGTTGGATAAGAGCAGAAGCAGGGTTCCTCTTACCGGAAGTAACATCCCTTTTTCTCAGCCTCAACACCTTAGCAGTTGTGACAGCAGATCCAGCGTATTCCCGGGTCAACTGTAAGCAGCAGGCCCCCCATCCAATGTGCCCGGGTGACAGCACACGGCCTCTCAGGAGCATAACGCCCACTGGGGGAGGGAATCGGGGGCCGCTGCTTCAGCGTTTGCTTTGTAGAGAGTTCGTACACAGCAAAACTACAATGAGAACCAACTTTTAAAAAGCAGTGCAGGGGCTTCCCTGGTGGCGCAGTGGTTGAGAGTCCGCCTGCCGATGCAGGGGACACGGGTTCGTGCCCCGGTCTGGGAAGATCCCACATGCCGCGGAGCGGCTGGGCCCGTGAGACGTGGCTGCTGAGCCTGTGCGTCTGGAGCCTGTGCTCCGCAACGGGAGAGGCCACGGCAGTGAGAGGCCCGCGTACTGGAAAAAAAAAAAAAAGCAATGTAGTCCATAGGCGGAGGTCCCCAGAGGTCCGATGAGCAGAGTGAAGACAGGCTGCGGGCAGGGGAGGTGTCACCGTGTGCAAGCAACCAGCTCACTCGGGGCCGTAAAAAAGGTGCCGCTCTGTCATCAAGGGAACAGCTACTCGCAGAACTGATTGACGGTAGAAGTAACACCCTTCATAGGAAATTTAGCTTGTTTCCAACAACCATTCCCAGCCCAAGGGCGTTTCCTCCTCTGACACAGAAAACTTACTTCCTCATGAGTGGCCATGGAGCAACTCACTGGCCTTCAGCGTCTAGTTCAAGTTCCTTCTAACCTAGGAAGTGTCCTGTGGGCTGAATTGGCAGGAACTTCCACCAAAACTCCTCGTCCGTGAATTCTATCTTTAAAAATACACGTTTCTAGCAAACTTTCCTCAAGGCAGTCAGCACTGAAATTTCTTCTGGGCGTTCTTTCAGAGGCATAAGAGGGGCCTACCTGGGCTTAGGAATGCCTGTCACTAATGTTTCTCAGACGGGCACTCTGTGACGGGCTGAGTACAGGGCAATGCCAGGGAGGGTCCCCCATCACGCAGGAAGTCCTGTGCACGGCAAGGACAAACAGTCACATCCCCTCACCTTACAGCCCGCTTTGCTCTGGGTCCAGATCTGGGAGCACCGCTGGCAGGGGCATGGGGGTTGCAGGTGTAGAGCAAGGACGACCATGACCGTGATCGGACGTGCTGGGGGGAAGGAGACACCGCCCACTCGGGCCCTCTGCTCCGGTCGCCATCTAGGCTTCCTGCACAGCTGTGTAGCCAGCCACACACTCTCATGGGGCTCCGGAACAGCAGTGGGGACAAACGAGGGTCTGGGGGGCTTGCAAAGAGCTCTTCAAGCCACTACAAGCAGACAGCTGCTGCCTGCACCCAACCTGGAGGTCACCCACCCCCGGGGAGGGGCAGACACAGGTCAAAGGTAAAGAGCGGCCACCTGGCTGAGCCGGGCAGCGTGGACGGCAGTGCTGGCGGGGCCAGTTCTGACCGTCCGAGGCCTCAGAACATTGGCCTCTTTGCCAGCCCAGACAATTGCTTATTCTAGAGTATTCTCTGTAACTGGGATTCACGTTTCTTTTTCTTTAAAAAGCCAGAGAGTAAACATTTTTGGCTTTGCGTCCATAAAGTTCTCCCACAACTTTTCAACTCTGCTGGCCACAGACAATGTGTGAACCAATGGGCATGACTGTTTTCCAAAAGGAACTTCCTTTACAAAAACAGGCAGTGGACGGATGAACAGATGAACAAGATGTGGCCACACCTGCAGTGGACTATTAGCCTTGAAAAGGAAGGAAACTCTGACACGTGCGACAACATGGGCAAACCTTGAGGGCACGATGCTCAGTGACATAAACCAGACACAAAAGGAGAAGCACCGTGTGGTCCCACGTATGTGAGGTGCCTGGAGGAATCAGATTCACAGAGACAGAGAGCAGGAGGGTGGGCACCAGGGGCTGGGGGAGGGGTGGGGAGTCCGTGTTTAACGGGGACGGAGGTTCGGTTTGGGAGGATGGAGAGGCTCTGGGGATGACGGTGGGGGTGGTCGCACAACACTGGGAATGTGCCTGATGCCACTGAGCCATGCACTTAGCGTTCAGATGGTGAGTTATATGTTCTGCGTATTTTATCACAAACACACATGTAGACGGACATCCTCTCTGCTTCTGAAGAATAACGCGTTCCTGTGCAGAGAAGTGTTCACTCAGCACAAGCCCTGGTGCTTCCCCAGGACCGACCCCCGTGGGGAGTGGTGGGGCCTGGGGGCATGGGCCACGTGTTCCCGGCTTCACTGGCGACACAGGACATGCGGTCGTGAAATCACTTAAATTTCCAAGAAGTTCAGAAGAGAAAATAAGAGAGAAAGAGGTCTTATTTGGGGGGAGCGGGGGTGGTTATTATTTTATTCTCGAGAATAACCCCGTGCACGTGAAGCCTGTTTGAACACATGAAGTTAATTGTTCTCATGGCCTAAAAGTATTCCCGAGGAGCCGTTGTAGCAGAAAACCAAATGTGGTCCCAGTGCTGCGTCACGTTCGTCTACGAGCCGGCATAGGCAGCCGTGTGTGTGTGTATGTGTGTGTGTGTGTGTGTGTGTGAGAGAGAGAGAGAGAGAGAGAGAGAGAGAAATGCATCCACACAGTCACGGTGCGTGCACACATGTACGTGTCACCAAGTGGTACTGAACCCGTCAGTGTAGACATGCAGGGTGCAGAGAGGGAGGGAGGTCAAGCCCAGCCTCCGCTTTGGGGGTGAAACTAATTCAAGCAATTCTACCAGCCCACACCCACCCACCCCACCCCACTCCCGCACCCCCGGAGTGAGAGGCTCTAACTCCGAGCAGGACACTGTGGGTTCCGGAGAGAATGGAACAGGGCTTGACCCTGCAATCGGACTTTTTCTTGCCCTTCCAGGGTGTGGGCTGAAGTTTGCCTGGGGCATTAGCACCACCTGAAAGGGCAGGCGTTGGCTAAGTCAACACGCCCCACTTCCTTTCCTTCCACAAATGCTTGCCGAAGCTCTGATTAGATTTGCTCACGATCTGGGCTTCTGTTCCTGCTGCTTCTGCTCCCCAGCGGGGCTGCGTCCACACAGCTCCCTGGGGACGGTGGCGGGAGGTATCCTCGCTTTCCTCACTTAGGACTTTCTGAAAATTCTCCCCACCAGCCCTTGGGTGGCTTTAAACCCAAGACCTCGAAGCAAAAGGCCTGGGAGCCTGCTGGCAGCTCCGCTTTACCCCCCCCCCCACAAGCCCCTGGCCAGGCCACCTCCGTCCACTGTCCCCAACTCTTATTTCCTACCCTTTAGGAAGGCTTACGTGACATCCAGCCCCTAAGGTAAGTCTATGAGCCATATTCCTACGACTGTAGTTCTTTTCCTCCCTAACACCTCTGCAGCGCTTACTCGACCTTGTTTGATGCTGCCATTGACTTTGGACTTGTCATTACTGCTACTGATTGAGAGAGCTTCATGCTGGATCGAGGCACAGTGACCATCCCCTGTGTGGGGAGGGCACAGTGGAGCCCTCAGAGCGAAATGGCACAGAACGGTTTTAATTAGACGAGACTCACGGCAGCCGCTCTGTCCTCAGGGTGATGTAGGCCTGGAGTTCAGAAATACCGAGGTCACATCACCTTGAAGGAAAAGATGACTGGTCCCCAGCAGAGCCTCCGAGCTGAGGCACGCCCTCCTCGTCCAGTGCCCACTGCCTGCGATGCCCACTGCCCGCGACGCCCTGGCAGAGGCCAAGCTCCCCACCCAGCTGCCCGCCTGCTGGCTCGTCTTGTCTGTCCTGAGTCCCCGCTCTGTCCCTGGCAGCCCAGGACCCGGCCCGCTAACTGAAGGGCCTGGGCCCTGGAGGAAGCGTGCAGGGTTGGCAGAGGGCAAAGGCCACAGCCCCAGGGTGCCCACCAGTCCTGGGCCCAGCTTTTGGTCTAAGTAAGAGTAAAAGGGGAAAATCCTCTCCCACCAGTTGTGTTTGGTGACAAGGTGATTTTATTTTTATATTTCTGTAATTTCTAAAATAAGCATTCCAAAATTCTCATTATAAGAAAAAGTAATCTTTAACAAACTCATACCTATTCTTTAACATCTAGTTTGTATTCCAGCCTCTCCGTGAAATCTTAACAGCCGTGCACGTGCAAGAATTCCAAAAGCACTTCTGTGCTCACAGATGTCGTTTCTCCAAAAACCAGTCTGTCCAGGAGGAGAAAGAGGACACGATCGCTTCCCCCACTTTATTGATAGGACAGAGGGTCAGAGATGTGACAGCACAGAAGGAGGTAGAAACACGTCTCTGACCTTTGATCTCTTGTCTGGCCAGGACAGATGATGCCTTCCTTGACTTTATTTGGCAAAATAAATCCCTCTCCTCTGCCTACAGACAGTTCAAAAAGCAAACAAACAAGCAACAACAAGTAGGTAAAGGTACGTCTGCTAAGGCCACTTATTTAAGAAAGTCGTGTGTGTGACAGAAACAGCAAGACTCGCACAGACAACCCTTCCCTGGGGGCCGAGGTCGGGGCCCGACTGCTCTGCTCGCCAGGTGACCGACTGGCCATCGGGCAAATCGTGCAGGACTGGAATGAGAGACTGAGTGATGGAGGGGGACCTAAAAGTAAGTATGTTGGCCTGAAATAGGCGGACACGCCTGTGTTCTGGCCCTGGTGTCTCACAGGCGCTCTCACCTTCTACAGGTTCTCTACGAGCATTTTTAACCCAGCACTTACGTTTTATAACCTGAAAGTTTACAGTAAGCAGAATGAGTGATCTCTTGTCCTGGCTCACCTGGGACTGTCCCTGTTTCAGCACCGGAAGCCCCTCACCCTTGCAAACCCCTCAGTCCCAGGCAAAGCAGCCACTCGTCCGTCACCTTGTCTGGTGAGGTCCTTGGGACAAGATAATGCTTCATGAACCCAGGCCAGGGTGCGTCTGTGTTGAAGACCCTGTGATCACCTAAAGGGTGATCCTTTAGAGGCAGAATCCGTCCCCGCCCACGTCACCAGTTCATCGAAACAGGTCCCATTTTGACAATGTGGTGCACATGTGCTGGGGTGTGAGGTGGGCGCCTGGGGACCCCTCACCTCTGTCCTGGGCTCATCCAGGTGAGATGCATCCCTGTCATCTCCACCCAGTCACCCCACCCCTGACATCACCCCCAGGATAGGACTGGGACAGCAAAGCCCTCTGCTCTGGGAGTAGAAGGGTTCCACCAGGAAAAGGGAGAAGTCCTTTCTTCAGACCCTTGTTAGTTTGGGTGAAAATATTTAAATCAGTGTCTCTTGTCCTACAAGCTTCTTAACTTGCATTTCTCTTTTCCTGGTGGAAAGTAAAACATTTTTGCTTTTGCAAAATTGTAGCCTTGGTAGTTGAGACATTGCCTTCCTTTTCTGTCTCTCTCTTCTGGAGCCTGGAGTAGGGAGAGGCACAAAGGAAACAGAGAAAGAGAGACAGGATTTGCTTTATTTTTTTTTATGTAGGTGTTTCTTTTTTTAAATTTTATTGGAGTATAGTTGATTTACAATGCTGTGTTAGTGCCAGGTGTACAGCAAAGGAATTTCGTTGTACATATACATATATTCATTCTTTTTCAGATTCTTTTCCCTTTTAGGTTATTACAGAGTATTGAGTAGAGGTCCCTGTGCTATACAGCAGGTCTTTGCTGATTATCTATTTTATATACAGTTGTGAGTGTGTGTTAATCCCAAGCTCCCGATTTATGTCCCCTTCAACGTTTCCCCTCTGGTAACCGTAAGTTTATTTTGGAAATCTGTGTGTCTGTGTCCGTTCTGTAGGCGTTTGCTGTGGAGAACGTTCTGTCAGCAGGAGTTTCTGCCAAGCTTATCTCTTGCTGTGGCTGCAGCTTACCGGCTCTGGCTCTGCACCTGTAGCGCCATCGATAGTGGTTCACAGGAGATAAGCCGCTCGTAGCCATTAGTGACTTTTCTACAGCAATAAGCTCGGAGCTGTAAATTCAGTTATAAACCTAAAACAAATTAGCAGGATCAGGCATCCTGCCCTGCGGCCGACCAGTTTATCTAGTTGAGTAAACTTTGCCTTGAACGTATAGTTCAGCAGCGACGTGACCATCGCGGGCACATTCCTGCAGGTGAGAAGGGGTGGCAGGTGGCGCTGAGGCCTGCACTGCGGGTCAGACGGCTCTTTTCCAGTCTTCCAGGGGCCGTGGAGCCTTCGAGCAGAAGAAGAATCTTGCTCTGCTGTGGGGAAGTTCACCGCATTTCTTTCTTTTTTTTTTTTTTTAACATCTTTATTGGAGTATAATTGCTTTACAATGGTGTGTTAGTTTCTGCTTTATAACACAGTGAATCAGTTATACATATACATATGTTCCCATATCTCTTCCCTCTTGCGTCTCCCTCCCACCCACCCTGCCTCTCCCACCCCTCTAGGTGGTCACGAAGCACCGAGCTGATCTCCCTGTGCTATGCAGCTGCTTCCCACTAGCATTTGGTAGCGTATATATGTCCATGCCTCTCTCTCACCCCGTCCCAGCTTCCCCTTGCCCCTCCCCATGTCCTCAAGTCCGTCCTCTACGTCTGCATCTTTATTCCCGTCCTGCCCCACATTTCTTACTTTCCCGTCGTGTAACAACGACAATGAGGTCCTTCAGGAAAGAGGGCTTTTTCTGGAAACTGGGTAGCGACCTCAGCAAGTCACATAAGGATGTGGCTGTCCTCATGGGGTGGGTTAGGACCTCAGTACACAAGCTCAGAGCCCCCAGCTGTGGGCCCAGGACCACCTGCAGCCGGCAAGTGCCCCCACGGGTGTGTGGGGTTAAACGATAGGAAGGGAGGGGCCGGGGAGGAGACGCAGGGCGGACCAGCCTGTAGCTCGTGCCCGAGCCCACGTCACGCGGTGTGTGGAATGTGCTCTGGGCACTCTCCATCTTCCTTCACTTTTCAGACACCGACTACAGAGCAGCCTGTGAGGGGAGAAGGCTGCTCCCATTTCAGGAATCGCGCTCAACGGTAAGGAGGAGGGAGATGGATTTCCCCTGAACTGCTATGTGCGAACCAATTAGAATTAAGCCGGAAGAAGCTTTGTGTTTAGAGCCCTGTTCTAGGGTCCTGGAATGGGGTCTCACCAACCCACTGTGACTTAGGACATCTGCCAGAGAAAAGGCCACCCTGAGCAGGGGACAGGGGCTGAGGGCCTGTGTAATTCTTCAAGGCTGGGCTGAGATAACGTGGCAAAGAAGGTCTGGAAAGGAACGGGGCGGCAGAAAATGGGGTTTCTCCCAAGGGGAACTGTTTAGTCTAGAGAAGCGTCAGCCATGGTGAGAAAGGCCAGGCCCCAGGGCTTGGGGGAAGCTGGCCGAGTCCACCTGACCAGCTGGTCCCCACGAGGGGCAGCCCGTCCCTCTGTGGGCCGCGCGGGCTGGGAGGACAGGGGCAGAGGAGGGACTCAGGAAGACCAGGATCCACTCGCCATCCGCACGGGGACAACCGCCACGTCCCCGAAGTCCCTGCCCAGCCAGCTGGAGAGGACAGCTCCCACCATGCCCTGAGCCCCGGGGCCAAGCCCCCTGCAGTCCCTAGACCACAACTCATGCCCCAAGCGCCCCCTCCCGCTCAGAGAGCTGGCGTCCTTGCCAACTTCGAAAAGACGACTGATACTTCGGTAGGTGTTTTCATCTTCTATGCTGTGATATTTTTAAGCAAATAGGGCTTTATCAGTTCAAGGGGTTCTTTTTCCTCCCCTTGGGATGGCACATGGGCAGGAAAGCCTCAGCCCCAGGATTCCCTGCAGGATGGGCCCAGCACCCAAGGAGCTGGGGAGCTGGGGGGGGGGCGGTGGAGGGACTTCGTCTGGAGAAGGAGAAAGACTCCTCTGGAACAAAGACTTTGTGCAAATATCCTGCTTCCCACCCCGCGGAGAGGGTGGGGCCGAAGGGTCAGGAGAAAGAAAGAGCATCAAAGAAAGCCAACTGAAAGGCTAAGAAAGGGAGTCCCATCCCATTGTCTGCCCCAGCCCGTGTCATGAGAACTGGCTCCTCCGAGGTCCCACTTCCTGCCCCTTTGCTCTTTTCTCATGAGAATCCAGCGTCAGACTGTGGGTCTGTGATGGCTTCCGACGGCCAGGGGCACTGGCTGTCCGCTGAGGACGAGGTGCAGGCACCAAATACTAACCAGTAAGACCACGCTCCAGACTTGCGTGAACTCCCAGGCTGGCAAATACTCCGGAAGCATCCGGACCAGAGGAAGACTGTAAAACGTGAACCTCAGAAGTCAGTCCCATGAGGTCCTCGTCCAGCCCCAGCTCGTCGCCACGAAAAAGCTAACAGACGAAGCGTGCTGAATCTGACCCCTGGGAAACAGAAAGCTAGAGCCCCGGGGGAGACCCCTCCTCCAGGAAATCCTGAGGGCAGAACAAACTCATCTATCAGGGTAGTTGGTCTCATTTTCCGCAGAGAAGCTGGAGTCCGGGTGAACAGCCTCCCAGGACCCGTCATTCTTTCTCCCGTTTCAGATCCATCGAGGCTCGAGGAATAGGAGACACTGGGCCACGCGTCTCAGGCCCAGAGGCCTGTCAAAGGTCAAGGCAGGGGAATTTCACAGGACGTTTTCTCACTGAAATTGTGGGGTTGAGAGGGAGACATCTGTGCTTCTCTGGCTTCCTCTCAAATTTAGATAGATGATAGATAGATAGACAGATGATAGATAGATGATAGATAGATAGATAGATGATAGACAGATGATAGATAGATGATAGATAGACAGATGATAGATAGATGATAGATAGATAGATGATAGATAGATAGACAGATGATAGATAGACGATAGATAGATGATAGATAGATAGATGGTAGATAGATAGATGATAGATAGATAGATAGATAGATGATAGATGATAGATAGATGATAGATAGATAGATAGATGATAGATAGATAGATGATAGATAGGTGATAGATGATAGATAGGTGATAGATGATAGATAGATAGATAGATAGTAGATGATAGATAGATAGATAGATGATAGATACATAGATAGATGATAGATAGATAGATAGAGGATAGATAGATGATAGATGATTGATAGATGATAGATAGATGACAGATGATAGATAGATAGATGATAGAGAGATAGATAGATGATAGAGAGATAGATGATAGATAGATAGATGATAGATAGATGATGGATAGATAGATGATAGATGATAGATGATAGATGATAGATAGATAGATGATAGAGAGATAGATGATAGATAGATAGATGATAGATGATTGATAGATAGATGATAGAGAGATGATAGAGAGATAGAGAGATAGATGATAGATAGATGATAGATAGATGATAGATGATTGATAGATGATAGACGATAGATGATAGATAGATAAATAGATGATAGAGAGATAGATGATACATAGATAGATGATAGATGATTGATAGATGATAGATATAGATAGATGATAGATAGATAGATAGATGATAGATGATAGATAGATAGATGATAGATGATAGATAGATGATAGATAGATGATAGAGAGATAGAGAGATAGATGATAGATGATAGATAGATGATAGATAGATGATAGAGAGATAGAGAGATAGATGATAGATGATAGATGATAGATAGATGATACATGATAGATAGATAGATGATAGATGATAGATGATACATGATAGATAGATGATACATGATACATGATAGATAGATAGATAGATGATTGATAGATAGATGATAGATATAGATAGGTGATGGATAGAAAGAAAAATAGACTAGTGCAGCATATGAGAGAGGCAGGCAGGAGGAAATTTAGAAAAATGACCAAGTGGCCCATTTTGGTTTTTGGAGCTTTTCGTTTGCTTATATTTAAAATGGATTAGAAGAGAGTGAAGTCTGTGGTTGACTGAGAAGCCCTCAATTTCTCTTCTAACTTGGCTGCTGTGAGGTTCTTGTCAAGACACAGAAAGGGCGACATGACCAACCACGTCTCCATCTGATCACGTCTTCTCAATGGCGCGGGCTCACCTTCCCCATTCGAGGGCCCAGAGGAGTTGCTGGGCCTCCTGGCGACGTCGCTGACGGTGATGGGGACCACCTGCAGAGCCCAGGCCGGGCCACCGTCCACACCCACCCGCGCTCTCAGCTCCTCCCAGAAATCGCCAGCTGGCCTTCCCTCCAGCTGCAGGCTCAGGACAGGGACTTAAGAAGACAAAAAACCTCTTCCTGCTTCACCGGTGCTGGACGCAGGTGGCCAAAGACACCCCAGCGGATGCTCTCAGTTCACGTCCCGTGTGACAGGGTCTCCCAGCTGGAGACGGGGCGCCTTCGGCAGGGCTGTGAGGAAGTGGCCCCCATGAGCCTATCCCTGTCCTCTCGGCAAAGGGGATCTGGTCTGGGGTGGCCTCTTTGTCCCCCCCTCCAAGGGGCACCGCTGCTCACGGCTCCGTCCAGGTATCAGGAGCTACCCAGGGGCAGGCGCTGGCTGTCTCCCCAGGGAGTGGCTCCGACTCCAAAACAGCAGCTGCTGCTGACCCTTTGGCTGCCCTGAAAACAAAGGACACCTGCGGCTTCCCTGCACCAGCCCAGCTTCAGCCAGAGACCCCCAGGCCCCAGCTCTGCCCAGGGCCCCAGCGGCACGCCTGCCTCTCAACGGCCCTGGGAGAACAGAGTCCGGGGCCAGACGTCAGATGATCCACCGCCCCCAGCCTCTCCCAAGGGTGGCTCCAGCCCTCAGCCTCAGGCAAAGCCTCTGGAAACCAGGGCACCTCCAGCCCGCCGTCCCATTCTGCGCAGACCCTCTCTTGGGGATTATAGTAAAAATGAAGTGAAGTGTTATTAGAGCAGGTACTCTAGGCCCATTTTCACAGCACGCTGTACAGGACCTAACTCAGCCCTGACCACATATGGTATGTTGGTTTTTTGAGTAATAATTTGAGAATCCAGCACTTGGTCCATATTCTGACCTCCATTATGACATAAATAATGTAAAATATTTATACATATAATATAAATTAGACTGGACTGACATCATTTCAACTTGCAGTGCCTTTCCCAGAAGCAAACCAGCCTGGTCCCAGGAACGTAGTCCTGACCCGCAGGCGAGGGGCAAGGGGTCCCAGAACGGGGGCTACCCTTTCTCTGCTACTTTCTGGCCGAATTTCTTAGGAAAGAGTGTCCACTTCCTCTGTGCGAACTGTAGCTAATAATGATAATAGCCGCCTCACCTGCTTTGTTTCATTGATCATCAGTGAAGATAAAAAGAAAAGCGATTTGTAATTGCTTTCCAAAAGTCAGCTGGGAAGATACACATCTGCTTGAAGCAACCCGTAATGGTCATATCCACACAAGATAATTTGCATTCTCTTAACTGTTACATTTTCCCCATTTCTAAGGGGAAAAAAATAGACCTTTCAGAGAAGTTAGTGAAAATGGATGATACAGAGTTTGCTCCGGCAGCTGTAGCAAATGCCACGGACAGGGGCGCGGCTCCGACGCAGAAGTTCATCTTCTCACATCCGGGAGGCTGGAAGTCTGAGATCAAGGTGTCGGCAGGGTGGTCCCTCCCGAGGCCCCTCACCTGGGCGTGTAGCTGCTCTCTGCTCCCTGTGTCCTCACGTGGCCATCCCTCTGTGCCTGTGTCCTAATTTCCTCTTCTTATAAGGACCCAGGCAGGTTAAGTTAGGGCCCACCCCAGTGACCCCGTTTAACCTAATTGCCCTTTAAAGACCCTCTCTCCAAATACATCACCTCACCTTATGCAGTCCTGGGGGGTCAGGCTTCAACACGCGAGCTTTGAGGGGACACAATTCAGCCCATAACAGGTGGATAAGACAGAAGCTTCCCTTGTGAATTTGAACTTGCTCATTTCTCGTTTCACTGTTAATAACCAGATCTATCAAGAAAGACGATGATGTAGTGGATGTGGGGACTCTGGGCTGTGGCCTGCTTTGCTCTGCAGTTTGATCAATGTCCGCAGGTACCAATAAGCCTCGGAACGTTGGTCTTGCCAAGGAGACAGAAGCATCACCCCAGCCAGTCCAGGCGCAGCTGAGTTCCAGCGCTGGGGGTGGGCCTTTTCTCCAGCTCTGCAAGGAGCGCTTGGCTGTCCAGAGATGACAGGCTTCATGGTTTTCTTCTCCCTGAAAGGTTTTCAAAGTTGGCTTTACCTTATTCTTTGGTCAGTTCAGAAAGGAAAAGCTGACCTCCTGAGAGCTCCTTGCAAATAGTCTCCAAACAGCCCAGGAAGATTTCCTATGTGTTCACAGGGCCCTGGGCCCTCTCCAGGGTCAGACACGAAACAAAGATAACAGAGAGAAACTGTAACTTTACCAATGAAGGATACCGAAGCCACCGTTTCCTGTGTGATAACATGACAGAAATATCCTAACACACATGCATACATTGCCATAAAGGATTTTTATGAAAGATCCTGCCAGTGAAGGTAGGGCTAATATTTAGTAGAAAGAGAGCTAGCATTTTGTGTCTGTAATGCGATAAACATTTTGTTTTCAAATAACCATAATCTTTCACCTATAAGCTAAAAACTTAAAAAGTGCTTTCATGTTCAACATTACATTAAAGAAAATCTTACTATCGTCTCTCTAGAGAGAACTGGCATTCAAAAATGTTTATTTGTTCAAGATCAAGAAGTTGTGTCCTGAAGCACCAGAAGAGAAAATATGTAAATTAGACTTGATTAAAATTTAAAACTTTTATGGTTCAAAAGACACCCACAGAATAAAAGAAAATATTTGCAAAGCATTTATCTGATGAAGGGCTTGTATCTAGAATATATAAAGAACACTTGCAACTCAGCAATAAAAAGGTAACTCATCCGATTTATAAATGGGCAAAGCGTGTGAACAGACACTTCTCCAAAGATTTACAGATGGCCAATAAACACACGAAAAGTTCCACCTCATCAGTCATCAGGGAGATGCAAACTCAAAGCACCACGAGGTCCCCGCACACGCTGCCAGATGGCTGTGATCGCAGCGACAGACAACAGCAGGTGCTGGTGAGGTGAGGATGCGGTGGAGCTAGAAGGTTGTACTCTGCTGGTGGGAATGCAAAATGGTGCATCTGCTTTGAAACATAGTCTAGAAGTTCCTCAAAAGGTTAAACATAGAATTACCATATGACCCAGCCATTCCCTTCCTAGGTATATACCCAAGAGAAGTGAAAACCTGTGTCCACAAAAACTTGTAGACGGACGTTCACAGCAGCATTATTCACAACAGACAGAGTGGAAGCAACCCGAATGTCCATCAGCTGCTGAACGGATAAGTGTAATGTGGTCTATCCAATAGAGTGAGATACTATTTGGCCGTAAAAAGGAATAAAGTACTGATAAATCCTGAAGATAGGATGCTCGGTGAAAGAAGCCAGTCCCACCAGATCTATTCGTATGATTCCACTTACATGAAGTGTCCAGATCAGGCAAATCTATGGAGACAGAAGGCAGACCTGTGGTTGCCAAGGGCAGGAGGTGGGTGAGAGGAAATGAGAGTGGATGCCAGCGGCTTTGGGGTGATGAACACGTTCTAAAACCCACTGTGTTGACAGCTGCACAACTGTGAAAGTACTAAATGCATTGAATTGTACGCTTTAAATAGGTGAAGTGTAGGGCTTGTGAATTATGTCTCAACAAAGCTGTTATTCAAGAAAAGCTCAGCCCCGCCCCACCTAACATAAAGGCAATTTAACATGTCACTGTACCTATTCCCACAGCCTTTAAAAAACAATGACAATATATATTGTAGGCCTGCCCCTGAGAAAACATGACTGTTAATGCTTTTGTAAACTCAGTTGGAAATACGACACACCTGCAGGAAATCCACGGCAGGAGCCATGCAAGAAAAACGCTTAGAATATCAGGTGTAATCAGCGATCCACCCCATTCCTTAGGACTGATGGGTGTGGACACACCCCAGTGAAAGGTCCGCGGTAAACACAGACAGAAACACTTAGGCCTGTTCCCTCGGCACCACTGACCGTGTGGTCGGGTAGACTTTCCTCCCGGGGATGTGGTTACACTCTAAAAGGACGAGGTGTCCGCGCCCTGCCAGGGAACGACCTCATCTGCGTTGCGCATGACTGTGTCTCCCGGCATCGCGGATGCTGGTAAGTGTCTGTTGAATGAATGAATGAGTGAACGGTACGTATTCTTCTCAGTCTCTCGTCACCTGTCACTCACCCTGGCATACGGGACTCAGCCCTGTGGAAACGGTTCGCAGCCTGCTGCTTGGTTGGGTGATGGTGTTTCCCACTTAACTCCTCTGCACAATAGACATTTTAACTCAGAATAAGAGGCTGTTTATTACCAAGTACATGGTGGGCATTAATCTCCATTCAAAAACTGGTGTGTAAGAAGCCACTTTCTTGTTTTGAAAGTGAGCTGCTGTCGTTGGCGGGCCCCATTCCAGAGCGATGGGAACCCACTGGACCAACTGAAGTGTCCCCAGAGCTGCACAGGAGGGGAGGGAGGTAGCCAAGGGCTGCCTGGCCTCGGGTCCGTCCGCGCTCAGTCCTGCCTTTCTGGTCCTCTCCTTTCCGGCCACTGGTCTAGGAAGTTCACTGCTGTCCCCAGATTATGACCTCCTGGCATCTGCCCTCTGGGCCACACCCACGCCATGTCCAGGTGCCCAGCAAACGTCCGCTCACTCCAGACCAGAGCACCCCGTAGGGTTCTTCCTGTTCCCACTCGGTTCTGGGACCCCTGAGGTTCTTTACCAAGACTTTCTCTGTAACCATCCATGCCACCACCAGCGGCCCCGTGAGCGAGGGCCAGAGCAGAGGCCCCTGAGAAGGGGCCCCCCGGTGCGGGGCCCACCTATCCTCACCATCGTGTCCCCAGGCTCGACAGCCAGCCAAGGCTCGTCCTTAGTCTTACGTCAGAGTCCAGGCCTTTGAAACTCAAGAGCCCGAGAATTCCCTTCGTTCGTCGTCTGTGTGTGACTTGTCTTCCCTTCTCTGCGGGAAGAAGGCGGAGTGGGTCAGGGGCCTCGAGAGGGCAACGTAGAAGGAAAACCCTCTCCTGGCTCAGGTTCTGAGGATTCTACCGTCGAACTTTACAGAAGTGAGGCTGCCGGAAGCCGCGGGGCAGGTGCAGGGCCGGGGAGGCTGCAGCCTCTACCCCCAGCTGCGGGGCAGCCTGGGCTAAGCCACAGGTGAGATGGAGCGGGGCGGGGAAACAGCCGGGCTCCCTCAAAGCTGGAAGGCGAAATGATTTCAAGCCTCAGGTGCACTCACCATCCCGACCCATCCTCAATGTCAGAGCTGTTGCCCAGATGGCAGAATTCGGTCCCAGGAAGTAAGGCAGGGGCCTCTGCTTTGCTCTTCGTGGGTCAGACTAGCTCCAGAGGCCTCCCCCGGGGCCCGTGGGGAAGAGGGTCTGAGAACCAGCTGAGGCACAAACAGCTGAGCACACCGGGCACGGCCAAGCTGGCGAGGGGGTGGTGTGGAAAGGCTGGGCCCACAGGCGAAGGCTCCCAACATCAAAGGCTTGGAGAGTGGCAGGGCGGGGGGAGAAGAGGGGAGGCGGGGATTTATTCAAATAAGAAAGGTCTGCAGAAAAACGGGGTCGACCCAGCACCTTCCTTCATGAGGGTGCAGAAGGAGGCTGGCTGGCGAGGCAGCCTGACACGTTTCTGCTTGAGGTGGAGTCGGGCCCAACGGCCCTGAGGTCACAGCCGACTACGAAGAGTCAATGGCTTCAGTGTCAAGGTCAAGGTCGTCTGATGTCATTGATTTGGGAGCAAACATAAAACCAGAGACCCAACCCAGCCTTCTTCAAGAATAGACCCACAACGCTAAAGATTGGTTCTCTTTAGCAAAAAGTCATTTCATTTAATAGTCATAAGAGCAAATTTCAGTTCAAAGTCCATGAAACATGTTAATTAGCACATCACACATCAGCTCAGCCTCTGAATTTCTGGGTTCACTGCCCCTGACGACAGCCGCTCAGATGTTATAGGCTGGTCTTAGCTCAGCCGGAGTGGTGGCCGACACAAGCAGTGTTTGCTGTTAGGGGTAGCTGTCTCAACAAACATAAATTTGCCTAACACAGACAGATCTGCCAGCTATCCATCTTCTGCGCGTATCACAGATTTTGAGATTATATTTAATTACTAAAAAACCTTCCTTAAGAGTCCTGTTGGCACTCTGCAGAGGCCAGTTTTCAAATCTATCAAAGGGAAGTGGAGAGAGAACACAGATCATCTCTAAGGAAACATTCAGTTCTGGAAGCTACGATTCTAACCCTATTCCCTAGGACAGGGCTGGCTTTAAGGGTTAGCAGCATCTCTGTTTTTCTTAAATTTAAATAAACAGTAATAGTCCACTGGCTAATCTGCTGGTGCAAGCTGGCCTATTTATCTGTAGTCTCTTAGATAAGTAATCAAAGTCTGAATTTAGACTTCACCCTTTCCCCTCCCCCCCTCCCTCGTTACACTTCCTTCTGGCAACTTGCTTTTATTTCAGGCACCAGAGGAGAAAAAAAAAAAAAAATCACACATGCGCAGCTAAACCTGCCCTTTATTCCTTTTTAGGGAGGAGATCTGCCTTATTTGATATTTCCAACATAGATGATTCTTTGGGAGAAAAACCATAGTAATTTCAGGAAGTAGCTGTCCCAACACAGACGACCTCCAGCTGAAAGGCCTCCAGCCTCCCTCACTTGCCCGGGGGTCTGCAGGATGCTGGCTGGGGTCGGGGAGGGGCGGATCGGAGGGACCGAGGCCAGTCGTTGCCTCTGGACAAGCCAAGAAAACCTTGGTCCCCTTCGGCTGCCGAAAGAAGCTAAAATGGAAGAATTCCTTTAAAAGGTAACTATAGCTTTCTTTCCTTTGGCTTTCACTTGATTCCGCTTAGGTTTTTTTCCTCCCTGGTCTTCTTTCTTGTCCTGGTGGATCTGGTCAGCCTCGTCCTGGCCCTCGGGGCTAGTGAACCCTTCTCTTAAGTAACTGTTTATATCACTGTTTATCCTTCCAAATGCTGGTATGGAAACTGGAGCTGATAAACGGGTCCATTCAATATTATCACCATTTTTCTGTCAAGAAAGGTGTGAATTTGTGAGGGAGTCACTATCTATTGTCTTTATTTGGGTAAGATAAAGGAATTATGGAATAGGGTGTACTGACTTATAGTCAACACGAGAAACCCCACCAAGATTAGCCCTTGGAAACTGTGAATTAACTACAAAAACATCTCTGGAACTGTCGACCAAACTTCCAGGAGACCTGCTGGCTCATGGGGCAGGGCAGGGGGAGGAGATGCCTCTGGGGAATGACCTGCCGTTCCTTCCTGGCCGCCCTCCGGCCCTTTCCCGACAACTTCACAGGGGCCAAGGGTCACCATGCAGGGGTGCTGGGTGCTGGTCCAGGCATAGCCCCCACCAAGCCCCCAGGGACCCCCATCTAAGGGTCTCCACCTCACGTCCACTTACCCTCTGGGCCTCGGCTGGACACGGCACCTCCTCCAGGAAGTCCTGCTGGATGCAAAGGCCTCCGGGGGCCGGACACCTTGTCCTACTGAACGAGGACCCCTCAAGAGGCAGTAAGCATCTGGAGGAGTGGGACCCCTGCGCTTTCTGAGGCGCCCGTGTCTCAGGGCCTGGCGCAGGGCCTGGCTCACCGGAGAGGCCGGACGAACAAGGCACAGGCCACTCCCTTCACGTCCCCAGCGCTGTCATCGACCCGAAAGTTAGAGCAAAACACTGCTGTGCAGGGCGGGCCGACACGCCTTCCTAAGCACGTGGTTTAGATCTTTCCAAGGTTTCCTGGGGAAAACGTACAATGACCGCCCCAGACTCGCGCTGGTGCCAGGCCTGGATGCTGTACACCTTCCTGAAGACAGCAGCAAGAGAAGACGCGTCGGGAAAGGCAGTGAGGACACCCCCCACGAAGAAACCCAGGAACACGCAGGCCCTTCCGGCCTTTCCCCATACAAGTGCTTTCCCTCAGAGAGCAAAAAATAAATACCTGCAGACCCTGGGATGACTTGGAAAATAAACTAAAAGGTAAGTGGTGGCACGTGGAATATAAACCCCTGCCGAAAGCTCAGACAGCCCAACGTGCCCCTGACAAGAACTTATCTTGACTTTCTAGGAAATAAAAGAAAGGCCAGGAAAACGTAGTAGTTAAGTAAAGCACGTCTTAGAACTGCCAACGCTGACTCTGAATGAGGCCCTGGGCTGTTTCTAACACACCTGCACGTCCTCTGAACTAACATTTTATGGACTTGTGCACAGTGACCGCTTTATCGATATGATTTCTAGAATTAAGTAAGCTGATTCTAAAGATTCATAAGAGAAGGCAAGGAAAGGCAAGACGGAGCTGGAGAGGAGGAGACCCAACTTTGTGCGTAAACGTAAACGCCTCCGGGCTTCCCTGGTGGCGCAGTGGTTGAGAGTCCGCCTGCCGATGCAGGGGACACGGGTTCGTGCCCCGGTCCGGGAAGATCCCACATGCCGCGGAGCGGCTGGGCCCGTGAGCCATGGCTGCTGAGCCTGCGCATCCAGAGCCTGTGCTCCGCAACGGGAGAGGCCGCAGCAGTGAGAGGCCCGCGTACCGCAAAAAAAAAAAAAAAAGAAGCTGGTCAGGATGATTATTTCTGTCTTCAGACATGGCTCCACTAACTGAGGTCAGAAGAGACCAGGTGGACCCCACTTTTCTCCTGTGCTCTCATTGAAACAAGCTACCCCAAAAGGCTCTTCCCCAAATTCCTCGCAGTTTTTAATATGACTTCACAACCACTGTCTTCTGACCCTCTGGCAAAATCCCATTTTAACGTATCCCAGAGGACTGTCCAAATTATTTCACGGTTCTGGAATATTCCAATTCACATAAATGTTGTTTTGAAGAGGTGCACAGTCACCGAAGCAAAGACTCCTGCTAGTGCAAGAGTGCGACACCACGTTAGCTGTTCACGTAACAGGATGTGATCTACAATCAGACCAGTTGATGGGGGCCACGGTGCCCCTTATCCCAGAAGCAGGCGGGTCAGTCCTCAGCCACAGCCACGTGCTGGACGGTCAGAGGCTCTGTGTCCAGGTCAGAACCAGTGCGCCACAGGGACGTGCTGCTCCCACATCGCTTCTTCCGGGTCCAGGCAGTGGTGTCCAGGATGCTGAGACCCTTGGTCACTGGTCAAGGCAGCCTCGGTCTCAGGAAAACAAAGCCGGCCCCGGCCGCTCAGAGATCCCGTCCTGGACCGCCGACCAGAGGACGTGATGTGGCCGTGACGGTCCTGGGGGAGGTGCACGTGATGGAGAACCTGGGGAGTGAGACCAGACTCATGCAAGAGCACCCCCAGAGACGCAGGCCACGTGGAGGCCAGGAGCTGGGCCGCAGGCAGGGGCTGAAGGAAGGCCTGCCAGTCCCAGAGGCCCACCAGGAGGAGGCGTGCCAGGGCTTCTGCTGGGTGCTCCCAGCCTAAGCCGCTCGTTACCTGTGCTGTGTCGTCCACGCCCCGTGGCATCCTTCTCAGGAACGTGGGGACACTGGGATCCCACAGGCTGCGATAGGATGTGCTTGGCTCTGGTGACAGGACAGCTCATCCCCCTGGTCCCGTCCCTCCAGTCCTGCTGCCCCGTATCCCCAGACGGTGTTCCAGAGCACAGGCCACGAATGTGAATGTGCGATACACACACACACACTCACACACACACACACCCCAGACCCTGTGGTTAAGTGTCTGGAAAGCACCGTGTCTCCTGAGAGTTCAAGGCACGTCACTACCGAACCCCATCATGAGAAAAGGTTTCCTCCGAGCTCCCCTCCAGCGCAGCGCCCATGGAATCCCAGTGCCGGCATGGAGGCGGCCACTCTCCCATCTCCTCCCCAGAACTGCTTCTCCCTCCTCACAGGCAGAGCTCAATCACGTGGCTGTTTCCACAGCATCGGGGGTTTGAGCGTGTAGCCTTGTAGGTAGGCAGCCTCGTGTCCAGTCCAAAATTCTGGCACAGACACGGAGAAAACAAGTGGACCTCTGACAGGACGGTTACGGAGGGGACCCAGAGGTAACGTGCCTGGAGAGACTGGAAACCCAGGCCGCCGCCTGCCCCCTCCCCCCACCGATCACGTGCTCTGGGAAGAGACGGGTCCTGGCAGTTGGGTGTTCCTCATTTCCATGCCAGTCACGGCTCTTTTCGCAGTTTGGGGGATGCCATGACTTTTGTTGTTTAATTCCTTTAATAGTCCCACTTCCAAGAAAGAATAATTTCAAAAGATCAATCGGGCCTGTGATGAAAACTACTCTCCTGATGTGTGCTCCTAGAGGTGTCCTAACAGGTGGCCTGCTGGACACTGACCCCTTGGGGGAGGGCAGAGACCAAGCAACGCCTCCCCACATGGGAGAACGTTCCCATGGGCATCAGCCTCAACTACAAGAGGCTCTGAACAGAGGCCTATTTTATTCAGTTCTGCTACCTGAGTTCCTAAAACAGTGCTGGACACATAGCAGGTGTTGAGTAACTATTAGTCCATGGATGGACAGATGGATGGATGGATGGATGGGTGGATGGATAGATAGATGGATGGATGGATGGATGGATAGATGGATGGATCAATGGATGGATGGATGGATGGATGGATGGGTGGATGGATCAATGGATGGATGGGTGGATTGTTGGATAGATGGCTGGGTGGATGGATGGATGGATGGATGGGTGGATTGGTGGATAGATGGCTGGGTGGATGGATGGATGGATGGATAGATAGATGGATGGGTGGATTGGTGGATAGATGGCTGGGTGGATGGATGGATGGGTGGATGGATGGATGGATCAATGGATGGATGGGTGGATTGGTGGATAGATGGATGGGTGGATGGATAGATAGATGGATGGACGGATGAATCAATGGATGGGTGGGTTGGTGGATAGATGGCTGGGTGGATGGATGGATGGATGGGTGGATGGCAGTGATGTGGATTTCCCACTGAGCTGGTGTTCTCATCAGCACACTTCACAGTCTACACCATCAGACCTCTCAGCATTTTGAATGTTGAGGTTTGAGCTTTGCTTGCAAACTAGAATATTTTAATTCCTCATTCTCATCTGAAGAAACCAACCTACAGAAAATCACAGGAATAGTCCAGTGAGCCTGAATATCCGGCCACATTTTAATATGACTGAGGTAAGAAGGCTAGAACGCCCTCAGCAGGATGTGTGCACTCGGTTGCAATAGTATCATCTTTTCTATACGGCTCCAGTTGGCATTTTCACTCGTGTAAATACACAATCTTTTTCTAAATATGAGAGAAAAAAGGCTACAACTGGCTTTGTTTTTCCAGAAGACTAGGAAACTTGCAGTTTTCAACCCCGTGCTTTTCTTCAGCTGAAAGGTTTTTGGAGTATCTGACTCCAGGGGCCAGCTACATCTTCGGATTTCTGTCTTTAGTACTAATGTTTACTACAGCACTTACGGTTTTCCAAAGAGATTGGAAAAACAGACATCTGCTACTCGACAAGTGAGGCTGTGACCGAGCCTACCACACGTTGTCCACAGACACCCAGATGCCCGCGGGCCGTGTCATAAGTGAGCGGTACGCACCGAGGAAGGAGGCTCTCCTGCCGACTTCCACCACCAGCAGTCAGACTCCAGTGGCCTTGGGACTCGACTGAAAATGCTTGACTATTGAGTCAGACCTCTCATGGAAAGAAAATAATTATTTTTTCTGTTCTGGGAAGTAGACTTAACTTGAACTCCATCCTGCAGAATTCTTTGGATTCAGGAGCTGAAAGCCCCTGCCTTGGTTCCTCTTTGTAAAGAGCACAGGGTCTGGATTCTGAAGTCCCCAGTTGTACCCGCACCGGGGGTTCGTCTGCTGGGCGGTTTTCTCTATATCACTTATCTTCTCTGCGCCTCGCTTTCCTCATCCAGAAATGATGGTCAGCTGGCTTAGGGACGTGGTGTGTGTACCTCGCGTGCAGACTCTTTGCAACTATAAACTCTGGACGGCAGAGGGGGCCATTTCGGAGAGAGGGACTGTTCTCAGATTGGGGGTCACACCTGCCGCTGTTGCTGGTGGGTCAGCAGACAATCTCATGGCCCTATTGGGAGATAATTTCAGTGGATGTGAGAAACAAAATGTAAAATGTCGTGCAAATATTGTCACACTATGAAGTGAAAGCAACTTGACAGATGGTTTCACTCTGTGCTCAGATGTCTCTGTCATGGTCAGGAGGGCTTTAACCTGCCCAAGAACACGATTTTTTCTGTTTTCCTCCTGGATGGTTTTAAGATGAAACACACTTTAAAACAGAGTAGGAAAGTTTGAGTTTACTTGACATTTTTAGATTAAATTGTCTCCACTCAAAAGAAAAAGAAAAAGCCTCAAAAAAAAATCAAGCATAGTATTAAGGCTTTAATTCAAAGGAGCAAAATCTTTCTGTTCTGCATTACGGGATTATGCTCTTAGAAGGAAAATTGGCGTCAGTCTCTGGGTATCACTGCCGGCTCACGACAGCGGACAGCGCTCACGGGCATCTGCTCATCTTACAACCAAACCTCTCCACATACAATAGCGCCAACAACTGCTCGCAGGAAATAAGGAATCAGATCCAAAACGTTTGAAATGTGTTTATTTGGGTGGCGGTGAGGGGAGTGGTTGGATGGTGAGTGTGTGTGTGTACACACTAATGTGTTCTTTTGTAGATAGAGTTTAGTTTTAGTTTTAACAAAATATATATCATCAGGAACCGTTTACACTTGGAAACTCCCACAACCCCATGCCTCGGGCTTTTCCAGGGGCTTGGGGTCTGGAGCGGCCGTGTGAAACATGCAGCAGCTCTCCCTCACACAGACCTCCCACACGCGGGGCTTTGATGGCCTGGGGCGGATCCCTTTACTGCCCCGTCCCGGAAAACGCACAAGATGCCTTTCAGATGATGGGTCTACAGCAGTTGAAGCAGCGATTGTGCCTGGCAAGGAGCCCGCTAGCCACACATGATCTCCACGCGCCTCACCGTTCTCATCCTTCAAAGAGCAGCCCCTCGGGGATGCCTGCCCTGCTCGAGAGGAGCAGAGCAGGGCCCTGGTGTCCAGGAGGCTGCCAAGGGTGGGGCGAAGGCCGGCCTCGCTTCCACACGTCCCTCTGTCAGAACTGGGCTCTCCTGGTGGATACGGACCTTGTGCCCCCTGACTGCCCTGGTCTATAGCCTCCTTCCCGGCAGCGAACAACTTGTAAAGTCAGAGAGCAGCCTTGCTGAAGCAGAAGCTGAGAACCAAGCTGTGTCACTCAAACAGCCCACCTTCTTCCCTCTCCTCGCCGGACAGAAGGCAGCAATAGGGTTCGGAGGGAGGAAGGGCCACAGGCGAATCTCGGAAGTAACTTAAGGGGAAGAACGACACGTGTCCTCTTGCAGCACCTTCACTGCAGGCCCCGACAGGCCGGGGGGGGGGGTGCCCTGGCCTCAGGACAGAATGTTCTCGACTGGCAGTCACAGGACCTGCGTGGGGCCTCTCAGGTGGAGAGGCAGAGGGCAAGACCTCTTTTATGCATTTTGGTCAAATTATGAGAAAAAATTCAAACTGAAGCCGTTGAAGCAGCGATTGTGCTGTTTTTTGAGCTTAACTGGTTCTCTTCTCACCTTCTGTGCCTTTCTGACCTGGGCTGTAAGGTTGGTGGGCAGTTACACACAATCACCTTTAACGAAAACACAAATGGTGTAAACTGGTGAGCCTCAGCCTGGCTTTTGCCTGTTCCTCTGAATGAAATCAGACTCAAAGCACCAGCTAGTCTTCGTGCACAGCAATCCACCAAAATCTGGTGGTTTTCATCCTGGGCGGGGCTAAGGTGACCAGCCCAATGGCCTCATTTTAAATTAATCACCTCTTAAAGGTCTCGTCTCCAAACACAGTCACATTTTGAGGTGCTGGAGGTTAGAACTTCAACATATGAATCTGGGGAGAATGCAATTCAGCTCACAGCACCACCGAAATCGAAAACAACCAAAGACTGTACAGTGGTGACGGGAGATAAGAAAGGAAGCAGTCCAGCACTGCCCCGCCCACCTGCAGCTTGAACGCGGCGCTGTTCACCATCTGCCCGTGCCCCACATCCCGCAGCCTCTTTGCCTGCCCACCGCTGCAGCGTGCATCCTTTGAATTCATCCTGCTGGTCGTAATACGGTCTGCCTCTTCTGAAGACTGCCACTCGCTTAAGTAGAGTTCAAATCAGAGGACACTGGGGAATCTCCGACTGCTTTAACCCTGCTGTACCCTTAGGGAAACAGTAGAGCCCAGGTATAGCGTGAGTGTCCGTGGTGCTCCAGGCAAACGCAAGGATGAAGTGGGGACCCAGGGAGCAAGGAGGTAGACCTTCCCAGCCTCCAGAGCACATCCGGACAGACAGAGATAAAACCACAACCTGATGGCTGAAATCAAAATGAACCAGCCCTGAGAATTCTTTCATTTTTTTGTTCAGAAGATATTTATCTCCGAGTGCCTTCCCTGAAGGCCTTGGGGTGCGTCCCTGTCCTGGGTGTTCTGTTCAGATGCCCCTTCTTGGCAAGCGACTCATGACAGGCACAGGCATGGAATCTGATACCCTTCTTTCCCTTTATGTCTTTAAAAAACATCTGCTGCTCTAACAACTAAGCCTCCCAGGTGCCAGAGCAAAACACAGTGAGAGCAGGAGAGCGTGGTGTCTGTCTCAGGTCTGCTCCTCCCCTGTCTCCAGCCCGTGATCAGCTGGGAGCTGCTGCCGGCTACCCTCCCTTGTGCCTCCAGTAAGGCGGCCAAACGCCTAGAGCAGGGCCCTTGCTCGTATGGACGAGAGAACCATCCACACGTCACATAATAAAACATGTTGGCTAAGACCAATGCTTCTTTTGTCTTAGCAGAACTGTTTATATTTCAGCCTCTGACAACGAATGGCCAGAGACACGAAGAAGCATAGATGCGTTTTCTCCCCCGTCTTGTCTTCCAGGGAAGCACAGGGCATCAGGATGATAAGAGGGGTCTGTCTGTGAACAGCAAGCTCAGGGCCCAGGAACCTAACACAGATCCGTGCTGTGCTCCAGTGCTGAGAGAATTCAGAAATCCAGAGCGCACACTTCCAACGGCTGGATTCCGTCTGTGCTTAACTTTTCAAAGATGTTTTCCTTATTTATGAATTTTATATGCAAGGCCACCTTTTAACTATGAAAAAGGCATGTCCATCTAAAAGAGCTCAGTGTCAGACACTTTGTATCCATCGTTGGGGACCAAGTGTTAGGTTCATCGCTGCCTGAGGATGAGAATCTAATCTTCCACGCGCTGGAGGAATCCCATATTTGCATGAAAATGGGTTTCAACATACTTGAGACTAATGTGACCTGTACATTCATATTTTCCATGCAATGCCCTTTGATAAACTTACAATAAGGGAATGGATATATAATTCGAGTATTTTATCAACATGCAAACATAATAAAAGAAATTGAGGAAGGTCCACACAAATGGAAATCTACCCATGTTCATGGATCGAAAGAATTAATATTGTTAACATGTCCATACTATCCAAATCCTTCAAGATTCCAACTGCATTTTTACACAAATAGGAAAACAATTCTAAAATGTTTATGGAATCACAGAAGACAGGAGGACAAAGCTGGAGGCATCAGAGTTCCTGACTTCAAGCTACAGTCATCAGAATAGTGTGGTACTAGCCATACAACAAACACATAGACCAAGGGCACAGCACCAAGAGCCCAAACATGAACCTGTGCAAACACAGTCAACTAATATTTGGCAAAGGAGCCAAGGATACTCAATAGAGAAGAGACAGTGTCCTCAGTAAACAGTGCTGGGAAAACTAGATATCCACATGCAAAAGAATGAAACTAGACCCCTATCTTACACCACGCACACAAATTAACGCAGAATGGTTAAAGACTTAAACATAACACACAAAACCACAAAACTCTTAGAAGAAAACATAGGGGTAAAGCTTCTTGCCATTGGTCTCGGTGGTGATTTCCAGGATATGACACCTAAAGCACAAGCAACAAAATAAAAAAAAGCAAGTGAGACGACATCAAGCTAAAAAGCTTATTCATAGCAAATGACTGACAAAATGAAAAGGCAACCTATTGAATGGAATAAAATATTTGCAAACCACACATCTGATAAGGGTTACTATCCAAATATACGAGGAACTCACACAACCCAATAACAACAACAAATCCAATTAAAAAATGGGCAACCCCAGAGGGGTGGGATAGGGAGGGAGGGAGGGAGACGCAAGAGGGAGGGGATATGGGGATATATGTATATGTATAGCTGATTCACTTTGTTATAAAGCAGAAATTAACACACTGTTGGAAAGCAATTATACTCCAATAAAGATGTTAAAAATATAAATAAATAACCCCCCCAAAATGGGCAATGTACCCAAATGGACATTTTTCCAAAGAAGAAATACAAATGGCCAACAGATTTATGAAAAAATGTTCAACATCACTCATCACTGGAGAAATACAAATCAAAACCACAATGAGATATCACCTCACACCTGTCAGCATGACTAAGAAAAAAAGATAAGAGACAAGTGTTGGTGAAGATGTGGAGAAAAGGGAACCCTTGTGCACTGTTGGTGGGAACGTAAATTGGTGCAGACAATTACAGCATGGAGATTTGTCAAAAAATTAAAAATAGAACTACCAAGTGATCCAACAATTAAACTTCTGGGTATATATCCCCAAAGGAAATGAAATTACTATTCTGAAGAGATATTTGTAGCCCCATGTTCATTGCAGCATTATTTACAACATCCAAGATATGGAAACAAACTAATACATGAACAGATGAATGGATAAAGAAAATGTGATATATATATATATATAATGAAATATTTTATATATGATATATATAATGATTGATATATATATATAATGAAATATTATTCAGCCATAAAAAAGAAGGTAATTCTGCTATTTGTGACAACATGGATGGACCTTGAGGGTAATAGGCTAAGTGAAATAAGTCAGAGAAAGACAAGCATGGTCTGACTCACATGTGGAATCTAAAAAAGCTGAGCTCATAGAAACAAAAAACAGATTGGTGGTTCCCAGAGGTGGGGGGCAGGCAAACTGGGAAAAGGGGGTCAAAAGGTACAAACTTCCAGCTGTAAACTAAGTAAGTCCTGGGGATGTGATGCACAGCGTGGTGACTACAGTTAATAACACTGTATGGTCTATTTGAAAGTTGCTAAGAGAGTATTTCTTAGAAGTTCTCATCACAGGAAAAATTGTAACTATATGTGATGACGGATGCTAACTTGATTTATTGGGGTGGTCATTTCACAAAACATACATATATCAAATCATTATGTTGTATACCTTAAACTTGTGCAATGTTATATGTCAATTATCCCTCAATAAAACTGGAAAACAATAAAATAAAGAATAAAATGGGGAAATTTTTTAAATGAAACAGCAATAATTTGATGCACGCAAGTGTTTGTGTGGGTGTATGTTTTCAATCTCTTGGGCATCTACCTAAGACTGGAATTGCCGGGACTTCCCTGGTGGCGCAGTGGTTAAGAATCCACCTGCCAATGCAGGGGACACGGGTTCAAGCCCTGGTCCAGGAAGATCCCACATGCCACGGAGCAACTAAGCCCATGAGCCACAACTGCTGAAGCCTGTGCGCCTAGAGCCTGCGTGCCACAACTACTGAAGCCCATGCGCCTAGAGCCCGTGCTCCACAACAAGAGAAGCCACCGCAATGAGAAGCCCGCACACCACAAGGAAGAGTAGCCCACGCTCGCCACAACTCGAGAAAGCCCGCGTGCAGCAATGAAGACCCAACACAGCCAAAATTAAATAAATAAATTTATTTAAAAAAGAAAAAGACTGGAATTGCTGAGTCATTTGGTAATTTTATGTTTAGCTTTTTGAGAAACTCAAGGTGCTTTTCAAAGTGGCTGCACCGTTTCACGTTCCTACCAGCAGCGTATGAGGGTTCCACATCCCCACATCTCTACTCACACCCGCCCTTGTCCATCTTTGTTGCTATGGCCACCCTGGTGGTGGGAAGTGGTATCTTAACGTGGTTTTGATTTGTGCCCCTAATGGCTCATCCTCTTTATCTTTTTATCGTGTGCTCTTTGGCCCTTTGTGTACTGTTCTTGAAGAAGTACACAGATCCTTCACCCACTTTTAGTTAGGGTGTCTTTTTTCATTGAGCTGTATGGTCTCTATATATTCTAGATACATGTCTCTTGTCAGATTATGATTTGCAAATATGCTGCCCCATTTTGTGGGTTGTCTATTTAGTTATTTATTTATTTTTGATAGTGTCCTTTGCAAGCGCAAAAGTTTATGGTTTTGATGAAGTCTAAGTTATCTATTTTTTCTTTTGTTGTTTGTGCTTTTTAAAAAGTAAAATTTTTTCTTAATTTTTCTTATCTTCAAATCTTTTTCTTTTTTTCTTGAACCTCATGTGTGTCGTGAGTTGCTTACTGTTTCTGCCCATCTTAATCACCAGTTTCATGTGCCACTGGAACTGTAGATTTTAATCAAACAATTAACTTCATCTTCAGTGAAAATAAACCGTTAGAGCTATTTCCTTCTTTGACAAGAGTCAAAGTTCCCAAGCCATGAGCAACTAGGGTCCCTGCAGCCTGGAAGCTGCTTCTGTGAGAAACTATGTCCTCCAGTCGGTGGCGTTTTCAGGAGGAGGGGTGTGTTTCCTGTGAAGCTCTTGTCAAGTTTCAGTCCAAATAGATCTGAAAGAGTTTGCAGATTGGGAAGGCGGAGGGCAGAGAGCTTCGTGGGACTTGCTGGTGCATTTGTTTTTCCTAGTACTGGGCTTGCCAATCAAAGGAGTAAGTAAGCCCAGGCTCAACGCGGCATAGACTAAACAGCCAGGGGACGGGGTGGGAATTTGCTTACACAGGGATTTCCTGCATGGTTTGGAGGTCAGTGGCAGTGGAAAAACGTCAGTTGAGGGGCTTGACCTGTGACTCAACATGTGTTCTTGAACATAAAGCCCCACCTTTGCCTCTAAAACCCGTGAGCAGGACGAGGCAAAGGCTCTCCCTCAACTCCACCTGTAAGGGCAGCTCCCCTGCAGCACAAGCCCCTGCTTGGGACACGTCACGCAGGTCTCCTGCAGAGCAATGAAACTAGGTCACGTTTTCCAAAACTGACTGATGTGCAGCAGAACGACTTAACTGGCATCCTGAATATTGTCAGCGAACATTACCAGCGCTCCAAACTTCATCCCCCCAGCGCTAAAGCAAACCGCCACAGGTAATAGTCCAAAATCACCAAAGTTTTCTCTGTTTAAAGGATATAAAACATTGGAGTGGGGTGGGGGGGTGTGGACACTGAAAATTAAGGTTCTGACTTTGAAAGATCTGGAATAAATGGAGAGTTCCACTTAGCAGAAGTGACTCCCAAGAGAAATTAATTAGAATATAAAATCATACTTCAGTAATACTAGAATCAAGGACAGTGATGTTTAAATAATCCTGGGGATTTTTAAGTATTATGAAACCCATATGCCACCATAAGATAAACAGAAGCTTCCACAAGGGAAAATAAAAGTTTGATTATGTGGCAATAATAATGAATCACAAAAGGAGTGGGGGAAAACCCACCACGTGGTAGGGAGCCGGCCAGCACCTCCCACCCCGCTCCCGGGTTCAAACTTTCCACCTGGTCAAACGACGTGTCTTTAAAACATCTTCTTCCGGAAATCCTCTCCCAACCCTTCCCTGCGGAGGGAGTTATTTCCTCTCTGACCTGGGAGCATCCCAGCACGCCCATGACCCACCAGGGAGTGACGATGGGCATCACGCCTGCCGCCCTGCAGGACGCGGAGCTCCTGAAAGGTGGCGTCGGCGACTTGCTGGTCTCTATTCCAACCACCCAGCAAGGAACCTAGTAAACCATCGCTACTCAATGAATAAATAAATAAATGCACTTCACTGAAATACACAAATGCAGCTACCACCACGAATATTATCACATTGTCCCTTAACCAATCTAGAAAATCCAGCACTGCGTCACATGTGACTGAAATCCAGTACATACAGGAAGCAACCTCTCTCATTGTAGAGGTTAGTAAAACCGTTCTATGTTGAACTAATCAGAAAGAAACAAATATAGTAACGTGAATGCATCATAGAATTTAATGTAAAAGGTTAAAGAATTCTTTTTAAAATCCAAACATTGTTATGATATATATGAGTACATAGCATTGCTTACCAAATACAAGTTCTGCAGGGTCTGTGCTGAGTGATTTGTATGTAAGTCCATTTGTATGGAAGAGCTGGGAAAAAATGCATTTGTTTTCCTACATTGCCTTATGATACCAATCTGCTGAGCAAACAGTTTTCTAGTGAGTAATTCAGAGGCAAATTTCAATCTGGTTCTTATAAAATTATCATGAATTAAGGTGGACTAAATTAACTATTTAGTACTATTTAGCAAATATTAGAAAGAGCGGTTTTGTAGGAAATAACTAGTGACAGGAAGTAATTTGATTGACAGATAATCCTTAGTATACTTTTGTGTATTGATTTGTTTTACTTTTTTATTTTTGGTTTGTTTAATTTTGAAAAGAGACAAACACATACATTTAACTTACATCTTTTAACTTTTTAAACAATATATAACCTTCTTTGGAAAGAAAACTATTTTAACTTATCTATCTCTAGACCCATAAATTTTCAATTCCAATGAATTCAACTTAGCTTGATTTGCTCTGAACAACTATTTTTAATCACTACATTAAAAACTATGGACAGCTGATGTAGTGTAACTTTTTTAAAAATGGAGTCCAGTAAAAAAATAAAAGTTAACTTCTGAAGCTCTGATATATCACGCTCGGATCTCATCACGTTTATGTCTCTCATTCAGTCGATCATGTAAGGGAACCTAAAAGCTTTGGATTTGAGGCCAGGTCGTTCCCTTACTGGTGGTGTGTTTTGCTGTAAGTTTTTCTCTTGGAGCTTTAGGCCCTAATCTGGAAAATGCCCAGTGTCATCCCCACCAGCATCGCACATGCCTGGCATGCTGTAGCAAGAAGTATTGTTTCCAGTAATGCGCTAAGTACCCTGTGTTCCCCTCACCAGCCTGACCACAAGAATCGCTTGGACACTCATTAAAAACATAACAAAGAGCCCACAGCTATCCCCCAACCCACGAGTCAGGATTTCCAGGGACGAGCCCTCAAGTCTCTCTATTTAACAACCCCACCCCCACCGCCGAGTGGTCCCTAGGGTGGGAGTTGGGGAAACTGTGCTCAAGGATCCAAAAGAGGATGCTTCTGCCCAAGGAGTTCCCCTGGATGGGGGGCAGCGGTGGTACAAGGTGGACCAGAGAGCCCGGGGACACTTGTGGTCTAAGTGGCACAATCACCATCACCACAGAAGCCCCGACCCCAGGCAGCAGTGGGCGGAGGCCCAACCGTCAAGACACGGCTCAGGCAGCATCTCATCACCTGGAATCTCTTGTCGTTTCAGCCTGACGTCATTTCACGCTCCAGGCTCTTCTCTTGGCCAGAAACACCCTTTCTTAGGCTCCTCCGTAGAAGCACCGTGACCTTCAAAATGCACCTCAAATGTCACCCCCTCCGGCAGGCGTCCTGACCCTCCTGTTGGATGCTGCTCGTGGCCTGATCGTCTGCATCGTTAGGACCTTTTTTCTCCAGCCCCACTGCCCTCTGAGGGCGCGGACTGTCCTCTCCTTGATGACCGTGTCTCCCCAGAGGACCTGGCGCAAATAAGCAGGAGAGAGAGGAGAGAGCAGGTGCCGGCTGAGTTACCAACACCCTCGAGTCCAGGGGATGGTCACAGCACTCCCCTGAATAAAAGGTCCATGAATGTGTTGAAATGGGATTTGTCTCCACACAAAACCTGCCCCTTCCCAGCAGGCCCGACCAACCCAGTCTGGGTCAGCTCATAGGCCGGAGTGAAGACGCTTCCCCTCTGTGAAGGGGTGACTGGCTGCATCTTTGCTGTGTGGGAGAAACAGCTGGAAACATCCCCGAGGTTGTCGAATTCCCTCGGGTTGCAGGGAACTGCCTAGAGTTTCGGCCTCTGTGTTTTTGACGACCAGCCCACAAAGCACATCCGAGGGGCTGGTGGAGACCTTAAGCCCAGACGGGATTCCCGAGCACTTTACTATTTGAAAAGTGAAACTGGACGGCCACGGACCAGGCGGTTCCGGGCAGCCTGTGCTGGGATACAGGGCAGAAGCCCTCAAACCTAACTGTGTTCACTGCCCGTGAAAACTGGAGCAAAATTGAAGTCTCAGGAGTATGAAAGAATGTGCATTACATCAGCTAAAAAACCTATGGCTTTCTTGTTTGTTTCCACCCACCTGCAAGGGGCCTTTGAAATGAAGCTGGAATAGTCAAGCCTAAAGTTTAGAAGAAAATAAAAACACCGCCATTTTAAGATTTATAAACCACTCAAATAAAAACTGAGATCAGAGCCTCAGATGCAGGGCACAGACCCTCGGCAATCAGAGCTCTCCCACTGCTCTGCGTCTGTCCAGCAGCCTGAGTCACGGCCCTGGGCTCCTCGAATGCCAACCCACGTCCCGATCCTCCCGGCCTGCCCTGTGTGTACCTCTCTCCTTGTCTCCACAAGACTTCTGTTTTACCTCCCATCATTCCTCCTGAATCTTCTTGTGGAAATCAGAATTGCTTCTCTGGTCTTTCCAGTAAAGCTTCTAAATGCTGCTGTGCATCTTATTTGGTGCGAACCTCGGGCAGTGGCCTAATTGCTCAGTTCTTTTTACCTGCACTTCCCACTTCTTTTTATGGACTGTATTTGTATTTAGATGCTACTTCATGTAAGTTTGCTTTGTCCTTGCAACTTTACTTAGTGCTGATTAAACTTGGAGTAAATAACAGCTTTGGGGGCTGGTACAGACCCTCAAACACCCAGGCTGCATGCCCACAGACCAACGTATAACCTACACATAGATCTCCTCGGTTGGATCTATATTTAAAAACAAGATGACATCCATAAGAAATCATTTTCTTCTGAAGCCTTGCCTTAGCAGGGACTCACGTTCAAAAGTTTATTCATCAAAAGTTTTCCTCCATGTGAGAATTATCCTGGGATTTTGCAATGGATGAAAGATTTTGTAGGTTAGTAACATGCGTAACCGAAAGCAACCGTAAAAGCCTAGAATTAGGCAAGAATGTCCACTGGAACGCTGACCGTGTATATGCTTCCCCACAAATCCTTCAGATGAAACGTCATACCTGAAGACCTTAAGGCAATTAGTAAGGGACATTATTTCTGCCTTACATGGTGCTGAGGGATACAGCTTAGCCCCTTTGAGAAGGGTCTTATTCAGACCCCCAGAGCACAAATGTCTGTCAATAACAGACTCTCAGGAGGGATGGAAGCGGCGGGAAATACAGAATGAATTCCACGTAAATCCCAATTAAAACATCGTCTTGAAAATGAGTGAACTTTAAACTAATTCATTTAAAAATAATGGGAACCGTGGAGATCAATTTCTCTCGAATCCCATGAAAACCAAAGACCTTCAAATCTGTGCAGTGTCATTGCTTTTTATGCTGACAAGTATGAAAACAGGTGTGTTGTAGCTTCACTTTGCTCAAGGCCTCACTCGCAGTCTACTCCGTGTGGCAGAGAGAGAGAGAGGGAGGGAGGGAGGGAGGGAGGAAGGAAGGAAGGAAGGAAGGAAGGAAGGGAGGGAGGGAGGGAGGGAGGAGGGGGAGAAGAAACAGAGAGAGAAAGAGGAAGGAAGGAAGGGAGGGAGGGAGGGAGGAAGGAAGGGAGGGAGGGAGGGAGGGAGGGAGGAAGGGAGGGAGGGAGAGAGGGAGGAAGGGAGGGAGGAGGGGGAGAAGAAACAGAGAGAGAAAGAGGAAGGAAGGGAGGGAGGGAGGGAGGGAGGGAAAGAAGGAGGGGGAGAAGAAACAGAGAGAGGAAAATGAAGGAAGGAAGGGTGGACTTTGGGTTGATACCACGTAGGACAGATTTCCAGCAATATGTGAAAAAAGAACAGCCCACATTCAAAGGACAATAAATTTTAAAATTCTATTCCAGTTCTTCTGTTTATCTACCGATAGGTGTCCATTCAGAGAACCACTTTAAGGAATAACACTGACACCTGCTGAAAACTTACAAGACCCTGCATACGTCCGTTAACATAAGCCTCACGACAACGTCTCGTGGCTGTGTTTCATTATTGTGACCACTCTATACATGAGATAACTGAAACTCCAAGATGCTCAGTAGCTGAGCCAAGGCGCCCAGCTAGAAAGCAGCAAAACTTGAGTTACTCAGATGATATGGCTCTGGAGCCCATACTCTTAAATACTACACAACCATTTTGAGAAATTACATCGTGGGCTGAACAAAAGCGGGATGTACGAGCAGGCGGGAGGACCTCCCGGGCTTACCCCAGTCCAGTGTCTCTGGATGACAGGGACAAAAAAAAAAAGGCAGCCATGACCCTGTATCACTGGTCTCACATATCACAGCCGTGGAACTTGAAAAATAAAGCCTAGAACAGTGAGTAAAGAATGATTCGAAAATATCTGTACTTTAACTGATCAAACACACATTGTTGGCTTGCGCTTGTGCAGACAAGGTGGTCAGACGCTTGGGACCACTAAGTCCTTCCTCTTGCCATTGTCTGTATGATGTCATCTATATTCTTCTCAGGTAATTCTATTCTCTTTAAAGCAAGATAAACACAAGCAACTTTTTTGTGTGTGTGTGTGTTATGCGGGCCTCTCACTGTTGTGGCCTCTCCCGTTGCGGAGCACAGGCTCCAGACGCACAGGCTCAGCGGTCATGGCTCACGGGCCCAGCCGCTCCACGGCATGTGGGATCCTCCCGGACCGGGGCACGAACCCGTGTCCCCTGCATCGGCAGGCGGACTCTCAACCACTGCGCCACCAGGGAAGCCCAAAGCAACTTTTTTTTATTGCTGACAGGCAACCCTATCCATTGACTCATCCACTCAGAAATATATATCAAGCCCCTGAAATTTTCAAAACTGGAAATGCACGTGAGACCCACGCGGGGTTGGCCTGCACAGCAAGATGAGCCACACCTTACACGATTTTCAGATACGACAGAAAACACCAGGCCTTGTAGCTTTACTCGTTTAAAAGTAAGGAGACTTAAAAAGTATATGAAGTTAGCAGATTGATAATTATCTGAAAAATGTAACTTGTAAATTTACCTGCCATGTGATTTTTAGAAATAAACCAAGGTATCTGGACTCTGGGCCAAACAGCAATTGACCTTGAATCTACGAGCTTCACAGATTAACATTACTTCCATGTCAGTGTTCATAGAACTTTTCCTCTTTTATAATAAAGTTCCTTTTGCCTGCTTTTAATTTTCTAGAAATCAGAGCTCTCCTAATGTCCTTCAAATCCATGATAATTTTCTATAGCAATTACTGTAAAATTTCAACAAGGAGGCTCCCACACTAGGTACCAGGAGGTGAAAACGCTGGCCCCTCTGCACTTCTGTTCTAACGCATTACTACCACCCTAAGTATCACAGTTGACGCTCTGAGCTATGTACCAGCATCATATGAGCCCTTCAACACATCCCACTTGTAAGATTTCTGTTCCTTAGTTAAGCAGACCCTCCCCACTATGTGTAGAGATGTCTCTGGGACCAGAAGCCTCTCTGACCGGGGTCGTCACAGGACTGCAGATATTTTCACTTTGAAAGTTGACACAAGTTACTACTTTTACAACCAAATGCCCCGTGCTTCGGGGTCTCAGGGCGCAGCTGCAGTGAGATTTTGTCACCAGTGCTAACGGCACAGAAAGCTTACAGTCTCTGGCTGCTGTGCGGGATGACCTCACAGAGGCGTTGATGGGGTTCCGTGGACCAGCAGGACAACACATGGGACTGCAGAGTTCTGGGGACAAACTCACTTGTCGATTTATCATTAGTGAATCCCCCTCGACGGCATAGAAATGACAGAGCAGAGTCCCTACCTCAGCAAACTTCCCACGTCCCTCCCGACCTCAGTCCTAGGAGGCGGAAGTGGGGAGGCTCTGTGAGCCTTGAGTCAGGTGGTCCCAGCACCCAGACCTCTCAGGCAACTGCCCTTTGATACAGCCAGGTCTGCGGGCGCCCAGCTATGACGTGTTCACATCACTTTGCTCAGCCTCCCAGGGTCCTAGGGTCACTGCCCTCACTGATCTGTGCAAGGAAGCTCTGTACCAATCAGACTGCAGGACATTTGATCCAGAAGTGACCTGAGAGCGTCCCTCCCAACCTCCTCCACTGATCAGTGGCCGATCTGGCGCTGGCTCTGCCTCGGCGCCCCACACCCCCGCCTGGGGCTGCACAGCCTCCTCTGAGACAGCCACCTCTGCTTCCTTCTGATGCGGCTCAGTCTGCATCGCTGCATCATTTCCCAACGCTGCATGTTCCCAGGACGAGGCACAGATGTGGACGCACTTCCCTGCGATGTCCCTAGAACAGGTTCCCCATCACTGGGGAAATTTAGAAACCAGCCTCCTGCTACAACCCAGGCCTGGCGCGATGGTGCTTGGCTTCCAGCGGCAAGCCCAGGAGGAGGGCTCTGAGTGCCCTCCGGGCTGTGGCTCCCGGAACCAGGTGTCCAGATGGCGGTCCTGCAACCTGGGGCATTCTGTCCTCATCCAGATTGAGGCCTGCTTGGAATCCCACTGAGTCTGAATTTCCAAACTTCTAGCATGCTGACCCTAAATGCACAAGCATCTCTTTTGGGCACGAGGATGAACAAAAATAAGACACGTTAACCACAGAGTGCACGAAAAAGGCAAACTTTAAGCCTGAAGACAGCGTGCGTGTGGGTTCTGCCTGAACTTTATCGTCACGTCTCTAATTCACATCTTAATCGAGTTTCAAGTCCAAGCCTTTGTAGGTTCAGCTCATTCCTGCTTAAGTAGCTGATGATGAACCATCTGGGGCACCTGCCAACTTGAACGCAGTGGTCCGCGCCTGCAGAGAGTCTGAGCGCCACGTCCTGGAAAGAAAAGGTTCTGGGAACTAAGTGATCCCAGGAAGGGAGGGGCCGCGGGGGGCGCTGGTTTCCAGTCCCCGGAACCCCAGCTCACACCGGGATGTCAGCATAATCTCTATCACACTTTTCTTCTCGGCTGTGTAAACAGAGGTGATCGCATTAACCTTTTCAACACAAGAAGTAGAAACGCTCATTCCATATATAGAAGGGAAATGGAGCAAAGAGAAAATGAGCAATTATCCTGAGGTCAGAGAAGAGCTTTACCTCGGATTTTAGAAAAAGATTCTTCCTTTCAAGTGGCCTCACAGGGCAGACACGGGGGATGAGAAAGTACCAAACAGGGGCAAGTTTGAGGTAACAACGTAGAGTCTTGCTGACTAATATAGATGCCAAATGCACGTTGCTGTTTTAATTGGAAACAGCCCAGATGTCCTTTAATGGGGGTACAAGAAACCACATGGTGGTACCTCCGTACCGTGGAACACTACTCAGCAATAGAGAGGAACAAAGTATTGATACAGTTAACAGTTCGGATGGATCTCAAAGGAAATACGTTCAGTGAGAAATAGTCTCAGAAGATCACATATTGTGTGATTCCATGTATATAACACCTTGAAATAACAAAATTACAGACGTGGAGAGCAAGTCGGTGTCGTAGGAGTCCGGGACGGGTGGCTGGGAGTTGGCTGCGTCTCTGAAGAGCAGCACAAAGGTCCTGGGGCAGAACCGCTCTGCTCTGTGTCCTGACTGTGTCTCAGGACCCTGCACTCATGGTGGGGCTCAGTGCACACCCAGCACAGAGCAGGTAGAGCAGGTGACAGCGGGCGAGAACCGGGGTTGCACCAGAGTCCGTTTCCTGGCTGGGGTGTTGTGCTGTGGTCTTGTAGGATGTCCCCCGCCCCATACCCAGGGGAACTGGGGGGAAGGTGCCTGGATCTCTCCACATTATTTCTTACAACTGCATGTAAATCTACAATTATCTCAAAATAAAAAGTTTTAAAATACACTGGATTTATTTAAGGAGAAAACCTTAAACGCAGAAAGGAAGATGGCAGGACCCAAGACAGCGCCTGAAGCCCTGGCTCAGTCGGCCTCTCTGGGTGAGGCCAAGGTGGGGTACCCCCGGCCTGTGTCCCCCGTGGAGAGTCCATCGCAGCCCTGGCTGGACGCTGGGCTCGGGGCACAGCTTTTAGAAGTGCTCATGCCCGGGTCTCACCCACAGAAACGTCACTCATGGAGAGTGGGCCCGGGCACCCAGGTTTCTGAAGCCGTTCAGCAGTGCTGATGTGCTGCTGGGATGGGACCGGGTGCCGCCGGTCCTCACTTGCCCCTGCCCGACGGTTCTCAGACCGGTGAGTTCGAGGAGAAACTGACCAGCAGAGGAAGAGCTCGCTCCGCGGTCCCGCAGCCGTCAGATCCTCCTGTCGTGCATCCAGCCGCCTGGGGTGGGCAGGTGGTCACCGTCCAGGCCGGGGCCTCTCCTGCGCTGTCAGCAGCACACTTGGAATTTTGATTTCCACCCAAGCATCTCCTGGGCCTTATCTCCCACTTGGTTCCAAACACAGAAGGGGGGAAAGTGCTATTCTTTGACCCTCCCCAAAACCTGAATAGTTAAAGCCCAGTCGAGAAGAATACATTCAGTACCTGACTCGTGGAGGTTGGCTTTACGAGACTGCACGGCCATAGCAAGGGTTACATCATCTTATAATAGTTTGAAATAGAAATCCTGGACAGGTCCAACTGAAATAAATAAAAGTTCATTTTGGAACTTGCCAGCTCTCCACCGCTTGAAGTTAAGACGCCTGGAGTAACAAAGCTAACATCAAGCCCTCTTTACGCTTTTAAGTTCCTACAAGGATTGCCATTGCACAAAATAGACTAGGGTTTTTAAAGCTAAGGGAAGAAATTAAGTTATTACACCTGAAACCTGTTCCTTTAACCCTCAGACCGAGAGCCTTCAGCCCCGAGCTGAGTGCATGGCCATGGCCCCAGAGGCCGTGGGCCCTGGACTGTCTGTGGGCTCACACACAGCCAGTGACCGGGGTCAGATACACCTCTTTCCAGACCCCGCTTTTCGACTCCTTTTCTAGGCTCCTTCACGTGACCTTGGTAAAGTTACTTCCTTTTCCGGTTTTTAGAGTCCTTTTCAGTCCATCGGAAACCACCGTTCTCATCACCACTTAGTAGAGCTCATGAAGAACCAAAGTCGCTGCGTGAAATAGGCACTTGGCTTCTTGTCTCAAGTGCAGGCGCAGGCACAGACGCCGGCTAAAATCAGCTCAGGTACACAACCGTTTGTTTTGTGGATACAAATCCCATAATATGAGGGGAACAAAACGGAAGTAACAGGTCAGGAGACCACCGAGACCTCAGCCCATGGAGTTAGGGGTTGGGGGCCACCAAACGCATCTGCTCTTAGTCAAGAATTCAACGCACCCCCGGGTTTAGAACCAATGGAGAGAGATGCAGGCGTAAACAACTACTTTTATGTTGGTAGAAGCTGGACCAGAAGGCATTGCTTGCATGAGGGGACAAACAGCCTTGTACACAATAATCATTAATTGTTAAAGCAGTTTACTTTTGCAGTTATAAACAGGCATTCGTGCTTTACTGAGCCCTACAGTTCCAACCTCTAAAGGATGTTGTAAGGATGCTGGTTTACTCCGAGTTACATCTTCGAACGGCACTTTTACCTGAGAGTGAATATTCAGACACTGACAATAAACATGAATGCCTCGTAAGTATTACAGACCTTGTCAAGCCTCTAGGTGTGATGATCACCTGTATCACTGACCACACAGAAGGTCAGAAATGATACTAGATGTGCATTTTCTGTTTTGTCTTCTAAAGGCTGAGACTGAAGCCAAGGTTAAAGACAGATTTTCTCTGGATCTTGAGGCCTGCTCTGAGCTTCAGTGCCTCCCTAAATAAAGAGAGATCGAAGGTAGAAGATGGACGGTTGGATGGACAAATAGAAAGCCAGTTTAGCATGTAGAGCTTCCTCTGGAACCATCATTTCACCATGGCTTATAAACAGAAGGTAAGCAGGGTCAAGGGAAAAATGTCAAGTCCATCAAATTCTGGTTCACTGATATTCAATAATTCTTGCAAAATATCGGAAAGCAAGATAATTATATAAAAGCTAAAATTAGAGATTTTATGGTCAACTACGAACTTCAGTGATTCATATTTCCCTTCACTGTAATAAAAAAAAAATTGGTTGTATAAGTGCACACCTGGGTTTGGTTATAAGATTTTAAATCTTCCCCACTTGGAAGCACTTCACAACAATCTTTTAAAAAATATGACTAATATGCTTTGCTCGAAACTCTTGGCGCTGTTTCCTGGAGAAAGATTCCACTATTTCGTCTCGCACGTTAAGAGGCGGCCACGCTGAGAGCGCCGCTGAGCAGCACCGAGGGCCGAGGCATCCGCTCTCCTCGCAGCGTTGGTCTTCATCCACGTTGCTACAGATCTGAAAGGCAGAAGGGTCTCAATGCAGACAATTGTTTTGATTTGC
This sequence comes from Globicephala melas, assembly GCF_963455315.2. Classification (NCBI taxonomy): domain Eukaryota; kingdom Metazoa; phylum Chordata; class Mammalia; order Artiodactyla; family Delphinidae; genus Globicephala; species Globicephala melas. Next base: position 102,190,434 of record NC_083324.2, read on the forward strand.
TTTATTTCAAGTCACAAAAATGGGCGTTTTGAAATTCCTCCCCTCTAATTAAATGCTCTGTGCATTTTTTTTTTTTTTTTTGCAGTACGCGGGCCTCTCGCTGCTGTGGCCTCTCCCGTTGCGGAGCACAGGCTCCGGACGCGCAGGCTCAGCGGCCATGGCTCACGGGCCCAGCCGCTCCGCGGTATGTGGGATTTTCCCGGACCGGGGCACGAACCCGCGTCCCCCGCATCGGCAGGCGGACCCCCAACCACTGCGCCACCAGGGAAGCCCTCTCTGTGCATTTTTAATGCATCGCACCCTCTGGCACCCCAACCCCTTCTCTATCAAGGGCCCTGAATCTTGACTCAGCCCCACGAGTCCCTCTGTCGTAACACCTAACAGACGATATCCCAATTCTCTGTTTCCTTGCCTGTTTCCACCATTTTATGCAGGCTTTTAACTAGTTTCTCATGATTATCCAAGTAATACTTGTTCAGATAAATTTTGGAATATTTAGGAAAGCATAAGTTTTGTACCCATAGCACTCACCAAATTACACTAGCATGAATTAATGAAGGAAGAAAGGAAGGAAATATTTAGTTCTAGAGTAGCGTGCTTGTAGAAGGTGTGGGTAATGGAGACTAGGCTGGAATTGCAGGTGGGCTGATTGTATAGAGAGCTTTCAGATCCATGGTAAGGTGTCTGCTCTTCCCTGTGTAGCAATGGAAATCATGCTTCAACCTGCACTTTAGAAAGAATGGTGGTGACATAAAGACTATGGATTGGGAAAGGGGAGACTGAAGATTGTGATTCTATCAGGTCCAGTAAAAATTCAGACTAAGGAAGCAATATTGTAGATTAAAGATAGGATATAAGGTTGCTGAATGGAGCTGATAAAGATCAAGAAACTGGATAGTCTGGGATTAGCAGATGCAAACTATTATATACAAGGTGAATAAACAACAAGGTCCTACTGTAGAGCACAGGGAACTACATTCAATATCCTGTGATAAACCATAATGGAAAAGAATCTCTATGTGTGTGTGTGTGTGTGTGTGTATATATATAACTGAATCGCTTTGCTGTATAGCAGAAATTAACACAACATATTGTAAATCAACTCGACTTCAATAAAATTTAAATAAATAAAGAGAAATTGGCTAGTTCTGCAAATGACAGGGAAGAGGTGACTATGATCAGAGGGTTTCTCCCCTCGCTGGTGGTGGCGTGAATCAAGCCCCGAGGGCGGGAGAGGAAGCTGTCCCTGAGGAAGACTAGATGCGGGGTGGACACACACACACACACACACACACACGAGATTCCACAGGATTTAAGCTCAAACACCTCCTGGGGCTGCACGTGAAGCCCCGTGAGTCATCTGCAGAGAACAGACCAAGAGGAGGTGGAAGTGAATATTCCCCGAGAAGAAACTGCGTTACAAAAGGAGAATGCAAAGACACAGCCTGGGGATGCCGGTGTTTCAGAGCAGCTTACGAAGGGGCCCTGGCTGAAACACATACAAGGAGTGGCTGGAAACGGAGAAGAATCGAGAAAACGTGGTACCGCAGGACCCAAGGGCAGAGAGAGCTCAAGAGGGGCGGCACCTTCAAACCCTGCAAGGAGAGAATGCGGACACTGACCCGGAGAGCTCTCTGACATACCTAAGTGCTAAAAGTAATGTCCATGATGATGAGATAAAGGATGAAAGTGGGCAAAAAGAAATTCATATTAACATATTAACAAGGTTGTTTGCCCACAGAAGAGCTTGATGTTTTCACTGACCACATAACATACAGAAATCACGTGGTTCCTCCAGGGCCTCTGTTTACTGTCTGTAAAGTGAATTAATTCAGTCGAGTAATCAATCATTTGACTGTCATGTCTACCGCTCCATGCCTGTGTACATCCCATTAAACAAAGTTGTAAACAAACTTGCTCTCATGACTTTAAACGCAAATGTTCAAGATGTGTAACTGTCTGCTCTGACGCCTTCATAACTTTATTCTGTAGCGCCGAGAAGATTGTTAGTCACTAATTTTCTTATGGACATTCCCAGGTCTCAAGCAACGGTCAAATCAAAGTCTAAAAAGCTTAAAAACCCTAGTAAGATGCATGCGAGCTTCTAAAATTTGTGAGATGCTTACACGTGTCGTTTTAAAGCCTCGTCCTTAAATCACAAAAGTATTTTTTCAAAGGAGGGTGTGGTGTGATATTTATTCACCATATTTAGGTATGGTTTCTTCCAACAAAGAGCAGAAATGTGTCCTAAAGGCCCGATTATAGTAGGTAAATATTTCCATCAAGAACATCTGGCTTTTTGCAAAAACTTAGGTGGTTTCACGACCGTTCCTCTCTTCTCCTGCCGTGCTTCGTGCTTGGATGGTACAAATCTGCTCCACTCGGGCTGCAGAACGTTTTTTCCTTCCGCCTGAAAAACAATTCCTTTCGACTTGTTTTCTCTCATTACTATTCTGGTTCTGATCCAGGCTGAGTGGCAGGGCCAGCCTCGAGGCTTAGCGCTTCATTTTCCCGTCCTGTGTATTCATCTGTACATTTCCCTCATTCTCTAAGTTTTATTTTATGCGTGAATAGTTTGAGTGTAATATATCGATTAACATCGATTATTTCCCAGCCCTGGTTCTGTCTTGTGACTCCAGGTAGTTTGTGTCTGTGAGGCTTACTCTGGGGTTGAGATGGCAGATAAAGCACAAGTTGAAGTCCCCCCGCTCCTCTCTGAACAGATGGAAATGCCGGGTCGAATACGAAGTGTTGAGAGCCAATCTCTAGAGCACGGAACGAAGCATTAAAGGAAGAGGAACGCACAGCAGTGAGCAGGATTTGCGACTCAGTGCACGGGGGATCACAGGCGCTGGGGTTTTGACAATGGCTCAAGCAACAGGAGTCGAAATAGCAGTCGAAATAGCATAAAGGATGCAAGGATGGTTCAACACACAAAAATCAATTAATGTGCTATACCACATTAACAGAATAAAGGATACAAATCACACAATCTTTTCTATAAAAGAAAAAAGGGATTTGATGAAATTCAACACCCTTTCACGAATAAAAACTCTCAAAAACTAGGAATAGAAGAAAAGTACCTTAACATAATGAAGATCATAAATGAAAAGCTCACAACTAACATCACACTCAACAGTGAAAAACCATAAGCTTTTCCCCTATGATCAGGAATGAGGCAAGGATGCCCAATCTCAACACTTCTATTCAACAAAATACTGGTGGTTCCAGCCAGAGCAGTTAGAAAAAGATATAAAAGCCATCCAAGTTGGAAAGGAAGAAGTAAAACTGTCCCTCTTTGTAAATAACATTACCCCATATACAGAAAACTTTAAAGACACCACTAAAAAATCTGTTAGTACTATTACATAAATTCTGTAAAGTTGCAGGATAGAAAATCAGTATTCAAAAATCAGTTCTATTTCAATATACTAAAAACAAACTTTCTGAAAAGGAAATTATAAAAGCAATCCCATTTATAATAGCACCAAAAAGAATAAGATACTTAGGTATACAGTAAACTAAGGAGGTGAAAGACTTGTATATTGAAAACTACAGATCATTGATGAAAAAAATTAAAGACACAAACAAATGGAAATACATCTTGTGTTTGTGGACTGGAAAACAATATTGTCGAAATGGCCACACTATACAAAGCTATCTACAGATTCAATTCAATTGCTGTCAAAATCCCAATGCATTTTTTACAGAAATAAATTGTACAATTCATGTGGAACCAGAAAGGATCATGAATAGACAAATCAATCCTAAGAAAGAAGAACAAAGCTGGGGGCATCACACTTCCTGATTTCAAAGCATATAACAAAGCTACAGTAATCAAAACAGTTTGGTACTGGCAAAAAACAGATATATCGATTGATGGAACAGAATAGACAGCCCAGAAATAAGTCCATACATATAAGGTCAACTGATCTTCAACAAAGGTACCAAAAATACTCAAGGGAGAAAGGCCTGTCCCTAGTGCTGGGAAAACTAGATATCCACATGCGACAGAATCAAATTGTACTTTTATCTTACGACACACACAAAATCAACTCAAAATAGATTAAAAACTTAAACTTTAGACCTGAAACTGTGGAACTTCTAGAAGAAAACATAGAGAGAAGTCTTTATGACACTGGTCTTGGCAATGATTTCTTGGATATGACATAAAAGCAAAGGCAATAAAAACAAAAATACACAAATGAGACTATGTCAAACTAAAAAGCTTCTACACAGTAAAGGAAAACAACAGAATGAAAAGGCAACCTCCAGAATGGGGGAACTATTTCCAAACCATATAACTGATAAGGGGTTAATATCCAGAATATATAAGGAACTCCTACAACTCAACAGCTAAAAAACAAATAACTGGGTTTAAAAATGGGCTAAGGCATAAAAGGAACGAAAATGGGTCATCTGTAGAGACGTGGATGGATCTAGAGACTGTCATACAGAGTGAAGTAAGTCAGAAAGAGAAAAACAAATATCGTATATTAACGCATATATGTGGAACCTAGAAAAAACCGGTTTGCAGGGCAGAAATAGAGACACAGATGTAGAGAACAAACGTATGGACACCAAGGGGGGAAAGCGGCAGGGGTGTGGGGTGGTGTGTGATGAATTGGGAGATTGGGATTGACTTGTATACACTGATGTGTATAAAATGGATGACTAATAAGAACCTGCTTATAAAAAAATAAAATTCAAAAATAAATAAATAAATACATAAATGAGCTAAGGACTTGAATAGACATGTCTTAAAAGAAAACATACAAATGGCCAACAGGTATATGAAAAATGCTGCATGTCACTAAACATCAAGGAAATGCAAAGGAGATACCAGATATCAGAACCACAAGGAGATACCATCTCCACACCTTCAGGATGGTTATTATCAAAAAAACAAAAGCCAACAAGCTTTGGCGAGGATGCGGAGAAACTGAAACCCTCGTGCACTGTTGGTGGGAATGCAAAATGGTGCAGCCACTGTGGAATACAGTATGGAGGTTCCTCAATAATTAAGAGTAGAACAATCATATGGTCCAGCAGTCCCACTTCCAGGTATTTACCCAAAAGAGTTGAAACCAGGATCTTAAACAGATATTGGTACCCCATGTTCATTGAAGCACTTCACAATAGCCAAGATGCGGGAACAACCTAAGTGTCCATCGAGAGATGATGGATAAATAAAAGTGGTCCATACACACAATGAAATACTGTTCATTAAAAGGAAGACAATCCTGACACAGGCTACAGCACGGATGGACCTTGAGAGCGTCACACTCAATGAGAAAACCAGTCACAAAGACAAATATGCATGATTCCACTTATATGGTGTATCTAATATAGTCAAATTCATAGAATCAAATTACGGGATGGTGGTTTCCAGGACTGGGGAAAGGGAAATGGAGCACAGTTTCAGTTCAGCCGATGAATGAACTGTAGAGAGACGCCTACAGTCAACAACGTTGTGTGCATTCCGAACTCTGCTGAAAGGGCAGATCTCGTGTTAAGTGTTCTTACCACAGTAAAATGTACTTTTAATTGGGTAACGGTGATACCCCAGTGTGTACGTTTACCGTGCCTCCGAAGAAGGACTAGGGCCTACATTTTCTGACAAAGACCACCCAGCTCTTCGGCAGAGCCCCCCCTCCTCCCAACCAACATTTCACTGCCAGGTCCTCACGAAGAGAAGTTAGAGTAGCCTTATGGAAGGAGAGTGGTAACAGCTACCTTCATACAGAAGAGTGACCAAAAAGTCAGGACAGAGCTACCAAATGTCATGGCAACTATGTAACATGTATCAGAAAAAGTGAATTTACTTTTAAAAAGAAAGACTTTACCAACCAAAAGGTAAAAATTCCAAACACACACACAGACACACACGCACGTGCCAAGTAAACAAGAAAATTATGCACAACTGCTTATATAAGGCAAAGTAATCAGGTGACTGACTCAATAAAACAACGTAAAAATCAGGAGATAAAATTGAATGAATAGCACTGTGCCTGGTCCTTAGAAAATAAATAAATATTTGTTGAATAAATGTTTGCATTTCAGATCTAATGAAACATATTAAGAGCTAAAAGAAACCCTTGTATAATGAGAATATATACGAGAAACACCAGTGTGTAAATTAGACATCACTGAAAGCTGAATTACGTACACATAGAGGAAATGCTCAAAGCGATACCAGTGAATGGGTATGACAATCACAAGGTGAGGCCTCGCTTTCCCAGAAATGACTCTCTGTGTCATTAGCACTTTTCCATATTTTAATTAAATATACACGTCAAAGAAATTCATGAAGGAATACCATTGAAATAAAAAGTAAGAAAAAATACTGAGTAGATATTGAAAAGAATCAGAAAGAGTCTCTGTAGCTAGATTAAATAGTAGCCTGTATGTAGCTGGAATTAGAAGATAAATCAGAGCGCCTGTTCCAGGATGTACTGTAGTTATGAGATGAGGAATACAAATTAGAGATTGAGAGGTATATGGAAAAAGAAACTCCTTTCCAGAAGGATTTCCATGGGGGCAGAATAGAGAGACGGGCAGAGAAGCAACACTCAGAGGTAGCGGGGGAGAATGTGAAAGAATGAGGGAAGAAACCCTGTCCAGGACCGCAGAGATGATTCCCTTTAAATCCACATACAGACACAACCCAGTGGAGCTGAAGACATCACGGTAAAGAGGAAATTATTGGAGCTTCGGAGAGAAAAGACAGACAACACACAGAGGAGCCACAGTAGGACGGCAGCGGTCGCTTAGCGTCAAAGAGGCCAGAAAACCACGGACGGGAATCCTCAAATCTCCGGCAGGAACGACTATGGGTACAAAGTACCCAAACTCACCTATGAGCCGGGAGAAAGAACCCTCTTTCGGGTTACATGGCAAACACAGAAAACCCTCATTACAAAAAGAAGGGGAAAATACACGAAGCACTGTTTCTGATGTATGAATAAGCTGTGAAGAGAGTAAGGAAACTTCCTGTAGCCAGAAATGAAGTGGGAACGGGAATGGGAAGCACAGCTCTGGAGTCGCTGGCTCCTGGGGGGTCGGAGGGAGGGGATCCACCATTGCGGGTGGTCTTGACCTTGACGGGCTCGGCAGGAGGGAGGTGGGGACTCACGTTAAGAAACCAGCAGAAAGCCTGACTCCCCAGAGGCCGGCCCTGGGGGAGGAGCCCAGGCCCAGCAGAAGGCCAGCAGCTTCCTCAGCTCATCCTGGGCTCCAGGGAGAGACATGAGCCACAGACCGGCCCTTCCAGGCCTTGGCCTCCTGCAGTCAGAGCTCCAGAGAGAGCAGAAGTGTTAAAAGTTCATCGGAGAATACTCCTAACAAGTTCTGTCAATACATTTGAAATGTATTATACTTTTCCCAGGGGAAAAATGACAAAACTGACTTAGGAAGAAATTAAAACATTGATTTTCTGAGAATAATGAAATAAAATGGATCTGTAATTCAAAGTATTCCACATAGAAAACGTGAGAGCCAGGTGTTTTTATGGGTAGCGTCTGTCACCCGTCACAGTGAGGGCGGCACTACCAGGGTCACAGAAAGGAAGGGAACCACCGGCAAACCTTGACGTTGTGAATGTGCTAACGCGGCTACCGAAGGCTGGCAGCTGAAGGCGGGGCTCTGAGCAGCCCTGCCGGGCTGATTGTCTCCTGTTTCAAAGTGGCTCCCGGCTCCCAGCGAACAGGGTCCAGGAAGGAAAGAAAGGGCGACGGGGCAGTAAGCAGCGTGTGTGTATAACGGCACGTGCGTGCATGTGAGAGAAAAAGCGAAGCGCTGGGCGAGAGGCAGAGCACAAGCCCATTGCTGTAAAAACAGAACTGGACTTTGCACGTGGCCAGGAATGAGGCCGCAAAACTATACAAGAAACTGTTCCACACGGCCAGCAGCCGCTGCTTCTGCAAGCTGAATTCGGCCAGAAGCCGGAAGCTGGGATCGAACAGGACGCGGCACATCTGCCTCGGGCCCAGACGCCAAGCGGGCACGTGTGCTTTGCGTTTTCAGCTGAAGTTTCGGGGCACTGAGTGCCGTGAGCTCGGGATGCGTGGTCATCACTGACCAGCCCATTTCTCAAATGTCTCCTTCTGCCCAATAAAATGAAGACTTTCTCCAATGAATCACAACTTGAGAATGAGAACATGTTTCTCCGCCACGGGTTGCCCGTCTCCTGGCGGGGACGTGTCGGGCCGGCCACCCTCTGTCCCCAGGGCCCGTGATGCCCTGGGCCCTGGAACCACGGAGGCTTCTCGTCTAGAACCCGTTTGGGGAGCTGTGTGCAGACTGGTCCCAATTTGTTCACAGGGTAAAAGCTCAGATACCAGACGGCCTAGTTTAAACCTGGACATCTGGCAACTCTAAAAACAAATTCAGTTGTCTTTCCTCAGAGAAAATTGTGCATATCATATAATTTCTGAAATTGGGTTAAATTACAGCAAATTGTAGCGTGTAGAATTGGTAAATAAATACAACAGACGACACCCCACCGTCTGAGTGCAGCTGGGGGGGGAACATTAGGCATGATTAGATGTGGTTAAAAGTTATCATTGTTTTGCGATTTGCAACATAAACATACTGTGTAAATATCCCGTGAGAAAAGTTACTTCTGTAGCTCTAGTTCACGGATTGATTTTCGTGTTAACTTCAAAAGCGACTACAAATATTTACATAAAATTGTTTGCATAGTTAGATCACCTCTACTTCTCCAAGATACCCCTAGTCCCGACTCTAACGGGTCGGTCGGGGTGCCCGTCCTTCACCTGCTGAATGCAGATTCTCTGTGACACCAGACGTGTCCCTGCCAGGGACGTCCAGGGGACCCCGAGAAACCTCAGCAGGTGGACCCGACGCCTCCACGACTTGGCTTTTCCTCGTCACTTTCAACATCGCCTGCGTGGCTGGCTTCCTCTGCATCAGAACCCAGGAACTGTGCGTGGGGAAGGGGGGCGTCTGTGTGTGCACGCGTGTGCGCGCGTGTTGAGTGCGTGCGTGTCCACCCGCGTGCACACAGGCCTTCTCCTTCATTCGTCACTCAGAGATGCATTCAGTTCACGCTTAGGCTCCGTCCCCTTCAAAGCGTCTGGAGGGCAGACTAGAAAGCGGACAGGATGTGAGGCTTAATGTCACGAAGACGACCTTACATCGACGTCTAATAAGGCGCAGCTCTGACCTTTTGTTTTGCCATCTCTGCATCATTGCAGTGTGGTTCCAAGTCTTCTGACTGTATAAACCATCCTCGACCAGAGGACAGAACGCAAATCAAGCAGTGTTCTCTGTTTCAACCACAGAGCAGCACCGAGCCTGTAACTGCTCAGGAAGCACCTTTTGATTATGAAGAAGAAATGTTAAGTCAATTGTTCCTGACAAAAGTACACGGATGCATTTGTGCTCCTAATCCCAAAGTCAGAAGGCATAGTCAGCAGCAGGGTTACTATCGTATATTACACTAGAATACAAATTATGTGAGTAAGTGGGGGCCACTGCTCAGGGAGCACAGGTTTGTACCTGGACGGTGAGGGTCCTCCCTGGTGACCTTACCTCGGGTCTAAGACGACACAGCCCGGCTCTGAGATGGCGACCCTCTTTCTGCTTCAGGGGGCAGTTCGATGGCCTGAGTGTGACAGACAGCCATGGACAAGGGGAGAGGCCCCCTGTGTGACAAGAAAGGTCACGCTGTGTCACCATGAGAGCCGTCCATTAGCCTAAGCAGGTAGAGGCCGCCTGTTCCCAGAAAAAATAGGACCATATCCTCCACACAGAATGAGTTTCATGAAAGCACTTGTCGTATGGGGTGGGAGATGGACCTCACAGCCTCAGACCACTCTGCCAGTTCTAAGATGCTAAGATTCTCCCCGTAAATGGGAGACGCTCTGCACATTCCGAGAGGTGACATGTTCAACACAGAGAAATAAGCCTCAAGACAGACGGGGCGGACATGGCCACCGCAGTCAGACTGTGAGGACTGGAGATCAGCAAAGACACACATGTAAACACGTCATCACGGAAGGCTGCTTCCGCCAGGCTCCTGCAGCTCTTCTACTTCAATACTTTGGGGGGTTTCAACCTTCTTTTTGCATATTTGGCTGCTGGCGGTGGGCAGTAAGATGAGAAAAGGAAAGGACTGGGGAGCTCGGTAAACCTGCAAAGTGAAAACTGTCAAGGAAAATGTCACCGCTCGGTGGTTTGTGACCACCTAGAGGGGTGCGAGGGAGGGAGATGCAAGAGATATGGGAGCATATGTATATGTATAACTGATTCACTTTGTTATAAAGCAGAAACTAACACACCATTGTAAAGCAATTATACCCCAATAAAGATGTTAAAGAAAAAAAAAAGTCATCGCTTTGTCATCTCATCTCCAGGACGCCATGGGGGCTGGACATCTCTGTGAGACAGACCACCGTTTGGGAGAACCAGACGGGTGACTTTTTGTTTTGATGTCTTTAAAGTGTTTATCCTGAAGAAGAAAAGAAAACAAATAAGCTAGTATGTTCCAATTACTGGCTGTATAGAGATCCAGTGAAATGAAAGAATTCAAGAGTGAGCACAAAAGATCTTTCTTCATAAAGAAAAGAGTACAGAGTATAAAGTTAATCAACTTGGAATTTTCCTTTCTGTGATTCAAACCACATTTCTCCAGAAATGGTCCTATGTCTGAAAAATACATATCCCCACTTTGCAAAGTTTAAAAATGCTGAGTTAAAAAGTCAGGAGGTATAGTTAGACATATATTTATTAAATATATATGAATCTGACTGCCTGCTCTATCATTTATTACACATAAAATCTCAATTTTGGAACTTCTTACAATTTTAATTAAATATTTTAAATAAAAAACTAATTTTATTAAAACTTTAAAATATAAGTAATGTTTTATTCAGACGTCCAAACCCGAGCAATTTAACAGAAGGTTCAAACATCTGCTTCCAAAGCGGGCTTAGCAAATGTTCGACAATAAAATCGTTTCTCCCCCCTCACTCAAATGTGCAAAGGTTGTACAGAAGTTGCTGGAAATGAACGGAAGGTCTTCTCACTTTCCACTCAGTCACAAGTGAGCAGAGGCAAGAGGAAGTGCTGTGATGGCAGAGTTAAAACCACAGCTGAGGGGTAAAGGCCTCGGTCCGTCCACAGAGGGGAAAGGGGGGCCCCGGAGGGGAGCAGAGGACCACCAGGGAGCTCTGCCCGCAGACCTGCTCTCTCCCGGGGCTCCTGAGAAACTGCCTGGGTTCACCTGAAATGATATAAATTAATCTACATCTGCTTGAAATGAAACTGCTGACAGAAATTTCAGTCACTAGGGCAATTATAATTTATTATCCAGAAACACATTAATACTCGTTAGAAATAAATTTGGAGATTTCTAAAGTGCCGTAAGTTTAAAGCAACAGTTTTGTCGAGATGCAATCCTTACACCACATAACTCTTTCATTTACAGTGTACAATTCAACGGCTGTTAGTATTTCACAGAGTTCTGAACTTACCTCCACGACTTTAATTGGTGCCTACGCCACGGAAACCCTCCTCCCCTCGGCACCCCCCAGACGTCCATCCCAGCCCCAGGCGACCACCTGCGTTGTCTGTAGACTTGCCCGTTGAGGACATTTCATGTAAATGGTACCAAACCATATGGAGTTTTTAAACTAATGAAAGCCATTTTTTAAAGTCCTAACAAAATTCACGATCAGAAACACTTCTTCAAATCTCTCCTCTTCTCTCTTTTTCAGTAATGCAGGAGACCTTCAAAGCAAGTTCAGCTTCGTTTTTCCGGCCGTGACCCGTGGTTTCGGTCTTACCCTCGGGTTTCTGCCGGCGGCTCTGCTCCCCACCGCCCCCTGCTGGCGCTGCCCCCGCACGTTCCCGAGTCACTCCTCGCCCTTCTAGGTCTTAAAATACTGAACAGAGCACAGGACTATTAACCGGTGTAAAACGTCAGTGTGGTCGCTCCGATGTAAGTATCCTATTCTTCTCCTAGAAATTTGAAAGCTTTGAGTCAGTCCTAAAACTCTTATCAAAACCTCGTCCAAAAATGTCGCCTTCTTAACACTTTTCATTTTTCACAAGGAAAATGCTGAACCTTAAAGAATCTTATTTCAATCCTAACAAAAACATAAACTTGGAAAGCTCTTTCTTTACTGTTTAAACGAATACAACTCATGAGAGATAAAGATTTTACTAAAACCATGTGTGAAGACTACTAATAAAAATGGAAGAAAGGAATATAAAAATTCGAAACATGCATAAATAATAGTACGTTCCCCTAAGGCTTAGAACCGTGTGAAAGTTATTTTTAGTTATTTAACGTATCTATTGCTCTTTGAGTATTTCTCAATTTTTAAGTGGTTTTAAAATGGAAACTTTACTATTTACTGAATATTTTTCCTAACCTTAAGAGTTGGGTTTTTTTTGAAATTTAAATAGACAGTAAAAGAAAATAAAATTTACAAACCACTTTCTATGGTCTTCATAATGTAATAGTCTAGTGCTTCATCTTTGTATACAGTAAAATTATTTCTGATTTGTTACTAAAACTCCATAATCCTAGGACTAGTGCTTCAACATCTATGCTTAGCAGCCTCAGTAAGCACTTAGCCATTTTAAAAACATTATCTCCAACCTCGCAGAAAGTTTAAGAATTTTTCAGAAGTGAAGGTTTGATTTAGCATGTTACTCTGAATTTCTCTCCTGGTTTTAAAACAAAGAAGAAGTAACATCAAAAATTCCTTTGGGGGCAGATGAATGAGTACATGTGTTAGACTTTCAGTTATTTTACTATTACTTGTGTGCCCCAGGTAAGAGTACTCCCCAGGGAGTACTTTATTCTATTTTACGGAGATTTTAAAACATATCCGTGTACCACCTAAGGCAAAGAAATTTTTAATCAGTTTATGTGTAAATAAATAAACTTTTGAGTTGAAGGATGCAAATTGGGTTTACCGTACTTTTTTTTTAAATAAAATGTTTAATGTATAAATAAGATATGGATAATAAATTATGTCCTTTGAAAAATAGAGTTTTTATGTATAGGTAAAGTACAATGAAGAGAGGAATTTTGCATTAAATCTGCATTTAGACAAAAAGCTTTGGTTTCTGAAGGTTGACAAACACGACGAGGCTCAGGAAACCCATCCCAGTGCTTTGAACACAGGGACCTCAGCATCCGTCACCGCAGAGGAGGACGTGTCGTTTCAGGGCTACACGTCCTGTGTGTAAAGGAAAAGCTGGAGGTGAAGAACGTGTTCACACTGATTATTGTTATTATTATTATTTATTTTTTTTGCGGTACGCGGGCCTCTCACTGTTGTGGCCTCTCCCGTTGCGGAGCACAGGCTCCGGACGCGCAGGCTCAGCGGCCATGGCTCACGGGCCCAGCCGCTCCGCGGCATGTGGGATCTTCCCGGACCGGGGCACGAACCCGTGTCCCCTGCATCGGCAGGCGGACTCTCAACCACTGCGCCACCAGGGAAGCCCCACACTGATTATTTTTACCATATTTAAAGCATGTTTCTCTACTCACTACTGTTGGTTCCTCTTGAGCATGGCAAAACTCACACATTTTAATATAGAAAATAATGCTGGATGGGTCCCCTTGCCTTCTTTATTATGTATCACTGCCCAAAAGACTGATCCAACCCATCGCCTCTTAAATAAAGCAGCCTTCATTTCTCCTATATTTCAAGCCTACAAAGAATATTAGCTTCCCTCATTTCTTGTGGGTGTTTTAAAACAAACATCTCTGTGCTGTTGGGTCCTTTACTCGGCCCATCCCTCCTACGAAAAGAAAAGAACTAACAATTAGAGGATGCTGTCTTCTCTTGGCCGGTGATACTAGGTGCTTGCTCTAGTCGTGAGGGGCTACCGAGGATGGGGGGCCTGTCTTGCAGGAACTACCTTTCCTTAGAAAACAACCGGTAACGCTTTGCGGTTCCAGCAGGCTTTGATACCCATCGGTGAGTCTGTCTCTGGCCTCAGATACACCGTTGTTTACGCCAGGGAGTAGTCCACATTTCAGTGCAGGGAAACACATGTTCTGCTGAAACCTGACCCTTCCCATCGGCTGCTGAGATGCAGAGGTTGAGGACAAAAGACAAAGACGGCTGGTGACAGAAGCAGCCAAGTTCGGAGCCGTCTCCAAGGACGTTTCTTAAAGCGAGGGAGAAGTTCGAAACCTGGCTGGAGGGTGTGGGTAAAGTGAGTCTCCAGGACACAGGCCTGGGTGGGGACACCTGGCCTCTTGTGGCCCCCGCCAAGCCCCCCAACATAATTCACTGCGGCAGGAAACCCGGTGCCGCCTCCCAATGACCCTGCCGAGGTCACGGGCACGCACGGCCAGACGTGGCCAGAGGCTCCTGTTTCTGTGCTGGGGTTTCCTGCTTGTAGCTCTCATCTCTTACCAGCCTGGATTTGTTCCTGCTTCTGTGTCTTGGGCAGGAATCCATCACTGGACGCATCCAAGTGGGGACATTGAAACAGACGGCAGTGACAGGAGCGTCTCCAGCCTGGGCCAGAGGCCCAGGGGAAACGGGGAGATTTCCGAGTGACCACAATCACAGCTCCTTCTATACGATAGACACTTGCATCTGCTTGTGAACCAGTGACGTGTGTGAACATGATGTTCCCTGAAAACCTTCTGTGAATATTTTAAATGTGTCTTATATGTACATGGACACAAAGCCCTAGGTGCCATTATATCTATGAACCTTTTTTTTAACTTCCCAACAACATGTAAAAGTATAACGTCAAAGCTTCACCCTCTTGCTCTTTGCTCTCTGCACCTGAGGACTGGGGCCTGACAAGATCCAGGGCTCCGGGACGGCGCTAACCCCTCCCCGCCCCTCAACAGATACATAAACGGGAAGGGAGCAGAAAGGGCTCAGCCTGGAGCGGCCGCTCCCGTTAAACCGACCTTCTCCAGCAGAGCCACGCGCCGTCTCCCAAGAGTGGATGTCAAGGTCACCCGGGCTACCCCGAGCCCGGCCCGCACCGCCCCGCAACAGAGCGGCCAAGTCAGGGAACAGGGGTGAAGCCACCATCACAGAAATCACGCGGGAACGTCCAGCGTTAAGGAGGCACCTGACCACAGCGGCTGCTAATTTGTGGAAAAAGCCCAGTTACTGGATTTAAACTTGAAACTTACCACTGCACCCTGGGACACATTCCAGATCAGGGTGCACATCACAAACCCATGCTGATCTAGAACACATAGTGCCTCCTACAAATGCAATAAAAAGTTACATGGATACATGCCTTTATATACGCATATGAAAAACAATATAATTAATTCCTTTAACTTTGCTAAAAGTATGAAAACGGTTTATAAGTACCATTTTTAAAAGGAAATCATTTTTCCTATGCAGAATATAACTAGGGTCTAGGGTCTTGAAATACTCTACAGAAAACTCCGGTAAAAACACTGGATAACATTTCTATTAAAAAATGTAAGTGTATGAATCAAAAGTAAAATATTTTAGTGACTATTACCCACAGAAGTCTTTCAAACTGCATTTTAATTCCTAGATTCTATGATCTAAGAAAATCTCATTTTCCGTGGTAGAGCTTACAAATGAAATACAAAAAACTGAGGTTAGAAAGAGATTGCATTAGTTACATTTAATGCCATTTAAAAAGCTGAGTCAGAATTGAATGTCAGAGAGCAGCGTTTATTGCACACGTGCTGAGGCTCGTTGATGGCGCTGGAAAACTGCAGTGTGAGGTCGGGGGGTCGGGGGAGCCGGTGATCACGGAGGGGTGGGATCACAAAGGCGGGTTTCCAGTGACCAGTGGACCTGACCCTCCACCACGTGGACTCCTGGACCGGGGGCGAGTCTCATGTGAAGATTTCCTCACAGCCCCATCTCGGCTCTGCTGGTCTCGCATCGCAGGGTTTGCCCTTCCTCTCTCCTGGGGGGTGGGGGGCAGAGGTGTGTCTGGGGGGCAGGGAGGGCAGTTCTGGGGGCCCTCAGAGCTGGCCAGGGTGGAGGGCGGGCTGTGGCAGAAGGTGGACAGTATCTTGGCTTCTCCTGTTCTTCCCCAGCTTTATGGGGAGGGGGGTGTCTTTATTTGGTAAAAGGAAAATTTCAGACAGAACTTCAGGCACATGTTCGCATGTACCTACAAAAGCAAAACCCAAAGCCAGATACACATAATTTTTGGACGGTCATTATTCTGGATTGCTCCTGTGATTTTTTTTCTTAGCTAAGAGATAAAGAGAGAAACTTGCTGCAGTGCATGAGAATGGGCAGATTTTCATATCATTTATTTTCCTCCAAGGAGATAAGAGGGCACATTGAACAAGCTGGCCACCCCTGTCCTTCCCGAGACGAAGACACCCATCCTCCCCAAGCCGGTCTGGTACCAAGCCTCTGTGCAGAGTTTTGAGGATTCGTCTTAGTTTTCCAGAAAGCCTGCCGGTTACACTAGTGTTTGAAGGCCCGCAGGATTTCCGGTCGCCTCACGGGAGGCAGTGACTGACCCCAGCAAAGCCACCGGCCCGGAAGCTGCAGCATCCCCCACGTCCTCTCTGAGAAGCACCGTTGGCAACGGTGCCGTTTCCATGGAGACAACTGCAGACCCAGAGGAGAATCTCGTCCCAGCAGCAGGTGCCGTCAGTAGGACCCTTGAGCAGAAAATGCAGAATTAGGAGAAAGCAGTGCCCTTTTGTGGAGAATCAGGCCCAGATTAGAGTCTAACCTGGGTCTCCTCCTGGCACACACTCACGCATCTTTCCACGAGGCCCACTTTGTGTTAATATTTGCATAACAACAACAACAGCTCCTGCTCTGATTTTCATGGTAATCAAGATGCCCTGGGCCCATTTTACAGATGAGAAGGTACAGAACAAACTGCAGCTCACCCAGCTTGTAACTGTGCCAGTCGTGTCATATTCTGAGCCTGTCTACTGTAACCGTGTCACATCACCAGGTGGTAGAATTGGAAGGGGTCCCCAGATGGATCACTGGCATAAACTATTTCCAAATCTATACCACAGAAACCAAACTTACAGAGGGTATAGGGTATGCACAGCTGTAACCCCCTCGTGGGTGAGTAGGAGGCATTCTTAAGGAAGGAACTCTCTCCTGAGGCTGTTGTCTGTAAAATGCTTATAATCTGATGAATAACACACACTTGGAGGCTCCCATACGATTAAATGGGCAGGTGGGTACACCTCTCCTCCCACAAGGACCAGGATTTAAGGCTACGTTAATGATAAGCAAAGTTGATGAAAAACGCATGAAGACGACGCACAGGATTCTCTCAGAAGACCTACATAAAAGACCCCTCCATGGGCACAGAGACCTTCTAGCATTAGCAAACAGCACTAACTGTTTTTCTAGCATTGGGTATGCGGCCAACGCTATTTCATCCCCAGGAGCATTCTGAAGGCCGTCCACGACCTCTGGGAAGTTTGGACCTGTTAACCATTTAATCATGTGACACTTACTTGGAAAAAGAAGCCCTTTCTGCTGTTTCTTACAGCTTCTCCTTTTAGCACTCAAGCCCCATTAGGTAGTAGGCAGAATAATACATTTCTTCGGTTTCCCCTCCATTCTAAGCCCAGTATAAGAAATATGGTCCAGAAACCTACTGAATGTTAACATTGCTGGCGCTGGTTCAGATCGATTAGGGAAGAGCTGACTTCACAGGAGGGTGCTGACAAGGGGAGGATGGAGTCAGCCTCACACTGTCACCTTCACGGTGCGTCCCAAAGAGCTTGCTCTACCCCGGCCACGGTGTCCTCACCTGTGAAGTGGGGGAGGTTTCACCCAGGCATAACCCAGGCCCGATTTCCAAATCCCTGACCTCACGAGCAGCATTTCGGGCCCAGGGCTCTGAGCGCCTGGGCCTTCGCGGCTCCTGAACAAACCTGCCCGGGGCGAGTGAGCAGCAAAGCGGCCTGGATCCAAAGTACTTGCCCCAAAGTCTAAGCACCTCGGGCTTTTACGTCCTCGAGGCCTCACCGTCCTTTTGGTTGTTATTGTGTTTTTTCCCAACAGCCTGCAAAGTCTAAGGGCACGAGGCCTGAGTGAGAGCTTCGGATGGTATCGAATTCTGTGGCGCCGCCAGTGGCTCCGTTTGGAGAAGGAAAAGCCCGCGGCAGGGGCTCCCTCTGTCCTCTTCTGCTGCAGCTGTAGCAGGTCAGTAGCAAAGCGACCCAGAGGCTCTGCTGTTACCTACACACTTTGTTTACCTTGTACACAGACTGGACTGAAGCAAATATTTTAACACACAGCATTTGTTCATCTTGAAAGGTGAGAACCTGAGTTTTTGTCATATTATTTTCAGTATTTGTATGTTTTGTTTTTGCGATAGAAAAGTCAGCAAAAGATAATAAACACAAAATATTAAAACAAGAAATTTAAGATTTCCTGAGAGGTTTTTAACTTAGAAAATTTAAAATCAGATATGTATTTTATTTTTCTATGCCTAAATTTGTTAATAACTTGAATATTTCCTCCCTGGAAAAAAGAAGAAAGAATTCAGAAATCACAAAGTAGTGTTTGCTACTTATTATTTTGGTTTTCTACGTCAGCTATAATAGATACAAAATGTCCCTAATTCCTCAAATTCTCTATTGCCAATCTCTTCATTGTCAAACCAACTACATCAAGATGAAAATCACATTAAGATAAATACAATTCAGTATATTTATGCTTTTGCATTAATGAGACAATTTCAGGTCACAGGGAAATTGATACTCAGATTATTAATTATTTGCTATAAACATCATGTTTACTTCACACAAAATGTATAAAATGCACCCCAATTTTGTAAGAAAATATTTTGAAAAAATGTAACTTGTATTGAGAACAATTTTAAAGTTCTGGGAATGCAACCTAATCCATTAACTCTGAAAGGAAAATATCACATCACAACGCTAAAGAAACTGTGTCTCATGGTTAATACGGACATATACTAGGTAACAAACAGAGTATTTGCTGGGAAATTGTCTCACACTAGCCACGGCCATCGCAAGGGCAAATAGCGTTACTGTATCTAGTGAATATTAGGAACTAAAAAGCCATGTTATAAAATCACTTTGACTGACATTTAATAGAACACATGAGAGGCAAATATAGCAATAAAAATTTATTCAGAAAGGCAGCAAAATAAAACTTTGAATGAATTCCTAAACAGGTAGTTAGAGTGTATGTAGACAAAATTGTTTGTTATGAAGAATACAGAAAAAAAAAATTTGGAGGAAATATAATGTCATGCTGCACAGGACTGAAATAGGAAGAGGAAATAAAAACTAACACATTTCAAGACAAACTGGTATTTCAGAATTAGTATTTGTAAATACGTCATGAGCAGAATAAGCGTGAAAAAAGAGCATCAAAATTTCAATCTTCATCCTCAAAGACTAGAAAACTCTCATCTTCAAAAGCAGAGGCCCAGCCTCGAGGAAACCCAGGTGAGCCTCTCATCATCGCCAGCTCTGGCTCTTGGACGCCCAGCCATCACTGTTGTCAGGCGATAAATCACCCTCCACAGAGTGGAAGGCACCGCTAATGCCACGTGTTTAAGGGATTAGACCACTGCCCCTTGATATTCAGCCTTGCATGAAGCCTCAACTCCCACGCTGGTCCCCGGGGCCACTTCCTTCCCCTCCAGGTCACTTCAGAAGCCCAGTCTTGCGCCCACCTGTTCCTCTCCTCCTTCCTGAGTCCTCCAAGTCACACACTGAGTTCCATCTGCAGCTCACAGCTGGCCGTAGCCCGTCCGGAATCACGGCTAAATCAGTGTGTCCTCCAGACACTTGGCACTGAGGAGTTCAGCCGGGCTTTTGAAAGCCGACAGGACTGGCTGCCCACAGCTCCCTTTGTCTGCGGACGGCTCCACGCCATCCGCATTCATCTGCCCTTTTCATGGACACAGATATAAACTTCACTTGAGATGCCTTCTTCTGGTACAACGTTTCTTCTGGTCATCCACACATCGGCCTTTCATGACAGCGTGCTCACACAGCTCTGTCTTCTCTCTCGTGTCGGAATGTTATGACCCGTTAAAAGAGGAGGCCACCTTTTTTTTTTTTTCCTTTTGGGAAGCACAATAAATATCAAAAGACTTGGCCATACTTGCTGTCTATAAAAGGCAAAAATGAGCTTTCCTGTGAGCATCCAAATTTATGTAAACTAATATGCAGCTGGCATATTTACGCTTGAAATAACTCAACTTTCCTCGTTAATCTGAGCACATGAGGATTGATCCATCTGTATACTGTTACCAGTTGTTGTTACTAAACTCTTCAATTTTCCTTTATCTAATACTCAAGTTTCTCAAATGCTGTGACTGGGGCCCCTGTGGAGATCATTTTGTTTGTTCTTATTATGTTGATAGATCCACTAGCTTCTTGCCTCTCGTTCTGATTTCTAGAATCCTTACTAGTTATTCAGGTTTCAGTGGGCAAAATGCCCCTCAGAAAACTTTGTTCCTAATTCATTTTACTAAATCATTAATATGGAGTATCGACCTAATACTGTAGCAATGCCTCCGTTAATTTTGAGCCATGGCTTATGATACCAATTAAATAAAAAACTAAAATGTGAAGGGAATAACTAAAATTCTACCTTAAAAAAAAAAAGCAGCAATTGGTTTGACACTGCAGTCTTGGCCAAGTTACTGAGGTCACCCCACCACCAGGAGGTCCTAGAGGGGCCTTCTTGGCCAAGTTACTGAGGTCACCCCACCACCAGGAAGTCCTAGAGGGACCTTGGCCTGCATCACCCTTTGCAAAGGCTCGAGACGCCCCTCTTCCCACCCCTGGGACTCAGAGGGCCCCCAGGCGGACAACTGTCAGGCCTCCAGCACCCTGCCTTGGGGACGAAGGTCCCAGCCTTGGAAGGGACATACAACCTGAGGGCCCTGAAACCAAGCTTGGTTAGTGTAATGGCCTCAGGAGTTGAGGGGAGAAGGGAAACAGTCGTGGGAAGAGAGGATCCACAAAGCCGTGTGTGTGGGGTGACCCCAGGGGCCTGGGTTCTCATGGAGACAATGTGAGTGGGATGAAGAGCCTGGTGGTCTGAGGCAAACCCGGAGGTGGAATTTGGCCATGGGGCTGGAGGACCTTGAGTCCCACACCCCTTCACCCCACAGGGTGATATGGGGCCGGAAGAGGAGGGGTTTCAGCTACGGGCTGTTAGGACTCCGTTCCAAACCCCAAAGCCCCGATCCCTATGGCCAAGGGAGGGGAGACGGCTGAGGAAGACGGTGGTCTCACCCTGCAGCCCGCGGAGCTCTTGGTCCTCACCGTGGATGCTGGGGATGGTCAAGAAGCCCGCCGGGGCCTGACAGAGAGAATCCAGAATGTTCCGCTGGGATGGGGGGTGGAGACGGCCTCAGATGGCTGCAGGTGCGGTGCGGAGTCTGCGCTTGCCCTGCCTTTTGCGTTCAAGCCCCACCAAGGGATGGAATCAGCTGGGAGCCACGTGCTGGGACTGACCTGGGGCCAAGAGGTGAAGCTTAGAGCAAAGCCCTTTCCGATCGAGAATGAGGAAAATTGCCGACAGGGCAGGCGGAATGGACTGCACCCCTAGGTCATGAGTTTCAACACTGAAAATATTTTAGCCAAGACTGTAGGGTCACTGGTAAGAAAAGATGTAGAGAGGATTTGTCCACAGAATAGGAGTTTGGAGGACAATTTCTAAGTTTCCTCACAATGATAATTTTAGAATTCTTCCAGCCTTCTATGAACTTCTATTACTTTTACAGTCTCTTCCTTTCCACACTGGTTTCGGGTAAGTTACCAGGCCTCCCCACCCAGAATTCAGGGGGTGGCTGCCACACTTCATTTTCCTTCTGTGTCCTCAGAACGTTGAGCACAAAATTGGAACCAAGTACTGACCGGCTGATTGATGGTTTGGTAGGTTTATGTTGTTAGTGGACTTTCCTAGTATGACATTACTGTACCCTCTTCTTTCCATAAGGCCACAATTTACAGTACTCCAACAATTAGGGCAAAAATGTTAGGAAATGGTGAACCTGGTTTTCGGCTTATGGGAGTTGAATCGTACTGTTTCTGCTTCTTTTTTCAAAGTAGAAAAGTTTTAAAGACCTTAAAAGAGCTAGGTGAGTGCTGCGTGTTGGCCGTTATTGGCTGCACTCGTCAAGGCGTTTCAAGAAAGAACTGGTCTCAGGAAAGGCTGGTACAGAACACAGCAAGCAGATATGAAAGTGGATGGAGAAAGTCCAAAATGTGGAGCCTTAAGGAAAGGAAAAACCAAGCGATTCCAGATCCGAGCAGGAACAGAGGCACCCAGGAGGGGCTTCGAGAGCAAAAGGCGCAAACCCTGCCCATTTGGTAACATGACTAAGAGCACGCGGAGGTGTGGCCTCCACGGTTATTTCCAGGATGAAACTGGCCGGGGGCGGGGCGGAGGGTGGGGAGTGGAGGAAGCCCAGCTAGAATGGGGGGGAGGGGCCAGGGTCCCGAGGGCAGGAAAGCGGAGAAAGTAAGCAACTTTGAGAATTATTATTGAAATATCCTCTGGGTGTGGCTAGTGGCATATGGAAGTGACCAGAAGCACGTAGGTCAGACACCTACTAAGTTTTTAACAGCCTTTCTGAGATATACTTCCCGGACGACAAGAGGCACCCATGCAGTGTATACAATTCAGTGGCTTTCAGTGCAGTCCCAGAGTGGCGCAGTCCTCACCACAGTTGATTTTGGGCACTTTACTCACCGCAGAAAGAAACCCCGTGCCCGCTGGGGGTTACGCCCACTTCCTCCCCTGCCCCCAGCCCTCTCCCAGGCCATCCCTGATCTATTTAACGTCTCTGTAGATCTGCCCGTTCCGGAAGCTTCACACGTGAGGAATCATATACAACATGGGGTCTTCTGCGTTTGGCTGCAATCACGTGGCACGTTTCCAAGTCTCATCCATGTTGCAACCTTCCTTTCTACGTAGTCTTCCTTTTTAAGGCTGAATAACTTTTCGTTGTACTGCTACACCACATCTTGTTAATCCGTTTATCAGGTCATAGTCATTTGGGTTTTTCCCACTTCTTGCCTTTTGTGTATAATGCTGCTATGAAGATCCATGTACACAAGGTTTTGTGTACACAGGGCTTTTCAGTTTGGGGGGTATATACCCAGGAGTGGAATCGCGGGGTCACGTGGTAACTCAGCTTAGCTTTGAGCAGCTGCCAGACTGTTTTCTAAAGTGGCCGCACCGCCTTGCCCTCCCACCAGCACTGTATCAGGTTCCAACATCTCCCGCCCTCTGCAACACCGGCTATTGTTCACCTCTTCATCGTGGCCGTCCAAGTGGCTGCGAAGTGATATCTCATTGTGCTTTTGACTTGTATTTGATGAGTATGTTGAGTATCTTTTCCTGTAAACCTTCTTTGCATCCCTTCTTTGAAAAAATGTCTATTCAAATCCTTTGCCCATTTTTAAAGTGGGTTGCCTTTTTATTGTTGAATTGTAAGAGTTCTTTATATATTATGGACATTAAACCCTTATCATATTGTGATTTACAAATATTTCTTCCATTCTGTGGTTTGTCTCTACACTTTCATGATAATGTCCTTTGAAACACAAAAGTTTTTAACTTTGGTCAAGTCCAATCTATCTGTTTATTTCTTTTGTTGCTAGTGCTTTTGGTGTCATATCTGAGAAAACAATGCCAGCCTATGAGAATATCCCACTCTAAACACCTCTAGCAACTTTTAATAGCCATGAAGGGCTAGGTCTAGCCACATAAGAATTGTTGAGTTGTGTTTTAAAAAATCAGAGATACAACACAAAAATTATTCTGAAATGAGTGAAGTACTGAATCTGCAGATGAAAACAGCATATCTTTGTTCAGAAAAAAAAAATAGAGGTCAGTCACTGAGACACATCCTGGTGAGGTTATTGAATTTCTATCAAATTGCAAGGATCATGAACATTTTTTCCCAACATACAAGCAGAAAAAGGAAATCATCTACCGGGGGAAAATTCCTTTTAGGCTCAGTTTTCCAACAAGCAATGCCAAAGACCAAGGGAAAAAAGGCCACAAAACTCAGTAGGAAAGGAAGTGTGACTGTGGACTAATGCACGCAGTCAGCTTGTGATTGGAGTTTAAAAACTAGCCTCTGAATGTCACCCACGTCACCAGAAAACCATCCAAGTCTGCGATTATTTCCATGTTAGTCTGTCCTGTTACTGATGTCCAATTGCTCTGCATGTTTCCCAGGACGGACTGCAAATCCCTGGAGGGCAAGCATGTTTCTCTTTTGCTCTTCGTAGACCTGGCTCATAGGAGGCACTCCACCCTGTGTGTAAGTATATGTGCCCCGTGACAGCTCTGCACCAGCCTCTCCCCGTCTGACTCTTGGAGTTGACGTTAGTGCAGGTCAGAACCCCCAGACGGCTCGGTGACACCGATTCCACAGGTCTGGGTGGGACGGCACCTCTGCAGTCCCAGGGGCTACTGCTGCTGGACCAAGGCCACACTTGGAGGGACACTGCTCTACGCGGCAGCCCCAGCTCTGGCTGCACCTGGACATCACCTGGGGAGACTACTGCTGGTGCCTGGGGCTCCCCGAGACGTAATGATTCAATCCACTGGGGAGAGGGCTGAGCACTCGCGTGACTCCCTCGGGCACCCCGTGCCTGAGCTGGCCCTCCTGCCACACATCCTATGTGTGGGCACGGGATACAGGCATCTGTCTGGGAATAATGACGGGTGAAGGCAGAGATCGTGGAAGGTTTGTGGGTTACTTTCCTCCCCAGCATCTCTCTCTCATAGTGACAACAGTGAGTGACCAAAAGGTTGTTTGAATAAAGGAAGGAGTGAAAGGAAGAGTTGGGACAAGTCACGAAGAGGAATTAAAGTGCAGTCCTTGGTGGGAGCCCCCCTCCCTCGCATCCTCCCATAAAGCCCAGCTTTGCGTGGGCGACAGCATCTCCGTCCCCGAGAAGGATCCACCTGCCCCATATTACTTTCATCTGTGTCACCTCATCTCCTAGACATCTTAGAGTTTGGACCCGGGGTTTGGGATGCTCTGTAATGGCCACGGCCCCCCTGGGCCGGAGGGCGGGAATTCGGACCAGAGATCCTGTCCCGGGGGTGGGGGGGGCTTGGAGGTCACATCGGATTTTTTTCCTAAATTTGTCATCATTGCAAGCAACGCACATGCCTATTTCTTGAATAACTGAATGGAATTGACAGAAGTCACTCCTGTCCAGCTCCGCAAGGGCCTCCTTCTTGCAGTCTGCTGGCTTCGCCTGAGCCCGCTTCTCAGCAGCCTGGGCCCAGCGCCTCTAGCATGCTCTGTCTCCAGGTGGGGCCCACCTCCGTGCCGCCTTCCGCCTTCCGGTTGCTGCCTTAGGCACCTGTGCCAGTTCAGCTCCACCTCCGAGGGCCGGAAGGTCCCGGGTTCTTTCCTGAAGCTGCTCCTTGCCTGTGATCTTACCCAGAGCTCTCGGGCGGACCTGGGGGAGGGCAGGGGAGGGAGAGAGGATGGGCAGTTCTCCCCATTACATGGTGTGTGTAACACACAGCAGAGAATTCACAGCTAACAATCCTCGCTGTTGTAAGGACAACTTCTGAATCACCAACAACTTTATTTATTCAAAATACATGGAAACAAGGAAGACTTCTCTTTCAGAGTCTCCCAGAATTTCCTGACAGATTCGGCTGGAAACGGGACAAGTGCGTCACTCCTCGGAACTTCCACTTCGCTCGGGGGAGCCTGCTCTGGGGGTGCTCTCTTTTTGGTCTTAACGTCTACAGCTAATCAAAAGCCCGACTGGGTTAGGATGAAAGAACCCTGTCCCACTGCATTCCCACATTCCTCCTTCTCCTTTCAGTGTCTTCCAAGATCTACTTTGAACTGGAGTGTTGTATACTGTTCAGGGGCCCTTTGACCTCTTCCCATTAAATCAAAAGGAAACTGGGTCTCAGCCTTCACCCAACAGCCAGCCCACTAATGTCCGTGTCCAGCACCCCTGCCAAGGAGGTGGTCATTTCTAGGAGCTTCCCTGCCAGTCTGTCTACACAGCTGACTGCTAATCCAGTCCAGATTAGTGGGTAATTCTGGAATTAGCCTCTTTGAGGGAAAGTGTTTAAAGGATGGAAGTTTACAGGGAATTTTACCGACCTTGTAAGACAACACAGAAGTTCCCAGCGGGCGGCAGAGGAAAGGAGAGGAACTAGCACGGCCCCCGACCCCTGCACGCCCCACCCTGTGTGTGGGCAGCCCACGTGGCAACTTTTGACTTTTCCAAATATTGGGAGAAAAAGCAGCCACGGTTTTATGTGAGAACAAAAGCCCTGAAGCTCCAATTTCCGGTGGTTAAACAAAAGAGGACACACACCAAGAGAAGCCAGTCCAAATGCGTGTGAAAAGCTGGACAAAAGAGAATCTGCATTTAAACAGAGAAAAAAAAGGAAAAAGAGAAATGATCCATTTTTGGATGTAGCATAACTGCCTGGTAGGTGTTTTCATAAATTCCTTGGGCGTCCAGGGACGGGATAGTGTTATAAGGTCCACATCCCTCGGAAAGAGAACCGATCTGGCCCTGCATCTTCTCCGAGGGATATTCATCACGGGGCACAGTTAGCACACAGATAAAGCTGCTCTCACCACAAGCACGGGTGTTGCGGGCCTGAGTTCAGCATTGCTGGGCCTGGAGCCCAGAGACACCCAGATTTCTCGGCGGGCGCACAGCCCCCCGGGAGCAGGGCCTGCGGCAGAGCAGGGCAAGTATTCCGTAAAACTGCCCATCAAAGAAGTCAGTCAGAGTGGAGTCAGGGAAAAGCTGCAAATTGATTCCAGACCCTGCTTCTCTCAGGCCGTCCTGGAGAGAGTGGCTGAATTTATTGAAACCTTCCCGCCAGGGTGACTCCTCCAATCACTGCACCCTGGTCTCCTGGGAACGGGGTGGGGGGCCCGGGACCTCACCTGAGCCCCAGGGGCACCGGCGGGGCAGGTGAGATGGAGGGTGCAACCCGAGGGCCGCAATGGCCAGCCACCTCCTTCGTGTCCTGGAAATCCCTCCCCGGGCACGTTTTATCGCGCATCTGGATATAATCCTCTTCCGGAAATCTTAAATTGACCACGTTTAGTCACATCTGAGGAATCACGCTGAACAAAGAGAGGTGCGTGAATACTGGAGAACGACAAAAGCGCCAACTTTGTGTAAGAAAGAACTAGACGCATCTCAGGTTCTCAACTGGCACATGGGACTCAGATACAGAAGAGCTCTAATGGAATAGTCAGTTTATTGATAGCTTGACTGCACTTGAAGAGGAATAAACAACGCATCCAACCACGTGAAGTGACTGAAGATTGGTTATCACACGTGTCTGTAATTGAGGGGCTCCCGTGACCCACGGGTGTGGACCCTCAGGTGACAGTGGCCTGGAGGAGAGCCTTGTAAGGCCAGGCTTGTGCAGATGGCTGACGCGCCAGGTGACGGAATCTACACCAGAACGATCTTCAGGCCTTGAGCGAGGAGCGAAAAACAAACAGATCAATTTATTAGAGATAAAAGTTGAAAAAATATAAAATTCTGATTTCAGAGGCTCACAAATGATTACACAGTTCCAGTGCAGGTAGCAGCCAGCTTGGGAGGAAGGCTTGAGGATGAGTTGCAACTGCTTCAAAGAGATAAACAGAGGCAGCCGTGGCTAGAAGCACAGAGTCCCCGTCACGGGTCCCTAGAAGCCCTGGCACACGTGTCAGACAGGCCGTCCCGGGCCCCGCCTGCCACTTGCCCCACGCCTGCCGCTTCCCCTCGTCCTTCCCCGCTGCCCAGACGCTGGCCACGCCGACAAGCACTGCTTCCCCGTAACGAGGTCTCGCCCGCATTCCAGCTTTAAGAACATGACAACCTACTCATTTCAAGGCCAAGTTCAAATCCCGCCTTCCCTGCCTGGCTCTCCTCTTCTCACAAGGAGATGATCCTGCTGCCTCTGGCCATGGATCCCGCAGCTCGGGGTCCTGGTGACTCTCAGCTGCGTCGTCAGAGAGGGTCTTGTCTGAGACACTTCATTACACTTTATGGCTTCTGAACAACTCTGTAGGCAGCTGAGGCTATAACTGTATTTTTACGTAGAGTTTGCATTTGTCATATAAGCTTATTCCTATTATGGGGAAGGAGGGAGGGAAGAAGGACCCAGTGGCCAGAATGGGGCCCCCAACTCGCAACTCCCAGGAGGAGGGGTTTCAGACAGTCGGTCACATGTCACACAGTCCATGATGCTGGCATCAGTTATGAGATTATAACGCTCTGCACCAACGTGACAGTTAATCCCACCCGCCTTGAGAGAGTCAGGCTTGGGCTTGTTGACTGACAGGTCTCAGTCTACACGGATGTGCCCCTTAAAATACCAAGCACCACTGTGGTCGTGGCCCCTCCACCCAGGTGTGAGGTGGGTGTCGGACACGCTGGCAAAGAAAATCTCTGCACCTAGTTTCCCTGGAAAACTTTTCACAGGAAAATCTCAATCCACAGGGCAGGAAAACGAGGTGCAGAGAAAAACGTGTCTCTGAGCCCAGCAGTAATTTATTAAAAGGTCGGGGGGATATATAAGCATTTTCCCCCTGAGGCATATGTAGACAAAACTAGAGGAAAATGCAAGTATAAAATATATTACATTTCAAGCCAGTAAGCGCTGGTTCAAAAAGATTTAAAGAGGTGCGGCTGCACAAGTGAGCTTGGGAGCGAGTCTGCCCAGCTCTGCCCCCGAAGCCGGGGAGGACTCGGGAAGGGTCAAGTCCGCGAGCAGGGTTTAGATTAACAAACCCAGTTTGTTTTGGAAGCAAATTTCTTCCAGAATGTCTCAATGGGTTATTACTATTCTACTGATTTTCTCTAATCCCTACTTTTTGCTGGGACTTCAAATTCGCCAACCGTGGCAGTCTTCGGGTCTGTGGTCGATGACCATGAACCCAGCGGGGGGAGCCCCGCTCGGTCTGGCTCCCTGGGACGGGTTTACACACAAAGACAAACTTTTATCCGAAGGGACTCCTGGACACAGGTCTAGCCCGAGCCACCGTCGCTGTGCAGAGAGCGCGGCAGAGCTTCTCCCAGAATCCTTGGACTTGGACATAAATACATCAAAGGTTGGATGAGACCCTGATAAGCTGTGGGAACAAAACTGGGATTTGTTTACGACACCACCCAACCCAGGGATCTGAGCGGTCTCCTGACCCCCGCTGATGGTGAAATGTGCCCCAATCTGCAAACAAGATGGTTTCACTCAGAGAAGGGCATTGGCCTGTGAACACTGCATCAGTTTAAAACAATCTCATCTCACCCCCCTGCGGGCCCCAGGCATGAAGTCCTCGTAAAGGTTTACAGAGCATGTGGAGCTCTATCGCAAAGACAGGTCGTTGATGGAGACTGTCAGGCGCTTCTCCCTATTTCCTACTTTGAATTTATTATTTTCTCCTTTTAAAATATCTTTTGCAGAGTGTAAAGTTTGGGTCAAGCCAAAACCTCAATCTTTATATTTTATTTCTGAACGTATTATGAGTAGACAGTTGAAAATAAATGTCGAAGCACTTGGTCTCTTTTAACCAAACCAATAACAAAGAATTTAAAATAAACTTTCCGAGACGCTTATCAATTACACGATGTACAAAAATTCCACAAACACATGAAAATCTTACTTTTAAACATGTTATTTACATTATTAAAAAAAATCTTCAATATGTTTTTTCTCAACCTCCAGACAGCTTTTCAGATGAAGTACCTCTAAATTTAAAATTAAAAATGATCCTATTGTTAATCTGAAACAAAATCGCAATAAGGACACTCCAAATATTCTGGAAACATGGGGAAAATAGTATATTTATTGTATTTTTTCAGGCTAACGATCAGACTTCTTGTTTTAAATTGAGTTACTTTACCTAAAAAGGTGTCTGGAGGTTGAGGGGAAACGTATTAAGTATACCCTTTGAAAGGTAACTAATAAACTATTGAAATAGGTTTGTCCTCTGTTGCCAGGCTTTTCAGACAGGCTGCATATGATTTCGGCTCAAGTAGCAGAGCATTTTACATACTAATGAAGTACATATGGGTCGCAAAGTTACCGCCCAATGAAAGTTAAAGACATGAACGTACGTATTGATCTATAGAAAGAGGCTGATTAGGCAAGGGACAGGTCACAGAGTCTCTCTGAACCCTCAACAGAGAAAAGAAGCTTGAACAAAAGCTGGGGTGTACACCCCCCCACCCCCCCAAGGAACAGAGGTTCTAGCAAGCACACATCTCCTGAAGGCCTGGGTTGCTCAGCGACCCATCACACAGGCCCTGACGGCCCACCAAGCCTGTGGTCCATCCATGGGCTGACTTATTCCACACATCTCCTGAGTCTCTACCCTGTGCCAGCATCACGATCCCTGGGAAGCTCTTTTTGGGGTTTAGGCACAAAGTTCCCAAAGGCACAAGGCTCGACACAAGGTAGCTCAACTCACAGCACTGAGGCCCCTGCTCTGAATGCTCCAGGGACGTGTGCCCACGTGGGGCACCCGAAGGAGGAGACTCAGCTCCCAGGTCTTCAGAGGGTGCCTTCCGGGCACTGCTCACTGCCTGGGACCGTCCCTAGGATGCAGGCAGAGGATGCTGTTTTGATGCCTCTGGCCAAGAGGCGAGGCCTAAGCACAGCCGCCCGCTCTTAAATTCTAATCTCACATTAGCGTCAGCATCACAAAGCCACTGAGAGTAAAGGCACGTGCGATCTTCATCTCTGCTGTGCTGTGTTACACAAATCTGGGCTATTTTATTCGATTAGATTATAAATGGGCAATATTACAATTTGTTAATTGCCAAATGTCAGCTTAATTCGTTTAAGATGATTGCTACTGCAGAGCCTCCCAAGGCACCCCGACCCCATCCATTTTCTCAGCCAGATGCCCCTCCTTCACAGACGTCCCCACGCACGCACAGACATACGTGGGCCCAGCGGGCTGAGGGTCCCGCCCCACTGGCTCTTCGCCTTCAGCATTTCCCAGGACGTGGTCTTCAGCGTCTTCTCTCCCTCAGGCCATCTCCCGAGACCCTCCGTGAACCTCCTGGACTCTCCTCTCCATCAGTCTCTCAGTCCTGACCCCCCTTCCAATATTTTAGGGACTCTTGTCACCATAATGTCAGTTTGCAAATATGCAAATTGAGGTCTAAAAGGAGTAACAATCGAAGATTTAAGCATCAGAACCATATGCAAAAGCTCAGCGTAACAGATACACCAGCCGCAGAAGCAGGACTGCTGAGAAGCACGCGTGGCCCTCCTGCCTCCCTCCCTCCCAGGCTTGCTCTGAGTATTCCTGCTGGGCTCACCACCCTAACTTTTGAACACAGGTGTAGCCTGGCTGACGGGTGCTTGTGCTCCATAAGGTTTCCAGGCGCTCAGGGTCCCCCTGCCCTGATTCTCTGCTCTACCCAAAGTGCCACCTTCATCCGCCTGATGCTCCCCCACCAAGCGCACACTCCAGCCACGAGGGAGGAGGGGAGAGGAAGGGGGGAGCTGTCCAGCAGGGGCACAGGGCTTCCATGCCTTCCATTCACCCCCACCACCCCGACACACCTCGGCCAGAACTTAGGCATCTGGCCACACCTGGCGGCCAGAGAGGCTGGGATGACGTCTGCACGTGTCCAGCCAGCTATGGACCCAGCTGAAAACCCTACTGCTCTGGGCGGTGAGAAGGTGGATACTGGGAGACAAGCAGGAGGGTCTCCACACCCAAGCTCTTCTTCACGTGTCTCTGCTCAAATTTCACGCTGAATATCTGCGGTCCTGCAACACGGTCCATGATCGGCCAGCCGGGTGCCCCGCAGGGCACCCCTGAGCAGATGCACCTCAGTCAAACTTCCGCCATCAGCTCAGGCTTTCGGGAGCCCCTGAGAACCCCCCACCTCCCTGACTCTCTGCGCCCTCCGTCCCCACCCTGTCCGTAAAGGGCCCCCTTGCCACATCCCATGACGCGCTCCCTCCTCTGAACTCCTGCACCTGTCGGGCACCCTTCACCCCATGCTCGGCCCTCAGCACCTGCCGAGCAGCCCCCGGCTCCCGCCCCGCCTGCTCGGGAAAGCTGGACCTCCAGGCCGGTGGTGCTCCCGAAGCAGCCATGGCGGGTGCGCTGCCCCGTCTCCCTCGCTCTGGGTGGACCAGCCTCAGGCTGCATCCCGTTGGAATCCCGGTGGAACTAGCAGGCGCCCACCATGCAGCTGGTCTCATGTGTTCCACGTTTCTGCCCGTGCTTCCTGGGATCACGCTAAATACACCCGTGGTCCTCGAATCCTCATGTCAGCATCTGCTTCTGCGGCCCAAACTGAGACAAGCAGGCCCCGCCTTCCCGCCCTCCCTGGAGTCCCGGTGGCTCACCTGCTTCCTGCACACAGTAGGCACTTAACAGAGGCTGGGCTTTGTCAGAACTGACTGTGTCTACCTTTTCCTTCTCTGTCCTAAAGTCAGTGTAGTAACTTGTTAGTTCAAGACCCAGGTTGCTAAGGAGCGGCTGCTGCACACTCAGAAGCCTGTGGTCCCGCCAGGTACCCGCCTGTCACTGCCCACGGGGATTCAGCCCAGAAGTACGTTCCCCGGGCTTACAGGGCACAAAGCTATTTGTTTGGGCTTCATCAGCACCACTTCACTGAGCAGCACAAAGGGAGGCTCTACAACGAACCAGCTCTGCACTAAGCCTTGCTTACTTTCTGCCGAATGAACGTGCTAATTCGCTGTCGCAAAATCCACGGCTGACACGAAGATCCGTCGTCCACTATCTTCCAAACGTGAGCAAATAAAATGTACAGCAGATGGCCCCGCAGGACTGAGGTCAGCCAGGTCGGCGGTGCACGGGGCTGCTTCTCCCCCTCCGCCCCGGCTCTCTCGGTGCCCCTCACCCTCCGAGGAGGGGTCCCAGGAGAGAGAACCATTTCCATCCGGCACGGCCGCCCACAAGCTGCTTGGATTTGCACCCGTCACTTTTGCTACCTCCCCAGGTCGTTGATAAAGTCTTTGCGGTTGTGTTTGGGCGTATGTGTAGAAATTTTTCAAGCATTTTGAATTCTGTAAAATCCAGAAGAAGCTGCCCAATCTATTCCCTTCTTGTGTTTTAAACCCATGTACATTTAAAGGGATATTCAATACTTTTGTTTTTGAACTGGTTACCCATATCCCATTAAAGCGTTGTCTTTTAAAAGCTATTTGCTATTCAAGGAGCCTTGGGAGCCCATTAAAAATCCTTTTTAAATCCTTTTTCTCTGAAACAGGAAGTTGCATTTTGCCGAGTAAACACTCTGGCCTGAGTGTGGGGTGCCGGCCCCGCGAGCGGCTGCCCACGCTTCACGTGTGTGAATCCCCAGAGGAAATCTCGGTCAAGGCAATTAGCATTAGAAAGCAACAAAATGAAAATCAGAAGCTTAAATACCAGCAAAGAACTCGTTCTTCTTCTGGGGCCAAAACCAGTGATGACCGGAGAAGACGTGTTTCTCGGAATCTCGGGAGCTCCTGGGAGGAGGGTGCCGCGTTTCCTCCCCGGGCTGCTTTGGCTGCACAAATCAGCGCACGAGTCGGGCGGCGTGTGGCTACGATGGCCATCTGGACGGTCGCACCCTCAACACTCCACTTCACCTTTAACTGGCCCTGCTGGGGAACACGCGCCCCGGGCTAGAGAAAGCAAGGTGAGCCCCCCTTCCTCCTACTGCTTCCTGTTGTGGACGTAAGGAGATGCATGACCACTCTGGGTCAGCTCCCTACAGCTGCCAGAACAAACCGTCACGCACTGGGTAACTTCGAACAGCCGCGGTGTGTTCACTGTCTCCCCCGTGACTCTGGAGGCTGGACTCTCCACCTCTGCGGTCACCCGGGGTCCTCTCTGACACCGACGTTTTGGACTTAGGGTCCACCCTACTCAAGTGTGACCACACCTTACCTTAACCACTGACACCTGCAAAGACCCTATTTCCAAATAGGATCACGTTCTGAGATCCCAGGTGGACATGACTTTTGGAGGGATGCCCTTCGACCCTGGAGAGGCCCCCTGCTGGCCCCGAAATGTACGTTCATCCCACGTGTAAATTACATTCACCCCATCCCAACTTCCCCAAAAGTCTTATCTCAGCATCACATCTAAGTCCAAAATTTCAAATAAATACCATCTGCTCAAAAAGTCCCAGTCTCACTGTCTAAACCAGATATGGATGAGGCCCTGGATATGAGCCTTCCTGGGACAAAATGCCTCTCCCTCTGGGGACCTGTGAAACTAGAAAACGAGTTAACTGCTTCCAAAATGCGAAGGTGGGACAGGCAGGGGATAGGCTTCCTAGTCCTAGATGGGGGACAAGGGGGCCACTTGTCTCAAGCAAGTTCAGAACACAGCAGGGCAAATTCCGCCAGGTTTCAAGGCCTGGGAATAATCCCATGGGTCTCCACGCTTTGACCTCCAGGCCCACGGAGGCCCCAGGAAAAGTCCGATCAGCCCTGCTCTCTGGGCGATGCGTTCCCACCCGTGGAGCCCAGAAGCCTGACACGCTTCCCTCATCTCATTCTGTGTCTGTCCACTCCAGTCCAAGCTGGCAGTGTTCCTGCTGGAATGACGTTCTCATAAATCCGGTTGGTCTTCCATGGATATCACAGGTTCCAATGTCGCCAGACACAAGGGTCCTCCGTGGGTTTTTCCTGGACCAACCGATCCCTGTCCCTTACTCCTGCTGCAATGGTTCAGGGACCCACAAGGGTTAAACCTAATCTCTCCACCAAAGCTTGTCCAGCCTCACCCTCAGCCCTTTCTCCAGAGCACACCTTGGCACCTTCGGCCGTATGGACAGGTTGAGAATTTTCCAAATCATCAAATGCTTGTTCTTTTTGTTTTCCAGTCCCCTCCGCAGTTTATCTCCTTCCTCACGCATTTTACTGTAAACAGCAAGGAGTAACCGGGCCACTCCCTCCGTCACACCTTGCTTGGAAATCTCCCCAGCTAAATATCCAAGTTCATCACTTTCCACCCAACATAGAACTTAATTCAGCCAAATTCCCTACCATCATATAACAAGGCTCACCTCCAGTGTCCAATAACATTTTTCTCACTTCCTTCTCAAGTCTCACCGGAGGTACCTTTAAGGTTCACATCTCTAGCAACGTTCTGATCAAGACTATCTATATTCCCTAAGACAGCAGGAACTTCCACAGTTTTAGATGTTTGTTACAGTAGAACCCCTCTTCCCAGTACCAAAATCTGTATCAGTGAGGGTTCTCTAGAGAAATGGAATCATTCAATAGGAGAGATAGATGGATGACAGATAGATGGGTAGATAGATAGATACATAGATGATAGATAAGATACATAGATTAGATAGATAGATAGATAGATGATAGATACATAGATTAGTTATAGATAGGTAGGTAGATAGGTAGATAGTAGGTAGATGATAGATAGACAGATAGAAAAGTAGGAGAGAAAGAGATTGACTGCTTTGAAGGAACTCGGCTGGTCCAACATGTGTGCGGCTGGCAGGCAGGAGTCAGCACCATAGTCTTGTGCATAAATTCTCCGGGACACCTCAGTTTTGCTCTTAACAGCCTTTGCCTGATAGCGTGACGCCTACCTACGTTTTCCATTTTACTTTTTAAAGTAAACTGATGGTAGATGTTAACCACATCTACAAAATCTCTTCATGGCATTTAATTAGGTAACTGGGTACGAGCCAAACTGACACATGAAATTAAACATTGCACATTCCCAATGTAATGAGACCCCAAGATTTAAAATCGTTTGTCCATATTTGAGTGGTCGCTATTTCACTTACTTTAAGGTTCAGTTGGGCCTAAGATGAAATTATTATGTGACTTTTAGGGGCAACAGCATCATTTTTTCCAATCAAAGTTCAGAGATAAAGGAAAACCAGTTGACTTGTCTCAGTTCTTACAGCTTAAAGATGTAAATGGATTGAAAATGTGGGAGACAAATGTATTCCTATCCAACGTGCAAATGTATAACGTTTGTACCGCATCAAAAAAAAGCATGTACATATATCATAGGAAAGCACACTTGATTTTTTTTTTTACTTTTAAAAAGAATCTTTATTTCTCCTGGTTACAAAAATAATACATGTTCACTCTAGATAATTTGTAAAATGCAAAGAAGTAAAGAAAAGAAGAAAAATCATATAAAATTCCACTTCAGAGGTATCCTCTCAACATTTCAGCGTATTTCCTCAAACATGCTTTGCCATATACACCTACATACATTAACATACACATGTGTAATCCAGAAATGTGTGTAGACACACACACACACACACGCACACGGAGATACATATACACATATATAGACATATAAAATTCAAAACATCATGACACTTTATATTTTCACATTTCTGGTTTATAAGTCCCCTTTTCCTCCCCAGTAATCATCTCTATTAATTTGTGGCCAAATTAGACCCTTCAAAAACGTCCAGTGTGTATCAAAACTTACAGCCTAGGACAGATGTTTAGAGACTGTGCAATGATAACCTACTTTCCCCCAAAGTGGCAGGATGCCACAGTCTGACCAGCAGATCTAGACACAACTGCAGCAGGTAGTGACCTGAGCATAACGTGGGCACACTTCCTGCACTTCCGACAGCACAAGTTTGATACCAGGATTAAAACACATGCAGGGGGGCTTCCCTAGTAGCGCAGTGGTTGAGAGTCTGCCTGCCGATGCAGGGGACGCGGATTCGTGCCCCGGTCCGGGAGGATCCCACATGCCGCGGAGCGGCTGGGCCCGTGAGCCATGGCCGCTGAGCCTGCGCTCCACAACGGGAGAGGCCACAACAGTGAGAGGCCCGCGTACCGCAAAAACAAAACAAAACAAAAAAGAAAGAATCTCTTGAGCATCCAAACCAAACGAAGGAGAGACACACATTAGGTGGATCATCTCTAAGAAGAAACGGTCAGGCCGGCCTCAGCTTCTCTCACAGTCACATGTGGCATCAGGAGACAGGTGCCAGTACCTGTGATGGCCTCAGTGATGTAAGAGGAGGTCTGAGAATGTAACTGAAGGAGGTCAACTGAGCTCTCACTCACATAAAAAGGCAACAGCAAAAGTTCACAATAGGCAAGAACTCAGCTCCCGTGACCCTTTACTAAAGAAATCATTAAAGGATGGACTCTGGCCAAAAACTAGCAGTGAACACTGAATCCATCAAACTGCAGGATTAGGATTAAAGGAAATATGGGCTGAATACAGTAAATTTTATAAATCTTCTCAATGTAGAAATAATACCACAAAAGGTGTGAGAAGAAAAAAAGATGAAGGTGCAAAAAAGAATAAATATGCTGATTTCATCCTTGCCTTTTACGCTGGATAGACAGTTATGCCACCTGAAGCTGATGAGTCAAGTAATAAAGGTATATTTAAAGATAGAAAATAACACCAAGAAGAATAAAATAAATAAAACTGCATGATGGAGGGGAACGAAAAAAGATGAGAAAGGAAAGTATATTAATTATAATAATGTTCACAGAAGCAAGTCAAAGGATATTGTCTAAAGAAATGTAAAGTAAATTTATAAAGTTAACCATCAGAACAAAAATTCAAACCATCCAAGTTATCAGAAGAAATGGTGAAAAAGGAATAAAGAAAATACAAACCATATTATGAAAAAAATTTAAATTTAAATCGAAGGTATAATGTTAAATATTGTGGCACATAGGAATTGGTATAAGGGTCAGGTCAGAAAATGCAAATGGGCAAAACATGCTTAATAACAGAAGCAGATTTAAAGGTTGTACCACATTATGCCATTTGTAATCTAAACATTAAAATAAATGATGGTAAAAGTATATTAGTCAAATACAAACCCCCCCCAAAGTTGTTGATTTAATATGATTTAAGACTGATTTAAGAGCAAAAGTTTTTTGTTTTTTTGGTTTTTTTTTTTTTTGGCTGTGTTGGGTCTTTGTTTCTGTGCGCGGGCTTTCTCTAGTTGCCACGAGCAGGGGCTACTCTTCGTTGCGGTGCGTGGGCTTCTCATTGCGGTGGCTTCTCTTGTTGTGGAGCACAGGCTCTAGGTGCGCAGGTTTCAGTAGTTGCAGCACGCAGGCTCAGTAGTTGTGGCACGTGGGCCCTAGAGCACGCGGGCTTCAGTACTTGCAGTGCGCGGGCTCTAGGGCGCACGCGCTTCAGTAGTTGTGGCTCACAGGCTCTAGAGCGCAGTCTCAGTAGTTGTGGCGCACAGGCTTAGTTGCTCCACGGCATGTGGGATCTCCCTGGACCAGGGATCAAACCGTGTCCCCTGCATTGGCAGGCGGATTCTTAACCACTGTGCCACTACGGAAGTCCCAGAGCAAAAGTATTAAGTCAAGTAAAGAAGGTAAATTTATTAAATTCTATAAACCAAATAATACAGTACCTACATTCATAAATCAAATTATATAATTAATATAAGAAGAAATATACAGAGGTACATTACTTTCAGGAAACTTTATTTCACATTGTGTCAACCCAGGACAGATCAAGTGATCAAAAAAGATCTAATTAATATAATGAGATACATATATATGGATGTACATTGAACTCTGTGCCCTAAAGAAAAAAATATATCTTATTTTCACATAAACATGGAACATTCATAAAATTGACCATATAGTAGGTCATAAAAATCGCTCAATAAATTTTAAAAAGTATAACACAGGCTCCATTCTCAGAACAAAAGGAAATAAAACTATACATTAATAATAATACAGGAAACAAAAAATCCGTCACTTGAAAATTTTAGAACTCTCATTTAAACAAAGAATAGCTATAAACTTTTCATGAAACTATAGAAATTACTGTAAGTTTTCATGGAAACACTAAATATCAGACCTTATAAGATACAAGAAAGTACTGCTCAGAGGAAAATATATAGCCCTAAATATATATACCAGAATAAGAAGGATGAAAATCTATAAATTAAGCATCCAATTCAAATATTTAGAAAAAAAACATTATAATAAACTTAAGGAAAGCAAAGAAAAATTAAAATAAAGGCATTAATGAATAAATTATAAAATTTTCAAACGTTTTTATTTCTTGAAAAATAAATAAGTAAACTGACAGTGGTAAACGTTTGGCATGGCTCGTTTAACCCTCTTTGACCCCCTTTCTGTTTGGACAGGATACAAGATAAAGAACAACATTTCCCGTACTCCCCTGAACATGGGAATCTGGTGTATGTAGCAGAGTCCACCAATGAGACACATTTGCATGAGATTTAGAAAGTCTCAGAGGGAACCATAGGTGGAGCCTGTAGGGGGAAAATATCAGGAGTTCAATTTTAGACTGGTTGAGTTTCAATTGTCTTTTAAATGTCAACTGGATGCACTGAATAGGCAACTGGATTTACAAATGTGAATTTGGAAGGGTGCTCAGAGACAGAGGTATAAGTTTGGGAGCTGTCAGCACGTAGCTGGTCTTCAAAGTCGAGAGACTAGATGAGATCCCAAGGGAATACATGTGGCTAAACAGAGGAAAGAACTGAAGTCTGAGCCCTGTGGTCTCCAACATTCATTCACTCAGTGATAATAGGTGGAACCAGCAAGGGAGATAGAAAAAGAGTGACCAGTGTGATAGAAGAAAAACTGAGTAAGTGCGACTTCTTGGAAGCCAAGTGTAAGTGCACATCGTAGAGGAAGGAGGGATCACCAGCTGATGGATCAAAAAGACGAGGACTGGATTTAGCAAGTGCGGAGGCCATAGCTGACCTTGGAAGGAGTAGTTTCAGTTGAACAGAGACTAGTTAACTTTGCCGTCTGCTCATTACCCATAAAATAAGAATAATAATAGCATCTACTTCAAAGGCAGTGTTGTGAAGATTGCATGAGTGAGTATGTGTGGAATGGTGCCTAGTACACAATGGCGAGACAACAGATGTTCTTGCCACATAGCATGATTCCATACATGAGAAGGAAAACCAAGCAATAACTCCAAACTGCTGAGCAGATATAAATGTGTGTGCACAGAAAATTATGTGGAGTAATATACATAAACCTACTAACATCACCTCTGAGAATGTAAGTATGACTGGGAATGGAGACCAGGGATGACGAAAGTGTAAAATAAATGTTTTATCATATATGGTTCTTTACTAAGTTCTTTGCACTGAGAATGTGTTCATGTATATTATTTGTATGATACTTTCTAATTAAAAATTTATAGAGGGGAGCAGCCTCAACTTGATAAAGATCATCTATAAAAAAATCCACAGCTAGCATCATACATAATGATGAGAAACTAGACGCTTTGCTCCTAAGATTAGGAACAAGCAAGGATTTGCCCTTTTACCCCTCTTGTTGAACATTGTATTAGAAGTCCTAGCTAATGCAATAAAATAAGAAAAGGAAATAAAAAGTTTACAAGTTTAGAAGGAAGAAATAAACTATCTTTTTTTGCAGATAATATCATTGTCTATGTAGACAATCCCAAAGAATTGATTAAAAAAAAAAAAAAACCAAAACCTCTTGGCACTAATAAGCCTGTATATTAAGGTTGCAGGATACAAGGTTAATACACAAAATTCAATTGCTTTCTCAGATATCAGCAGTAAATAACTGAAATTTGATATTAAAAACACATCATTTAACACCAAAGAATTAAAACTTAGGTATAAACCTAACAAAATATGTACAAAATCTATATAAGGAAAACAACAAAACTGATTAAAGAAATCAAAGATCTAAATAAATGGAGAGATAGTATCTTCATGGACAGGAAGACATAAAATTAAGATGTCAGTTCTTCCTAACTTGACCCATAGGTTCAGCGCAATCCCAGTCTAAATCTCAGCAAGTTATTTTATGGATGTTGACGATCTGATTCTGAAGTTTATATGGAGAGACAAAAGGCCCAGAATAGTCAACAAAAGACTGAAGAAGAACAAAGTTGGAGAAGTGGCATTACCCGACTTCAAGACTTTCTACAAAGCTACAGTGATCAGGACAGTGTGGCACTAGTGGAAAAGTAAGACACATAGATCCGTGGAGCAGCATGGCGAGCCCAGAGACAGACCAGCACAGACGCAGTGAACTGACCTTTGGCAAAGGGGTGAAGGAGACTCAATAAAGGAAGGGCAGTCTTTCTAAAACATGGTGCCGGAGAAACTGGGACCCACAGGCAAAACACTGAATCCAGACACAGACCTCACACCCTTCATAATAATTAACTCAAAATGGGTCACAGACCTGATGAAAATGCACAACTATAAAGCTCCCAGTAGATAACATAGGAGAAAATCTAGGAGACTTTGAGTTTGGGTTTGGTGATAACTTTTTAGGTACAACACCAAAAGCAGGATCATGAAAGAAAAAGTTGGTACGTGGAACTTCATTAAAACTAATAACTTCTGCTTAAGACACTCAGGAGATTGAGAAGACAAAGCATAGACTGGGAGAAAATATTTGTAAAACTCATATCTGATAAAGGACTGGCATACAAAATATACAAGTTTCTCTTAAAACTCAATAATAAGAAAACAGGGACTTCCTTGGTGGTCCAGTGGTAGAGAATCCACCTTCCAATACAGGGGACGCAGGTTCAATCCCTGGCCAGGGAACTAAGATCCCACTAGCCGCAGGACAGCTAAGCCCGTGCACCATAACTCCTGAGCCCGTGCGCCTCAACTAGAGAGCCCAAGCACCACAAACTACAGAGCCCACGCATCCTGGAGCCTGTGCACCGCAACAAAAGATCCCGCATGCCTCTATGAAGATCCCGCATGCCACAACTAAAACCTGACACAGCCAAACAAACAAACAAACAAACAAATAAATAAATAAAATAAAAGGCTGTGGGTGGCAAGAAAAGAGATCACATTTTGTCTTGTCGGGGTGAGGTTTCAAAAGGTTGCTTTCTAAATAAACCTCAAAGTAGAAATAGAGATAGAAAATAAAAGATGCACTATTTAAAAAAAAAATAAGAAGAAAACAAACATCAAACTCATAGAAGCAGAGAGTAGAAGGTGGTTACCATGGGCTGGCTCGCAGGGTGGGCAGGGGGCAGACACTGGTCAAAGGGCACGAAGTTACGGTATGTAGAACAAGTCTAGAGACCAAGTGAACGGCATGACGGCTAAATAATACTGCAGAGAATGCTGGAAATATGCTAAGAGAGTAGATGTTAGGTACGCTCATCACACCAAAGCCATGGGCCATGTGAGGAGGTAATATGTTAGTAGCTGGGCTATAAGAATCATTTCACTCTGTGTACATGTATCAGTCGTGTTGTGCACCTTAAATATATACAATTTTGTCAAAAACTATGTAAATAAATGACAAAAGTAATAGGAAAAAAGGAAACAAACACCCCAATTACAAAATGGGGTCTGAACAGACACCTCACCAAACAAGATGTACAGATAGCAAATAAGCACATGAAAAGATACTCAGCATCACAGGGATTAGGGAATCACACATTAAAATAACAGTGAGATTCCTCCACACAACTATGAGAGTGTCACACAATTAGAATAGTAACACAGAGATTTCTATCATTTACCTGTGGAGTAAACATAGATTTGCACTTTGATTACGTTGTTGCCAGCCAGGGGAGTGAATCTTTTGTCTCCTATGATAGAATCTGAACCAAACTAGAAAACAGACAAACCAACCAGACCACTGACAAGAAGCCAAAGACCCGCGTGAGTACTGATCAGAGGAATAAAATACTTAACACCCCAAACTAACTTTAACTGTCATATTTCCTGTAAATATTATCAGTGCCCCATCCCTCAACCAGCACTATCATAGTGAAAACGTTGTACAAGTAGAGCTGTTTCCATCTCTTAGAGATTTTTTCTCTCTTCCCCCTCTCACTGAAAGAATTCAGCTATGGGTCTATTGAAGGCAGTGGTTCTCAACTTCGTGCATTCTCTCACCTGGGAGCTCTAAAAATGTCCAGGCCAACGAAATCAGAATCCTTGGACAATTCTGAGTTTAGTTTAAGAGGTAATTCTCTCTAACTGGAAGATGTGCTTCTCCTATTTCATATTTTTGACAAGTAGTCTTTGGCACAATAATAATAAAGGCTAACAATTGTACTGCTCTTACTGTGTAACAGAAGTTACAGTAAAACGTCAACCCCTTCGTCTGTAACTGTGTCCTCAGCTCCTTCGTGCAGAGCCACTTTCTCTTCTGTTTAAGAGAAGTCCACGCACTTGGTTAGACTTAAACTGGAGACAGAATCAAAGCATCACATTTGTCCGCGCTCTACAAGAGGACGAATCTGCATGACTGTTTCTTTTGGTCCCTGTTCACGAAGCCTAAATTATGAAGAACTTAAATGCATGATGCAAATATTTTAAAAATCACCTTTCCTTCTGCCGCAGCGATGGGACACATTTTGCAGCTAATCTGCAGGTTTCTGGTCAGATGTTCCTTCCTCCCTGACAAATTTGCCTCCTGGGTGTAAGCAAGCCCCCGGGGGCAACCTCCCCGGAAACCCCACGTGCCAGCCCCTCTCCTCAGCTTCATGGCAGTCCGGCCAGACCCATGTGGCTGACACCGGGTTGTCCACTCGGGACCCGGGCACGTGGATGAAGCCTCAAGCTGCACACCCCCCAAAGGAGGGTGTAAAGTTCCCGTGAAGCAGCTTTGCTCTCTCCCTCAGCTCCCTTCCCTAAGGACGACCTCAGTTCTCACCGCCTCTTTCCCTAGAAGACCTGTGACAATTGCTTCCCCCAAATCCACACATGGTGCGCCTACCCTCGCTTTGCAGAACCTACTCAGAGCCTCCTGGTGACAAGCCACCCTTCCCCGAGGGATCTCGCCTCCCAGGACAGGCAGCTGCCACAGCGTACCTCCGGAAAGACAAGACCCAGGTTTGCTCTCTTAGAAGACATTTTCCCACACAGTGTCTAAATTGTACTTTTTTCAAAAGGGTTTTTATAGAAATCATGTAGCTAGCTACCCATTGCCACTCTGAATCTATAGTTCTGAAGATACGAAAATGAACTGAACTTACCTCCGCTCAGAGATGGAGAAGGCAGGGCAGTGGAAGAACAGGTGGCCTGTCCAATTTCTCAAAGCTTATGGCAAACTGTGGAAGGTCACACTAACCCCTTTGACTTACAGCCCAACTTTCTTACCGCTAAAGAGCGCCTCCCAGTAAGGACAAACTTTCTGCTTGAAGTGGGTCCTTCATCTTTATTTTCTCATCCATAAACTGAAGCTACGCCTTATCCTTGAAAATTCAAGTGGCTTCTGTGAGGACGCATAATATGAATGTGAACATACTGTGTGTTTCTTAGAAGAAAGAGACCTAATCAATACAAGGTGTTGCTCTAACCAAGATCAAGTTTTGGCCTCGGTTACATGTCAGTGGCTGATGTCATGCATTTCGAAGCAAAATGTAGCCCGATATTGTCTGGGTAAACCAGGCATGTAAATTAACTCAGCCGTAAAACTTCCTAAAAATTTTAAAAGAGACGGGCTTTGTCAAGTCATTAAACTACAGAACAATATAAGTATTTCAGGATGTTGGTGCTACCCACTGCCATCCTGTCCGTTACTGTTGCGGCATTGACAGCCTGGCACAGACCACTGGCTCTTGTGAGAGGTAGATTTGTCCTAATCTGTTCATGAGATCGTTCACACTAACCCCTCTCACAGGGAAAAGAGGGCATGGGAGGTACCAGCTGAGGTGAGGCAGGTGATCCGGCGCCACTTCTGCCCACCCCGCTCCTGGGCGTGGCCTGTCTGGAGGATGCAGCAAACTGAAGCGATCGCCATTCACCCTTTTTCTCTACGAC
This sequence comes from Globicephala melas, assembly GCF_963455315.2. Taxonomy (NCBI): domain Eukaryota; kingdom Metazoa; phylum Chordata; class Mammalia; order Artiodactyla; family Delphinidae; genus Globicephala; species Globicephala melas. The sequence continues at coordinate 102,235,147 of NC_083324.2, forward strand.
ACGCCTGATTTTACTACCAAAGCCATGAAGGCATCGTAACCCATGGAGGGCACTTAGTAAACTGAATGGCATTGAATCATACCCAGAAATCTGCAATTGCTTTCTGTTTTGTTTTGGTTTTTAATACAGAAACACGTTTGAAATGTATTTGTCTGGTAGGGATGAGATTGGCATAAAGGTAAACAGCTGGCAGGCTGTTCATAGCAATTAATTTGTGCCGTGGCTTTTCACTCCCAAACTTCAGAAATTAGAGACTGACTGTTCACCAGATGTTGTTAAAAAAAAGATTTTTTTTTTTTTTTTTTTACTGATTAACTACTAAATTACTAAAAGGTACACTCTTGTAAGTCCTCTTTTAGCTGAAAATGTCTGTGTCTTGTTAACTGTTTATTGAATTGAGTAATTATATTGCTTTTGCTGTTAAATGATATTGACATTTTTGAATGAAGGTTTTCGGTCAGGAGAAATGAACATGCCTTCTGGCAGTAACCCAACGTGTGCAGTTGAAACAAACAAACAAAAAGCTTGACTATTTGTGTTATTTCTCCCTTTTCCTTTTCCCCAAGTTCTCTGGGTGTGACTCATATCAGAATATACTTAAAGATGAGGACTTTGTCACTTACCATTGAAACGTTCAAAGTAAGTCCCTAGGGAGCTGCTGGAGTTGGGGTTGATTTAGCCCTGAAACAGCTGCTTCTCAAACCGTGGGGCAGCTGCTTGATTCATTTCAAATTATTGTGATAGAAAAAGGAAAAAAAGGATTTTTAAAATAGACATAATATAATCATCATTCATTATAACATTGCCAGAAGCTTAATGTTTTGTAAAACATGTTTATTAGGACTCAAGACACCACAGCAAATGACAAAACTAATTTCCAGATGGAATTGTCAGTTTGCTGCAGACTTTTTTCTCTACGCAGAATGTTCTAGTGTAAAAATCTCTCAATTTTGTCTGTTATATGATTGGCCCTCCACAAAGCAGCTGTAATTAGGCCACAGGAAGAGGATCAGTGGCAAGGTCGGCCCGCTGTGTTCCGACACATTCCTTTCTTCTCTGTCCCGCTTCCCACTGTGTAACAGAGGGTGACCTTAGAACTCCTTATTCATTTAAAGGCACCATTCTGATTTGTGTGGAAGAAAGAAGTTGAATATAGCCCTGAATGTTTCACAAAGAATCTCCAAGGCAGATTTTTTTCTTTTAGGTCTCCCTGTCAAAAAATAGATTTAGACATCAGAGTAAGTCAAATATAATCAAATGCGAATGTCTAGCACCAGCTGTGTCCACACAGTAAGGCAGCAGTCGACAAACCGACTCCCTTAATCCAAGCCCAAGTCTGAAGGCATTTATTCATCTTAAATATCCAGAATGACTATCAGGAAAGTCTCCAGTTGGCCAGTTTCTCAGCATCCTGTTTGCTTTACTTTACTTTAAAGCACATTCCTGCAGAGCCAAGGCATAACAATGTGACCAAAGATCTGGTCCCCACTCTTCTGCTCATCGGCAGGGCTGCTTATATCAGGTGCTAGGATGGCCCGAACCAAACGGGCGATCCCGATCCTTCAGTCCCAGAACAGGTTCTTGAGCGTCTTGAATATGGTAGGCCTGGAAATGTGAGGAGAACTGCTAAAGGCATTTGAGTCCATCACAAGCAGAGGCGCTGAAAACCATAGGGCCTATCTGGTGAAAAGTGAGTGGGCTGAACTATTCAGAGTAGGAGGTTACTTTCAGTCTTGAAAGATGTGTAGGTGGATGGTGGTGGGTGGATGGTGAGAACATTAAAGAGAACAGGCAGGACAGTTAAATTAGCCCAGCAGGTGAAGTAATTTCCAGAGGTCTGGCCAGCCGGAGCGTAAGTTCTGGGTGTGGGTGGGGACCGGTTCACACCAGCAGGAGTCAGGTAATCGAGTCTCCAGGCATGCTGAGGGCTTTGAATTTAATCCAAGAGGCATCGGTATTTTTGGTGAGTTTTGTGTTTCAGAATGATCACCCCCATGACTTAGAGGGTGGGCTGGAGGGACAGTAATATAGGAAAGAAGACATGAAGTGGGAGGAGAAATTCTAAAAGGTGGAGCAGGCAGGCCTCCTTGTTGGGTGGCACAAGAAAGGTGAGGAAGATGGTTTGGGTCACTGTCTCCATGAAGGTGCTCCTCTTAGATACGAGGGAGAAGTAGGAGTTTGGTTTGAGACAGGGTAGTCTAGAGAGGTGCTTGTTAAACATTGAAGCTGAGGGAATTCCCTGGCAGTCCTGTGGTTAGGACTCTGCACTTTCACTGTGGAGGACCCGGGTTCAATCCCTGGTCGGGAACCAAGATCCTGGAAGCGGCTCACCGCTGCCAAAAACAAAAAACAAACACATTGTATAGGGCTCCCCTGGAGGCACAGTGGTTAAGAATCCACCTGCCAGTGCAGGGGACACGGGTTCAAGCCCTGGTCCGGGAAGATCCCACATGCCGCGGAGCAACTAAGCCTGTGTGCCACAACTACTGAGCCTGCGCTCTAGAGCCCGTGAGCCACAGCTACTGAATCCTGCACGCCTAGAGCCCGTGCTCCACAACAAGAGAAGCCGCCACAATGAGAAGCCCGCGCACCACAACTAGAGAAAGCCGGAGTGCAGCAATGAAGACTCAACGCAGACAAAAATAAATGAATAAAATAAATAAATTTATAAAACAAACAAAAAAACATCGTAGCTGAATCCCCAGTAGATGGGGATGGAATTCGGGAAGGATCACTGGAGCAAATATGTATATATGTGTGTATATGTGTGTATATATATATATACACACACACACACACACACATATACACACAATAACTAAAATATATAAATATGTATTATATATGGAATTATTCTTCTGATTTAAAAGTAACAGAAGCTTATTTCAGAAAATTTAGGAAAATCAGCAAAGTGTAAAACATAAGATCTGAAATGGGGCTGGATGTATAGACTCAATAGTCAAACGTCCTGAATGACAATTGCCGTCTAGTTCACACGTGAAGCATACATTTTCAAAGGTTTATCATATAATAAAATGCACTTAAAAGTAAAACTAAACTCTTTACAGGATGTAGTTTGACTGTCATGAACAGAAAATGACCTTTAGAAACTGAGCTACCACGAGAAGGAAAAGCTCAGTGTTCACTGCACTAGAATCGAAATAACATTCATATCAACCAAATCCAGTCTTCAGGTCCACGGGAATATCTCTGCAGCTCGCCTGTCTCAGCAGGCCCATTAGAAAACAGTACCCGGAGCCTCATAGCCTTGGGCTCATCCACTGTTAACACAACTACCTGTAAACACCTGCTCCTTTAATTTTCTGTTGCCTATGTATGGAATTCTACGATCTCAAGTAATAATCGCCCCATACATGAGCAAATCCAAACTTCCTTTGAGAAGAAGTTGGCTCTGTCTTTGGTCAACTCTACAGCTAACTTCCGCAACAAGGTGGAACCTCTTTGAGGCAAGAATGAAAGTCAGCGTCTACCATTTCCACAGGCACCTCTCACCTACGTAGAATGTACACACTCCAGCCTCTTTCCAAACCAGCCCGAATTTTTCTTTTGTGTAGAGGTGTGCCTCACATGAAGTGCTCAACTAGATGACTTCTCACATGTACCGTAATAGGCCTATGTAATCACCACCAAGATCTCGATAGAGAACCTGTGCACTCAAATGCCCTTCGTTCCCTATTACTGAGGGCTGGGGAGGTAGGATAGGCCAGGAGGTGCTGGAGGGGGGCCAGGGGAACATGGTCTAAGAGACTGTGAGGCCGTGTCTGTGGGGCGACGTGCAGGTGGCGTCTGGGGCTTAGAAGGCTGAGAAATGGGGCTGAGTCTCAGCAGCACGGAGTGAACCGGAGCAGGACCCTCAAGACCCTCTTGGGTGTAAGAGCCCCACCCTCATGTCTCTGTCTCATGAACTCAAAGGACTTGCATCAGGCCTCCCCTGAGTCTCAAAAGTCTGGCTCAGAAGTTAATGATGAGGAAAATGTGAATGTGTAGAAACAAAGAAGAGCTGCTGGGCTGGAAACTGGTGACAATTTTAATGACAGATCAGCAGAGTCCTACGACCCTTAGCTCCTCCCTGAAGCGCACAGGTAACAATGTCTGATGCTCACCCCTAACTTGTTTTACAGAAACCGGACTCCCACCAGATGGGAACTGCTGACCATAAGCCCGTAGACCCCAGATGGGTTGGGACGAGAAGGTTGACGATGCTGACTTCTGAAATACCACCCTGTCATCTCAGCACCAGCCAAGCAGAATAAGGTCCACGAGCTGGTCCCACTCCCCGAAACCCGCTCCCTCACCCTGCCTTTAAAATCCTTTCTCTGACAGCCCTCAGGAAGTTCTGGTCTTTTGCGCACGAGCTGCCCATTCTCCTTGCTGGCAACCCTGCAATTAATGCTGGGCTTGCCTTCTCCACAACCCCATGTCTGTAGAGCAGCTTTGCCAGGTGAGAAGACCCAAGTTCAGTTCAGTAACAAGAGGTCAGGGAGGAAGACAAGTTGCCTAGCTGTCGGGAGGGTGCCCAGGGCGTCAGTTCTGACAGCGTGAAAGTTGGAGAAGTGAACAACACACCTATGGAAGGAGAGATGCCAGGACAGTCCCCTGAAATGAAAACAGGAGAGATGTAGATAAAGAAAGAGCCTGGGAAAAGAGAAGGGCCAGCCCCCTTTTGGGAGGGTTTGCGGGGGAAGCACGGAGGGAAAGCCAGGCTTCAGATGAAGAAGTAGGAAAAACGTTGAAAAAATGTTCAGGATATAGAGGAGTTCACTAAAAATTAAATGAGGAATTTACAAGAATAGTCCAACTTATATTTAGATAAGGAATTAATTAGTGAAAGCAAAAGCCCCATGAGCCGTGTTCCAGAAACCAAGCATTCCCCTGCTTCCACATACTCATGGCGGTTCCTACGCTTTTCTCCTCACCTGGTTTCTACATGCTGATGTGGGGTAAGTACTTTGTTAGGTCATTTCTTTGCAAATTACAATTTTAAATCAAGAACTTAGCTGACTGCCCTACATCTTGTCAAACGAATTCTAATTGAAGGCAGCATTAAATGCCCTTCTGCCAGAACTTCGAACACAGTGATGGAATTATGTGAATTGACTCACTTTCCCAGGTTTAAGTCTCCTCCCGTGTAAGAAGCATGTTCTCCAACAGCGAAGCTTTGTAAGCTGGTGACACATTTGAAAACTGCTAGAGTTCTAACATGAAGTGAGTACAGGACTTTCCACTAGAGACTTTCCTAGACTCTAATTTGATGCCTCAGGAAAACCAAATGATTAGGTATCTTGCTTTGATGCTGTCACTACATCAGTCCTAGAAAGAAACGTATTACTTTTGAAATTATTTGACCTTAGTGGCACTGAAATTCTACTTGCTCTTATTCCCCTTGCCACATTCTAGGATTTTTCTTTACAAACCACTGTTTTCCCTTGTTACAGAATGTTCAGCTGATGTCAGTGCCCTGAAGCTTGCTTTTCCTCCATCATGAAATTATTGGAGTCACGTAATCCAAAAAGTGTACATGGAGTAAAAAGAAGCCGAAGTTATTGCAAGATCATCTTTCAGAACTAGCTATTATTCTTAAAGTGTAAGTCTAATGTAAGACCCGGTCGACTGGATGTCTGCAGAAACCAGTCCTAAGGGAGCAGGCGGTATCACGGAAGTGGGAGGGTCTCGGGGGATGCACGCCTGCCTGCTTGGCAGAGGGCAGGGCCCCTTATCCGCGGACAGAAGCAGGCTCTGAAGCCCGGGGGGCCTTTGGGTCTGCACTCAGTCCTGGTGCCTCGATTCTGGGTCTCAGTGGACTGTACCCTGGGGGAGAGAGAGAAAGCCAGGACCTGCACAGCTGGAAGTTTCGCTAAGAGACTAGAAGAGCGCTGGAGGAGGGGGGTTGCTCTGGTCAGGAGGTTGGGGAGGGGAGAAACACAGGAACAGAGGAGACCCCACTGCATGTGGACACTTGACTCTTACCTTAGTGGTGGGTACCCAGGGACTCACTTTCTTTTTATTCCCCAAATTATACACGCATTCTTTCCATCAGGTTGTTTTAGTTTGATGTGAAAAAACTTTGCTAAAGTCAAATCCATGTCAAAATATAAGGGCAATTTCAATTTAGAAAATGACCTTTGTTGCCCACAAAAAGCACAGCTAATATGTTAAAATACCTGTGAATATACAGTCACCCCAGAGGACATGCTTTTATAACAGTTTTGCAATAACCCACCTCCTCTGCTTTATCCTGCATTTGGCGAATCAGAGGAATACCAAACCTTGGTTTGTCCAATTAGCTGAAGCTCAACTCTGTCACCAAATCCACTATACTCCTCATTTTGCTGTCAGATTGTAACAGATGACCGTCTGTAATCACCAGGGTTGCTGAGAATGACTTGCAAGTTTTCAAAAATCAAATTCATACACCTCAAACAAAGAATGACCAAAAATAAGGTTTTATTTTAATTTTCCAATATTTGAAAACAGTCCTAAATAGGAAATGCAAGCATTTTGAGGACTGGCCACTCACCAGAATATGTGTCCAGCTTCCCAAACGACAACCCTGAGAGGCCAACATTCACTCAAAAGTCAAAAACTTTGTGTTATGTTTTTAAAGAATCAATTTCCTTAATTCATATTATACCCCAATAATGCTTTATTAATGGAGAGATGTTTCTGACAGCCCACAAACCACTTATAGAAAATACCAGCTGTTGAAATATTATAGTTAATATTTTCTCTGTTAAGTACTTGAAGAAATCAAGAGATGTTGCGATTTGCAATTTTAATTAGATTCACTTGAAATGTGGCCCTAGGCTTCAGACCTGGCATCCTGAGGACAGCTGTAGGCCAAGAGTAAATGCCCCTCTCTCCCAGCACTGCCTTTAGAGGCAGGACTCCAGGCCGGTCACGTCAGCTGCCTGGTTACACCCCACACGCACAGGGCATTCCTGCCTCAGCACCTCTGCACCTGCTGTTCCTTCCGCAGAAGCATCTCCAGCCAGAAGCCCACGTGGCTTCTGTTCAGGTCTCTGGGTCTTTCCTCAAATGTCATCTTTTTCTGTGAGCCCCCTCCCCCAGCATTCCCTGCCCCCATTCCTTCTTTCTCTTCCTTTTCTTCTTCTTAATTTCAGCTTTATGGACTCAGCTGACAAATAAAATTGTAAGACCTTTAAAGCACTCATCATAGTGATTTAATATATATACGTTGTGAACGGATTTGCCCCGTTGAGTTAATTAACATGTCCGTCACCTCACATACTTACACTCATCTTTTTTTCTTTTCTTCTCCTTCTCCTTCTTCTCCTCCTCCTTCTCCTTCTCCTTCTTCTTTTTCTTGGTGAGACTATTTAGGTGCTACTCTCTCAGCAAATTTCAACTATACATTACGGTTTTGTCACCACGTTTTAACATGAGACCCTCAGACCTTCTCATCTTATGGCTGAAGGGCTGTGCCCTTGTACCCACCCCTCCCTAGCAGTCTCTCCTCAGGGCGGTTAACACTTGCTTTACCTATCTAGGTGCTGCTATGTTGGGTGCATGAATATTTACAAATGTTACATCCTCTTGTTGGATTGACCCTTTATTGTCATATAATAACTTTTTTGTCTCTTCTTACAGTCTTTGGCTTAAAGTCCTCACCCCTTTATTCCTCCACAGTCTTTGTCACATCTATCGTCTTACACACTTTTTAAGTGTTTTTATTGTCTGCGTTCCCCGCTAGAGTGTAAGCCCTGTGGGTGCAGGGATTTTTGTCCTTTTGTTCCTGCTGCGTCCCCAGCACCAGGGGGAGGGCTGAGTACTTAGCAGACGGGCAGGAAATATTCCTGAGTGAATGAGTGGAAGGCAGCCACCCACATTCACTTGTTTCAAATAACGACGAGAGGCAGACTCCCACCTACGGACCTTCGGGAGAGGCCGGGTCTTCAGTCACCGAGGTCGGCAGAGTCTCCCGGGGCAGAAATCCTCTGGACTCTGAGCCTCACGGCCAAATCAGGATTGCAGAGCAGGGCACACGCACCAGAGATTTTCCTCTCTTTGCCCACTTTTCGAACCCAATGAACATTATAGAAACATCCTTTATTTCCAGTAGGTTTTGCCATAACTCTCCAAACAATGTTCCAACGCCAGCTCCCCCGGCAGGAGCGCCGTGTGGGGAATGAGCCTGCGGTCAGTCAGCCGCTGCCTTTCTCGGGGACTTTCCACGCCGTGTTTTCTCCTCATTCTTAAACCTTCCGGATCTGCTCATTTCTCCTGGTGAGAGATTTAATTACTGGTATTTTCAGTGGTGCATGTTCACTACAGGAACGATGAAAGCGGCTAGGATCGGGGCTGAGAGGGCTGAGTCCTGCCACGGTGACCACGAGCCCTGAGTGACGGCGACAGACCCACCAGGGCCGGAGCCCCCACCCCGGGCAGCTCATGCTTGCAAAGCAGCTCAAAGCCCGACAGAGTCAGTCCTTTCCTCACACGCTCAATTGTAAAATCCTAGAGCAACGTCAGCGTGAGAACTAAATGGTAATTTGCATGGGTCTCCTCCATGTACTCCTTCTGGAGAAATAGAGCCGTGTGGGGTGTTTCAGGCTGAAAAGCCTTTCCCTGTGCTCTGGCTTCAGTCCACTTTCCATGGCTGGCTCAACAGGAAAATGAGTAGGAATAGGATAATCAGCACACTGGTTTCTAACTGGTTCCATCTATCTATTAATTCAGCACAATTGACCTAATCTGTAGAGTGAAGTCAGGTGGCATTTGTCCACAGTGGAAACAGAAATATGTCACCAAGTAGCCACTGCTCCGTCTTTAAGGCAGACGGAAATTTATTTATTCATCTGCCAGTCTTTTATCGTCACCTGTCCTGGGGAATTCTGAAGGGAGTATAACACGATTTCTCCACCGATTTAATAATGCTGGTCAGTCACTCGAAGTCCAGATGCAAACCTGGCCTTCTACAGAAATCTAGTCATCTACATAGGCAGGTGCAGGTCTTTAACTGGCGGGGATAATTTTATATATGAATCTTATTCATTACTTAGAGTTTACAGAAAATGGAAAAACCTCGTTTTTAGCTAATAATGTGGAATACAGCATACCCAGTGTTGTCCAAGCTTTAGGCATTCTCATTCTGCTTTCAGAACTTTTGTCATCTCCAATGTACTTACTTCATTTCTATGACACTCTTTAAATTTCCTGAATAATTTTCTTTACAAACCCACCTTTACCTTCATTCCAAGTAACAGTAGCTACCAAAGCATTGGTTTGGTTCATGCTTTCATCTAACAAATATTTATTGAGCGTGTACCTTGTGACACATTTTTGGGAGCTGGAAATATAGCTGTGATGACGGGGGACCAAGACCCCCTCTTGGGGAGGTTACATTCTGAAGGAGGAGAGAGTCAGTAAACAAGTACTTACAGGGTGTTCCAGAAACACCATGTCAGCTGCGTGAGAAAAAGAAAACTAAAGGAAGGTGAGGGGAAAAGAGAAGTGGGGTGAGTGAGCCTCTGACGGGGGGACATCTCAGCGGAGACCTGAGTGCGAGCCCAGGCGGCCTCCGAGTGGGAGACGAGGGAAGATGCTCCCAGGGGACAGCGGAGGTGGGGTCTGGGACAGAGTCGGGGGCAGAGCCTGGGGACCGGGATCAGGGGCCAGGCGGGGGCCTCACAGGCCCCGGGGAGGAGCTCGGGTTTCCTTTGTGGGTAACTGGGGGGGTTCTGTCATCGTCATCACTGGGGCTCCTGCGGGAAGAACAGACCTTGGGGGGCAGTTCTGGGCACCACTCAGGGTTCCCACAGGGATGGGGGCGGGGAAGCGGGTGGATGAGCCAGCTAGCTTTATTCTTCTCTCTGAGACACACCAAAATGAACACACGACTACTAGGGGAGGTTTGCGGTCCCTCCACGTTCTGTGTGGACGCATGTCGCAGGGTTCCTGGGTCCGGCCGTCGGGAGGCCGCACCACAGGCTGGGAAGGCGGGCTGCCTGGGGTCCGGCCCGCTGCCCGAGTTGCTGCCTGACACATCTTTTGCAGGTTTCTCCTTCTTTGTCTGGATACCAAGGATGCCGAGAGCTGTCTCACGGGGTCCCCGGCGGTAGCAGCGAGATGGGTATGGCCCTGCTCAGCGCATTCCTGCCGGCTAATAAGCAAGGGCTGCCCCAGGGTCCGTGAGCAACACGGGACCGAGCCCTGCCCTTGCCACGGCGACGATAACCAGCCCCACGCGGACTGCACGCTGTTTTACTTGCCGCTCTTATTACCCTTAAGAAGAGCCACGTTTTGTTTTTAATTGGGCATTTAATAAACAGCAGTAATACTTTCCAAATATAGGGGGTGTTTTCCAAATAATTTCAGGGCTTCAAAGTCCCAGGAGGCTTTTGCTCCTGTGCTCCCGCAGGTGAAATCACAGCTGGGACGACCAGAATTCTCTCCGCCTCCAAGAGTCTGAGTGCGGTGGGTAAAGCTGACCCAAGTGCCCCAGCCGCCCCCGAAGAATGAACAGAAGCACGTGTTCTGAAAGGGACGTAACCCTCGGTTCTCAGAACACACGTCGGCTGACACCTGCCGGGCCACCTGGCTTCCCTTATCGCGTTTATTATTATTAACTATTTCAAAAGCACCTTGGAGATTTTCAAGAAAGGGATAGATTGTGATCTCTGCTTTGAGTGTGGTCCTGCCAAAAGACCCAATGACTCTTTAAAGGTCCCTTTACTGACACGGTATGTCTTAACTGATACTTTCCTTTTAAAAACAACAGTCCTTTTGGGGAGTGTGCAGAAAGGATATTGGGGATTATGTTTGAATAAAAACACTGGAACTTGCTTTCCTGTGCCCCCTTTTTTTCAGGGAAGAAATCCTCTTGGAATGTGGAAAAGAAATGAGTTTGAGCAACTAAATCCAAACATCCCCACGCTGATCTGCTCCTCCCAGGTCAGCACCAGAGCAGAAGCCCCACGATGTTCCCCTCCCTCCTGGAAGATGGGACCACAACGTGCTTGCCTGCTTGAGACGGGCGGGTGGTCTCCAAGATGATTCTCCTGTGAGAACAAAGGCCTGCACACACACACACACACACACACACATGCTTAAAAGACCCCTTGAGGAGGCCTTCTGTGAATCTCTGTGCTGTCCCCAATTCTTCCAACTCAAATTGAAGAGCCCTCTGACTTTTCAAACTTTCCCTAAGTAACACCGAGTGCTGGGCTTCGCTGTGCTTTCCTAACTGGATATTTACTTGACCGGCCTAATCAACCCCCATCTGAGAATAACCTCCCAGCTTCATACTTGATTTTCTTCTAACCGTAAACTGTGGCGGCCTCTCCTCACCAGCCTCCAAAATGAGCGTGGTTGGGTGAATCTCAGGACAGCCAAGCCCAGACTCACTGAAACACGGGAACGTGTGACCAAGGTGACCAACAACACTTTCGGTTCAGCCCAAACTTACCTGAGCGCTCTTGCAAAGTGCTCACGTAGTTTGACAACCTGTCGATCTGCGGAGCCGGGCCACAGGCAACCTCAACTGTGGTAGAAAGATACAGTAGGGAGTTACGAGGGGCAGCACCTTCCAACACTGCCTTCCCCCGAGTCTGTTAGCAATTCTCTTGGGAGTTGGTGGAAAGCCCATTTCTCTACCTGGGGTAAGTGTTTCTTCTTCTGGATTCCGTACTAACTGAATCATCCCACATATTAAAAAATGTAATTCGTGCCCCCACTTATGGAGAATTTTACAGCTAAAATGTAGAAATACCGTAGTCAGAATATTTCATGAAAGACCCAAAACACGTGGTTGTTGATTTGCATGAAATTTCACAGATACCCAGATGATAATATAAAAAGGAAACAAACTCTGTTTGAACCCTGTAGCTGTTCTATTAGATTATCCCCTGTCGGTCCCAATTCCTGCTTCTGATCTAACACCTATAAATGGCCATGGAAATTGTGTATAAAACATGCATTTCATATTGCAAAGGTAGAAAGTTCAAGTTGTACGAGAGTCAGAATTTTATTAGAATTTCTTTGACTCATGCCTTTTCCTAGCCTTGAAAATGTGGGCAATTCATTTCGATCACTCTTTGTAACTTGGAGAGTTTGGTGGCAGCCGACAAACTGGTCAGCGAGCTGGGAGACATTGCTGGGCTGTGAAACATGGCGAAGAGGTGAACCAGATGAGTTTGAACTTAATAGTCTTCTAATCCACTTTTACATTAATTTCCTGAACAAACGGGCAAACTGGAGGAGCCCCCGGTGGCTCCACTGACCCTGACCCTGACCCTGGACGAGGGCAGGAAGGCGGTCTGGCTCCTAAGCCCCCAGCTTGCATCACTCCATCACTTGCTTTCCTCTTTCCACAGGTGGGACCTGATCCACTGCTGCAAGCCTCCCAAAGCGAAGGCATCAAGCAGAGAAACTCCTTCCGAGGCGCACTTCTGTGCCAGTCCTTCCAGAACGTGGCCTCTGCTGGAGATTTCTAGCCAGAAAGCTGCGTTGCGCTTGACCTTGCCAATGCTCCTATGTCTCTTCTAGCTTCTTGCCTGGCACCCCTCTCTCTCCATCTCTCTCTGTCTCTCTGTCTTTGTGTCTCTCTGTCTCTGACTCTCCATCTCTCTTGATAGCTGAGGGCCAAAAGATTGGCGTCCAGTTCCCACGACGTACAGACTGTGTCCGGGAGGAATGTAAGGCAGCGCAAAGACCTCGCCGGGAGCCGCAGGCGGGAAGGGGTTTCTGTCTGCCTGCTCCTTGGTCCTCATGCCTCGGGCTCAATCACGCACGGAGCACCGCCTGAGAACCTCCCCGGCCAGACTCCTGGACACGCTGCTCTTGTTTTTATAAATGCAAGAAATTCCCCGTGATTTTAAATCAGGACCACAGTGAGAGAGCTTCTCCCAAACACGTGTGCCCAGTAGACAGCAGACCCAGGACTCCCACCTCAACTCCAAACCCTGGCTCCCGCCCCGGTCAGTGTCCCTGGGCTGCATTAGCTCACAGCCGGTTACTTCACAGTAATGTCAAGGGCCATTGGAACTATTATTAGCAAAGTCCCTGTAGCAAAATTTTCAGTATCTGTTTTCCAGATAGACTGTGAATCTACCGCTGAACTAGAGCTAGACTCTAGACTTCCTGAAAAACTCCATTTGCCCACTTGCAGCGTCTTCATAAGCTCCCTTTGGTGTGAGAGCCCTTAAACCTTCTGTTCTCCCGGGGCCCCTGGGCAGTGGGCAGGTGCACCCTAACCGCGACAGGCAGGTGGGAGTCAAAGACTAGGGACAGGGTGACACCAGATGGTTAAAGCTGTATAACTCTTCCTCCCCCATAAATGTGAACTTCCCATTCTTTCTTTCTTAATTAAAAAAATTATTCTTTATCTAAACAGCAAAACTTAAAGTTTAACCATTATTTATAGATGATGTTTTAAAATCCCTCAAAGAAATGAAAGAGGAAATTCTAACCAATTGCTACCTTTCCCCCATTTTCTACCATATGAATCTACACCTTCAGTTTCAAAGCTCTTTCATCCTGGCAGTCTTTGGCAACTGTTTGGGCTGCCCAGTTCCACCGCTCAGGGCACTGGGCAAACGTTACTGTGGCTTCAGCTCTTGGCTGGGAATTTCTCAGGTGCCTGGGCAGTGACTTACATCCTCAGGAGATCCTGATGAAGGACCCTCCATCCCCAGGTAGAAAGTGGCCATTTTCACTCCTTTTGTTTTGAGTTTCCACCACCCCTTAGTTACTTAGCTTCACTAATAGCCCTTATTTGCATATTATACTGTTTATTGTGCTTTATTTTTGGCAACAACCGGACTCACAAACTGCTTAACTAAGAAAAGTCTGAACAAAATGTGAACGACTCTTAGGACAGGTCCTCACACGAACTGGATCATTTCACATCCACTCACTGGAGCTGCCCCTGCGACCGTCACCGGAACCTGCAGGCTGGGCTCCGGTTAGTAGCACAGCAGAGCCGAGCGTAACTGCAGGACGAAAAATCCCAGTAGATCACAGAGATCCACTTATAAATTATAATTTTCCTCTGTGTGGAAGAAAATATTCCAGACCTGTATCATTCACATACTTAGAAATGAAAACAACTTATTTTTGCCCTACTTTCTCGAATTGCTTGGGGGTGAAAAATGTTAAACGGATAATATCTTTCAACGCTGAATTGATTTCTCAGCTTAATTTAAGCATGGAAATTATGTGCCAGATGGCATAATCAACATGTTCTGTTGAAAGACTGCAATTTTATTCCTACAAGAAAAAATAAAAGAAGCGTTTTTCCACGTGGTCTACTCAGCGGGAAGGAAAGTTTATACATGCTCCCTCCAACAATGCCACCTTTGATGAGGAAAATGACAACAGCTTTGAATGTATTGACTGAGCCCTTTGGAAAGCAGGAATAGTGCTTTGTTTCATTCTGCCATGCGGTTCACATGGGAAGAGAAAGAGTGAAAGGAATAATCATGAATACAGTAAAACTCATCTCAGCGCCACTGGACGTTTAAAGTCTTTCTGAAATGCATTTCATTTTCAATCATGTCATAACTATTTCATTAGATATCCTGAGCCTCATGCTATAAAATCGGAATATGCCCTTGGTTCCCTCCTCCCGGGAGGTTGTTCAGAGATTTGCGTGTCTTGGGAGAGATGGGAACTGCCTGTTTTCACAACCCAATCTGTTTTATGTGACATTCCCACTCCCTGCCTGACGCCCATAAAGCTCTTGGCGGAGGAACTCAGTTATGAGCTAAAGAGAAAAGCGTGATGTTTATGAAGAGGGACGAGCACAGTTCACCGGCGCAAACATCTGAGCGTGAAGAAGAGGTGGGGGCGGAGGAGAGGAGAGCAGACGCAGGCAGGGTGACTGATGCGTGACCTTGTTTCTGTGCGATGAAGATGCCCTTCCTACGACAGATCAGTTATTGCTGGAGAAGACAGGATGTTTCTACTAACTTTGAACAAAAATTTTAAATGATTATTAAAACAGATCCTTGGAATAAGATATGTTCCAATGAAGCAATAACCCCTCAGTCTGCACTTTTTGGGTCTCGTCAGCACTTTTATGGTCATGGGCGCAAGTTCTTTTTTTCATCTCTGGGTTGAGACTCTTCCCTCTTATCTTTAAAACACCCGTATTTTGATGCCTCGTCAACTCTAGGCATCCCTGGCCCGAAAATGACAGCCTGCTTGGCAGTATTATGCTAAAACACATTTTTCAATCTTCTCACATAAAAATAACTCTATTGAAGATGCATTCGCTTATCATAGCAGATACATTTCAGAAGAACCACATTATGTTTATTCAGACATCTAAATCTTATTTCTTGAGTGTCAATTTTTTTCCATCATTATTCTCATGATTAAATACACGTCACCACAGTCTCTTACACAGGATGACATGATACAATCAGCTTCTATGAAGTTTACTATGTGTCTAACAGATCACTATTTACACACAGTTCAAAGATGACAAATCACACCAGTTGACACGTTAATCACTCTGCACCTGGGCTGTTGCAAGTTCCGCATGTCTGGGGTCAAGTATGAATTTTCATGTTGTTCCAACCCTATTTCTATCCCGATACCAATGAAAACAATATGAATCAAGGAAAGTTGTTTTTAAATGGTTTGCTTTTTAGTTTACATTCTAGAATAAACAGCCCAAATAAGTGGAACATGGGGTGGGGGGAGAGCAGCTTTTATTTACCAGACAAAGTGACAGAAAAGCCATACTTGAGAAACGTGAGCAACACAAGGAAGAACGAGGTGCAGAGACCACAGAGTCTGTGTCCAGAACAGGGGGAGCGAGTTTCCAGAAGGAGACGGCGGCATCGCTGTCAAAGGCAGCGGCTCATCAGAAGTCACTGATTAGGAGCTTCGGCCACGAGGTGGGTCTGAGGCAAAGTGCAGGGTTTGAGGTGTGAATGTGCAGCAGGAAAAGGGACAGCAGAGAATCTTATGCAGAATTTAGAGCAACCGTTCTCCATTTTTTTCCCCTGTGAAAGGAAAAGTGAATGCCTGCTACATCGTTACGGCTCCTCCCTCAATCTTTAAGTGCTATCGTGGACCCCAAGTTGTTGCGTCAATTTTGCACTCTACTTATTTTGCAGTTGAGTGATGTTGAGTAGTCTGTGTTCTAGTTTTGAATCTTCCGCAGTGCAGAGACCGAGAAAAGATTTGGGTGCAGCGAGAGAGCAGAGGGAGAGACAGGGAAGGAGGGAAGGTGGGCAGGGGTAGCTGAGTGGGCTGCCCCTCTGGGGACGGAGCCAGTTCTAGTGGGATCTGCCGAGGAACCACCGCAGACCCTCCTCTCCGAGACCTGGGGCCGGGGGAGTGTGCACTAGTGCCCCCAGCACACACACTGGGCGTTGCCCCCCGGGGCCTTACCCCTCCTGCACTTCCTGGGGTCCGACTGTGTTGGAGGGACCCGGGCAGAGGAGCCAGAGGAGAAGGGGCTCGGTGGGGAGGGAGTTTGGGGCGCCTGCCCCCCCAGGGGAGTCAGACAGCCTCCTGGCTCCGCCAAGGGTCCTGCTCGGTCGGGGCGGCGCCATGCTTTCTCATCGCCCGGCCTGGGAGGGACCACTTACACCTGCTGGAGGAGCGTGGCCTTGGATGCTGTGAATCTAGGTGCCTTGAAACGAACAGATAAGCAGGTCGAAAGGACCCCAGGCCGTTAGTGGAGTCTGATATGGGGATGAGGGCCGAGCGGCCTCCACGCAGAGCCCAGGAGCCCGGGCTGCGGCCCAGACAGATGCGGGGTGATGCGGCCATTCTCCTGTCTCCTGTGCCGGCGGCTCCAATGCCAAACCCGCCCCTCACAGAGATGGATTGGGAGGTCGAGCAAACACTTCTGTGTCAAACAGCACAAGTAGCTAATAGCGCATGCAGTGTTAATAGCACAAGGGACCACCCAACTCCAGACTGACCGTCTGACGGCTCCATGCCCCCTCCCCACGCCTGACACGGGCCCTGACACACAGGTGGCTCTTGTCCTATCAGTGCGGGGCCCCACCCCAAGGTGTCACAGCGATGCCAGCGCTTTCAGGGGGAATGGAGGAACCCACAACGTGTGCATTTCTGCCTCCCCAAGGAGCTCTCAATGTCTCAGACCCGCGAGGCTCCTACTGGGTTCCCGAGCCCAGAGCATCCGCATCACCTAGAACAAGTTCTCCCCCGTGACCGTGACGGAGACCGAGACTCTCTCCTGGACCAGCTTTGGCCTCCGAGCCCTCTTCTCAGCTGGGCCCTCATTTCGGCTCCTGTGTTCTCCGCGCTGTCCAGTTCTAGCAAGAAGCCTGTCAGGTGGGCTTAGCCAAAGCCCTACCACCCACATCTGCTCACAGCCGCCATCTGATTGGTCTCCTCACCCCTGGAGCCCCCAGGCTGTCCGATTGCCCTCAGTGGCGATCCCGTGGGGTCAGTTCAGCCAGTGCGCCCCGCCGCCCCGCCGCGAGGTTTCCTCCGAGTAACCCTCCTTTCCCAGCCCCCTGCTCCTTGGCTGTGAACCCGCACTCTCCTTGTGGCGCTCTGAGTGAGGCCCACCTCTCCTCCCAGCTACAGGGCCTATGGAAGTGCCCCTTTGAGTGACGTCTTCCTTACCGTCCTTAAGAAGCAGCAGAATCGCTATTTTCTCTAACAACCTCCCTAGACCTAGTGAAGCGGAAACTCTGAGAGTGGGGTGCGGCACCCGGGTTTTATCCAGCCCTCGGTGGGTTCTGGGGTGATGACACACGTTTGAGACCCACTGCTCAGATGGAGACCCTACACAGGGCACTTTCCTGCTGCAAAGACGAGGCCCTGGGTGACCAGGTAGGTGCCGGAGTGCTCGGAGGAGGTGGAATCTTCATTCCCGTGGGTCTCCTGTCTGAGAGAGCTCCAGCTGGAGAGGGGCACCCACCAATGTGCAACAAAATTGAGAAAGGCTGACCCAGGCCCCCTGGAGGAATCGTGATTATTTCAGGCGTCAGATGGTAGTCATTTAAGATCTGGATTTAAGTATGGAGACAGTTGTGGCTCTAAAAACCCCACAGGACAGTGGCTAAAATTCTAATTGCCAGGATCAGTTCTGTGGTTCTGGACTGACCTGTGGTTTCACATGGGAAAGACCCACAGCTGTAGAGGAAACCACAAAGGTCTGGAAACGGCGGGCAGAGGTAAACAGAACCACAGTACATTCTGCAAAGGATAATAAGGAACCACAGAAAAGCAGCAAAAGGGGGAAAAGTGCATTCCTTGGCTGAGACCCTATTGAATGTTTAAAGTCAGGGAACAGACGGCTAAGAAGGGAAGGGGACCTCCTAGGCTTGAATTCCACAAAGAAACAGCAGTTCAAGCCTATATTTTTACTTCTTATTAAGGCTGGTTAAGAACATAATACAACAGAGGAGTTATTTCGGAATATGTCATTGTTTCACTTCGTATTTTGGTTGCATTTTAAAATCTCCACAGACGTTAGGAATGTATATGTCTCTGCAAATGTTGAAAAATACAGAAACTTCTATAACAGACATGCTTTTACAAGAGGAATATTTAAATAAGGAGAAAACTTCACTTCTCCAACTTCAGCATTTGACCATTACTATCAAATCAGCCACCTAGGAGACAGGTGAGCGAGTGGTAACTGTTAGGGGGCAGATTTCTTCAGATTTCGCTCCACGTTTGTCCTGGAGGAGCCCTTAGACTCCCTCTGGTGGCAGCTCCTTTGGAGCTGGAGAGAACAGGCATCTCAGAACTCTGCACAGTAGAATTTCATGTGAAATTTCAAATCCAAAGCTGCCCCATTGCTAATGCCCACCTGCCTCCAAAACAAAAGTACCTTTTCCTTAATTCACTAGAAATACCGGGAGAGGGTTTTACTTTGTGGCAAACTCTAGTGCAATATTTGAATAGTCATTAAATTCTTTAAATTATTCCTTAAAATTATAACGTTGATGTTAATACTTATAAGTCATTTATATACGTCCCTATCAGAGACAGTGTTTAACATTCACGATGCAGAAAGACAAAAGCTATTTCTTTAATTATGAATTGTCTGTTCCACAAAAATTAATAAGACAGAAACTTTATATCTTTGCAAAGGTTTAAAACATTTAAAATTGGGAGAAAACTTCAATTCTCCGACGTCAGCTTCTTGGGCGCAAGTACTTATGCTCCAAGTCCCTCGAGGTCCAACCCACTTGGGGTGAGCAGTCCCATCCTGCTCATCGCAAACGTCCTCTCCTGCGCCCCGTCCCCGCCGCTGCCCTGCCCGCGTTCCCCTCTTCCTCCATCCTCACCCTCCCCTGCTGTCTTTAACACATGCTAGTTTAGGGCAGCTTCCATCCCATGATTGGCCGGACCGGCACCGGTCAAACGCACCCACCGTTTTCCTCTGCCCACAACCAGTGGTCCCTCGGGTTTCCTTCCTACTTCCTGAGGGGAACTGGACTCCTCTGGCCTCCCAGCTCATGACCCTCCAGCGGCTGCCCGCTCCAATCAGAAGGAAATACAGCTCCCCCCCATGGCCAACAAGGTACTGCACCATCCAGTCTCGCCAGACCTCCACACCTGTGTCCCCACGCCCACCCTTGTGCCCCTGCACCGTCTGCTCCCCCTGCATGCACGTGGTCCGCTGCATGCCTCTCCTCCTCTGACCACCCCGTCAAAGCAGCCCCCACCTCATCCATCACCCTTCTCAGCGTGCACGGCACCTTCCCCGTCTTGAATCGTCTCGTCGGTTCCTGTGTGTGGTGTCTCCACCACGAGAACGTAAGCACGGCCGAGTCAGGGATCTCCTCTTGTTCAGCCACCACTGGGTTTGCGCGCCAAGTACTCAGGACGCGGCCTACTTACTGAACAAATCAACGAACGCGTCAGTGGTGCTGTGAGTTGCCCCTTCCTGGGCATGTTCCGGGCTGTGCTGGTTTCCTCCCCGCTAGACCACTTGTGTTCAGGACCTGGGCCTGGTGAGCATCCCGCTCCCACGTCCTCCATGCCCCAACACCAGGAGAGCCTCGAAGGGAGACTCCTCAAAGGGAGACCTCAAAGGGAGACCATTCCTGGCTCTGGTCCCCGAGACAGACGAAGGATGAGTGGATCACGGCAGACACGAGACCAACACGGAGGCGATTTCAATGGTCCAGGAAAGAGATTAAGTGCCTGAACCGAGGCCCCCGCAGGGGCAGGCGAAGAGTGAATAAGCTCGAGAGATGCTGTAGCAGCAGAATCGAGTCTCTAGGTAAGTGGGTTGGGAGTGTTCTCGTCTGCTGGGGCTGCAACAAAATTCCACAGATGGGGCACAGCTTAAACAACCGACGTTTATTTCTGCCAGTTCTGCAGGCTGGAAGCCTGAGACCAGGGTGTCAGCAGGGCTGCTTCCTTCTGAGGCCTCCCTCTCTCCTTGACTTGCTGGTGGCTATGTCCTTACAGTGCGTGTGTCTCTCTTCCTATAAGGACACCAGTCCTAGGGGATTAGGGCCCCACCCTATGACCTCATTTAACCTTAATTACCTCCTTAAAGGCCCGTCTCCAAATACAGTCACATTGGGAATTAAGCTCCAACATGTTAATTTGTGGGGAACAAGATTCAGTCCATAAGGAGGCCTGTGGAGGTTAGGGAGCATCTAGAATGACTTCCAGAATTATGTGAATTGCTTGGCTGTTCTTCGTTTCTATTACTTATGTCTTATTTATTTTCTATATTAAGCATATTATGATCATTTTAAAGGGCAGGAAAACCTTCTGTTGCTTGCAGAGCACAATCTATAGATTGGTTTTAGGACACAGGATCCCTCAACTTCCAAATTCCACCCCAAAATCCCTGAGCCAATTTCTGCATCACTTTGATGAGTGTGTCAGGGGGCTTCATTCGTTTTCAGCACCTGAACCATCACTGCTGCTTCTCAATTCTCCTTGAAAAGATTGGGAAGGAGCTGAGGACACTGTGGTCCCTACAGAAGTGCCCACTGAAGGCTGAGGGTTTGAAGAGTGAAGCTTGCATACCCCAGGTGGGAGGGCATGCAGGACGGAGCCGGGGTGCTGTCCCAGCTGGGCCACCTGCAACTCGTCACCTCCTGCCCTGCACACACGCCACATGGGCTTCCGACCTTGCAGGAGCCCCTCTTGTCCCAGTGCCAGGACTGCCACGCACCACACTCCACGGTCAAGCCTCGAGCCCACTTCACCGACTGCTGAAGGAGAAGCAACACAGCTGAACATGCCTCTGGCTCAAAGCACCATTTCCCTCAGAAAATGTGCGATCTCCCTCCAGCACACGGGGCCCTCCTTCTGGCTCCTTCTCCCTTCCCCAGCCTCTCGATGCCCACGATCTCCTTTAGGACCCCTCCTTTAAAGATCACATCCATGTCTCTAGCTCTGCCCTTGCCCAGCTCGACCGTCTTCCACGCAACACCTCCGAAGCGGAATTCCCGATGTTTCCCTCCACCTTCTCATCGCAGCCATGGGCACCGAAGCCACCGAGCTGCTGAACTCACTAATAATAATGAGAATAATACTTGCTAACACATGTGTGTCTACTGGAGGCCAAATTCTGTTCTCAGCAGGAAACCTGCTCATTTTTAAGCCTTCCCATTTTCTACACTGAGCATCCTTGGAAAGTTTCTTGGAAGGTTTCTTCTGTACACGGTAGGAGCACAGCCACGGGGCAAGATCAGAGCTCCCCTCCCGCCGCAGCCCTCACCCACCCATGCTGGACCACGGATGCTGCAAGTCTGCACCTGAGCAACCCCGCCCCGCCCCCGGAATGCCGTGCTCCCCTTCCTAGGGAGGGTTAGCTGATGGTAACAACTACCACGCTCTTTTACACCCAGGGAACAGAGAGCTCACAGAAGACACTGCCTCTCGAAACTGCAGCAGGAGACACTATTAGAAACACAACCGCAAGGAAAAGCTTTAGCTGCAGGTCGAGACCCGCAGGCAAGCCCAGGGCAGCCGGGCTTTGCGGCCAGGCCACCCTCCCGGCTGTTCCTCCCCCTCGAGCCATGGAAAGGGACCACATCCGTGAGCCAGTGGGCACCAGGTGGTGGCTGGGGACACATGTGTCCCTGTGTCCCGGCCGCAGTGGCGTCTCCATTGAAGGGCTCGGGCGAGGGGCTCAGCTTCACAGCCGTCAGGACTCTGGGTAAACACGCTTGACTGATTAATGATAACAGCTCTAAAACCCCACAGACGTTTCCAGCACCCAGAAATGTTTATTTTTTATACTAAATTAAATTCATTTTCTCCCTCATTCCCTCTAAGGGAAACGGTGACAAATTTAAATTCAGAGTGGCCTTCTCTCTTGGAGGTGGCCCTGTGCCATGACCTCTAGACAGGCTCTGGTTTGGGTTTGTCTTTCAGTGGGGGCGGGGAGGGGGAGATTGAAGGGCAGGAAAAGAAAAAGCACTGGGTACAGTGCCCTGAGCCAAGCGCCTCGCGCAAGAAGGAACTTGCTAAGGATTTCGTATTTACCAGGCTCACGGTGGGTGCTTACGTATGATGGAAAAAGAGAAGGAGACAAATCCTTAGGAGCATCTGCTTTGTGCCAGACACCACGATGCTGGGAAACAGAAGACGTGGTCTCTGTGCGGCTCCTCAGAAAACTGAAGCTTGGAGGGGTTCCGTTGCCCAGAGCAACACCGGGCAGAACCAGGGCTTCAGCTCAAGTCTCTTGCATTCCAAAGCCCATTTTCCATCTCTGTATGTTTATCCACACAGCCGTCAATGAGGAGAGCAGCAATGGACCCTGATTTCTGCAGTGCCTATTTGGTTTACGTAAAGCATTCTGGCCATTTTTATGCTAGTACATTTGTGACCTCTTGAAAATCTGCATTAGACTACATAGTCTTTGTGCTTCTTTCCAGGTTAGCCTGGCAATTCCCACCAGCTGCGCACTGGCCAGCAGACAGATGTTCTCAGATGAGCAATCCCTCCAAGGACTAGCTTTCCCTGGATGCTAAGGCTCTACCTCTGGACTCAGGGACGTACACAGATCCTCTAGGAGCTGAGACAGGATGAGAAATTCAGATTGTTGAGAATATCGTTTTAAAACACTGAGCTGAAATAAAGCCATGGTTTGTCAGTCAGTTCCAAAGGACAATCAGACATTGCTTTTTCCAGTTTTGTTTTCTTTTTTAAATTTTAGTCACCAATGAATTTGTAAAGGCGCATGCAGTTACGTATAAAATAAGAAGATGTGTGGCTTAGCTGTGACCTTCAAGGAAAGAAGACACTTGACTTGCTGTTCAGGAGAAGTCATCATAAATGTTGGGAGAACGCTTGACGATGATTCTGATGTTTCTTCTACATGCTAAAGATGGGCCTGGATTTCCCTCACTTCATAAAGTGTAATGTAGAAGTGAGGGAGGCCAACAGCGTGGATTGGGTTGCGCTTCACTAAGGGCCTGTATCAAGAGCTGTGCTCGGTTTCAGGGTCGCAGCTCGGCCAGACGCTGCCCTGTACTGATGCCCAGTGGTGGGTGGGATGCAGGAGTGAGAGCAAACAGCCAAGTGCAGGACTTGAGCCAAACTATCAGCGAAAAAAACGCTGGGAGAGATCACGTTTCAGAACCTCCTCTCCCATCAAAACAAAAACGAAACAAGCAAACGCTTGCCCCAATGTAGTAACTACTAACTCTCTGAGTCAAAGATTCGTTCCGGAAGGTGCAACACACTTTATGAAGCTCTCCAGGCCTTCCTCCATGGCTCCACATCACAGAGGACTCATGGGGCCAGTGGCCATTTCCTGCTCTCTGAATGCTGAGCTCCTGCGCATTCCTCAAAGCCCAGCAGAAGAGCCGCCTCCTCCAAAAGGACCTTCTGGATATCCTGAGTACACTCTGTGGCCGGCTCTACTGCTGTCTTAGAAACAGATAATTCTCTAGCCCGCCATGGCGACTGTTTCTGCCTTTTGCCTGTGGGAACACGTGGCCCAGGCAGAGGCCACCTGAAGTTATCAAAGAGAGAAAGCTCTCCTGCGAGACCGTCCTGTCATGGCAGCCCAGCTGATGCTTCGACATTTGGTCAAAGGAGAGCACCCCATGGTGCAGGGGGCCCCTGCTGCTGCTGGGCCCCTGTGGGCCCGTCCACGGCGCCCTGGAGCCGAGCACATGGGTGTCTGCCTTCCACGAGCCCACTTTTTGAGCTTAGTGCAAACAATCAGGATGGTGATGTACAGAAGGGCCCCCGACCACGGTGAAGCTGTGCTGAAGGCGGGGAACCATGCTGCCTTCGTAGCAGCACCACGTCGGCTGAGCTGTGCTTTGCTGTCAAAACAAACAACCCTGAACCCTCAGGAGTGACGACAACAGCACTTCTCTCTCACTCCCGTGACCCCGTCCTGGCTGCGGCTCTGCCCCACCCAGTCTTTCTCCCAGGACCTTGGCTGAAGAAGCAGACATGATGCAGACATTCTCCAGGAGGGAAAGAAGGTGACAGGTCCCAGGACTGCTTTTCAGGCTTCCCCTGTTGCTGCTCCACCATGGAAAGAAGCCCGGGGCCGAGGTGGACCCCAGGGGGACGGGAAGCCTGTAGGAGGGGCAGGGACTGTCCTAAACAGTAATGTCACCCGCCACAACCTGTGAGAAAGATGTGCTATTGAAGCAATCCAGAAAGAACGCTAGACGAGCAGGTTCCTACTGAGTTGTACTGGAAATACAGTCCCTCCAATTGTCTGGTTCTAGGCTTTAACATTTTCACCTATAAAATCAGAGGTTTGGGCCACGTGGTGTCAAGGTCTCTTCCGACTCTGCGTTGAGCCCGAAGCCTTGCCTCACGGTTATCTGTTTTGCTCTCTTATCCAAAGGACAAGCGCCTGTGTCATTTCTCTCTTTCTCACCAAGTGCGGTGCGTGAGAACACGGGCTGAATAAATAAGTTAAACCTAATGAATAGCTTACGCGTTAGTGGGAATTCAATAGATGATTTCCTGGAAGCAGGTTCATGGCCCCCGCCTCAGTGGAGAAGGAGGAAAAGAAGGAGAAGAAACAAAAACGCAGCACAAGAGGGCCTGGGGGTGGGGGGCAGGCCCGACAACGCAGCCTGGGGATTCCCGGCTCCTGGGACGTCCCCTTGAGGGCAGCTCCGTCACCACGGGACTCAGCCCTGGATCTCCCCATGGCTGAAAACTGCTTAACTTACTAAATCTAAAGGCATATGTATTTTGAAACTATTGCAAATGGAAAGAGGTTTCTTTCTTTTTTTCCCTGTTCCGTGTTTTGTGTAGGGAAAGTAGGTAAAGAGCACACTCCCAAATCATTAGAATTCAATTATAGGAAATGCTGCAGTATTATGCAAAAATGAAATTCCTGATTTTACTGTGAAAAGGAAATGATAGCCTTTCGAACCTAACAAAATAGCTGATTTGCCAAGAAAATGCTCTCAGCTAGAAGGAATCCGCCAGGAAGAAAAATAGTCGGTGCTTGGGTCCCATTTACTCTGTTTTTGTCAGGTGATGAATAATCATTTTTGAAAGCTCTCCTAAATTTATGACAAATACACAGCATTCTTATTTCAATAATTACAAAGCATGATTTGGGTTTCACATTTTGTCTTCAGCTGGAGTGAGTGATGGGCACTGTCTTCCGCTCAGCCCTGCCGGTCCCGCCCCGAGGTGCAGCTTGGCAAGGTCACCTGCGAGTCTAACTCCTTGTTCTAAGGATTGTAGCCCACAGTAACTCCTCAGTCATTGCACTCCTTGGTTGTAAGCGTAAATCGGATGTGTAGATTCACTTTGCGTCAAGCCTTTGTGTGGTTTGAAATTAAATACAAGTAGACCCCCAACACAGATAAAATCCATCCGAATAATAGGGGCTGTTTTGTAAGCTCAACCAACATCATGCAGCTGGAAAACCAACCCTTTTTCCTTTTTCCTTAACTAACTCCAACATGATGAGCTGTAAAACTCCACATGCTGTAGTGAAATCTGAGAAGTGAAACAGAAAGCAAGTGAAGGAACAACGCAGGAGTCGGGGTACGAACGCACAAACCTTGAAGGGTCCTTTGTTTTCCAGCTTTCCTTTTGTGGCTTTCAAGTATTACCTTCAAATCAGTGATTTGAGCATTTCAGAGAAACACATTTAAGGAAAGGCACTTCTACAGCATAACTTTTTACCTCCCTCAGAAATCTGTACTCAGGAGACACTGGCCCTTGCTCTGGGGAGGGAAGGCGCCCCGTCTCCCTACCTCACGACACACCCACTGGCTACAAGCCGTACCACCAAGTGGGAGACAACCCACCCTTAAGCCTGACACTTCTAACTCATGAGCATTTTATACTTTTCACCAACTGTCTGGAGTATTTCTGCTTCCAGCGGCTAAAACTCTGTATGTGGGCGATACTGAGAACGTTCGGGAAGCTTAGGCTTTAAATATATAACGTTCGAAGAACTTTCAAGTGCTACTTTACCACTAAACCCCCGAATCACAGAGCCTGGCAGCTCCGCGGGCAGGACGTGATGCCCGCCGCCTGCCTCTGGCGTCACATCCCCCCGTTGGTCTGCAGTTTTCCTTGGAGACGGGCCATCTTCACACTGTGCCTGCATCCCCTTCCAGCCCTCCTGCCACTGCTCTGTGTGCACGACCCTGCCTGGGGCGCCTGGGACGGATCTCCTGCCATTTCCTGCACTCTGCACAAGCACTAATTGAAAATTTGGGTGGCCTTGCTTATTTATTTTCCTGGAATGCAGTGGGTTATATTTTCATGGCATTTTCTCAGCAGTGCAGCATTTCAATTTCAAACTAGGACAATGAGAAGAAAAGCCAGTTCCCATCAGCAAAAGACGACTGCACCCAGTTTGGATTTGCAGGATGGCGTGTATAAATTGTGACTAAACATAAACCATCAGAAATGCCTGTTTTTTTCAGGAAACTAAAGAGACAAGTTGACTTTCTCCCTAAAAAGAAAAAAAACAACAACATGGTGATGGGCTCAGTTACCACAAAAAATGAAAGATAAATAGAAGGTAACATTCAAAACTATTTGGTAAAATTCAGCAATTCACTGTCCATGTCTAAATCTTCATAAGATGCACTGGCTCGAATTTTCTGTTGGATTCATGCATGTCAGAAAGCTTCACAGCAGCACTGGAGTCGTGTACAAATCACATCCTGGTTTGCATGGGCACTTCTCTTTAGCAATATGAAGGCTAACAGTGGAACTTTTAATTTTATCAAGATGTTATCCCACGTTATTCTAATAATCTACCACTGCTGTAAGTTTTGTATTGCTTAATATTTAAAGAGGAATCTATTTCAATGAAGTTGTGTAAAAACACAATTTTGGCAAAAATTGCATTTATACACATGGCTTAGAGAGTTTACACCTTAAAACTGCCTTTCGATTTCATCCTGAATGTGAGCATCTTTCATTTCTGAAATAACAGTATAGAGAGTGAATTTTTAATATCTGATACATTTTGCATGAAATATTTTAAAAGAAAACTTCAGAATGGTTGAAAATATATGCACATGTTAAATAAACTTATTTACCAAAGACAATTACTTTAATAAAACTCCCTGAAAAAGTGCCAGTTGAGGGGCAAATACATTTCCAATTTCGTGTCTTAAATAGGGCTGAGTCTAGGTCATTTTCTTAATCTTGAGAGCTACCTTCCCTTGGTCTGTATGCATTTCTGCCATTGGTGTAGTTGACGGGCACACTAACTGTACATCAGTTCACCTCAGAATGGGACATTGATGAGACCTTCTCATGGAGCAAAGTGGCCACGCTACGATCTGAAAGTAAAATGTTCAAAAACGTCTGAACTAGTTTGGGCAGATGATTTGGGAAATAAAGAAATTTCATCTGTTCATTTTAATCAAACAATTAATAATATTAAGTTGCTATTCTGAGTTACTTTTTAAGAATTGGAAATAGTGCTAAATTGCCAAAGAATAAATGACAATGGCACATATCTTCCCATAAAAATAAGTACTAAAGGTATCTGGCTTCTCAGGTGAACAAACTTATTAAAGCTTCACTATAATTCATGAATAGGATTTCTCTTCCACACACGTTTTGTCTTAAAATTAAGGGTGTTAAAGAGGAGAACAAAATCTGTTGGACTATGTAAATATTGCTGAAGTACTGATTTTGAACATACAGATGTGAGCTGAATAACATAATTATAGTTTTTCATGTGCTACTGATTATGTATTTGAAACTCACTCTATAAGAAATGCTGTGCATGTAATAATGGTAACACTTCATGTTTACATAGGTCTTCATAAACTTCAAAAGTATTTTTCAACACATGTAATTGAGGTTCATAATAATTCTTTGAGGCTCACTTGCTTAAAAAGCACATTAAATTTTGTGTTTTAAGAAAAGGTATTAAAGGAAAGTAAGTGTATGTTTATTAAAAACATAGACATAGTCATAGAACCAAGCGTGAAAAACACAAAAATTTTACAGTTTAAATAAAGAAGATACTTGGCCTTGGATGGCCGTGTCAAATGTTTGCTCCAGTGCAGCTCTTCTGACCTTCTGAACAGCTTAGAAAACAAGCTAGCAGAACTTCACTAGCTTGGTAAATTCAAATATATTTTATGTAGTATTTTTCCTTTCATTTCACTGACTTTAATAAAACGATAAAAGGAAATATTGCATTATTCACACTCACATCATTTTTTCCAGCAGTGGGCCTCTTCTTATGTCTGTCTTGTTATGTTAAATTACACCTTAGGAAAATATATGCCACCTGAGATGCAGTCCATTAGGAGACTTGCCGTTTGTAGTTGAGTCAGAACAGATATGGGGAAAGATATACTTGCACAAAGTGTCAAAAATAAAAATTACATATCTCTAATATTTCCCAGTATCATTTCCACTTTGCTGGAATTAACAGTACATTTTAGTATGGCTGATGATTTCTTCCCTAGATGTGAAATAGCAAAATATTTTTTAAAAGAAACGTACGTCACAGAACAAACAAGAACCAAACCACTTCTGGTGACCAGCCCTTCCCTGCGTCTGGCGGAGCTGCCGCTTCCTTAGGTAGGGATGTAGGATGACTCCAGAGTATATTTTACAACTTGTGCGTAGACATAATTCACAGCCGAATTTAGGAATTGCCCAACAGAAATTAATTCCTAAAATGTCGAAACTACTCCTAATAAAACCGCCAAGTCTGGGCTGGAGGATTATTTCCATGACAGGGGTGGGCCGTTACCTGCAGGGGAACAGGCTGCTGCGGGGACTGCACAGAACAGAAAACCGAAAGCCTGAGTACGAACATCTTCTCATCTGTGCTTTCTCTGGAAACTTAACGACTTGGACAGCAAATGAGGTACATGGACAGTGTTGGAGAACAGACTCGTTGGATCTATGTATCGGTTTTCTGCATCTGACATCCAACTGTATACAACTGACAACTTACCTGATTTGGATTAGTTTATCCAAAGCACAGGCAAAATAAACCAGGTCCTGATTTCTTTTTCTTGAGAAAATAAGCTGGTTCTTCTGCACACTTTCTTGTAATAGAGGCAAAAAGCGGTGCATAACTAAGAGAACAAGGCACCTAACAGACTTCCAGGCCAAGGATCTGCCAGTGTAGACCGTCCACTCCCTTCAAGTCGGGGAGTGGAGCCCAGACCCTCCCAAACACGATTCTCCAGTTACACGGCCTCAGACAATCTCAAGAGCCATTGAAAGCAAAGCACAGTTTACAACCTTCCTGTGATGAGGAGGCCAGCCGCAAAAGAGAAGTGTGTCAATCGGAGAATGTTTTAAACATTAGAATGCTGCTGTCAGCATTCCTTTCACAGAGAATTCTGCCGAAGGCCTCAATTTACAGAAAAGATGAAAGAGCTGCGAGGAAAACAAGTATTTGAACTGTGACTGAGGGACAGGATGAGGCAGGTGGGCTGAAGCGGGTTAGGACAAGCGGAGTCTGAACATCAGAAGCCTGCAGCCCCCGTGGTGGCCCCCCGGTCCTCACACCCGCCGTCCGTGGGACTGCGACCCCCAGGGGCCACCCTCACCCCTGCAGCCCTTCCCAGCGGCTGATACCTCCAAGCTCGGTTTAAGTTTTCATTCGTTTCTTAGAGGGTGTGGGTGCGTGTGCATGTGTGCGTGCACGTATGCGTGGGTGTGTGCGGCGGGCAGTGACCCACGGTGCACACCGCCGGCCTAAGCTCAGCAAGCCCCTGGCCTACCTGCCAGGTGAGTCTTTGCCCGCAGACGAGGTGGGCCCCCTGCGCAGGGCACAGCCCTGCCCTTGGGTTGGCTGCCTCCACCCGCCACCTCCCGTGGCTTTTATAAGGTGAAAGCCGAAGCATCAGTAAGTCCGTGCAGTCACTTGCTACTCTTCCTTCCACTTCTCTCAGAGGCATTTGTTCTGTTGGGAAGTGGAAATGGAAGGAGGGAAGGGAGGGGGATGGCAGGAGAGAAGGGGCCCTGGTCTGTGCGCTCGCGTCCCCGTCCCCTCCTACTCAGTTCTCCCCCAGGCACCATGACTTGTCAGCTGAGGGGCCTCGCCTGCCTGCGGCTGCCTCTTCTGGTTTTCTAACCATTTTTCTCTTCACTATGAAAGTGTGATTTTCAGTAATAAAAAGCCACAGGATATAATCAACCCCTGTGAATCTAAGACAAATTATTTATGCAAAAGGGATAAGAAGTTGACACCTGCTGCTACCGTCTCTGGCAGGTACAAGTGCTTGCTTCAGTCTTCTGGACCAGTGGCCACCACCTCCTGCCCCCCAGGGTGCGGTGCCCCCTGGACTGGCCGTGAGGCTCTCCATATGATTATGTTCACGATGGCCTGAAAAGAACTCCAAAACTGGATGGAGATGTTTACACCTCAGACTCCCACAGATTTTGTACATGAAAGAAGGTTTTTGTCTCTAAGTGTTTCTCAGCGACTGCAGACTACTATTAATTGTAAATATTGTTAGCAATATTAATTTTATTATAACTATTACAGATATGCTGAAAAGATAAGTCAGCCTAAATTCATATACCAGAGTTGCTAACATTTTTAATTTTTTCACCTTTAAATAAGCTGCTTGCTTAGTCTTCTTAGAAGTGCAGTTCATTAAGTGCTTCTACAATGAGAACTATTCTGATTCCCTCTTTAAAAAATGTAAGGTCTCTCAAGTTTGTAAAAGTTAATCTGCGGTTGCTGTCGATATGCTAAGACAACATGAAATCTCATTGGATGAAGGAGAAAGCTTTGATTCCATAAAAGAGCTACCTGCATCCTCTAATTATATTTTATAAGCAAGGTCAGTATTCTAAGTTAGTTATTTAGGTTCATTAAACGTCATGAAATATATAACATTTATGGTAATTTAAAAATGTTTAACATGCAGTTATTAGATTCCTAATAAGGATGGGCACATACTTTCAAAGTGCATTTGATTTGTTATTGTCCTTTTACAAAGAAAAAGGTGGTGATAATGTGTATTTAATTGTATTCTCGTATGAAGCTTACAAATGGCCTATATTTCTGTATCTCCGAGATCACAATAATGTGAATGTGTGTGCATATAATGTGAATTATAACATATAGACTTCTTCCTACACGAATAAGTTCACATTAAAAAATTCAAAGATTACTAGTGTACAGGTCGCTCACTTTTAAAGCAGTGTTTATCTGGGCTAGCACTGTAACAAGATTAGTTGTGTCGATAGCCTTGTACCTGGGATTGTTTCCACCCCTAACTCTGCTTACATAATTGTGTTAACTCAAACCTAACCAATACCCCAGTCCTTTACATGGTTCTGCTCAAAACTTGCTGGTTTAAATATGTTAGAGTGGGGCTTCCCTGGTGGCGCAGTGGTTGAGAGTCCGCCTGCCGATGCAGGGGACACGGATTCGTGCCCCGGTCCGGGAAGATCCCACATGCCGCGGAGCGGCTGGGCCCGTGAGCCACGGCCGCTGAGCCTGCGCGTCCGGAGCCTGTGCTCCGCAATGGGAGAGGCCACGACAATGAGAGGCCCGCGTGCCGCCAAAATAAATAAATATGTTAGAGTGTGCTTGAAAAACAAGCAGGAAAGACAGATTCTTCAGAATTCTAGCTCTTATTTTCTTATTTGTTAAAATCTTCCCCCCAAAGATTCTCTCAGACAATGAATTTGCTTCAGCCCTAATTGTAAATATTTATGAAACAAGACCTGCATGCAAAAAATAAAAAGACAAAACAGGATGTTTTATTTATCATCATCACCTTCCACAGTCCAAAATATGTTGTTCTTATTTTACTTTTGGAAAATAAATATTGCGAACAAATAATTAGAATGTCTTTAACGGCAGATAAGCTTAATTTATAGAAACAGAGAGAGGACGTGTAGGGAAAGAGCAATGCCCAGACCATGAGGCACTGTGTCTCTACTTGTTGATCTGCAAAGCAAGCTCGGATTCCTGCAAAATGCATGTACAGAGGACCTCTCTGAATTAGTGGCTAGACGATTAGTTTTGTGCAGAAAACAAACCTTTTTTTGCAAGTGCCTGTTAGACTTCAACTGCCTCTAGCACCAGTTAAACAGATATCTTAGGCATTAAAAAATTACTACCAGCTCTACCGAGGTAGACTTGAATACAACGATCACACACATTTAATGCACACAATTTGCTGAGTCTGGAAGTTACACATCTTGACAGGAAAGAATTACGGTGTGTAAACCAAGAAAGGAAAGCAATGTGAAAATTCTGTAAGTAGAGGAAATCAACTAAAAATGCAAAAAGCTTGCCTCTCTGTTTGATGTGGGAAGCTGCCTGGTCTTGTTCAGGAAGAACATTCTCAATTCTCTGAGAATTAATTTAACTCTTATTTCTCTTAAAGCATGCCAAAACCCATGGGTCGGAGGCGGCCAGGGCTGTACAGCAATGCATTGCTTCTCCTTTATTTGGACGATGCTCTACTTTACACTACAGTTTCTGGTCTGAAATTATATTTACTAGAAAAATTGCTGCCACATTTAGAGTCAGTGGTTAGCAGCATGTTTACGCAAAAACTATTAAACTGGATGGTGTTTAATTTTTTTCCTGGCTATTAACCCATGTTGTGTCTTGTCACACCATGGCTGGTCGCTCTTCCATTAGACAGTGGAAGAGAACTGGCGCTTCAGAGCAAGCCAGCACTGTAACCAAGGAAAATATGGTCTGTAAATTCTGGTTCAAAACTGATTTTCATAAAGAATGAAAACCTCCTTCTAAATGTGTTCTGACAAATACAAGCTTACAAAGAGAAGGCCAGTTCACAGCAGTGACAATGACATTTAAACACATCCGGAACACAAATGGCACAAAAGGGCTAACAGCAGTCACTGAAGTTTTCTTCCACAATTTGAAATCAGCAAGCAGAGCATATAAATTTCTGGGATAAAATTATAATTACAGCATTAGAGAGAGAGTCTCCACTAGTTCTCAAACAAAGCTTTGTTAGGGAGCCTCAAAAGTCTACAGTTCGAAAAGCTGTTGTTTATTGGAAAGAAAGCATATGCGCACAGGCGGAAATCCGCCATTCATACCTGTGCATTCGAGGGTCTCTGTTAGCGGGATGGATATGCCGCGTGATAAATGTATGTAAAGCACAATGATGCAAATCAGCACAGCCTCACACATCTGGGCTCTGAAAAAATGTGGCCAAGCTTGGAAGGAATTACTTTATGGAAAAGTAGGAATTCAATAAAAACACAACGTTGAAAATCAACCCACATGTTTACATTGTATTGTTTTCCTCTTCATTGCTTTACTTCACAGCTAACCTCCTACAGTTTGACTTTCCACTCCAGCTCCACTCCAGTGCCACCGCCAGGGACAAAGAGGCAAAGATACTAGTTCACGGGGGCTGGGGGCTGTGGAGGTGTGGACGCGATTCAGGACAGGGGGCAAAAGTTACAGAAACAGAAAAGGATCAACAATCTGCTTCAAGTTCAGAGAAGGCAACCAAGAAGTTCTGTTTTAAAATGGATTGCATTATAGGTGACAAATTCAAAGAACAAAAAGATCCCTTTAATTGAATACCAA
Source organism: Globicephala melas (assembly GCF_963455315.2). Lineage (NCBI taxonomy): Eukaryota > Metazoa > Chordata > Mammalia > Artiodactyla > Delphinidae > Globicephala > Globicephala melas. The sequence continues at coordinate 102,269,087 of NC_083324.2, forward strand.
GAAAAATTAGTGTGACCTGCTACCACTGGCATATAGTTATTCCGAAAATCCCCACTAACAGCCCCACCTGTCTTGCCCTATGCACAGAGGAAGGCCCAAATTCACTGCAGAACAGTCGCTTGCTGGAAAACAGAGCCATGAGTTCAGGGCTTACAGGGGCTTTACGGTGGCTCCTACCCACCACCTTATTTCAAAAATGAGATCACCGGACCTCTCAAGGGGTCAAAGAATGCACCTGATCAGGGTCCATATAAGGTTGGTCCAGAATGTGGGTTTCTGGACTCTCAGTGTAATCTCTCTCTATATCTATCTATCTACCTACCTACCTATACATCCACCCATCCATCTATCCATCTATCAATCTATTTACCTATCACCTATCTATCTATCTATGTGTATTTAAACCAACAGCAGTATAGTCAACTCTTGATTTTTCAGGGACCATTGATATTTGTTTATTTTTAGTATGTCACTGCTCAAACTCCACCAGGAGCACAAAAATAAGTTCTTACTCAAATCAATTGGCTATACTTTGTTATCACTTCTTTTTTTTTCAAATTCAGGTATTTATTTAATTCAGGTACTTATTCAGGACCTGCATAGGTTTAAAAAAAAAAACCACATACAGTAAAGTAAACAAATCATAAATGAAAAACTGGATGAACTGTCACAAAGTGAACACACCTGTATTATCACACAGGTTAAAAAGTAAATTCAATTATTGCCAGCACCCCAAAGTCTCCTTTTTGTCCAGTCCCAGTCTCATCTCCACCCCTACATTACTGTTTGCCCATATAATTGAAATCATACAGTATTTATTCTTTTGTGTCTGTCTTCTTTTGTGCAGTATTATCTGTGAGTAGATTTTCATTGCTCTGCTGTACTTCATGACATAAATATGCCACTATTTATGTGCTTATTTTCACTGTGGACAGGCATTTCACACACACCGATGTGAATGTCCTCTTACACATCTTTTGTGCCAATACAGACACAGTTCTCTTTGGTAGATGGCTGGGGACAGAACTGTATGTTATCACTTTTGTTATAAGGGTCCAGTCAGAAAGGAAAAAGGTTCAGACTGTTGTCTAAAGTGTGGGCTGGATATTTTCTTTGGCTTTTAATTTTCTGTGTACTCCTTGTCCCTCTGTACCACGGAAAGTGTATAGGGAGCTCTGCCTTCCTGGGGGATGGCCCGGGATACTGGGCGGTGGGAGAGTACCAGCAGCTGCTGGCAGCGGAGCTCACAGGGGGCGGGGGGCAGGACCAACCTCCGGGATGCACAGGCCTGAGAGCTGGGACACGGGTGTGGTGAGCAGGTCCTGCACACTGACGCTTGCTGTTGCTGTCGGGAACACATTCACTACCCCAAGCTGGGTATAGCTTAGTTCACAATGTAGGCGAAATCTACTGAAAACAGAGGGTGAGAAAACTGCCTTCAGGGAGTTTAAAATCTTTTATCAGCTTGGTGGGAAACCAAGGAGTTAGTCGAGCAATGAAAGGACTCATAAGTATCGTGTCACATTAGAATAAAAAAGAATGAGATTTGAGGCCCGGCAGATTACACGTATTCAAGGCATTCCTAAAACTCCTGGGAAGCGGGAAGCCTTCATAAAGAAGTGTCCAGAGGACTGAAATCCTACGCAACAGCCGAGAGGCCGACAACATGTCTCCTTGCCTAAGTAGAGCCGGAGCTGGCGACATCTGCCTTTACAGCAGGGCACAAAGAGCAGCAGGCCAAGGCAGCCGGCTGCGCCGAGCCCCCGTGCGTTAGGACAAGCATCGCGTCAGTGGAGTAAACTGGGAACATGGTACCATTTTCTACGGCTACTGATAAATGCAAAGCACATAGGACCTTAAAGTGGAAAGTCGGAAAAGACAAAACACACACACTCAAAAACCCAAGACAAACAAAAAAGCTCCCAACCCCCTAATGCTGCCTAGCAATTTAAAACAAATTAATGCTACCTTTCATTCAGCGATAAGTCCTTCATTTAGAACATAAAGAGGTCTAAATTCCTAGTCACAGAACCTCAGCAGCAGCAGGGCCTAGCAGGGCAGGGAGGCCTCACTCCAACCCTGTTCCCTCTCTCCAGGTGCCACACCTCTCATGTCTCTGGCAGCCAGTGACTGTCCTCAATCTGTCCTCTTCCAGACCACCTACAGACAGCCGGGAGAGACCCCGGAATAAACACAGCTGCGTCTTTGTGCTGGTGGCAGCAACGGGCTAACGCTGTGGAAACACGGCATCCTTGCGCAGACCCAGCTTTATTTACAGGGTGCTTAACAAAATATGCAAAGAGAAGGTAAGCAGAAAAACACAAGGGCTCTGCTTTGCTGTAGAATTGGAGACATTTATTCTGAGGCCTTTGCAGATACAGCGCTTTGAAGCTGACAAGAAACACAGCTGCTGAAGTCCACACAAAGGCATCTGCTAGGAGTACAGGGTAGCCAGATTCCTCAACCAACAGGCCCAATCTGAGAATTGCTAAAACAACGTCATAACTGTCACAACCTTGGAGGATTTCAAATTGTCCTTGTGATCTTAAATCATAAAAGACTCCAGCGAAGAATGACAAAGCTGGGTGGTATTCGATGAAACCTCTCAGCAATTCATACATTGTCAAGATGGACACAGTAAACTGGGCTCACGTTTGCCTCTAAGTGACCATAAAGCACGTTCTGAAATTGACTGCTAGAAACAGCCATCTCCCCCAACTCTGCCACTATCATGATGTATCGTTATGATTGTTAACTTTTCGTTTTCCACTCAACACTGACTTAGGTTGTGGTTAGTGCTATTACTGAGTGGCTGGCCTGATGTATTGAATACCTGCTGTGTAAGGCCCTGTGGTATCTACAATGGAGACAGGAATTTGCCATCAAGGGGCTTTGTTAAGCTGTGCGTTAACACATCAAACCATCGTCAGTCTTTGGTCAAAAGGATCACTAGATATGGCAAAATATAGTTGTTTCGAGGATTAGAATCTGTACTAACTATGGTCCATTCCAGACTGATACACCATGTAGCATGAAACACTTCAGGTGTTCACTTAATGTAAAAAACATCTACAGAATGGGGAGCTGTGCCATCACAGTGTTTGCTAAGACTGAAACCAAAGGAATTCCATGTTTCAAAGTGATTTTTTCCTCTCTAGGACAAACGAAATCTGATGCAGAATTGCAAACACAAGCTCTACAGTGATATTTCATTGCCTCAGCAGCTACTACAGCAATTTTGGGTTTAATGACTTAATTTCCGGGCAGCTTCTGCACGTATTACACTAACATTTGCCAGCTGGCTTCAGAACGTGGACCAGAAGTTTAAGAAAAAAGAAACACTACCAGTAATTTTTATATTAGCAAAAGACTCTCTTTCTTCTTCCAGTGTTTCTGTCTCAGGGATACAGTATTATTTATCACTTTTTTGATCCAGGAAAGACCTGTGAGTCCTCAAGAGTCATTCATACCAGCTTAATGGCAGGATCGCCTGACTTGGGAAACGATGCATCGCCGAGAGCAAAGGAGAGACGAGAAACAGGTTCAGTTTCACTGTGAGGCAGGGTACCACTGCCGACCTGTGCTTCAGGCCACTGACTCGTGCTTCCTGTGTTTAAAGCGAATGATCCTGGGAAAGCTGAGGTACTGCACACGGAAGCACTCCTTCCGAGGTAAAGGGGAGAAAAACGAAGTCACGCCAAGTCCCACAACTGCGAACGTTTGTCCAAAATGTTACCTTCTTTTTCTCAGGATGTATTTCTCTAATATAGGTGTGCAATTCAACACGTAAAGGTATTCAAATTATAATAAAAATAGGCTGCTTATTTTTCTGTGATAACGCCTGTCTTGGCTGGACTCCCCCGGAAGCTGACCCTGCGATATGGTTTCCAGGCTCGAATTTAACTTGGGAGGTGATACCAGGAAACATCAGGAGGGGATGGGGAAGCCAGGTGGGAAAGGGGAGGAAGCAAGTGGAGGTGTGGGTGAAGGTGGTCCTGAGGGTACTGGGGCCCAGCCTCGAGGGCAGCTCTGGGCACGCTGCATACCGTGCCTCCCAGCTGCCCCGGGAGCTCCACACCAACTCCTCGCCCGTCTTTGGCTGAAGCCTGCTTCCGGGCCAGGAAACTCTCCAGTGCTTCCAGCCTACCACGTGTCCAGGAAGAAAGACCCAAGGCACAGCGGCAGGTACCAGAGAGCAGAGGGGCAGCAGAGGGGGTACGGGTGGGCTCTGGTGGGCACTGCTACACCCTGTTGTGTTCACCTGGTCCTGTCACTGGTGCCTCATGGAGTTACACCCGCACCAGGAGTGCTGATAGGCTGAGCTGTGGGCTCCTGCTGCAGTTAGTCCTGGGGCCACAGAGGTTCTCAGCATCTTCCTCCTTTATCACTCGTTCCGGATGTCCCTCACTCTCCAGCAGCACTTCTGCTGGCCTAGGTTGCCTGCTTGATGATGTTGCTTGTTTCGTCCCTGTGGGGTCTGAGCCCCTGGTTGCCATACCCCTGTCAGGCCAGGGGTGCTGCGTTATCCATTTGCTGCTATCACCAGGCACGGAAAAGATGCTCAGCGAGTGCCCTGAGTCCAGAAGCAATCCTCCCTGCCCCTATTTCCTACTGATCATAAAGGTCATTTTTTTTTTTTTTTTTTGTCGCCTGTATGAGGAGCCCAGGGGAGGAGAGGTCTTTAGATTGAGTGGAACCTTGTGTCCCCTGGAGGAGCATCCTTCCCTGCCGCAGGAGCCAGGGCTCTACTGGGGACGCAGCACCGTACGCTGGTACGAGGTTCACAATACACCTTGCATCCCATAGCACAGCATCCCACCCCCGCAAAAAGTTATCCCCGGCCAGAGCTACAGTTGTGCCCCTGAGGCCGTTCTAATGTTCTACGAGGGTGGCACCTTCTGGGTGTGTGAAGTAGGGCAGACCCAGTGCATCTTGCGGTACTGGCCCCTCTGTCATACCTCTTTCACTCTCAAACGGGTCCCTGTCCCAGGTGATATCACGGGAAGCCCCCTGATGATAAATCAGACACAGTGAGCAACTGCACAGTGATGACTACCAGAGCCCTGCAGGCAGGGAGGACTAACCCGAACCCGGATCTGCATCTGGGTCTGAGAAAATCCGCTTGCCACCCAGTGGCTGCCTGGCCTCCGGGAGGGAAGGCCCCGTTCCCCGGCTGGACCTCGGCCTCCGCGTCCGGAAGGGCGGACGCAGCGCGCAGTTCCATAGCCGTCACCACGGATACACACTCCCAGGCCCCGGAGCAAACAGGCCGGCCCGTCGGCTGGAGTAACCCGCACAGGCGAGCGGAGAGGAGGGGCGGGGAAGCAGAAGCGCAGCCAGCCCAGCCAGCCCTCACCCCTGGTACACACAACGCGCGACTCCTTCCGCACTAAACCGAGTGGCCGGAAGAGCGCGTTCTCTTCCGTCCCGCAGCGCTCGGGGCTGCGCGTCACTTCCGGCCGGCCCGCGGCGGCCGCTCCCTGTCAGGCAGCCGGTTCCTCCTGGCCGGGCCCGGGTGGGCCGCCTTTCTATGTCGGAGGCCGGCTCCCGGCAGCGCCCGCCCACCGAACCCGAGCACTGTCCACGCTCAGGGGTCCCGGCCGCGAGCACCATGGCATTCCGGCCTGCGCGTCGCCTGCCGCCCAGACGCGGAGGTTCAGCCTGAGGCTCCTGAGGAACCGGGGTCGTGGACGGGTGCTCCGCTCCCATCCGTCTCCCAACTCCCGCCCCCACCCCGCCCCTGGGGTTCGGCCGTCGGGCGCTCGACGCTCGACTGCGCGGCGGATCGACGCCCTCGGCGCTCCGGTGGCGGAAGTGAGGGCGTTGGCGGCAGGGCGGCAGCGGCCAGGGAGCCCTTGGTCGAGCGCGGGGCCCTGTCCGTGCGGGCCTGCAGGTAGGTGTGTGGGGGGGTGAGGCCTTGGCTGAGGCCGGCCGGGGCCGCCGTCAGCCCCGCGCCGCCCTGCAGCCGCGACCGTGCGGAGGAGCCCTGCGCGGGTCCCGGAGCCCCGCCCCCTCCCCGCCGTCCGGGGCCCCTGCTGGGGACTCGGAGCCCCGCCCCGGCTCCCGGCGTGCGCCTTCGGAGCGCCGAGCCGCGGGGGCGGGTGGCCGCTGGCCTCAACTGCTCCCTGGAGCGCCTGCCTACCTGTCCCAGCGTAGGGTTGCGGGGTTCACTGGCGGGGAGCGAAGTCAAGAGGCCGGTGTTGCTTGTTCTCCTCGGTCGCGTCACTGGAGAGCTGCGCCGAGCGTTTACTAGCGCCCGTCGCCTTGCCTCCGGATCGATTGCGTTATCCCCACTTGACGGCCGGCTAGACGGAGCTCATCGTGGCGGGGCGCCTAGCCGTCAGTCTCAGCGCGGGCTGCCTGGCGGCCGCGCCCCGACGCCTGCGCTCCCCCAGTGAAGCCGGGGCGTGCTCAGGCGGGCGGGAAACGGCGCGCAGGCGCTTCTCCTCCGAGAGCGAGTCTGAGAAACGTGTGCCTTTCTTTTCATTTTTTTTTTCTTTTAATGAATCTGAGTAAACTTGCAAGGAAAGCTTTAACAAAGTGTTTTAGAACGCTTAAGTAAGTCACCTGGATGCGCTGTATTGAAAAGCTCCTTCTCGCTGAGGGTGTGCGCACCGCTCCTCGAATGCCTGACGATGCTCTGCTTACGTTCTGGGCAGGCTTGGTGTAACGACAGGAACTGACAGCCGGAAGCTTCCCGGGGAGCCTGTGTGTCCAACGTGGTGGATCCACAGGGGTGATGGAAAGAGGGCGATGCGTGCTTGGTACTTAGATGCTCTCTTCTGTCTGGTTCAGTAGAAGTCTAGTAGTTTTAAACAGAGGGCCCCCCAGCGCAACTTGGAACAATTCTTGGAAGTTTCAGAAAATGATTTTTTCTTCTTGTCAGGCATTTAATTTCCCGAGCTGAATATCGTGTTGAAAGTTACCTCTCTAAAAGACGGTTTACCAGCATGCTAAGTCGAATTTTCATTCATCCCACAAATACTGGAGAGCCCGTGCTGTGTGACTCTAATGGGAAGGGGGACTAGTACTTAAAATTTTTGCACAGGCAGCCTTTTAATAAAGCACTGCGGCCAGTTTCCAGTGCTGGGCCCGGCAACCTGAGGCCATGTAGGAAATGCTGGTTGTACAGTTAGCCTCTGCATTACTGTTCACCCGTTCTCCACCTTATTCCTGTCGTCTCGCCAGGGTTCCTAGTTCAGCGCCTGCCACAGAGGAGAGCTTACATGTTTTCCGAGTGCGTGGGTTTTAGGCCCGTGTTGGGTAGAGAGGATTGTAAATTGACTGGGGTGGGAAGTAACGTCCGTCACTCTGCTGAGCAGAATGCTAGGGCCTTGATTGTTCTCAGACGCTGGGGAAGGTGTTCCTGGATCCCCGGGAGTGCCTGGTGAGACCGCAAGGTGGAAGTGTTAGTTACACTCTCATGATTCTGTGCATGTTTATGCCGATTGGAAAGAATTGTTGATACAAACACAAGCTTACAGTAATTGTAGAGAAATGATGCATCTCTGTGGACACACCTGTAGGTATCCTTAGACCTCAGTTTGAAAATTATGGGGTCGAAGCACCATTTACTGGTCCGTGTGCTACCACCACCTGCTCTGTAGCATGGGCTGAGCTACTTAGCAGCCTTTTTGGGCTTCCGTTTCCTTGTACCTGAGGATATATAAAACTAGATTATCTCAGAGTTCTTCCTGCTTTGAAATTTTCCAACTCAGTGAATCCTATAACCACTTAGCGCTTGTCCTGTCCTGTGGTATCTTAGGGGTTGTAGCTATTGTTGGTATTTACACGTCTGTCAACAGACTAAGCTCTTGCCAGACAGGGATTAGCCTTAGTCATTTTTGTATCCCAATTTTAGCATATGCCTGACACATGTTAGAAATAAAATTAGTCTGTATTCAGAAAGGGGATATTTTTGCCCTCTCCATTAAATAGCCAAGAACTAAGCTGCAGTATTCAGTGTAAGTACAGCAGGAATTCAGAGGGGGGAAGGATCTTTTGGGGTTGGAGCAATTGGGAAGGCTTCATGGAGATCAGAACTTGATGGGGGAGGATTTGGCCCTTCCGAGAGAAGGCATGTGAACGTCTGGGCGGCTTATGAGAGACAGAGGCTCATAGGCTGGGAAGTGAGTGCATTTTGGATTATGGAGTTCCTTGAACTTCAGGCAGAGGAGTTTGGAACTGACTTACGAGGCTTTTTTTTCCTGGAAAATTGTATTAGGTTTGCTCAAAAGCTTCATTAACATCCTTTAATACTGTTGGTAGCAGTTAAGACTGGGGTGGACTATACAGTTTGCTTAATTTTCGGTTTGGGTTTGAGTAATTCCTTCTACTTACTAGTTGCCACTTACAGTCAGTCTTGGTGCCAGGATGGAAAGAGCAGTGGACACTGGGACTTAGGAAACCTGGATCTTAGTTAGGATGTGAGCTGTGCAAGGCGGGTCCTCGCCACGACCTGTGGTGCTGTCTGGCACCAGTTCGCTTTCAGAAGTCCTTGTGCAGCGCTGACTGAGCTCTGCCTCTGCTACTTGCTCGCTGTGCCACTTTCGACAGGCTCGACCTTTAGTTTCATCTGTAAGCTTTGGTGCATTTTTTACGGCCATATCCGCTTGTAAAGTGCGGGGTATATGATTTTAACTTTCGTTGTAGTATAATTTTACTGAAAGACAAAACAAGGTAGAAAGCAAGGAATATTTGGTTTTGGTTTAATTTTAATGAAAGCCCCATGTGATTGACATATCTGGGTGTCAGGAATCAGAATTCATGCCAGATGGTTCAAATAATGAGATTTAAATAAAGAAACTACTTGCAGAGGTGTGGGCAGAGTGAGGGAACAAACGGGATAGTGAGGCCCAAAGGGCTACTAAACAGCTGGAGGGGGCAAAGGAGAAAGCAGAGCTGCCCCAGCTGGAGCCTCGGCGGAGGGGTGGCTGCTGCCAGAGGTGTGGTGCTGGGGGCTGGGGGAGCAGGACAGAGGTGCCCCAACCTGAGACTGGTTCACCTCTGAAATCCGGAGCTCAGACCACCCACTCTTTGCTGGCAGTCTCTTGTCTTTTTGACCCTCACTCAGTTACCTGCCTCTGCTCCTTTACCCGATATTCCATCACCCTTCTACCAGGATGCTCAGTTGTGTCCTCCCTCATCTTTCTGTGGCATCTGGCCGACAGATTATCAGTCCTGGACCATCTCAACTCTTTGCCTTTTTTAAATGCTTGAACTGAGGTTCTGAGACCAGAAGGGGAAAATCATAGCGTCTAGATTTGTACCCCTATAAATCTGTGGTCACCACTTGCAAGTGGCCATCAAAGAGTTTTTTAGAGTTTTCTTTGTTAGCCACTTGCTGCTTCTCTGCAGAATCTATTTTAAGCATTTTCTACTCTTGTCAGACCTCTCATCCTTACACATAATCAGTCTCTACTAAGCAGATAATCTTGCCACCTGAGAACTATGAGAGCTCTCAGAGGAGAACCCTGGGCTCTCTTCCAGAACTTTTCCTCCTCCCAGTTACATTGAAAGTGGTTGCCTTTACCCCAGGACGGATCCCTGTACCCCTGCACTCCTGCCTTTGGGAGCACTTCACTCAGCGTTCCTCTCTTGCTAAAGGCTCCTTCCAGTCAGCCTTTAAACGTGCTTAGACAGACAGCAGCAAAGCAAAATAGAAAAACAACAATAAAAACGTAGCGTCCTCCTTTGATTTCACATTCACCTGTTAAAGTTTCTCTCTCCTTCCCTTCCAGCCAGATTTCTTAAATAGTTGTTCATACGCTGCATCAGTCACCCCACTGCTGTCTGGTTAGGTGCCCACCACTCTGCTGAAGGCCAAGGTCACCTGGGACCCCCTTGTCACTAGGTCTTGTTCCTGTCATTTCCCTAGTGTAGTGCCAGAGACCCAACCAATGCTTAATAGATACTTGTTTTGACTGAACAATCTGAGGGTACTCCCTCGTTTCAGATCCCGGTTTATCTGCATCTTTTTTGTTTTTCTCTTTCTTTTTTATTAAAGATTTTTTTGATGGGGACCATTTTTAAAGTCTCTATCGAATTTGTTACAGATATTGCTCCTGTTTTTGTATTTTGTTTTGGCGCGAGGCATGTGGGATCTTAGCTCCCCCACCAGGGATAGAACCCGCACCCCCTGCATTGGAAGGCGAAGTCTTAACCACTGGATCGCCAGGGAAGTCCCCTCTTTGTTTTTCTTAGGGATGGGAATCTCACACTGTCATCTCTTGAGGTGCTGGGTAACTAGTCTCTCTATATATCTCAAATCTTCTGGGTCCACTAAACAAATAGAAATCTGTTTTATTTGATAATGACCTTTTCAGTATTGTCCAGGTGACCTGTCTTTCCAGGGGGACCTGGACATTTTTTTCCCTAAAAAATTACATTTCCTAAAATATCAAGAAGTTATGTTGTGTCCACCCCATGTGGATCTAGTAAAGAGGAAGTGGTAGGGACATGGGGACAGCTGGCAATAGACTTGACGAACGAATAATGCCGTGCTTTGACATGAAGCACTCTCCTTCTTCCTTCCAATAAGTAGTGTATCTTCTTGGACGTTTTTGCTCTTACGTTTCTTTTTTGAAGGGTGGTGGTAGAGGGGATGGATTTGCACTGTTCTGTTTCATTTTTGATATGTCATCAGTGTCCAGTGGCATGAGTTAGAGGACCAGTCACCTTTGGACCCACAGCTTTTTGCTTTGAAATGTAGTGAAGGTAATTGTCCCCTAGGAGGAGACTTAGCCTGCTGAGGCAGAGAGTTTATAGTTTCTGGGAAATAAAGGAGTGTTTTAATAAACTCTTCTAATTAAGATGGAATCCAGTGCTTGTTTTAAGGGAATAGCTGGGTAATCAAGTATTTATGTGACAGATGAGGTGTGTGGGAGCTCTGGAGGGTGGAATTGTCAGGCTTTCCCTGTGGACTGTCTGGCTTCCAGCATTCCCTGCTAGTCGCCTTGTGTACCTTCTCTCCCTTTAATACCGTACCTCCAAACATCATTATTATTATTATTTTTGGCACGCGGGCCTCCCACTGCTGTGGCCTCTCCCGTTGTGGAGCACAGGCTCCGGACGCACAGGCTCAGCGGCCATGGCTTACGGGCCCAGCCACTCCGCGGCATGTGGGATCTCCCCGGACCGGGGCACGAACCTGTGTCCCCTGCATCGGCAGGTGGACTCTCAACCACTGCGCCAGCAGGGAAGCCCTATCAGTTATATTTTTTAAATCATTGGATTTTTTATCCCCAAATGAGTTGAAACTTATACATTCATTAAAAAACCCAGTATACCTCAGTTATACTTTCTTTATGGGAGTAATAAGGGAAAGAGGTATAAGGAGAGCTGGGAAAGCAAGGATGCTTTATCTCTTGTCTGTCCAGCTCTTCTGCTGACGTCCCTTCTGAGACCTCAGGAGCCTTCTTAGTACACTTGGTACCCCACGGATTCTTTCAGATTTGTGCATGACTCTGTTTTTGTTAACCATGGTTTTGAGACGGAGCAGGAGGGAGATGATTAACTTAGGACACTGGACAGGAGTTCAGGACCTTGTGTCTGAGACTTGTCCCACCCTGAGCTTGAGATGGTGGAGGGTGTGGCAGTGTGATAGAACTTGACCTTGCTCAGGAACAGTAGAGTTTACAGAGGACAGAAGGAGGTAAATCACCATTCTCAGAGACTTTTCCCCAGGTCTCTGGGAGATCCCTCTGGGGCCACCTGCCCCTGCCGTGCCTTGCCGTGGGGGGCAGGTCTATCCTAGGATAGGTTGAAGTGGCTCCAGGAAGATGTGAATTCTGCAGTTTGGGTCTGTTGGTGGGTGGCCCAAGAGTCTAGTTGGGTATGATTTTATTTTTCAGACTCATTAGGCAGCTCTGCAACCAGATTTTTCTGGGGGTCCTTTGGATCCAGGGCGGCTCTGGGCAGGATAGGTCTACCGAGTGCTTCTCAGACACTCCTGTGCACAGAATGGCTTAGATGTGTATTAGTGGGTCGGGCTGGGCTGCTGAGAGTCCCCCTTCCTGATTTGCTCCCTGGTGATGCTCATTTGAGTAGCATGGGGGTGGAGGCGGGGGGGGGGGGGTGGGTGGGGGGGTGGGGGGGTGGCGGCAGAGGGAGTTTGGGAGTTTATTATTACTATGATTTGGTGGTTTGCGGGGGAAACTCACTCTTCTACGGCCTGACCTCAGAAAATAGTGCTTCAGCATCAGGAGGCTTTCCTTGGCCTATTTGCTGAAGGTTCTCCAAGTCTTCAGTGAGTCAGAACTTCTGTTTTTCCAACTCCTGGCCTAATCCCTTCAGCTGAGCTGGGCCTCTGGGTACCTGACAGTGAAAGAACACCTGATCACTCGTTTTGTTCAGATTTCTTGTCTGCTATTCCAATCAAAATTCTTCCTTACTAAATAGTAAAAAATTTTGGTTTAATCCTTTTAAAGCTACTTTGGTGGTTACGTTTTCTGTTTTTTCCCCCCAAATGCTGCTACTTGTTATTTTTTTCTATGTACATTTAGCCTGAAATTATGTAAAAAATAATTTACTGTGTTTTTTTGTATCAATAAGTCTTTTGGAAAATTAAAGATTGTGCCACAGTGAAATATGGGAAAATTATAAAATTAAAATTTTCTGACCTCTGTTGCAGAAACACTTGATATTCATGTTATGGGCTTCATTAGAGGAAAAGAGGCAGGCGGGTTAAAACCAACGTAATATAAATCTAAAAGAAAATGCATTATTTAAGTATATATTATAGATTATAAGAAAATACGTTTGTCTTTATTTTAATGAAATGCTTTTATAATGGTAATTTTCTCTTTTGACCTGTGATGGATAGGAGGTTAATTGATGTTAAATGGATGCTTTGTTAATCCTTCATCAGCTACTAAATTGGTTGGGGGAGTACAGGTCAAGGCCACACAAGGCCGGGACTGGCTTGTTTTCTCAGGGAAACCACTCTTCGCTGTCCTGACTCTCTCCCTTTCTGGCTCTCCATCCCCTCCTCCCTCCCCCCGCTCCCCCCGCTCCCATCTCTCTCCTCTCCCCTCCCCTCTCCTTCCCTCCCTGCTTCCCCCTCCGCTCCGGGCCCCGAGTGACAGCTGTTGGACGTTGCGTGCGAGTTGAGCCAGCGCTGTGTGGTCCGAGTGTGTGGTCTCCCTCAGCCGAGAGGCTGCTAACAGGGTGGATGGGAGAGAGCACCACTGTTTACTTTACTTTCTTTCGGATGCCGGGATTGTGCCCAGAGTTTCTCCTAAGCACGAGCAGCTTCGATCCCTCCCAGCTGGGCTGCAGCCTCCGCCTGCGCTGTCTCCCTGTTTGATCCCTGAGGCTCATGGCACTGCTGAGTGCTGGGGTGATTTTGCTTTCGCTGTGCCAAGATATGTGGCCTTGGAGAAGTTTCTTTTGAGATAGAGCTAGGGAAGTAAAGCAGAAATTTCAAGATAAGTGACAAAGTTGATGCATTTTTAGAAATTGGGAAAGCTATTATACAAAATTTGGGTCAAATTAATCCAGCTCTGCTTATGTAAAGGAATCTGGGAGTTAAGTGACATCCTGTCATGTATAACAATTTTAATAAAAGTAACCAATTTAAGCTGACAGTTGATTCCTTGACCTTTTGTGAAAATCTACATTGATTTTGGCATGCCTGTTTACTGTAGTTATTATATTGTCAGCAGTCATATTGGCTTATTTCATGGTAAAGATTTGACAAGTCGAGACTTAAAAAAAGAGACAACAGGCCCCAAATGGAAGCACTTGTGCTAAAACCCATGTCACCAAACTGAGACTTTAATACCTAATTTAATTGCAGTTTCAGTCTTTCCCAGGAAGATAGTCTTAACCAGTCAGTCTGAAATTGCCTGGTCAGGACAGTGAGGTAATCCCTGCTGTTCCCCGGAGGAAGGTGACCTTGCCTGAAACAGCTCTATGCTGGTAACTTCTTTATCCAGCCCCTTCTGCCTGCAGAAGTCTTACACTGGGTACAGCTCTGAGGAGGACCGCCTTTCTATTTGCTAGATGGGGTATTGCCCAATTCATGAATTGCTGAATAAAGCCAATTGGATCTTTAAATTTACTCAGTTAATTTTTTTAAAATGAGACAAATGAAACTTTGTTTTCATGCAATAATATATATTTAGGATAATATCTTTTTTTCCTAATTCTTTTTTTTTTTGGCTGTACTCGGGCCTCTCACTGTTGTGGCCTCTCCCGTTGCGGAGCACAGGCTCCGGACGCGCAGGCTCAGCAGCCATGGCTCACGGGCCCAGCCACTCCGCGGCATGTGGGATCTCCCCGGACCAGGGCACGAACCTGTGTCCCCTGCATCGGCAGGTGGACTCTCAACCACTGCGCCACCAGGGAAGCCCCTTTTTTTCCTAATTCTTTCATTATAATTAGCTTAGTTTCTTGATTTTATTCCTCTCTCATTCCTGAACGTTCTCATAGAGATGGTTAAATACCTTGTGACTTAAAGTGAGCACATGTGGACTGTTGATGTCATTGGGATTTTCCATTGTTTACTTCTTCCTCTCCCTGTCTTCCCAACAGTCTTGCTGAAATGGAGTTGGTGTTGCTGATGCCTGTTCAGGACTGGAAAGGCTAGGCCACTGACGCTTTCCAGAGGGGCTAATATAGGTGGCTTATTGTTGTTTGACTGCTTTTCCCGCTGACTTTAACCCTGGGTTTCAGTAAATGAGCTGGGAGGGGAAAGCCTCCCTCCTCTCCCTTGCTCCCTTTCAGTCCTGGCCTTGGCCTTCCTTAATCTCATTTGATCTTGTATCAGGAGATTTTAGAGCTTAGTAGTGTCAAATGCTTTACAAAATACTGCCATCCTGTATTTCCTCTTGTGTCCATGTTTGGGAGGTTCTGTGTTTGTGGTGATAATGATAATCTAGTGCTCCTAGGAATTCTGAAGCAAAATTAGTATAGTCACAAAATCGTGTACACATCACCACAATCGAATTCTTTAACACTTTCATCACTCCACTATCAATCCTTTCCTGTTCCCCTCCTCTAGCCACCACTAATCTACTTACTGTCTCTCCGGGTTTACTTGTTCTGAATTTTCATATAAATGGAATCATAAAATATGTAACCTTGTGTGTTGATTCTGGCAAAATGTGTGTAGTGTTAGTAATTTCATTATGTCTTTTACGTAACAAATGAAAATTATGTAGAGAGAGAAAACACTGATAAATAGATGCTACAGTCAAGTAATCATTAAAAATAAAATTGAACTTATGTTTTGGAAACAAATATTTAACAGGAGCTGTGAAATGTTCTAGGCTTATCTTCGATAGAAGTGCTACTTGTGTACTGCCTGTCACCCAGCCCTCTGCCGCAGCAGCCCTGCAGGGTCCTGAGTTGCACAGTGTCATTGCTAACCGGTTGTTTGAACTCTCAGTGGATAAATCCTGATTGGACTGAGTCCCGCCATTTCTTGCTTCGAATTTACTGGGCTGAGTCCTCCAGGAATGAGCCCTGAGCAGGGAAGCAGGAAAAGGGGCCACTGGAGTGGAAACTGCCCTCAAGAGCAGCGAGTCCTTTGCAGGGCAGAGGAAAGCATCTGTAGAGCCACAATACCGTGGCAGCGTTTTTAAAATAGCATCTCCAAATGCTTCTCTGTTGGAGACAGATTCGTCTTTAAGTCTAAGGGAAAAATTACTGTCTTTGTTTGGACTTTACATTATTTAGACCTGAAGAGTTGGAATCTCTTGTGGGGTTTTTTGGAATTCTTTTTATATTCTCAGTACTGCTCCTTTTTTTATGTGTGGAGTTTTTAAACTGAAAAATCAAACTTAAATCAGTTTTGGCTTGGTTTTTGTAGAAATAAAAGATGGTGAAAAATAAATATTTTTCTAATCAGAGATTTATGAGGGGTAAAACTCATTTTGGTTTAAACATTTTAAGTACTTTTGGGGAAAAGGGGACTCAGTATTAAAGATCTGACCGTACACATTAGATTTCTGATCTTCAGGTAATTCTTTGTGGAAGTGGTAATAGAATAGGAAACTTTTCACCTCTTGGGCATTACAATTGGAGACCACCCCTCCCAGAGGCAGCCCAAGAAGAGGAGTTGTTCTGAGCGGGTCTTGGTAGTTAATTTGGATTCACCTCTGATTCCTTCCTGTGGTGTGAACTATAACCTGCCTGTAAAGTGAGCGCCACTGGGCTGGGTGGCCAGAGGAGCTGTCATAGGGTGATCCAGTAAACTTTTAGGATACAGTTAGAGGACTCAGTTTCTATAGTAGTTTTTGGTGATTGCTATTGTGGCACAGATTTATTGGTTTAAGAAAACAATGGGAGGGCTTCCCTGGTGGCGCAGTGGTTGAGAGTCCGCCTTTCGACGCAGGGGACGTGGGTTCATGCCCTGGTCCTGGAAGATCCCACATGCCGCGGAGCGGCTGGGCCCGTGAGCCGTGGCTGCTGAGCCTGCGCGTCCGGAGCCTGTGCTCCGCAACGGGAGAGGCCACAACAGTGAGAGGCCTGCGTACCACAAAAACAAAACAACAACAAAAAAAAATGGGATATAGCACAGAATCAAGGAATGGCATCTGTCCTGCAGTGGGACAAATCAGGTCGACATCCCTCTCAAAGGCCACCTCTTGGTGGTGTCTTATAGCTGGAATCCCACATGGCCTGAGGTTTGCTGCTGTCCTTGAAGAGCCAGAAGAAGAGAGCGCCAGTGAGCCCATGTGTTCCCTGGTCTCTTTTCCCAGCCACTATCTGCCAAGTGTCCACGTTGTTCTGGCCCTGGGCTGGGTGCTGGGAGTACAGAAAAGAATACGACGCAGTCGTAACCAAACCCATTGAGGACTGTTCTTTATCAGGGACCTTGGTACAATAATTCTTTTTTTCTCCTTTTTTTTTTTTTTTTAAATGTAGGGGATGCTATTGTTATCCCTTTCCTATGCAAATGGATTTGCAGGAGTAGTGAGCAGGTCCAGAACTACCAAGAGGAAACTGTGGTCACTGTTCCTAAGGAAGTGGTAGACTGCCTGGGTCCCCATCCATGAGGGCTGCTCTGTACTGTGCTCCAGAATTGGCCTTTCTGCACAGCCCAAGGCTGACTGCACCTCAGAAGTTTACATATGTGCTCATTGCCACAGGGAAAGCCATATAAAAATGTATTAAAAGCATGATTTCTCTGACCCTCTACCCTCTCCCAAGAATGTTAACCTCTGGAATCGGTCCTCAGCCTTTGTCCATATTCATCAAATAGATGTACAAAGGTAGCATTGGTTTTGGTTTTTTTCCCTCCCTCCTTCCCTTTCTTAGGAACATTGGTTGGATCCCCATTCTACCACATCCACTGTAACAAATACTTTTTTTTTAATATTTATTTATTTTTATATGGTTGCACCGGGTCTTAGTTGTGACAGGGGGGCTCCTTAGTTGCAGCATGTGGGCTCCTTAGTTGCGGCAGGTGGGCTCCTTAATTGCGGCTCGTGGGCTCCTTAGTTGTGGCACGCGGGCTCCTTAGCTGTGGCATGTGCACTCTTAGTTGTGGCATGCATGTGGGATCTAGTTTCCTGACCAGGGATTGAACCCGGGCCCCCTGCATTGGGAGTACAGAGTCTCATCCACTGCACCACCAGGGAAGGCCCTGTCACAAATAATTTTTGAGACAATATAGAACAGTTGGACTTGGGCTGAGTACAAAGTCCTTTATAGAGACACAAACTGAAATATTTATGGATGACATGGTATGATATCTGGGATTTGCTTTAAAATACTCCCTCAAAAACAACATAAAAGTGTGTTGAGGAGGAGATGTAGTTGAAAAAGAGACAAAATGGGAACATGGAGGTTCATTATGCTGGTCTCTCTTCTTTTATGTGTGTTTAAAATTTCCATAATAAAAAGTAAAAAAAAAAAAAAAAAGAAAAACCACATGGAGAAGCAGAATAACATGGCTCTGAGGACTGGTTTTGAATCCCAACTCTGCCACTCACTAGCTGTGACTTTGGACAAGCTGTTTAATCTCTGATAATCTTACCATTATTAATAAAACTACTTAGTATTTTAGAAAACTAAACTTTTTCTATACATTCTAAAATCATAATATATATAAAAATTATATAGTAACACAGTTGTAAATATATAGATTATATAATTAGTATTTTTTTTTTTTTTTTTTGCAGTACGTGGGCCTCTTACTGTTGTGGCCTCTCCCGTTGCGGAGCACAGGCTCCGGACGCGCAGGCTCAGCGGCCATGGCTCACGGGCCCAGCCGCTCCGCGGCATGTGGGATCTTCCTGGACCGGGGCACGAACTCGTGTCCCCTTCGTCGGCAGGCGGACTTTCAACCACTGCGCCACCAGGGAAGCCCATAATTATTAATTTTTAAAGAAAGAAATTAGATTTTTTTATTGGCAAAAATTGAAAATGCTCATATAAATTACTAGCTCAGAGCTTGAATTTCCATTGGATCCATCGCAGGAAACAAGAGTCTGTCATTTCTTGCCAGGTTTGGGGGCCCTTTCTAGGCCTTGAGGGTGTTTTTGAGGAAGCTGATACTCTTCAAGCACAGCTGGCTGAGGTGGTCGACCTGTTTCCCTGCATCTGGACCTGCAGGCTGTCCTTGGCTCTGGGGGCAGGAGGGACAGTGGTGTTGGCCTGGCGTTGCTGCTGGAGGATGGCAGCCCCCCAGTGTGGCCCAGATTGTAGGCCTCCAAGGTCAGAACCAGGCTTACCTGTTTACTAGAAACTTTCTGTGCTGGGCTTGTGTCAGTTGGGTAGGTTTTTCTCTCTCTTCACAATAGAGTCTTGTCCAGGAAATGTCACTTGATATGCAGGCTGTAGCTCTTCTAAACATCTGGTCAGGAAACTGTCCCATGGAAGCTTTATATATTGTGTTACATATGTATTTGTGTGTGTATGTGTGTATGTGTGTGTTATATGTACATATTTATACATAAATTATATAAATATGCATAATATGTATACATATACAAATGTATATATAAAAAATGATTTAAATTTATAGAAAAAGTTCCTGGCAGTAAGTATTCTAAAATGGCAAATAGTTAGCTACATATATATATGTGTGTATATATATGCCCCCACATGTCATTATTTTTAACCAATTTGTTTAAGTGTTCTCTTGGTCTTGCATACTTTTCAGAACATTTTTTTAGAGGATCATCCTGCCAGTTAAGCCATGGCATCACTTTGAGACCAATCATTTAGAGCTTGAAGAAAAAGGAGTTGAATGGTTTTACGTGTAGACATTATGAGCTTCTTAAAGGCAAAAATTACTGCAGCTTTTCACACTAGAAATAAAAAAGCCACTGAAGCATCCTGTAGGTTTTAATTTCTAATAAAGTAACTATTAATTGCTGTCACTTATATAAACAAAAAGCCCTTTGGGGTCCCCCCTCTCCTTTTTCTTTTTTTTTTTTTTTGCATAATGCGGGCCTCTCACTGTTGTGGCCTCTCCCGTTGCAGAGCACAGGCTCCGGACGCACAGGCTCAGTGGCCATGGCTCACGGGCCCAGCTGCTCCGCGGCATGTGGGATCTTCCCGGACCGGGGCACAAACCTGTGTCCCCTGCATCGGCAGGTGGACTCTCAACCACTGCGCCACCAGGGAAGCTGCCCCCTCTCTTTTTTTTTTAAAAAAGTAAAGGGTTCTTGTGACCAAAAAGTGAGAAAATCACTGCGGATTATCTCCAGCCACTATTGGCTCATTTCTTGCTTAAGGAACCACCGTTAGGAAGCTCCAGGCTCTTGTGTGAGAGTCTTGGCTCTTTTACCTAGGGAGCTGATGCTTGGTGAGAGGGACTTGGACCACAGGTGGCTTCTTTCCTTTTTGTGATTTTTTTCTCTTTATTTTCTCTATAAAATTTGTTTTTTCTTTTTTCTTATTCAGTGTACAGTTTAGGGGGCAAGGTGGAGGACAGGGTGGGGGCATGATCATGGGGTGTCAGGGGGGACTCTGGGGGACAGGGTGGGTGAGTCTCCATTTGCCCCCTCTCTGTGCAAATGATGTGAAGCAGTAATGACTGAGAATTTTCCAATGTTAATACTAGACAACAAACGGCAGATCCAGGAAGCTCGGAGAATATCAAGTAGGATCAGTACTAGAAAATCTGCCTCTAATCGTATTATATTCAAACTGCAGAAAATCAAAAAGAGGAAATCTTGAAGTAAGCTAGAGGAAAAAAGCCTTACCCTTGGGGGGGACCAAGAGTAAGAATTATATTGGATTAGAACAAATGAACTAAGTGTTCAGTCCAGACAGAAAAAGAAAAGCAAAATAAAATGCAAGGAAGAGGAATTAATACATGTTGACGCTGTCAGTAATGAATTAGTAACAGTGCTCCTGAAAAAGAAGGTAGAATTTATAGCTTACATCAAGGACTGTTATTATAAAAGGTCATTAAAACAAAATATTGACCAGTCTAACCATGAAAAAGATATTTACAGATACTCAAGACAATGAAAAAAGTAATAAAATGATAGCTGTGGAAGAAAATAGTATGATATTAAACTTGAAAATCAGAGCAAAATACCTGACTTTCTGAAAAATATAATAAAATTGTCTGAAGATTTATAAAATACATACCCATAATCATTAAGCAAATTCCCAAATAATCATACCCAGCGTGGTACTAGAATGAGATGGTTTTATAGGCCAGTAATAGGAAACCTACAAGGAAAAATATTCCTGTACTATTTATAAGATGACAAGTATCGAAAACTTCAGATTCTTTCTATAAGGTAGCAATAGCACTCTGGATACAGTAAATGCTTAATAATATTTGTAAACTGCTGAGTGCTTCCTGCTACTACAGCAAACAGGCAATGGAGTAAAAGAGAAGATAATTTCTGACTAATTGTAAATAAGATTAAAGACGTAGAACTCCTAAATAAAGTATTAGCAAATCAAATCCAGGAATACCTAAAGGACTAGTAAAATGGAACCAAGTAATGTTTATTCCTAGAATGCCCACTAATTCATTAATAGGAAAATTATTTCAATTCACTGTATTAATAAGTAAAAAAAATTATCTTGAAAGATGCTGAAAAATATTTGATAAAATTAAAACTTCATTTCTGATTTAAAAAATAGACTTTCAGTAAATAAGGCTAAAGACATTTTCTGTAAGATAACTACATAATATCAATAGCAGACATCTTAGTGGTGAAATGCTAGAGCATGTATTCTCAACAGGAGCAATAACTGAAAATTAGCTCTTGAGGGGACAGGAACATCTTAACCTTTATGTATAAAGTGCAGATAGACATACAGTACCTAATACAGGTTTTACATTATGATATTGAAACTTCTTGGGAGTGACTGAGAAAAAGACCTAAATAGAAATGCTTCTCCTGGGGTAGGAAGGCAAACAGGTGGAGAAGCGTTGCTCTAGAGGCTTGCCTGCTACGGTCACACCTGTGCTTGCGAATACCACAGTTCGCACTGGTTGGGATGCAACAGCAAATGCAATGAGGCAACTGAAATAAGTGACACAAATATTGAAGAGTAAGAGCCAAGGCTGTTACAGTATTTGAAGGTGATGAAATTTTCTGCAGAGAAAACATAGAAGGTCTTTTGGGAAATTATTTCAGTTGAGAGAGGCTCAATAAGTTGGTTTCAGATAAATTACATGAACGCTCCCTGTGAACAGAGCTGAATGCTTTATTGACAGTCATAAAAAATGAGTAAGTGGGAAGATTCAATGTTGTAGCTATTTTAAATGCCCTGAAATTATCCAGAAATTCTGTGTAATTTATACATTTGTTCATTTAACGAATATGTGTTAAGCATCAGTTGTATGACATACTGTTCTAAATTCTGGGTGTACAGCAGTGTGTGGACAGACAAAAAGCCCTTCCCTACTGGAACTTATACTCTAGTCAGTAGAGATAGACAAAAAAGTATAAATAGAGTATGTCAGGGTGGTGATAATTCCCATCAGAATTCTAGTAGGATTAGTTTTAGAATCAAATAAAGTATTTTAGAGTTCATCTGGACCAATATCTCTGAGAGATGGCTAAGATAACTTGTTAAAGATTAATTGTCCTGGGCTTCCCTGGTGGCGCAGTGGTTGAGAGTCCGCCTGCTGATGCAGGGGACACGGGTTCGTGCCCCGGTCCGGGAAGATCCCACATGCCGCGGAGCAGCTGGGCCCGTGAGCCATGGCAGCTGAGCCTGCGCGTCCGGAGCCTGTGCTCCGCAACGGGAGAGGCTGCGGCGGTGAGAGGCCCGTGTACCGCAAAAAAAAAAAAAAAAAAAAGATTAATTGTCCTATCAGATAATTGATTATAATATAAAATTGAGTTATGCCATAGGTGCAAAATAAATCAGTGGGGTGAAATATAGAGGGTCCAGAAACAGACTCAAAATGAGAATTTTTGTCAGAGATAAAAGTGGCATTTCAGATCAGTGGAGAGAACAGTGGGTCATTCAGTGAGATGGTATTGTGGTCGACCAGCTATTCTCAGTACTCCAAAATAGATTCCAAAGGAGTTAAATTCCAAAATAGATTCCAGAGGAGGTAAATAATCATAAAGATTAAACCAGCATTAAAGTACCAGGAACATGACTTTGAATGCGTGACTCTAGAGTGGCGAAGAAAAGGTCAATGGGTTTGATGTTAAAAGACTCAAGATTTCCCGAGGCCCAAGAGCACCGTAACCAATGTGAAAAGACAGTGATAACTGGGAAGATTTGGACGGTGGACACAGGGTGAACATTCCCATTAGAGATCTTACAGTTAAGGAAATTAAGCCTAATAAAAAGATGCAAAGGTGATGAAAATGGAATTTACACACAGTGCAAGTTGAAACCATTTATTTTGTTTTGCCTGTCAGATCACTGCAGATTAAAGAGGTTCTGACACCCACTGTTGCTTGTGGGAGATGTGCTGATAGCACTGCAGGCCAGTTTGGTTTTTACGTTAGGCTCTTAAATGTACATCCTTTGGCCAGTGATCCCTCTTTGAATGTAATGAAAGGAAATAATTGGGTAAATGTGCAAAAATCTTTTGCAGTCAAGTGTCCATTGTCATGGTCCAATAGGAAAAAATTGGAAGCCATCTCAATGCCACTTTAATTATACATCCATACAGTGGAATACTAAGGAGCCTGAAACTGGTGTAGCTTTGTATTTACAAACACAGTAAGGTGTCCCTTGTGTCATTTACGTGTTAGATGACACTGCAGAGCACATGGCACCTGTGACACCTGTAGACGAGGCTGCAGAGCACACAGCTAGGTGCCCTGGTACACGGAGGACCTGTGGCCTCAGCGCCACGGGCATCCTGACTGAGGCGGCTGTGTGTGGACGCCTGCTCTTAAAGGTGAAGGTGGCTCCTTGCCCTGAGGGATGGTTTTTAATCCCTTCGTGTAGTTGGACTGTTCACGGGTTTCTGCGATGGACGTGCCTGTCCTTTTCTCAATGCAGGCGGGAACCCTGAAGCCCCTCTCAAGGGAGGAGGAGGAGCAGGGAAGGTGAGGATTGAGGCTGAGGGGTCCAAGTTGTCTCAGAGCTGGTGGTGCCCTGCTGCTGGGCACGAACAAGGCCCAGGAGGTGCTGGGGCTAGTGCCAGCTCACTGGTGGGCAGAGCCAGGTTCCTGAGTGTCTTCTGCAGGGTCCTGGGGGGTCCTTGAGCTGATGTCCCCTCAGCAGTGGGTGGGACCAGTTACTGACATGGCTAACTGCAGGGTCCAGGGTATTCCAAAGTTGGTGTTGGCCTGCAGTGGGCAGGGCTGGCGCCCAGGGGGTTCTGGGGCTGGTGCTGGCCTGCTAGTGGGTGGGCTGGGTTCTGACATGGCAGGCTGGTGGTCCTGGAGCTTGTGTTCCTTAGTGGCTGGAGTTGGGGCCCATGGGGTCCCAGGGCTGGTGCCCGTCCACTGGTGGGTCAGGCTGGGTCCTGGACTCTGGTGAACAGGGCTGGGTCCTGGGATGGCTGGGGGGTCAGGGGGTATTAAGGCAGCAGGCCTGCTGGTGGGCGGGATTGTGTCCCTGCTCAACTAGTTGCTTGGCCTGAGGCCACTCCATACTGGTGCCCATAGGCTGGTGGGCGGTGCCAGGTCCACACTAATGAGCTAGAGGACGGGTTCCAAAATGGCCCTTGCCAGCACCAGTGTCCTCCTGACAGAACGAGCTCCCCAACGTGGCTGCCGCCCGTGTCTGTGGTCCCAGGGTCTGTGGCCCCAGGGTCTGTGGCCCCAGGGTCTGTGGTCCCAGGGTCTGTGGTCCCAGGGTGAGCTCCAGCTGCCTCCTCTCTCTCTGGGAGTTTCTCCAAGATCAGTAGGCAGGTCTGATCCAGGGTTCTTGTGAGATGCTGTGTGCGCCCTTTGAGAGTGGAGTCTATTTCCCACAGCCCTCTGGCACTCCCAAAAGTAACCCCCATGATCATAAAGCCAAACGACCTGGGGGCTATGGCGTCTTCCTGGTGTAGCACCGCCAGTCTGGGAGCCCGACCTGGGGCTTGAACCACACTCTCCTTGGGGAGAACCTCTGAAGTTGTGATTACCCTCCTGTTTGTGGGTTGCCCACCTGGGGACCCCATTCTGTGGGTCTTAACTGCACCACATCTGCACTCCTCCTACCTGTCTTGTGTGGTTCCTTCTTTATGTTTTTGGTTACAGAAGATCTTTTCTGTAGGCTTCCGGTTTTCTCATCAATAGTTTCTCTGTATGTAGTTGCAGTTTCTTGAGACCTTTGGAGGTGAGGTCAGGGTCTTCCTACTCTGCCATCTTGGCCTGGTTTTGTTTTTCATAAAGCTTACGGGCTTTTCAAAACGGACACAGACCCTGAGCTAATTGGGTTGAAAGTCTGGACCCTTACTGTCTTATACAGGTGTACCTTTTGTTGAGCCTCTTCCTTTGTAAAGCTTTCATGAAAAATCATTGGTGAAGAGAGTTGGATAGTTGATTCTTATGTTCACTGTCAGTTTTTTCTTGCTTTTTAAGGTGCCAACAAGAAAAAGCTTTTCTAACTCAACTCTGTTTTTTTTGGGGGGGGGGGAAGGATTGTAACAAAATAAAAATAATTTTGAATCTTGAAACAATTTGGTCAGTATTTTATTATAAAATGCTCCTGTGTAAAATGGGAACTTCTCTTTTTAAAAAAAGAAATATAAACATTTTCTGAGGGATTTTTCTTAATTTAGAGAGCTCAATATGATACCTGAAACATAGAAGATGTTTAGCATTTCGTGTGTTACATAGTCCTTGTCAAGCTGTGTGTGTTTCGTCAAAGTATGTTAGTGTATACTCATGGGTTTAGATTTATCATCTACAAAGTTTGAATTGGTTATTCGTGAGGCTTGATAATAATGCTTCTTATTCACACAAGGATTCGAAGAAATAGTCAAGTTGATGTGGACCAAGATAACTTTTATATAAACCAAGTTTCCTTTTTTTTTTGGCGGTATGCAGGCCTCTCTCACTGTTGTGTCCTCTCCCGTTTCGGAGCACAGGCTCCGGATGCGCAGGCTCAGCAGCCATGGCTCACGGGCCTAGCCGCTCCACGGCATGTGAGGTCTTCCCGGACCGGGGCACGAACCATATCCCCTGCTTCGGCAGGCAGACTCTCAACCACTGCGCCACCAGGGAAGCCCCAAGTTTCCTTTTTTTTCCCATAGTATTCCAGTATTCCATTTAGAAAATAATTCTTACTGCTTCATTATTTTGAGAAGAGGAAGAAGGGGTTTTTAAAGGGCTACTACAGTGAGTTAAAGTCTCATGAAGAAGGGACGTTCATATTCTTTCACGTTGAATTTTCGTTCTTTAATGGCTCATGCAATAAGATAAACCACTAACTTGGCAGCCTTTATTTTTGCCGACTCAGTAAATTCTCATGACTGTATTTCCATCAGTAATGAATAATTTCCTACTAGATTTGGTGATAAAAATACTTTGTTAATTTATTTTGTTTTGCTGATTTCTGAATTCCATTCATGGTGTTGTGGAAAGAACACAGAAACAAAAGACCTAGGCACGTCACAGGAACTCGTCTGCAGTCTCTTTCGGTTTTGAATAGATTGTGATTCAGTAGTACTCTAAGGGTTATAATACGGACAGTTAAACAGTTGTTTTCAGAAGTATTTCAAAAATAGTGTCTTAAAATTAATAATACATAGCCATTTCAGAGTTATAGTTTAAGCTTTGTGAAGCTGTTTACTTTCTGACTTCTGAGTTATACAAAAGTGCTTGGTGAATATTTTCAAAGCTGTTTGTGAAGATTTTTACAAAAATTTGCTTTTAACATTTTAAAATCCTTGACCTCATGGGCATTTTTGTAGACTTTAAATGCAAGATAAAAATGCAAAACAATTTATTACGATTGTATTTTTCTCCACATACAAACCCTACTTATGACATAATGCCTTGTGATGTAAGGTTAGTAGATAGTCAATAAATTTTTATTGTTTAAAAAAAAGAAAATAAATGCAAAACAAATCTTTAACACAGAAACTTGTAAGATATGCAGATTTTTTTTTTAGTTGTGCCGTCACACAGAAATGACTTACCAGGCTTGTTTCTAGTATCTTTTCCATATTTTTCTTTGGTTTATTTAATGAGAATTTCTAAGCCATAGTAAAAGTCTCTCTTTTTACCTAAATGTTGCATTCCCTCTCCCCTCCTTCCTTCCCTCAGTCTGTCTGTTCATCTCTCTCTTTCTCTGTTTCTCCTTTAATAAAATGGGGGAAATGAAAAAAAACCTGTGGTTTGTTTTTTAAAATAAATAATTGTGTATTTTAATCTGGTAACTATAATGGTTTACTTTTAATAATTTATTTTTAAAAAGTATCTGTAAAAGCTTTGTAGCCTAGTCTTTGCAATATAACTTTCGAAAATGAAAGGGATAATTAGGCTATCTAATACCCTAATATTCAAATATAAGATTTTAAAAATTCAGATTCTTCTAATGATATATCAAAAATATTTTATAATAAATACAAGAATTTTTAAATGAATAACAACATGCTTTTATCATAGTTTAGTTTAATTGTGAAAAGCTAGGGAGGCCAGTTTCTATAGTCTTAACATTGGTAACTGAATTTAAAAGCTTTGTCCTATAAGACTCTCATAGAATCGAGAACTAAAAAGCGGTCTTAGGAATAATCTCATCCAGCCACCTTATATACAGATGAGAAAACTGTTTCAGAGCACATAAGAGTAACCAAGGGCTTTTAGTTGTTAATGCCAGAGCCCAGCTTAGAACCTAGATCTCCAGACTATTCACAAATGTTAAGTTTTTGAGGTTGTTCTATCAAGGCTTCATTCAGCGACTTACAGCTTGGATATACTTCTGTTTATTAAAATATATCTAGATTACTATGTGAAACTGTTACTTATCTAAAAAGATAAAATTCAAATGAAATTCTGAAACCTTTTTGAAGGGAATTGTTGTCCTTGAGTGAAGATGTCCTTTGTTCCTATAGATAGGAAGGAATGTATTTGCCACAAAATGATAATTCCATGGTAAAGCAAAACCTCACATTAAAAAAATCAACGCATCAAGTTGAGAAATTATTTCAGCTTCTTCCAGTTCTTTCTTTTAGAGAAACACTGCTGAGAAGCAAGAAAACACTTACGCTTTTATTTTCATTGTGTCTACAGAATGTAAATCATTGACAAAATGTACTATTAAAGTGCTTCCTTACTGAGGTACTAAGCAAGTGAAGCTCCAGCCAAAACATTAGCCTTGCTTATTAGTACCTCAGTGAAACAAAACAAAATATCTCACCTGGTCCTATTTCCACGAGTACAGACGCTCTAGGAGGTAGCACAAAATCAGGTCAAGAGTGGGCACATTGGAGTCAGGCAGTGCATCCAGCTCCGCCCCTCACGTGCTGTCTGAGCTCGAACAAGTCTGTTTACTTCTCTGAGCCTCCGCTTCCTCTTGGAGGCAGGAGAGCTGATAAGACTTACCTTGTCTGGCTGCTTAAAGGAAGATGCGAAATGTGGTACCTGGACGTCAGGCAATGGGATATGACTGAGTCATTCAACTGGTATTATTGTGTCCTTTAAAATTTAACATTAAATATTGCAGTGGTAGATATGTGTCATTATACCTTTGTGAAAACCTACAGAATGTACAACACCAAGAATGAACCCTAATGTAAACCATGGACTTTGGGTGACACTGATGTGTAATGTAGGTTCATGAATTGTGGTAGATATACCAGTGTGTATACCAGTGGTAGATATACCACTGGAGTAGGGTGTCCATCATAAGGGAGGTTGTGTGTGTGTGGTGTGGGGGAGGGTTGTGCAGTGGGAATCTGGGGACTCTGTACTCTTGGCTTAATTTTGCTGTGAACCTAAGGCTGCTTTAAAAATAAAGCTTATTAATTTAAAAAATAACATGAATAAATGTTAGTTGGGTCACCTGTCCATCACACATTGGGTAGAGAGCCCAGCATCCCTCCAGATATCTGGCAAGTTTTGGAGAATTCTCTTAGACTTGGGCTCTTCTAGCTTTAACTTCAGGTTCTGCTGCGTTGCCAACCTCAGCTCTGCCTTCTCCAGCTACCTGCTCTGTTCCTTATTAAAAGGCACTGGCCTGTGCATTCCCTCTCCCCTACGTGCAGTTGTGAGCAGGAGAATGTATTAAAAGTTTGGGAGTATGAGTGGGAGAGGGAAAAAAAGCACAGCCAATCAAAAGTGTTAGTGCTCCCATTCTAAAAGTCTCTGGGTTGTACCTGCCATTGGGACAGTTCATTGGTCCCTTCACATAAAGCTTTATTCTCTTGTCATGATTTACTGACCCTTGCACCTACCACTCTCTTCTCCCTCTCTCTCTCTTTTTTTCAGTCTACCTAGAGAAACTGAAAAAACTTACTTTCTTAATGCAGATCCATTTTCTTTCCTTGGTTCTGTTAAGAATTATTATTTTTTTAAGGGTAAAATCACGACTGTATAAATAAATTTTAAAAGTAACACGTTGAAAAGAAAAAGTGCTTCCTTAAATCCAGAAATGTTTCAGTGTAGTTTTTATTGTCCCACTAAATATAATTTGCTATAAACTAGACCTGCAATTCATATGATAACGGTGATATATTTTTATTCCGTTAACTAAAAAAGGAAAAAAAAATCACTCTTACGTGTATGTTTATTCACTGTAACTATATCAACACCATACCAACATCAAAAGAAATCAGACAAGTGTCTATTACCTGGTTAATTCCTAAAAGGGTCCTCTTAGTCCCGTTTATTCCCATTCAGGTCCAGGTAGTTGAAATGTTCTTGACATATTAACATGAATCTGGAGACATGTCAGAATTATGATTGCTTTTTAAATTTTTTTTTATTTTTTAGGTTAAAGTATAATTGTCTTACAGTATTATTTTTAGGTGTACAACATATTGATTCGATATTTATAGATTGTACTCCATGTAAAGTTATTATAAAATACTCCTATATTTTCTGTTCTGTACATTACATCCTTGTGACTTATTTCTCTTATACCTAGTAGTTTGTACCTCTTAATCCCCATCCCCTGTTTGACCCATCCCCTCCCCCGCTCCCTGCTGGTAACCACTGGTTTGTTCTCTGTATCTGTGAATCTGTTTCTGTTTTATTTGTTCATTTGCTTTGTTAGATCCCACATATAAGTGAAAACATACAGTATTTGTCTTTCTTTGTTTGACTGTTTTCACTAAGCATAATACCCTTCGGGTCTATCCATATTGTTGCAAATGGCAAAATTTTATTCTTTTTAATGGCTGAGTGGTATTCCATTGTATATATGTACCACATCTTGTTTATCTGTTCATCTGTTGATGTACACTTGGGTTGCTTCCATATCTTGGCTATTGTAAATACAGTTCCATGAACATTGGGGTGCATGTATCTTTTTGAATTACCGTTTTTGTTTCCTTCAGATATATACCCAGGGGTGGAATTGCTAGATCATATGGTAGTTCTATTTTTAAATTTTTTGAGGAACCTCTATACTGTTTTCCATAGTGTCTGCACCAATTTACATTCCCACCAACCGTGCATGAGGGTTCCCTTTTCTCCACATCCTTGCCAACACTTACTTCTTGTCTTTCTGAGGATCGACATTTTGACAGGTGTGAGGTGATGTCCATTGTGGTTTTGATTTGCATTTCTCCAGTGATTAGTGATGTTGAGCATCTTTTCATGTGCCTGTTGGCCATCTGCATGTTTTCTTTGGGAAGATGCCTATTCAGGTCTTCTGCCCAGTTTTTATTCAGGTTGTTTGTTTGATATTGAGTTGTACGAATATATTTTGGATATTAATCCCATAGTAGACATATTATTTGCAAATGTCTTTTCCTATTCAGTAGATTATCTTTTCGTTTTGATGATGGTTTCCTTTGCTGTGCAAGAGCTTCTCAGTTTGATGTAGTCCATTTGTTTATTTTTGCTTTTGTTTCCCTTGCCTGAGAAGACAGATCCAAAAAAATATTGCTAAGACCAATGTGAAAGAGTGCACTTCCTATGTTTTCGTACATTTAGGTCTTTAATCCATTTTGAGTTTTTGTTTATGGTGTGAGAAAATGTTGTAATTTCATTCATTTGCACGTAGCTGTCCAGTTTTCCCAATACCATTTATTGAAGAGGCTGTCTTTCCCCCATCTTATAGTCTTGCCTCCTTTATCATAAATAACCGTGGGTATATTTCTGCCTCTCTATTCTGTTCCATTGATATGTGTGTCTGTTTTTATGCCAGTACCATGCTATTTTGATTACTGTAGCTTTGTAGTATAGTTTCAAGTCAGGGAGCATGATTCCTCCATCTCTGGTCTTCTTTCTCAAGATTGTTTTGGCTGTTCGGGGTCTTTTGTGGTTCCATACAAATTTTAGGATTGTTCTAGTTCTGTGAAAAATGTCATGGATAATTTGATAGGAATGGCATTAAAGCTGTAGATTGCTGTGGGTAGTACAGACATTTTAACAATATGAATTCTTTCTGAACATATCCATGAACACGGGATATCTTTCCATTTCTTTGTATCATGTTCAGTTTCCTTCATGAATGCTTTATAGTTTTCAGAGTATTGGTCTTTCACCTCCTTGGTTAAGTTTCTTCCTAGGTATTTTATTCTTTCGGATGTGGTTTTTTTTTTTTTTTTTTGGCGGTACGCGGGCCTCCCACTGCTGTGGCCTCTCCCGCTGCGGAGCACAGGTTCCGGACGTGCAGGCTCAGCAGCCATGGCTCACGGGCCCAGCCGCTCCACGGCATGTGGGATCCTCCCAGACCAGGGCACGAACCCGTGTCCCCTGCATCAGCAGGCAGACTCTCAACCACTGCGCCACCAGGGAAGCCCTCTCGGATGTGGTTTTTAAATGGGACTATTTTCTTTCTTTCTCTTATAGTTCATTATTAGTGTTTAGCAACACAACAGATTTCTGTATGATTCCTTTTTAGCAAATCTATAACCCTGTTTGGTACCTAACAGGTTTTAAGCATGGAGTATGTTCTTAGGCTAAGAGCCAGTGTGTAACAATTTGCAGCTCATCTAAGTGTACCTATGTATGTATGTAAAATTCCCAATACAGTACTCTGCTGCTGTCAGCCTTTATTATTTGTCCATTTGTATAATTTAATCCTTTATTATTAGTGTGCTTGGGTGAGGATATTGCCTTTAAAAATGGCTTATTCTGTGTCTGCAACAATTTTCCTTACATGAGTAAGTAATAGCTACTTTACCTCCTGTCTCTGTCATTCCACTTTCAAAAGATAAAATTAGCTTGTGGTGTGTAATTTTAGGGTAGGTTCTTTCACTTTTTATTCCTTACCTCTTTCATTATCTTATATGGCTGTATAATGTAAATGCTGGATATTGTTTTAATTAAAAAATGAGGCTTATGACAGGAAAGTCAGACTTTTGTTAACCTCTGTTCAGTGTATTTATATAAGAAAGATCTTATGACAGAATTTCAAAGACTGTTGCGTTATTGCATTTGGAAAATGCTTGTGAGGAAAATGTATAGGCACTTAATGACAACTCTAGATGAAAGTTTTCCTTTAAAAATATCCTTGTTGATTCGGCATGAGTTGTGAAACTGAACATGTTCAGAAACTACATTCTCTTTTCTTAAGGCTTAGACTTTTTCCTGAGAGTGATGATAATGTATTTCATTTATTTGTGATTTTAAATGTAAGCACGTTACCTATAATGCAGAATGTTTCTAAGTGGAGGTGGGTTGAAAAGAGACATCTCTTTCCAGAATTCATTCCACAGATAATTATTGAGTGCATATTTTGTGGGTAGGTACTGTTGTGTGTGTTGTGGACATTGTAGTGTAAAAAGTACATATTCTTATATTTGTAAGTTACATGGCTCACTGATCTTCCTGAGATAAGGGTTTGTCCATGCTTGGGGATGTGTAGGTGATGCTTCATGGTAAGGAAATGCCATTTAATTTTTGTATATGAACCAACATAATGAACACTGGATTTTCAGCTGCCTTTGATGTGTATATCTGGAACAGAGCTGTACTTTTCAATCATAAATAAGAAAATAGATCATAGTTTTTGATTCATGGCTCTCCATAGTGGCCCAGACATTACCTGTTATTACGAGACCTACTTTGTTTTACGTGGACAAACTTTGAGGATAACATAGGTAAGATTTATGATCCTCTGTAAACACCTTCAAAATGGATTTGGGAAATTGGGAGTAGGTTGAAAGTGTCTTGTCCTAATTGTGTGTGTGTGTGTGTGTGTGTGTGTGTGTGTGTGTGTGTGTGCCCTTTTATTTTTTTTGAGACCAGAGGTATTCTAATTTCAACTCTATCTCGCAGCAGGATGAGCCAGTGCCCCCAGTCATGTAAGAAACAACTAAGGTTCTTAGAATGTGACTATCATACACAGATGACCTAGTAAGATGCAGGATGCTCTAAAGGAAAGAGTGGTATCAGACTCCTGTGAGTCAGGAAACCAAGGGTCTGGTCTGTTTTACAACGAATTGGGTGTGTGACCTTGAAAATGGTCTAACCCTAACTCTGGGTAGTATTGCCATCTTAACAATATTAAGTCTTCCTGTCCACATCTTTCAATTTATTTAGGTCTTTAATTTCTTTCAACATTTTAAAATAATTTTCAAAGTACAAGTTTTGCACTTTTGTAAAATTCATTCCTGAGTATTTTATTCTTTTTGATGCTATTGTATACAAGTATCTTTTAAACTTTTTTTTGTTTTTTCATGTGTATACCTAATACCTCTCCCCATCCCTATTCTCTACCCCTTGTACCTCTTCATCCTATTTTAATTCCAGTATTCCACTGATACCATGAACATTCAGAAAACATTTATTCAACTTCTGTCAGCAGTCATCTGGCATGTTTATTTTGTGTCAGGTACTGTATGACAGGTATTAGAAAAGTAGAGTTGATTGAATATTATGTGTTTTCAATGAGGAGATACAGACTTGGTATCTAAGATGTAACACTTATGTAACAGAAGTGTTATAGAAGGAGGAGGGATCAGGGAGACTTTTTAGAGAAGGTAACATTTAAGCTTGACTTTGAAATATTGGTAAGGATTTAACAAACTTGGAAAGTCTTTCTATTTAGTCGAAATAAGGTAAATGAAATCAGGAAGGCATAAAAAGTACCTGGTGGTTCTTAAGAGGTGAGTGGGCTTGTGTGGTTAGTGTCAGATGGGTGAGGGAAATGACTGAGGATGACCTAGGAGTGTAGAAGAGTCTGATGGTGACAGGTTTTAATAAGATGCTAAGGATGTCATGGGGACTGGAGACCACTGAGCAGTGGGGGAGATGTTTTTTTGAATCAGGAATGATGATTAGATCTGTAGTTTGGAGAACTGACTCCAGTGTTTGCTGAGGGGGGATTGCAGCGAAGGGATAACAGGGGCAGAGTGACCAGTTAGGAGCTGGCTGGCTTCAGTATCCAGGGAGAGAAGCAGTGGACCTTGGACTCTGCCAGGGGATTCTGTTTGATTCAGGGGGTGTGATGGGGAGGGAGGGGAGTTCAAGATAATTTTGGGTTGCCTCATTTGGCTTATTAGGTGAATGGTAACCTCCTGTGGTTCTTCGCTTTTTGCTGCTGTTGTTTTGCTGTTTTAATTGTTAAAGGAGTTTACATAGGCATGATTGAACTCAGTCTCCAGCCCCCTCCCCTTTCTCAGAGGAAGCCAAGCTGATGGCACCTGGCTCAGAACCCCAGCCCTCTAATCACAGGGTTGCTGTCTCTGGTTTGGCAGTCCTGGTACTGGGCTGCCATGAGCACTACGTACGAGCGGCACTGAGGGTTCATGAAGAGCCAAGACACTCCTTGGATTTTGAGTCTCTCTCTCCCAGAAACCAGGGACAAAGGTCTGTCACCTCTGTATTATCCATATCCAGCACAGCCCAGACTTGTTTAGCTCACTCTGCCAGCACCCACTTCCATGTTTCCAGATTCTGTGGCTAATCTGCCAGTATCTGGATAGTCACTTCTGGATAAAATTTAAAACTCCCTCCCCCTCTTCCCAGATACACATCTGCCTATTTGCAGCCTTATTACCACTTCTGTTAAACCAACGGTCAGTTCTTACATTAACAGGACAATATAAATCTCTTTTCTTTTGCCTCTTTTGAAAGTTTCAAGAGCTGTTATTCTTGGATTGATTCCTTTTCATGGCATCCTGTTCTTTTAGGCATAAAAGTTTTCTCCTTCTGCAGATATTTATTTGGGGGTCAAAGTTTACAGTACTTTTGAAGTGTGTGTGTGTGTGTGTGTGTGTGTGTGTGTGTGTGTTTCCTGTTATCCACTGTGTTAATTTGCTGGGGCTGCCATAACAAAGTACCATAGGCTGAAACAACAGACATGTGTTTTCTCATGATCTGGGGGCTAGAAGTCCAAGATCAAGGTGTTGGCAGGGCTGGTTTCTCCCGAGGCCTCCCTACTTGGCTTGGAGATGCCACCTTCTCCCTGTGTCCTCACGTGGTTGTCCCTCTGTGTGTGTGTGTGTGTCCTCATCTCTTCGTATAAGGGCACTGATCCTGTGGGATCAGCGCCCATCCTAGTGACCTCATTTTACCTTAACCACCTCTTTAAAGTCGCGATCTCTAAATACAGTCACATTCTGAGGTCCTGGATTAGTACTTCAGTGTAATTTGCAGGGAAGCACTGTAGCCTGTAGCCTTATCTCTGTTTCCTCTGGATCTTTTTTTAATTTTTTTTAAATTTATTTGTTTTTTTATTTTTGGCTGTGTTGGGTCTTCGTTGCTGTGTGCAGGGCTTTCTCTAGTTGTGAGCGGGGGCTACTCTTCGTTGTGGTGCGTGGGCTCCTCATTGTCGTGGCTTCTCTTGTTGCAGAGCACAGGCTCTAGGCGCGCGGGCTTCAGTAGTTGTGGCGCGTGGGCTCAGTAGCTGTGGCTCGCGGGCTCTAGAGCTCAGGCTCAGTAGTTGTGGCGCGCGGGCTTAGTTGCTCCACGGCATGTGGGATCTTCCCGGGCCAGGGCTTGAACCCGTGTCCCTTGCATTGGCAGGCAGATTCTTAACCACTGCGCCACCAGGGAAGCCCTGGATCTTTTTTTTTAATCTGACTATCATCTCTCGCTCACGTATTTTCCTTGACCACCTTACAGTCTTTGTCCTTGTGCCTTTTAGGATGAGGCTGTGACAGCTGCTTGTTTAGTCTAGGCATGGGCAGAGTTGGTCTGTATATGCTTTTCCTTGGGTGATGTGGCTGCAAGTAGTCCTTTCTGGGAGGACCCTTCCATGTTAGAGTCTTCGGTTCTGTCTTTCCAGGGCTCCTTAGTTTCTCCAGAGTGATTCTTGTTACCCGGACAGAGCGGAGTTGGGTGAGAGGGTTGGCGCCCTCCTCTCTGTGCCTGGTGTCTGTCCCTCAGTCCTGGTCCGTTCTGTTTGGTTTCGTGAGAGATTGAACTGATCTGGCTAACGGTGGGGTGAAGGCAGGGGCCACTGTCTAACTTCGCTCTGTGAAAAGACAGACAACCAGCAGCTGTTTTTCTCTGAACCCACCCTTCCCTTGTCTTCTGGAGCATCTGAAGCCTCGAGCACTTGAGGAGTTCTGTGGGTTTATTAGTGAGGTTTTCTCATTTCCTGGTTGCCTGCTGTGCACTAGGTGCTCTGCCCTGCTGGGATTATGTACCTGATCTTTGTTGTAGCCTTATGGAAGGTTCTGTTACTGGCCGCAGTGTCCGTATATGAAAACAGAGGTTTGGAGCGGAATTAGAGCGCCAGGACTAGAGCTCAGGGCATCTGAACTCAGAAGCTGCACTTCTGCCGGCTCCGCACTGGGACAGTTAGCAAGTCTCTGCTTCTGTCTCAGTGTCGAAGATGTCAGTGTATTGATTTGAGCACATTTAAAAGAGTTGCTACACTAAGTCTAACACAAAAATAAAATGAAATTCAGTATACCTATGAGAATGGAGATGTTCTTTAATTTTATGAATCTGATTAGTTCAGAATGTGCTCCTTCAGGAGCTTCCAGCATATACTTTGGGTGCAGCAGGTGGTGGCATGGAGCTCAGGGGGACCTTAGGTTCTGTCTGTCCTTGCATCAGAAGTTTATGTTCTTGATGTCTCCCTCCCAGTACTAGCTAGTGTCCTTAGTCACCTTCATGTGCAGGAATTGTTGGCAGACAGGCTAACTGACAGCTAAAAAACCTGGCGCTGTATGTTTGCAGAATACTGCTGTGTTTTGGTACTGAATGTCTAGTTCTGGTGTTTCTAGTTGCTGCTCATCTCAGTTGGCACTAACCCTTTTTTCCTTTCTCTTCTACAGATTACTTCTGTAGCTTGACCTCTACTTTCCTCAACAAGCAGAATGTCTCGAACACGACAACCCCCGCTTGTGACAGGCATCTCTCCAAATGAAGGAATCCCATGGACAAAGGTCACGATTAGGGGAGAAAACCTGGGGACTGGGCCAGCTGACCTCATAGGTAAGGGCAGGGACGATGCTGTGTGTTCATGGTGAATGCATTTTTATGTTGGGCAACTGAGGCAAGATATACTATTTTGAAATAGTGAAGGTGATAGAAAAACACCCCTGAGGTCTGTACAGGATGATCTGAATAGAAATGAAAGAATTATTTGGTTTTCTGATTTTTCTGTTAAAATCATTATTTTGTCAGATCTTGCCTGTATTGTCTTTCGCCTGGTCATTGAGAAAGCCCCCCACAGCCGAGGTTTGCCTCCTTTCCTCGGGGTCGGCCTCTCCTGCCAAGACTGCCAAAACAGCCGCCCAGCTCTTCTGGCCTCCCCTCATACAGCTGTCTGTTCTTCTCAGGTGCCGGGTGAGCTAGGCCTCTTCTGCTCCTTATTGCTCTCGGAACCAAATCTAAACTCCCTCCACCCAGAGGAGCCTGTGCGCTCTGCCGGGCCGCACCGTGGGACCTGTGGGCATTTGTCTGCACCCGATGCCCATTGGGGCGGGAGCACTGAGCCTCCAAACTTAACAGCCACAGGCTCTCTGCGAACTCATGCCCGCCCACGGTTTGCATTAGGCTCCCCTAATGTTTACATATTTAGAGCAAGCTACGTTTTCGTTTTTAGGATCAGTTTATGCTGTTTATCTTTATAAGCCCAAGGACGCGAGCAATAGAACACTGCATCCACTTGGCACTGCGCGAGTTTTTTTGATTTTGGTTTGCAGTGTGCCCCCTTCTTCTGGGGGAGACCCTTTCCTGCTGGTTATTTCATTATTCTGGTCTGTCAGTGGTTCTCACCTGGCTTGTCTTCGTCTTCTCTAGAACTTAAAAAAATGCTCTTGCCTTAGCTGCTAAGTCTCAGTGTCTAAAGATGGAGCCTTATCATTGCTTTTTTTAAAACACAGATGAGTGTAAAGCACTGCCAGGATAGAGAGCAAACCATAAATATCAGTGTGTGGTCAGCTTGGGTTATTTTCATGTGAACTCTGCGTGAGGGTGTGCAGACACATTCAGAGTACGAGAGCGGGGAGGCAACTCAATGCGTGCTGCTGAATGAGCGTTCTGATTTCCCACATGTTAATTTATTTGGGTTCAGACATTCATTTGACTCATTTCTTAATTCATGAAGGACCCCTTGGTAAATACTAGAGATTATGAGTTAGAGCTTGTTTTTCTTGCGTTATAGCTGCTGGTTGACACATTGTTTTTTGGCCATCCAGAAATCCCTTGGAAAAGAGAAGGTTGATTAGAGCTGGGCACCATGTTTAATTACTGAGTCTTGCCCTCCCCAGCTCGTTCTTTTCACTAGTGTTACTTAACTGTGTCTCATTTTATACTGTTTTCTCTAGCCACAGTTTTTGATTCTTCAGTAAATAAAACTTAAGTTTATTATCCTTATGAAGGTAGTCTGTCTTATCCTATGTCTTGGTTCTTGACAAAGCTCATTCCAGGTTGTTCTTTATCCAAAGTGGAAAAATCCCTACAATTCATGGAAATAGACCATCTAGATGGAGGTTCAGTTTAACTGGCAGTCACTGAGCCCTCACACGTGACTGCTGCCCGTCTGTGTGGATGCTGATCTCTCTTTAGCTTCAGGCAGCGCGATCCCTGTTTGACTGAGTGCGCACGACTTTTATAAACCTGCTAGTTGCGCTTTCAGCCTGCCCATGTATTGCCAAGAAACCACTTTTTAAAAAAGCAAACTTAACCTACTAAATAATTTAAGCATTTTTATAACTCCGGTGACATCTACACTAGCCAAGTAAAATACTACAAAAACACTTTATTTGGAATTCTACAAGTTACTTAAAAAAAAAAAAAAAGATGTTATATTTCATGAAGCAGATTTCTTGGCAAAACATGTTTAAGAAATAGATCGTATGATCTTATTTAATTTTCATGCATTTAAAATGATCTGTTTAAATCTGTGTTTTAAATTATATGGTGATTATTAACTTTTTTAGTTAAAATGCAGAACAGATATTAAATCTGAGGAACCTCGATAGCAGCTACAACGAGATGAATAAACTGTTATTCCGGGTGCTTTTTCCCAAAGTTCCATCATCATGGATATCATACATGTTTGCTCATCTGAACATGTTTTTAAGACTTTATGTCTGTATATCTGAAATCTCCCATTTCTCAGTTTTAATCGTAAGATAGCTCCCCAGCAGGGGACTTATATTAGGAACTTTAATACATTAAGTCCTGACATTGGGTTGCGTTATTTCCTTTCTAAAGTTAGTATTTAAATCACAAAAATGTTTTTGATATTGTAAAATTTAAAAATACCAAGTTATGTATTGACCTGGAGTGATATTGAAATATATACCATCTATAACTAAACAGTTCATAAATTAAAACATTTCCCATTTATATAAAAAAATACATAGACTGATTTATGTGTACATAAAAATTATTAGAGCACTGTATGTATTGAAGTGTTTCACAGGCTTACCTTGGAGATGGAGAGGAGTTTCAGGGGGTGCTTTCAACCTCTTAAAAGGCTTAAATTTTTCATAATAAAAGTTGAGTATCAAGAAAACTAACAAACACTCCCATTTTGAAAAATAATTTTGAATTATGAATGCATTTAAAAATGTGTAAATGTCATTACACATTTAAAAAGCCAATGGAAAACTTAGTCCTAAAGGAACTTTGAAGTGCTGTCATTAGAAAAACTGAATTCCTTACATGAATAAATAGTAATGTCTTAGGGAAATCTCTGAAATTAATTATTTCAATAAACATCTTTAAAATGGAGTTGTTTTTATTCATTTATGGTTAGTATAACATTCTTACTAAATAGTGCTTTAAGTTGTAACAAAAGATGACTTGAATCCCTCCCTACATTTTTTCAACCGAATTTGGCATAAGTTGAGGTGTTCCTGGTATCTGATTGAAAAAACAAAACAAAAAGCTTGCATTTGCTAAACTTGACTGCCGAGCAGTATCAAAAGTTAAATGGTGAGAAAAGAAAGTGCGAGTGTCTGGGTGTTTGCTGAATACACTTCGGTCTATTTTCTCCATGAATGTTTATTACATTGGTCTCTGTTTGGCAGAAATGCACGTGGTGGGATGGTGGTCCTCTGCCTGGGGCCACGTCTTCCCTGTCTGCATTGCAGTCTACGTGGGTCTGGGCAGAGATGCCAGGCGTGGGCTGAGATTTTGGGAGCAGAGTGTAGTACAGCGACAGGACCATGAGGGAAACATTTAGGCAGCGTGGACTGCCGTTGCAGGAGTGATGTACAGACATGAAAAATGCACTAGTAATCCAGTAATGCCTGAGAACATTTACTGATTTAACAGACTTCAGGCTGTGCTTAACATAAACTACAAACTTTAGTTCATTCTGTAGTATCATGTATAATTGAACACTAGGAAAAGTATGTGTGGATTATTTTCAGGAAGATGATAAATATTTTTTTTAGGGAATGATGTACACATTTATTAATACGCTTTAGAGCTTTATAGCACGAACTTGGACTTCTAAAAATAACAATAATTTCCTTTCTAATACCTATGAAAGCAATCTAAGATTCTCATAGTTAAGTAATCTGGAGTGCCTAGACATTATTATGGTTATTATTTTCTAATTCCAATGATGTTTGAAGACACTTAAATATAATCTAAAAGAAGTATTAAATATTAGAGAAAAAATAGGCAAATTCAGTAGAGACAGTCGTTTATTTGCAAATGATATTGGGTATATTCAAGAATAGAAATAACTAACTGATGAACCAGGAAATGCTATTTCTAGTTCTGTTTTTCAGTTCAGGAAAAAGGCCTGGCGATACTGACAGAAGAATTGTCTTTTCATGAAATAGCTGTTCTTTGGACTTTGTTATGTGCATGCATGTTTTTACTTTCAGGTCTGACAATTTGTGGGCATAATTGCCTTCTGACAGCAGAGTGGATGTCTGCGAGTAAAATTGTATGTCGCGTGGGACAGGCCAAGAACGACAAAGGAGACATTATTGTCACAACCAAGTCAGGTGGCAAAGGAACCTCCACAGTCTCCTTCAAGCTGCTCAGACCTGAGAAAATAGGTATCATCTCCCATGACTTTACTCTAAAGAAGAAAATAAAAGTGGGTTTTGTTTTTAAAACTGACAACTGGTAAATTAGTATAAAATTTACTTACTCTCATATGTCATTAACTTAGATTCAGTTTATGTTTATTTTTTCAGGAATGGGATATTGGTTAAAATCTGCATTACTTTTGAAAAGGCAGTTAGCTGAGCTGACGGTAAACCCTAAGGATGCTAACTAATCATTAGAACTGCTGTTCTGTCCTGTATAAAAGCTGTTCATGTAACACGTCCGAAATGCCGATTTTAGTTTCTTGATCTTGAATACAATAATTGCATTTCCTGCTGTGATACAGATAAGATTTGAGGTGAAATACATAC
This sequence comes from Globicephala melas, assembly GCF_963455315.2. NCBI lineage: Eukaryota > Metazoa > Chordata > Mammalia > Artiodactyla > Delphinidae > Globicephala > Globicephala melas. The sequence goes on from NC_083324.2 coordinate 102,310,329, forward strand.
CTGGTTTGGCCAAATTAGCCAGTAATGCCTAAATAATGTTCCGTGTTCCTTCACTTTCTGCGTCCTTTGAGGCCCCGACAAGATGTTGCCCACCTAGATGTGCCTCTGGCCTCCGAACTAGAAATCACACTCTTCTTGTGCCCTAGAGCCCCTCCTGTGTTCCCTTTGTGCCCTTAACCCGTGCTTCCTCACCTTGGGGTACAGAGCTTGGTCTGAGAAGCTGGGACTCTGATCACACGAGCAGCCAGCTGTGGGTGGAGTGGAGTCACAGAATCACCTACCTCAGAGGATTGAATGAGTTAGAACATTGGAGAAAGTGCTTAGCATAGGTCCTCACACAAACTAAGGGCTCCATAAATTAGTGTTTTTAATTATTCGTCTCCTAGCTCTTTATGTATATGGCATCTCCTCTGCTAAAGTAAGAATACTGTTAGATTCATCTTTGTGGTCCTGTAATGACTTGCACATGGTCAGTACTTAATAAATATTTGTGTAATGTAGGACTATCACAGGCATAATTAAACCCAGGCCTTCTCTCATATAGAAAAGCAAAGAGTTTTGCAAATTTTGTTTTCTGTCTTAGAGCATAAAGCCTTTCTTCAGCATTATATCCTTAAATTCCTTGATTCTTTTTAATAAAAATTTGAGGAACTTAAGGGAAAACCAAAAATGGAATTTACATTTATGTACGTGTGTGTATGTAAACGTATGTACATATATATACATACAATATTTTTGTTTTTGTTTACTCACTTTTATTTAATGTCTTTGAAAACCGAACTGTGAAATTAAAGCAGGAACTTGTTTCCAGTTTTCTGGAGGAACTTAAAAACATTTTGACAGAATCTAGCATCATCTTGTATCATGTTTGTACAGCAGGTGAAGAAAACTTATTTGAAAGTATTGATTTTATGCTAAAACGCTCTGCCCAGGACTTAGCACAGCACAGGCTCAGGAAAGGCCTATAGACCTGAACCTGGGAGTGTCTGGGCCTGAGCTTACCCTCTGACAGAGCTTCCTTGTGTCATTCTGGTAGACCTGTGGGTGCCCATAGAGTTAGAAGGCTCACGAGGAGCCCTCTGGTCTCCCGGCCCTGCGCTCTACTCTGCTCCCTCGCACACTGCCCATCCTCTGTTTCAGCCCAGTCCGAGCCACAGGAAAGAGGGTACTGTTTTCAGAGATTATATTTTGTTTTTCCTGAATATCCTAGTCATTTCCATCACACAAGCCGTGCATTCCGTGGAAGGTGTTTGATTTCTTTATATTGATATAAGGATTGTTGGGTGTTCTGTTGATGTACCAGATTAATTGTACTGCTTATTATTTGTAAAATACATTTGTTTTAGAGAACTTTTTCTCAGAGGCTTAACTTGTCTTCTGTATTGAATAATGTACAGTGCAATCAAGAGGTGTTATTTTTGCCTTTCTATAGATTTTTAGTGGTTTTAATTAAGCTACCAGCCATTACAAAAAAAAAAAAATCTGGAGCTTTTGTGCCTTCAAATCTTTAAAAAATTACTGTAGCATGCATTCTGTATTAGGTGTTTCAACAGTAAAGCAGTATGGTAAGACTTAGTGCCTGGGGAGTGTGTATCTTATTAAGGCTGTGCTCCTCATTTGGTAGGTATTTTGGATCAGTCTGCTGTGTGGGTTGATGAGATGAATTACTATGACATGCGCACTGACAGGAATAAAGGGATTCCTCCCTTGTCCCTGCGTCCTGCTAATCCACTCGGCATCGAGATTGAAAAGTGAGTACCGCCTTGCCTCCGTTGTCTTTATTTCTAGCTGCTGAAAAGTTCTGTGCACTCAGTGAAGAGAGTCGGGCTCCAGGAACATCCAGGGAAGCACAGTTGAAGACACTCTGTTGTTGGGAGTCGGGCATCATCTCTAGGAGCTTGGTCAGCTTTGCCAGAGCGAACCTTCCAACTGGTTAGAACTGTTGGCGAAAGCTACTTACCTCTTCAGTTTTTGAGTTTACATTTTGTGAAGAGGAAAAGTATCTTGAAATTTTGAATAACTAATACTTTTAATGATATGAGAATTAACGGGTTGTCTGGAGTTGGTAAGTTTAAATATTTAGATGGTACTTGAGATTAAAACAGAATTTTCCATGTGCTTGATTTTTCAGGATCTATTTGGCAGTAAGTAGAACCAAGGTAGTCTTGTCATTTTGTTTACAACCCCTACCTGTAATTCATACTTAATTCAGACTTACTTTACCAGAATTGTGGCAGGTAAATCTTACAAGATGTCTTGGACCAAATCTAGAATTCCCTGTTCTCATTCCCTAGTACAGTGTTTTTGTAGATTTTATAATCAGTGCCTTTATCCTTGCAGCTTCCTTAGTCAGTTCACCTAACACGTTAGTTGTTTCTGACTTGTCTCTTGGCCTTAGTGACTCTGCTGGTGAAGTTACTACTGAGCGTTTCTCCATAAGCATTTCTGCAGGCGACAGATTAGTTCTGCTAATGCTTTAGCCATAGTTTATTTTAGGTTTTTCTAGGAATGGAGAAAGTTGTCCACTGATCTTTATATATTTAACCTTCAAGCCTACACTTGAAGACCATTAGTAAATCAAAAGTAAGCTTCTTTTTCACCTGCTGGGGTTTGCCCTGGCTGAGAGGGAGGGAGCACGTGTTTGTCGTGGGAAGTTGTCTTGTGTTGAAAAAGGCCTGGGGTTTGGCAGCTTTTAGTGAGCGAGGACTGTCCTGGGTCACAGCTGGGAAGCTCTTTGGCCAGCGTGGGTCATTCTGGAGCTGTTTTAAGGGTTTCAGTACCCGATAAATTAAGAGTTTAAGGATCAAGAAGGTCCAGGAAAGAAAAGTAATTGCTGGGTCTTTATTTGAGCATAGTTTCCTGCATGAATGGACTTTGTGGTTGAGAGTAAACCTCTCAGTGGCCTGCTTCAGTGGCCTGGATTCGGCTTCTTTCCAAGGCCCACCACAAAGGAAGTGTGGAGCAGAAGCGTTCTTTGGATTGTTCTTTTGTAAGGAAGATACAGTTTTGCACCCTTGTACCAGGATTATAGGAATATGGTGTGACTTTTGTCTGAGCCTTAGATGGAACTATCAAAGTTAGGATTAAATTGGTTATTTACTATCATAAAATGGATTTCCTTAATTTTTAGTTTAGCATGTAACTCACCCCTCGTTTGATCTCTTTACCTTTTCATGTCCTCTTACTTTTTGATTGTCTTGATTGTTCCTGTTACTGCCGCTGCTCACACAGGGGTTCAGCTTGAACTCTCTCTTACAGCTCTTTTTCTTAATACATTTCGGGATAATCCCGAGGTAACGTTGGTAACCAGCCAGAAGCACTAAAAGTGCCTGGCTCTTTAGAAGTTGTTTTTCTTCTTCTCTGAGGCAGTCTAGTTGGGTCTGAGCCCCTCTCTCAGTTTAACTCTTGGCCCTCCCGTTACTTGCAGGGTGACTTGGAGTCTGCTCAGCTTCCTCAAGGTGCAGACGGGGCGGCCTGGGTCACGCGGCGTGTGCGTTTCAGCGGTGGGGACGCTTACTCGCAGTGGGCGCTGGTTGGATGTTCGTCGTCGTCACCGTGATCCCCTGCTCTTCTTACATGTGCGCTACTCAGTGCTGTGCCCCCAGGGAAAGAATCTTATGACTTAAGATTTCAGGGTGATGAATTGTATTCAGATCTTAAAATAGTATTATGTACATTCAAGAAGTGCTTAAATGGTGATAAAATTTACAGTAATATTTCTTTGAAGTTGTTACTTGAAAGTTTCAGAAATAATCTGCTTAGCCATGGAATAACTAAAGGATAGTTTTTGAAAAGGTAAAAGCTTGACTCGCATACAAATACAAAACGCGCACGTGTCCAAGCTTTTATTTAATTCATTAATTAATGGGAAAACCAGTGAAATGTTAAAACCAGTTCAGGGGGAATTCCAGAGGACAGACATAATGGGCAGTGAGGAATGCTGAAAGGTGCAACACCGGCCACTTCTCCTCAGTAACCAGTTGCATCTTCACCTGACACGTATTTCTGTGCCAGGCATCCCTGGTCACCATCAACCCTCCACTTCTGCTTCTGTAACAGAGCTGCAGAGCAGAGACAAGGCATGGATGGGGGAAGATCAGGGGACCCTGGGCAGACCCCTCCAGACAGTGAAAGGATGGCCAGGAATCTTTTTGCCCATTTAAAGTCTTTCGCAAGTTTTCTGGTCAAAAGGAAGAGTGGATAGACGGCTTCCTTGGTGGCGCAATGGTTAAGAATCCGCCTGCCAATGCAGGAGACACGGGTTCGAGCCCTGGTCCGGGAAGATCCCCCATGCCACAGAGCAACTAAGCCCGTGCGCCACGACTACTGAGCCTGCGTGCTAGAGCCCGTGAGCCACAACAAGAGAAGCCACCGCGATGAGAAGCACGCGCACCGCAATGAACAGTAGCCCCCACTCGCCGCAACTAGAGAAAAGCCTGTGCGCAGCAATGAAGACCCAGTGCAGCCAAAAATAAAATAAATAAATTTAAAAAACAACAACAGCGTTCACTTAAAAAAAAAAAAAGAGTGCATAGAGATACTAGGAAGCAAGAAAATGGAAGGTGAAGGTAGGAAAAGGTATAGAAACCAAGAAGAAGAGTATATAGTTTGGCCAGAAAAATGCTTTTCCAGGTTCCTTTTCACCTTTTAAAGATACTGTCAGGAAAACTGCATTTGTTTTATTGAAGTCTGACTTCAGATAGAGAAGCCTTATTTTAGAAAAAGAGAGTAGGAAAGGAAAAGCAGATGTTAAAATATTGGTGTGGGTTTTATTTCCCTGACTCTCTTAATATCTTTTAGATAAAAGCTTTGGTCCCTGTAGAGAATGGTGTTAACATTGAGGTTAGAATCCCTGAGAGCATTTCCTTTTACTATGTCTTTTATTTCTGTTTCTTAATGTCATTTGGGGTTTCTTTTATAATTAAAAGACGGGAGAGGACCTATTTTAAATTTTTAAAAAAATGTCATCAGAGAAGGAATAACAGGATTTAATTACTTGCTTGTTGAAATATACTAATTGAGAAGGTTTGAAGAATTATGACTGCTTGTTATAAAGTACCATGGTCCTGATGAATTACCAGACTAAAGTAGTGAGGTCGCCTTTGGAAGAGGAATCAGCTCCTGGTAATTACAATGCTGAGTGTTCATGGCAATTCTCAGCCCACAGTCAAATGCACAAAGTGGAGCCAGGAGGAGCCTTGCAGTGTTGTGGCCACTTCATGTGACCATGAGTAGCAAGCACGAGTAGCCGAATACAGTGTTGTTCTTTGGTGTGAGGCAGAGTTTAATAAATGTTTTATTGGTGTGCTCGGTGTGCGCGCTGCCATCTTTCAGCGCACAGGCTTAACACCTGGCGTTTATGGGCCTCCTTCGGCTGCTGAAGTTCTGCATATCCCTAGAGTTATAACTGATGTTCTGCACACATGGTGCCTTGATACTTATAAAAATGTTACTAATTGCTCAGGAAAAAATAACTTCACTTTGAACTGAGACTAGGATTTGCTTGTAAAAAGTCTGTATTTCTGATTTACTATACTGTCACAAATACGCATTCTTTGCACTGCTTAAAATTATGATGGAGACAAACTTAACTGAAAAAGAAGGTAAAAACAGGTTCATATTAATAAGTAAAAGCCTTCACTCTGTTTTATTTCTTAAAAGTACTCTTTGCCTACTAGGAGAATATCTATAAGTAATGTTTTTGGAGACAGTACATACATGGGAGTTAGGGCCTTAAAATGGAGCTTTGCCCCTCCTGTTTTTATGGGATCTGCAACCTTTTTGTGAAATTACTACCTGGGAAGAGCTGTCTAGAGTAGTCAGGTGATGCACCACTAGTATCTTTATTTCCACAGAGGCTTCATGAACAATGCAGGTCTGACTTGCTCCTCATCAGTTTACTTTCCAGTACAAAGAAAAGGTGGCCAGTTTTCCTGCTCCATTTAGAAGACAAGGAAAGGTGACAAAATAATTCTTAGTATGAGTGTGGAAGGGAAAAAAAGCCTTGGGTAAATTTTCAGAAATGTTATGAAAACAGATTTGTGGGCTGTGATGTAGTGCCTAGGTCCATAAACTGGACCAAAAAAGGAAAAAAAACACACAACGTAAAACAAGCTCATAATATTTAAGGTGCAGAGTAACACTGGTGCTGGAGTGAAAGCTATGAGAATTGAGTGTGACACACACTTGGAAGAGCCCCCTTTCCTCCTATCTTTCTACCTGCAGGTCAGGAGAGCGTGTTCCCCTTGGTGTGAGCACAGTGATGCAGCCGTACCCAGGCTCCTCTGCGCGGGTAGTTAGACTTTCTCTCAGAAGGGTTTTTGTTGTTTTGCTGGCTCGCGGGTCATCACTGCCAGTCGTTCTCGTACTTGAAAGTGAATGCTGCTGTGTTGAGAGCATTCCTGTTTTGCATCTGACCACTGGGTCAGTCAGGTCCGTGTACCTGGGGCTTCATGGCTAATCCTTTTTGGAAGGTGTAATCTGAGCTCACACTGCCATCTAATGGGGAGCTTGCGCTGTAGGGGCATGAAGCTTGTCAGCTACTGAAATTGTTGGTTCCTTAATGAAAACACTTCCCATGTTTACATGGTAGACTCTGTGTTGCTTTCGTCCTCCAGTTAGTGGGTTTAGTTTGAATCACTCAGAATATACCTTGCTGTTACTGACTTGCTAAGCCATCACTTCACTTGGAGGGTCAGAGCCTAAGATCCAGTTATTGTGGACAGAGGTTTAAGTTTTAACTCTCCAGACTTCGTGCTCCATTGACACAGTGTTTCTGCCCTTCCTCATGCTGTTGCCAAGACCATTAGCAATTTTCTGCATTCTGAATCACTGTCTCCCTCAGTTTCTATCTTTCTGGATTTGTAGTTGTGGGGTTTTTTTCATGCCTGAGATTCTCTGGTTCTTTAATTGGCAATAGAAGTGTGGGGTCCTGCTCTTGACTGTTTACATGCAACCTCTCCGGGGCTGTTTCCTGACTGTGAAATGGGAATACATAACTCATGTTGTTACGAGAATCAAACAAAATGGTTCTTACGAAGAGTCTGTTAAATATAGAGAACCAAGTGGAGAGAATAAAAGTAACAGCAAGTAACATTTTTGAGCATTTATCACATGTCAGAAACTGCTAAGCCTTCCACACTGCATTACCTACTTTAATCCTCAAAATAGTCCTAAGAGGAAGATACTATGATCCCATTATCCTCATGAATAAATGGAACCTTAGAGAGGTTAAATATCTTCCTCAAGGTTATTCCAACAACGCTAGCCAACTTGTAACTACTGCCGTGGGCCGTCTCTGCTTTTGTGGGTACACTCCCACAGAGCATCATTGCTTCCCGTGTTGTCATTCGTTGTCTCTTTTTTCTGGATCTTCTGTTTCACATTCATTTTGAGGTGTTTGCAAAGAAGATCTTATTTTGGGATAGACTCTTGACTCAGGATGCCTTCAGCTGTGAGTAGCAGAAACAAAAATTCATTCTGGTTTAAGCAAAAAAGATATTTATTTTCTCATAATATACAAAGTCCAGAGATGGTGGACTCCACGATTGGCTGAGTCTGTGGCTCAGAAGTGTCACTGAGATGTAAGGAGCCTGGGTTTGCTGTTCTGCTGCTCTTTGAGTGGCACTGATCTCCTTCATAACTGTAGAGTGGCGTTAGAGGTTTCTAGTGTCGCGACGACAGTAATACACAGGAAATAACAGTGTTAAAATAAAGATCCAGTATTGCAGAAACTGTAATAATACACAGGAGATAACGAAGCTCGGTAAAGTCTGAGGGCAGAAAGACACCGTCTTTTCTTAGTTCTCCTTAGAAGTGTGGAGGCCTTTCCCAGAAATGCTCCAGCAGCTCTTTCCTCAGACATTGTGGTCAAAATCCAGTCACTCGATCAATAGCAAGGGGAGCACGATAAGCACAACTGCTGAGGATTATTGGTGTTCGTACTCAGTGAGGCGTGGACACCCCACTCTCTCTGCAGGTGGTTCTGTCCGCGAAAGGGGAGGGGACGTCGGGTCTTGGGCTGACGGCGGGCCACTTGTGTGGTTTGGATCGAACTGTCTGACTCCGTGACATAGTGTTGTCATCTTTAGTGTAACTTGTCTTATTCTTGTACGGCTGATTCCTAATCACTCTTTTTCTAATTTAAATGTATAGTAAGATTGGTAAGAGTTGAATGTCTTCAGGAAGAAATCACTCTAAAATAAACTCATTCTTAGGGGTGATTATGAGGGTTTGAGAACTAGGACTTAGTGTTCTGACCAAGAGAGATCCAGTACCTTTCAAAGTCTTGACCCGTTCAGGTGCGTGAAGGAGCTGTGTGTACAAGAAGTGCAGTGGGTGGGGTGGATTAATGCTTCAGATCTCAGTGGACAGCTCTCACGTGGCCCTTCCAAATGTCGCCACTCACACTAATGCCAGCACTCAGGGTCAGCCCCTGCCCCCCGGCTGCGCTTGAAGGGACGCACAGGGGTGCAGAGCCCATGGAGTCCTGCGGAGGACGGTGTGGGGAGGGGCTCCCGGGGCAGCAGAGTCCTCTCGTAGAGCCCACACTAGACTTCAGGCCTTTATCCTGTGATGAAGCAGACCCTGTACATGTGTAAAAACAACAACATAGGGCATTACAGGTGAGGTGTTACTAAGGTTTAGGGATCAGATCAGTTTTAAGTGTGGGAAGTTCTAGATGGTTGGGATTTGTTATCTTTCAATACCACCAGTTTAAGCATCCTAACAGTATAGGATATAACCTTTTGTTTTTTAACTTTTTTTTATAGCTTTATTGAGAAATAATTGACAAATTTGTAAGATGTTTAAAGTGTACGTCTTAGTGATTTGATTTACGTGTACATTGTAAAAGGAGTCCCACCATCTAGGTAACCAACACATTCATCACCTCACATATTTACTTTCTTGGTGGGAACATAAAAGTTCTATTCTCTCTATGGTGTTATCACCTGTAGTCACATATTACACATTAGATCCTCAGACCATATTCATCTCGTGAGTGAAAGTTTCTCCCTCTCCCTATTCCCCCATCTCCAGGCAACCGCTCTCCTACTCTATTTCTATAGTTTGACTTTTTAAAAAATATTTCACATATTTTGCACATCTGATAAGGGGCTTATATTTGCACATCTGACAAGTGGTTAATATCCAAAATATATAAAGAAGCCTACAACTCAATAGCAAAAAAAAAAAAAAAAAAAGCCAATCTGATTAAAAAATGGGCAGAGGATCCGGACGTTTTTCCGAAGAAGACACACGAATGCCAACACGCACATGAAGAGGTGCTGAGCATCACTAACCATCAGGGAAATGCAAAGCAAAGCCACAGTGAGATCCCCTCGCACCTGGCAGAATGGCTCACAACAAATAACAAGTGTTGGAAGAGGTGTGGAGGAAAGGGAACCCTCCTGCGCTATTGGTGGGAACGTAGATTGGTGCAGCCACTGTGCAGAACAGCAGGGAGGGCCTCAAAAAGTTAAATATAGAGCTACCATATGACCCAGCAGTCCCGCTTCTGGGTATTTATCCAAAGAAAATGAAAACAGGATCTCAAAGTTATCTGCACCCCGTGTTCACTTGCAGCATTAATTACAGTTGCCAAGATATGGGAACAACCTTTATTCACAATAGCCAAGATATGGAAACAACCTAAGTGTGCATCCACGGACAGGGGGTTAAAGGAGTTGTACGTGTGGGTGCCCAGGCTCGCATTGTTACTCAGGAACACAGGAACGTTACTCAGCCGTGAGAAGGAGGACAGTCCTGTCATCTGCAACAACGTGGGTGGACCTTGATCTCAGTATGCCAGACAGGAAGACAAAGTTTTTTTCTTTTTTTAAAACTAAACCCATTGAGTAGTACTTGCTGTCAGACCTGTGGGAACTGCGTGGCCTTAGCCATCTCACTGTGGCATACAGCTTCTGTATTTTTTAGTTTCGTGTCTGCGTTTGGTGCCTCTTTGCTTTATTTGCTGTCATTGTCTCAGAGCCTTTTTTGTCCTGTCATACTTAACTCCAGCTACTCTTCTCACGTTGTGCTTTGATGATGGGTAGGAACCACCCAACGAGAGTAAAGCTGCAGGGCCCGAGCGAGGGAGAGAAGCTCAGTTTGGCTCCCAGAGGCCCTTTCTGCTGCTCTTTTGTCAGTTGTATCTTCAGTGTCTTGAGTGTGGACCTGACCCTTGTTAGGTGAGAATTTCATGGAGTTGAATAATTTATAAAGACTGTTAATAGCAGGGATTTAGTTGGTATCAGGTGATTCTGTGGTACTTTTGATTCTGTTAAGACTATTTAACTTCAGGACTACATGGAGCGCCACGTTGACGAAAAAGCAGTAGGTGGACCGCCATGCCCTTCTTCGCACTGATGAGGCCCCACTGGTGCACCAGGCTGTCCTTTCCAGCTTAGACAGCTCCTGGGCAGATACCTCCCGGTGGTGAAGGTAGAACTGTGGCTCGTGACCCTTGCCTTTCAGAGTGAGCGGAAGGCTCCTGGGTGCCTCCCTGGGGCTCAGCTAAGTCTCCACTCAGCCATATATTCCCCCAGAGTTCCAACGTGGAGGCATGAAGTATAAATAAATAAAATGATAAAAACTTCCAAAGGTGACAGGATTTTATTACTAAGTAAAGTATCAAACCAGCATGAAGAATCTAAACCAAAATAAACTTCAAAAAATGCAGTTCTCCAACTCCCTCTCAAAGACTCTGGTGACAGTGACCAGCGTGCCTATGGAGCACACACTCAGAGGCACACCTGCTCACACACATCCCCCAAGAAGATTGAGGCTACAGTTATTCTTCACTCTTGAAGCCAGTGAGGAAAGATTAAGGTTGACTTGGTCTCCAGGTTACTAAGACTCAGGTGATGCCAGCTTGGTATCCACGGCTCCCTTAGTCTCATCTCACCTTGTCTGTTACTCCCATGTTAAACCTTTTCTTCCCCTAATTAAGGAAAACTCCGTGGTGAGAGAGGTTAAGTGTAACAGGAGGGAACATGGGACCTCCTGGCCGAGGTGCCAGCCTCCGTGTCCAGATGCAGGGTTTCCAGGGGAGATCGTGGAGAGCTGTGTTTTGGACTTGTGTCCCTTGCCCTCTGGGGGAGAATGGGGACAAAGGAGCCAGTAGAGAAGAGGAGGGTGGGCGAGAGCTGCTGGAGGGTGTGACGGGCTTCCCGGCCACCCGGTCAGGGCCCCCGAGCCCAGGTGAGCACCTCCCTCTCCCTGGAGAGAGTGGGCTCCAGGCCTTTGCCAGTTGTGCCCAAGGGGACTGGTCACCTGCAAGGTGAAGGGCTCCAGCGGGCAGTGCTCGTGGGTGGAGGTGGGATGTTGCCCTTGGACAAGGCTGCCTAACTTCTTAAATGAGGCTGTGTCTGTGATAATGTGGCATTGGGACTCTCAGAGAAGTCATCAGACCTGCACACCTTTTCTTCCAGGCTGGGGATAATTTCTCCCACTGAATAAATTTTAGAGACAAAATAATTGTGTGTCCCGTATGGGGGTGGGGAACAATTTCAGTCAGAGGGGAACGAGGTAAAAACGACCAGGATGTTTGCAGGAAACTGTGATCCCTTTGAAGTTGCTGGAGCTTCAGCTTCGAGGATTAGGGTAGCAGAAATGAGTCCTGAGAGAGAAGCAGGTTTGGGAAGTGGAGGGACTTGACCGCAGAGCTTGGACTTCATTCTGCAGGCGGAGCGTGGGCACTGTAAGGGCTGCTCACTCACAAGCCCTCAGTGGGCCGGGTCCTGCCCAGTTCTGTTTGCTCTCAGACACAACTTGCTCACCTCCAGTGTGGAGCCTGACACCTGTGGTAGGTACTTAATTCGTGTTTGAATGAATAGATAAATGAACTGATCGAGAAGTTGACCTTAAAAATGTGGGCAAGAAAGTGAGCTACAGATAAGGGAGTGTCAGGTAGTGTAAGCTTTTCTTGAAATTGATCTAGACGTGGGCATAGAAACATGGATACTATATAGATCTGATTTTATCAGTAGGGGTCATCAGGCATCAGTGTGTCTTAAAACAACTTTCATATAGGTCTTGAACAAAAACCATTGTAACAAGTTGATTTACTGTTTTTAATTTCAGTGTACCCAAATTTTGATTTTTATCTACTGAGTAGGAAATGATTTCATGTTTGGATAGATTTCGTGAAGTATCAACTCAGCCTCTTTAAATCTTATATTCGGGCTTCTCTGGTGGCGCAGTGGTTGAGAGTCCGCCTGCCGATGCAGGGGACACGGGTTCGTGCCCCGGTCCGGGAAGATCCCACATGCCGCAGAGCGGCTGGGCCCGTGAGCCATGGCAGCTGAGCCTGCGCTCCACAACGGGAGAGGCCACAACAGTGAGAGGCCCGCGTACCGCAAAAAAAAAAAAAAAGAAAAAAAAAATCTTATATTCTTTTTTTGATGTAATTTCTGTATTTTAACTAATTTCCTATCTTACATATACAGTCAAAGTTTATATGTTAAGTTAGCTGAGGTGTAGGAAGTATATTTTTTTACACATGCAAACGTAGGCTCCATGATGTATCATGTATCATTGTAATGGTTTGTATTCACGTTTATTACTGTTGGTTACATCTTTGTAGTAATAGCACTCAAAATATATCTTAAACCTTTTCCTCCCTCAGAGGTAAATTTCCCCAGAAGGACTTAGAAATGCTGTTCCCTGGAATGAGTGCTGATTTTACAAGTGAGAACTTTTCGGCTGCCTGGTACCTCATAGAGAACCACTCCAACACCAGGTTAGTGGGTGCTGGGCTGTGTTGTGTGGTTTCACGGGGTGCAGCTCATCAGACTTCAGGTAACGCGGGTTTCCCTCTGGCTTTGCTGCTTAGCAGCCCTTTGACCTCGGGTGAGCTTGTGAACATCTCAGCGTATCTGTTTCCTTATTTATAAAATGGGATCATTAATCAAGAGGACCCCTATTTCCTACTATCATGTTCTTTCTATATGTTTCGTTATTTATGCCACCCATTAAAACTTTGGAGTCTCAGCTGTGTCCTGTGTCTGAATGTGATCCCCCTCCCTACTCAAGTAACAGAATTCTCGAGTGCTGCTTTAAAACGAGGAACACACCTCCTTCCCTGACCAGAGAGCAAAGGAAGATGAGTTATTTATCATTTTGCAAAGACTTGGCTTAAAATTAGCCAAAAAATAAACAAGGGTCATATATCCAATTAAAGTCCTCCTTTGTATCTGCTACGTATAGTTTACCCACCCTCTGTACAAGAGCAGATCTGTAACTTTTTCGCAAGACTGGCTTAAAACAGTTATATTTAGTAAAAATGTTTTAATAAATCAGTGGCTTAGTGTTTAAAATTTGTATTCTTGAAAAGCCAACTTGTTAAAATACACCTTAGGCGAAATCCTTCCCTCACCTATTGGGATGAAAACCATTATAGAAAGCAGGAAAAGTTGGTATATACCTAGAGTAAATTTGGCCTGATAAATTTTTAGAGCAAATGCCTGTCACTTTCTTTGTGGAAGATGGTTCTGAGTTCACATTATAGATGTGCTTTTCTGTCACCATGTCAGGATTGATCTCTGTTCTCTGTGTAGGGCCATCTTGGCATTCAAGAATATAGTTAACATTTTATATAGCCAGATTTTCTTAGCTCAGGTGGAAATAAAACTTCTAAAATACAGAGATCTGACTGTTTTTTCTCTGCCTGAGATATAAAGATGAAATAGTGTGATCTGTTTAGTTATTTAAATTTTGAGTTGACCCCCAGGTTTTCTGTAATTTCACTGTTAATGGCGGGGCCTGGTCATGATGGGCTGAAGAGGACAGCGTGCGCAGCTTGTGTCCAGAGCATAGCAGTGGACGTCCAGGGGGTCCTTCTTAGTCCTGTCACCCAGCACTGCATGGTCCAGGTCTCCACATCTGGGAGACGCTCTTCAAAACTCCTTACCTGGCAAATCCTGTGTGTGATTTGGGTCGATTATAAGAATGTCTCCATGTGTATTTACTTCCCAGGGTTCTGACATATGAGGGCTACAGATCTCCTTGTATAGCTGCTGTAACTTTGGTGTTCATAACATGTAAAGGTTTAGATCTAGGTAAGCATTTGAAAGCTTGGTTTCATCTGATTACATACTGTATCAGTCTGTATCCTTCCAGGGTAGGCTTCAGTATTTCACACTTGATGCATCATCTTCTTGTGGCTTCTTCATTTCACTTCAGTTTTGAACAGCTCAAAATGGCCGTCACCCACCTGAAGAGACAGGCTAACAAGAAGAGCGAGGGCAGCCTGGCGTGCGTGAAAGGGGGACTCAGTACTTTCTTTGAGGCACAGGACGCCCTCTCAGGTAAGGTGACCCCCAGCCATCTGCTGGGGCTTCCCCGCGGACACCAGGCCCTGCACGTACGGAGTGTTTGCAGGCTGTGATGCTGAGGCTGTGTCCCTGGGAGCGGAGCTCTGCAGTGGCCACCAGTCAGTCTTTGCGGCCGGGCTGGAATCTCTTTGAAGGCTTGGTACCTTAAGTATTTGTCCCTGAGGCTTTGCTCACCCATCAGACACGTGTGAAGTAGGAGACCACTTTGCCTCCCCGCAGTGTCTGGTGTCCAGGGACGATAAGGAGTTAAATCCCAAGGGTAGAATTCTAGAATTTTAAAAATCCTTGTACAGCCATCAGTATCTTGCACATGGGACTAATTCTGTAGATGTGACCCATTGTGTGTTTGGTCTGGGAAGAACTGGTGATAACGTGTCCTTTCTTTGTAGCCATCGCCCCACCAGCCCCGCACGGTAGCTAACTCCCTCACCCACATACTCATCCTTACATGTGAAGGAAATGGTATTTAATAGAAATGGTATGGCTTTAGACATTTCAAGGGAAGATGTTGGATAGGTTATTTTATTTTTTTCTTTTTAACTACCTTTAATTAATAAAAATCAAATTATTGTTTATCTAGTAAAAAGTAAGATATATTAAAAAAAAAAGTTAACCCAATTCTTTTTAAAAACAAAGACACCTATAACTAAGTACCTGTATAGCTAAATACCTATAACCCAAACTGTAGACTAAGAGGCCACACCTTCCTCAATTCAGAAAGACTTAGTTTTTTAAATTAATTTGTATTGTTAAAGTTCGGACGTCCTATTAGCTTTTTTAAAACGCTTCTCCTCCTGGGCCAGACACGCTTGGTTGCCTTTTGACAAGTTAAATGTGCATCTGGTACAGCTCTCTGCACGTAGAAGTTAGGTCTTTGAAGGAGTGAGTTGTGAATGCCTGGGAGGGAGCTGAGAAGTCAGGTAAACTTTGATAAAGTCTCTGTGCCCTGCGTTTTTTGATGGTGTGCTGTGCTGCTTTCTTTGTGCTTATTGATATTCTAAGTTGTCAGTGGTGCTATGTCAGCAGCAGAAACTTGAGCATAAATGAACTGAGTTTAGTGTTCTCGAGTTGAACGAAGTTATCGATATGCCTGGTAGCTGTGCACATGATAATTTGCCATATGTGATTAGCAATTCTCATAACTATTGTAATTACAATATTTCCTTAGCAAAAACATGCTTGACTTTTCTCTCCATCCTTTTTTTTCTTTTTTTTTTTGCGGTACGTGGGCCTCTCACTGTTGTGGCCTCTCCCATTGCGGAGCACAGGTTCCGGACGCGCAGGCTCAGCGGCCATGGCTCACGGGCCCAGCCTCTCCGCGGCATGTGGGATCTTCCCGGACTGGGGCACGAACCCGAGTCCCCTGCATCGGCAGGCGGACTCTCAACCACTAGTGCCACCAGGGAAGCCCTCCACCCTTTTTTTTTAACATATGTATTTGTAAACACATGTATACTTGTATTCATTTATTTATGGTTTTACTTATGTAAATGGCTTCACTCCTGGCAGATTTCAAGAGATTTTATTTGGTGCATTAAATTTAGTCTCACTTATTAGACATTTGTCCTAGAAGTATACTGGTAATTTAAAGTTTAGCAAAGATGATAATGCTGACCAACTACCAATAAGCGAGTGACTCTGTGGCATATAGAAAATGATTTTAATGGTAAATTAGAAAATTTTAAACATACATATATCTAGCTTTTCTATTTTTTGATGTAAATGTACATTACAAAAAATATTAAACAGACAAATAATCAAGAATGACTTACAACTCTACTGTAGGGATAATCACAGTAACATTTTGATGTATTTCCTTTTGGTCTTTTTTCCCCTCAGCTTATATGAGTGCCTATTAAAAAATTGGAATTATATTGTGTATATAGTTGTGTGTGCTAGAAATCTTTTATATGTTAGGTGGCTCCTCTGAGTAATTATTTTACTATACTTTAGCATTTGATTTGTTTTATTAGTAGCTCTTTAAAAATTTTTTCAACTGTAGTCTTAATTGAAATTGAACTGTAGTTTTAAAAAATGCTTTTTCGGTCAGGTTTTGGTGCTACTGTTATACAGAATCACGTGGATCTGTACGAGTATATGTTCGTACTGTGAAGTGGGTTATGTAGATTAGGAATTATTTGAAATTTGAGAGCATTGATACATTGAAAGAGCTAATAAACTGTCTGCTCAGGTAATTAGCTTTACTTTCCTATTATGAAAAATTTCAAGCATGCTAAGAGTAGAGAGAATAGTACCATCACTTCCGTATATACCTATCACCTAGATTTAACAGGTCATATTTTTCCATACTTGCCTCATCGCAGGTTTTGAGGTTGGCTGGTTTGTGTTTTGCTGATCTCAGGCAGCACGACCTTTCTCTCCTGTGCACTTCAGTGTGAGTCCCCTGATAAGGATGTTACGTACTCGACCACAGCCGCGTGACCACAGCTCAGAAAGTTCCAGTAATCCTTCAGTATCATTCAAGGCCCCAAATTCAAATTTCCCCAGTTACACTCACTTGGTTTGTCCAAACCAAGATCCACATAAGACCCAGACAGTTCATTTGTTTGTTTGTTTGTTTTTTTTCAGTCTCTTAAGGCTCTTTTAAACTAGAACAGTCCTTTCACCTTCGCTACCCGTCTTCGTTTTTCTCATGCTATTGATTTGTTGAAGACATGAGGCTGTTTGTCCTGTAGGATATCCCATATTCTGGATTTGACTCATTACTTCCTCATGGTGCCATTAGCTTATTTTACTCTCCATTGTATTGCTGGGACTTACCTGATTGGATACCAGTTAGGATTCAGTTTTGACCCTTGTGGCTACATGTGGTAGTGTGTGCTTCCGATCTTATCCCATCAGGAGACGTTAGTGTCTATTCTTCCTGGAGAGAGACCCTGGGGTGTATATATAGACACTGGCAGTGTGTATATAGATACACTTTTGAAATCTCTGCTTTTTGTGTTTTGTGGATTTTGGTTTGGCTTTCTCCTGAAGTTCTCTATTTCATTAAGATTTTCATGCCTTTTAGAATTACATTATAATTGAAAAGTCATTAAAAATTCATTGTAATAGGCCCTTGTCGCCAGTTTCATTCACGCGTGTGTCCTACTTCTTTGTTTACGTTGATTCTTCAGTTATGCCTTTTCTGTGTTTTTAAAATTTGAAATTTTCCTCTTTGATCTAGTAGTTTGTAGTGGATTTTTGTTTTTTAAAGTTAGTTTCTAGTCTAACTATATTATGAAAAGAAAATGTGTTTCTTGATAGATACCAGTTTTCTGCAACTGCCTGTTCTCTTCAGGGCACACTGATTGGTGTATTATTATCAGTGCCTGATTAATTACTTATGTTATTTAAGTCTAGGTTATTTATAATAAACATGCCAGACAAATCTCCCTCTTTAATTTTGATTCTGTCAGTTTTTCTTTGTATGTAAAACATGTTTCCTTTGTAACTTTTGATGCTTGGATTCTCTTGATACTATATTACACTGTAAGGTAATAATAATAGCTGCAAAATTGGGTACTTCCCAGGACTACCGCAGGTTTGGTGATCAGCGGGAAGAACTCAACAGTTGTGTACTCACAGTTGTGGTTTATTATAGCGAAGGGAGACAACTTAGCTCAGCCTGGGGAAGGGCACCTGGGGTGGGGCCAGGCAGTCCCACCCACAGGGAGCCCTGGTTGTCCTCTCGGGTGGAGTCATGTGGCACCGACCCTCCTGATAGTGATGTGAGATGGTGGCGTGGAGTGTTGCACCCAAGCCTGGGTCTGGAGTTTTTATCGGGACTCTGTCACATAGACACGAGCTGACTCCCAACAGCTGACCTCCATCTCCAGTCCCTCTGCAGATCGAGCCAATGCCGAGTGACCAAAGCCCTTACCATAAACCACGTTGTCAGACTGTGCGGTGCAGCCCCATCACAGAAGATGCTTGAAGAGCTTAGAGGTGACCTTCCAGCAGCCGAGGGCAAAGGCCAACCCCCTCTTTGGGCAAGATTAAATTCTTTACTGTACAGGATTAACATTCCATACCCTTCTTTTTGTATGCATTTGCTTGATGATATTATGCATTAAGTTCCTTTTAACCTTGAGAAATTTTGATTTTGTTTCTCTCTTATAAGCAAGAAATGGTAGGATTTATATTCTTTTATGCCGTTCTGAGAGGTTCTGCCTTTTCATAGAAGAATTTAAGCCATGTACATTTATCATAAGTGAAACTTCTGTACTTTTGTTCTATAATTGTTTTTTTTCATTTTTACCTCTGCTATATGGACCATATTGTTTGCAGATTTGGAAGAAATGGTCTTACATTTTGTTACAGGTTGTCTCTGACGCCTGATGTGCATGACAACAGTTTGTCACATCTGCATTCCTCATGTGCTTTCCTTTTTTCTGGTCTTAATTTAATCTGAAGTCATAGACCTAGCTGCTTTTTTTTTTACCTTTTCTATTTTATGATTCTGTTTCTAGATTTATTCTTGTCTTTTGCATTTAATTTCATATTTACCACAGTTACTTAAAATTTACCATTTATACACATACATTTCATTGGCTTTACTGTTTGTTGCCAGTTGTGTATGTGTCATCTTTCCTCTTCGGATTTTTTGTTTTGTAACTCTTGTGCGTTATCTGTTGAATTCCTGCATGCAGAAGTGTCTCTTGCTTTCATACATGAACAACCTCTTGGCCATAAGAGAATGACTTTTAAAACATTGATTCAGGGTCTTTTAGTGTCACAGAGAGGAAATCCTGAGCCAGAGTAATCCTTTATTACTTGTAGGTGACTTGTTTATTTTTCTCTCTGCCTAAATGCTTAAGATATATTTGTTTAGCCTTAAATTATTTTAAAAAAAAACCCAAAACACCTTTTCAGGGTATATTGGAATGTAGGTCTTGTTTTTATTCCTTTTACCCAACACTTGATGAGCTTTTAGAGCCTATAGACTCACACCTGCAGGCTCTGACACTTTTCTTTCGCTCGGTCAGCTGTCACTCCCTGGGGTGTCTCTGAGAGGCTTCTTCCCCTGCTGCTTCCCTGCACGGTGCCCAGGGGAGGAGCCCTCTGCTAATTTCCCTCCCTCTCCTGCGTGCTGGGTGCTGGGAAATGGTGTTCTTAAACAGTCCTTTCCTTAAAGGGGTGTTGGAGGTGAGAACAGTAGGGGAGACTCTGTAGTCTTGAAGACTTGGGAAAAAGTCTGCAGGTGTGTCATGTCTGGGCCACCCTGTGTTACAGAGTTAGCTGGATAAATACCTTTCTCTGCCCTTTTGATATCAGCCGTGTTCTTCTCTTGACTGTAGTGGACTTTTTTCATACACAGTCCAAGGATTCTTTTCAGTGCATCCCAGTCAGTGTACAGTTGGCAGCAATTACCTTCTCGTATGGCTTTTATTTACCTTTAAGGTTTTATGCTGTTTTCTTTATTCCTTTGTGTACCATGAGTATTTTAATTAGAATTTGGCAAGAAGTGTGTCTGGCATAACTAATCTGCCAATGTTAACCTCGGTGTGTTCATTATTATAGTTTTTTCTTTGCCATATCCTGCAAAAATATTCCCAGTAGCGTACTTCCCTTTCCCGTGGCTGTCACCCTGCTGTTCCCTTCCAGGCCTCAAAGCCTTGAAGCCCAGGTTCTCCCCCGTTGCGGTGGTGCCTGTGGGGCCTCCTTACAGGAAAGGCCGGCTGTTCCTCAGTCCCTCTGACCCTCACCTGGCCAATCATTTGTTTTAGTGGCAGGTCCAGCCCCATCAGCTGCTCCTTGTGAGAACAGCTGTGGGCCTGGCCTTCTTTACCATATACGCTAGGTGAGGGGTCGCCGAGGGAGGAGGCCCAGGCAGAGTGGCAGCGCGTACTGCTCAGAACACGCGTGGCCCTCCCTCCGTCCGTGCGTTGCTGCTGCTCCAGGAGCGGGTGCCACTCTGTTGAGGGGTGCAGATAACCTTGGCATGCGCTTATCCAGGACCCACTTTTCTAAGTGGGCTCCTTTGTACCTGCTAGTCTTCGAAGGAGTAGTGGGAATTATGTTGTTATTGTTTTCAGTATAACTGAGGAAGGAGAGAATTCATAGAGTACCCAACCAATTTCGATGTAATTTATGTATGATTTAGCCACTCTGATAAAAATTTGGTAGAGTAAGAAGTAGAGAACTAAATGTTTGAAAAGTTCTATATAAATCTGAGTTATTAATACATCTCAATCTAACCCTGCCTACTGTCCTATCTTAGTATTATCCTCAGAGGTCGGCAACTCGACCAAGTTGGGCCACACCTGTCTTTGTACACGTCAGGAGCTGAACATGCCTGTTTTTCAAGAGTTGTTTAAGAAAACAGGGAGAAGAATGTGTGCCAGAGGCCCCCTGTGGCCCCCAAAGCCCTCAATATTTACAGTGTGTTTCTTACAAAAGTAGTTTGCCAGTCTCTGGTGTAGCCTGAGATGCCTGCCGCACCCAGGCCGGTCACAGCATTCGGTGGTTAGAGCCTGCAGCTAGCTTGTGGGTGGCCGTGTGCCTGACACTCCTGAGGGACTCCACCTGCACTCATGCCTTTCCTTAGTGCTCACCTACTAATGGCGTTATATAAATGCTTACATAAATATTATGAATTCTTAAATTGAAATTAGAAAATTCGATGTCTACATTCTTCTGTCAGAGTTCAATAAAACAAATCATTTCTTTGAATCAGTAGGCAATCTTTCAGTAACGGATTTTTCTTTGAGTAGAACTTGCACATACACTTTTTTGTTTCCCAAATATAGATTTATGGTGTTCAGCTGCTTCACATATTTAAGTTTTAATACATGAGAAACTGTAACAAGCCTGTGACTGTGGACTGAGTTTTTTTTTTTTTCTTGAGGTTTTCCTGCTTATCAAGGTCACAATTTTTTTAAATTAATTACTTTATTTTTGGCTGCATTGGGTCTTTGTTGCGGAGTGCGGGCTTTCTCGTTGTGGTGAGCGGGAGCTACTCTTCTTTGCGGTGCACGGGCATTTCATCGCGGTGGCTTCTCTTGTTGCGGAGCACAGGCTCTAGGCACACGGACTTCAGTAGTTGTGGCGTGAGGGCTCAGTAGTTGTGGCTCGCGGGCTCTAGAGCGCAGGCTCAGTAGTTGTGGCGCAAGGGCTTAGTTGCTCCGTGGCATGTGGGATCTTCCCGGACCAGGGCTCGAACCCGTGTCCCCTGCATTGGCAGGTGGATTCTTAACCACTGCGCCACCAGGGAAGCCCCCAAGTTGCTTATTGAGTTATACTATTTAAAAATGTTTTCAGAGAAAATAAAAGGTCAAGTGACCCAGACCTTGGGTTATTTGCATTAGTTTTCTGGAAAATAGGATTGCCTTTATCAGATCCTAGTGTCTCTGGGTCCTCATGCTGGCTGACAGCCTGACGGGTCTGCTGTGTGGAGATGGGCCCAGGAAGCCGCTTTGTGGCAGAACAGGGCTGTGAGCCATGCAGCAGCCTGGACCTGTGGAGTGGCGAGGGGCCTGTCAGTAGCAAGAGAATGTGGCTGGGGACTCATTTAGCGCAGACTCTGACTTAGAAGCAGCATTCGAGCGGAAGCTCTCAGGTGTAACCTCTTAACTGCCACCGATAGACCGGGAGCGGTGACCACCTAATAACATGCCACGTGGCCACTGGCTCCCTTCCAGCCAGGACTGTCAGAAACACAGCAGCCTTTGCTCAGGAGCAGTGCGAACAGATGTGCTTGTTTGAAACATAGGCGTCCTTCTAGTTTCGCTTTTTAATATTTGGGCTTTTTTTATCTCCCTTCCTTAAAGATAGGAAAGTTCTTTTCCATTTAACTTAATCAGTTCAAGGTATGTGGAAATGTTTTATGTCATCACATAATCCAAATTTAAAATATTAGATGAATAACTCTTTTCATTCCTGAATCAACCAAGACAATTAAAAATGCAGTAGTTGGTTTTTCCCCCCAAATATATATATTTTTCTTCCTATGAATGTGTTTTTTTCAACAGAGAAGTAATATATTTTTAGAGTTTCATGCAAAATTTGAGGTTGTTTTACAAAAAAGTATAAAAAAGGACAAGATTAAGAGTAGAAACTAATTACAAGAAGTCGTCGATGTTCAAAGCTCATTTGACCCAGAATTCCCTAACCAGTGAGTCAAGGGAAACCAACTAAATTGTAATTGATTAAAGAAACACACATCAGGTTTTTTTTTTTTTTTTTTTCCATCAGTTTTGCTTAGACAGACTTTTTTTCCCTGTAAATCTGCCACTCCTGACTGGTGGGTTGAGGCAGAACCTGTCAGTTCCTTCTAAGGAGGAGTTTGAATGTTAGAGAAGAGCTCATGTCCTGGAGTGCTGCTGCCCTGGAGTCCTGCCGGGATGCTGGGGAGTGAGCTGTCCTGCAGCGGAGTGTGTGCTGGAGCATGTCCGGGAAAGGCATAGAATCCTGGCTGTCTCAGCAGCTGTTATTTTGGAAAGAAGTCTTGTATTTGCAACTGAATGCAGTTCCCCACTGACATAGTAGTTCTGTTGTTCCCAGTTTACAGATGTGGAAACAAAGGCTGAGGGGGTTTGGGTCACCTGTCCATGCAGTGTGGGCAGGATGTGGTGAAGCTTCTTGTCCTGGGATCATACCGCTTGAGCTCAAATTTGGGGTTTGGCTTTGTGACCTTGGTCAACTTATTTAATTTTACTGAGCTGTGGTTTTCCCATCTATGAAATAGAAATAACATTAGAAGCTCATCATTGGCTTCTTACCAGATGTGCGTCGTGCGTTAGAAACTTATCATGGTGCTCTGCTTATGGTCATGTCTCGATAATATTTGCCTTGCTATTTTTATTACTTTTACTGTGTCACAGTTTTGCATTTGCAATTGTATTTGGAGATTTGTTTTGAAATTTTTCTTAATGAGTCACCTGAGCAAGCCTGATCTGCTGTTTAAAGCCTCCTCTTCAGTAGGTAAAAGTTTTTAAATATAAATTAACGCTTTCCTAATACTCTTTATCAGAGTCATTC
Organism: Globicephala melas; assembly: GCF_963455315.2. NCBI lineage: Eukaryota > Metazoa > Chordata > Mammalia > Artiodactyla > Delphinidae > Globicephala > Globicephala melas. The sequence goes on from NC_083324.2 coordinate 102,333,647, forward strand.
AGATGTGCGTCAGTGTTAGCAAACAACTCCAGTGTAATTCGTACATCCACAAATTGACGTATTGGTAGATGTTACTAGATATTTCTTGAGAACCTCCAGGGAAATAATTACAGACTAAATAGAATATGTATAATATGTATTTTGCCATGTTAAATCCCAAGGCTGAAATTAAATATTTTGAGGTTGATAGATATCAAATAGTAGTATTTCTATTTTGTAGTTGGTGAAACTGAGAAATAGAATGACTTTCTTATGGCCAGATATCAAAGATATTAGTTATTTAAGCCTCACTTTTCGTTTTTAATTCAACCGTCTTTACCACTCAGCCTTGGTGATCAGATGATTAAGTATGTGTATTATGTACTATTTTAATAGCATTAAACTACCATGACTTAATACTGGTGTCTGCTGGTTACTTTGCAGAGTTTGTGCAGAGTTTTTGTGTTTGTGCTTCTTTCTAGCACTGAAAATATGACCATTTTTTATGCTGTTTAAAAATGTCATTTTGACGTAATGTTTTCCCACCCATTAAAATAGCCTATATTTTAACTAGATCCTTTTTTCTAGCCATCCATCAGAAACTAGAAGCGGATGGAACGGAAAAAGTTGAAGGATCCATGACGCAGAAACTGGAGAATGTTCTGAACAGTAAGTTTTGTCCTACTACCCAAAACTATTTATGGACTTCATAACACGCTTTGATACAGTTCTTGGACCTGGTTTCACAGAACAAGGCAGTAAGTTGTATTTTAGTATTTATTTCTAAATAGTAGTGATTTAATGAACATAAAGGGAAATAAAAACATTGAAAATGAATGTTCTCTTTCTGTTTGCGTTTTATTTATGAGAACTCATCATTTGAAAGCAAGCCAGTGTACTTCTTAAAAAGTAAAATTTGTTACCATAAAGGAGGCCAGAATATAAATAGCATCATCAAAGATAGAAAAATGCTGCAGCAGTAACCAAGATTGTCATTGACCAAAACCTGAAAAAGCATCTTCAAGTACGTGCCATCGTCAATGCTGATAACATCAGCTACTAGAGTGACAGATACCGAGCTGCTGTCTATTTATTTGTGCCTTACCTTTTTCCAAAACAACTTTAAGGCAGCTGCATACTTGAGTGTTTCCAACTCTGAGACATTTTGTAGGAATTGTAGGCCAAGAGAAACTGATACATGCAATTTGAGGCCCTGTCCACCTCCCCTTCTTTTTTCTGACATCTGTACTTGCAGCTACTTATCCTACTGATTTAGAAGAAACTCATCAGATAAATCAATCCCTATGATAATATTAGTGGCTTAAAAGTAAATTATTCTCTTCCACGTATGTAGTAAAAACATTTGACAAGGAGCAGCAACGCCCAGGGGACTCTCCTAGTCTTCAAGTATAAGCATATATAGCATATGATTTCTCCAGGAAGTAGAGTAGGCTCGAGAATAACGGAAACATTTAAGAACCTCGGCATCGGCTCTTTAGTGATTCTATAAATGCAGGACTGTGATAGCAAGTCAGTTTTGCACGTCTAGCTTAATTTAGTCCCATCAGCAAAAGTTTCTGAGCTTTTTTGTAAATATCTATTTGTCATTGACCAAAACCTGAAAAAGGTTTTGGTCAATGACAAATATCTAAACCTGGGGCTAGCTCTAATAATAAAAGTGTTTCCTAGAAAGAAGCTTTAATTTGATACAGGCTCTCCGTGGTAGTAGAATTTGCGTACTTGGATTTCATCCCCAAATTTATGAGTTTAACAGCACTTTAAATTTTTTGGTCTCTGGTTGTTGGTATTACTGTCATCATCATCACCATTTTGCCTTGGGATTTTACCTCGTTCCTCGTTCTCATCTGAGAACCAAGTCACCAGCTTTGTTCAAATGGCTATATTCTGAATTCAGCCCACGTAAGCATTTACTAAAGCTATTTCTATATTAACATAGACATTTTAAGGTCTTGGATGGATATTTTCTGTTTAGGGATGTTATTTTCCCTGGAGAAGTTGCCATCAAACCATGATATCTGTTTAAAAAAAAGATTGTGTCAGTAACTTTTAAAAGGTGGCTTGTGAGAACAATCTGGCTTAGTAAGTATCTCATTGTATCAGTAGAAGAAAATGGATATTTGCTCAGGTTTGGAAAAAATCACGATCTGTTTCATGGGTGAGCCCTGGCATAGTACGTTAATGTAATTTTTTTCTTTTCAGTAGTTTAGGTAATTCTCCTTTGGGACTTGTGGTATAAAATTTGTAAGGGAAATGGTTTTACTTCTGTTCCTTTATAAGCACAAACTTTTTCTAGAAATGTGTCCTTTTACCTTTCTACTGAAATTTGCTCTTTTTTGGGTAAAGTTGGCTTAACGTGAGTGTCACTTCTTTGAGACTCAGGACTTTTCTGGGATAAAAATTTCCTGTAGATTATATTCCTTTGTAACAATCCGTTTTTCCTAGAAACATTTTTATGTCAGCTGGATGTTGATGTTTGCTATCTTAGGGTAAGTCGTGTTAGTTTAGGTCAGCTTGGCGAACATTTGTAAGACTGGTTGTGTCAAGTGCCGTGCTGGGTCCAGCGTCGAGCTTGGAGCTGGGAGGGATGTGGCTGCCGCCCAACAAGCAGGTCCCCTGCCCCGACGGCGTGCCCAGGTCACCGATTCACCGATCTTCAGGAGCTGTACCGCTGGGGAACTGAAACAGAAATTTTGCAGGAGTGCAAATGTAGTCTGGTTTGCTTAAATTATATATTTTTTCTTTTATTTGAATTTCTATTTCTCCATTTATTTATTTATTGGCATCTTTATTGGAGTATAATTGCTTTACAGTGGTGTGTTAGTTTCTGCTGTGTAACAAAGTGAATCAGCTATACGTACACATATATCCCCATGTCTCCTCCCTCTAGCATCTCCCTCCCACCCTCCCTATCCCACCCCTCTAGGTGGTCACAGAGCACCGAGCTGATCTCCCTGTGCTATGCGGCTGCTTCCCACTAGCATTTGGTCGTGTATATATGTCCATGCCACTCTCTCACTTCGTCCCAGCTTCCCCTTCCCCCTCCCCGTGTCCTCAAGTCCATTCTCTACATCTGCTTAGATTATATTAATGCTTTAATCTTGTGTATAATTACATACTAACTTATGTGCATTTTCCCTGAGTTATTTTAAATGAAAGTTTTTTAAATTTGGGCAACCTTTTCCACTTTGTTTCTAAAGGGTGATGTTGACTAAGAAATTCAGTCCCTTTTGTTCAGAATTTATCAATGTTGAAGCCTTTCATTGAAATTCTTTTTTGTTTTCACTGATACATGTTTCTCATATTTGCCTTGGTATTTAATAATTCCATCTTGATTTCAAGCCAGTGATGAAGTGATGACTGTTAATTTCTATCAGATCCACATATCTCACTCTGTGTTGTTACCTGTTCCAAGAGCATAGAACAGCGCCGTCCAACGGAACTTCTGCCATGATGGAAATGTAGCTCTTGAGCACTTAAAATGGAACTAGTATTGCTGAGGAATTTAATTTTTATTCAATCTTAATAATTTGGCTTTTAAGTCGAAGTAGCCCCGTGTGGCTGGTGCAGCTGGGCTAGGCAGGCAGGTGCGGGGAGGGACCCTGTGGTCTAGGTGTGTGTCGCCAGAGCTGGGACAGCTAGACCTCTGTGCCCCTCACTGGTGTCAGGGCTTGCTCCCACAGTCCACAGATGCTCAGCCCCTGCGGTAACCCCGGGAGGCTTGTGCTGTAACCCGCATTTTATTGACGAAAAACTGAGGCTCAGAAGGATTGAACGCGTTACCTAAAGTCACATCAGCAGTAAGTGGCAGAGCTGGGATCTGTGTCTGTGCATCTGGCTCTGAGCCTGCGCTTTAAACTACAGACTGCCTTGCTGGTTTGGGATGCGTGGGTTTCAGTGACCAGTATTCTTGCCACGTTGCATCAAGCACACACCTGGTTGCTAGCTCTGCGGTCCACTGAACGTTCGGCAGTAACGTGCCCAGCTGCTCTTCCTGCAGAGTCGGGGGGACCCACTGCAGACGCTTGCCAGGTCCTGCTCAGACAGCAGAGTGTGCCTGTGGGCAGCCTCCTCGTCTCCCAGAGAGAAGCTTGCAGACATTTCGCAGACATGGAGACTCAGAAGGGGAAGTTGGCCCACAGAGGTGAAAGTGCATCAGAAAAGAGAAAGTGATGACAGTGTGAGTGGAATTCAAATCCAGCACGACTTGGGTTGTAGGAGTGGCTGTGGTGGGGTGTGGACACTGGGAGGCCCGAGGAGCTCAGTGAGGGTGGACTTCCCCACCGAAGCCAGGAAGGTGTGACGAGGAGGTAAGGCTGTCCCAGAGGGAGTGAGGCCGACGGAGCGCTCAGAGCTGACCAGTGAAGCTGGAAGTACAGCAGACAGACGTGGAAACGAGCGTCATTGTTTGTCAGAGCGCAGAAAAGATGCTTGATACGTGCTGTAAACTTTATGACAAGAAGAGGCGGGCTATCTTGATGATAAATTTTACAAAGAAATTAAACATTGAATTTTCAGTTTCTAATGTTTTTTATTATAGTGTGCTAAATAAAAATTAGTTTTACTGTTTTTTCATTTTCTTATTGATCTATAACCAACAGTAAGCAAGTTTTTAATGTTTCAGCAAAAATTTTCTAAGTCACAGAACAAGCGTCGTTTTCGCGTTGATTATTAGGATTGCTTGCTCTGCTCGGTTCAGCTGCCCGATCACTGACGTGGTCCTGCACATGGGCCCTGTGCTGTCCCTCCCTCAGGGGACAGAGTCCTGGGCACTGGTTCTGAGGCTGGTTTCTGGCACTTGCCCTGTAAGCGTTTATTGAGCGCTCTTATTCCTCTTCAGGGACAGGAGGATGAAACTTTGTGCTTTGCTTCCGAGAGTTTATAATCCAGTGAAAAAGTAGGACCAGATAGGTAGGGGATTAAATTGTGGTGTGACAGTGCTCTGCTGGTAGGGGTCCCGGAGCCCCGATGGAGAGAGGACGGGGGGAGGACTGCGAGCCTCAGGAGAGGAGGGGGACAGGCCAGGCAGGCTGACATTGGCCGGTGGGCACTAAGTGGGCCCAGGTGCATCCCGGGCGGGGCAGGCTGCGCGAGGAGGAAGGCGCTGACCTCAGGGGAGATGGCTGTGGGCCATGAAGCAGGACCGAGTACCCTGGGGTGCAGACGTGAGGGCTGAGGCTGCCGGGTAGAGGGGTCTGCTCATGACAAGCTCTCTGTGCGGCGTTGTGGAGTTTGTCTTTATCTTGAGAATACTGGTGAGCCGTGGGAGGATTTTACATAAGGAATTCACATGGTGAACTTTTAAAAAACATTCTGTCATCTGTCCAGAGAATGCACTGGAGGGAGCTGGATAGAGACCAGAAGAGAAACCAGTAGAAGTGTGCACTGGTGACGTGACAGCGGTTTGTAGGACCCCAGCGTCAGGCCTGGCTGGGAACAAGCACTAGGTGACTCAGGTTGTGACCTTGTTCATGTAATGTCGCCCTGTAATGTCAGATAGCTGCCTGTCTGGCCGTTTTCTGGAGTCTGTTAAGAGAAACGAGACATACAGTAGGTTGTTCAGTCTCTTTGTGTCCTGGTTTTGCTATGAATTTAAGTATACGTTGAAAAGTTACCTGAAATTTCATTCAGCTTCATTGTTCCTGGGGTAAATTGTGTCGTGAGTGTGTAGGGGGAAGCCTCCTCCCATCCCCCCCCCCCCCCCCCAGCTCCCATCAAGCAGAGACGCAGGTTATACATCACCCGTACTGTCCTCTGTGCTGGGTGCCAGTGCCATGAAAAGGGGCCAGAGAGAGCTTCGTGTTTACTTTAATAAACATGCTTGAAATGACCAGGCGCCATCAGAAGTACATGACTAGCTTTTGTGGATGACGGGTTCCTGGCACAGTTACAGTGTTTTTCCATCTTTGAGGGCAGGTATGAGTTTGATTGGTCAGTGGGCAGTACTGCAGTGACTTGTCTTCCCATCTTATTCTCCAGCTCTGCTGAGATATAGTTGACACAGGACATTGTGCAAGTTTAAGGTGCGGAGTGTGATGGTTAGATACCTGTCTGTGATGCCGCGTGTTCACCCCACCCCCACCCCCGCCAGCGCTGTCACCACACGTAATTCCATTTGTTTGTGATGAGAATGTTTGAGATTTCCTCTTGAAGCCACTTTCAGGCTACAGTACAGCATTGTTAGCTCTGTTTCCGATGCTGTGCATCACATCCTCAGAGCGCATCCATCTCCCCGAGGCCCCAGCCCGGCCTGCTTACAAGAGCTCGGCTTTTCAGGCTCCACGTGTAAGTGGAGCCACTCAGGGTCTGTCTTCCTGTGACTGCACGTGGCGTGGAGCCCTCCGGGTCCATCCGCGTCTCCCTGTCTCGTGCTGAGGAAAATATCACTGCCCTGCCAGCCCAGCTGAGGCCAGTGTCATTGCTGTCAGTGCAGGGGGGGCATCCATCCCCCAGACCATGATGCAGTGTCCCTGCGGGGGGAAGGGGAGAGCCTTCAGCCTGCACGTGCCCAGGGCTGCTCGTGGGCTGGCACAGGTGGCCTTCAGGGCGGCCCTGCCTCCGCTCGTGGGGCCAGCGCGCCCTTCTCCTCTCAGCTGCCCTCAGGTGTGGCTGGTGAGCTGCTGCTGCTTTTTTATCCGCTTGCACAAATCTCGGTTTCCCTGCTTTCGTTTCGTTTCTTACTGTCTATAATCATCCAGTTATCAGAGCTATGAACTCCCAGAATTTTATTGTGAATGCAGTAAAGTTTGCAACAGAATAATTTATGGACAGAAATTATCTATAAATTAAAATCATAATTTCATGACTTAAAATTTGTACGTAAATTAGAATTCTCTGTATGTATACATTTTTGTGTAACTAAATTAAATTTTAATTTTATAGTTTATAATTTCTGCCTATAAGTTTTTCTGTATTAAATATTTATATTTTATTTAATTTTAAGCAAATTTTCTACCTGTGCTTGTTATAACTTTTAGGGGAGTTTGAAATTATTAGTTTGTATTTTTTTATTGTCTTTAAAATAAGATGAAAAAAAATCTAGTTTTGATATCTTGTACTCCTTCATTGTAGAGAAAGTGCTTGGGGATTTAACATCCGCAGCGCACACATAAGTAATCAACCTTTAAAAATATTCAGTCCCCATTCACGTATCTAATTCATTCATGAAGCCTCAATTCGTGAAGTTTATTTCTAAATGATAAACAAATGCTTAATATTAATTTTCTTCCAAGAAAAATACTTTTAACCTTAATCACATTTCCAGTATTCATTTAGTCATCATTATATGGTTTGGTGGCAAGAAAGGAATATATTTTTTTTCTCAGAGTAGAAATTTAGTATTCTACATTAAATAGCAGGTGGTGAAAATAGCTGTCCTGACAAAACAAAGTTTTTATACCAGGCCTTTAAAATTTCAACAGAATTTAAACATTATTTAGATAAAACAATTATGTTACAAAGATGACTTTTAACACACTCAGGCCACCCACAGTGTGGACCAGAGAATGCGGCATGCCAGCCACCCAGCGAGACTGAGGTCGTTTTTTTTCATCTTTGCTTAAAGTATAGTCACTAGACCAGATAATGTAGAAACTTTTTATGAGCAGTGGTCAAACAGCCAAAAAAAGTTTATCCTTTTTCTTCCCTTTCCTTGTGACTAATTAAAAATAATTCACAAGTTGAAAAAGCTTAACTATTTTTGTACACGGTAAATTTTGTTTTAGATAAAGAAACTCTTTCATACAGTGATTCATAGAGTTTGAGGTCTTTAAGGTAAAAAAAAAACATATATATAGAATGTCCAGTCTGTGTATCATTTTAAGAAATACTAAGCTGATTTAAGAAATATTCATTAATAGTGGTGTGTTAAAGTTTGACACTTTAAATTGCTTATATCATTTTTTGTGCCTGCTACATAATTAGATAATTTTATGTAGAAGTAGGATTAGGTCTAAAATATTTCTTTTGAACAACTTTTCTGAAAAATTTTTTCCGTTTTTTTTTATTACTATGGATCTGTAAATATTGAATCCAGAGAATTTAACTAGTGTACTTGTGTGTGCACGCGTGTATGTGTGTGGGTTTTAACCTGTTGTCTGAATTAATGAAATAACCTAAGGTTCCATAATGCTGTAAAACTTAAAAGAAGCTAAAATAAACGTAGATTGACATTAGACAATTTATTTGGGCCCGGTAAGTGTGGTTATTCTTAATTGGATACCGTTAACTGGTATGCACATATGAAAAGACTTCAGAGGCAAAAAGGAAATTGTATTTTAGCAAATCGTAAAATAAACCTCCAATATAGCTGACTTTTAGAAAAGTTGACTGAGTTTTAATATTAAGTGCAATAGCAGTCTAACATTTTATTTCTTTTGTCCAGTGACACATTTTCTGAGTAAAATGAGTTTTTATCTAAGTTTCTTTTTGTCCTTTTAAAATAGGAGCAAGTAACACTGCAGACACATTATTTCAAGAAGTCTTGGGTCGTAAGGACAAGGCGGATTCCACTAGAAATGCGCTCAATGTGCTGCAGCGATTTAAGTTTCTCTTCAACCTTCCTCTGAGTATTGAGAGGAACATCCAGAAGGTGGAGTGCATATTTGTGTACCTATGGTCGTAGAGGCCATAAATTTTAAAGAGTTGTTACGATGTTTTTTATCTTAACCAAATGTCTTCATTAAACTTTACTGACAGTCTCCAAAATGTTTCTTTATTTTAAAGGGTGATTATGATGTGGTTATTAATGATTATGAAAAGGCCAAGTCACTTTTTGGGAAAACGGAGGTGCAAGTTTTCAAGAAATGTAAGATTTGTTTATTACTTTTAGATTTTCTACTTTGCTTTTACAGGAAGAATGTGGAATGTAGTCTGCAAAGAATGTTACATTCGTTTTAGTTTTTGTTTATATGGTGCCCTTTCTCAGGTGTAAGACAGTTACTTCAGAAGTAACAGGATGGCTCTTCTTACTAAGATGGAGTGAAAACTGTAGGATAGGTTAGTCTTGGACATTCTTTGCTGCTTGTTAATCATGTTGCTATTTAAAGTCTTTTCTACTGGAAAGAATCAATTATAGATATTCTACAGAAACATAAATCTACATTTTAATCTTCCCTCTTCAGAAAGACCAATATATTTATGAATTCTAACCCTACTTTAAAGTAAACTAAACAACTTTTGAAATTATCTCTAAGGCTAGAGTTACAGAAAATAAGAAAAGCCTAAAATGCCTTATGGTCATGCCTTATTAACTAGGAGAAATATCACAGGGCTTGATTAAATTTGTAAATAATTTTATTTTTATTGTGATAAATTTACATGCAGTGATATGCACAGGCTTACATGTTGCAGCTCAGTGAGTTTGACAAATACCCACGCCCATGGAACCCACACCCTGGAGAGAGCGTTTTCATCACTCCGGAAATTTCCCTCTTGCCTCTTCTCAGTCGCCCCTCTTCCCCAAGGCAGCCACTGTTCTGCTTTCCGTAATTGGATTTTAAATTTTCATTCTGTAAGTCGTGTAATTCTTTCCTTTTTAAACAGATTATGCTGAAGTAGAAACACGGATTGAAGCTTTGAGAGAATTACTTCTGGATAAGTTGCTTGAGACACCATCGACCTTACATGACCAAAAACGTTATATAAGGTAAACCTTCTGCAAGAATTTTGACAAATCACATGTGTCTGGATAGTGCTGCATACATCATGTAACTCTTAAAGCTGATTTGGGGGAAATTGGGAGACTGATGAAATGGTAAAAGGGAAGACAAGTAGCAGAAATTTAGGGATACCTAGTGTAGGACACCAAAATTCTTCTGTGTACTCAAAAATTTGGGAGCACTCACTCTTTAAAGGCAAGGAAATCCTGCCGGTTTGGAGAAAGGAAAAGTAGCCTCATTGCACCTCTCCTCCCGTCCACAGCACCTTCCCCAGCCTGGGGTTGCGGGGCCCTCCCCGTGGGCCCCTGCAGGTGGGGACTCCCTGACTGGCTTCGAGGGTGGCACTGTCCCACAGGCGGGAGGGTGTCTGGTGCCCCGAGAGTGGCCAGGGCTCAGCAGCAGAGAAAATTCTGAAAGCTTTCAGTCTTGAAAAGGAAGTGGGAGGGCTTACGTGAAAAAGACAGCAGTAACAGCAAAAGCCATGGACACCACAGCATAGAGGGAACCATGTTGCCCGAGAGGGAGGGGCTTCAGCAGGCGCAGGGGCGCTGGAACTGCTGACTGCCCCCCCCCCCCAACAAGCCTGCGCAGCTGTGTCTGAGCCTCACAGCCGCCATGCGGTGTCTGCATCACACCTGGCGCGCAGGTGAGGACCTGGGACTCAGCGCGGTCGCTGCTCAGCACGCACCACCACAGGCCTCCCTGTCTGTCTGGCTTCACAGCCTGTCTTTGCTTTTCTCTAAGTGCCCCCAGAGGAAAGAATGCATTTGGGAGATTTTTCTGGCCTGTAGAATCATAGAACTCTAATGCTGCGAATAAACTGCACGTTAGTTATCCAACCGCCTTTTTTTTTTTTTTTTTTTTTTTAACATGTAAAGTAACAGAGTTCCAGGAAGGTTAATCTCTCATGTAGGAAACATAGCTGGTTAGCATCTTGTCTGTGTTCTGCTGTGTTGCTTCACTAATCGGGCTTTGTGTCTATTTACCTGTTTACACTTACTCTTTTTCATTTGCTGATAGTCATACGTTAAACCTTATTGAGTGCAGGATTTCTTTGTGTAGCGAATTACCATTTATGTAGATTACTCATGTACAGTTCCTGTGACTGGTTAACCTACTGGATACCGTTTAAAAGATGGTGGGTGTTAAAAAAGATTCTTTAAAATGGCCTATTTAATGTGTTATTCCCTGTCATCTTAAAGGGAAAAGAACAAGAATGTCACTGAGAATGTCAAGTCATTTACTTATTTTTTAATCACTATTTTATTTTTGATACTTTGAGAAGATACTGAGCAATTTTATCATCCTTCTTAAATTACGGGTTTCATTATTAATGAATAGGAAAAACAACATCACAACCAGGCCAAATATCTGTTGGACTTTGGAATCTATGGTGCGCAGTCCTTTGAGCACCAAGTGGGGGTGAGACTCTCAACTTTATCATCAGCAAAACTCCATCTCTCAGCTCTCACGTAACCAGGTCGCGCAGGGAATGAGCGAGTCAGATTACCCCTGTGTTGTTGTGCTGTTGTTCACTGCTGTATCTACCTAAAGACATCCTGATTCTTTTCACTCTCCTTACTCTGGTGAGGCTAGTAGCTCAAGTAAGAAGCAAAGTACCACATACTTCTTCCATGCCAGTGTGATTCTGTCCTTGGTAATTGTTAAAAATCATGTTCGAGTATGGCTAACTACTTTAATTCTTAAATTTAAAAATTTTGAGCCTATGCTCATCATAATTAACATTCCTTACCTTCTGCCCTTTAAAAATGTTTTTTAAAAAGTGTTCTCGGATAACACGTATTTAAAAGAAATAGCAATAACCTGTATCATATGCTAAGCCAAGATCTTTGAAATGAAACTACAAACTAAAAGAAAAGAAGACGCTCATTGCATTAAGTCATTTAACCAAGGAAGAGCCTAGCACAAGTTGTGCTTTTGAACTGAGACACTGCGGAGTTTCTGAGACAAGAAATTTATCTTTCTTTATAAAACTCTTTTATGTAATACCCATTAGCAAGATGATAGAAAGAGGATTATTATTAAATTTTGGGAGGACCTAGTCAGCATACTAAAAAGACATAATCTGAGAAGATGCTGAGCAGAAAGGCATGTTGATCTTGCTGTACTGCTCGAGAGCGAGCCCTGTGACGGCCCCTCTGTGTGCTGCTGGTGGTGTGTGCACACAGAGGGAGGGAAGCCGCCCTCCGACAGGGACGGTGCCATATTTACTGCTGCTGCCGATCTGAGGTTGCTGTTGAGTGCCAGCGTCAGGAGGTGCAGCAGGACCTGTCTGAGGGCACCTCCGGCAGACAGTCCCGCCCTGGCAGGAAGGGTGGAAGCTCACGTTTTGGGGAAAGAAATGACACAATGTACTATTTGTCATATTTACATTCCAGAGGATAGAAGAGGAAAGCCTGTGTGAGGGGAAGACTCAGATTAGGTTTTGAAGGCTTTGCTGAACGTCACCTGTTAGATCCTCCTGGGGATGCTGGTAATTGATTTGCCAGACTCTCAGCACAGCCAGCCTCCTGGCCCCTATAAATAAAGGGTCATGGCTCGGGTAGGAGAGGAGCCCGCACGGGACACCCCGCTGTCCTCGGAAACCATTCTTCCCCGTTAGCCCGTGGAGGTCAGGGGAGGTGGGTCGTTCCCGAATGTGATGTCAGGTTTCTTCTCAGTGTTTTATTTGCCACTAACTTGTTTCTCCTCTAATTAGCTGCTAAGTAAGGAAATACTCAGTATTGCAGAAGCTGGGGAGAGAAGCCCAGGTGTGTCCCTGCGTGTTTAGAGGTCACAGCTTGTCACCATTCATTAAAATTTATTCTTGAACAAAACTTTTAACCCCAAGACAACAGACAGCTTAGGGTTTAAGAGTTATTTTAAGACAATAAGTCCAGCTTTTGAGGTTGATTTAATTGGATTTAACTTGTTACATTTATATATTTCATGAGGGCCAAGTTTTTAATGATATTTGGCAGAAATTTTTCAAGTTGTCTATCTGGGTTTGGAATTTTTACAGAGAAAGAAGACTTTAAATATTTTAAGAACTATTTAAAAACTAAGAAAAATGCCCATCTATACTGTATTTTCTAGAGAAATATCTTCTCATGAATTAGAGTTTAGACTTAGAAGTCAGTGCTTGCTGTCACCAAATCTCTTTGTGTAATAAAGTGTTGCCCTGTTTGGATCCTGCAGAAAAAAGGGTCACACTGCCACCTCGTGGCCGTATTTCAGACCAGAAAGGAATGAAGAAATACTCACGCTGAGGCCTCTGCTGGCTCTCACCTGTTTTCTGTGTGACTGAGAACTAAGTAGAAACAGTCTGTGAACAAAATGTAACCATAAAGATACGCTCTCACTGGGCGTTACAGGGGCATTGCAAGTTGTCTTTGTCTCCTTGGTTGTATTTTTATAAAGTCCTAACTTCTTAAAGTGTAGGTTTATTGTTTGTTAATTGCCTGAAAAGAAATCTGAATATATTTCATTTAGAACTGAATATTAAAGACTAGTATTGACGAATGCTTTACTAATTGACAAAGTTTTAGGTTTTCTTAAAAGTGATGACTTTAAGATATGCTAGCTTTCCTCTTGTCCTCATTATGGCTGTGCAGCAGAAGCTGACTGGGTCAGCCTTGGCCTTGCTGTTTCAGGTACCTGTCTGACCTCCACGCGCCAGGCGACCCTGCGTGGCAGTGCATCGGAGCCCAGCACCGATGGATCCTCCAGCTCATGCACAGCTGCCAGGAGGGCTGCGTGCGGGACCTCAAAGGCAAGACCCTTTCTCCCTGCCTGAGTCCTCCCCCTCGTCACTCGACACACTCTGGGGACGCTCTAGATTGAGGGATGAGTCGTTCCCTTTGTAACTATACCTGCCCCCCACCCCGGTTAGCGTCCTCCCTGGGCGAGTAAGAGAGCAGGGGAGGGAGAAAGCCCTCTCAGCATGCCTGTCTCATGGCTGACTGGCAGTGTTGACAGAGGTTCGGCTTACAGAACAGTTACCTCTTGTGGAAGTGACATGATGTTGTAGAAATGATACTAGTCTTGATCAACAGGAACAGTGCACTCACTATTCCATCAAGTGCATGTTGAGCCCTGCTGCGCACCAGGCACCATGCCAAGTCCAGGTGCACGGACGCAGTCCCAGCCCTCATGGAGCTCAACTAACCAAGTACCAGGTTGTGACTGGTAGATGGCAGGTTTGGGGACGTGTCTTAGACAGGACTCTGTGTTAGCAGAGAACCTAGAGGATGAGGAATGCCTGCCGGGCCGCCTCCAGCACAGGCCCTGAGGAGAGTGGAGGAAGAGTCACAGCTGGTTCACAGCCAGCACAGTGGCAGGACTTGAGGCCGGGTGAGGAGGCCCCTGGCCTCCTTCGTCCAGGGGTTTGAAGCCTGGGAAAGACCCGATGAGACGGGGACAGTGGAGCCGGTTAGGAGGCTGCTGTGGTGATTCAGGCATCTCGCCGGCACGGGGGCCGTGGGTGTGGAGGAGGAGGGGATTCAAGAGCTGTGCGGAACCTGCGATCGCCAGGACCTGGTGAGGGAAGGAGGGGTAGGAGGGGCTCGGTGATGCCCAGAGGTCTGGCCTTGGCAGCTGGTTGGGATGGGGCGCCGTGGGGCTGGGGCGAGGAGGAGAAGATGGTCTTCCCTTCTCTTTGGACCGGTTGGTGTGCGGCTGTCTGACGAACAAGTGGACGCGTCCAATAGGTAACTGAATTTAAAGAGCGAGAGGTTTGGGTGTGGTCTGCACGTAGATGGTCCCTGGGAGTTGACATATTCACCCAAGAAGGAGAAAAAGGAAGAAAATGTAGGAATGTAGGACAGAGTCCTAGGGAGTGCTCTTTGCAGCACTGGTGGAGGAGAAACCTGCAGGGTGGCCAGGGAGCCGGGAGGGAAAGGAGGGTCAGCAAGGGTTTTAAGGTGAAGAGTCCGATAAAGGGGTGTCCTTTAGATTTTGTGCTGAGGCTGTTGATGACCTTGGCAAATGCAGTTTCAGTGGCCTGAGACACCAAATAGATTGTATAAATAAGGCGCAGCGATTCTTACAAGGTTTCCGGACGAGAAAGTGAAGTAACATGAGAGCAGTCCTGGCACAGAAGGAGGTGCCACAGAGAGGCCATGATTATTTATTTATAGTTTAGTTTTGTCGTGAATTAGGTGGCTTGGAGTTGAGTATTTTCCAGCTATGAGTCTGTTCTTTTCTATTGTTGATGTTTAGGAAAACCCAAATATCTCTTCACTGATGCCATATCTAAATTTCTAGTATGTCATTAATTATTTTATAGTTTTAGCAAGTGAAAATGACATCAAACAACATATGCACAGTCTGAGGTCATTGGGGGATATTTAGAGGTCCTCAGGTTCTTGTGTACTGAGTCTGCTCTGTTGGGCAGGACTCTCAACGTGGCTGCCCGTCACAACCCCCTGGGTTTTTTTAAAGATTGTCACTTCCCAGCGTCCTCCCCATTCCTGACCTGATTAGACTCTCTAGCAGTGGAGTCCACGCAGCAGTATTTTTTAAAGCTCCCAGGAGACTGTGGTGCAGCCGGGGCTGGTAATCAGTGTGGTGGATGTGCTCTCGGGACTGAAGAGCCGTGATGAGCAAGACCCAGAGGTCTCTGGCCTCTTGGAGCTTGTAGTCTAGTGAGAGAGACCTATGTCTTTAAACAATTCACATGTTGTTTATTACATAAGTGTACTTGTGAAAGGTATTGCAAAGTGGGGAGTGCAGAACTCTGCCTCAGTCTCGTTAGCGGGAGGCCCAAGGAAGTTTCCTAGAGGAGGTGTTGTTGCCACTGAACCTAAATGAGGGATGTGAGTTTTCCAGGGAAGGAGCCACGGGGAAGTAGTCCAGAGACCCAGTAGGTGCTCAGTAAGTACCACCCTTCCCCTCTCCAGTGAAGAGGCTGTAAATACAGTGATACAAACAGGATCACGGTCTGACAAACGTTTTCCCTACTCAGGCTTATAAGAAGCAATCCAACTGTATGATTTAGTTCTGAAAATACTTGAATTTCTGGAAAGCATGTGTCATTTATGAAGACAGCATATAGACCATTTGAAATTGGAGAAGTGCCAGGAAAATTCATATGCCTTATTGTCGCACCCGTACCTGAAGGATCTGATAACCGATATTCCATCACTAAAGGTCTGAATCTTTCTTGAAGATCAATAGAGACACACCCTTACCTAATGGATTCCTGCCCTGCCATCTTGGTGTTATGTATTGCTATATGTATTTATCCAAAACTGCTGAAAATCAGCATTTCTGGAAGAAAAAAAAAAGACACGAGCTTCCGTGTAACTGGAGACCTGCCTTTTTATTCACTCTGACCAAGCCTGTTGTAGACGTTGCCGCTCGCATATGAAGTGCTTGGAGGACTGTGCATTACGTGGATCCTTTTGTTAGTGATGAGGTTTACCTAAAGTTATTTTCATAAGTTGGTCTTTAAAATTAGGAAGTGAAACATAACAGTTTACGACTCTTTGAACTTACTCCACAGATTTCGTGACAATACAATGTAAATTTCCTAAATTCATTAGCCAGATGTTTATAGGTTAGGATTTAATCGTCCTTGACATTCAGAGGAACATCCTGAGCCGTGCCCACCTGTTGTCAGCAAACACGACTAATATGAACAGTATAGACAGTCCCAACAGATAACTGTCTTTCAGTTGGAAAGTTGGTGTGTTCTTTTGAGCTCACCATCAGGAGTTCTTATTATTTTATTTTGGAGAATTCCAAACATACTTAAGAGCACCAAGGGTGATACCACAACCTCCCGTGTACCTGCCCAGTTTCGACAGTTATCCCCTCACAGCCAGTCTCGTTTTATCTACACCGCCTCCCTCACCCTGAATTATTTTGGAAGCAGGTCACATCATTTCATCCATAATTATTTCAGTATGTAATTTTCAAAGGTAAAGATGCTTTGTGAAAACTGTAACTAAAATACTATTATCATTACCTGAAATGTGGTTTCTTAATATCAAGTATTCAGTTAATTGTCAAATTCAAAAGCGGTTTAATACCTCCAGTATCTTTCTAAGTACACGGATACTATGTACTTAATGTGGCTTTTTAATCGATAGCCAGTGCAAAGGCAGATGATACGAGAAGTGACACAGATGGAGACAGAACTTGTGTTTCCTAGAAGAATTAGCCGTGGTGACATAGTGTCCACTTTGGCCACTTGGCACCTAGATGCCTTCCTGGTTGTTGTCATCAGAGTGTGCATATGTCACTGGACACGTCAGCTCTTTACTGTGCACCTGCCTACCCGTGTACAGGTAATGTCATTATATAGCATAGGCATGTGCATGTGTGGGTGTGTTTATGTAAGATATTGGCCTTAATTATACGTTTGCTGGGAATAAGTACAATTTTTCTTTCATGTAATCTACACCCGATTGTTCCCGATAGACTCCTAATTGATATTTATGAGCGTCCTAGTTAGGTGTAATAGAAGTGCAGTCAGTATGAGGGCAAGTCTCCTAAATATCATTTGGACTTTCTGTTGGCCATCCTCTCGTAATCACAACATTTGGGGTCTGGAAGAAACCTGGGAAGTTGTCTGGTTTGGTACATGACTTGGATCTGTTTTGCACGTGAGGAAGCTGCCTCAGAGAAGCCAGGTGACAGACAGCTCAGCTTCTCCGTGTCCTGCACGGTGGTTCCACAGACCTCTCTGTGTTCTGTGGTTGAAGATAGTATTTCATCAAGTGTGTTTCTGAACATGGTGAACGGATGGCACGATGGCAGTGCCTTTTTGTGAAGCTGCATTGCTTTCATTCAGGTCTTCTCCAGAACCTACTTTCAGAATGAAAGCTTGCCGCATTCTAAATCTAAAGAATGCATTGTAAGTTCTTCTATTTGTAACACCTGTACTTGGACTTTTAACACCAGAGAAATGCTTGTAACTGATGGATAACCCAGTCTTGTGAGGTGAAATACAATTTTAAAAAGACAGACTGTAAATATTTTAGACAGGAAAAGACTTCTTTGTGTCTTTGTAAGTAAAGCTGGTTTTTATGCATGAATTTAAGAAACCTAATTAACATACAAGTTTTTTTTTTTTTAAGTCTTTACATGATGCTTTGGGTTAAAATGTTAATTGTATTTAGTCTTGTGGTCTTCAAGAAAAGTTCATGAGCCAAGATGGTGATAGATTTTCAGAGACAGCAGTCCTACATAAAAAAGCCACATTTGTCCAGGTTACATTCTTCTGTATGTGAAGCATTCATTGCTCAGCAGAGGTAGGTCATAGGGTTGATATTTTTATAAACACTGCATTAGAGCCTTCTCTGGATTCCAATTTTTATAATAATAACGCATACGAACCTGGTAGATGGTGCCCCTAGATGTCGCACACCAGGACACAGACAGGAGATGAGCATTACGCCTCAACACACCCTGCCAGGTATCCAGGAATTCCTCACTCCTCTTCTGCGGCCGCCTCTGTAGCCCAAATGTGATCTTTCCGTTTTTCTAAGGGGGGACAAATAGGAGGAAAAAAACAAGAATAAAGATCAACATTAAAAAAAAAATTCATCTTGAAAGCATAAACACCTATGGAAGGGCCTGTTTTCTTCCAGCTTGAGCTAGTCAACTCTACAGCTTCTCTTCCAAAACTTTTACTGCCTTATAAGAAGTGTCATTTGTCTCTTAAAATTTCTGTGAAATAGGGCCAAAATTAGACTAAATCTTCAGGTTTCCTGTCAGGAAAAGCCTTTGGTTTAACCCCCTACGGACATTCTCAAACAGGATTTTGAAAGGTAGCCTTCAAAGGTGTGTTTTTTCCTTTGTTCTGAAAATGAGTTTAACTCTAAACTCATTTAAAATACGTGCTGACTACATGTGGTGACTCCAGGGAGAAGCATCTAGAGCAGTTATCTCTGCTTTCTGCTGTCTGCACCGCTAGGGCTTCCCAGAGGACATATTAGAGCAGAGGCAAGTGACGCGTTTAGAATGGAAGCCATAGATTCTTTCAGACAGTCACACAGCAGATGGGAACACATTTCCATGTGGCTCAGGTTCTCTTTGAAAACTTAGAGATACGTCACACCTGAAAGGTTTATTCTGAACCATCACAGTACGGATCTATTATAGAGGAAAAATGTTAAGAATAGAGGCTAATGATCTACTCTTTTAATTATTTCAAACAGAGCAGATTATTAATGACTTGCTGAAATAAAAAGACTATATTTTCAATTCAAGCTCATCAAATACATGCATAAAGTACATTTTAAATTTTTGTACAGTTTCATGAATTTAGTATAACTAAACTATATTTTTTCTTGATATTTAAAAAATAAAGATGTGACCTTTATGTAGATAATCACTGGGGTTAAAAAAAATATAATTCTAGTATTTCCACAATTTGGCATCTGGTAGCTCCTGGGCACCAGATTAGGTTGCAAGCCTCCATTAAGAAATTGGCAGCAGATTTGTCAGATCTTCTACGTAACTACAAAAATGTTTCTATGTTTAAAAAGACAGTAAACGTTTATACATAGATTTCTAATAAAATTTCTAATTTTTTATTTCAAAGTTGTTATCATGAGGTTGTACATTAGGAAGTTTCTTTCATGAAGTTTCATTTTTGGAGATTTAAAAAGTAGTTTCTCTCCTGAATGTTTATTCTACCAACGTGAACCCAGAATGATAGACGTTGATTTAAAAAGAAGAAAAGGCACAGCTCCTGCAAGTACAGGTAGGCGACACTGGTTTGGTCTCCACCTTCCCGTCCCTGTGACTGAGTCCTCCCGATGTGAATTGTGCTTTACCTGCTCACTGTTGCTTCAGTTGGCTTTAGAAGAGGCAGTGCTTCTAAATACTTGTAGTGGGATTTTATTCACTTACTTTGAGAGTCGTAAGCCATAAAGGATTACAGAAGAAGGTAGATTCAGGAGAGAGGAATAGAAGAAAAGTACCAGTTTATGACTATAATAGCAAAAATCTTCTCTCCAGCAAAGTGGTGGTCTGGTTTTCCTTTCCCTTTTGTCCTTTTTCTCAGAAAGAGAAGAAACCTAGGTGATACTCAGTGTGCCATGAATTAGATTCACAGTGCATCCTGTTAGAAATTGTCGCTGTTGTTTGTAAACAGTATAAGTTTACATAAGCAGTTTTAATTACCTGACAGCTTAGCAGGATTTTACGTGATTGTAAATTTGTTTTTTAATCTAATTTGAAAAGACAAATTTAGCTTCCAAATTAAAATGAGGACTAGCAATTAATACTAGTAACTTAAACAGTTTTTTAGAAGTCAGTAAACTAGCACTTGAGCATTTGATTTACTGTTCAAATAGTACAGCGTTCATTCGCAGGTCCTGTCAGTGCTTCCCCAGCTGTTGGGTATGGTCGGAGGAGTGAGACTTGCCTCGTTTTGTGCTCGGTTCTGGTCACCTGGTGGCAGCGTCTGTCTGTGTCAGGTCAGACAGGGCAGCAGGGCTTCCGTCAGGAGGACCTCTCCGCGTGACGTCCCAGCGCTGGGTCTTTTCTGCTTGGCTCACTGTCTGTCTGGGGGGAGACACACCTCCAGCCTTCAGAGAAAACGGTTTTGACAGTAAATGCCCCGCACACCTTGAATTGCTAGCATTGCCTGGTAATTTTAGAATATTCAGGGGTACAGATATTTTATGTCTCCTGTTGTCATTTTTGTAATAATTCTATTGCTTATACAGTCTAAGTAGGTGCTCTCTACTTAAATCTGTATATAACTGCAGAAAAGGGTCGTACTTAAATAAAAGCATAAATAATTTGGTTTTGGTTATTCACCTAACCAGCTTGTTACAATGTATGGTTCTTGCTTATATAGCCAATGTTAGCTGAGAAGTGCTTCTTCAAGGTTCACACCTGTAGTCTTGCTTTTAAAATACGTCTCTTCCTTTCAGCTTTTTTCCGAATGATGTTGGAATACAGTTCAGAATTTGGCCCGCAGCCCTAAGAAGTGGAGTGAGGTTATGCGGCCTGTTAAATACGCCTTCCTTGGTTTAATTTGGATTAAACGATCCCCTTTAAATTGAAGAAGTACCCCGTAGGAACTTCAAATGTATGTATAGAAGCATCAGATCAAAAAGAACATTCTTATCTGTGGACACAGTCTCATTCCTGGAGGCTGGTAGCTGCCTTGCTGCACCCACCCCATCCCAGTCACCGACCTTTGTGTGTGCTGTGCTTGACAGGAGTCCAGCAGGCCTGGGTCTGCAGAGGCTCCTGGCCCCGAGCACGGTCAACAAGCGGCAGGGGGTGGTCCGGCTGCTGCTCAGGACAGGGGCCTGCTGTGCGCAGGAAAGTGTGTTTGGAGGTGTTTCGGGCTGAGGAAGTGGGCCACCTGGAGAGTTGGCTATAGACCAGGGCTCCCCGTACCACGTGGGCTGGGAGAAAGCTGGGCGGGAGGCCGGGGGCCGAGTACACATGGCTGATGTATCACCTGGCCCACATCTGCAGGCCTCCCCCTCCACAGAAAAGCCTCTCCTGCCCTTTGTGTCTCAGGGAGTCTGGTAAACACATACTGACCACTGCATTTAAAGAAGGGAGAGCGCACCCAGATAGCTGGAGTTGAAAGGATTTGGCTGATGTGTGATATGGAATCCTTGGTATAACAAGCATTTCTTACAAATCTTCCTAAAGCCATTATCAGTTTTTTGTCGTACTCAGAGTTTTAAGGTAAACTCTTAAGTTTTTGAGCTTTGCAGAAAATCTTGCCATATCTCTGAAGTTCGCATAAAGCTGAAGACTTTTTATCTGGTAAAAATCTCATAGTTGGAAAAAAATAGCAAATCTTTCAACTCGTTCATAGCAAATTGTGAAAGATAAATAGTTTTTCTTTTAGAAAAGTAATACACTTTAAACTTGATTTCTGTACTGCCACTTTTACTCTTGGTGAAGCAGCTAGGATTGTTAGTGTTCTGAAGAAAGTTACTTCTGCAACTTCTGAAGACAGATTTTCTGTTTTTCTCTTATTAAAAGTAAATTTCTGTTTTGTTTATATAGTATTCCAAAGGTGATTTTTCTAATTTTATATTTATTTGTAATCTGTTAAATTTCTCCTGCATACTCACAATTAGAAAAATAGTTCCCTTTGAGAATGCTGGTAGCATGTTTTAGAAGCTTTATTTAAACCGGAGAAACAGAATGTTGACTCAAGTGTGTCAACGAAAATAAATGATCTGTAATGGGAAAAGAATTTTATTTGATAGAAAAGAGTTTTATTTGAGCCAAACTGAGGACTGTAGCCCAGAAGACAGCCTCTCAGATAACTCTGAGGAACTGTTCCAGAGAAGCATGGTTTTCAGCACAGTTTTATATCTTGTCAGAACAAAGAACATCAAACATGTCAGGGATACAGACCAGCATGTACACAGCGAGTCAGTGTGGCCTTGGCACCTGGGAAGGGAATCTCACCATTCAAGAAGGACCAGCATTGGTGGCCCAGGGAGACAGGCATTTCATCTTTACTTTTAGCGTGGACATTCTTTACTTCTGGCCACTGTGCCCTCTTCTGTAATAATTAAAGCAGACGTACAATGTGTGTTTGATTGAACAGCCACAAACAGGCTGTTCCAGTTAGTATAAAATTCAAGTTGACACGTGTATAAGCCAGAATGTCTTCCCCAGACCGCAACACGTGAACGTTTCTTCTATCAAGGGTCAGTAATTAAGAAGCTTAGTCATTTTTTTTTAATTTTCAGTGTTTAAAAGAGTTTTTCTTCCAAGATGCTTCTTCCAAGCATATGTAGATAAGATATATATGTTTTCTTTGATGTATTGGTAAAAACCCAAATATTAGTTCATGGAATTTAGAAGATACAGCTATACCCTAGGATTATTTAGTTCTAGAATTTTTTTAGTATCCTTTTTTTTTTTTTTTCCCCTACAAACACCATATAGAATTTTAGGACTGGAAATACTGTACTGATGGAAGTGTTGCTGTGTGAAGTTGTGTCAGGAGAGCAATCTTTCCCCATAGTTATTCCTCAGATAACTTGGACAGATTGCGGCCAAGTAATCTTGATCTTATCAGCACACTGTCATTTGAGGGTGTTTACTGGTTACTCTGCTTGGTGCCTCTAAAATAGCCAAGCTGTAAGGTCCGCAATAACAAGTATGAAATCCTGGTGACGTTTTCCCTGTTACTGTTCTTGTCGCCTTTAATATTTTCTTGATGAAATTTCCTTTTAGGACTTAACGCTCACGTGTGCTCTCTGTGCAGAGGCAGAGACTGTTTATACATTTAAACAGCACTGCTACTCATCACCCTCAGTTGTCTCAAACTATTCCAGGGAGCGGAATAAGCGGTGGTTCAAAGTTTCAAATTCAGATTTTGTATCATAGAATCAGAATTTTAGAGCTGAAAAAGACACTAAGGCTTGTGTAGTTCAAGCCCTGATTTTTACAGGTGAAGAAGCATATGCCGCCTGTGACTCCTTCTGCCACAGAGCGGGGGCCCCTGGGATAGGGAGCAGTTGTCAGCGTGAGCACAGATGAGGGAAAGCTGGGCTGTGATCCTATTTGAGAAAAACTTTCGTCAGGGATAAAATCGTAGGAACAGTTCATTTCTAGAGAAAATCTACTCTCAAGAAAACAAATGACCTCCCATAACTCATTAATGCAGTTTTAGGTTTGAAAAAGACAAAGTCAAACACAGTTTTACAAAAACTTTAGGCTCTGTCACCTGCAGAACAGCTTAGTGCAAACTGAGCTTCTAATGAAAAACCCAAGTCCTGTGTATATATGTATTGAACACCATCCTTAGGTGGATATCAGGGCAGATAATTTAGTGTTTTCAGGGAAAATATACGAAGTAACATAATTTTCATTTGTGTATGGTCTGCACATAAATAAGAGCATGATATTATGAAACTTCCTAGTTACTCTCATTTATAACAGTATATTTTATATAACATTTCTCTTAAACATATCAAGAGGTACTGCTATCGTATTGTGAGGTAAAACAGTCAAGAGCAAATGAACGGATTTCTTATATTTTAAAACCTTTTGCTGATTTTATGTTACAGAAACTTTTTTTCATCTTTTTCTTTCTTTTATAATAATGTTTGTTTATCATCAGAAGCACTTCATATTTGTAATAATTTTGTGGGGTATAAATATCGTCATGTAATTTAAGTTTAAAAGGAGTGTCAGAATCCTCAAGTTTTTTTTTTTTTTTGACACTTGATAGTAAATAATTTCTGACAACTGAGATTTTAAATGTTTTCATTAATTTTCTCCTCAAAGGACAATCCTCCTAATTCCCCATAAGATTACTCATTGCAAGACTTTTTCTGACCAGAGAAAGGAGCAGTCTGTTAGAGGAGAGCGAGTTCTGGGCTCAGGCCCGGGCTCCCACTGCACGGCTGGTCCCCGGGCTGTGCAGGGCACCACCTGCCGGACCCTTGGCCCAGCACGCCCACGGACGCATCTGTCCCCAGGGTCTGGGGGCCGTCCTCTCCCTGCTACTGTGCTGTCCTTGCTGCTATTCGACAGACACTTCCAAATAAGAAATTAGTTCTTGGTAAGCTTTCTTTTCCTGATATCGTAGAAAATGATGATACGGTTTCTAATAGAAGGAACTCATGTTCTTAATAGTTTCTGCCATTAAAGGGAAAAATAAATCAGTCTTTTAACAGTTTCAAAATTCAAGTTTATTTAAATTAAACTATACAGGACTTAATATCATGCATTTAAATTAATGTTACGGGGAAAAACTTTTTCTGAGGATCTACTTAATGATCATTGTATATTTTTGTAGGAATGGTATACAGTGTGTATTTAGGAAACTAGGAGGTTTTCCTTCTAATCAAAAATTTGTAGTCCTGTTACGGGGAAAAACTTTTTCTGAGGATCTACTTAATGATCATTGTATATTTTTGTAGGAATGGTATACAGTGTGTATTTAGGAAACTAGGAGGTTTTCCTTCTAATCAAAAATTTGTAGTCCTGAAACCTTCAAGGGTAGTAACTTATAACGTTTTGAATTAAAGCATTCTCTTCTTGCACCTTTCAATATACATGTTTACATAAATTACACATTTTATACAAACATTTAATGTGGTGCCAAGTTTGGGCTTTTTTACATTTCCTTTTTTATATAAATTTATTTATTTGTGTTTGGCTGCGTTGGGTCTTTGTCGCTGCGCGCGGGCTTTCTCTGGTTGTGGCGAGTGGGGGCTCCTCTTCATTGCGGTGCGCGGGCTTCTCTTGTGGAGCACTGGGTCTAGGTGCATGGGCTTCAGTAGTTGTGGCATGCGGGCTCAGTAGCTGTGGCCACAGGCTTAGTTGCTCCGTGGCATGTGGGATCCTCCCAGACCAGGGCTGGAACTCGTGTCCCCTGCATTGGCAGGCAGATTCCCAACCACTGTGCTACCAGGGAAGTCCCTACATTTCCTTTTAAAATATGTCAGAAAATTGATATTTTGATATTAATTTCTTGAATTCTACAATTAATAGCAGTGGTGACTCTGTAAACTTCAGAGGAAAATGTCATAAATCTTCAAAGCTTCCACACAAATCCCTCTTTGAGATGGGGAAAAAATCAATTATAAAAAATATTATTTCTTCATCTATGTGTTTTCTTAACTCTCATTTTTCTTGCTATTTTAAAATATTGAATTCTACAAGTCTTATCCTAGATTTAATGTGTTCCGAAGTAGAAGTCCATGTAAATAAAGCATTTAGCATAGTAGGTGAAACATCGTGGGTATTTAATAAAATGCCGTTCCACTGAAACTATCTGTTCAAATGACTTGGTTTCTGTTTCTGTAAAACCTGCCTGGTAGAATCTGTGAGGAGGCAGGGAGATAGCTCATACTGTATCATGCTGAGTGGCTCATGATGGGAGGAGCCATGAAAGCAGACTCTTTGCTTATATTGTATTCACTTATGTCTTGATTTTCTGCCTCCACTGCCAGGATGTAAACACCTTGAGGACAGGCCTTTACCTGTTAACCCACTGCCATATCCCAGGGGCCTGCAATTCCTGGCACGTGGGAGGGCTCAGTAAAGACTTGTTTGATGCTACTGAATAACTGACACTATCACTGGCATAAAATCATTATTTTATAAATGGGTTTCATCTTTTGCCCTTGGAAACAAATCTATAAGCTTTTCATATTCTGTTAAGTTATAAAACAAAGGAAGAGCATTCTTATTGAATAATTTAGTATCAGTCACTCAGTGTATATTGAAGGAATTATATGCAGAAGATCCAGCTGTGGACAGAGACTTAATATTGATCCTTATCCCCGAGAAGTTCTGACTGGAACTGTTAATGAACAGCAGAAGGCAGAATGTTGAGTCAATGAGACAGTGTTCATTCGGAGGGCAGGGAAAGTAGACAGCACTTTGAGCTGGAACAGCAGGAGGCGACTTGTGTTTATTAACAGGATGGGGAGGATGATGAAAAGGGTAGGAAGTGAGGCAGGAAAATGAAAGATGCATTTTCATAGTGTCCTCTGCACCGTAAGCACCCTGTAAATGTTTATTGAATTCAGCTTGTTTTGGAGGTCTTTGACTGCTCAGCCGCAGAGCTCAGAGTGCTGGTTATAGCACCTCTGCAGGCTGACAAGGTGAATTCTACCCATAATGCCAGCCTCTCACTAACAGGATTAGCAACACGGGATTCCATTCCTGGTGACTCTGGAGAACCATCTTAGAAAAAGTGTTTCCTGGTTCTTAGATAATTTGGGTTGGAATTCTGAGGGTTTTCTGGAAGACTTCTGAGAAGAGAATCAAGATAGCAGTATTTTGGTGGTATTAATCCAGGACAATAAAGAGAATGTCTTGACATTCTCTAGTGAAGTGTTAGGCTTCTAGAATATTAACAGTGTGGGGTGAAAAGGGTCCCAACTAGGTGGCTGGCAGTGGGAATAGAAATAAGAAATCACATCCCACATTGCAAAGAAAGAAGTTGTGGTATTTGGAGATTTAAATTTTAAGGGGGAAGTCAAAGATTTATGCTGTTAAGTCTGCTCCACTAAACCCTGTACCTTCCTTTCCAAGTGCCAAGTTGCTTTTCAAAAAAGAATTTTCAATCCTGATTTTTATGTTTATGGAACCCCCTCCCCTCCGTTTTGCTGAACATTCATTCTGAAATGATATGTAAGTTACATGTCTGTATTAAGCCAGAGTAATAGATTTAATCCTCCAAATCTGTATGGTGGGAGTGACTTTTAAAAGCTATTTAGAGAAAATATTTCTGGTTTTACTTTAGTAGATGTCTTCTTTAAAAAAAAGAATGGAACGGTTGAGCAAGAAATCTCTCAGAGAAGAGGTCCATTAAATCACTTAGTAAGCTCTGTGAGTCCATGGAAACGCTGCCTCTCTCTTCCAGGGCCACTGGGCCTTCACAGCGCCACGCTGGACCTGGACGGCGATGTGCGTGCCTCCGCGCCGGGTCATCTAGGCCAGACGGCGTCTCTGAAGAGGGGTAGCAGCTTTCAGCCTGGTCGAGATGACGGTGAGTGTCTCCCTCCCACCTGTATCTTTTAAATTTGTACTCGTGTAATAGCCAGCATTTTTCTCTTGGAAAATTCCATAATTACCTGTGTTACTGCTGCTGAGTATTACCAGCCATCATCCCTTCTACTTAAGCAACTACACAGTAATTAAATTTAGATAATTAAAATGAATTTTACATTGTACATTAAAGAAATGCCATTTGATTTTTTAGTAAGTCATTTCATTGGGCACAGGTCAGTGTTATTCAACACATTTCTGTGGTTGAATTTTTAAAAATATGCCACAGAAAAAATTATCTGAGAACGTCTTTAGGATGAAGGTTGCAACAAAAGTGAATCTCTGTAGTCAGTACAGAAAAATAGTAGACACCTTTTTAATGAATTTTAAAATTTGGTTTGAAAAGAGTTGTTTGTTTATTACCCATAAATTAGTTGCTAATCATTTTTTCTACGCTAAGGCATCTCAAGTTGTAACTGTGTTACATTTCTTCCTGAGGTTGACATTTATCTTTTGATTGTTTACCTATATGAGATACAAAACATGTTGGTTATAATGCCTTTGTGTACCAATTAGATGCTGTTAGTCACTGGTTACTTACAACCTCAATAATAGGTATAAGAAATGCAAATAAGGTAATAGAAATACCTTACTTCTTATTAAGTTCAAATACCTCTAAAGATTATTTCAAAGTATTTCATATTATTCTTCTGAGTACTGGAGTAGAGATTTTTTTTCTAAAGTTCTATTAATAATATGAATGAATGTCCATCATAAGCACTAAAATCAAATGATACATTTGCACTAAATGAAGGGATTCCATAACTGTCAGTGTGGCTTCTTCTTGTCCTGTTCCATTCTCCACCCAGCCCACCAAACTCTAGAATAAACACTGGAAAGAGCAGAACTGTTTGATTCTGTACATTGTGGTACCGTGTAGCCCTCTAAGCAGATATAGCCAGGGCCTGACCCTGAAGTGCAGCCCACCTGAGTTTCAAAAAAAATACTTCCTTTCTTTAATGAGTAGGATGACACATGATCTGTGAAAACCCTTTCCACACCCCTTCCTTGCCCTTACGTGATTCACTACCACCCGTGGACATGCTGACAGGCTTAAAACAGTTAGAAATTATACTTGAGGCTGACTGTAATGAATTACATCATCTTGAACAGTTCAAATTTATCCTGCCTGGGGTTTGTCAAGCTTCTTGCATCAATTTTATCTAATTCTGGAAATTTCCATCAAATTTGCAAAATTTTTGGCTATCATTTTGTCAGATACCTTTCTGCTCTGCTTCCTTTTCTGGAATCCCAGCTGCATGTATGTTAAGCCAATGGATTATCCCGTAGATCACTGAGGATCTGTTCCCCACCCCAGTTTCTCCACTCTGTGCTCCACTGTAGAGTTAATTGTTATGCCTTCTCTGATCTTTTATCTTCAGCATCTAAGCTGAAGTTTCATGTAAAAGTTTCATGTACTTTTTCATCTCTAGAAGTTCCATTTGGTTCTTTTAAATATCTTCCCTTTCTTTCCTCATTATTTCACGTTTTCCTTTACTTGAACATTGTCCTTACAGGTTAATTCTCTCTCTGTCATTTGTGGCTCTGTTACTCTTGACTAGTTTTCTCCCTGGTTTCTGGTTCTGATTCTCCTTCCCCTTTTAGCCTGGTTAATCATGTTTCATTGTTTCTCAGACACTGGGAATGTTCAGTGTTGAGTGTCGGGGTTTTGTTCTCTTCCTTTAAAGAGTGTGAGACTTTGTTTTACCGGTTACTTGCAAATAAGTTTGATTCATCCAAGGCCTGTGGTTAGTTGCTGGAGCAGTAGCCTACCTTCCAGGGAGACTTGAGGCCACTCCTGAATGGCCTGGGGTCACTCAGGAGGACTGCTCCCCTCCCGTATGATTCCTGGGAACCCTTGGCCTTACTACTCCCTGGCTGCTCTTTGCCTGGCTGTGAAGTTCACTGGACATGAGCATGACTTAGGAAGACTCTTACGTGGATTCTGGGAGCTTTTTTCCCACGTAGTTCCTCCCTCCTTTCCAGAACTCTTCCATGTATCATCCACTCACCCCCGCTGCCCTGAACTCCATCTTTCCAACTCCGAAAGCCCACTGAGCTTTGCTTCAGTTCCTCCTCCCTTGACCTCTCTTGTCTAGAAATGGCAGGCAGAAATCCAGAGCAGCTGTGGGCTCCCCACCTGTTCACTTCCCCTTCCCTTAGGGATCACAGTCTTGTGCTGCCTATGAAATGCTTGTTTAGATATTCCCCCACCCCCACCCCCGCCCCACAGTTTTCTAGTTGTTCACCACCAGAGGTTAAATCCAGCCCTTGTTACTCCAGCATGGCTAGAAGTGAAAGCAAAGTAAGTCAGCTTTAATTTCTCCAGAGTTATTGAAATTGGAACATTATGAGGGATTGCTTGCAGTAAACAATAGCTGTGAATAAAGTTGAGGAAGCTCATTCTTGATCTTGTGATCAAAAAAAGCCTACGTTATGACTTCTATTGAGACAAATTAGATACTCCTGCCATATTCCCTTAGTTCTTTTCATCAGTCTTAGGAGATAACTCTTAAAGTTATTCTTTCGGTGATAGAGCATGTGGGAATTTATCAATAAGAAAAGAAAATCCAAAATCATTTTTTAGTTATAATGATCAGAATTTGGATGTAGTAGGCTTAGAAGGAACAAGGGGAAAGGGCTCTCAGTACACACATACACACGTGGGTGTAAAGAATCTGCTGGTGATAAAAAGATCAAAAACACATGACCCTCAGAATTGTTCCCTGTCACCGGGCAGGAGGCTGCAGGAGCCCGTGTGTTTTCCGAGAGCCCTGGTGCCTGAGTGCCAGCCCCTCGGTAACACGGCCCTGCAGCCAGTGTGCACCTCTGGCGGGGACGCTCCATCCCAAGGGGAATTCAGACAAAATCATTTTATCAGTTTATCTGCTATAGAAAGATTCAGCCAATGGAATCCAGAATCTTTTTGGAAGCCTTTTGGAATTGGTTTGTTTTTATTTATACTTGTCCAGATACTTTTCCCATCATAAAATCGTTTCACATAGAATACTTGTTAATTTTTTTTCTTTTTTTATATACATTTATTTATTTGTTTTTGTCCGCCTTGGGTCTTCGTTGCTGCACGCCGGCTTTCTCTAGTTGTGGCGAGCGGGGGCTACTCTTCGTTGCGGTGCACGGGCTTCTCATTGCAGTGGCTTCTCTTGTTGCGGAGCACGGGCTCTAGGCTCATGGGCTTCAGTAGCTGTGGCTCGCGGGCTCAGCAGTTGTGGCTTACAGGCTCTAGAGCACAGGGTCAGTAGCTGTGGTGCATGGGCTTAGTTGCTCCGCGGCATGTGGGATCTTCCCAGACCAGGGCTCAAACCTGTGTCCCCTGCACTGGCAGGCAGATTCTTAACCACTGCGCCACCAGGGAAGCCCAGAATACTTACTAATTAGTGGATTCAACAAGAGAGAAGCTGAGTTTACTTCCTATTTGTTTATTTTGTGGTTTTTAAAAAGATTTCTTTTTAAGTGGTGAGAAGGCAGTGTTCCCTCTTTCCCTTGGGGTGGAGGCATCCTCTGTGCCGACTGCTCTTGGGAGCAGACGGTGTGTGTGCAGGACGTGTGCGCACACAGAGCCACCCGGGTGTCGCAACTTCAGACCAAGGGGGACTCGTCAGCTTGGGTCACTTTCACGTGTTCCCTGCAGACCTGGCCGAGGATCTGTGAGCTCGGGAGCCCGATGAGCTCTCCCAGCAGGGGATGCAAACCGGAGATCAGTTCGGCTGCAGGAGCATGGATCTTTTGAAACTAATTTTCAAAAAATTAGTCTTTGGAAATTAATTTTGGGGACTATCCTGTGTAAGAGTCTGCTTGCACCCTTATGAGGTGGGTCTTCTAAAGCTTGAGGTTTTAGATCTTGTCCTGTCTCCTGCCTTGTCCTTGGCCTGTGCTGCTGGAGCTGTGGCCACGCCAGGTCTGCTACTGCCGCCGTTGGAAAGCAGCTCGTGTCAGTCCACGTTGAGCTGGTCCGTAGGTGATAAAGGGCGGGCTTGGGAACCAGTTGGTGCTCGCAGACCTAATGCTTCACCTCTATTCCCTCGGGCTCACGCTCCCGCAAGAAACCTGTCAGAGCTGGCTTCCCACGCTCTACAGTAACTGCGCTAGATGATGTGCTACCCAAAGGACATTAATAGTATTTTATTCTTTTCCTCTTTAGCATGGAGATACCAAACTCCCCACCGGGTGGCATTTGTTGAAAAATTGACCAAGCTTGTTTTAAGTCAGCTGCCCAACTTCTGGAAACTCTGGATTTCATATGTTAACGGAAGCCTTTTCAGTGAGGTACGTGTACAGAGTTGACTATAGTTGTAGCTAAGTCGTGGATTTCTAGTCTTAAAAATTTTAGATTTTGAAGTGACTTTTTTAAAGCCTCAGAAGTCCAAAGCCTCTAAGTATTGTCAGATGTTTTAAGATTAGTAGAAAATGCTGTAAAGCCCTAACACTTAATAGCTGTATGGCCTTGAACAAGTTACTCAGCTCTTCCGGGAGTCACTGTCCTTGATTGTAAAGGAGAACAGTGAGCGTCTCTCTCAGAAGGCAGGGGTGAGTGCTCAGGGAAACAGTGGCTTAAAGAATAAAAGAATCTGAATTGAGTATAATGCCAGTCAGGCCATGTGGTGGATGAAACTGTCGTGCAATTGATGATGAACAGGTGATACAACAGGGATCAAATGTTTGCATCTTGCACGTGGGTCTCAAGTGAGAGGGAACTTCCTAGTTGGAAAGAACTTAAAGATCCTGTTTTCTGGCCCCTGTGTGATCAGCCTGGAGAAGTTGTTTAAGGCTTTACACTCTCACAAGTTGCACGTGTACTTAGTGTCCTAATCACGTATGATTGGAGCACAGAAATTACGAGCGTAAAGTAACGACTCTTGACTTTTGTGCGTAGCACACAGATTCGGACTCGTCACTCAGTTGTCTCACGTCAAGTGCCCATGACAGGCCTCCAGGTCCCAGAATATAGACTCTGAGGCCCTTTGCCTGGAGCTGTGGTGGCTCAGGAGAAGACAGCTCTGGTTTCGTATCTCCGAGGAGACTCTTCACAGCCCTGGGGAAGCTGGGAGAGGCGGGGTCTTCCTGGGGCTAGTGCACTTGCCAGCACAAAACCGCTTTTGCTCTTTTACACCAAGGACACCTCTGCAGTTTGACAGAAGGTGGTGGGTGTCTTGGTTCTCCAGGATCCATCCAGTCTCCTTTGACCATGGATACATGCTCATGCTGCTATTAAAGAAGTTTGCCACTATCTCTTTTCCTTTTAACGTGGTAGATCCCTAGATGTTTGTTTAAATGAAAGGTTAGTTATCTAAGCCATAAAATTTACTTAGTACATGAAAAACAGAAAAACAGTAGTGCATGCAAAACAACAGACTCCTTCATGCGGAAAAACCTACCTCTTAAGCATGAGTTATCCCTCTTTTTTTCTTACATTAATTTCAGCAGTGTATCAGTTACTGACACATTCAAATATTATAGCAATAAATAACATACCTCACAACTCTTTCATGTCCATTTTGTATTACCTGGTTATTTTACAGAAGCTCTGTTAAAAAGTTCACTGTGCAGAGAAAGTCAGTCTTCCATAAAATATGTGTAGAGTTTGGCTGGCCTTCATTGCTGCCTGAAGAAGAGAGTGCCTTTAGGTGTCCTGAAAAGAGTTTTCTCAGCGTTGTGCTTTCAGACGTGCCCGATCAGCCCGCATTTTTGTTCATGGCAGCTGGATGAGAGTGGCGGCCTCTGTGGTGGGGAAGGTTTGGGTTTCTTGCCTTCTGCTGCAGTGGGGGACAGCCACCCGCTCCTGCCGTGTTGTACCCTCCTCCTCTTACCTGCTCCCTCTAAAGCAGAGCTCTTGTGAGACTGGAAAGGGGAGGTGCTTCCATGCCAGTGCCTGGACAGCTGTGTTCACGGCGTCTCTTGCAGAGCGCCAGGGTTAGAGTAGAACACCCAGTGTGTGTCGCTTACTAGCTGTGACCTTGGGCAGATACCGTTACTTCTCAGCCTACTTCCAGGGGGATGGTTTGGGAATTAGATGAGTTAATATTAAGTGAAGTGCTTATCACCGTGTCGGGGAGATACAAAAGAATTTGCTCTTATTATTTGGAGTAAATATTTATTCCAGTATTTGAAGTGTCATTGGCCTGGCACACAGTAGGTGTTTCACGAACAAAGCTTAGTAGTGGTGAGAAGTGTGGGGCTGATGTAGAACAGAGACGTGCTGAACGTTGCCAAGGCGGGTTCTCACGTGTGAAGGAGCAGAACCCAGGAAACGTCTGGAAACCTAGTTCTGTTTCCAGCCGAGTGTTTTCCTTCCAACTGGAGCGGTGTCTGGAGGTGGCCCCCACGCATGGACAGTAGTTGCCTCATCTTGCATCTTTCTAGGGTTTTTTGATCTGAGATGATTTAGTGAAAAGGGACGGTATTCTCCTTCTCACAGGTTATACCTAGTTGTCTAAACGTCTAGATGAAGTGTTCGGTTGCAGATGAGGAATAAATGAGCTCAGGAGTCACAGCACTGGAAAATCATTGTGATCAGTTGTGCTGAGTTGGGTGTGCCTGTGGAATTTCCAACAGTTTATACTCATAAACTTTTCTTAAAAGTTTATGGTAATAATTATTAAGTGTAATTCACTGTACAGATTTGGGCATGTTTTTAAACTAAGTGACTCTCTATTGAAAAGCCAGAAAGACACCAGAGGACAGTGGAAGGAATGGAGGAGTTAGGAAAGGGTGCCAATCATGTCATGAGTGAGATCCAGAGACTTAATTAAATTAATATTGGGAAGAGTTCCAGGGTTTCAATCTCATACAAGAAAGCTCTCTTAATATTTAAACACAATTTACTTGGAATTTCTTATTTTTTCTTGTTGTAGAACTGTTTTGTTTTATTTCGAGTTCATCTGTTAAAAGATTTAGATGGAGTTTCCAACAGTTTAACAAATAGTTCTTCAGACCAGTCAAGGCCATGTGAGGTAACATATGTGAATCAAAACAGTGCGATCTAGCCGTTGGTCTTACCACAAAGTAGTTTTGGTCTGTGTGTGCAGGAAAGAGTTAAGGTTTTTAGCTAGCAAAATGGTTAATAGTAGGTTAAGATTTTACCTTTAGATATATTTTAAATGTAGTGTATTTTGAGGTGAAAACTTTTAAAGTATCCAAATAATTTTTAAACTTTAGGAATCAGCATTTTAAAAAATTGCATAACTCATAGTATGTAAATTACAGTGTCCTTTCTGTTCCAAAATTAAATTTTCTTTTAAAAGTAGGGCAAAGTGTACACAATTCAGCATGTTGGAGATGTTCAACTCTTCATCAGATTAAAACAATAAGTAACGATTTTTTTAACAATTGCAAGAGGTATGCCTTACAGGTAGTTCCCCTACCCTCTCCACTTCTTTTGTGTTTGGAGACAGGCCCTCGATGTTTAAATAGTTATTCTGTCCAGTAGGTGTCATCACGCGTGCATTAGCACCTGTTTGGTGGGCAGAATTGTTCTGGCAAAGTTTAACCTAAATTTTGGTATGATGTTTTTCAAACAATTGATTTTCACTCTTTTGATTCAAAAATATTTCACAGAACAAAGAAAGGACTGTGAAATAATCTTCCCCTTGAACAAGCCCATTGTATAAAAAATTCAGTGTTAGGTGCTACGGCAGATAAAACCAGAAAAGACCCCATCTGACGGGACACTTGCAGGTTTGTGTGGGCTTGACCCTTCCCGGGGACAGATGGCACCTTCTTCCAGAGGCCCTTCCCATCCGTCCTCCACAGCACAGTGAGCCAGGGCTCAGAAGAACAACCAATAGGGTGTTGGCTCTGTTTCCAACCGTGTATATAAAGAGAATGAGCTTTACTCTAAGGAGTTGGCTCGTGTGACTGTGGAGGGTAGCAAGCCCCAAAGTCCGCAATCAGCACGCTGGAGACCCTGCAGTTCCCAGCTGGAGGCCAGCAAACTCCAGACCCAGAAGCACCACCGTTTCACCTTGTTCTGCCCAGGCCTTCTGCGGACACCAAGTAGGCAACCTGAAATTCAAATTTGGACCCCAGAGGAAAGATTTGGGCTGGAGGTGTAAATTTGGAACGGTGATCTTGAGATTTATAATAAGAAATATATATTTGATCTTGCTCACCCTTGATATTGTGACTTCCTAAGTGAGGAGTGGTAAAAGATGCCTTTTGTTGTGATAATGAGTGTCTCCCACCTGAGGATGGGGGCTAGTTGTCTGGAGGACCAACCCTGTGTTTAGAGGGTAGGAGCTTTCAGTCCCACCCCCAGACCTCTGGGAGAAGGGCTGGAGGCTGAGTTCAGTGACCAGTGGCCAGTGATCTAATCAATCGTGTCTACTTAATGAAGCCTTCATAAAACCCCCAAAGGGCACGTGGAGGTTGGGGAGAGTGTCCCACCTGCAGAGGGCAGGGGACTCCACCCCTTTCCCCACACCTTGCCCTGTGTCTCTTGTCTTTGTAGCTGGTCAAACTCCGACATGAGCCCCTCTGGTCATGCCTCACTGCAGCTCTAAAACGCTTCAGTTACTTCTCATTTGTCCTAAAAAGAATCAATTTCTGTAAATCCTGATATACAAAGAATTTTGATGGTTGTTGGCCAATGAACTTAGAAATTTGCTGATTGAATTATTATTGTGAATTTGGGGTTTAGTTTTTTTAAAAACTAAACTTAAATTCTTTTAAAAGCGCATCTCTACAAAGAAAAAAATGATAAAAGCTGCACGATAAGTGTAAATTAGCTCCGGAAGAGGTGTGTGTGTCTGTGTGTGCTGGCCTCTTCTGTCAGGGTGTCTGATACTTTGTTGAAGACGTCAGCAATCCTTATCCTTGTCTTACTCCTTCCCGTCAATGGTGTTGATCCTGTAGACCAACTCTCCACACTGTTTCTCTAGCTTATACCTTAAATAGAAATAGCATACCTTGAAGTATTTTAAAATTACCTTGGCATCAATGTCATAATTATTTATAATGCAGTTGTTCCTAAGTAAAAAGTTCTCTAACCAAATACACCAGTATTTTACCTTTAAAGGGTAACTTTTACATTATGTTGGTGAAGTATCTGAATTTTCTTTTACATTGTACCATTTTGTGATTACTTCTTCCTTTGGAAAGTTCCCTAAGTTTGCTCTGCTAGGACATTCTGTATAATAATATTTAGTTGTTAGAAAATTTGGTAATAAAAAGTTAACTGAAATCCAGTGGAACAGATTTCTCATTTAATCAGGGTAAAGTGGTCTTCTACGCATTAAGGAGAAAGAAATCAGAGGAAAACATGGCTATCAGTAAACAGATAACAACCAATTCTAGAATACATTCCCTCCTAAATTAGACTGTGAGGCCCCTGGAAGAAGAGCAGTGATGTGGAATTTTTTAAAGTAAAATGCCAGCGCTAATGCTCATGTTCACGAGAACTGTCGGGAGGAGTGGAGCGGGGTGTCCAAAGGCGTCCGGACACTTGTCCAGAGCTTCTGCTCCTCTCGTTTCTGCACCCACTGCCCGGGAAGTGGTGCTGGAGCGGCATTGTGGACTGAATGCCCGTAGGCTTAACTGTAGAAAACTGTGGATGAAAACAGCATGTGAAATTCACCTACAGAAAGTTTCAGTTTAATACTTAGGTTTATTTATGAGAATTGTACTTAAAGGTTTTAGGAAGATGAATAGCTTCTTGTTGGAATAAGAAGGGTTTTCTAATTGGTCATCCTTTAATCAGAAACTTAGATTACTTCTTATACATTCCTTTTAATCAAGTTATAACTATATTTCATGCTTTCTTTATATACAACTGCTAAAGCATTTCTTTTTTTTATAAATTATTTCTAAAGACAACTAATTTTTTTTTTTAATTTTTAAGACTGCTGAGAAGTCAGGCCACATTGAAAGATCAAAGAATGTAAGGCAAAGACAAAATGATTTTAAGGTGAGTTAAGGATAGGTATGTAGACTTTTTCTTGGGGTAGGGTTTTCTCAAGCAAAGTGACTAGAGACCTTGATGTACATTGAAGACATTTGTCTTGTGCAGGCCGACTCTTCCAGTTGATTTAATCAAGTTGATACCTTTTAATGTAGTTTTGTTTGTTCATCATTGTCTAGAAAATGATCCAGGAAGTAATGCACTGTCTGGTGAAGCTGCTCCGGGGGGCCCTGCTCCCGCTCAGCGTCACGGAGGGCGGAGGGCGGCAGTGCAGAGGCTGGGAAGTGAAGGCCGAGCTCTCTGGGCAGGGGCTCGCTCACGCCATCCAGACTCTGAGGTAAATGTGGGCGCGTTCTCCGGAAAAGGAGGAAACACCACACACTCAGTGTGGATATGATTTTTAATACACTCAACACAGAATTTTACTGTCTCCTTTTGTGTCCACTGTTTCCCGTGTGTCACCTGATAACTAAGCTCTTAAACCTTGCTGGTGCTTTTGTCTGATGAGAATGTCACCTTTTTCATTGTTTAGTTCAGTGTCACTGTGATATCCCTGTGAATGGGCTTACTTTCCCCATGTTTTCAACATAACGCTGTAGCTTATAAGCACCATTGTGAATCGTTGTGGGATGGCCAAAATGATGTCTGGAATTGCTTCCAGATCCTGCTCTGCTGACATTTGTTTTGCTGTGTTTGTTCTACAGGCTTACTTATGAATCCTTGACTGCCCTTGAGATTCCTAATGACCTGTTACAGACGATCCAGGACCTCGTCTTGGACCTTCGAGTGCGTTGTGTGGTGGTCACACTGCAGCACACAGCGGAAGGTATGTTGAGAAAAACTGATGACATTGGCTAGACAACAGTTATTTGCACATGCCACCTCTTTCCAGCTTCCAAATCCTTAAAAACATTAAAGATGCTCTGATAGAAATCTGAGTATTTCAGACTGTCTTTAGCTGCTCAATATAACTTTTTTCCTTTTTTGAAACTTTTCAAATCTATTTACTTTGAGATGCCAGACCATATATAAATTAAGATGGGTATACTTGAAAAATATTTAAGGATATAAGAACATCCTTATGGAAAATGCTAAGTGGAAAAAGTCGAATATAAAATGTGTATAAAAGTATGATCCCAATTTTGAAAATATGTATATGTATATTTAAAATTTTTAATTTAGAAATGT
The DNA here is from genome assembly GCF_963455315.2 of Globicephala melas. Lineage (NCBI taxonomy): Eukaryota > Metazoa > Chordata > Mammalia > Artiodactyla > Delphinidae > Globicephala > Globicephala melas. The sequence goes on from NC_083324.2 coordinate 102,371,924, forward strand.
CAGCATAAAATCAGAAGAAAGACTGTTAACAGTTTCTCTTTGCCGCAGAAGTTATAGGTGTTCATTTTCTTTATACTTTTATAGAGTTTTCAGGATTTCTGCATATAGTCATAAACAATGAAGGTTATCTTTACACAGCAGCCTTTTGGGTTATTAAACATTTTCAAAAACAATCAAGAATATTGTTGTGAAAGGCACAAGCCGTTGGTATCTGTCCCAAGGACTTTGCTGTAGGAAGGCTGTGTCTGCACAGCACCGGCCCCTGGCCCGGGTCGGGGCTGAGCCCTCAGGTGTGCACTGGTCGTGTTCTTCCCTCCGTGGGAATCACGTTGTCATCATCGGGAGCATACAGGACTGAGAGAGAGTCCACTTTGGTCATCAGAAATCTTAGGGGGAAATGCCGTGTGTCTTGTATTGTACCTGTTTAATATTATCAGGAGTGCTGAGTAACTACTAAGTTGTTGTCTGAAGCTGTCACTGAACCTAGCCCAGCATTCTCCAGATTGGGCTACACAGTAGACAATTTTATTTACATTAATGTTGTATTAGAAAAATCCAGTGAGTGATACACACTTAAATCCTTGAGTCTACCAGAATTATATTCTCTCCCTACTTTCACTGATTTTTTACAAACTTACATAAAACAATTAAAAACCATAACCTTTATGCATTTTTATCTCTCTGAAGTTCAGTGAGATAATTATAATAAGACGCGCTCGTGTACTTGTGTTCCCTCTAGAAGTAAAGAGATTGGCTGAAAAGGAAGACTGGGCTGTCGACAGTGAAGGCCTGACGTCCCTAGTAAGTTTAAATTCTTTTTGGTGATTAATCATTAGTGTCTGTTATATTCAAAATAATTGATTTATTTTGATAATGAGCATATGCTCTCTATTGCAACTCTAAAACGTTTCTGGAAATGCAGAAGCAAACTTCTTAAAGTTTTCCTTCTCAGAGTCATTTTTGCTTAACACTAACCACAGGTATTTAAAACTGAGTAAAAACAGTGGATCCCCCTTTAGAGTGATCTTTCTTCATCCTGTGACTCTTAACTATTTTTTGTTGTGTTACATTTTTTAATGTAATTCTAAGTTACCCAGCAATTTGAATTTTTCAGAAAAGCACGATAGGAAACCAGTGCTGTTGCTGGGCCCTAAGGCAAAACAGGCAACAGCGAACTTCTCCAGACGCATGCAGGGGTCAGGTGGGCAGTTAAAACCATGGTCTGTTCGCTCTGGAATAATCATCTTTTCAGATGGGGCTTTGAGATTTTCAGAATCCCCTTGAAAATAGTATTAGTGTTAGAGTTTGTGAGTTCTCGTGTTTTTGAGTCTGTCCCATGGATCCCACAGCAACCTGTATGTGGGTGTCAGGCAAGGTTAAAACATTCAGTGGCCTAAAGAAGAGGGCATTTCCTTTTTCTCCCCCACTAAAGAGGTTGGGACTGGTGTGGCAGCTTTGTCATGTAGTACGGGCAGTGTCCAGGGCTCCTCCGACTCCTGCTTTGTGACCCTTAGTGTGGCTCCTCTCTCAGGATGGCCTCATGACACGGGATGGCCACTGCAGTTCCAGCCACCACAGCCTTATTCCTGTCAGCAGGGAAGTCCAGCATTTTCCCAGGAGCCACAACGGACAACTCTGCTTACATCTAATTGGCCATAATTTGTCCACGTGCCTACTACCCCTGTCTGCAGCGGAGGCTGGAAAAAATGTAGTTTTTCAGCAGAGCACAATCCTGGCCCCAGCAGTTTCTGCCTTACCTTAGTAGACAGGCACAGTGGGATAAAACGGTCTGACTTGCTCACAGTTACAAAGTAGTGGGGCTCAGGTTGTTGAGGAGCAGCCACCCCGTGACATTTCTTCATGTCCTTCAGTTTGTGTGCTTGTCCACAGCCTTCCTCTGACAATTGGGGATTTGTTTTGAATTTTATTTATTTTTCTATACAGCAGGTTCTTATTAGTTATCCATTTTATACGTATTAGTGTATATATGTCAGTCCCAATCTCAGTTGGGGAATTTTTGACAAGTTGAAATTCTTCTTTTCCTCCAAAGTTCAAAGTTCTTTCTTAAGTTAATACAAAGCTGTACAAGTGTGTGTTTGGAACAGCAGTGCTTACTTCCAAATTTTTGTAAATTAAATCATGCTTGAAATTACGGGAATTTATTTTTAATAAGTCTTATAATTATATATGTATATTTTTAAATCTTATTATTATTTTTGGCTGCATTGGGTCTTCAGTGCTGCACATGGGCTTTCTCTAGTTGTGGCGAGCAGGGGCTGCTCTTCATTGCGGTGGGAATACTTCTCATTGTGGTGGCTTCTCTTGCTGCAGAGCACGGGCTCTAGGGGCACGGGCTTCAGTAGTTGCAGCACACGGGCTCAGTAGTTGTGGCTCGCAGGCTCTAGAGCGCAGGCTCAGTAGTTGTGGCACACGGGCTTAGTTGCTCTGCGGCATGTGGGATCTTCCTGGACCAGGGCTCGAACCCATGTCCTCTGCATTGGCAGTCGGATTCTTAACCACTGCACCACCAGGGAGGTCCCTGTAATTATATTTTAAAGGATTTAATTTTAATAAAAATTTGTTTTATTTGGTTTATTTTTCAGAAGTATTTATGTTTAAATACAAACTATCCTATAACTAAATATTGGGTTGGCCATGAGGTTCGTTCGGTTTTTTCCGTAAGATGCTCTAGTAGCACTTAGTTGTGTTTAACTTCATTTGAAACAATTTTGTTAGATTGTATGTGACACCTGTCATATCAGCGTGCATTTAAAAAAAAGACTTACCTAAATTGGTGAATTTCTGTGTAACTATTTTAATATTGAAGATGGAAGAAGAAGAGCAACATTTTCAGCGTATTATGCTTTATTATTTCAAGAAAGATAAAAACACAACCAAAATGCAGAAAAAGATTTGTGCAGCATATGGAGAAGGTGCTGTGACTGATAGAACATGTCTAAAGTGGTTTGCGAAGTTACGTGCTGGAGATTTCTCACTGGACAGTGCTCCACAGTTGGGTAGACCAGTTGAAGTTGACAGTGATCAAATGGAGACATTAATTGAGAACAATCAGTGTTATACCACGCAGGAGATAGCCGACATATCTCAAAATATCCAAATCAAACTATCCAAATCAAGTGTTGGAAAATCATTTGCACCAGCTTGGTTATGTGGATTGCTTTGATGTCTGGGTTCCACATAAGTTAAGCGAGAAAAACCTTCTTGACCGTATTTCCGCATGCGAGTCTCTACTTAAACGTAATGAAAACGTTCAGTTTTTAAAACAAATTGTGATGGGCGATGAAAAGTGGATACTGTACAATAATGTGGAGCGGAAGAAATCATGGGGCAAGTGAAATGAAGCACCACCTACCACACCAAAGGCCGGTCTTCATCCAAAGAAGGTAATGTGTGTGTGGTGGGATTGGAAGGGAGTCCTCTATTATGAGCTCCTTCCAGAAAACCAAACGATTAATTCCAACAAGTACTGCTCCCGGTTAGACCAACTGGAAGCAGCACTCCATGAAAAGCATCCAGAATTAGTCAGCAGAAAACGCATAATCTTCTATCAGGATGATGCAAGACCACGTGTTTCTTTGATGACCAGGCAAAAACCGTTACAGCTCGGCTGGGAAGCTCTGATTCATCTGCCATATTCACCAGACACTGCGCCTTCAGATTTTCATTTATCGGTCTTTACATAATTCTCTTAATGGAAAAGAATTCAATTCCCTGGAAGACTGTGAAAGGCACCTGGAACAGTTCTTTGCTCAAAAAGATAAAAAGTTTTGGGAAGATGGAATTATGAAGTTGCCTGAAAATGGCAGAAGGTAGTGGAACAAAAGGGCGAATACATGGTTAAGTAAAGTTCTTGGTGAAAATGAAAAATGTGTCTTTTATTTTCACTTAAAAATCAAAGGCACTTTTTGGCCCACCCAGTATTTAGAGGAAGGAGGTGTAGAGCAGACGGTACCACCCAGCACAGCAGCCACTTGGCACAGCTTCAGACTCCAAAGAAAGAAGATCTCAACTGTCTGTATTGACTACATGTTGAAATAATTTTTGATATATTACACGTTATAAACTAAAATTTAGGTTTTTCTTCTACTTTTCTTATTGTGGTTCCTGGAAAATCTAAGATTACGTACATGACGTGTGTTTGTGGCTCACACTGCACTTGTGTTGGGCGGCACTGGTGTGGAGGGAAGGCCCTGTGCTGCTTCAGTGTCTGGTCTGGTTACGTCCTCAGTTCTGTCTCAGTAGCCGTGCCATCTTCAGAAGCCACTTAACCTCTCTGCCTCTAGTTAAAGAAGCAGAATGCTTGTTCACAGTGGTGTTGGTTACGATTAAATGAGATGCTGTAGAAAAAAGCTGTAATACAAAGCTTTATACACATACAGAGAATTTTAATTTATTAAACTAATACTTGTAATACTGGGACCACTATGATAAAAATACCTTAAATGTACGTAAAGCCTTACTATTATCAAAGCTCTGTCCTATGCCCCTGTCATCCCTAATTATCACAGCAGGCCTGGATGGCAGGCCAGAGACATCGCTGGACCAGCACTGCTGAATTACTGCCCCAAATGAAACAAGCCAGGCAGAGCAGACAGCACAGCCCTGACCCTGGGTTCTTAGTACCAGCTTCAGGTCATCTTGTGCAAAGACAAAGATGTGTGTTCAGTTTGAGAAAACGGAGCATCTGTTTTCAAGGATTTATGTTCATTTAAAAAAAAAAAAAAGGACAAAATATGAACCACTTAGTCATAAAATAGGTATTGGCTTCAGGTTAGTGTTTTTTGTACACGCAGTCTAGTGTGCGTGTGTGATGGCTGCAAATCTGGGTCCCCAGTGTGTGCGTGTGAGATAACAGCCACATCTAAGGTTGTTTGTTTGTAGTAGATAAGCCCCCATGAAAGTCCTTCGAAGTGGTTACTGTAGAGGCTTGTTTCTAATAAATTTAAAGTTTGTAACATGGTAAGATACTGCATCCATAGCGTAGCTGGTCTCGTGTTTGGTGACGCACAAGCCAGAGATCTAAAGCCACTTATTGGTGATTTGGTGCCAGCCAGTGTGTCTTATTGGACGTTGTTGAAGAAATGTGCTAATAATCCCATAGGCCTCTGGGAGCTGAGCCTGCTGTCAGCTGTGGGCACAGACTTCCCGTGAGAGGGAAGGTACATCCAGGCCTAGAGCAATGTCCAGGGTCCAGCTTTGAGTGTTTACCTAACATCTGAAATTCTCAGGTTTTGAACAGAGAGTCAGTTGTCTCAAAGGCTATTACATACACTACTTTACATTTTCTTAGCATTTACATAGTACTGATCCCATTTGTTTGAAATAAGGATGTTTTTCTTTCCCTGTGAGTCCTTATCAAGTTAAAGAAATGCACATGAGCTTTGCCCCCATGACTGTGCTTTCAGCTGAGTGTCTGAAACAGCTCGTTGGAGAGCATCCTGTTTTCTACTCTTGTTGAAAATGTTTTCTGCCTTTTTTCAGTTTGGATAATTCTGAGAATTTTCTCCTTTCAGAATAACTGGAATGATATGTGATGTTATAATCAGCAGCTTGGGTGATTCACTGACAAAATGCAGAGATAGTGCCTGTTCTTTCTTTTCAGAAAAAAGAAATCGCAGCTGTGTAGACTCATGTGCTCCCTTTCCCACTGGCAGTGCTCTCCGGGCTCTCTGTTCACATTCTAAGGCAAGACAGTTAGGAAACAGCACAGGAACACTGAACTGCCTGCCATTGGATTTGGGGTTGAATTCCCAGTGTTATTATTGTAACATCTTAGATTTTCCTACCTTCTGGGGCAGGTAGGTGGGTTCGCAAGGCCGGTGTCTACCAGGACTTTACTTTCTGTAGGCGGTATTTTCTGTCACATCCATCCCTGCCCCTGCCCCCGCCCCCGACCTTCTTTCTCTGCACTTAAAGACTTTTGCATGTTCTTTATGGTGCCCTCTGGTGGCTCCAAAGTGCAGTATTAAAATGACATTAAGTTGAGGTGCTATTAGTTTTCCTTAAGCCTGGATTCCTTTTTGTGAGAGAGTAAACTTGTCTTTCTTTGGTTTGTATACAGGTGTGTCTTTTTTTCTGTTCGATTTTTCCCTGAGTTCTTTTAGTAATTGAAGCAGATTTTGCCCAGAGCTGGTTCAGCTGAACTGAGCCTTGCCCTGCCCCGTGCAGGCTCTACCAGGCTCTGGCCCGTGGTGGTGACTCGGCACGTCCAGGCCCCTCCTGTCTCTGTCCGGGGGCGGCCCCTCTTGCCCTTGGTCTCAGCTTGGATGTTGTCACTGGCTCAGGGGCTTCTCCTGCTTGGGGCAGAACCCCTCCATCAGTTTTCCTCTGAGTGCCCGCTTGTTCTCTTCATGGCCCTTACTCTACTTTGCAGTCCACTTATTTTATTTCTGTACTTTTTTTTTTGTAGAAGTGACAGTTTTGTCGACTCCATCCCAGGATGTACACGTAACGAGAACACGTGTCACCGTCCTCTGGAGTGGGCCTGGCACGAGGAGGTGTAGTTAGGGCTCATTCAGACTCATCCTGAAGCCCATTTGTTGGACATATTTTCAGGTTTCATTTCTGACTTGATGGGCATAGAAGGTGACCGTAGAGATGGTTGGAATGAAAGGTCGGCCTTCCTCTGGGTCATCATACTAACGTTCCCTGGGAGATGAGGAAGGCCCGGGAGATGGAGCTCGTCCCAGAGTATGTTACGTCTGCGCTTCATCCCGGCATCTGCCTCTCAGGAGAGTAGAATTTTGAAGAAAAATTCTCATTCTACCCAACTTCTATTCTAATTGAATTAGATGTGCTTCCAACTGTCAGGGTTCATGGTCTTTAAATATCAAGTGCAGAACATGCCAGGTCTATCTAGGTCCGGGTGGCGGGGAGGCTGTGTGTGTCTCCATCCCTTTCCTCACGTCTGGAAATCTGGGCATCAGGGCCGAGTTTGCTTCTGCTCGGGGTCTGCATGCCCAGGTCCTGTTGCTTTTGTCTTCTGCAGCCATGCCACTTTGAGCGCTGCGTGGTGCACTCCCTGCAGTCGCTGCGAGAAGTCCTGGAGTGCAAGCCCGGAGAAGCCAGCGTGAGTGTCTGAGAGCAGCCGTCTGCGGTGGGGGCCGGGCAGCCGGGGACTCCCCTTGCAGGTTTGGGTCATTGCGATGCCAGAGCTGCTGCCCTGTCACTCAGGCCACAGTCACTCGGCCCGAGGCCAGCTCTCCATTCCTGTCCCCTTTCAGAGTCAGGTGACCCACGCTGGACACACTTTCCCACGTGTTAACTTCTTATATCGAACTTCATAAACAAAAAGTTTTCTTAGCCAAGTACAACAATTCTCATTCTTCCTTACAGGTCTTTCAGCAACCGAAAACCCAGGAAGAGGTTTGCCAACTAAGCATCAACATCATGCAGGTACTTTGTAAAAGCACTGATGCCCTGAAGCCTGAAATAATGCGAATTATTAGTCTTCCCTCCTACTCATAATCAGTGTATAGCAGATATTAAATATGGATTCTTTTTTCCTTCTTGTCTGAGAACATAATAGTTTATGGTAAATAAGTTCAAGGTAAGATTAGTTCCACCTTGCTTAGCAGTACCCCAATAACTCATTTTTATTATGCTCCCCTTTTTTGTGTTCTCACAGTACTTTGTGTGTATATATCTGTTAGAGCACAGATTAAATGACATGACAGTTGTTTACGTTGTACCTAGAGCACCAGGTTCTTTGGGACCAGTGCCTTGTGGGCACATAAACCCAGTTGAACGCATGAGTGAATGAGTGAGAGGAAGGAAATAAAATACATTCAAGAACTTAACAATGGGATCAGAACATAGGTGCTTTAAATTTTTTTATCACTTAGCATCATACGTTGGGATGTGTGTTCCCAGTGCTTACATACTTTTATGTGTGTGTGAATATATACTCTATATATGGGACATACAGTCTATCCACTTACAGAAGGTATATATGCATACATACCACTTAATAGAGATACACTGTATTTCTGGTTATTTATGTAAAATTATCTTTAATGTCCAAATAGATTAGTATCTAAGCGTTCATACCACTGAAACGTCTTATTTTTGACTTAGGTTTTTATATGCTGTCTGGAACAGTTGAGCACCAAGCCTGATGCCGATGTAGATACTGCACAGTAAGTAGAGCTGAGAGTAGCCTCACCGATGCGTTTACCAGGATTGAAAATACAGGCTTTTGTTCTGTATTTGGTCTTACACCCTGGGGCTTCCAATAAGAGAGAGCAAGTAGTCATATGAATTATATTTTTATATATTTGGCCTGTATTCTTTCCACAGTTCCTTCATCTTCTGAACTTGTCTCACCTTTCCTAGGGGCACATTGAACAAACTGAGCACACAGTTAGCTTACTGATTATCCAGAGGAACAGGCTTTATAAATAATAAAACAGGGAGTTAAAATGCGTGACTCCTCGTTGATAGCTGTTGTGGTTCTGGTGCAGGGGGTTACCCTGGCACTCCTGTTAAAGGGACACTGTCTGGGCCATTCTAGGTTAGTTGGACTCCAGAGGACACATCTCTATTCCTGATATTTCCAAATCCATGTGATAATTCTTTTATAATGCTGCTCTCTGGGATTTTTTTTAAACCTACTTTTTCTGACTGTTTGGCATGTGTAACTTCTGTGTACCTAAGGTTTATGCTCTCTGACACAGATGATACTGAAATAAATGCCTCTTAAATCTATAACTGACAACTGGAATTTTTTCCATGTTTGTCTATTTCCATGTTTACATGGTTTTTGCCTCTCAGTATATAAGACACTTATCTCTCTGAGACCTAATAAATATTTAGTTATTCTAGTTTTTCTTTGATTTTTACATGTTTATTAGCACATTAATCTACCAGGAATTTGTATTGTTAATCAGTTTACTGATGTTTTGAACTAAATAAGTCTTGTCTTCTTGTTCTGTTACAATTTCCGTGCCTTACATCACTGCATTCTAATATGTAGTGAGGGTATTTCTGAACTTCATCTTCGGTTCTGTTCGTTCACAAATGTTTCCTATCAGTGTTTGTTGTTTTAATTATCAGTAGTTTTGTTTTTTTGTTTTTGTTTTTTTTGAGAGGGCTTCTCACTGCTGTGGCCTCTCCTGTTGCGGAGCAGGGCTCTGGACAGCGGCCATGGCTCACGGGCCCAGCAGCTCCGCGGCATGTGGGATCTTCCCGGACCGGGGCACGGACCCGCGTCCCCTGCATTGGCAGGCGGACTCTCAACCACTGCGCCGCCAGGGAAGCCCAGTAGTTTTTTTTTTTAAATGTTTTTCAGATTGTTATCCTTTTATTGCTTCTTTATTTTAAACTTATTTTATATTTTTATCTATTTAGTCTTCCATATGAATTCTAAAATCAGTTGGTTAGATTTAAAGAAAAGGAATCCTGCTAAGGTGTTACTTGTGATTCTGCTGTATCTGTAATTAATCAGTGGATCTTTGGTGTTTCCTCCCCTGCAGCTTTCTGTGTCTGGTCACTTGTTAGGAAATTAACTAATTTCCTAACTCAGCTCACCTCAAGTCATTTACTATGAACGTGAGCTTGAAAAAATCCCCTCTAGATTCTGATGGGCAAAAACATTTCAGTTATGAGAGTCTATACCTAGAAATTAAATTATTGGGAAGACCCCAAAAGCACATTTTATGTGGCCCATGTTAATAGATAGTCCACAGTGTCTACTCTGAGCTGTTAGGTGTTAAATATTAAAAAACAGAAAGTTATATGATTTTTGACGAAGAGGTTTTAAAGTCAAGTTTACATAGGTTTCATTGCATTTTTTATTGAGGTATAATTGACATATAACATTATGTTACCATTTTTAATTTTAGTGCTTTAACTTGTTCTCTTACTTTTCTATTCAGTCTCTCCGTTGATGTTTCTTCTCCTGATTTGTTTGGAAGTATCCATGAAGACTTTAGTTTGACTTCTGTAAGTAAGACCATAGATAATGAAGATGATAAATAGAAAGTAAAATGTCATTTGTTATAAAACATGTCATTATGACTGTTTCACAACTCAGTCTAAATTATTAATACTTCGTTACCACATTACTGCTGTAGCATGCTACTCTTACTTTGGAGCTGTGTTTTATTTTGTGAAAGTTTTAGTAAAAATATAATTTTGTAAATATTCCACACTTAAAAATCTTTTAGCTGAAGTTGCAGCTTAAGTAGCTCCGTCTCCTCTCTGCATTGTGTGGAGATCCTGAGTGTGGTACCCTGGTGCTTGAAAGCTGGAGAGCAGGCAAAGGACAGGCACCGTTTCTCCCCATTTTCCCTCTTTAAACAGAGAAGCTCTGCTTTTCTCTATTTTTTTTTGTTGTTGTTGTTGTTGTTGTTAAGTTCCCTAATAGCATTTTATTTGAACACAAAATTCCATGGCAAAACCAAAACCAAATCACCTTTTCTATAAACACACATATATTTTAAACATATGCATGTGTTTAGCAATGATTCACACATATACTTTATCCTGTATGTGAATTTAGCTGTTGAAATTCAAACTCCAGCTATCCTAAAAAACAAACAGACAAAAAAAACAACCCTTTCTGGTTTGTCATTAGCTTGAATGATGTGTGTGTATGTGTATGTACCTGTCAAGAAAGAAAACATGTGAACTAAATTTCCTGCCATATATAATTTCTACAGTTATTATAAGTTTGAATTCCTAAATAAGGATTTGTTATATTAGGAAAAATAGGGTTTAATCAAAGTAATTTTTTTTTAAAAGCTATTGTAGGTTTAATTACTTGGGTGACTAGGTAGATAACAGTACTGTTCATGAAGAGAATTCAGGAAGGAAATGGTTTCTAAAGAAAGATTAAAAATTCAGTTTGGGACCAGATGTGTTGAATGAGAGATGTTCAGGTGGGATGTCTAGTGGGTGATTGGACCCCAGGAGAGAGATCTAGGTACAGATTTGTGAGTCAGCAGTGTAAGGCCTGGGAGTGGATGAGAATACTAGGGAAAACAGTAGGAGGAGAGGAGGGCCAAATATATAAAAATAATATTGAGGGTGCCAGTATTTAAGGGAAGGCCTGAGGCAGAGAGCCTGGAAGTTCCCTGAGAAGGAAGAATCAGAGAAGGAAATCCAGGGACAGGTGGGAGAGCACGTTTAAGCAAAGGAATATTTAACGGTATCACAGACTGACAGAGCATCAGGCCAGGTCAGACAGAAGCCAGGCCTCGTGGGAGGGCGTGTGGATGGCCGAGGGGCAGCTGCCTGCGCTGGGTCAGGGATGAGTGGCAGCTGAGGAGGGCGATGTGGTGAGTTCAAACTGTTCTCCCGCTGTGCATGGGAGAGGACATGCGAGGAAGGATCCTTCTCAGTGGAGAAAGGCCTTGCTGCCTGTCTGGCCAACCACGTTTCTTCTGGGTCTTTTGGGACAAGCCTAATTTCTACGTGACTATCTTTCCAGTGTTTGGAGCAGCTGCCGTGTGCTCACATGTTCCCTTCTTGAGCAAACACGGCTTGCTCTGAGCCCAGGACTCCCCCAGAGCCATGCCTTCGCCTCCTCTCCTCTGTCACCCAGAGCCCTGCATGCTTCGCACTTGCTTCTGCTGGTCACTGGACCTTCTCTGTCCCATTTCACTCTCCTGAAATTGTTCCACATTTGGAACCAAATTCAGTTCCTGTGTTTTTCCCCATTGGATGATACCGTGTTAGATTTGGTCCAGGTAATTGAGATCTTCTTAGGGTCTTGTCCTGTTATCCAGCAGAGAGGCACCTTGTGGGAAGAAAGAGGGCTAGGTTTCTGGTTCGCTTGCTGGTCTGCTGCTTACTGACAGAAGAACCTCGGGCATGCCACGGAGGGTGGCCTGATGGCCGCATCACAGAGATGATGTGGGGTAGCCAGAACAGTACACAAGGCCGTGCAGTCCTCAGTCTGCAGGTGCTGCCATGGATAGGTTGAGTTGTTATTTTCAAACATGTGTATTCATCTGAGTTGTTTGTCAGCTTTTGATGAGTCATTCAATTTTAAGAATTTGATTATTTGTCAGGTTTTCTTCCCACTTTTGTTTCCTGTGATTGGTTATATTTGAGGAAAAAATACACTTACTAAGAGTAAGAATTCAAATCACTCAAATAGTTTTTCCATTCTGGGGAAGAACCATTCAGATTACAAGGGTAAAAATCAACCAGAGTTAATTAATGAAGAGGGCAGAGAAGGTGTGGCAGGCTGGGGTGGGCAGCTGGGAGGCGGTGCCTGGAGGGTAGTTAAGGATTGATCCTGGGGCTGAGAGACCAGTTGAGATATTTGGGATGCCACTGCTCAGAGTGGCTGATGAAGCGTCACGGTGACTTTATGTCACACGCTTTACAAGGGCCACATAACAGTGATAGTTAGCTGTGGGCAGGGGTCTGGGCCTCCCCCAGCCTCACGTGTCACCTCCTGGTGCCCACCTCACGCGGTTTGGACACAGAACGTGGACGAGGAGTAGACGCACAGCACATTTGTTTTAGGCTTTTTTTTGCCGCCACTTCCTGTCCATAGAGTCATTCAGGCCACTGACAAACTTTCATTGCTTTGAAAGCACTGTAATAATTCCTGGGCCTTTTAATTATATATGTTGATGACCGCAAAAGGCAGCAAATCGGCCACACTCTGCCAGAACTAAACAGTAAAATTTTAAATAAAGACATGGGAAGTTTTACACATTTTGGGGGAGCTGAATGGAATTCTTGGGTGATCCAGGCTCAGTGAGCCTAGCCCTGTGGTCTGTGCACCTGCCAGGGCCTGGTTATTCCCATCTGCCTTCCTGACATTAACCTAAGCTACCCTGATTAGTACACAGCAGTGATCAAAGTATGGGTGAGAGCTTCTCCTAGGAAGGAGTTCTGCCTTAGTTTTTAGTCAGGGATCTAAACCAAGGCCCTAAGTTAGTCACAGTGGTTCCAGAGAAGCCCTCACGCCTGAGGGAGCAGGGACAGTGCTCAGACAGCCCCAAGAACAGTGACGGTGCCATTCCTAGAACTGTATTTAGAAAGCCAGTTCTTCTGAACTCTGAGAGGATGATTGATTCATCAGCCTGGGGGGTCTGGTAATTTTGATAAGAAGTCACCTTAAATAGCGGGAAGCCTGGGGAGTGTAGACTGGCGCCCTGCGTGGCTGACCGGGGGAGAGTCCCCGTAAGAGGGAGACTCTTCTACATAAGAAATTCTGTGAAGGCCTGGTGTTTGAAGGAGCCCATCTATGGATGGCATTACAATTCTCTTCCAAGTTATAAGAAATTTAGAAATTATTTTCTGAGAGTTTCTCCATTTTTTGGTAGTTATTTTTAAATATCCATTTTTATAGCTTTTTTGGGGTGTAAAACGTATGAAGTGGAATAACCAATAAAGTAGAATCCCTTTCCTAAGAAAGCAGCTATCCTGTTTTACTAGTTTACTGTGTTGCATCAATCTGTTTTTCCATACAGCTGATAAATTTCAAAAGGAATTTGAGTCAAACATTGTTTGGCTCTATAGTGTGTTATGTCATAGTGAGCAATTAGTAGAATTATAGAATTGTATTTTGTTTCTCCCTGTTACTGGAAAGAAGGAACCAAGAAAACAAAGCACTGAATATTGATATTAAACACCAAGAGATTATAATTAAATTTAACAAGTGATAAATGTTATCTGTTAGACTTTCAATTTGTTACTATAAATATTTTTCTAAAAATTTGTATTGGTTTTAGGAACAGAGACTGTTAATAGTCCTGAGTAATTGCTGCTACCTAGAACGTCACACCTTCCGAAATATCGCAGAACATTTTGAAAAGCACAACTTCCAGGGAATAGAAAAAATAACACAGGTAAATGGATCGCGTTAAATGGACAAGTGGTGGTGTCATCCGCTTCGTTCCCAGCTGTTTCCTCAGCCCCCCACCCCCGCTCCTCCCCGCGCCCGGGCCCTCCTCCTCACAGCTCACTGGAGTCACTGAGGTAATGCTCTCCTCTTTCTCTAGAGCAAAGCCCTCTCAAGGTTAGAGCTTTTCAAAACTGAGGGAGGAGAAGGAAAGAAAGGCTTCAAAGCCAGATCTTTAGGAGTCATCTCTGATTTGGCTTCTTTTAGGTTAAAGCTTTTACTTCCAGCCGACAGCAAACCCTGAGCTTGGAGAGCCACCTCTTCTTCCTCCCTCCCGCTCCAGGGGGCCACAGCATTGCTTCTGCTTGCCTGCCAGAGCACACGCACACACGCGTGCGTGCACACACACTCCTGCACGCGGGCACAGCTCTAGGTTGCTTTGTCTTACCTGAAAAGTACATACCCTCCACTCTTCAGTCCTGCCTGTAGAAAGGTGGACAAAAATGAGCCCTGTATAAATCAATGGAGTAGTTTTTTTTAGTGTTACACTTTGTTGATTCTACTTTTCAAGTAAGCAGAAAAGGAAAAAATGAAGTAATCATGTTATTATTAAAGGCTGCTTGGTTCCTGGACAAAAGTTTATCAGATTTCTAAGTAAAACTAAGCTAGAACCACTTTTCTAATGTCAGTACAGTTTTCTCAGTGCAAAGAATAAGAAAGATAGTGATCTTGTTAATCTTATAATCAAAAAGTGCTCTTGATGGATTGCATACTTTTTACAAATGATGGTTCCAGTTCATGAACTAGATTGGGATTTTTTTTTCAAAGATTGAAAATGTCAGAGTGGGTGGCTGTGTCTTGTTTTCTTGCCTTTTCGTAAAGATTAATCATCCTGATGAGAAATGTTGTGACTTAAGACTTTAGGGCCAAATGTCGAGTTTATTTCCAGAAATTTTTGTGTTGAGAACTGCAAGGTGCTCTCTTGCAGTAGAAAGTTAGTATCTGTAGAAAGTGGGCATTTTATTTTTATGCAGTAACAATAATGACACATTATTATTGAAGAAATCTTTTATCATTTGAGAAATATATGAAGTGATTAGGAACTGCATATAACAAGCAGGGAGATTTTTAGGTTTTTACAAAGTCATGAGTGGGAATTATCTGTTAGGTTCAGTTTGTATCATTAGGAAGAAGAATGAAATTGACATGCAGATGGGCTTTGATGTCCTTCCCAGCCTTTGTCCAGATTGTTCTGAGACAAGGTGATATGCAGGATCGGGGGTGGGCTATTTTGGGCACTCAGAATTTGGAATTGAATATTTTGAAATCATTCAGTTGAGTATTAAAGGAATAGACAGTAAACTAGATTTATAGTGTTTGTGCCGATTCTGTTTTTTATGAGTGAATTCATTAATTTCATGATGACAGTCAAGTAAAATATATTTCTTGAATTAAGGTATAAAAGTTGCCAACTGCCACTGTTTTTCACGGTTCCTTTCTCAAATGACAGATAGCTCGGGAGGCCCAGATCCTAGAACAATCCCAGGGCACGTGGGTCCCATGAACATTGGTTATCTGTTCT
The DNA here is from genome assembly GCF_963455315.2 of Globicephala melas. Lineage (NCBI taxonomy): Eukaryota > Metazoa > Chordata > Mammalia > Artiodactyla > Delphinidae > Globicephala > Globicephala melas. The sequence continues at coordinate 102,387,331 of NC_083324.2, forward strand.
CTGGCTCTGCTCTGCTCTCAGAGGGAAGTGCTCACCGAGGGCTTCTGCCTGGTGTGCTTCTACCAGATGGGCCCCACCTCTCTCAGGTCTCCTTCAGGCTGCAGGTGGGGACTTTGCCAAGGGTCCTCCAGGCATAGTTCCTTCTGCTTTCTTGCTCCGCCAGGAGCTCTACCAGGAGCGGCACAGAAATGGCCAGCCTCTTCAGTCCCCTTTGTCTCAGTCTCCATCTTCAAGAGTAGAATTAATTTTTACATAGGAACAGTACGTGCATAATCACGCTTGTTAGGCGTTTATTAAAATTTAATCATCACTCATCCTTTAAAGCTAGAATGATTTTTATACACAGTTTTATTTGATGAAAATAGCTCTGTGAAGTAATCAAGGAAAGTATTATTAACTCCATTTTTTTCATGCAGAAAAATGCTCGGAGAGGTTAATGCCTTGACCTGTAAACAGCAGAGCAAAGCAGGACTCAAAATTAAGTTTTCTCGTGCTAAATCCAGAATGCTTTCTGGCCAAGCACCATACATATATTAAGATAAAGAACAAAGTTGTTTCCATGGAAGCACACCAAAGGAATAGGACATGAAGCCGGTTGACTAATGTATATCATTTCAGACTTGATGAAACAACATTAAATAATAAACATTAAATTTATCAGATCAGAGTATCAACTCCTCTTTCCCTACAAGTTACGTCCTTTAAAATAGGCCCCATTGTAGGCCTTCAGTGGATGTGCTGTTTGGAGCCCGTACAGCAGGTGCCAGCCCTTGAGTACTCTGTGTGTTTCCACGTGCCGGGCCAGCGCCTTTGAGTTTTCCTCAAGTCTTGGAAGTGTTTTTCCAGTCACGCATTTTTTTTCTTTATTATAAAAGTAAGACCTAATTATCATTTTTTAAAAAGAGAAATACTGAAAATCTAAAAAAATTTTTAAATCATCTATAATGCGCCAAAGATGAACACTGTCTTATTCTAGTATATATAATAATTTAGTGTCTTATATATACCGTATACCTGTGTGTATATATGTTATAAAAAAAAATATGAAACTTTTTTCCCAATTCTGTTTACCTTGAATGTATCTTTTTCTATCGGCTCTTCTGTTGTGAGCACTTTTCCATTTTTATTAACTATTTTTGTAAAGATGAGTTTTATGGCTTTATATTTGTTAGTGCAGATGTACCATTTTCTAATTTTTATTATTTTAACTTTTTTCCTGCTGGTTATTTTCACTGTTGTTACTGAGAGGGGAAGATAGTCTTTGGTCACATTTCTTACTTCCTCACAGTGGATTCTTACAACTGGGAGTACAACTCCAAAGACTCCTGGTGGGGTTTGCCAGATTGCTTTCCAGAAGCCGGTCTCACCACATTTGGCCATCATCGCTGATTATAGTTTCTAATTTGATAGGTAAACATACTCTTTCATGGTATTTTCATCTGCATGCCTTTCTCTGCTTGGTAGGTTAACACTTTTTCATATGCTCATTGACTGTTTACAGAGTTTTGCGTTCTAAGTGTGCACCCCAGGTTAACCACAAATCCTTAACTCTTTGAGACCTTTGAGAAAGGAAAACCAGAGCTATATGCTTAATAAACCTTAGCTTGTAATTTTATTGCGGTAGCTGTAATTACATAATTCCAAGGAATTTTTTTTTTACATATATTTTAACCTGTGCCAGTCTTTTAAAAGGAATTATCTAATTTAGAGTTTGGATAATTGCAGATTTTTGACCGACTCAGGAATGTAGTCATAATGGCCATTAAAGTCTGGCATGAAATGCTTGATTGAGGTTTTATTTGAAGCCCCTAAATCTCTTTCAGGTATTCCAACATGGAGGTGGAGAAAGGACAGGTGTTTTGTTTTTGTTTTTTTTTAAATATGTCCAGGGAAGGTCCTTTACAGCAATCAGTTTTAAAGGTTTTTGAGTCACTTGAACCATGGGTACCATATTTTACATATTTGATTATTTTTAGCTTAATTGTATATAATTCTCTTTTTTTGCTGCTGTTTTTATTTATTCTAGTTAAAACTTTGTTTTTTAATACAACTTTTAAAAGTCAAACTCCATTTACAGTTATTACAAAATATTGGCTCTATTCCCCATGTTGTACAGTATATGCTTGAGGCTGTCTTACGCCCAGTAGTTTGTACCTCCCCTCTACCACTGGTAACCACTAGTTTGTTCTCTATATCTGTGAGTCTGTTTCTTTTTTGCTTCAGTCACTAGTTTGTTGTCTTTTTTTAGATTCCACATATAAGTGATATCATCCGGTATTTGTCTGACTTACTTCACTAAGCATAATGCCCTCCAGGTCCGTCTGTGTTGCTGCAAATGGCAGAATTTCATTCTTTTTATGGCTGAGTGGTATTCCATTGTATACAGAGACCACATCTTTCTCCATTCATCATTCAGTGGGCACTTGGATGCTTTCAAGTCTTGGCCGTTATACGTAGTGCTGCTGTTTTTTCACGTAGATGTTGTTTCAGAGATGAGAGAGAAGCTCAAAGTCTGTTTGGAAAGTTGGGGATGTGCAGGGCATAAGTGAGTAAAACCATTGATTCACCACTTGGGCGCAGGATGTGGGTTCCGAAGTCAAAACCTTGAACCCTGGCAGATAAAATTCAACCACTGGAGTTGTCTTTTACCCCACCCCTCTTCCCATTTCCGTCCTCATGCGGGCGCTCCGGGCCCTCCTCAGTCTCTTCTCGTCTACTCCCTCCGTCCCTTTGTCAGTGGTGCCCGTGATCTTTAACCTGCAGGCCGTTTCTCGGCTTCGGATCTGTTTCCTACGAGACGTCTTCGCTGGAAGTTCCCCTGGTATATCAGGTCATTGTGTCCAAACCAAAATGGCCCTCCGCCTTCATGCCAGCCCCTTTCTGTGCGTCCTTGTCTCAGGCGGCCAGCTGGGCCCTGGGGGTGTTCTGGCCTCCATCTCTCGGGACGGCTGATGAGCGTCCTCTGAACCTGTCTCCACCTGGTTGGCTCTTCCTGCTCAGGCACGGCCCTTCATCAGCCGACCACTGTGCTTTCGCAGGAGCCTCGCTCCCTGGCGCTCTGTGCCCTGAGTCCCTTCGCTCTGCACCATCCTGCAACTCCCGTCTCAGATGCAGGTGTCTCGTCCCACAGAGAGCCTCCTGTGGCATGGCCCTGTCCTGTTCCCCCAAAGCGCGCACGGGCGAGGTCCTCTGCTCTTCTTGTGGTGCTTCCTTCAGATGCTGGAGTCGCATTTGACCCCTCACATTGTGACTACTTTAATGTTGGTTTGCTTCTTCTCTCGACTAAGTTCTTTTCAAATATTTCTATATGAAATGTTTTATCCCTACAGAGGAATAGCTCTTGTGTAGATGTGAATTAGAAGAAATTGCAGCTGAAGAAATGCAGTGTCGTGATCAGGACCCTCGGTGCACATTTGCATCACCTCCCTCCTCTTGTAGAGTCACTTGTGCATTTTGTGGTTCCTGATTAACACGTTGTTTACTGTTACCTGTTTCTGAGTTTTAAATAGCATCAGTGGGATCACAGGCGTGCATTTTTCTGTGACTCCTCTTTCTACTCAGTACTGTTTTTGAGGTTTATCCATGTTGCTGCATGTAGGTTATGCTAATTTGTAAAATAAGTTAGAGTGTCTCCTTTTTTCTTCTTCTGAGAGTTTATATAGAGTTGGAATTACAGTATTCGTTATCTGAATACTTAGAAGAATTCTGGTAAAACTTTCTGGGGCTGTATTTTCTTTGTGAGACAGTTTTTAATGACTGGTTCATTTTCTTTAATGGTTAAAGAACCATTCAGGCTTTCCGTTTCCTCTTGTTAATTTGGGTCATCTGTGTTTTTCTTGGACTTTGTCCATTTTGCCTAAATTTTCAAATGTATTGGCATAAAATCCTTTTATAATAGTTCCATATTCTTGCAATCTCAACTGCATCTACAGTTATGACCCCCTTTTATACTTAATGTTGCATGCTTAATATTTTAGTCTTTTTTTCGATCAGCTTTGCCAGAATCTTTTCAAGAGCCAACCTCTGTCTTCACTGATCTCTCTTCGCATCCTTGTTTTCTGAGGCAGTAACTTGGGTGCTGAGCTTACTTGTTTTGTCTACACAGCTCACTGATTCCAAACCTTTCTCCTTTTTCACATGAACATTTAAGGCTATGAATTTCCCTCTCTCTAGTGGCGTGCCGCATGCTAACACATGGTGTTCTGATTGTTCAGTTTATATGTTCCAATTTTAATTGTGTGTTTTCCTTTGACACATCAGTATGTAGAGGTGTGATTTTAAATTTCCAAATTGAGAGAGCAGCTAGTTTCCATATTGGGAGTTAGTTTTTTCTTTGTTAGAGATTTCTGACTTAAGTGTTCTGATGTCAGAATATCATATTTTTAACTTTGTTGAAACTTGCTTTGCAGATGATACATGGTGAGTTTTCTTAAATATTCTACCTTGCTTGAAAAGACTGTCCTTCAGTTTTGAATACCAGGTTCCGTTTGCGTCTGTTAGACCCAAGATGTGAATTGTTCATATCTGTTCCTTTTGTTTGTTTGTGTGGTCTTTAATCTGTCCATTACTGAGAAAGATGTAGTACAGTCTCTCTTTGGCTACTTTTTAGATATTTTCTTCACCTCTAGCATTCTGTAGTTCAACTATGATGTGTCTCTTGGTATGACTTTTTTTTTTTTTTTTGCCTTTTTGCCTTTTTGCCTTGACTCTGATTGATACTTTTAAGCAGTCCTGGAAAATTCTCAGCCATCACCTCATCAAAAATTCTCCCCTTGGGCTTCCCTGGTGGCGCAGTGGTTGAGAGTCTGCCTGCCGATGCAGGGGACATGGGTTCGTGCCCCGGTCTGGGAACATCCCACATGGCGTGGAGTGGCTGGGCTGAGCCTGCGCGTCTGGAGCCTGTGCTCCGCAACGGGAGAGGCCACAACAATCAGAGGCCCGCGTACCGCAAAAAAAAAAAAAAAAAATTCTCCCCTGTTCACTCTTTTCTCCCTTCAAGAATTCCTGTTGGATCATATCAGACCTTATATTCTCCATGTCTCTTACCTTCTTCTTTCATGTTTTTTCCCTCATCTTTAAATACTCTGTAATGGTTAGGAATATTTCTTCAGATCTCTCTCCTCATCCACTGCTGCTTCTGTTATGTCTAATCTTGCTGAAATTTGCTGTCTGTTGACATTTTATTAAAGTTGTTTTTCATTCCCAGAAACTCTTTTTGGTTTTTGTTACTAAGTCAGGGAAAACAATTAACTTACTCTGGAATAGTACACTTTGAAACATTATACCAGTGTAGGAGATGGTGGCGGTAAAGTGCTTTCCAGTGGCCCTCAGATGGTTCTGCGTAGGTGGCCAAGTCAGCTGCAGGCTATAGTCAAGTAAATGGAGAGGGATTTTTGCAGTCAGGTGAAGCCTGATTAATGGGATGTGAGCTGGTTAACTTGATTATAAAAAATTCACAGAAAACCAACAGTTGGGGAATATATAGATCATAATCAGTCACAGGTTAGAACCACGGCAGAAGGAAGATGAGGAGAAGTGGCTCCCGGCAGCAAGTCCTAGGTGGTCCTTCTGTGTCAGAGTGACAGGATGTCCTGCTTTATCACAGTTTGCTCTGTTGATTTAATAGTGCCACCTCTACTAGGGATTAAAGGTTTATTTTTTAAAATTAACTATTTACTTGGCATTTATTTTGTCCACATTTGACAAGTTATGGTTCAGTAACATGAAGGAATGTCAGTTCACTGTCCAGCCATCTGTTTGTAAAGAATTAAAAATATATTAATTTGACTGAAAGTAGTAATCCAGATTCACTTGCATAGAGATTCTGATTATAGTTTGACGAGTTTATTTCTGTAGAGCTGGCTCAGTTAAATGCACTCTTTCTGTCATCTTTGAAATGAAAATAACAGGGCTTTTTTCCTACTGTGTTTTTCTTTCTCAGAAACTTATTTGTTTTAGAAGTATTCCTTCCAAAAAGTTTTTAAAATAGTAAACCAGAAAATTTAAGTTGGAAACATTAAATCACAACAATGAGATGATTTTACGTTTCGTGAACTATCTGAGTGAGCTACAGACCCTTGTGTAGACACCGGGGAAGCAGGGCATCTGCCATCTGCGTTTTGTTCCTGGACGTGCCCCCCGTGACCACGTGTGACATCAGAGCACCTTGACCTGCACGTTGCTGCCGAAGAGAGAGCTGGTAGATCATCACAAGCCTCTAAAATGCTGCCTCCTAACACGCTCTGTATTTCTCCATGTTATTACTGGTTGTTGAACTACAGTTGGCCTTGAACTACGTATGCACTGGGGTTAGGGTGCTGACCCTCCACCCAGTCGTGTAACTTAGAGTCAGCCCTCCGTATCCACCCTCCCCGTCTGTGGGTTCGTACAGTACGGTAGTATTTACTACCGAAAAAAATCCACAGATCCGTGGACCTGCACAGCTCAAACCTGTGTGAGAAAACCTATTTCTAATTACATAACTGTTGAATTAGCACCCTTTTTTCCCCTTTTCCATTAGAGACGGCTGGCCTGGAAGCCGTCAGGCCCCACCTTCCCTGAGAAGCTTTTCAGCCCCTTAGCAGTGCCCTGGTCACTCTTGCTCTCTCTGCTTCCTTATCAGCCACATTCCGTGAACATTGTCTTTCGTATGTCTTCTTGTCTGTCTGCCCTACTGGACTGTGGTTTCCTTCCTAACAGAGTTTTTTTTCACGTAACTTTCATCCATCACTCTCAGGTGGTGGGTTCGTGATAGACCCCATCCTTGCATAATAGGGTCAGGTGAACTCAGCTGACATCTGTGCTTCTCAGATGGTATGAACAGGGCATTTGAAAAATGATAATCATAGCTGCTAGCATTTATTATGTATTTTAGATGTGCTACACAAGGCTCATAAATTATCATTTCTAATCTTCACAAAAAAATTTATGAGGTGAGTATCGTTGATTCTCATTGTTTCATTTGTCTGGTACCTATCTGTGCATACATTTATTTTCAACCTTTTTTCTTAAATTGAGATATACCTTATATACAGTAAAACATATAAATCTTTAGTGTATTAGATTGCTGACTTTTTGCACAGTACCCACCACCCAGATCAAAATATAAAATGTTCTCCTTGTGCCAAGTCCCATGCAGTGGGACAGCTGCATGGGCACCCCTCTCACCGCTGTCTGACTTCTGTCTGCACAGGTTAGTTTCTCCTTTTCTTGAACTTCATGTGAAGTGGAGCCGTACAGTTTGTAGCCTCCCGTGTCTGGCTGCTTTTGCTCAGACCTGATCACTTCTGAGATTCAGCCAAATTGTGTGTCTGTTACTAATCTGTTTCTTTTATTGCAGAGTTTAGGTAACATATTTTGCTTACTCATTCTTGGTAATGGGCTTTGGGTTGTTTCCAGTTTCAGGTCTTTATGAATAAAGTTGCTGTGGGCACTGCTCTAAAAGCCTTTCTGTGGACATTTGTACTCTCTTATTTTACATATATACCTAGAAGTGGAATTGCTGGTCATGGAATAAGTTGATAGAACCTCTGACTATTCCCAAGTGGGGATATCCTTTACACTCAGCCAGCAACGTGTGAGTGTCCAGGTGCCCCACTTGCTCACTACCACTTCACTTTCTGTTTTATTTTAGCCCGTCTCCTGGCTTTTGTTGGCATTCCCTGATAAACAGTGATGTTAAGCATCTTTCTTATGCATTTAGCTGTTCATATTCAGGTACCGTCTTTAGAAGTGCCTGTTCATTTCACTTGTTCATTTGTTAATTGGGTTGTTTACCTTTCTATTAGTGATGTTAGAAATCTGTGTATATCTTTGTCAGATATATATTCTTTGAGTAGAAATTTTAAATTTTGATGAGGTTTATCTACTTTTAAAAATGTTTAGTGTCTTTCATATCCTGTCAAAATCTTTACCTGCTCCAATGTCCTGAATTTCTTTTTCCCAGAGGCTTTGTAGTTTTAACTGTTATCTTCAGGGAGATGATCTGTCTCTTACTGAGTATTACATTGTGTTCATTATTACTATAATTATACGTATACTATGATAGCTTTATAGTATGCATTGAAAGGACAGTTGTGCTCTTTTTTCCTGGTATCTCTTCATGCTGTATTGTATGGTCTACAACCTCTAGTACAGTCTAGTGCCAGCCCCGACCCTGCACTCCCCAGATTCTCACTCCTCCCATGTCGAGGGCTCAGCCCACCCCCTCTGCAAGTCCTTGGCCCCTGGGTGGTGGTGAGACCAGGCATGGACGCACGGGGCTGACACTGACCCGCTCTTCCAGCAAGAACTAGTTCATGTGGGCTGACCTTCTTGTGAAGACGGCCCCTGGTCTATACAGAGGACTAATTCTTATCTTGTTACACAGCTGCACTAGAGTGGTCTTTATTACTGAAAGTAAAATAAAAATCTTGCCTTTTTGTAAGAAGTTGGTAAAAACTGTTAAAATCTACTGAAGTATTTATTTACATTGTTTTACTTTTTTCTTCACCCTCAAGCGGACAGCTCATAATTACTCTTCTTTGTGTTTATAGGTTAGCATGGCCTCACTGAAAGAGTTGGACCAAAGGCTCTTTGAAAACTACATTGAATTGAAGGCAGACCCCATCGTTGGCTCCTTAGAACCTGGAATTTACGCAGGCTACTTCGACTGGAAGGACTGCCTGCCCCCGACAGGTGGGTGGTTTGAAGTTACTGAAGTCTCCAGATGCATCCAGAGGGGTAAATATGGATTTCCTTTTCTCAATACAGGCTGAAGATGCTTTTCTGTTTATTCCCTTTTTTTTTTTCATGTTTACTGAGGGGTTGATTTAAAGTTTTATTAGCTTACCCACTTTTTGGTAGCCTGGGGTTATTAGTACTTAAAATGGTTCAAGATATTCTTAAATTCCAGAGAATAATTAATTACACCTCATAATGTGTGATCACCTCAGTAACGTACACTTGCTTCCTATGATATTTCTTTACTTCATAGAAATAATAGACTGTGAGTGACAGTTTTATGCAATGACCTTGCAGCCTTCATCAAAAAATTTACTTAAGACGTTTGGTCACTTCTATGGAAGACCCAGTTACTGATGCCCAAAAGGTGAAAGATACAAGGAAAACGTATGGGAGTAAGATTATGATAATAATTTAACAAAGAACATTAAACTGGAGAAAGATGACTGACAGTTCCAGTATTATCGTTTTGACATCAAATGAAAGTCACTTAAATCACTTCATAATATATATTTTAGAACTAACTATTGCTTGTTGATTGAAATAAACTTTTTGATTGATCAAATAGTTGTTTCTTTGTATGAAGTACTGTAGAATACATAAAGCCAAGCAACCTACTAACATCGTTATGTCGATGTAGCGTGATGTGGAAATGGTTCTGTTCATATTAGACATCGGTTCTTCGAGGTGAGTGTGGCTGTACCAGTGACCTGCTTGCAGGTTGTTACCTTCGTTCTTTCAACTAACTGTTGTGATCACCTGTCCTTTTTTTTGTGTGATGCTTTTATTAGATGGTGATAACATTGTTTACTCTTTAATACCTTTGGTTTTTATTGTTATTTTTCATATTAGGGGTAACGATACAGTGATGCCAAAATTCTAAGCTAAGAGCCAGAATCATTAAATCAGTAATATTTTATGTGACTGCAGGTATTTAATTCCTGAAATCACCATCATTATAGACATTACGCGCCTTCTGCTTACAGCTGACCATAATTGATCTTTTTCCTGCAATGCCAGGACTCTTGTGTACCCATGTTTTTCTGTGTCCAAACTGGATTACAGTTCACATGCCAAATATATCCTTTTACAGTTTAAGTCAGAGCCTGTCAGTAACTTGCTTAAAATTTTTGCGGCATCTTCCTGCTCACTCGCGGTAAAATCCACAGAGCGGGCAGCACTGAGTCCGGCACCCGCCCCCTGCGGCCCCTCCAGCTGCTTCCAGCACACTGGGCCTCTTGTGGCCCAGACTTCCCACATCCTCCCCCAGGTCCTTCCCTTTGCTTAGACGGTAATCCTCCCTCATGTGTACTTTTGTCCTCAGGCCTCTACTTAAATATCAGGACACCAGCCATCCACCCTGCAGAGGTGACACGGCCAGTGGAGAGTAGGCATGGCGTTTTAGATTAAACCTGTGGGAATTACGTGTATTTTATGTGTAAGATAATTATCTACAAGGGAGAAGGCTGTACATGTGGTTCCAGCACCTGCCTTTATGTTGGTTGAGCTTCTTAAAGCCAAATCCGTGAGGTTGTGGGTAGTGGTCAGTTATCCAAGGTGGGTGATGAAATGCACCTTCTGTGTAAGCCGGGTTCCTGACTCCACGTGAACAGACCTCTGGAACTTTTGAACTCAACAGCCTCTGGAACTTTTGATCTACCATCCTTTTCAAAACTCTTGGGCTAGATGACTGGGAGTTTCAGTATCTTTGGACTTTAGGAAGGTAACAGTGCACATACCACATATTATGTTATATCCCCGGTAGAGATCCCTGCAGAGAAATAGGTGAATATTAGATTAGGAGTGATAACAAGATCCTTATCGGTTCAGGTGAGACATGCCACCACAAAAGTTCATCACGAATTTGCAAGTTCACAAACAGAGGCTCTTGCCTCCCGGGTTCTATGTCTCCCTTGTCTAGACTCCAGCATGGCGTGTGGTGCCTGCTCGTGGAGATTTGTTCAGTGACTGGGGTCCCCTTGCAGCTCCCACGGAGCCATGCCCGTGTCCTCGCTGCCCCACCCCGCCACCGCCTCACTCCCGCCGGGTCCGCGCCTGCTCCGCTCGGGGGTTGTTTTCGGGTCCTTTTAATCTTTCTTGTAACTCTTCAGTACACGAACGTAATAGATGTATTTCTGTATCTGTTTTTTATTTCCCTGTTTTGGAGAAATTTTTAAACAAAGATGTGAGGAGATTCCTTTCACATTCCCAGACTTCTCATCATTTCAGTTTTTTATAGAGCAGTGACTGAAAGGTTCAGAATTCCAAGGGTCAGATCGCAGAATGTTTTTCAGTAAAATCTCTCCATTCTCTCCTCAAGGGACAGTACCCAGTAATCAGCTGTGCTCGGTGCTTGGCCCCCAGCCTCTGCAGACCCGCCTGGCTGTTGCTACCCCTTGGGGGCCTCTCTCCTTCCCCTGCGACATGCATGAATTACCTCCATGGGCCCCGCTGCACCAAGCTCTTGTGCAGTTAACCAATCCCCAGTTCACAAATGAAGGGTACAGCAGGCCCTGCACACGTGCACACACGTGTGCACACACTTGCACATAGTATGTACATATGCACACACGTGCACACCCTAAATGTGTTAGCTCCTTGCAAACAGTTTCAGTCATTTGCGTGCCTATAACACCTGTGCCTCGCCTATGATTATCACTTAATACTTACTACCATCTTCTAAATTTCAACTATCCTAAGACACAAATTACTTATGACCTCCTGAGGGTCGGGGAGGGGTGGCTAGGACATCAGGCACTAACCCTAAGCTCTGGTCCCCCTGACTGTACTCACAGCCCCGTCACACTCCTCTTTACAGCCCAGCTTCAGAAAGTCGGCTGGGTGGTTCCTCAGAGATTCCATGTGAGGCCCCGTGTCCTCTCGTGTCCTCCCAACATCTCCGGCACCCCTGCGACTCCACCTCTGTGCCATGGCTGGGTCCGTGGACACGCTCGCTCTTGTGCTCCGTGACCGGAGTGCTCCCGGGCTGCTCCCTCTCCCTGGGAGAGATGGCCCTCCTGCGGGCCCTGCGGTCCCACTGCTGGTGGCCGGCCCTCAGTCTCCTTCCCCTGCCTAGCCTTGCACCCTGGCGTCCCCGGGACGCCGGCTTCCTCTGGGCTTGCTAGTCTTTCCTCGGACTCTGCCCTTCCCACGCCTCCTCCGGGAGCTTCCCTGCCCTCCCCCCCCCCCCCCGCTCCCCGGCCTGCCCTTGAGTCCTGCACGTGGGCGGTCACTGTGCCCCCGGCTCCTGTGCTACGAGCTGAGGGTGGGAGTTCACAGGTTACAGCCTCAGTGACGTGTGGGTCATGCCTCAGTTTATCTTCTGAGTACTTGCTCTGTGGTTCACAGTGATTTTTCTCAGTTGTTTTTCCGATAGGAAAGTAAATCGTGATGTTCTCGTTTCCATTAATCTTCTTGTTCACTTTTTAATAAGTACAACACGGTGGGTGTTCATATTTGTTTAACCGAAGTGAGCATGTTAGCACTTGCTTCCTGTGGAAGCTTTGTGCATCCCTAAATCTTGAGCAATTGCATTTGAATTAAAACGTGCATGTCAGGGATACCTGACATGTGAGCAGTTCTGTGCAGCATCGCTGTGCTCTTCAGGGACAGTTGAGGTGTGTCTGGCTCAATCCCTGTGAGGACGAGGGTGTGGGAAGGGCAGTGCCAGGCTCTTAGGGTCTTGGGTCCCACTGCCTCCAGATGGGTGACTGACTCAGACTGTCCAGATCCTGCCTTGAAGGGACCTGGGGTCCTTTCTCTGCCACTTCCCATCTTCCCAGCCCTCAGCGTGAGTGATGATGGATAGAAAATGATGTCATCATTATCGGGGCCACTTTTTATACAAAATTAAGCTTCTGCTGGCCTTGGGGCATTGAGGCCTGTGGCTCTGTCTTTCAGATAAACTTCCAGAGCAGACGCACACACCACTGCTTTGTCAGCCATTCATTTACCATTTCTCTGGTTCCAAAGCCTCTTAGAAATTGTTGGTTTTAGTTTCACTTTTATAAACTGTATTTAGTTCTGTTCTTGGTGTAGCTTTGACTTCGTGATCCCCAACTGAACTTCAGTCTCGCATAGTCATATAGTGATTTTTAGTTTCTTTAAAGATGACTGAAGTTTTGAGACCTCGTGTAAGGTGAACAGCCAAAATAGTTTGACTTTAGTCTTCCAAAATAATTTCAATTAACAACTTTAGTATTATCTTTAGAATTTTCATCTCCAAAATTTCATCCAAAACTGAATTTTACAAATCACGTAGGTAACCGATTGTTGATTGCAGTAGTTAGCAATAAATTTAGTTTCTGATACTGTTTGTGATGATTTTTAAAAAAAATTCAGGTGATTAATTTCACGATTCAAGAAGAGATATTCGTTAAAGCTTTTTTTTTATTATTTTTTTTTTTAGCGGTACGCGGGCCTCTCACCGCTGTGGCCTCTCCCGTTGCGGAGCACAGGCTCCGGACGCGCAGGCTCAGCGGCCATGGCTCACGGGCCCAGCTGCTCCGTGGCATGTGGGATCTTCCCGGACCGGGGCACGAACCCGTGTCCCCTGCATCGGCAGGCGGACTCTCAACCACTGCGCCACCAGGGAAGCCCCATAGCTGTGCTTTTTTAACCTGACAGTTGGATATTTAAATTCTCACCTCTTTATTTGTATATGTGTCAGGAAAGATTATTCTGGTTACTTCTGAGTCACTTAACTGACTGTGTCGTTATTCTTATCTGCAGTTATTAAGAGCTCTGAGTATTTGCATTTGATAGGTTTTAGCTAAACTGAGAATGGTCTTAGTCTTCATTTATGAATACACATGGAAGTTCATATCTTTAAAACATATTGAATAAGAAAAATAACCTTTCTTAAAATTTTCTCTTAAATATTGGTGTTCTGTCTAAAAGGCATTCAAGTTTACATATATTCCTAAAGATACTTAATAAATGAATTTAAAATTAACCATTTTTATAAAGGTAAAGTACTTAACCGATTTTTAACTCAAAAGGCCTTTTTATTAATTGTAGTCATTGACATTATCAGGAGGAGGGAAGACATTTATGTCATCGGTGATGTGAGTGAGTGGAGTGCCGGGTGTTAGCGTGGTCAGCCGGCTACTTGTGTGGGATGCATGGAACCCGGAGCAGAACGTTTTCCACATCAGTCATATGTCAGATCCAGTATTTGGAATACTGAGACTACTCAAAGTCTGTAAGAAAATATTCCTCTCATGGACAGATAGAGAATTTCCTTTCATTCACAAATTCAGCCAGTATTATCAAGTCTGGTAACATCCGAGGCACTCTACACATTCCCCAAGTTGTTCCTGCTTCCAAGGTTAGAAGGTGGTAGAGAAGCTGAGGGTGGTGCTGCGTGTGAGGTGAGATGGTGGCTCTGACCCGGGGGAGTTGGGATGCACCCGTGTCCCCCCTCAAGTCATGTGGCCTGCTCCCAGTGGCACCAAGGAGAGCAAGGCGGGACTCAGGAGGGACCAGCGCTGCTCCCCGCCCTGTGGGGGAGCCCTGGCACCAGCACCCCCAGGGCAGCTCCCGAGACCACGTCGTAACCTTGGCGTCTGTACCTGTGGTGTGTGGTTCTGTGTTTGTTATGGGGTGGTTGGCGGTATGTGTGAGGGCAGCTGTTTTGGTGAAAAAGATCACACAGCGTGAGGTGGCAAAAAAACTAAAATAGATCCGTTGTTCTCTTGTGATTTTTATATCCATTTATTTTTTTAAATTATATCATCTTGGAGCCCTTGAGGTATTTTTTTTATCCTTTAAAGTTAAAATCCAGTGCATTATTGGGGGAGGAGGGAATGTGAAAAATAGCTTCTGTGCTGTTCATTGACTGTCTAATCATCTCATTTTTTTTAAGTTATCATCGTTTCTGCAGTTACCTAAAGAAAATATATTTCCACTGCCATGCGAAGAGTATCTTGATTGGTTATTGTATGTTTTCTTCCCCCAACACTTTTCTCCTAATACTCTTGTGATTTTAATTGGATCCTTGTATTTCAGCGAGCTAGTTGCACTTACCTCTAACTAATCGCACTTAGTTAGCATGAAGAACTCTGAGGTAGTGGCCAGGCTGCCTGCCGTTTATCTCATCAAATCAGCACCTCCATTTAAACATTCATCTCAATAGTTGTTAAACTGTAACCACACGTAGGGAAAATCTTTTTCTGAAAGTTCTCGGGGAGTTTACTAAATGCTGGAACAGTGCTGTTGCGATCCTGCTTTCTGGATCCTCCTGATAGATGAGTCGTCGTGTCCAGTATCAGGGAGGAGGGGAAAGAAGGGACTCTGGCCCCATCGCTACCTCCGCCTGCACAGAGGGAAAGAAAGAAAAACACCGTCTGAATCTTGGGGCCTGGGGAATCCCGATGAATAACAGTCTTCTTCTCTGTCCACATTTCGAACCGACTGAAGAATAAGACGCAAGAGTCAGTAGGTGAGAAGGCCGGTGCCGGTGGGTCAGAGTGAGAGCCCAGACCCCTCGCCCAGCCCCTCCGAGAAGCAGCCCCTCTGCCTGCTCCCCACCTCCCGCAGGCAGGGGTAGCGAAGAAGCAGGGGACAAACCCCCATGTGCTGCTGACCCTGCCAGAGGTGGACAAAGGCTGTCCCTCCCTCTGGGAAGCCCCACTCAAACCAGAAGGGCGGGGAGACGCCGTTCTCCTTTAAAGCACCAGACGTGAACTTCCAGCAAGAGGTGGCTGGCTCTGGTTGTGCGGACAAGAGATAGGAGCTGATTTCAGCAAACAAAAAACTTGTTTTGTCCCATTAATAAACAAGGAAGCAGAATTACTTCAGAATCTAAATATTAATTCCTATTGCAAATAAAATGCCGCGGCCAGCAGTGCAAGGGTCAGTTACAGAGACGGTCTGTAGAAAAGGAGGGGACTCAAAGACGTCCTTCCCTCCGCAGCCCACAGCCTGCCTCTGGTTTCGGGGGTGGGGGGCAGCCCTCAGGCCCTCGCTCCCTCCCACGTTCCCCTTCAGCCCCACCCCACTGTCTCCAGGCCCCCAGGCCACCCCCCCCTCCATGCCTGCAGCCCTTGGTGGTACCCAGCACAGGGAGATCCTTCCCTGACAGACTTGGTCCATCAGTTGGTTGGTGAATGGGAAACACCTCGGCAGAAATTACTCAAGCAAGTAAAATACTAATTTACAGTTTAGTTTTTACCCTGGTAGGTATTTTCAACAGAATGTCGCATTGAATTGTCTCTTAATTCAGCTAATGTTAAAGAAGAGAACTTTGGTTGATTACATAAGAAAACTGTTACCAAAAATAACATGTGGACTACCCATTCAGAAATAATTAGAATATTATAAAATTTTATATCTGTGTAAAATGAAAAAATCCTCACACCAAAGGTCTCCGAATGTCATTTCACCTTTCCAGAATTACTCTGAAGACTGCGGCTTGCAGAATTCTGAGGGCGCCTTTACGAGCGTCACATTCTTGGTGCTGTTTGTTGGACACTCTAGAAATCTCTTCTCTTCTCGAATGTGGAACACAGGTGGTAACGCCCAGTGACACGGCTGTCCTCTCGTGCCTGTCTTCCACAGGTTTCCTGCGCCCTGGTCATGGGGTACTTTGGCACACTATCGCATCTGCTTCTGATCGAAACAGATGCCAGTCGCGTGAACTCCACCTTTGAAGAGAGACATCCAAGTCAGTAGTCTTTCCCGGTACTGAACTTCTCAGAAGGAGTAGTTTTATCAATTCCTTGGACTGTTTTTCTTAATTTCATTTAAAACATACTGTCAGGTAGATATTAATAAACTTACATTTCATCTATTTATGAGAGAAAGGCAATGTTACATTTTTCAAAGGAGGATGGTCCTAGTCAGTCATCTTTTTTTAAACACACTTTCATCATTTAACCTCACTTTTTTTCCCAGCCATTTTCTCCTTTTTTATAAGCAGTTTCATGCATCAGTGTCAGTGCTGTGAAACCGTTTATACAATGCTTCGGACATTTGGTTACAGTTTGTCTGCCAAGCATTTTTCAGTAAAGCTAAATGTTGGCTCTGATGGTGTTCAGTGTGAAACGTATTAACCTTGAGAGGACCTGTGGCCCTACATACTTTCTTCATTGCATGTTTTATCTGTTGAAGTATTTATTTTATTGTGTCTGAAACTGATAGCTGTTTGGCACCAGGGTAAACTAACGTGCTGTTTTGCAAAGGCCATTGTTTAAACTTATTTTGGACATTCCTAGACATTTATCACAATAGAGCAGGGAAGCGCAGCTCCTGACCTCGTGGCAGCTTCAGCAGGGCCAGTCTTCTGCCCCCTCCTCCAGATGAAGGATCATTTCATCTACACACAGATCAGATAAGGACTGAGTTCTTTAAAAACATAACCTCAGTACCATTATCAGATCTGGAAACAAATAATAATTCATTAATTTTAGCAAATATCCAGTCAGTGTCCAGAATTCTCAGAAGAGCTTTATTTTAGATCGTTTGCTCAGATCAGGATTCTGTCAAGGTCTATGTGTTGCTTTTACTTGCTGTGTCTCTGAAGTTTTTTTCTTTTTTCTTTCTCTAGGGCCCCCTCTTCAGCTTATTTGTTGACTAAATCAGGTGGTTCTTATATTCTCACTTTCTGAATTTTTCTTATTGTTTCCTCATGGTGTCATTTCACATGTTCCTCTGTCCCTTGTGTTTCCTATGAACTTGTGGTTAATAAAGAAGCCTTATCAGTTTCAGGTTCAATTTTGTTTTAATTTGTTTTCTGCCACCAGCAGGTCCCTCACGTTTGATTGTCTCCATGTTTGTGATATTAAGATTGAAAACTGGATTCAAGTGTTACCAGCTTGCTCCACCCTTCAAAATTTTGTCATAAACTTGTCATCTAATGGTTTTAGCACCATGGGTAATTGTTGCCATGATCTGTTGTTTCCTTAGAGATTGCAAACTAATGATTGGTAGCTGGAGCACGAAATTAAAAAGTAAAAAATTTCATCAACTATTTAGTTACTCTGAAGTACAGTTCATGTAGGAAAGGCAGGATAAATGTTTGATTTTTCTCTTTATTTAGAGTTTTCAGAGTAAGTTGGTTCCCTTTTGTTTCTTTTATTAAAGGTGATGAACAAGGTGTTTTTTAATTCTCTTCGTTAATTCATACCTTGAGCATATTACATGAGTTTCAGTTCATTGTCATAGTCAGTGTTTTTTAGTAATCAAGCTGTCCCCTCTCTGGCTGGGAATGCCCCCCCCCCCATGGGCCCCGGGTCTTCCCTGCTTTCTGTGGTCCAGTTGTCCCACCCAGTGTGTGCCTTCTCCTCCCAGATGTGGGACCAGCCATTGGATGGGAATGAAATGATATGAAATACGGAAAAACTTCCTCTCTCTTAACTTTCTTCTGCTCTTTCCACACTATGTCTCTGTCCTTCCTAGGGGCCCCCTGGCTTTTTTGTCATCCCTCTCACTCTTGTTAAGTCGCACCCAAAAGTCCGTTGCTTGTCCATGATTAGACAAGCACCACATTACCTGGTGGTCCTGTGTCCTGGTGGCCCTGTGTCCCAGTGG
Source organism: Globicephala melas (assembly GCF_963455315.2). Classification (NCBI taxonomy): domain Eukaryota; kingdom Metazoa; phylum Chordata; class Mammalia; order Artiodactyla; family Delphinidae; genus Globicephala; species Globicephala melas. Next base: position 102,405,583 of record NC_083324.2, read on the forward strand.
TGCCGCCGCTTCCCTTCAGGTTGCACCAGCTGGCCTGTTGCTTAACATCACATTCCTGCCCATCGGCTCGTGGCGGGCTGTGTCCCCTCTGGCTAGTGAGGCCTTAGGAAGGCTGCGTGGATGTTCTGTAATTACGAGTTATGTCCTACGGACAGTGTTAGGGATTTTTTTCCCTCACTTCACCTGATTTTGTCTAATTATGACCTAGGAGTCTTCTTCTAAAACTCGTTTACACACTTCACAGCTGTGTGTGCTGCGGGAAACAGCACAGTAATGGATACTCATGTGTATTCTGCCATTTTGGCGTTGCCTTCTTCATCCCAGCTATTTTATTCCCTGTGACCTTGGCTACCTTTGAGGTTAATGCTCACTCTGAACTTACAAGTATTTGTCTTCAGACAGTTCTGTGTGAGGAGTTTGAAAGGGCGCTGGAGGGTCTGCCTTTGTTCTGGTCTCCGACTCTGGGCACGACCTGAGAGCCAGTGGAGGCCCGGTGCCCTGGCACAGTGAGCTGACAGCTGTGCCGGCCCCTCCATTTGGCCACAGCCCAGCCAGCAAGCACACCGGCCCCCCACTGGGGACACTGACAGCTCGACCGACAGGGCATTGGGCCGTCATTTTCGTGAGTTTAGCCTAGATGTTGTAGCTACGTTAGTCTCCACCCTGATTCCTCCTCAGAACCAAAGCCATGGTTCATATTCCCCTAGTTCTAGCAAAGAAGATGGCTGCAGAACACTGATTAACTTGAATGCCTCTGCTCTCGGCGTTAGCTGCGGGTTTTAGTGGTGTACTGTAGTGGTCTCAGTGTGTGGATAGATGGGGTGCATTGGTAGCACAGTGAGCAGACAACTCCAAATTGTTGCTTTAACCTGAAAATGGTGGCAAGTGTTCACTTTCCCAGTTACTTAAAACATTATTTATCACAATAGAAAGCTGAGGTTCATATGATTCCAAATGTTGTATTTCGACTTCTTAACAAAAAAGTGCTTTGGTATATTAGTCAGTGGTTAATAGAATCTAAGGGATTCCTCCGCCAGACAGACCCTCACGGCCTGGCCCAGGCCCTGTGTGCCGGGGAGCGTCACGGCCTGACCGTACCGCGCACCCAGAACCTGCCAGGCTTGCTCTCGTCCAAGAGAGGAGGATGCACACCTTTTGGGCTCCGTGAGAAAACTAAACCATAGAGCAGCCTCGGGACGCTTCACTTCCTCTAGCCTGTCCAGCCGGGGCTAGAAATGCCGTCCCTGTCTGTGTCTCTCCCAACACCAGGCAAAAACGTCCGTAACCATCTTCCCTTAATAACAAGCAGCAAAGGCCAACCACCCCTAACCACTTGGAGTACAGCTTAACAACAGCCACTTTGGTGGCTGTTTATTCTGCACGTTCCGGTGGGAAACTTGTGAGTGTGTGTTTTTAAAACAATAATGTCTCAAATGTTTCCTGGGAGTCCACAGTAGAAAGGAGACCCACAGGCCTGGAGGGGCTCAGAGACCTGCTTCCCTCCCCTAAAGCCGAGGACGCTTGGTTGACAAAACTGGGACCTGTCCCTCTGTCTCGTCTATCAGTGAGGGGATTAATCGGGCAAACCCCCCATCTCTCCACCGTGTAAACAGGCCAGTGGTGGGACGGTTTGAGGCTAGGTGTTAGGTGACGGGAGGAAGACGTCAGCAGAGCAGTTCCGGTCCCTAGGAGCAAATGAAAGGTGATGCGAATAAAATCTTCACGTTGTGCAGGAAGTTTACTTGGGATGTGAGTTTTCTTTTGGATCAGTTTACTTCAATTTTCTATTAATATCTCATACTAATAATCAAACTGTTTGAGTGACAACCAAGGTAGATTCATGAACATGATGTATTTGAAAACGCGTTTTTCATTTTTGCAGTTGCTGTCATTTCTGATTGCAGATGGTGTGACAGCCTCTGATTGCGGTAGTAAGGACTTCAGGATGACACGTGGAACGCGTGTCGGTCTGAGCAGGTCTGTGTACTGAAGGAGTGTGATGATAGGCCTTATGAAATCACAAAGACACCTTGAGAGGCTTTAGACGTGATGGGAGGCAAAGGAGTGAGCACGCCTGTGCTGCACGGTCGGGTTGTATTAATGAAAGGAAAAATTGGTGTATATTCTTGGACTTTTCTCTCTTTTTTTCCTTTGTGCTGTGGCTTTTTCATCTTATGCTAAGGAAAATAGGCGTGGAAACCCTTTCTTTAAACTAGAGCACGTGCTGCTTTGGGATACGTGGGCCACCGTCCAGCAAGACGGCACGTAAACTGCTGTGGACGACGGGGTGTGTGGTGGCGCTCAGGGCCCTGCTCTGCTCTCTGCGGGAGAAGACTGGCGGGAAGACTGGTGGAGCCGCGGGGGCAACCAAGCCCCTTGGCAGGGACCCAGCCCCACCCCAGGGCGCCGTGGTGGGTGTTTCTGCAGACAGCAGCCTCCACTGCAGCTCTGCCTGAGGTAGCCGAAGGCTGGAAGCGGCTCCAGAGCCCGCCCGCCCGCCAGCCAGTGGGGTGGGTGCGTGAGCGTGATATCCTCGTCCAGTCAAGGTCTGTGTGGCAGGGAGACCCTCCCACACAAAACCAGGCCGTAACCTTGAGGGGAGCCGCAAACTGTGCTCCTCCTGTGGGAGTTCATCCCTCTGCCTGTGTGAAAGCCAGCACCTTGCCCAGGGGAGGTGGAGGTCAGGGAGTGGCGAGCTGCCGGGTATGGGCGCGACAGGGGCGGGGCGCAGGAGGGCCTGCTGCCTCTCCCTCGGGATGCTGGTTACCTGTGTGTGCGGGGCACGCGCGGCATCACGTCGTACACAGGAGTTACATGCTTCCCTACGTGTGAGTTCTACTTACTTTGAAAAGAGGAGAAAACTCCTGTTTGCAGACTTAAAAACCTCCACAGCAGAACGTCATGCTTAGCAAGCATGGCCACTTGACACCTCTTCCAAACTCACATCTTTGTGCGGCGCTTTGTACTTTCTCAGCTCTGAAAGCCAGCTCAGACTCAGACCTTTAACTCGTTGATTTCAATTCAGAAATGCTTTTTGTGTGGTTAAATGTAAAGCTTAAAAAAATTGACTGTGATGCACTGTTCATCAGAGTCCCCTTTTCCTCACCAGGAGGGGTGGTCCTGCACTGCCCGCGGAGGACAGGCATGCCCTGTGGAGGCCGGGGCCCGAGGGCCGCATGGTTTCTGCTGTCTCTGCCCTGTGCTGAGGGGGGCCTCTGAGAGCTGAGACGCCTGAGTGACCCACCTCCCCACAACCCCATTGGCCTAAGACAATATTTTCCCTATTGGGCAGATTTTTTAAACTTGGAGAGTAAGAAAAGTCTGTGGCTTGTTCAGAGCAGTACAACTGTGTCTTCAGCCCAGTTCTGTCTCCAGAGTCTTTGTCTTCTGAGTGGAGAGGTGCGGGGGGTGAGGAAATGGGTCAGACCAGAGGGGCAACAGTACCGTGTAACTTTGTATGTCCTACCGTTTGTAAATAGTTAGATTAGAAAGCGCTTTCCGCCTTCCTCTGTCTGAGGTGCGTCTTCCTCTCTCCCGCGCACGGCCCACCCACCCCAGCCTCCCAGGCTCCCCGGCTGCAGAGACCGGCAGAGGCTGGCAGGAGGCCGGGGCATGTCAGGCCTGCCTTTCCCTGGACCAGCAGTGGCTGATTCGGGATCATCTCAAAGCATGGCAGACTTGTGAGATTTATAGTCATGAATGATAAAGACACTGGGAAGAATAAAGGGTTGCATTCATTTTGGGATAAGGAATCTGCACAAACCTGTTACGGGGCCCTGAGCAACGAGTTCAGTAGAGTGGTAACAGCAGCTTTGGCGGTGAAGGTGGAAGAGCAGCTAAGTAATTGTCAGTAAAATTTTCAAGAGAAAAAGTTATGTGGATCTGAGATGTTGGGGTGAAGATTTTGCTCTGGGATCAGAGAAGCAACATCCTGTCAATGAAGGGAGCCCCCTGTGGCTTTGCAGGTATCCCTGCGGGAGTCTTGGAGCCGGGCTCGCCCAGGGGTGGAAGCTGACGTCTCCTGACGTCTCCGGCCTCCCGCAGGTGCAGGCCAGGCCTGTGGGCCCCTCCCTCACAATTAGGCTTCTCCAAATGCTGACTTAAAAGACCCATTATTGTGTAAATGAAGACTAAAATCCAAGTTAACTCTTGGCTTTCATGTTTTTTTCTGCCTTCCACTTTATTCCAACTCCACTGTTTTTGACTCCAAGGTCTTTTCTTTGGTTCAATGGCAGAAACTTACCCTAATTGGCTTTCACTTCTCACACTGTGGGTGGAGCCCTGTACTGAGACCAGGACTCGGTGCTCTGCTCCACCTTGATGGCTCCACCGTCAGAGGCAGGGCCGCTCGGGCCGAGCCACCTGCAGTGGCCACGCGTGTGTCCATCCACGGCCACGGGCTAAGTAGTGGGTCCGCAGTCCTGAACCAAGCCGTCGGGCTCCAGAGCCACGTTCTTCGGCCTGGCTTCTCTCATAAGCATTTATTAAGTTTGATTCCACTGAAGTCATTCTTGGGGGAAAAAAAGTACTCCTAGAGATTTTGAAATTTGAAGCTATCAGTACCACAGACCTTTATGAAGTATTATATACAACTGTAACACCTCGCAGTGTGAGACACATTTGCATACGTAGAATGAGTTCTACTTTCTTGTCACTTTCACTTTTCTAACTGAAGTTGCCTTCTAATGAAAACAATTTTTCTCTGCCAAAAGAAGAAATTGAAACAAAGGAATTTGATTTATGTTAAATCAAATTTTTATACCTTTAAGTCTAAAATTCAGTGTATCAGTGTTGAAACTGATATTTCATGCTAAAGGTATAAAGTGTTCTGTAATATTTTAGGTTAGTATAATTCATAGACTACATAATTCATGTAGTTTTACACATCAGACTTTAACTTTGAAGTGGGAGAGGTTGTGACTCCCTTACCATATTGGACTCTTCAAAGCTCCTTGTCTCTGAAATTTATGAAGGCTAAACTCTTACGAATATAAATCCTTTCTTACAAATGGAAAAAATAAGCTATGAAATAATTTTACTGTTATTTTCACTGCTGGTGATATTTTGTTTTATCTTCATAGGGAAAAGTTTTCTTATTCATATTTAAAAGCTAGGAGATATATTAATTAAAGCAAAAAAAAAAGGATTCTGAGAAAGAAAACAGAAAACTGTACAGGCCATGTCATTCATTCATATACTACACGTGAAAGGTGTCCTTTCCACCCCAGGTATTCATTTAAAAATCCTCTACATTTCAGAAGACATTTGTCAGTTTAGAAAAGGTCATTAATTTAAGAAAGCACGAACTAAAACATAAAGACTTGGACCTAAAAGCCCGTTCTCTGTTCCAACAAAAGCTGATTTTGTTGCAGAATGTTCAGGCCTTTTTAATCTGTCCAACAGTATTGATACCGTTCTGGTTGCCTTTTTTTTTAATAGGCAGTAATTTCAATAATGTATTTTCACACTGTAATTGAATAGATAATTTACTTGAAAAAAACAATACCCCAAAGTTCTTTCATGTAGTGTTTCAGTTTGACCAAAAAAAAAGTACACTGTGGGATATTTATAGTATTTTTCAATCTATTTTTATCTGTAGACTAGGACTGGTAGCTGATTTAGGGCATAAGGGTTAAAAACAGGAAATGTGGTTTATAAAGTAGGTAGCATCTCCAGAGTTTCCAGAGTTAGACTGCTTTTATTACTGACTGTCGTGTTTCAAAACAACATGAGGCAGGGCACCGAGAGACCAGTCTGTGTTTGGAGGATGTGACAGGAAATGCTTCAGAGGAAAGCTTGTGTTCCTGGTACAGGTCAGGGGGGTACCGGTGTTTTCTGTACATGCGCCGTCTTCCTGTCCAGCTCTTTCTCAGATACTCTTTATACAGTCAGATTGAGTATAAGTCTTGTGCAACACAGTAAATTTCCTTTGACCTTCGCATTTCGCTTGAATTTTTCTTCTAGTGTTTTAATGGAAAGTTTTGTCGTCATCATAGTTCAGGAGCATGTATTATGGTTATTGTTAATTATAGTAATTAGAGAATCCAAGTTAAAGTAAAAAGGCATGAAGAAACAGGAGTTTAATCTTGAATAGCCTTTTCAATGACAGGTTGACAGAACCAGTCAAAACCCAAAACCTTTGACTCAGCAGTTCCACTTCTACAAGGTGTCTTAAGTCAGTTATTCTACGAGAATACAAGGTCTGATATGGTTGTGTCGTTATTTATGACGGTCAATACTGAAAGGCAACAGGACTGTCGAGTAGTAGGAGAGTAAGTTATGAATAAATAAAGTGAAAAATAAAACAAGTAAGTCAGATAAGTAAGAAGATAAATACCTTATGGCAGATCTGTGCTGTAGAATACCAGGCAGCCACTGAAAACTGTGAGGTCAGTGTGTGCACACTGGCATGGAAGAGTGTGTGTGGTACATCATGGAAGGAAGCAAGTAAGTTTCAAGAAAAGAGTGTGTACTGTAATGTCATTTTTTAGGGAAAAAATTTATATTCGTTGGAAAACATCTGGAAGAATACACACCAAACTAGGGAGAAGGATAAAGGGAAAGCTCACTGGACTTGTATTTGTTATTAGGAAACTTACACTTCTGTATCTTAATTCCTTACGAGCAATTAATTTTTTCAAATTAAATTAAGAATGTAGGCTTGATCAATTCAAAATTGTTCACTGTTCTGTTCTTTAATGTGGCCGTTCTCTAGAGAGGTCTGCCTAGTGGTTTGCCAAACTTATAAGAAGACTCAAATCTGCCTGTGTAACACTTTTTAATTGAATGAGCATTTTCCCATACTTCAAGGAAAACCTGAAGTTTCAGTGAATTAACTGGTTTTCCAGCCAGGGTTTAAATCCACGTCATTCCGTGCCCCCGTGTGCATCACCTGTTACAGGCTGTAGCTGGGACTGGCCATAGGAGCGCTGCTTCCTTTCCACCTGTCGGGGAGCATTTCTCCACAAACAGTGCTGAGGGTTCTCATCAGACAGAAGCCCTCTGTTCTATTGCTGCCAGACAGTTTTGTTTCAGCCACTTGCCTTCTTGGGGGCTATTTCAGAGATGAAGTGAGGCTGTCTCCTGTGGAAGGTGGCCATGTTTTCCAATCTGGGTGTGTCCCCGGTGGTGTGTAAGCCCTGTGAGGAGGGGGCCTTTGTGTTTTGTGGGTTTGTTCTCGAGGTCACTCCGTGTCCCCAGCACGTGGAATAGAGTCTGGCATGTAATATTAATAGGCAGTCAATAAAAATTTTACTAGTTATTCCAAAATTAAGTGTCCTCCCTATTTGATTAAAACAAGTAACTGACAAATAGAGTTTTATGAAAAACAAGACCATTGCTGGCAAAGATGTTCTGAGGTCCAGGCCCCCTTACGAGAAGCCCACCCTGCGAGGGGCCCAGAGGCTCTTGCCCAGAAGGTCTGGGCTCTGCCTTCTCCGTGGAGAATTCCCACCTGGGCCACTGGGTGAACTGCTCAGTGACGGCCTGGACTGAGGCTGCGTGGTTAGGGGCACTTTTTGGTCAAATATCATGACACATTCTAATTTCACGTTCAGAGCGTCAAGGAGATAATATTGTAAATACTTAGAAGCTGCTCTCATTCTGTGTCTAAATAACATGGGAAGCTGTGCGGGAGGAACCTTTCTACAAACACTTAACTACTGCATCACAGTAAAGTAGCTGTTGTCCGTTTGCTTTACTCTTCCTGTGCACATGCTCACGTTGCCGGCTAGTCCCGTCAAGTCAGCATTTATGACCCGCTGCTGTTGAAGCCGAAGCTGAAGCCAGCACATTTGCCGAGTGTTCATACGTTCTAATAAGCCAAGCGTCTTCCTAGGTATCTGGCACAGTGAGCGTTTAGTAAGTGTTGAGTGTTGTATTATTTGGAGCAAGCTTTTGCTTTAGGATGCAGCTAGAAAAATCGTATTTTAAAAACAAATGTATTTAGCCTCAGCAATATTCTGTCCTGCTATACCTTCTTTATTTAAGTTGTATTTTTCAAATGGATCCTGAAAAATTGTTTCAGAAAGACTGTCTTTGTTTTCTTCAAGGCGAGACCAGATGCATTGTCCAGATTCTGCACGGTGTGTTTCAGAAAGAGAAGTCAGTGTATATTTTCTAGTGGTCATGGCTTCTAGCTGACTTTTTGTTTATGTCTTAAGAAATGGTACCTGAAATAGGCAGGCTTCTCTGGAGTCCTGACCCCAGGGTGCGTGCGTGCTCTTCAGTGGGGAGGGAGGGGCTCGCCTGTTCGGCTCACGGGGGTGCACCCCACTGGCCGTGCCCAGCAGATGTTTGAAGGAGAAGGGAATAAACACACATCACATTTTCATCACAGCTTTGTTAGCAAAGCAGATGTTGTCATCTCTGCCTTGTGCGAAGTAGGCAGTTGTCTAGAGGGTGAACTGACTTTTATCTTACGGCCGCACCATTTGTATGTAGGTGAGCCAGAACTTAGACCCCGAGTCTTCTGACTTTACACTGAGTGTCCCTTCTGTCACCTTGAGGAACTTGAAAGTCGTCATTAGCCATTAATGTTCGTAATAGTAAAAGCATACAGATAAATGCAGTGGAGAGAGAGCATGTATCACTGAAGTTCACTAAGGATGGTCCCTTCGTCAGTGTCGTGGAGCCTTTGAAAACTGTAACCAAAATCCTCTCCTGATCCCACTCCGGGCCTCTGACCACAGCCCCCGCGGACGCATCCCCAGCTTCCCCGGCTGCCCCCTGAGGCCTCAGCCACGCGGATGACAAAATGTGCCTGCAGCTCCTCTTGGAGCTTCCCCCAGGCCGGGGGTGCCCTCTGGTGCCTCCACTGTGCCAGGCCTCTTGTGCTGCAGGTTTGAAAGAGCCTACATCCTCCTACAGTTGGATTTGGAGCAACATTTCAAAGCAGGAAACTCAACAGGCAGTTAAACCCAAGGAGCAAATCTGCATTCAGGCTTTAGAAACACACCTGAAAGCGTCAGTGTGGTCCCTGCGAGGTTCAGAGCAGGGCCTGGGGAGCAGGGCCACGAGCAGGGTGACCTGGCCTTGTGTCTCTCCTTAGAGGGAGGAATTGCGATTCCAGCCTCAGAAGACCTCAGTGGTCTCATCTGTTGCACGCTTGTGGCCTTCAGACCTCAGTCCCTGGACACGAGGCGTCTAGGCCCCAGCCCAGTGCCCCTGATGGCCTCCACCTCCCCACCCCCGCACACCACCCCTCACCTTTCAGGAACGTCACAGAACAGGGACAGCAAGGAAATGGTTCACAGGTTAGCGTCCGTCGGAGAACAGCGATCGTTTCTACAGCACACAACCCTTCCATGTGGGCACCTGGCATTACTTCTCCCTGCCCCTTGGACAGAAATATGAGCACCCAGCACCTTGGGGTGAAACTCGGGAACTAGCACTTTGGGGATTTACGCACATTCTGCCTGGAGGACCCAGTGCCCAAGCACCTCCGACGTGTGCCTGGCATGTAGTCGAACCAGCAGATTCACGCTGGGTGAATGAATCCATTCCCTTAGCGCTAACCAGTTTCAGCACAACGATTAGCTGTTTGGAGGGAGGCTGTCAATGATTGATTTTTGTGTTTTTAAGTTTTTCTTGTTACCACACCAGCACGTGTGTTGCTCCGGAGTTTGTGATCATGTCTCGCGAGCTCCCTGGGGCCGCCTGCTCTTTCAGACCTGCCGCTGCCCCCTGCCCACTCCTCATGGGACTGTGGGCCCCCTGCCCCCCCTCCTGATGTGACGTGTGATGGTCCAGGAGCAGCTGTATGTCCTCTCATCCCAGGACCACAGCTTTTCCCTTCTCTGTTTCCGTTACCCCCCCCTTTTTTTTTCCTAATATTTATTTATTTGCACCGGGTCTTAGTTGCGGCAGGCGGGCTCCTTAGTTGTGGCTTGCAGGTTCCTTAGTTGTGGCATGCATGTGGGATCTAGTTCCCTGACCAGGGATCGAACGCGGGACCCCTGCATTGGGAGCACAGAGTCTTAACCACTGCACCACCAGGGAAGTCCCTCCAGTGTTACTCCTTGAAAGAGTTGTTTGGGAGGAGGGTAATTATTTCATTCTTTCTATTCATCAAAGGAAAGTCTCCAGGAAAGATAAAGTGTTCTTACTTGTGCAAGGCTGAGGCGCTATGCTCCTCCCAGCGTGTTACCCTGTAGCCACATAAAACGGGAAGCTCGATTGCTTTTTCAAATTTTCTTTCAACGCAAACATGGTCCTGACTCTTAGAAGCGCCTGCACTCTTATTCTTACCTCCACAGCTGTGTGTTTGGAGTTGGATTAGTGAGTTAGATTTACCTCTTCCTTGGGGGGCTTAATGGCTGCGCCTAGACCCGTGCTCTTGCCAGGAGCCGCCTTCTCTGGGGCAGCGTGGGCATCGGGCCCAGGGCGAGCGGTCGCCCACACATGACCTCAGCTTGCTTCGTCCTAAGTCCGATTTTCTGCTTCTCAGGCAGCTCTCTGGCCCCACTCGTCTCTGTTCCCTTGAAGAACCTGAGGAGCTCACAGCTGCCCTCATGTTCCAGGCACGTGGCTGGGCCCAACTCCTGGTGCTGGTCCCAGCAGCACTGACAGGACCCCGGTTTCATGGAGACAGAGGCCGTGGGAGCCCCTCCTCTGGCTTAGACCCTCACTGGCCCAGTGTCGGGCCGAACTTCTAGTAACCGCGTTTTCTCTCTGTACATGCGTGAGCCAGCCCTCCACACTGTTGCAGTTTAAAGACTCGAGACCTGAGTCCAGTGGTCACGGAGTTGACCCGAGCACAGCGGCTGAGGCCTGTGGGCCCCGTGCTCGTGGCCTGCCTCACGCCCAGCCTGGGGCCCTGGGGGACAGCCCTCCTCTTGCGGGCAGAAAGCTTTCCTGGTCGTCAGCACAAGTCACGTGTTCCGCCTTCGCTGATATGAAGACTTGTTACTCTGCAGCTGTCCTTTTCTCTCAGGAAGAATCGACCTGTTTCTGGATTGTATTTAATTATTCTTCAACCAGTTTTCTCAGTTACTCCGTCAGCAAAATAGAATTAAAAACGCCTGCACCTCCATATCCCCAAGAAATATTTATGAGGTTGGCTCCTCAGAAGAAAAGCCGTGTGCCTCCTTACACACCAGGGTACATGGCAGAACCAGAAGCTGGCTGTGCATTGAGAATCTGCAAATGCCACGTCAACAAGGTGATTGCAGTTCAACTTCCCTGAATAATCAGTAGCTTGGACGACATTATGGGAGAAGATCCTCCTCAACATCATCATGATTTTGCAATACAGTAGAATTTTCTGCTTTGTAGAGAAGGAATTGTCAGTTTGTGCAATTAATTCTAGAAGGAATCCTGAGATATTAATTCCACTCCAAGTGAAAGCCATTGTTTTAGAGTTACAATAAAGCAGCATTTTGTTTTTATATTTTTTTTCTTGCAAAATAGCGAAGGAGCTCTTAAGGAGCCCTGTGAATGCCAGGACCCCCTCACTGCAGCCCCACACGGGGGCGTTCTCACACTCTTGTCGATAGAAGGCGAAGCTGGGTCCCTGTCTTCCTGCCACAGGTCACTGCTTGTAGAGAGGAGGCTGGACTGAACCCATGCCCGCTGCCTGCAGACTGCGCTCTGCCCTCTCGTGTGTGCCTGCCCTGGAGGGCAGCCATGCCATCCTGAAGTCATGGGTTTGTCCAGTCTCTAACTTGCTTTACAGAATCAGGTTGGAGTGTGTCTTTTTCAGAAGTTTCACCCAGACCTAATTCTTTTAAGATCAAAATAGTCATTCTGCATAATAATTCGACTTTTATTTGGAAGTAAGATGCTATAGTAGATGTTTAGCATATGTTTCATAAACTTTGGTAAATATCCTCCTTCTGTCCTCTGGGTTTTGTCTGGCGGGGGTGGTTGTGTGTGTGTGTGTGTGTGTGTGTGTGTACATATGAAGAATATGTGTATGAAGAAACTGAAGGGCAGTTTTAAATTTCACTTTTGACAGGCGGATCAGCAATTACAGAGAACAGAACAATGACAGAAATGGAAAAACAATGAAAGAAAACTCCTAATTAATTTAACCTTTTTTTAAAATAACTTGACCGAACGTAGCCCTCGGGCCATTTGGCTCTCAGGCGCCCTGGGCCAGTGCTGCCCCTCTGTCTCTCCTGGAAGGTGCGGGGCAGGGGCAGCCACAGCAGCACCCACACTGGTGTCTCCACTAAATGCCTTTCCCTCCCCCATCTGATTTCAGGTGTCAGAAACTACTTAAAAGAAGCATTGGTGAATATAATTGCTGTGCATGCAGAGGTAAGCCGTCCTTAGCTATTCCTAAGGGACGTGGGTAACTGGAGGAAAGAAGAGGCCAGTTCAATGGGTTTTATGGAGGTCTTTTTCCCTTCAGAATGTATTTTTGGTGTAAATAAAATACAACTCTGGTTTCAGCGCACGCACATGTGTGTTTTAACTGTGAGAGAGTCTTTTTCTGAAATTGGGTATGTTCTTTTCTCATAATTAAAACTAAACTCATGAATATTTGAAAGGTAAAGAGAAGAGAAATTGAAAGGATGTCTTTCCCTAACTTGGAAAATTCCTTGCCCCGTTTTTAACCAGTGTACAAATGAGCGCTGACATCTTACTCTCGCAGCTGTGGGGCGTGTTGGGAAGAAGTTAGGTGGTGGCCTCCCCTCAGCATCTCACAGAGGTGCCCCTGGACGTTGGTGCTGCTGGTCACACCCAGCCTGCCCTCCCGTGGCACTTTGTGCTTAGTGTCCCGCCGTTGTCCCTGCTGTGACTGCCTTCGTAATTCCGCAGTCGTGGACTTCCAGGTTGGCTGTGGCCAGTGAACTGTTGTCCACCAGATGAAATGGGCCCAGCAAAGAAGTTCTCAGTAGAAGATTTCAGGCGCAGTTGACCGCTGCTCGAGAACCTTCTGAGTATCTGCATCTGGTGCAGGTGCATCGGGGGGTGTCAGGTTTACGTCACCCTCCACATGCACACGTGCTGCCTGGGTTACCAAGGTGAACTGGAGAAATGTGGATCATTAAGGCTGAAACAGAAGAGCGAGCAAAGGACACAGATGGCAGCCTCCGCCTGGCTCTGAGTCTGAAGCAGCCAGAGCAGAACGCGGAGTGGGGTGTCTTGTAATTTTCATTTCCTAGTGAGGCAGAGCATACATGTTTCTCCATAAAGTAAAGTTTTTATGTGATCTGACTCAGGCACGAATTTGCCATGTACATCTTTTTATGAAGAGTGATATACTTTCAACCCTGATTTTATCAAAGACATATAAAAGCGCTTTTTTGTTAGGTTAGCTTCCGATAAAGTTAGAGTGTAACATTAAATCATCAGGCAGTGGAGACATTTCAGTCGTAGGTGGGCAGGTGGTAATCAGAGGAGCTGCAGAATATGTGGGCATTTTAGTGATGATGGTGATTCCCACTGAGGCAACTTTGATTAACGTCCACTGTCGGTCGATAACCATGACGTTGTTTGTATTAGGCTTTTCAAGGCCCTTTTTAATATATCCCAGTGGCTGAAAACAGAATTTTGTACTTAACATTTACTATTCCCACATGATCTTAACTTGCCCCAAATTTTCTTCAGTACTCAGGTTATGTTTGGGTTGACCCAAAGGTTTAATACTAGTGATTGAATCTGAAAAAAGGAAAAGCTAAAAAGAAAATACGATTTAGTCTAACTTAGAAATCAGGATAGTAATATGTTTCCCCAAATGTCCAAACTGTTAGTTTGCAAATATCAAAATTCAAAGCTTGAAAACAACGTTTTTGTCAAACGAAAGGAAATATATATTTAATTCAGCAAAGAGTAAAATCGGGAACTCTGTTGGCCAATACAGAATAACGTATCCAGTATGAAGTAGCATTTGTTTTGACCCAAGGAGAGTCTGACCCAGTATGTTTTTATTTCTATAATTTCCTCTTTAGAAATTGTATTTCTTCTTGTGAAAAGGGTAGAGGAGGAAGAAATCTTTAAAACTATTTCAGTTTGTCCCCATCAACAATACCTTTCAAAACTACATTTGCCAATATTTTTTAAGAGGAATGTTTTTTGTCACGAATCAGTGAATACAGCTTGTGTGCAAGCCCGTGTCTGCCTTTCCTTCGTCAATTCTGATCCTGCAGAAATACAGCTTAGGAGACCTGGGGGGTGTTTTGCTACGTGCATCCCTTTGTTTTTAACAAGTTCTGGTCAAGGCAAGTCCTCATAATGCATCATTTCTTCTTATTTTCAACGTTCTATCAGGTGTTCACTATTTCCAAAGACCTGGTGCCTCGGGTGCTGTCTAGGGTGGTGGAAGCAGTTTCTGAAGAGCTGAGTAGGCTGATGCAGTGCGTCTCATCCTTCAGCAAAAACGGAGCATTGCAGGTACAACAGCCGCTCAGTTCTGTGTTTCACTTAGTTGTTTGAAAACACAGAGATGTGTTTTCAGTCATCAGCCTCAGGAGGTCCAGACAGGCTTCGTATTTTTCTGTGGATCTGCTGGTTGGAGAGCTACATGGTCTCCTGTGTGAGCCATATCCATGACGTCGACAGGTCCAGAGTTCCTGTCCCTTTAGAGTACAGTGACTCTTGTGAAACTATCTGAATGCAGATTCCTTCTGAAGTTCTGTGAGTTTTTCTGTTTTACAGTTGTCTTCACCACGTTCAATTTAACAGGAAATTTTTAGAAACTTCTTGTAAATAGTCTTTCCAGAGCATTCAAATGCAGTTTGCATAGAAACAACAAATAACTGTTTTTCTACTCATATTCCATTGGTTTATGTTGTATTTACTTAAACTACGTAATTACAATAGCAAAGGTAACTTCTGTAAGCCAGATGAGCCTTGGTTTGCCTGTAGCCAGATCAGTAGGAACCAGGGTGTGCAGGCCTGTGGGGGTGTGAGCCCCCCTGTACGCCCTCATGCCCAAGGGCATTGTGAGGGTATCTTCTTAAAGTACCAGAAGTTTTGCATCTAGTAATGCCTGAGGACCTCCTATCAGGCCAAGCCCCTGCAGATAACAACCCTAATCCTGAATAATATATAAAAATAAAAAATGTAAAAACAAAAACCTGAAGACTCTAGAGAGTGAACATGAGTGGCTGATTCTGGAAGAAATGGCACTTGGGTGAATTCCTCACTTTTTATGGATTTTGGCCTGAATGCAGGCCCAGGGGAAACTAAAACTACATAAAACCTGTTGTCTTTTCAGTGTAGAAGAATAGGCTTCAGGGCAGCCACAACTACAGGAAAGCAAGGGAGGTATCCCAGGGAGCAGAAAGCAGGAGCCGTAAGTTCTGTGTATACACTGCCTGGGTCTCTGGTTGGCCCCTAAACCACACGCCTGGTCAAACTCCACTGCAGCCCACGTAAGGCAAGAACCGAAGTAAGAACTGAAAAGCTGCCCCAGAGCCGAGGGTTTTCAGTCTGAGTCCAGATACATTTATTGCTTGTTAAAATAAACAAAAATCAGCTCTTCAGAAGCATATTCTAGAACCCAGAGTCTTCTCAAGATAACATTCACGATGTCCAGGATACAATCCAAATTTAGTTGAAATGCACAAGCAGAACAAAACAGGAGAACATGACCCATTCTCAATAGAAAAGACAATCAGCTGAGACCAGCCCTGAGATGACCCAGTTGTTAGAAATCAGACAAGGATTTTAAAGCAGCTGTGTTCAGTGATGTAAAGGAGACTATGCTCCTAATGAATGAACAGACAGGGAATCTCAGCAGAAAAATGGGAGCCCTAAAATAGGAACTAAGTAGAAATTCTGGAGTAGAAAAGTATAATACATTAATATTTTAAAATATACTTGATGGTAATAACAGCAGGATGGAGAGGACAAAAGAAAAACAATCAGTGAATGTATAGACCAAACATCAGTTATCCAGTATGAAGAAGAGAGAGAAGAAGAATTGAGAAAAAGTAAACAGAGCTCTAGGGACCCTGGGACATGTGATTCCATGTCCAATCAGCAGGTGAAGGATGGTCCACATCGTTAATTATTTGAGACGTGAAAACTGACACAACAGTGAGTTCCCATCCAGCAGGAAGAAGAAAATTAAAGACTGAAAGCACCCAGTTTTGGCAAGACTGTAGAGAAGCGAGTTCTCACGCGTTGGCAGGAGTGTGAAATAGTACCGCTGCTTCGGGAAAAGTTCTTGCAGTTTCTTTGAAAACTAAGTATACACTTACCCATCCAAACACTGGAAACAGCCCAGGTGTCCATCAGTAGGGTAAACAAACAAATGGTGGATCCATAAAACAATTACCGTTCAGCGTCAGGGAAGCCGCGTGAAGGGGGCCTTGTACTGGATGGATATCATTTTCGTGGAGAAAACCCCAGGACGATGCTGTCCCCTGGGTGGTTGACACCGGTTGGGGAGCTGAGGGGGCTCTGCAGGCGGTGGTCCTACACCTCGGGATGGTTCCCGCACACAGTGTGTGCAGCAGCCCGAACTCACCAGATGTGCACTCGAAGATTTGTCCATTGTGCAGTGTGTAAGTTTTAACTCAAAGAATCAAAAAAGTTGCAACAGCCTACTCCAGGCAGTGACGCCTGTGGCAGATGCGTGTGCTGTGGAGAACATTGGCGGCGGAGTCTGTGCTGCACGGGTGCTCGCCGTAAAGTTCTCCCAGAGT
Source organism: Globicephala melas (assembly GCF_963455315.2). Classification (NCBI taxonomy): domain Eukaryota; kingdom Metazoa; phylum Chordata; class Mammalia; order Artiodactyla; family Delphinidae; genus Globicephala; species Globicephala melas. Next base: position 102,422,184 of record NC_083324.2, read on the forward strand.
CTCTGCACTTGAAAAAGTTCACACAGAAACGCAGAGTGAAAGGGATTGAGCATGTGTATTGACCTGGCAAGCTGGCGAGGGGAAAATCCATCACAGAAACTTCATAATATTTCCATGATCATGGCTGTTCTAATAGTTGGGCAGGAGGAGATCAGTAACAGGAATTGTGTATGTGAAGATGAATTGAAAGGAAGTTGCAGTAGCTGCTTTGGGCCTAGGCGGTCCTGGAATTACAACAAAAAGCTCCCCTCCCTGCAGATTTTTTCTGCAGCCCATTTAGCTGATGACTGAGTTCCTCTCGCAGGAGGGTCAGCAGGAAGGGGCAGAAAGAGACATCGGAACCGGCTGGCAGCCCGGCCTCCTGAGCTCTGTGCCTCCTGGAGACTGGCGTCAGTTGTGTTGTGAGACGTTGGCCACTGCCGTTCGGGATGCCTGTGTGTGGCCTCCTCCTGATCAGATGGCTCTGCGAGGCCCGCGTGAAGGGTTGGCCTGGCCATCAGCCTCAGACCTTCCCGAGAGCCGCCGGCAGGGGCGTTTTCTGGCAAACGGTCCATGTATTTTGTGTAAATAATCACAGCTTTTACAATTGGCATAATTCATAGGTTAATTCTTTATCACTTTGTTTGAATAAAATTTCTAGCAGATACTAGTTTTCCAGTGATTTAATCCTTCTCCTAAAATATTCAGCCGAAAGTTCTACCTTGTTTTTTCTCTTTGATGTTTTCCTTGTAGGTTCGTTTTTATATACACTAGAATGTAAACAAGAGAGACAAACTGTCATATCTACGCTTTGTCATTACAAACTGTTTCAGGCTTCTAAACCCCTGAAAAATGAAACCAAACAGTTGCTTTCCAAACTGAACATTTCACTGAATGTACTGTATCTTATGTAAGTCAGCTTTTATCTTGATTGGTTAATTGAAAAACTAGCCATGTCTTTCATTGTTGTTTGTGTTTTGTGCACGCCTAGAGGTGAGGGCTGTGTCTTTGAAACAGTCTCCTGGGCAGCACGCACACTGCGGTACCTGAGGTGAAGGAGGGTGTCCTCGCTGGGGGCCCTAGGGCTGCGAGGGCAGCAGGCTGTGTGCAGAGCACACCTTCTCCACCCTTGCCAAGAGGTAGAAGCGTTAGGTTAGCTTGTTTTTTCTTAGAAGTCTTACGCAGATGAAATTCATATGCCGTACAGTGCGTCTGCAAGATAAAAAGAATACAGTTCAGTGGATTTTCTTCTGCTGTGTTCACAGAGTTGTGCAGTCCGTCACCACAATCCACTGTGGAACGCTGCATCACCCCAGAGAGAAACCCCAGCCCCGTTAGCGGTCACCGTCCACGTCCCTCCCAGCCCCCACCCCAGCCACTGACAAGCACCTGTCTGCTTTCTTTCTCTGGTTTGCCTCTTCTGAAAATTTCATAAAAGTGGGATCATAGAATATGGCTTTTTGTGACGGGCTTCTTTCACTGAGCGTAATGCTTGCAAGGTTCGTCCCTATTGCAGCCTGTGTCATGCCTTGTTGTGGCTGAATAACGTCCCATTGTATAGATATGCCACATTTTATTTGTTCACTCATCATTTGATGGACATTTGGGTTTGCACTTTTTGGCTGATACAAAGAAAGGTTCTGTGAACGATTGTGTACAAGTTTTCTGTGGACACATGTTCTCATTTCTCTTGGGGATACCCCCGGGACTGGAATCGCTAGGTTATGTGGCTACTCTGTGTTTAGTCTTTTGATGAGCTGCCAGACTGTTTTCCAAGTAGCTATACCATGTGCTTTCCTACCAGCAGTGTATGAGGTTTCCAAATTCTCCACATCCTCGTCGGCACGTGTGACTGTCTGGTTGGTCGTAGCCGTCCCCGTGTGTGTGAAACAGTATCTCATTCTGTGGGGTCGTCACTTTTGTGATGGTGTCCTTTGTAGCACAGAATGTTTTGATTTTGATGAAGCCCAAATTATCTAATTTTTCTTTTGTCACTTGTACTTCTGTTGTCATTCCTAAGGAGGCAGGCCTGGCCTAATGTCACAGAGGTTTACTCCTGTTTTCTTCTAAGGGTTTTATAGTTTTTTCACTTACATTTAGGTCTGTGATCCATTCTGAGTCAGTTTTTAAGGAAGGGACCCACCTTCTGTCCTTTTGAGTGTGGACGTCCAGTTATCCAGCTGTCCCTAGCACCATGTGTTGGAGAGACCACCTCTCCCACCAAGTGGTCTCGGCACCTTGTTGAAAGTCAGCTGATCGTAAATGTAAGGGTTTGTTTCTGGGCACGCAGCCATGTTCCTGTTGATCTACATGTCTGTCCGTGTGCCAGTGCCACACTGTTTGGATTATGGCAGCTTTGCAGTAAGTTTTGAAATGAGAAGGTCTGAGTTTCTCCAACTGTGCTATTCCATTTCCATATTGTTGTGTCTAGGATCAACTTGTCAAGTTTTGTTTTTAAAAAGAAAAAAGAAAAGAAAGAGAAAAGCCAGCTGTGACTTTCATAGCGCTGCACTGAGTCTGCAGAGCTTAGCTCTGAGGTTAGCATCGTGGAGCCTGGAAGGGCAGGGCAGGAGGCAGTGTGGCAGCCCGCGTCCTTCCACCTCCTGTCAGTCTCAGGACAGGACAGTCCTGGTCTCCCCAGGGAGACCAGGGGAGGCACTGGTTGGAGGGTGACATCTGGTGGCTGGACGGCCCTGGCACAGTCCCTACCTTTCAGGGCAGGACACCTGCCTCCACACAGTCAGACTTGACTCTCAGACAGTTTTCAGTGAAAGGGAACTTTGTTGTGGCCGGTTTCTTTGGGCTGATTTAGAAGGTCTGCTCACTCGTAACGAGCTGCCACTGTGGCCATGGGGGTCTGCCCTGCATGGAGCAGGCTGGGGGCCGACCCTCGCGTTGTTTCTGTTTGACAGACAACATAGTTCCCATGGTCACCTGTCCCTTTCTCACCTCCAGGCAAGACTTGAAATCTGCACCCTGAGGGACACCGTGGCTGCTCACCTGACGCCAGAGAGCAGGTGAGATGCTCCGTGGCCGTGCTGTGAGTGCTCCAAAAGCCCCTGTAGTAAAGCTCGTCGTACAGGCGTGAGGTCCCAGGTGAAGGTGACTGATCACAGCGAGCGCTTGTGACTGTGGTCTCATAGTTCATGTGCGATCAGTTGTTCTGTTAAAAGCACAAACCTACAGTGAGCCAAGGATTCCAGAGACTGCTCCTTTGTAGCACAGAAGGAAGAAAGGTTTAATGTAATTCCATGTTTCTCATCCACTGAGGTAAGTCTTAGTCTCATAAGCGGTGTAGCAGAGCATTGCATACTTCTTTTGAAAAGGAGAAAATAGGAATTGAGTCAGTCTATTCATCACAGACTCTGAAGGACAGTTCAAGCATCATGAGTATCAGCATAAGAGGAAGACCTTGTGGTTTCTCTGCAGAATTTTGTAGTGGAAATTTGGTGATAATTCTTAGCTGTTTTGAATGAAAGTCAGGATTTCCTATCATTGCAACATCAGTAGGTGAACTGAAACAGCACTACCTACAGAAGATTGTTTACCCCATTGGCAGTATTGCCTGGGAAGTGTTGGGTCCACAGGGGAACTGCTTAAACACGATGTGCGATGTACTTACCGTTCGTTTCCAGCTTTAGACGGTGTGCTCGTGCCGTCATCCTGACTGTCATTGCTACAGCTGAAAACGTCTCCATTTTTTCCTAACACATGAGGTTATTAGCCTCTTACTTCTGTTCTGGCGGCTGACCGGGAGCCTTTCTGGTTCGTTCCCACCACTGCTGCTCTGCACAAGTGCTGAGTGATAGACACCAGAAAGCACCCGCCCAGGACCCATGGGTGAGGTGCTCTGCATGAGGACAGACCTGTGTGTTCTTTCCCACTGACTTGACCTTTCGTAGCCCAGCTTCCTCATCTGTGACAGGAAGATAATAATACTTTCTAGGCAAAGTTTTGGGGGAATTAAATGAGAAACTATGTCAAACCACCCAGTAAACTCTTGGTGGGGTCACCTTCATCCTCTTCTTCTTGGTCGTGATGTAAAAATAGAGAGCAGTGGCCTCACATTGCTCTTCATCGAATGAGAAGAGGTTTACAGGAAATCAGGTGACAGTGGAGGCGGCGGTAGAGACTTCTCTCCACGTCAGGGAAGAGGACTGAGTGCCCACAAGTTGTGACCTGTCCCCACCCCCCCATACCTGACCCACCAGGAACAGCTGGGCACCCTGCCAATTTCTGGGGCCCTGTTGGTACTTTGCTGTCTCTCTGTGTGTTGCTCTGATACCTGCCCCTAGTTTGAGAAACATTGCTCAGAAGTTTATTTCCTGGTCCACTGATGCAGACGTTTTTACAAAAAGAAAAAAATCAAAGGCCACTTTGAAGTCAAAATAATTACATTTATTTCTTTACTTTAGTCAATAGTCATAAAACAAAAAGAGATGAGAACTGTTCCTTAGTGAACAATACAAGTTATTACCAAATAATCTCCCCTAAAATGCTTTTCATTTGAGTTAGTAACTTTTCTGGTACTTTCTACTTTAAAAAGTTAAACATACCAAATTGGTGGTTTTTAAATCCACTCCCTTTTCCGTATTTCGTGAAATGAGATGATGTTGAATGACACACACACACACACACACACACACACACACACACACACACACCCCTCCACCCCTCTCCATTATCCTACAAATTTTAAATATGATAACAGCTAAATCCTCTTAAGACATGTTGTTATTATAAGAGGTTGGCTGGAAATCAGGCCCTGCACAGGTCAATTCTAGAAGTACCCCCTTTGTATACTGTTGCACAAGATCATCCCTGTTTCTACTTAGCCCTCTTCCTCCCTTACCAGCTTTCATCTGTGTACTTCAGCTTTGTTTTGAAAGTAAAGACCTCCTTAAATTTAATGACTCCACACGAAGCTCTCACCTACCACGGTGAGTAGCACCCTTGTGTAAAAATCAGCTTCTCCTTTGCTTTTCAAGTTGTGTTTTATTTGCTGGTTGAATTCTTCTGGCCCAGCTCCTACAAACCCTCACTTTCACTTTCACTTTTCCCCCTGCTTCTACTGGGCTGTATGTTTCTCTGTATGTAAGATGCGCTTTTTCTGACGTTCCTCTTCCTGGTGGGGCCGGCGTGTCCCTGCCTGGGATGCTGTCTGTGTTCCAGATCCAGTTTCAAGCAGGCTCTGGAAGCCCTACCGCAGCTCTCGAGCGGAGCGGACAGAAAGTAAGTCTGGGTGCTGGTCTCAGGGACCTAAACTCCTCCTCTTCAGGTGGAGACTTGGCCTTGAGGAAGGCGGTACTCGGTGGCCCTCAGGTATGCGTTGTTAGCTTGTCTCCCACGCGGCAGAAGGAGGTAAAACCTGGGTTTCATGACGATTCAGAAATTGGTTCTTTTACTGTTTTAAGTGACCATACCAGTCCCTTAAACGTCCATAAGAAAGTTTATTTTGACTCACTCAGTAAACTATATTCTTATCTGAAATTTTTAAGAAAATACTTCGAGAACCGTAAAAGAGAGGACAGCATAGTAAAGTGCAGGACTCAGTGATGTTTCCTTCCAGTAGGTCAGCAGTGTACCTTTTGTGCTCTGTAATATGAAGTGTTAAGGCTAAATTTGTAGACATGACATAATAAAGTTATATGCGTTTCGCTAATATTGTACTAATGGTCTCAGCCTGACCTCAAACTTTGCTACTCACGTAACAGGAAATTCTGACCCGAGACAAAGTCGAGGCCAGGCAAAGGTCACGAGTGCCCGGGCTCCCCTCACCTGAGACAGCGGAAACACCGCCGGCCTGGGCCCCTTCCCCAGCCCGGCCGAGGTCCGCCCACCCTTGCAGCTGGCTGACGAGGCAGACAGTTACGGAGCCCTGACTGCGTGACACCCTCGGTGTGGCCTGGGGCAGCACAGAGGATGTTGTGGACACTCAGAGGGCAGAGGGAGCCTGTAGGGTGTGGACGGGGCTGGGAGGACGGGCGGCAGAGACCTTCCTAGTCTCCTGCTCCTCTCGCTGACTGCGTGGTTCAAATGCTGTCCATTCCTCTAGCGTGAACATCATGAAAGATTGAAGCAGCCACGTATCGTTAACATGTGCAGCTAGTGCTCGCTAGGCTCAAAAGACCAGTGCTTTTGAGGGAGTCAGGAGCAGCAGACGCCACAGTGAAGGCCAGGACGGGGGCTGTTTCAGATCTGCGGGGAGCGCCGTGAAACCAGGAAGTAGTCTCGTGACCCCAGTAAGCTCGTTTCTTGGCTGCTTCCTCTGAGCCAGACGAGCTGTAAGGTCCCTTGTGGCCCCAGAATGATGCGGCTCTGTCTGGCCAGCACAGGGACCAGGCAGGTTATTGCTGGGGTTGGGACTGACCCTGGGTGTTCCTGTGCTGCATTCACCCCTTCAGTCCCCTTCTCCAGTGTTCGCAAAAGACAGAAATGCAAAATAAGGGCAACAGAAAAGAGACCAGTCGTTGCCACGGGGTGGGGTGAGGGCAAAGGTGACGACAGACGGGCAGCACAGGAGGATTTGGAGGTGACGGGACTGCTCTGTCCCGACGGCGGGGGTCTTGAGGCTGCTGCGGTGCGTTTAGCAACGGGCACAGAGCTGATGCCAAAAAGAGTACATTTCAGTGTATGTGAAGTGTTTAAAATTAGAGGCTCAAATACCCAAACATCAGTCTGTTTGGGGGAGCATCTAACTAATCTAGGGGAAGGGGACAGAGGGCGATTTTATGTGTAAGGTGAAGACGTCTGCACGTGTATGTCCTTGCAGCTAGCTTCTTTGGTCGGCTTATTTCTGTCATTGAGTCCAGAATCCACAGATGAGTGACTTTCCTGGCCCAGGGAGGCACCGTGGGGCAGGGCGTGTGGGGGACCGGACCGGACCGGGCGAGCGTGTCTGGGTCCCGCCCGCCGCCCGCCCGTGGCTGTCAGCGCCTCTCCCCACAGGCTGCTGGAGTTGCTGCTGAGCCGGGTCAGGAGCGGCGTGCACCTGCAGCTCGCCTGCTTCCAGGCCGCCCCTCCGCCTGCCGTGAAGACGCAGGTGCCTTCCAGATGACGCGCTCCCCCGAACACCCACAGGTATATCTGGGCGGAAAGCTCCGGTTAGGCTTGCGATCTCTCTCTCTTTCCATTCCCTTGAATTGGTAGCTTAGGAAGATGTTGGTATGTGTTATATTTCAACCAAAATGACCTGATATAAAACGTCCAAGCAGCATTTGCTTTGTCGCTTTTATTACGTTAGGCCCCGTATGACTTTCAAATGCCTTTTTAAAACACAGCGTTTTCTCTCGTAGCTGCATGCTGCATGGTGAAGGCTGCGGAAGACGGGGCGGCTCAGGCCTACACCGAAGCATCTTCCGGGGCCTCCTGCAGCTTCCAGGGCACCTGGGGCGGCGACGAGAGATTCATCGGGAAGTTACATGCGAGCATCTGGAGCTTCAGCTGTCCTAAATTGTGCAGCTGTGCTTAAAACCTTTATTTCATACAGATGGCTCCCGATTCAAGTAGACTTTTAGAAAAACGTGTGGTCTGAATAAAAAGGTGTGACATTTGGGCTGTGCTTTCTGTGGTCCTCCATCCGTGAGTTAACTGCTGCCGGTTTCTATGTTCACAGCGCTCGTGACATCGGGCCTCTTTTGTGTGACTCGCCCTGAACCTGACGTGAGCCTTGCGGCATCGTGCCTCCTGCCCCAGGACCCCCTTGCACGCGTGGGGAACGGTGGGCCCAGGCGCCTCGTCCGCGCTGTCCCTCTGGCACCTTCCGCGCCACTTCTGGCCCCTCGAGTGGCCTGCTTGGTGGCCGCGGGGGGTCTGCTCTGGTGGCGTCTGTGTCACCAGGCGTGGGAGCTGCCGCTTACACCGTTACCAGAGCAGGTCAGGCTGCCGCGACCTCCTTCAGAGTCAGCTTCCCTGACCTGACTTTGTCACACCGTTTGCTTCAGAAAACTGAGTCAGGGTTTTAGATTTTCCCAGGGATGTCACAGAATCCCCTTTTCAACACTGGCATTAAGGTCTGTATTAATACGGGGAGCTCTGCGGTCCATCATGGCCATGTGCAGTGTCCATCGTTTGAAGTGAGTCCCTGTTGTGTTTGTGCGTTTGTTGCTGTTGGGGGATGGGGCGTGGCAACTAGAAGGGAACGTTTCACCTTGTACGTTCTGGATGTTCTGGATAAGCTTATTAAGAAATATACGGACTGTCGTCTGTCCTAAGCATGTTAACCATTGTATCTGCCACGGCTGAGAACTAAATTACAAAACTGCAATCCTGAGTGTTTGTGTTATTTTAAATATCTGATGCAGAGCCTTCAGCCAATAAAGAGTGTGTCTTTAATACGAGATGTAAGTTAGTTGACGTTTTTTCCCGAAGCATCTTCATTTCAGCATTTTCATTAGCTGTGTAACTTTTTATATGTCTAGTTATAACCCTCACAATAAATATTGGGTTGGCCAAAAAGTTTGTTCGGAACTTTTGGGCCAACCCAGTGCTTAAATCCCGGTTTACCTTGTGTTTGTCTGATCGTTGTTGGAAAGCATTACCAGGGGTCCCGCTGATTCGCCTCTTGTTGGGGGCCCCGCCCTGTCAGGCCCATAGGAGCCAAGACGAGGACTTCATGGCTCAGGGAAGCACAATAACACTTAAGCAGAAGCGGACCAGGGAAGCACTTCTGTGGCTCGGAATGGAGCGTCGGAGCATGAGAACCTCAAACCCAAAGGAGGGGGTTCACGGAGGACTTGCTGGAAGAACAGCTGCTTGGGCTACAGAAGACGGTTTAGTGGTTAAGAGGAGATTGCTGGCTGTAGTGAAGTTAGAAGAAAGCCGAGAGGCGAAAACAGGCGCCGAGAAGACACGAGGCGCCCAGAGGCCCTTGGGTCCAGCACAGCCACGTCGGCCTGGCCTTCAGCACCAGGAAGGTACTGGCAGTGGTCTGGGCTTGCCGAGACTCCCCGTATCTGTGTCCCATGAACGTGCATGTTCCAGAAATGATTCCCCCGTCACAGACAAGCATCCTGCGGTGGGCGCGGCACCCAAGTCACTGTCCTGTCCCCGTCCTTCATCCAGTTTTCTTGAAGGAGGAGAACTAAAGAGCTTGCACTTGCAACTCTGATTTGGTTCAAGACGGTGCTGGGTCTCTGTCCTGATCATGTGCTGTCAGGCGTGCAGCTGGTGGTTGTATGAGAGCCACAGTGTGTTTGAACCAGCTTTTACATCAAGATGAGGGTTCTAAAGTAAGAGTCAACTAGGTTTTATTTAATACATGGTTAAAGTAATTGTCATAAAACTACCTACCAGTACTGTCGTGAAGGTGAATACGCTCTGCAATCTAAAAACATGGATTGAATGTCCGATATGCATAACACAGAACATCAATTTCAATGACTAGCTTTGCTTTAAATGCAGGCTGCATATTTGTTGTACATGAGATTCATCGTGCTCTTTGTGCACTGATGTCACCTCAGTTTCTGTTCACCCACACTTTTCATTCAGTTTCGGTGTATGTATCACTGGAAAGGCTTTTGGTGCCTGGCCAGGTGATAAATACATAACAAAAATGTTTTCCGAACAGGAGCTGGGTCTGCGGGTGTGCCTGTTGGTGAAAGCCAGGAGCGCCCCTCGACCGGCTGGCCCTGGAGCTGGCCGCACTGTCCTCCTCATTGTGGAACCATGACTGTCCCGGCTTGTGACTGTGGCCACTGTTGACCATTGTGCTGGTTTTCGTTGTTTCTGTCACGTTTTTCTCGAATTTCCCTTCCCGCCCTCCCTGCCTACAGACCTCCAGCTGGGCACCAGCAGCCCCTGAGAGCAGAGACCACTGCTGACTCTGATTGCCCGGGAGGCCCAGGGACTTGAGTGGGGCTGAGCCACAGCGGTCACGGAGCGACGGGATCATGGGAAGAACAGAGGCCGTCGGCAGGCGGGGCGGGGGTCCAGGGGATGAGTGCGGAGAGGTGGTGGCTGGGCTTGGCAGCTTCCTGGTTTCCTGAGTGACCAGAGAGCAACAGGGAAGGAGTCGGAGGAACTGGAGACTTGGCACCGACTGCCCACCGGCCACTGGGTCAGCCTGCAGGCCCCTCCTGGGCTCCGGGTGTCCGGTCAGTTCCGTCGGGTCGCCGCCTTTGCTGCTGCCCTTGCTGCGTTTTCTACGTAGTCTTCCCTCACCCCAGAGCCCCTCCACCCCAGCTCCACGGAGGGCCTTGCAGACGGGCTCAGGTTCGCCTGGAGTAAGTAAGGTCGCCCAGCCTGTGCCCAGCCTGTGCCCTCAGGTCCCTGCCTCGGCCGCTGCTGGAGCAGCCACCGCTCCATCCCTCCTTGGTCTGGCAGCTCCCTGAGAAGGGTGGGCGGAGGAGAGTGTCTGAGACCGTGATAGCCGCGTGAGGATTCTGGCTTGGAGGCCCCCTTCCCAGCTCTCGAGCCTTTGCACCGTCGACCTCAGTGGCCGGCTCCGTCGCTCTCTGCTTGAAGGATTGTCTCCTTTTCCCAGTTCTCAGTTCCTGACGTTGCTCTGGGTTGTGATGCCTTTTGGTTCCTAGTGCTGAATCGAATGTCTTTAGATTCTGGGAAGTTGTCTTGAATCGTTTCTTTGAATCTCCTCTGCCCCTGGTGTGTGTGGTTTTGTTGTTTTTTTCTCTTTGTTTTTAGTATTAGGATCTCCTATCCTGGACCTTTTTAAAATTTTAAAAATCTTTTCCCTCTTGTTTTCTCTTTGCCTTTATTCCTACTTCCTGGGAAACTTTGACATTTACTGTCCAGCCTTCCTGTTGGGTTTTCCATTTCTGCTATGTTGTTTTTAATGTATGAGTTTTTTGTCCCCTGAATATTCTTTTTTGTAGAGTCCTGTTTATTTCTTATTTCTCTGGGAATAATAATACACTTCTAGAAGTTTTTTTCTTTTTTCTTTTTTCATAGTCTCCAGTTTGCTGTACTCTTCTGTCTTATGCATTAGAATAAACATCATAAGCTTTCTTCAGCTCTCTAGCAAGCTTGGATATCTACTTATATTTAGCAGTAGAGCACTATAAAGCTGGATTGGATCGTGAGCTCCCTGCGGTGGAAGGGGCTTATCAACTGTGGGCTTCAACCAGGGTGGTCTGGATGGGCCTTTTCATTGGGGAATCCCCTAAATTGATACATTTAGGTCACTTCTCTGGGGCTGATCAGATTTCCCAGAGGGGGTTCTTCTGATCTCATGCCAAGTGGGTATGAGGTGCCTTCAGCGTCTGGAAGCAAGAGCAGGAAGAAGGCTGGGAGGTCACGTTTTCAGGGCAGCACCCCTGCTCTCACCTGGACCTGGTATCGCACAAGCTCCTGCATTTGCCATCGCGGAGAAGGAAGCCCTGGCTCTGCTGAGGGGGACAGGTGAGGAGCCCTGGGAACATCTGCCTCTTTTTTATCAGCCTTTGAGCCGACCATTCAGTTTTAGCCCAACTTTATCCCCACTTTCAGGAGCTGCCACACCACAAGTTCTTGAGCCTTTGGGGCTCAGTTTTGCCATGTAGACTAGGCTGCATCCTTGCTTTTTATGCTGCCAGTTTAGGGTCTGACTTTTAGGTCAGCTACATCAGTTTCCACTCACTCATATCCTCGGCAGCTTTTAAACTCCTGTGGCTGTTTCGTCTCCTGTTCTCCTTTTTCTTCGCAGATATACATATATATTTATTTAATTGTATTATTAACTATCTCTGTATAACTACATCTGTACTGTTGTGTGCAGTAGATGGACTGTGTGCATGTACTGGGCATGGATGCTGTATGTACACACGTACACACACACACACACACACACACACACACACACACACACACAAATGCACTGTCATTTTCGTAGGGTTTTGGTTAGAGCTAAGGTTAATGTGCGGTTTTAGTCTGCCATCTGTAACTGAAAGTTCAGGTTAACTTTTTGTTTCTTTGTTTTGTTTGATCATAACACCAAACTCCTTACATGTGCATGGTCTTCAGGTTTGTTGCTCACAAGACATGATCATTTACTGCAACTTTCAAAAATTGAAAGGCATATTAGGGGAGAGGAGCCATGGCCTCCTGTTCTGATGACACCACTCCCCACCCCCAGGGGTGACAGTACCAAATCAGCCTTAGTGTGCAGAAAACATCTTTTATCCCATAATTAGAAATAAGTCTCACAATACAACAACGACAAAGTCTTACCAGAAAGTCAAACTTGAACACCTGGATCTATCTACTTAATCCACAGGAAGCACAGGGGCTAGAAGAGCATGTCCATGGACAGCCAGCAGAGTCACTGCAGGCAGGCCGCGGGGACGTTACGGGCTCAGTTTCAGACACTGCAGTAAAAGGGAGAGTCATACAGATTGTTTGCTTTCCCAGTGCACATAACAGTTGTGTTTATACCATACTGTAAGTGTGCAATAGCATTGTACCTAAGAAAAAAATGTACATGCCTTAATTAAAAAATACTTTATTGCTAAAAATCACTAGCCATCATCTGAGCCTTCAGCGAGTCATAATCTTTTTGCTGGTGGAGGGTCTTGCCTTGCTTGGTGGTGGCTGCAGGCTGATCAGGGTGGTGGTCTCTGAAGGCTGGGGTGGCCGCGGCCATTTCTTAAAATAAGACAATGAAGTTTGCCACGTGGACTGACTCTTCCTTTCACGGACGATTTCTCTGTAGCCTGCAATGTTGTTTGATAGCATTTTACCCACAGTAGAACTTCTTTCGAAATTGGAGTCCTCTCAAAATCTGCCACTGTTTTAGCAGCTAACTTTAGGCAGTATTCTAAATCCTTTCTTAGAGTTTCAACAATCTTCACAGCATCTTTACCAGGAGTAAATTCTATCTCAAGAAACCACTTTCTTTGCTCATCCATAAGAAGCAACTCCTCATCTGTTCGAATTTTATCCTGAAATTACAGCAGTTCAGTCACATCTTAGACCCCACTTCTAATTCTGGTTCTCTTGCTGTTTCCACCACATCTGCAGTTCCTTCCTCCACTGAAGTCTTGAGCCCCTCAAGGTCATCCATGAGGGTTGGAATCCACTTCTTCCAAACTCCTGTTCATGTTGACATTTTGACCTCTTCCCATGAATCACAGATCCTTAATGGCATCTAGGTTGCTGAATCCGTCCCAGAAGCTTTTCAGTTTCCTTTGCCCTGATCTATGAGAGGAATCACTATCTACTGCAGCTGTAGCCTTGCGAAATGTATTTCTTAAATGGTAAGACTTGAAAGTCAGGATGGCTCCTTGATCCACGGGCTACAGGATGGATGTGTTAGCAGACATGAAAACAGCATGAACCTCATTGTACGTCATAGCTCTTGGGTGATCAGGTACCTTGTCAGTGAGCAGTAATATTTGGAAAGGAATCTTACTTTCTGAGCGGTAGGTCTCAACGGTGGGCTTAAAATAGTCAGTAAACCATGCGGTAAACAGCTGTGCTGTCATCCAGGCTTTGTTGTTCCATTTATAGAGCACAGGCAGAGTAGATGTAACATAGTTCTTAAGGGCCCTAGGATTTTCAGATGGTAAATGAGCATTGGTTTCACTTAAAAGTCACCAGCTGCAAGAGCCCCTAACGAGAGTCAGCCCGTCCTTTGAAGCTTTGAAGCTCTTAAGGTTTGAAAGTCCTGGATGGCATCTGCTTCCAGTAGAAGGCTGTTTCTTCTGCGTTGAAGACTGTCGCTCAGTGGCGCTTCATGAATTACATCAGCTCGATCTTCTGGACAACTTGCTGCGGCTTCTCCATCAGCACTTCCTGCTTCACCTGGCACTTTTCTGTTATGGAGACGGCTTCTCTCCTTCAGCCTCGGAACCAGCCTCTGCTGGCTTCACGCTGTTCTCCTGCAGCTTCCTCACCTTTCTCGGCCTTCGTAGAATTGAGGAGAGTTGGGGCCTTGCTCTGGATTAGACTTGGCTTAAGGGAATGTTGTGGCCGGTTTGATCTTCTATCCAGACACTAAAACTTTCTCCGTATCGGTAGTGAGGCTGTCTCACTTTCTTACCATTCATGTGTTCACTGGAGGAGCACTTTTCATTTCCTTTAAGAACTTTTCCTTTGCCTTCACAACTTGGCTAACTGGCAACAGGGGCCTTATCTCACCTTTCGACATGCCTTCCTCACTAAGCTTAATAATTTAAAGTGAGAGACATACATCATTCTCTTCACTTTGGATATATTTGAAATTTTCCGTAGTAAAAATTTTTAAGGAGGACGGACATAGAAAGATAGCCACTGAATAACCCAGCTCATTTATACTAAAGTGTCATCAACTGAACAAGTACAGGTAATTGATATCGAACCCTTTCATGACCGGAAAGAGATGACTGGAGAGTGAGTGGGCATCAGACACCTGCAGGGGCCGAGAGGCACCGTGAGGACCACTGTGTGCCTGCACGTCCTGCTGAACAGGAAGGTGCGGGCTGAGCTCTGCTAAGGCAGGTTTTCATGGGTCACGTCATGAGGAATCAGAGCTGCAGTCTTGTCTTAGCATAAGTAGGGCGGTGGTGGCTGCTGCTATGGCGACAGGCATAGGTTCCAGCATATCATTGTGGGTATACTTTCAAAGTAAGTCTCAGAAAAAGGATGATCTCCATAAGAGGAGGTAATTTTACGTAGAAAAATGAAAGTATTTCACTTCCATTATGCACACTAGGAGTATTAGTATTTTAGGGGATAATGATTATAGTCAGAGTAAAGCTTAATGTTTCAAAAGGTACTGAGTTCTAATTCTTCTCCTTGCTGGATAAAATCCTATCAGATGACACTCTTGCAGATAACAGCCATAAACTACAGCCATAATTCATAAAGCAACAACCTGAAGGCACTAAGGAGTGAACAGAGCAGGCAGAATCCACACTCATATTATCAGAGGTACATGGAGTGATTTCCCATTTTTGTGGCTTTTAGCTGGGAACCAGGTGTAGTTGGCACACCCGGTGTGAAGAGGGTGACAAGGGGCGCTGGTGGGAAAACTGACGTGTTTCTGCTCTTAGAAGATTGTATCCAGAAAAGTGCAGCTACTGGAGAGAGAGGGAGAATTTTAGAAAAGAAGGAACCAGAGAAGAGACCCCCAAATTCTGTTTGTCTAACTCTCTGGCCGACACCCCTGAACAGCAGCTGAATGAAGCAGAACAGTTCAGCTAAAGATGAAGACGCAGCCTGAGATGAAAGCTACCGGTCAAGAAACATGCAAAGACTGAGTTTGCAATTCAAGTCAAATCAACTGCATTTGGTTGCTGATCCAGATTATTAGCAGCTTATCTCCTAATGTCTAGAGTTAACACCCAAAATCACCTGACACATGAAGAACAAGGAAAATGGAGGACATTTTCAAGAGAACAGGAAAATCAACTGAGACCAACCTCAGTAGACCAATGGGTATCATCTAAAATGTAGAATCGAGAGGAGAATGTTTAGGATAAAGTGTTAGATGGAACCAGATGTGTGACATATGTTTAATCAGAGTTCTAGAAGGAGAACAAGTAAGGCAAAAAAGATAAAGAGCAACTCCGGTGCGGCAGTAGAAAAACAAGCTGTCACAAGTGGGGCAGGTTTTGAATTCATTCTGACCTCACATCAGAAACTACGGACCCAGGAGAGAGTGAAATAGCCACGTCTGAAGTGACAGAAGGAAGAAACTGTCAACCAGACTTCTATGTCGAGTGAAAATATTCTTCCATAATGAAAGCAAAATAAAGACATTTTCAGATAAAACTAAGAGAATGTGTTGCCAGCAGACCTGCACCATAAGAAATGATGAAGTTCTTCAAACTGAGAGGAGGTGACATCTGATGGAGCCTCACGTCTTCAGAAATTGACAGAGAGCATCTGAGATGGTAAATACACCTCAATATTTGTACAGACACCTATGTGCATGATATAAATACATCTCAGAGCTGAGGAAATACAAAACTTTCTTTGCTTCTTTCTTCTCTAAAGATTTTTATGAGATATGTGACATACTCGTAATATGTCTGATGTGGGTTTATAGCACCTACGGGTGTAACGTGAGAGAAGGGGGTATGGACATGTGATTGTAAGATTTCTACATGTTAACATGAAATAATAATTGACTGCAAATGGACTGTGCAAAGGGGATAAATTATTATCCCACAGCAATCAATAAGCCAGTTACATAGAGAAGTATAGCTTAAAAAGCAATAGGAAAATTGTAACGGAAAAATTTAGTTACAATTTGAAGTATTTCGTATTCAAGTAATATTTAAAAGGCATGAAAGGAAGAACAGAAAACAGAACAGTAGAAAACAAACAACAGGATGGTTTACCCAAACAAAACCATAGCAACAGTTTCATCAAACATTAATGCACTAAACATTTCAATTAAAAGGCAGAGGATGTCAGAATGGATTGTAAACAGCATAAACCAACTATGCTATATACAAGAGATGCACTTTATATTTAAAGGCACAGTTAGGTTGAAAGTAACTGGATGGAAAAAATACACCATGCACACAGTTAAGCATAAAGAAGGCTGGCGTGGCTATATTAATATGAGATAAAGTAGGTGTTTCAAGACGAAAAGTGTCAGATGAAGAATTTTTCATAATTATAAAATGGTCAGAAAGACATAATTCTACATGTGCCTGGCCTAATAATAGAGCATTAAAATACATGAAGCAGAGATTGACAGAATTAAAGGGAGAAATGTGCGATTCCGTTATTCTCCTGTTTGGAGAGTTTTAAACTCCTAGGCAATTGACACAACGAGACAAAAAAATCAGGGAAGACATAGGTTCTGAGTAATACTACTAGCTACCTTGATCTGAGCGACATTTATGAAACACTACACGGCAGCTGTAGGGTACACACTGTTTCTTAAGTTCCATGGAACATTTGCCGGGATAGACTGACCACGGGGCTGTAAGACAAATCTAAAAATCATAGCATATAATCATACAGAGAATTAAATTGGAAGTCAACAAAATATTTAGAAAAGCTAAATATTTGGAAGTTAAACTAACACACTTCTAAATAACCTGAGTCGAGGAGGAAATCACCAGAGAATTTAGAAAATATTTTGAACTGAATGGAAAGTAAATAAATGGAATGAAACATTAAACATGAAAATTTGGGGGATGCAGCTAAAGGAACGCTTAGGGGAGAGTTACGGACTTCACGTGCTTGTGTTAGATGAGAAAACAGATGTCAGCTGCCGACCTAAGATCCCGTGGTAAGAAGGGAAAAGGAAGCCCCACGTGGTGGGATGAAGGACAGTAAGGGAGGGTTCTGAGCTGGCCGCTCCATGCAGCCTCCGGCTTCAGCTCTGCAGATGCTGGGAAAGCTCTTCACCCTTCGATGCATCTGTTTACTCATCTGTGTAGCAAGTGTTCGGGCTCAGATGACACACACACTGCTCTAGATTTCTAGGTGCTTCCGAGGCTGAAAAGGAGCAGAAGTGGGATTTTAACCATAGGTATGTACTGGCAGTTGCTCAGTAAAGATGCTGAATAAATGAAGCCTCAAAACGCAATCACGTCTCCAAGCGTGAGATTGACTGGTTTGTGTTCTCTCAGCGCTCAGGAATGTATTCCAGGGACGTAGATGGGACACAAACATTGGCTCTGCCTCGTGCACAAGACCGTTGACTTATCTGCTGGTACCTTTGTTCTCGCAGTCACTGCAAACCAGGGGTAGGAGGTCCAAGTTGATTTCTGTTTGACTTGCTCCTGAGGCCCTTGGAAAATCGTTGTCTTTGTTCTTTGGGTCTATTTCCCCTTATGAGTTGTCTGCATTATTTTTAAGATTTAATCAGACACTCGGCAAAGTGAAATGTTTTCTGCCTCAAAATAAATTCTGGTAAGACAGGCACAAGGAGCATCTCTAATATGCCCCCAGCTCTCTTTAAATAAGGTTCTTTCTTAAAGTTACTGGATTCCTAAAATAACAATTTAGAATATGGCTCTGATGTCCAGGAGGAAGCACATCACTGAAATCTCAGACTTTAATAGATCGCCATCCTTCTGAGTAGTACTGGACCGTCTCAAGTTAAGTTCTCCAGACCGGCTCCCAAGAGGCCGCCCCGTCAGACACCCCAGGCAGCTACGCGGGGCAGTTCTGGACATGTGGGGTTCAGCGGGCTGCCTGGGCCTGCGCTCCTCCAGATGCCAGTTCGGGGGTGTGGCCAGAACAGGACGTGATGAGCAGAGTATCTGGAGGAGAACGCACACTGGAGCGAAACACCTCCAGTTTGCCAACTGGCAGCATTAACATATTTTTTGGCAAAAATGCCAGAGAAGCAATGCTCATAACTTGAATTTAATCACAAGGAAACACGAAACAAGCACAACTAAGGGACATCACACAAAATCCCAAACTAATCGTCTCCAGAGGGTCGAGTCACAGAAGACGACCAGGCACTGTCCCAGGTTAGAGACCCGACAGTTACCTGTGATGCATGGTCCTGGATGGGATCCTGAACCGGGAAAAGGACATCAGCGGACACTTGGTGACGTTTGAATAAGATCTGCAGATGTGTTAATAATTAATCCTATCCGTGTGAATTTCCTGGTTTGGGTCATTGTGCAGTGATTAATATTTGGAGAAGTTGGGTGAAGAGAAGGAATATGCAAATTCTTTATACTATTTTTGAAACTTTTTTGTAAGTCTTAAATTATTTAAAAATGAAAAGTTGTGTTTTAATTTTTTAAAAAGAAAAATACAGAAAACTTTCAAATCAGTGTATATTGGTGAGGAATTTAAAAAAACAGTAGAAACAATTAATTTGGAGGGAGGCGAAGCACGAAAAAGAGAAAATGGAAAATGTGAACACGAAGGTAAGTACATTTTTAAATGAATTGACACAATGTCACAAACTAATGTTTTCAGATAAAATAGAACCTCAGATTAGAACAACAATAATTGCGTCTGTATGGTATTTCTGGGTCCTAAAGGATAAAGATTCATAAAGGTTGAAAGCAAAAGAATGCCAGGCCAAAAAAAAAATGCCATGAAAATATTGATGAAAAAGAAAGCTAGGAGTGCTAATTTGTTATCAAATGACACTCTAAGGCAAAATGTGCTCAGGAATAAAAATAACTACTACATAGTGATAAAAGTAATAGTTTGCCAGGAAGATAAAATAGTTCTAAATTTAGGTCCACTTAATAATATAACCTCAAGGTATATAATTTTTAAACTGCTGAAATCCAAAATCAGATTGGTAGATTTTTAACACATTTTTTCCAGTGTTAATGGATTAAGTAGGCAAAATAATTATCAAATTTAAAGAAAATTTGAAAAGCACAATTAGAAGACAATCTGGCAGAAATGTATAGAAGCTTACATTCATTAATTAGAGAATTGACCACATAGTAGCCACACAGCAGGTCTCAGGAAATAAACAATCAGGATCAAGTTCCCTAACCACAATAAAATTTTATTATAGAAATCGGTAATGAGAAGATAACTTTTAAAACCCCATACATGTGTGAGAATTCTAGAACAGATTGCTGAAGAACATATTGGTCAAAGAAGAAGCCATCACAAAATTAGAAAAAAATCGAGAGCTGAATACTAATGAAAAATTTTACACCGAAGTGTGAGATGCAGCTGAAGAAAAACTTCAGGAGGAAGACATACCGAACATGAGCTAAGCGTCAAACTCAGAAGGTAAAAGGAAGAAGTTAATGATCCCAAAGAAAACAGAAACAGAGATACAACGGGGACGGCCAGGTCCAAAGGCAGGACAGAGACAGGCCAGGTGGACGGCGTGAGAAGCAGAGACAGAGCCCGGAAAGAAGGGGGAAACAGGAAACATAAACCGCTTTTTAAAACGAGGCGATTCTGTGATCAAACTGAGCCCCTGGCCCTGGATTTGATGGTCAATGGGGAGGGCGGACATCCAAGCCAGCAAGATCCTCACGGCCCCTCCGACCGGTCCTGTCACTTCACACAGAACCTCCATCCTCGTCAGAAGAGAGACCGTTGTGAGGAGAAGGCGGCTGGGGGGTCTTTGAGGCCCATCACCTCAGCGTCACAGCGCCAGGGCACAGCAGGAAACCCTCCACGGTGGGGGTGGGGGGGAGTGCATGGTGTGTTACCTGCACTGACCGTGTGAATGACACTTGCAGGCTCCTCATCAGAACCTCTGAAAACTGCCTGTGTGTCTCCGGACATATGGAGACACAGGTGAGGTGTGCTTCCCACACTGTCCCCATCACCGGCTTCTCCAGCTCCCTCCCACTGATTAAAAGGATGTGGGCACCAACGCCCAGCCACTCGCCTACCTTCTGACGTCAGTATGCGCAGCGTCCACGGGCCGGGGGCCCAGGCACTGGGTGACCCTGGTCACACGGTCTGAGCATCTGCCCTCCCAGACTCGGCGCCCTGACCTCGGGCACCTTGATCGCCTGGAGCACTTACCCTTTGTCAGTCTTGTTCTGAGTTTACACGTAAGCATTTATTCTCTTCTTCCCCAACTCCCTGACATTTCTGTTTGGGTTTGAAGAAATCATATGTACTACTCAGGACCCCCAGGGCTGTGAGCAAGAAAGCCACGGAGGGATGGGATCGTGTCAGACAGGAAGACGGGCAGGTCCAGGACAGGACTCCTGGGTCATGGGTTGGGGCAAGTGCAGGACACAGGGGACCCAGCAGGCGCAGGGGCTCCGGGGCCAAGGCGACAGGAAGGGATTGCACCGAAGTCTACTTTTTAGAAAACGTGTTCAAACTTAGTCATTTAGCTGCTCCGTGTCCTAGAATTTCTGGGGTCCCTGACCCGACCCGAGCGTTGCTCTGAGCACCTGTGCTGTTTCCACACACTTATCCCCAGAACGGACTCCCCTCTACTTTGCCTTCCTCCCTGCAGGGATCTTGTTTCATTAAATCCACGTCCATGGACCCAAACGGCTCCAGCCAGGCTTCCGGTGTAAATTCCCGGATTCTGAGCCTCTCCTCCAACCTCAACCTGGTCGGGTGGGGCCCGGCCGGCCTTTGAGACGGCTTCTCACCTGGATACACGATTCTGCCTGCGAGGCTGGGGCGTCCCCAGGAGCAGGGGGCCAAAGCCCCGGAATCAGCCTCACCAGCCGGGCCCCTTCCCCCGTGTCCACCTCCGCGTTTTACAACAGGGGCTGGGGGAGGGGCTTGGCCAAGAGAAGACCCTGGTTTTCCCTTCCCCGCTTTCAAGGAGACCCTGGAGAAGAGCGGCGTCTGCGGAAGAAGGGGTGCGGGGGGCAGCCGGCTGAGCGGGGGTGAAGATCGCCCTTCAGCCCAGACCGTCTAACGGCCTCTGGTGTGTGGTTCCCTCCAGCTGAGCCCGAGGCGAGGGCTGAGGCCCTGCTCATCCACCCTGGCCAGGAGGACCTCATTCCTTCATTTCGGGGAGCCTCTGTGTCACTTCACTTGTGAGAAGATCCCAACGCAACTTCATTCAGAAAATAAAAAGTTTCTTTACAGAAATAGATGATACGTTTGCTCCTTCACGTACAGGTGAGACTCAAGTGCTTCGGGATATCTTTAAAACATCAAGATGCAGCACGGTCGTTAGGCGGGAAGGTTCCCCTGGAAGTCGGGGGCTTCGGGAACCAGGAGTCAAGGGTCCGCATCTGGGCCCAGAGCCCGGAGCATCCCTGCCCTGGGCCTGGGTGGCAGCGGGTCCCGCACCCGCTCGGTCCCGCACCTCAGATGCCAAGACGCCCAGAAGATCCGGTCACATCAGCTCTGTTCTCGTCGATGTGAGTTTTCCCACCTGAGCCGGGAAATACGGAGAAGAACAGAAATGGGCTTGGAAACTTGGAGCAGCTGCTTCCCTGGGCTGTGACCCTGCAGGAGCCCCGGCCTCCAGCTGCCCTTCCTGCCACCAGAGGTGAGCCTGCCCCTTCAGTCATTTTTGCACCTTTGGGCAGCCCATCTCTCCCCAGCCACTGGTGGGGAGGCACCGTCCAGGGTGGAAGCTACCGGCTTCTTCCCCGAGGGCCACATCAAGGGGGCTTGTTCTCGCTCCATCCCTGGGGCTTGTTCACTTGGGATGGGTGTGCGCAAGCTCCTCCGGCTGCCAGACCCGCATAGAAAGCCGCGTTTCTACAGGCCTGGGGCCTCGTTCTGGTCACTGATGACAGGTGCGTAAGATCCTGACATCAGGGGAACCGGGCGCCGGCTGTGGACTCCCCGAACTGTCTTTGCCATCTTCCTGAAGCCTAAAATTATTTCAGAAGAAGTAGTTCGGGGGCAATTTGAGGACCATGTTCTCAACATGCCGGAAGTTCGAGTCCCCCCCCCCCGCCCCGCCCCCCACCACCTAAAGGGGCTCAGAGGGTGCCCGGAGAGCGAAGGACGGGGGTGGGGAAGGTGGTGGGGTGCTGAGAGCTTCAGGAACAGGACGGCACCTGCCCGGTTCACCGCCCCGCTACCCAGCCCCACTGTGGCTCCGGAGGTGGAGGGCACCGGGAGGCCTGGCGGGAGCTGCGGTGAGGGCGACCTTGCCCTTGACCTGAGCCACGTTCCTCCAGCCTCGCTGCTGAGTCTGTTCTGCACCCTCCTCCTTCCAGGCTCCCACGAGGTGGGCTTGCTGCGGCCCGCACCCCCAGGAGCCCACAGCCCTGTCTCCCCGAGGCCTCCATGGTAGCAGTTACCCTGGTGTGTGCGGCGTGTGCGCCCCGCCGGACGCCCAGCTGGTGCCCAGGCCGACCACCAGTCCTGTCCTGCCCCCTCCTGTCCACGTCCCGGATGCTGCCTCAGCCGTCACCTCTGCCCCAGGCCACGCGCTCAGCCATCTCTGTGCCAGGCATCCCTGCCTTCTCTGTATTGGTCCTCAGGCACGGCTTCCCCTCACCCTCTAAGCTTTAACTAAAAATGACCGTCTTCCTCCCTCCCAGCCTCAGGTCTACCCGTAGCTGTGCCCCAAGCCCCGCCTCGCCTGCTCCCGGGGGCTTCCCAAGACGGCTGCCCGCACCTGGGTCTCTGTCCAATGGCGCTTGTCTCTGCATCCCAGGCCCCGGCCCAGCCCACTGAATGCCGTCTCCGGGCGTCCCCCACGCTCTTCTGCCTGTGAAACCCTGTTCGGACTCATGCGTGTAGAGATTCTCTTTCTAAGGAGCGGACTTAGCCCTGAGAGCACAGCCGGGAACAGCGCCCTTCTGCTTCTGCACTCGGAAACACCGTCACAGGTGTGTCTGTCCCAGTGTCTAGGCTGCCCCACTGCCCAGACGTGTGAGCGGCTCTCGCCGCACGAGGGAGACGGCAGCGCCCCGCGATGTGGTCCAGGCCCGCTCCCCCGCCCTCACCCCACACGTGAGCTGTGTCGCAGCGTCCGCGCCCAGGGGCCCCCACCCCCTGCCCCAGGCCCAGCGAGCTCCTGCTTCCCTCCCAGGCGCCTGTTCCTCACACTCTTGGTCCCTCCAGCCGGGTATCCTTTCTCTGCGCTCCCCAATTCTCTGTGGAAGTTCACCTACCATGTTGCAATAGTTTTCTGTCTTTGCTAGACCTCGAGGTCCCAGAAAGCAAGAATTCTACTGTTTTCGTCTCTGACTCTAGGTTCTGTTACTCTCGTATCTGGCACATTGGCACTAAGTCTTTAAATTAATATACTGACGAATAATGTTTGTCTTCAAGTATGTGAAGGGCTATCACGTACAAGATGTATTGAACTTATTTTTAGCCTAAACGGGTAGGTTTAATGAGCGGAAACTAGAGGAGGACTAATCCTGCCAAAGACAGTGGATAAACATCTTTAGTACTGAAGCCAATTGCCTATCCAGCATTTCTTACCGAGTCAAAGTCTCCCTCCAGAATGAGGGGCAAAATTAAAATATAGGCGTTTCCAGATAAACGGCAGCTGAGGCGATTCTTCCAGCAAACAGAAGCCGAGAGAACTCACAGCAGACCTACATTACAAGAAATGCTAGAGGAGATTCTTCAGTCAAAAGGAAGATGCCAGGTGGAAATTATCTACACACACACACACACACACACACACACACACACTCAAGAACCCTGCACATTTTCAAAATGAGAATATACATCAAAGACATTTTTCTTATTTTTGATTGCTTTAAAAGACTGTCTAAACCAAAAGTAGGAAAAGGTAATACGGGGTTTTGTAACATGTAGAAGAAGATTTATGACAGGAGCACCAGATGGGAAGGAGGAAACGGTAACGTACCTTCTTACACTGAGGGATGGCCGTGTGTCGTGACCCAGAATCCACGTCTGGGTGGGAGGGACGCAGCAGGCACTCAGCCCCTGAGTCTCGGCCTCTGCTGCGTCCTGGCCACGGCCTGGCCCTGTGGCTCCCCTCAGCTTCGCCCGAGCCCCTGGCCCATCTGGGACCTTGGTGACCTTGTCCGAGCCAAGGACCTCAGGTCTCTGCACTCCAGCCAAACCCTTGGCATCATTCTTGGCTGTTCTTTTCTCTCTTGCACCCACATCTGCTCTACTGGTAAATACCGTTAAGTCTACCTTTAAAATATGTCCACAACCTGCCCCCACTGGCACCCTCCCATCCACCCTGTCCACCCTCGCCTGGACCCTGCGGGGGCCTCCTGGCCACTCTGTACAGTAGGGAGCCTGTCGGTTTGCTCAGTGGTTGTGGGTTCAGTCACCGAGATTTGGGGCCTCCCTCATTTTCCTCATCTGTAAAGTGAGGGGGCTCGCCGACCTCCAAGCTTCCTTTTTTAATAAAAACAGTCTCTAGGACGATGGCACGGGTCTGCTAGGGCCGCCGCCAATAACTAAGTTCCACAGTCGGGGAGGCTTAAACACACAGGAAGGTTGTTTCCACTCAGTCCTGGAGGCTGGACGGCCGGGACCAAGGTGTCGGCCGGGTGATCCCTCCCGAGGCCTCTCTCCTGGGCCTGTGGATGCCACCTCCTCCCCATGACTGCGGGTGGTGTCATCCTGTGTGTGTCCTGTTGTCTGTGTCCTCATCGCCTCTTTGAGGACACCAGTCCTGTGGGATTAGGGCCTCACCCTAGTGACCCCATCTTACCTAAACACCTCCTTACAGGCCCCGTCTCCAAACACAGCACCTCCTGAGGTAGTGCAGCGTACGAATTTTGGGGGGACAAGTTCATCCCCTGACGGGTGATATCGGTGCAGCCTGGGGTGCAGCCGTGTGACCGCCGGACCACCAGAGGTGGCCGAGGAGAGGGGCGATTTTGAAAACAACATTTCAACGATGAGAAGGTGGTTTCGAGATTGCTGTGCTGCGCTTCTGACTCTGTTTGTTAGAAGATTTTCCACTAAACCTCCCTGTGAAAATGGGGGGATTTTTTCCTCCCATTGTTTTGCTGCCAGATCACAACCCGAACAGGTGAGTGGAACGTGGGCGTCGCCCAGACGGCGTGGCTGGCAGGTGTCGCTGCTCCCCGAGGTGGCTGTTTTTAGTGAACTCTTTCATCTGGTTTATTTTCTTTCACTCCAGTTTAAATATAGACACGAACCCGAGATGTCACTTCAAAGGCAGCTTAGCCTTTGGGGCTGCTTGGACTGGGAGATTCCAGTGGAGTCTGCCTTCCAGGGAGAGGAGGCCAGCCTCCAGCCCCCGGTCCCCAGCCCCGCCGCCACCAGCCCCCTGGCTCCCAGACACCCCTCCCCCAGCCCCCGGCCCCCCAGCCCGGGCCTGTGTCTGGGCCTCTGCTGGCGCTGCATTCTGGGAATGTGGCCCGGGCTCCCCAAGGATGCAGAAACCGCCCACCCATCTCTGGGGCAGTTCACTCGCATCAACCCTTATCAATGCAGTCCTGTCCCCGCAGAGTGGGAACTGGGACCTCTGGACCGTGGATCTGGTTCCTGGGGAAACGGCCGACCTCAGCAAGAGTCCCCAGGACACAGGGGTCACTGCGCCCCGCACGCCTGCTGTGTGCTGACCCGTCTTCCAAGGCACCGCTGGCTGCACGCCGGCCCCGGGCACCTGCTGCTTGCACGGCCCAGCCCGAGAAGGCGGCCCAGGTTTCCACCCTGAAATGGGGCCCCTCCCCGCGGGCGCCCTCGGGTTTCCCCAGCGTCTCCCGGGCCGCACAGCCCCCCGCCAGTGTTCCACTAGGGGCTTCTTATTTCTTGTAAAAGACGAGATTAGAGTAACCACGAGGCCTATTCCCACCTCGTCTCATAAACACAACAGGGAAATGCCAGTGACACACAAGCCGTCCTCAAACCACTTGTTTTGAGCTGAGTGGAAACACTACTTCCTTCCCCTGAGTCAGGCCGGGTGCTCGCGCTCGCTGCCGAGCCGGCCAAACGCGGCTCCATCACTGTTTCCACTGAGACGCTCGCCTTCCCAGGGCCATCAGGGGGCGGGGTTGTTTTGCGTGTGTCTGTCCTGTGCGTTTGTGAAGACCGCGTCAGTCACAAAGTAGAGGCTGGAAGAGGTGAGCTCCACCTCTTCAGCCACCGTCCCCCGTCCCCGGCGCCGCCGCTCAGGACAGGCGGGGGGTGATGCCGTGTCCACGCCCGCACAAGCCACGGAAGGCCAGGGACCCGGGCAGGCAGCCGCCAGGGGACAAAAGTGGAGCCTTCCTCTTGTTGTTGCTCAAATCTGCGTGCCCTCACGCCCCACGGCTAACTTGTATCTGCTCTAGAATTTTCTAGGTGCCGCAGCTAAAACAATCCCTCCCCTGCCTGGGCCCCTCCCCCAGCCCCACGGAGGGCATCCAGCTCTCCGTCCTGCTGAGTGGCATGGGGGCTGGGCTGGGGGGAGGAGCTGCAGCTCTGGAGGGCAGGCAGGCGCCAGGTCCTGGGAATCAGGTGGAGAGGGATTGGAGCCGGAACGGGCCGGCCCACACAAGATCGGAACCTGGGGCAGGAGTTAAGGGACAGGTTCCAAGTATTTCCATTAAAAATGTGCCTTGGTGCTGAGCCCGTGGAGACCTCTGGACGCCCACGTGACCCCCAGTGTCCATGGCCCCCGCCCGCTGTCCCGTCCTTGAAGGGCTAGACCTGCGGTAGACCACCGCCCCAGCTTCCTGATGCACGGGACCCCGGTGGGGGCCCGTCCGCTCCCAGAGGATCAGGGCGTCTCTATTCCTGGCTCCCTGAGGGGCCCATGGCCCTTGTGGCTTCCCAGCTGGAATCTCTAATTTTAATACAAGATGGACTTTATTGAGGAAAGATGTGTTTGTCTTTGCCAATCCACTTTTTGCCATTTTCTTTGATCAGTTCCCATGACGGCTTCTGGAAAGGCCCAGACCTGGGCTCCTGGGTGTAGCTCTCCACCCCTACCCGTGTTTGTTCCAGACTCTGTGTCATAACAATGGTGCAGAGACCGCGGAAACCAGTGGCCACCAGCAGGTCGTGAAGATGTGCCCAGGCTGTTTATTTACCATGATTCTTATGAACCCCCTAATGGATCACTTCAAAGTCTGAAAAAGAAGAAAACAATCACCGCCGTCATCTGAAAAGTAAAAACCAAAGCCTCACACAGTCTGGGCCTCTGAGCCGCCCCCCCACCTCCGCCCCGCCCTGCCCTACACCCCACCCTCCGGCCCGGCTTTTCCATCCTTTCTGAGCTGTGTATGCAGCCTCACTCTCTCTAGAACCATCCTCATTTCCTCTCACGGGCTGTGGTTTCGTCTTTGATTTCAAGTTCATTCAACACTCATTCAGCACATTGTCACATGGACTCCCCACGTACCCGCTTCTGTGCCTCAGCAGGCTGCCGCCTTCCCACACTGTCCCCCAGGCCGCCCCTCCAGGCTGCCCCCTCCCCACACCGTTCTACCCCCAGGCTGTCCCTCCCCAGGCTCCCCCCTGCCAACTGTCCCCCTCAGGATCCTCCCACCAGGCAGGGCCGAGAGGGCAGGCTGGCGCTGGGCCCAGCTGTGTCCCAGCGAGCGTCTAGTGGTGGGAAAGGCTGGGGTCCACTGTCAGGCCGATTAATGGACAGCAGAGCCCCAGCAGGGTCGCCCCAGTGGGTCAGCAGCAGAGCTCGGATGACACAAAGGCACACAGGCCTGACCACGAAGCTGGGGCCACCTCGAAAAGCCAAATAAGTCCCCTGGTGGGATTCCGGTGCAGGAGCAGAGCTGGGCCTTGGTTTCTAAGGGAGCATCAGATCAGATCAGATGAGGTTAGATTAGGGGCTGAGTAACTAGGGAGCCTTTCACGGCGGAGGAAGGATCAACTCCAGTCCGATGGATTGACAGTGGAGGAAAGAGACAGCTTCAGCTGAAGGGAAGGAAACCACCTGAGAGTCAGGACTGTGCGCGGCGGGGTCCCCAGCGGAGAGCGTTCTGAGTTCCGGGAGAGGGTCCAGGCCCACCCGCCTCTTTCCCCGCAGCTCCTGCCCCACAAGGGTCCCTGAGCCCGGGACCTCCCACCCACCGGCGCCCGCCGCCCCTTAGCTCGCGCATCCGCGCTATGGCTTGCGGGCTGGGTTCCGCGTCTGACCCCATCCTGTCTGTGTGGTCGTTCTTCAGCATTTTATTTTGAAACCCTTTAGACTTACACGTGAGTTGCTACCATAGTACAAAGAATTCCCATGTTCCCTCCACCCAGTTTCTGAGTTGGTGTTTTATACCTGCTTCCCGTTACCTCTCCCCACCCACCTCTTTCTCTGCACGTTGTTTTCCTGAACCATTTGGGAGCTCAGACATCACGCTCCTTCACCACTAACTTCTTGTGTGCTCCCTAAAATTAAAGACAAAGGCATCCCGCACAGCCCGGCACCGTTCGTTACCCACGTCGAGAATCATCACCTCGGTCCTGCAATCTGCTCTCCAGGCAGTATTCTGACTTCACCAATCATCTCACTAACATTCTCGATAGAAAAGAAGACCATGGTTGTTTCTGGTCCAGGGTGGGATCAAGGGCCTCACAGGGCATTGAGGGGTCACCCTTCAGCCTCCAGGAAGCCCTGTCATTTCACGTGCAAACGTTTCTCTCAGTGAATCGTCCTTTTTTCCGTGACCCCCATCTGCGTGCCTTTCCTGGCCATAGCTGTGTCCTCCGGGCTCGCTCGCCTCCAGGGCTGGAGACCCCAGGGGAGCCCTCGTGCCCTCTGGCTCCGAGGAGGCCCTCGCTGGTCTCTGCTGAGCCTGGGGATGAAACGAAGACCAGCGTTTCCTGGTCCTGTTTCCCACCGTGTCCCACCTTGGGCCCAAGTAGTCCATCAGGGACCCTGCGAGAGCCCATGGCCCAGGGGAGCAGGGCTGCTGTGTCAGCCCCCCAGGGACAGGGCTGGCGGAGCATTACATCCGCGTCCTCAGGGCCAGTTTGCTGATGGAGGGAATGTGTGGGCACTGGGGCCACCATGCAGCTCACAGAGGAGGCCAGGGTCTCCAGGCTCCGCCAGATGGGGGCATGGTTCTAAGTCTCAGAGACAGGCAGCCAAAGCTCCAGCAGCTGTGGCCCCCAGGCCGGAGCGCAGGAACTCGTTTAAAATCCATGCCCTGGGGAAGGGCGGTGGGAAACGACGGGGTTCAGGGGCGTCCGCCAGGAGCTGGTCAGAGAACACGGGGCCGGCGGGGACAAGGTGCGGCCCGTGTGGCTTCCACCGCAGCCGCGCGGCATCCTTCGGTCTCTACCACGTGTGCCCGTCACCTTGATGATTATTTTTAAAGACCGACCGGAGAACTAAGAATCAGAGGAACCGGACTCTCGGTTCGCCAGTTAGCAGCAGGCGGTATCACCCGGGCGATGGCTTCCTGGGTGACCAGTCCTGCCTCGCCTCGCTCCCGGGGTCCTTTAGAGAGTCAGAGAGCAGCGCGTGCTTTGGTGTTTTATGAGCTGCGTGTTTCCAGCACCAAGAGGAGGAGGAGGACAAACGTAAACAACAGTCCAAAACTAAAGATACACGAAGGAAGACATCGGAGAGCCATTCAAACGGCGGGAGAAGGTTGATGAGGTGAGGAGACGCCTGCCCTGCAGAGCCCCGGGCCTCCCGGGAATCGTTCGCGCCACGTGACCATCTGGGAATAATCGCGGACATACAGGAATGCGGGTGATGGAGGAAACTGCATGCTAACAGCAGAGAACTAACGCCACACAGTTCGAGTTCTCTGCAGCAACGCGGAAAATGCTGATTGTATCACGAGTCACTTGTACCGCAATTTATTCTACAGTGACCGCCACGCAGACAGGCATGACTATGGGCAAACACTGGAGAGGAATGAGGAAAAGCAAAAGGGTGCGCGTGCCCCCTTCAACAGTGCCTGGGCCCGACGTTCCAGGTGGGACCAAAGCACCAGCCCGCCTCGGCCATCGGGAGGCATGACTGGAAGAAGGAGGAAGCGTGCGATGACAGAGGGACGCTTGTAAGAGGGACACCTCTGCCATGGGACGAACGCGTCCCCCCAGAATCATATGCTGAAGGCTGAACCCAAGGTGTGCAGCTAGGAGGGGCCTTTGTGGGTGATCAGGCCGCGTGGTGGGTCCCCCGAGATAGGATTAGTGTCCTTATGCGAAGCCATTCCGAGGGGACCTGTGAGGGCACAGCGAGAGGATGGCAGCTACAAGCAGGACGAGCGACGGGACACCAGCCCAGGTGGCACCCTGACCCGGGCTCAGCCTCCAGAAACGTGGGAAAGAAATGTCTGCCGTTCAAGCCGCCCCCGTCCGTGGTGCTTTGCTACAGCGGCCGGATGGACCGAGCCGGTCTGTGGCCAGAAAATGTGAAGACGGAGAAGGGCCAGCCCCTCAAGGAGGGAGCCCGGGGCGGGGCGGGGCGGTGGTGAAGGGTCGGGGGACCGGCTGAGGAAGGAGTGCTTCACAGGCCGAGCAGGGCCGCCCGGAGCCTCATGGGCCTGGGAGTTCGGCGACACGAGTACACAGACGGGTTCCCAGGGCTCTAAGTGCTCTGACCAGTGACGGGCCCCCATGATGACTGAGGGAAGGTCTGTGGGGTACGGAGTGGTGAGTGGGCACCGCGGGGCACAAGGGACGGCACGGAGCCAGGAGCGGGGGAGGGCAAAGAGCCTGGGGTCCCTGCAGGTGGGTGCAGCTGGGGGCGGGGGCGGAAGAGCTGCCTCCCTGTGCGTCTCTGAGCGGGGACGGGGTCGGGGACGTGGACGGCGCAGGCGGTGCTTCTCAGCCCCGGGAGCAGCCCGACCTTGGCCGTGAGGCGTCGAGTGGGAGGTGCGCGCCGCAGGCAGGACCCCTGCTCACAGGTGGTGTCCAGCTGCTGGCCGGGCAGGGAACAGAGCTTCCCGGGAGGCTCTGCTACCTGCTTCCGTGCCTTGACCTTCTCGTGAGATGGGCACCCACCCCCCGTGAGGTGCCAGGCGAGCTCCCGCCACCCTGCTTCTCCGTCTGTCCTGAACCCATCTGCGCCCCACATGTCCACAGACAGGATCGACGATGGGCCGGTCTTGCCACGGGGCCAGCGATGCAAGCCGTGAAGAGCCGGTGTCCCTGCACCTGGACGCGCAGAAAGCCTCCGTGCGGGGCCAGCCCGC
Organism: Globicephala melas; assembly: GCF_963455315.2. Lineage (NCBI taxonomy): Eukaryota > Metazoa > Chordata > Mammalia > Artiodactyla > Delphinidae > Globicephala > Globicephala melas. Next base: position 102,453,485 of record NC_083324.2, read on the forward strand.
GTCCCGGGAGCCCCGCGGGCTCGGGCCGGGGGCTGGTTGGTCACCCTGCACGTTCGTGGTGTGTCCAGCGCGGACACGGTACAGACAGATGGCGAGAGGGCCCACCCCGCCCCGGCGCGAAGGTGGAACTGGGAGTTTTGAGAAACGTCCCCCCACACCAAAGGCAGCACTCCCCCGACCGTTCACCTGCGAGAAAGCTCTAGAACAGGGTCATCCGGCCCAGAGCTTCCCTGGTCCCGTGCTGCAGGAGGGCACTTAGCCACCTTCTTTCCGTTTTCTGGGGACACAGTCTGGGAGCAGACGGAACGGGGGGAGACTTGCAGCCTGCACTGCCCCTCCGCTTATCCTCAGGGCCACTGTGGCCGGTGGACTCCAGGGACCAGGGGCGTCACGCGCATCCTTGGGCTCCGGGACACACAGAGGGGTCTGGATCTTCGTGAGCTGGCGGGGTCCCAGCCCCGCGCTTTCTGAGGCACAGGCACTGCTCCTCGCCGTGCACGTGGCTCTTCATTCTGAGGAAGAAAACAAAGGGAACGGCGTACTGTAGGAGGAGGAAAAGAATATGCCTGGGTTGAAAAGTGTTACCCCTCCCCCTCTGAGAGGGTTAACTATGCCCGGGGGGAGCAGGCAGTGCAGGGAAGGGTCCCCAGACATGTGGCGGTGACCAACTTGTCCAGACGGGCCCAGGACCGTCCCATTCTTAAGACAGATTTCCTGGGTCCGGGAACGCCCCTCAGTATGTACGGGGCAGCGGGATGGCCGTCGCCGCACGTCTACAAGGTGTCCCGGTGGCCGCGTGCCCCGTTGTGGAGCATGCAGACCAGCGCCCCTCGCGCGGGTCCCGCAGCCCCACAGCGCCCCACTGCTAAACCACCCATTCCAACTCGACCTTCGTCCGCAGGTGGAAAAGTGCGTCTGGAGCTGAAGCGGGCGTTCCCCGCGGAGCCCGAGGCTGCGGAGCTCGGCCACTGCAGCCTCCGACGGAGGAGGCCCCACACTGAGCCGGGACGCGGGGCAGAGCGAAGCCCGTCTCTTTGCGCGGCCACTGCGGGTGGCTCGTGGCAGTTCCTCTCACATCTCATCCGTTGCAAGGAAGAAGGTGAGGAGCCCTGAAGAGTCCGCGACGGTGACTGGGTTTTGCCTGTGACGCTGGGACAGGCTCGCAGGTGCAGCCTCAACCATAGGCAACGGGGTGTCCGAGGCCCTGACTGGCCACTGTGGAGGGACCGGAACCTGCCCCCCATCCCCCGGGCGGGCAGGGACACTGCCGCCCGGGGACACTGCCGGCTGGTCCTCTCCAGGACACGTGGCCGCCCTGCCCCAGCCCCGTCCCCCGAGGTCGGAGGCCTCTTTCTGGCCAGGCTGTTGAGGACAAATGTAGTTCAGCAGAAAGATGTGACCAGAAGGGGCCTTTCCAGCGGAGGGAGAGGCTGTGTCCAGATGCGGCGGTTTACAGGGACAGGCTGTGATCCAAGCTCTCCTGATTCTGAACAAGGTTCCTAGAGGCACAAGTGAAATGACGTGGGAGAGAAAGTGCCCTGCTGGCTGAAGAGTGCTGGATGAACGTTGGATACTCCATCGTGACCCAGGCCACAGGTTACAGGTCACAGAGTGCTGGTTCTTAGGGACGATTTTGGTCCGAGCTGCATGTGTGTCAGCCCATCTTTCTCAGAGGAGCGGCTGCAAACATCCTGTCCTTGGGCCTCCTCTGGATTACACACCAGCTCCGGCAGGAGTGGCTTCGTTATACCCCCGCCCGCAGGTCAGCAGGGCTCTCCGAGGAAATTAAACCTTCCTGTGTTTTCTAATATTGCGTGATGTTCTCTTTGGCCTTGGCTTTTGTTTTTTAATGAATGTGCCCTGGAATCTGATTTCAGTTCGACTAGATTAGTGAGATGTCTTTGGTGCATTTATATCAGGAAATAGTGAGGATTTTTCTGGTAAACTCAGATGAATCTAAAGCAATACAAATTCATGGACATTTACTATAACCCTTAATTGATTTGCTTGATATATTTATGTCAAATAAAAAGTTTTCTAAGGCATATGTGTTTTTAAAACCAATTTATTTCTTGGTGTGATGCCTGGGATTTATTTTGCAATAATCCTGGCGGAGGGGGTAGCAGGAGGGTCACAGATGGAGCAAGAGTCCCCCCCAACCTCAGGAACTGTTGGAGCTGCCCTGAGCACATGCCCCAGGCTGTGTGCTTGGTATGTGGTATAGTTGGTTTAAAAGTCACTTTATTTACACTTTGGGTCGACAAGGTCGTTTAAGGCAACCAGAGCAACTCCTGGTGCTGCTGTAGATAATGGAAATTGTTCAGTGAGGTCAAATACGGTGGAACTAAGAAGTGGGACTGGACCCATGGACTGTGGTTTGCAGACCCTCCTATAGTATCAGGTAGAGACGCATCTAAGACAAAAATGAAGGTGCGAGTCCCCTCGCCCCCGTTCTGGGGGCCCAAGCCCATCAGGCATGCAATGTCAGTTTCCATAAACGGACTTGAATTGGAGCCACGGTCACGGGACTCTCGGCTGTGTCGTCTGATGCCATCTCGACCCAGTGGGGCCACCGAGTAGCTGCCACGGAGACGGACTGAACACCCTCGGCTTTTCCTTTTGGCCTGTAGAGCCAAAAATATTTACGTTTGAGCCCCCGTGCTATGTATCTTGTTTGTTTGTCCGTTCGTTTCTGTCTCCCCGCCTGCATCGCCCTCACCTGGAGGGCAGGCGTCTGGGTTTTCAAGGCGCTTTTTTCTGCAGAGAAGACAGAGCAGTGCGCAGAGACCTGGGCTCTGAAGCCAGACAGCCTGGAGTTGAATCCGGGTTCCTCCCCGTAAGCCACGTGACCTTGGGTGACTCACTTCACCTCTGTAAAGTGGCGGCGTATAGTTCCTCCTGCGTGGAGCTGTGTTAGGGAATCAGTAAGTTAACACCTGCGAATCGTGGCTATTTGCATGTGTACTGTGGTCATTATCCTCAAAGCGTCTGAATTCACATCAGCGGGTCCCTGCAGTTGATTCTCCTAGATCTACCCTCCTTGCCAAAAAAATCGCCAAAACCCGAAAACCCAATCTGTCCCCAGGTGCACTGAGCCCCCCAGCTCTTGCCAGGTTCAGGCTGCTGCACTTTACCCGCTGGGCTTTCCCCGCCGTCCACGTTGAGGACGTGGAGGGCCCTACTCCGCCGGGGACTCTGAATGGGCACTGCACAGCACCTCTGCGTCCCTCCCTGCCTCCTGACAAAGTGCCTTCCTTCAAAACTCCACCAAGGACACATCTTTTGAAGAGGCCCCTGAAAATGCCGGATGGCTGGTGGTGGGTTGATCCGGGGTTCCTGCTCCCCAGCCCCCAGTTACCCACCAACTCCATTCGCTTAAAACTGCACCTGTATGTCTCTAACTTAAAGAAAATTCAGTCCTGGGGTGCTGTGGTCTGAATGCCTGTGTTCCCCTGAGTGTATATGCTGAAATCCTAACCCCAAAGTAATGGGGTCAGGGTTAGGGTCAGGGTCAGGGCTAGGGCTAGGGTTAGGGTCAGGGTCAGGGTTAGGCTTAGGGAATGAGTACGTGGGGGCTTTGGGAGGTGACCGGGTCCTGAGGCTTCACCTCCTGGGATTAGTGGCCTTGTAAAAGAGACCCCAGGAAGCTCCCATGCCCTTTCCATCCATCATGTGAGGACACGGCCAGAAGATGACTGTCTGTGAACCCGGAAGGGTCCTCCCCAGGCACCAAGCCTGCCTGCATCACCCTTTGGCCTTCAACCTCCAGAACCGTGAGAAGTAAATCCTTCTTGTTTATAAAAACCCAGTAGTTGGTTGCAGCAGCCCACACTGACCAAGGCGGGATGGGAGTGAGACACGGGGCAGCCACTGTGGAAAACCAGTATGAGCCTCCTCAAAAAATCAAACATGGAACTACCACGTGGTCCAGCAATTCCACATCTGGCTGTGTACCCAGAAGACACGAAAGCAGGGTCTCAAAGAGATATTCGTACCCCCATATTCACGGCAGCATTGTTCACAATAGCTAGGAGGTGGAAGCAACCCCGTGTTCATCCGTAGAAGGATGACGGATAAACACAATGTGGTCCATCCAAACAATGGAATATTCTGCAGCCTTAGAAAGGAAGGAAATCCTGACCCCTGGTGCAACATGGATGAAATTTGAGAACGAGATGCCTAGTGGAATAAACCAGTCACAAAAAGACAAGTACTGTGTGATTCTACTCACACGAGGTCCCTGGAGGAATCAGATGCACAGAGACAGACAGCAGGAGGGTAGGTGCCAGGGGCTGGAGGAGGGGGTGGGGAGTCAGAGTTTAACGGGGACAGAGGTTCAGTCTCAGAGAGTCCGGCGGTGATGGTTGCACTAGTGTGAATGTACTTAAGGCCACTGAGCTCTCAGTTGAAAGTGGTCAAGATGGTCAATTTTACGTTCTGTGTATAAAAACCTCAGAGCCACAGCCAGTGTCCTCCTTCTGGAACTCTTTCCAGAGCAGAACATAATGCATTACTTTGAGTATTCACAATAGTTGCCGGAGAGATTAATTTGGGGAAACCACCAAACGTTACTCAGGTTCCCGTCAACGACAGTGTTTAGCTCTGAGGCCCACACGTGGGGCCACCACAGAGTGTCTCAAGACCTGGAGCCTGGGCCAGGCCACAGGGCCCAGAGGCTGGGAGGCCAAGCCGGGCTGGCAGGTGCCCGTCCCTCGGGGCAACGGCTCCAAGGTTTCTCCTGCAGCCTGTGGAGCAGGAGAGCCTCTGGGCCAGAACTCCCGCCTCTGCAGGTCCCAAGCCCACACTCCGGCCCGAAGACCTCAGAAAGACTTGTTTCTTTTCCCTTTCTAACACAAAGTTCATCTTAATCAGAAACAAATGAAGCCAGCTTCCAGGCAGACCTCCTCTTGCACTTCAGCTCATGCCAGTGACTAAGGCCAAGGATTTGGGGAACCACATGGCAATTCTAATAACTGAAGAACCGAGTTTAACCTGGGCGTTTTCCCTGTGAAAGCGAACGTTGATCAGTCCTGCAGCGAGTGAGATGAGTCACTGCTCTGACCACTTGTCTTGGCCGCGGCTCTTCCTTGTTGTGTCTCTGCTGCCCCGCACGACCAGTGGTCTCATCGGCAAGGCCCCCGGCATAGAGGAGAGACAGCACATCACACAGGAGCCCCTGTGTGTTCTAGCTGGGCCAAAGCGAACTGAACGCACTCTCTTTAGAAATCACTTGGCGGGTTCTGCAATTAAGGTAATTCTCATTTCAGTTTTGAAATAGTCATTCTGAGTGTGTGTGGTCTGAGGTGCTGTGCAAATAACCCATCGAAGATCAGTTAGCTTTCCCCCAGAAGATCTGCTCTTTTGTCTCAGGAGTTTCCCCCTTCCTGGGAGAGGCAAAGCCAGAGGCAGGAGCCCGAGCCCAGGTGCCCTGCTCTTTCTTTCTTTCTGCACATCTTCACAAATCAATGATACCCGGAACGATCTGTCGGTCTCTGGGGATGTGGGATGAATGAGACACAGCCCATAGCACTAGCAGCCCCAGGACTATAGTGCAGGGAGATTGCCGACCGCCCAGGGACCCCACCGCATCTTCAAACCGCGGGCTCCCACAGAGTCTTGGGGGAGCCAGCAGGTGGGCAGGCCAAGAAAGGAGTGACCATGGGATTCTGACTTTTCTATGCTCGGGGGACCTGGCTGGGGCTGCTGAAGATTTCTTGGATCCTGGCATTTTGAAACTTTGTCCAGCAAGAGAGAAATGCCAAGGGAAGGGAAGGGGCCATGGGAGTTTGGTGACAGACAGAGGAGGAGCACCAGGTTCACGCCTCGGGGCACCTGCCCTGCTGTCCACTCTCCCCGCTCCGTCCTCAGCCCACACTGAGCGCACGGGGCCTCAGCTTCCACACTGACGGAGAAACAAACTGCGATCTCAGAAATGCTTCCGACTTAACCTCCTGTGGCTTTCAGGGGCTCGCCGTGGCCCTCTGGAGGCTGGCCTCTCTTTTCCAACCGTTTCTTGACCCTCCATGTTGGGACCCACAGAAGGTGTCAGTGACGTCAGCTTCTTTCCTGCTTTTCTTTCTGAAATTTAAGTCGGCACTTCGAGGAATGTTACCTATTAGGAAAACAGAATTCTATGACATTCAGAAGGGAAAATGATTTTCCTGAGATCTGAAGCCACTAGGTAGACCTACTTTAGATGCAGATTCTTTTCCCCTTCATGTACATGCAGTAGAATTCTCTTTTTGATGTGCAGTTCTCGTTTTGACAAATGCAGTTGGGTGGCCACCGCCAGTCAGCCTTCCCCAAACTCCCACACCTGCACCCCTGGTGTCCACCGATCTTTTCTCTGTCCTGATCGTTTCTTGACGTTTCCAGAGTGTCATGTAAGTGGAATCACACAGTAGGTAGCTTCTGAGTCTGGCTCCTTTCACTTAAAAAATGCATGTAAGAAATAATTTATGTGAACATAAGTTTTCATTTTTCTTGGTTAAATGCCTGCTGGGGGGATACTTTGGTCATATGCTAAGTGCATGTTTATAAGAAACCACCAAACTGTTTTCCAAACTGGTTTTCACATTTGCCTTTTTACCAACAACCTATGAGAGTTTTGGTTGCCCTGCATCCTTGTCAACCCTTGCTCTTGTCAGGTTTTTTCTTTCTTATTTTAGCCATTCCAGTAGGCATATGAACTTGTTATAGTTTAAATTTGAATTTCTTTAATGACTAATGAATGATACTGAACATCTATCCATGTGCTTACTTGCCATCCGTATAGCTTCTTTGGTGGAGGTTTATTTGTTAATGAAATATTTCAAACACGCAGATACTAATACAACAGAAGCCCATCTGCCTACCCCCCACTAACGTCTAGAAGATTTAGTTTCTGGCCTGAAGTTGATGAGTGTAATTTCTATGACTGTTTCTGTTCCTTCACTCCTTACATGTAAATATACACAAACAACATAGCTAGAGAGTTAGAGTGAAAACGGAATATTTCTGGAAAAACACAATGGACGTGGAGAGTGCCACTAATTTTAAAGATCTACCTCTTCGAGCCCACGTCTCCCCAGCCTCCGTGGTGAGGACAGCTCGTGTGTTCTGTGCTCCGGCAGCTCTGGCCTTTCTCCTGCAGCCTCTCCCTCGACAGGGCGGCTGGGATGCCAGGCGAGTGCGGGTTGATGGGACCCCCCCACCCTGTTTCTGCCCAGGGCTCTGCCCGGCCGTGGCTGCCCCGCTCCCACGTGGGCTGGATCCCACCCTGGCTGGCTGCCCTGCAGGACACCATGCGGGGGCTCCAGGGGTGCCTCTGCCCCCACTGGGCGTGAGCTTTGGTAGCTCATTCGGACACGGACCCGGGGCAGCTCTCCGTGGAGCCAGGCTGGTTTAGCGTGTTTGTCTCGTGAACGAGGGCAGGGAGGCTAAAGCCATGACCCGGAAACCAGTGGGCGCCAACCGGGGCTCAGCCGTCTCCAAATATGTTTCCGTGGGCATCTGGGCAAAGGCGAGCGCAGGAGCCGAGGCTCCACCACGAGACAGTTCCGCGCACGCCCTGTGCTGCGGTCACGGCCTCAGCCCTGCGGGGCAGAGTGAGTTTCAAGGCTGCTTTGGGGGCTGTGACAGCCAGAGTGAAGAGGACAGCCCCTTCCTGGTGTGTCGCCCAGGAGAGTTGTGAGGCCACTCAGTGTCTCATGTTTGCGTGGCCTCGAGGTTTGCACAGACCCTCGCCCTTAGAGCCAGGCCAGGAGCCCGTCAGCAGACCCTCTGCTTGCCCGAACAGTGACCGCAGACGGCGAGGGTTCAGTCCATTCAGCGGCCCCACTTCTTTTCTTGCCTCTGACACTTGTCTTCCCGGCCGTGCAGTTCCCTTCATCCTCTGCCTTCCCGTGGTTTTGTTTTCCGCCCGTTACTGGACTTGGCTCATCCTGCCTTTCTGTCAAGTAACTAATTTGTGAGTCTGCTTCCCCCGTGGACTGATGGAGAAGCAGGGCCTCCGTGCACTGTCGTGCAGGTCTTACACTGCGCGGCCCTCAGTCTTGTGTCCATATTTATAAACACAGGCGTATACAACATTTATATATTTACCAGCACAACTCCCTGGTTGCTGGCAATAAAATGCCTTAAGAACGAAATGTGTGTGTAATTTGCACAAAGGTCCCAGCAGGCTAAGCATGGCGCTGACCGTAATCACCTAGACGGCAGTGACACCATCTTCTTGTTACTCCACAGGCTTTATCTTTTAGAACAGGTTTAGGTTTGACAGGAAGCGTAGGCACAGGGAGTCCAGCATTCCCACCCCATCCCCTCACAGGAGCCGCGTCTTTGTAAACATCAAGTCCCGCACCCAAGCCGGTCTGGAACGGAACAGAAAGACAACCCGCAGAATGGGAGCATGTGTTCGCAAACGAAGCGACCAGCAAGGGATTAATGTCCACAGTGTGCGAACAGCTCATGCAGCGCTATGTCAAAACGACAGACAAGCCAATCAAAAAATGGGCCAAAGATCTAGAGACATTTCTCCCAAGAAGACACACAGAGGACCAAAAAGCACATGAAAAGATGCTCCACATCACTAATTATCAGAGAAATGGAACATGGGAGCTTTCTGATACACACTTTTAACAACTCGAAGTACCTGACTGGTCCCCTGAGGAAGGGGCGTCCTTCCCAGAACCCTGGAGGGAGGTCACCCTGGGAGGACCCCGCCCCAGGGAGAGTGTGGCTACGGCAGCGGAGGGGACCAGGCCGTCCTCGCTCTGCACCTGGGGAGATCTGAGCCCAAGGATGCCAGAAGACTGTCAAGGTTACCCCTGCAGAAGTGGCGCTGGGGCTCGAGGCCCCGCGTCCAGGGGTCTCTGTCTTCACAGCCTCCCCGCCCTGCACCTCCGTCTCTGGGCCCAGAAGAGTGCAAGGACCTCCGCCGCGAGTTTGCACGTAGAAGCCAAAGGGATATGTTGCTTCTCGTCCCCCTAAACACAGTCACCTGCCCTGGTGGGTTGTGGTCGAGGACTTTCTTGGGACGTAGAGGATCGCCACAGTCGCTGTTCCTTGAACCACGAAGGGCGCACTGCCATGTGACCTGTTCACTTGGACAACACTTGTGGGCAAAGGGACCTTCAGATGCAAGAAAGCCAACGAGCTTCGGTTCTCAGCAACTCATACACATTATTTCTTTCTCGTGGTTTATTTATTTCATCAACAGAGGACCTTGATGTAATCATTTCCCTGTAATTTGGAGATAACATCTCTTTCACTAAAAATAGAACACTGCCTCTGTCGATGCATTTTACAGGCAAGCCCTATCTTGCATGCAAATTAAACAAGAAGTTGGGATTACTAATAATGACATAAGGGCGGTATGGGTATGCAGCTGAATTTAAGGTGTCCAAATTAGGAGAATAACATTGGAATAAAGATGTGGAAAACAGACCCCAGATGCACACCCTCTGAAAAGGGCCCCTCTGTCTACACGACAGTTCGAACATTATTTCAGCCACTTGGCAGAAACCTGGCCTGTAGAAACAGCAACGCGATAGTCTCCCCTTGTTCCATGCGGCCCTGTTTGCATCTGGAGAATCAGCCTTGACCTTCAGTGTTTCAGGAACAGGCTATGGCAGACAGAACAGAACGCAGGTCACCCGTGCGGTGCACACGACCCACTCGAAGGTGTGAAGCCTGTCTCGGGGTCAAGGGCTGGGGTCTGAGGCAGTCCTCACCCCAGAAAGCCACGCCGCTCACCTGGGCGCCTCATCGCCACGTGCCTTCCTGGCCTGGGTGACAAGCATGGGACACAACCAATGGTGCCATGGAAACAGCTGGGAGATGGGCTGAGCCTGCCATCTGGGCCACTCTCCCTTGTATATTTTTGCCCTCTTGTATAGCCCTCTTCCCACCGCTGCTGAGTTAAACCGTTAGGTCTGGGAAGAGCAGGGTGTGACCTGCTCTGTTGGGCCCAAGGGACTCCCCTCTAACCAGGCCATCGTGGTGCATCTCTCCTGCTGGCTGACCCCACCTGGGGCCCTGGACCTTTCCGAGAGAGTCCACAGGTGGGGGATAGCCTCTTGGGGCTGCTGGGTCTGTGTCCTGGAGAGCCCGCCCGGGTGACTCCTCCCACCACAAGGGGCTGCGAAGGCGACAGCCCTCTCACCAGGCCTCCCTGCAGGGGCACCTCCTCTTAGGGGGCAGGTTTGCTGCGCTGCAGGCAGTGATGAGCCTGGAGGAGTGGGTGGTCCCTGCTGAACCCTCCCCCCCAAAACACGCACACAAACGCCAAGGGACAGAGCTCCTCAGCATGTGTGCCCACTGAGGCACTGCACAAACGTGGCCGTGGCCCCGCCCTTGGAGGTCCCTTTTCTGATGGCAAATACGGCTACGATGAAGGACACTCACCACGTGCGGGCCACGGGCAGAGGCTTCGTGCTTGCTCTCCAGGGTGAGCCCGCGCAAGCCTGCGCCGGGCGCTCTGCAGCTGCCCCGCCCCACCCCACCCCACGGAGGAGGGATGCTTAGGGTCCATCCAAGCCCATCCTCCCCGGAAGCACACGCGTTACACCCCGTCTCTCCCGAGCTCTTCTCTTATTTGTGGGGCACCGGGCTGGTGAAGCAGCCAGTGACCAGAGACGAGCAGAAGCCCGCTTAGGAAAGAAATGGGGAAGTGATCTGGGGGTTACCCTGCCCAGGTCCCTACCGCCTCTCCTGCCTCATAGAGGGTTAGGGTGACAGACTGCACGTTAGGCAACGCCTGTGTGTCCCTTGCCCCGGGGCGGGGGGTGTGGGCTGCCTCTCCTGTGCCCTGGCCCAGGGAGGGGCTCCAGGAAACACACTGCTGGGAGGACTGGAGAGTCCGCACCGGGGAGAGGTCCGTGGCGCATTTCCATGGCCAAGAGAAGGAACGGGGACCACAGAGAGAGGGCCAGCGAGCCACAGTGTGGGGCGGCCGCCGTCGGATGTGGAAGAGCAGGCCCCGCAGAAGGAGGTGGCCGGCGGCGTTGAGGGGGGGCAGCCTCAAGTCTGGGAGCAGCACGCATTCTCCGGTTCTCCCCTCGCCCCTATAAACCTCCCCTGGGCCCGCTCGGGAGGCCCCGGGTCCTTCCCACCTGCACCTGCCTCTCCGCGGGCCCGGCTGGAGGAGGTGCCACGGCCCCCGAGTGCCGTGGGGCGAACGCTCCCACCGTGGTCACAGGGGCGCAGTCGGGAGACCCGGGCGGCGGCTCAGGGCCGTGTAGTGCTTCCGCAGCACGGACACGGTTACGCACATAGCCCCCAGGGCAGAGACGACAGTAAACGGCAGCCAAATAATTTGGAAATGCTGAGTGTTTGGAGGACCTGCTGTCTTTCCTTTAATATGGTGTATTACACGCTTATATAATTTAATTTTCCGCAGTGGCTCTGTGGAGCGGCCACTGGACCCAGCAGACCCGGCGCCGGGGGCAGGAGGCAGAGGCTGGACCAGCGATGCCGGCGCGTCCTCCCCCGAGGGTGTCGCCGCGGCCTTCCCCGTCCTGTGCTCTCGCGCCCACCACCCAGAGCAGCGCGCACACCAGCTTCTGACTCACAGGAAACCCCGCGCGGCACTCATTTTCCCCTCCCGGCGAGGAGGCGGCACTGACCCCAGGAGACATGCAAAGAGGCACCGGAGAAGGCAGCGGCGGAGTTTCCTGCCTTCCGTGCAGCGCACGCGCCGCCCGAGCTGTACGGACGGCTCCCGCGGGCTCGGCCGCCGGCCCCTCTTTCCGGCCTCAGGCTCCGCCCCTCCGCGGCCCCGTGGTCCCCGCCGGCCCTCCCGCGCCGACGCAGCCCCGCTGACGCCGCAGCCCCGCAGCGCGAGGGCGGTCGCTCCCTGCCGAGCCCCACGGGGGCCCTCGCAGCTTGAGGAAGCCTGCGGGCGCCCTGGTCCGAGGGCTCCAGACCCTGGAGGAGACCCAGGCGGGAGGCCGCAGGGGAAAGGCAGACCCTCGCACGGGGGAGGGTGGCTCCGCCCCAGGCCCCCAGGGACGCAGAGCCCCGAGGGGGCCCACGCTGCTGGCACCGGGGGGGGCCCGAGGCCTGGGCTGTCGGATGAGCAGAGGGCCGTTTTTCCCCCGACCTGAGGTTTTGCTTTCGTTGCTGCTGCTGCTTTCTAATTGCGAGGCAGTCATTCAACGCCCCGGGCTGCAGGGGGCTTCCGCTGGGCTTCCAGGAACAGGCTGGCCGGGGGTTCTCGCTCGCGCCCCGGCCTCGGCAGGCGGGGGTGAGGGAACCTCCAGGAGTCCGGGAAGGATGAACGACCGGCGGGCGCCTTGACGCCGACTGCGCCCCAGCCTGTGCTCCCGCGGGTCCCCGGTGGGCGCCTGCTGGGGCGGGGCGGGGCCGGGGGAGGAGCCTGCCAGGGCCTTAACCCCACCCTCTCCGACTCCCTGTCAGCGGAAGAGGCCGAAAGTTCCTTGGAGCTCACTGGGCAACGTCCTGGGAAGGACCGGGTTTGCTCCCCCAACCTTGCCCCCGACGCCCCCCTCCGAACCCCTCTCTCCTCCCCTTTGGTCCATCCTTCAAGGGGCCATATTCCTCTCCAACGTCCCCAGAAGGAAGCTTTGACCAGGATGCTTAGGGCCCACCCTATTCTCACTCAAATATTCTGGTCCCACAAATCTCGCTGTTGTCCAAATAGCTGTGCTAAATAGCTGGGTGTTTTGCCGGCATCTCCAGTGGGACTTCTGAGGGCCCTTCTGCCTTCAGAGTCGTCGGGGCAGAAGAAGGCATGTGGGATGAGTGGAAGTGTGCCGACCCCTGCCTCTCCCCCCTCCCCCACCCCCCCCAGACCCTCAAGTCGGAGAGCGCCCTCCGCAGAACCTTCTCTTCTGTAACCCATCCTGGTCATCATGGTGATGGGAGCCCTGGCTCCAGCTGGACCCCAGGGCCGCCCGCGGGTCACAGATGAGGGAGGAGGAAAGTGGCCCGAGGGGCGGGCACCTCTCACGGACAGAGAATTAATTGCCCGTCGCCAGCCCTCACACTTGCTTCAAAAGTAGAAGAGGAGGAGACACTTTTATCCAAACTTAAGCGGTTCTCTTTTTCCTTCAGAGTTTAATGTCCCACACGGTGACTGGGACCCTAAGTGTCAGAAGACCTTGAATTTGCTGCAGCTGTTTGTTGCCATGGAAAGCAGCCGCTGAGCTGCATCCCGGGAGCCATCCAGGCCCCGGGCAGCAGGGATGTGAGACCAGAATCACAGAGAGAGTCCGCGGGGTGAGGTCGCTCCTGGAGCGGGGTGGGGGTGGGGGGTCAGAGGGGCCTGCCTGTCCCAGCCTGTCCCGCCTGAGTGCTAGAGAGCCCCATGGGCCCTGGAGAGGCCAGTGGGCAGACGGCGCGTGGTCCCCGGGGGAGGCGTGTCTTTAGGACCTGCCATGTCCCATTTCTGCAAACTGAACCCTTGAACCTTCTTTAAAAAAAGAAACAAGTGTATTACAGCATTTTCATTAATAGGAGATGTCACTGCTTGTGAAAGTGACCAGGTTAGGAATAGAATGTATTTCCCATGAAGTCAATAGTCAATCAAGAAATTAATTCTTTCTAATTGATTAAATACTCCATTCATTTGATAAACACTGACACAAAGACCATGCTGGGTGCTGTGGGAAGATGCGGGCCTGAGGAACTTGGTGTCTCCCCGGGAGGGGCGTTTCAGATGGTTCAGGGGTGGACCTTTTTATTTCAGTCGTTATTATTTATTTTAAATGGATATTGGAAAATAGATATATAACAAGCACATCCACTTTGTGTATTTACAAGTTTTCATTGCTTACAATGATGCTAAAATAGACATTTAAGCTTGAAAAGTGAGTCAACCTAAAGATTGTTTTAAAAATAATAGGACTGGCTTCCCTGGTGGCGCAGTGGTTGAGAGTCCGCCTGCCGATGCAGGGGACGCGGGTTCGTGCCCCGGTCCGGGAAGACCCCACATGCCGCGGAGCGGCTGGGCCCGTGAGCCATGGCCACTGAGCCTGCGTGTCCGGAGCCTGTGCTCCGCAAGGGGAGAGGCCACAACAGTGAGAGGCCCGCGTACCGCAAAAAAAAAAAAAAACATAACAGGACTTTTAGATGTATTTTGAGAAGTCACATTTTACATAGATAATAGCATATTGAATAAATAATATTTGTCATCATAAATGTTAATTCGATAATATTTACATAATTATAAACAAAATTTTGAAGGCAGAATATATGTGACTAAAATTTAGGAAACACTGAAATAAGATACCTTCCCTCCCCTCAAAGGAGCTCATGATAAGTACCAAGCTTAACCTAACAACCACCAACATCTCCACGTCACTAACTCAGCATATAGCGCAATGATGCTCAAGAAACTCAAAAACAGGATTTCCCTGGTGGCGCCAGTGGTTGAGAATCCACCTGCCAATGCAGGGGACACGGGTTCGAGCCCTGGTCCGGGAAGATCCCACATGCCGCGGAGCAACTAAGCCTGTGCACCACAACTACTGAGCCCACGTGCTGCAACTACTGAAGCCCGCGTGCCTAGAGCCCGAGCTCCGCAACAAGAGAAGCCAATGAGAAGCCCGCGCAGCATAATGAAGAGTAGCCCCCGCTCGCGGCAACTAGAGAAAGCCCGCGCGCAGCAACGAAGACCCAACGCACCCAAAAAAAAAAAATTAAAATTAAAAAAAAAAAAAAAAGAAACTCAAAAACAGAGCGTTTCACAGCAGGAAGATGGGGCCACGGTGCAGGACGACCTGGGGCCAGGTTCCTTCCCGGGGACTTGCTGGCCACACAACTGTAACAAGGTACCTACTTTCACGGCTCTCAGTTTCCCCAACAACAGGCGAGAAATACAATATTGTCCGCTAGGATTCCGTCAAGGATCACAGGAACTTAGCACCCGGGAAACAGTAAAGAGAACCCGAGAGAGGGTTGCCGTACCTCAGCACGTGCTCCCGCATCCTTGGTTCTTCTCCCTTTAGGGAAGTCTCTGCTTCTGGTCACTTTCCCATCTAAAGGGATCGGCCCCCACCTGTGGGTGTTGTCTTGGTGAAAAAGGCCAAACGTCTCAGAAAGCCTGGGTTTGATGGCTGCGGATGGGCGCTCTCAGCCTCTCTGCCCCTCGACTACAGCTTGAAGTTAGAGCTACGTTAGAGTCCTGGCTTTGCCTCTTAGTAGTTGTCCAACACTGGGCAGTGACTTCAGGATTTCTGAGCCTCAGTTTCTGCAGCTTAAAAATGAAGGATGAAAATGCATCCTTCTTGGAAGCCACACTGCCGCCCAGCCAGTGGAGACGCCTGCCCACAGCGCCTGTTCAGTCCACGCCCCTCCTTCGACAGCCTGGGTGTTGCCCTGTGCAGGCTGTGCAGGCCAGCAGAGGGCCGGGAACACAGTGGATCTTCAGGAGGTGTTTGTTAATGAACAGAGTTTAAAAAAAAATGCTCCTCAGAAAATAACAAGTGTCGGTAAGGATGTGGAAAAATTGGAACGCTCGTGCGCTGGTGGTGGGAGTGTGCAGCTGCTGTGGAAAACGGTGTGGAGGAGCCTCAGAAATTAAAAGTGAGTTACCAGGCAACTTGGCAATTCCACATACATCCCAAAGAATTGGAAGAAGGGTCCCGAACAGGTATTGTACCCCCATATTGACAGCAGCATTAGCCACAGTAGCTGAAAGGTGAAGGAAACCCACATGTCCATCCGTAGAAGGGTGAATGAATAGTCAACATGTGGTCCATCCACACAATGGAACATTATTCAGCCTTAAAAAGGAGGGAAATCCTGACACAGGCTACAACACGGGCGGGCCTCGAGGACATTATGTTCATGAAATCAACCAGCTACAAAGAACAAGTACTGAATGACTTTACTTACGTGAGGCCCCTAGAGTCTGATTCATAGACAGAAAGTAGATGGTGGTTTCTAGGGGCTGAGGGAGAGGGAGGGGGAGTTAGTGTCATTGGGGACAGAGTTTCAGTTGGAGACATGAAAAGAGTTCTGGGGATGATGGTGGTGAAGGCTGCACAGCGTTAAGTGAACGTACATGATGCCACTGAGCCGTGGGCTTAAAGATCATACATTTTACCACAATTAAAAATATACATCAAGGCTTTTTTCTTTCCTGTTTTCAAGCAACCCTACCTTTTGCCATTCACACGAAGTAAGGCAAAGAGTGAGGCTGCAGGAGCAAATAGGGTTGGTGGCGGGGGGGAAGGAGGAATGCAGGTCCCCCAGGGAGCGTGGAGGTGAAGGAGGCTTAGGGAGGACCTCAGAGGGACCAGAGAGGGCCTCAAGCATAATATGGACCGTCCATGGTGGAGAACAGATGGTTCTGAGGAGATCGTCTTTCCAGGGGAAATAGCAGGAAGACAAGGACCCAAGGAAGGTGGGAGACTGGCAGCCCCTGGGGCCAGGGGAGAGCTGAGCACCAGGGGTCCCTTGCTTCCCGGCAGGAAGGCCACCCTGTGCTCTGTGTCCCCTGGCAACGGGACCACTGGGGACCCCATATAGCGACTTAAGAAAGAAACCCCCCCCACACACATTGAAAAGGATATACCAACCTAGAAGGACTACACTTTGTGCTTTTTTGTTTTTCCCTCCTGGTACTAAACATATGATCATAGGAGAAACTTTGGAAAATACAGAAAAGTGGACAAGAAAAATAAAAATCTCCATCACTCCAACACTCAGAGTTACAATTTACACTTTTGACTATTCAAAAAAATTTCACACATGGATTTCATAAAAATTTTCAACATTTATCACATTGCTGTAAAACCTGCTTTCTTTTCACCTAACCACGTAACAAACATTTCTCCACTGCACATGTTGAAATGGGACATGGTGTCCCATTCTATATGTGGCCTTCATTTAGCTCACAAGCCCTGGACACTGCTGGATGTAGTGGACAGATCCTTCCGAGTCACGTGTGTGGTGCCCTGCAGGTACCAGGTACAGTAAGTCCCCTATATATGAACGAGTTACATTCCAAGAGTGCGTTCGTAAGTCTAATTTGTTTGTAAGTCCAACAAAGTTAGCCTAGGTACCCAACTAACACAATTGGCTACGTAGTACTGTACTGTAATAGGTTTATAATATTTTTCACACAGATAATACATAAAAAACAAACACGAAAATAAAGAAAACCTTTTTAATCTTACAGTACAGGACTCTGGAAAGTAGAGTAGTACCAGCTACAGCTTTTACACTTGCTTCTGGACATCCTGGGCTTGAAATAAAGATACTGTACTACTATACTCTGTATAGTAAAGTACACAAAAGTACAACCACTTGTCAAGGATGCAGGCACGTGACAATGTACGCCAGACACGTGAACTAACTCACGTGATTGGGCATGTGAACGCACGTTCACATCTTTGAAAGTTTGCAACTTGCAGGTTCGTATGTAGGGGATTTACTGTACATGGTGAGGCCCAACACCCGTCTTCAAGCAGTTTATTTAGGGAAGAAAATTAATGAATAGGCGACTACAACAAAGAATGGCCAGTGTCATACTACAGACGCAGCAGGTACAAATGGAAGCCTTGGCTAACGTTTTCAAGCAATATAATTCATGTTTTCTTTAACAGTGTAATTTTCATTTTAGCTCTTACTCCCCCAGGGAATTTCAATCTCAATTCACTTTGGATCGCTCCCCTTTCCTTGAGTTGGCACTACATTTGGTGCTGCGTCTGTGATGCCAGGTGGTTGGGCAGGGGAGAAAGTGTGGGGCACTGGTCCTCAGCTTGATCTCCACTCAGACACACCCGAGTGTCCACCGCTCAGCCCGCAGAGAGTGCGTGGAGCTCTCCTCCCGTCCAGCCCCCCACCCTCTGAACCTGCGCGAACTGCTCCTCCAACAAGCTATTTTCAGGTCCACTCCCTAGAGCCTCCTTCCAGGAGACAGAGGACAGCTCTCCTTCACCTGGGAGCCACTGACAACTGCACCCTCACTTCTTCTCATTCTGTCTTCTGTCCTCGGCTCTGGGCATCTGAGTCCAGAAGGGCTGAAAGGGTTGATCTTTCTTAAACTCCAGTCTCCTTGAGTCCACTCCCTTCTCAACAAGAGCCAGTGTCTTTGGGGGACAAGAGCCACGGCGTCCTCTTTCTGCCCTGCGAGTGAGCAAGGCGGGCAGACATGGAAGGAGCGTTTCTCCAGTATTTCAACATTACCCTTCCTTGAGCCAAACGGCGGGTGCAACCAGGAAAGGCTCCCTGGGGGTGAAGAAATGCCTCCAGGAAGGGACGCCGTCAGAGCTGGGACCTGGTGGAGGAAAGGGGTGGCCATGTGGCAGCAGGAGAGGTCTTCCAGGAGAGAGGAGGGGCCTGGGGCCCTGCGGCCGCTCAGCAGGACCGAGGAGATGGTGAGAAATGAGGACCGAGGTGTTGGATGACCTGCTGATTCTCCTCCAGAGGAAGGTTGCTGTGGAAACCTGACCCAGAAAGAGAGGACAAAAGAGGCAAAGATGTTTTATTTGCTGGGATGATTTTCTACGAAGCCACCATCATGCCCGCCAGATGGGAAAGGGGGGAAACTGAGAATGGTAATTTTTAAAGAAGCAAAGTAACAGCTTTCAAGGATCATGAAGTGGCCGCAGATTCCAAACTTCTGACCATTCGCTCAAGGACTGGGGTAAAATGAACTTTATGATATATTGTGGCAGATGCCTGCTGACGGCATCAAGGCCTCTGCCCTCCAGGAAGTCTCCAAGGACAGCATGGGACACACACTGTCCCCTGGGGGACAGGGGTCGCTGAAAGAGTTCCCAGTTCTCCAGGTGCCTGTAACAGCCTTGAATTCATAACTCTCCTCTAAGTCAGAAGATGTTGATCCAGCTGCCAGGGTTAATTTAGGTATAGCTTCTCCTAGAAGAAAATGACCTAGTATGACCCCTGGAGTTTCTTTCCAGAGAGATGGTGTGAAAGGTGATGATTTTCTCTGGCAGAGGCGTGCTTTGCTCATGCACTCCACATAAAAGGGTGTACTTGTCAAGGAAACTGAATCCAATGCAGCCAAACGCGCCCTGTGTGTGAAGAACTCTTACAAATGTGGTACTTGACAGAGGTGTGGAATTACTTGAGAACAAGTTCAAGGGCACAGAATCCCTTTAAACCCTCTTTCAGATGTAATGAGTTGATAGATCATGTGAAAAAGCTTGCTATGACACTGACTCACATCCTTCCACACTTTCTGAGCAGACAGAGCCCCCAAAAGCAGTGTTGTAGTTTATTTTCCCATTATTTCTGTTTGGTTACCACTTAGCACATCCAAAACTGTTCTTAGCTAACATTCTGGGCTCCTGGCTGCAAAGTGCAGTCACTGCTGACAGCTCCACTCCATCTTCGCTGCAAGGATTTTAACACTGTGACCGCGAACAGGAGCTGGCGGGCTGAAGGGCGGGTCACAGCGGCCAGAGCCGGGGGAGGAGGGCTCACGGCCTCATCTGTGCTCCCCACACACGGCTTTATGTCATCTTCCACGTTCAAGATGCTACAGCCCCTGCCCTTTAGCAACAGCGACAGAATCGAAGGAAATGTTGACACAGTGTCCTCGGCTCTGCGGGAACTTGTGAGACGCAGCCAGGGGGCGAGGGTCGTTCCTGTCCTGCTTAGCGGGCATCGGAGGGTGGGCGCGGGGGGCAGGTGTTTATGAACAAGCTGTGCACTCTGAGATCCGATTTTAGCGAGGCTCACGGGAACCAGGAAGGAAACAGGCTGCCGAACGCAGCAGAAGGAGGAAGTATTAAAAAGCTATCCAGATAAGGGATTAATAACACGCACGGGCCCATAACAGATCACTTTTTTACAAAGCCTTTATTTATCAAGTATCTAAAACGCCACGTTATCACAAATATCAGTCTGCTTTGAAAAGCGATTTACAGCAGAATTCGTGACACGATGATGTACGCTTGTCCAAGGAATGCTCAGCCTGGCGCCCGGGCTGCACAGCGCAGCATCGGGGTGAGGGAGCCACGCGGCCCTCTCCGCCTGCAGAGCGGGACGCAGGGGGCACCCGCGACCTGTCAGGCCCCTCCCGTCTCCAAGGGTCCAAGGCAAGATGCGAGCTGACCCTGGAGGAGGTTGGCCCGTCTCTCCTGCGCTTCAGCCGTACTCCACGCACATGTCCTCCTGAAAGCCGGGAAGAGAAATACCAGCAGAGCCGACCTTCACTGCATTCACGTGACGGCTCTCCCACCGCAGTGAGCACACTGCCGGGGGTCCAGCTCTGAGACGGGCCGTGGAAAAGGCAAGCTGCACACGGAGGCCTGTGGCAGGGCGGCCTGAAAGCGGCATTGAGATCGGCGCCAGCCAGCTACAAGCCGTTCAGGGGGCGCGTGTTAAAATAACAGAGCTTGGGGAAGTGCGCCACCGTCAGAGGCATTCGCCCGTGGAGAAAGGGGAGAAACGTGACCAAAGAGGAACGGAAGGGGCTTTGAACTGTGTCTGGATTTTTACTGAAAAAATGACTCATGCAAAAAAAAAAAAACAAAAAAACCCTTCCCTGGTGCAGCCTTCCCTGTGGATGCAACCCCACCACCAGCCTCGTGGACATCGGCCCACGGCAGACCTGCACCAAGGCTTTGCGCGCAGTGACACAGGAAGACGATCCTGTTCACACCTGAGCCTCACAGATGCCGCTCTGCTCACGGCCGGGGTAGGTGATTCCCACACCGTGGTGCGCTCTCTCCCAGGGGAGCAGTCTCAAACAGGGCCGTCTTTCTGGGTGCTCTGTACCGTGACCGAGCGGCTTCCCAAGCCTGGGTTTCAACGAGCTCTCCGTCGTGTTCCGGAAGACACCGGTTACTGCCCATGGTGTTCCTAAGTCTCAAGAGCGAGAAATAAGGCAGGGACGTCCCTGTGGCCTTTCTCCTCCTGCGAACCTCAAAGCGCCTTCGGATAACAAGGGCCTAAGCTCTGCAGCACCTAAGCTCTGCGAGCAAACTCAACTCTGGTTTGCTGAGGCCCCTGTCAGGGATGGAGGCCCCTTCTCAAATGTCCTGAGACAGCTGTCAGGGTCCTTCATCGGGACCGTTTCATAATTAGTCCATTTACCCCTCACGCTCTGGATCCCTCAGAACGAAAGAACGCCAACACACCTGAGTGTGGAGGTGGGAAGGGGGCCTGGCCCAGGCCAACAGCATTTTCCAGAAAATGTAACTCCAGAGTCAAAGCAGCTTAATGTTTGAAAAGGGAGGAGAAGGAAAGGGCCCATAACAACAACTGAAAGTAAGCGTCTCCTTGAAGAGCCGGGAGGGCGGCTCAGCCGGGACACACCTACCGCTCTGGGCGCTAGTGGCTCATCTGTCTCCCCCTTGGGGTAATATACCCCCAGTACTCGCATCTATAAGATGCATAAGTCACTGCAGACCACAGAATACCATCTACTGTCCCAATGTGTGTATTCCGAGTGGCTGATGCACCTTAAACTGTGCTGATGACCACGAGGGGGCTGCTGAAGCCCCACCTCTGGGAAGAACGAGGTGAACCTGTGTCGTGGGATTGACAGGACACTGCATGCGAGTGAGTGCATGGAAGACCCCGAGGTGTTTTAAGTTTATGTATATTTATAGAAAAGCAAAACGTGCTGGAAGAATCAAACTCTTCTTGTGGACAGCTCTAGGGAGGAGGATTGGGCCTGGAACAAAGGAAGATTCACTTGGTTTTTGCCCTTTTATACAGTTTATATTTTCTGTAGTTGATATGTATTATTTTATCCCTAAAAACGTCTTCAAAAGAAAAAACAGAAAGAAACGACATTCTCAGGCTTCATTGCTTACTAAGCTGGATAAAAGCTCCAATCTGTCTAATGCAAGTTTGTTGAATGAATTAAAAATATAGACTAGAATAAGAGAACTATCGAGTCCTGTGCTGAGCCTAAAGTAACAGCAGTTATCTCCCGGTATGACAGAAATACAGCTGCTACATCACAGTCTAAATATCTCTACTTTCCCAGAAGGGACAACAAATAAGCGATCCGGTTTAAGTACGCAAGTGCAGATCTTGGTAATTCTATGAAGAGCTGTATTTGGAAAAAGCCCAGCATTTTTAAGGCCCTGTCAAACCGTCCCTGGCATGAGGAAGCATATAATATACCAATAAGCAAAAGCAGCTCACTGAGCCTGCAATTACTCAATCTGTGAAGCCCTGTCCTCCCTTCCCTACAGGACTCGCCACCGGGACAAGTAGGGGCTCCTCCTCTTAGTGTTGCCGTGGTAACTGGTTGCCTAACAAACAAGCAGGACCAGAGGGGAAATGTCGACCACGTTTCAAAAATACACCTTTAGTACTCGGATTGCTGAGCTGTCTTTTTTTGTTGTTGTCTTTAAGAAAAAAAATTTTAGCAATAATTTCTATAGAACAAGAGACAGAAAGACAACTATCTTAACAGTCATTGGTAGAAAAAATGCTCTATTCAGGGCGGCCCTAATGCTTTTGGCTCAAGAAAACACAGCGGAGTCTCGCCTACTAGCTTCTGGGGCCATAGGGAGTGTGGATGGGAGGTGGGCGGGGGCCATCCTGGGGAGGGACCCCCAGGGCTGAGTCTGTGTCCTTCTATCAGCAAGCATTCCCTACAGAGCAGCCGTCCACAGGTGTCGGTACACTTCTCCTGTGGGCAGAGCAGACTCAAACTTAGGCTTTCCTTCCCTGAGAAGCAGAACGGTTCTTGGGCACCTTCATGCCGTCCTTAGTGGTAAGCACTGAGACACAGGTTTCTCAGTCTTCATGCAAGAGAGAGTCCACATCAAACTGGACATGGCATTTCAGTAAATGTAAACACATTCTAGTCAGTTTTCACATTATCGTCAGGGTCTACAGAAGACCCTGAATACCATTCTTCCTTTTGGAAAAAGCTCATCTGTCAATTCAATGTTTTCCTCAGGTGTGGGACTGAAGCCCCAGTTCCCACATTCCTCAAAAGAAAAAGTAGGGGCTCAGTCAGCTGTTCTCTTCATTTACAATGAAGCAACGTCTCTGGTCTTGGCGTCGTCACTCTTGGATGGAGGAGTGGCGGATGGGCCTGTGGAAATCCTCGGGGCTGCTGACGTGCTCGGGTAAGTCGTAGCCTCTCAGGAAATGTCCACTGTTTTGCTGAGCAAAATAATACAGCTGCCTGGCCAGCAGAGGCTCGACCTTTAGTGAAAGATTGAAAAGAGATGTTACTGAGCTCTTCTATCTAACGTCCTGCAATAACCCTCCATACCTAAGGATACAGTCAGGTCTAAAGCGAGGTGCTATGACTCATCGAAACACGTCACACTGGGAGCCTTCTGGAGAACTGACTTTGTGTGAGTCCTCGCATACACCAGCCTATAAACAGAATATACTTAATTCTGGGTTTCCCTTGAAGGGGAAGGGAAAGCTGGTACCTGTAAACCAGCCGCCGCTTGAAACTTACGTTAAACTAGGACTGAATGAAGCTAATCGGATAAAACGACCAAGTTAAAGGTCAATTTAAGGTAATCGGGTAATTTAGGCCAATGGATTTATTTTTCCACACCTGCAGTTTGACAGGGATGAGGGGCTCAGTGATTTACAATTCATGGATGACCTGGTAATCTGTATATTTCTAAACCAAAGATAAAAGAAAGAAAGAAGCAAAACCAAACAACAGCAAAACTGCTACTGTGGAAAAAGAGAAGTTAACTGACCCAAGATTCCTCTAGTTTGGCTATTAGTGTGGACCACATTCACCAGAAAGTATCCAACATTCAGCTTTTCCTGAACTTGCAGCATCTAAGAGATCCGAATGCTTTCAGCCAATCGATTGTGCTAGTCACGTGAGCCTTTATGTTATTTGACATAAAATGACTTGAGCGTAACTCATCTGAGGTAACTGAAGTAAATTAAATCCATAATAAAAGGAGCAGGACTCCTGGGTGCACACGCATCCGTCCTCCATCACCTCGGGCTCATGGTCCCAGCTGGGGCTACGTCCTCACCAAGCCAGGCCGGTGTGTCCAAGCCCTGAGACTCAGACGCAGAGGCTCACCACCGCTTTCAGAGATGTTACTCACCAGGACCGAGACTATTTAGTCCTTTGACAGTTGTTAACAAGAATCAGTTATTATATCAATAAATCTATCGATCGCTGGAGAGAATCCATGAGAAAACTCTAAAGTTTGTGGGGACTATATTTCTGTTTATTGGTTGGTTGTTTTTTGATTTTATAATCAAGAAGCAGGGGATGTGTGTTTAAGATTAGTGTTTTATTTCAGATTTCAATAAGGAACATTATTAGATGTACCACAGTGTTCACTGCAGCTCTATTTACAATAGCCAGGACATGGAAGCAACCTAAGTGTCCATCACCAGATGAATGGATAAGGAAGATGTGGCACATATACACAATGGAATATTACTCAGCCATAAAAAGAAACGAAATTGAGCTATTTGTAATGAGGTGGATGGACCTAGAGTCTGTCATACAGAGTGAAGTAAGTCAGAAAGAGAAAAACAAATACCGTATGCTAACACATATATATGGAATCTAAAATAAAAATGGTGCTGATGCACCTAGGGGCAGGATGGGAATAAAGATGCAGACCTACTAGAGCATGGACTTGAGGATATGGGGAGGGGGAAGGGTAAGCTGTGACGAAGCGAGAGAGTGGCACGGACATATATACGCTACCAAATGTAAAGTAGATAGCTAGTGGGAAGCAGCCGCATAGCACAGGGAGATCAGCTCGGTGCTCTGTGACCGCCTGGAGGGGTGGGATAGGGTGGGTGGGAGGGAGACGCAAGAGGGAGGGGATATGGGGATATACGCGTATGTATAGCTGATTCACTTTGTTATACAGCAGAAGCTAACACACCACTGTAAAGCAATTATACTCCAATAAAGGTGTTAAAAACAATAAAATAAAATCTGACTTGAATTCTGTTATTATTTGATGTAACTTTGTACCCGTTGCAGCCCATTACCTGGGCCCATTAATAACCCTTGCAGGTACGTAGCAATACAGAGTCTTCAAATTCAAAAATCTTAAGTATTCAAAACTCTGTTTTCTGTGGCAAATTAATGCTACCTGTTATCTATCTAACCCTTTTTCTTTCCTTTTCTGTGAAAGATGTTTACTTTGCACAGGTGAATGCATCTTAAGCTCTGCTGGAGAACATGACCGTGGCCTGAGCGACTTGACGTCCTTGAGAGATTTCACGCCTCCAAATAGCACATGGCCCTTGGTTTCCAAAAATTAAATAGTTTCTAAAAATGCAGAGATAAAAGAGGACTTGGGGGGACATTAGGAGGGGGCCTACAAAATACTCAAGTCAGTGGACAGCTTCCCACTTGGGAAAAACTTTCCCTTCAAGTGAAGATCAGCTGGTTGGCATTTTAAAAGCAATATTAAACGTGAAGAATTTTAAAGGGCAACTTTTAGCATCATCCTTTTAAAACCCTGTAAAATGGGAATA
This sequence comes from Globicephala melas, assembly GCF_963455315.2. Classification (NCBI taxonomy): domain Eukaryota; kingdom Metazoa; phylum Chordata; class Mammalia; order Artiodactyla; family Delphinidae; genus Globicephala; species Globicephala melas. The sequence continues at coordinate 102,478,868 of NC_083324.2, forward strand.
TGACAATTTCCTTGAAAAATAAAAAAGATGGGATGGGTGCCGCCCAGGGCTGGAGGTCACCCCCAGCGGTGATGAGCACATGTCCAGGGCTGGGAGGCACATGGTCCTTGGGCTGCACCCCTGCACCACTCACTGGACACCTTCCCTCCCTCCATCCCCTCTGCCCAGGTCCCTGGACACTTACTTCTCATCTGAACTCCTCTAAATGGGGCCCTGTCCCTGACGAGGGTCAGGGAAACTCAAACACCCGAAGGTGACTGGACACTCACGTGAGCAGTGATGAGCTTCCGTTGCCTCTGGGGATCTGGAAACTCTTCCCCGAAGCACAGCGTCACCTGGAACCTTGGCAGAGGCCGGCCATGGTGAGCAAAGGCTTGGAGCTCTGCAGAGAGCACAAGAGAAACCACTCAGAAAGCCGGCCGAGCACTGGACGCAGGCTGGGGAGGGAGCCCACGCTGACCTGGAGGCCAGAGCAGGGGGGACAGTGGGAGCAGACGCAGGAGTGCGCACGCCCATTCACGCGGGTCTCTCCCACGGCCCCGCCTTCACTTCAAGGGGGCCACGCACCTTGCTCTGCAGCCTTGGACCCAGAGGAGGCGAGGGCAGCAGGAATGGGTGAAGGAGGAAAAGGAAATGGAGCCAAAAGAGTTCCTCACACACGGAGAAAATGTGCTTTAAAATCAGACTTTTCTGACTTGAGCCAGGATGACTTAGAAACCTCATCTCAGAGCTGCCGAGCCCTCAAACCCGCGGTCCACGTGACTCGGGCACCGCAGAATCTGGGAGGCTGAGCCCATCAGGGGCAGCCGTGGGTTTGAGAAGGGAGGGCGGCGCTGGATGAAGCGCCGGGCCCACCTTTGTGGATGCGTGTCCCGAAGGCGCCTGCGTTCACCCTGACGGGACGCTGTCCCTGCCCACCCTCAGGCCTCCGGCTGTCCTGCTTGTCCTCTAGGGTCTCCTGCTTGTCCTCAGGTCCCCAGAAGAAGTGCGCTCACGCAGGCGCTAGCCCGTCTGCAGAGCTGCGGCTGCCGCCTTATCAGACGTGAGCCGCTGCACGGCGGGGCTGTCCCCAGCAGCCTGCGGGGCCTGAATGGGTGGTTCTCAAAGATTTCCACTGTTCTCTTCAACCGAAGAAAAGTTTCTAGCTCACTCACTGGACCATTTGACTTCCTGCTTTTTTCTCTTCCAGAATTCAAATCAAACCTAACCGACTTCGGCAGAACGTGTGCAAAGCTTCCACAGTGCGAGGTGGGAGGTGACACCCACGCCTGTCGCGTTGGCAGAGTTCTCTGAAAAAGTCGGCCGAGTTGCCTGGTAGCTCGAGAATGTTCGCGGGAATCCGCGACTGTGGGGCTGGTCTGCACAGCTGCAGCTCTTTAGTTCACAGTTTCCTCCTTGAGCCTCAGTAAACACTTCAAGATAAGAGGTTGCCCTGGGCACAGAGGAAGCCGCCAAGCCAGAGCAGCTCCTGGTCGCAAGCATGAGCGAGCACACCGCCCCCGGAGGCCGACTGCCGGCGTCCCGCCTGCCAGAGAAGCGGGCCTCTTCCCTGGATGAAGCCCCCGGCCCAGCATGTCTTCTGCTTCCAAGACCCACGGCCTCGGAGGAGATCCAAAGGCAGGGCTCTTTCAGACCCCAGAGGTGCGGCCCTCGGCCCCTCCTCGGAGCCCCCCTCGGTCCACACGCTGGGCCCCAGGATGGACAGAACAGTCCGCTCGGAGGCAGCTCGCGGCTTGGGTCGGGGGGGGGGGGCTGCCTGGAGACCAGAGCCTCGGCTCTCCCTCTTCCTCCCGTTTTGCCTCTGGGGGAGGGTGAGTCATCCAGGGACATGTTTGTTTGGGGCAGCAAGAGAATTTGGAGGAGCCTGAGCAAATGTGGGCCACTTGAGCCCCAAAGGCTGAGCGAGTGTCTGGTGGTGGAGCTCACAGGCGCTCTGTGCTTCACGTGAACTGAATCACGAAGCAGCTTCAGGGAAAGGAGGGGCCCGTGACAGCCCAAAGACACAGGGTGTTTCTGAGGACGCGCCTGTATGAGAAGAGTTAAGAATGAGGTTGAGGAAGGACGGGCAGTAGCCAGCAGGGCAACCGCTTCTCCGTCCAGAAGCAGCACTGTGAATGGGGACAGCTAAGTGGAAACTCCGGACCACCTTCCACCAGAAGGTGGCCGAAGGCCTCACAAAAGCCGGCCCAGGGCTGACTGAATTGTCATGAAATCAAAACTGGGAAAACAAAACCCACTGGTTCTGGAAAATGTGATTTGAAACCTAGAAACAACTCAAAGCCGTCTCATAATTTCCCCTCTGCAAAATCAGTTCAACACGCTCGCCGTGGTCCCAGCTGCTGGAAAGCATCTGCTCGGGGTTGATACGTCTCAGAACCACGGACGCTCACAGTGTACTTATAACCCTATGATTTTTCTAGGACCCTTAAAAGAGCTGGAACACCAACAGGTGTGCTTGCTGAGAACACACTGGCCGGTGAAGTATGAAGCTTGTTAGTTGGTGAGTATTGGATGAATCCCGGCGTTTCAAGACCTCAGCCTGAACCACAGCCCCCGACGATCCCCCTCCACAGCCCTTCTGATGGGGTGGCAGGCGGACCAACAGGAGACCTACTCTGGCATCGGGCCCCGCGGGCTCAGGGCCTCACAGAAGGAAGACCTGCTGGGAGTGGCCTGCGGCCTTCGCCCCCTGTGGCAGGCGTGCCGTCTCCAGCTCCGTCCTCCCCAAGCCTCACAGGTAGGGCCCATTCCGGCACACACGCGCCCGCTCACCTGATAAGAACTGCTGCGTGTCAAAGAGCTTGCAGGCCTGGTCCCTCTCCAGCTTGTTGGGCCGGTCGCTGCACAGCGCCAGGGGCCCGTCCCAGTAGACCCTGCTCTGACACAGCCTCCTGGCGTAAAGCCCGTCGGGGGCCATCCAGAGCACCACGCCCCTTTCCAGGTGGCTCAGCAGCTTCTCGATGTTCTTCCTCTGGCCGTTGTCCTCCGGGTAGGGAAAGAGGACCTGGTCCAGGCTGCTGGCGTCATAGGTGTGGGCGTGGGAGAGCCGGCAGCCTTCGGGGCTGGATGTGGTCAGCTCTTTCACCAGGACTTCCCGGTAGTACAGGCAGATGTGGAGCCGGCAGTCTGCAAACACAGGCCCGTCGGGGTCAGTGCTAAGGAGTCAAGGTGCTGGTGCCCCCCAGGATGCCAAATGACTGCCCAGAGCAAAGTGTCCTTGGTGGGACGCTCGTAAGAAGGGGCCTGGGGGACGGACGTTGCAAGGCCTTACGTCCCTCCCGGAGACTCACCCCGTGGTGGAGAAGCTCTGTACGAGTCTGGGTAATGTCCTCTAGCTCAGCATTTTCCAAATGTATGGGACATGGATTTTTTGGGGGGGCAGAGCATAGGGGTGGTGATGGCAACACTTAGGTCTAATACAGCGAGTCGTGTGCCGCCGAACAGAAGTTCATTTTAAGCACAGCGATCGGTTTGGAGTTTGGAAGAAGTAAACCCTAAGTTTAAATAATTTCTACCAGCAAAAAGAGTACAATGGTGTTTCAGGAAAAAAAAGCAAATATGTCCACATATCCAAAACTACCCTAAAATATCAATATGATACCGGTTACACTAAAAAAATTATACACATCCAAGTACGCATTGAAGTTCTGGGAAGCATAAGCCTTGACAGTGGTGATCTCTGGGTGGTGGGACTATGACGTTTCTATTTTCCATTTTTTGCTTTTCTGATTTCTAAATTATTTTTCCACTGTATATGTACCACTTGTATAATAAAATTACCTCGTGAGGGAAACGTCCCAAGCGTAAAGTCCGCTGAGACCCACTTCGCTTTGTGTTTGAGTCTGAGGCTGGCTCTAGAACTGTGCTTCTCAAACACTAAACGAGATGAACTCATTTTTGAAACTTTGCTGATTTTAGAACCTTCTTTAAAATGCGACCCATGGGCTGAAAGGACCAGGCCAGGTTTGCCAAGGGCCACTGACCTGGAGTGCCAAAGGGCTTCCCGAGAGGCAACAGCTCCCACAGTAACTGCGGGGTTCAAACCTGAGCGGGTGGCAGTCCTCTGATCAACGGGCCAGGCTGCTAACTAGTCTGTACTGCGCACACCCAGAGAAACCCACAAAAGCCTCTCATCCCTCAAGGGCAGGTTTTGAGACTCAAACAACCCACATCACTGCCTCAAGCCTCCTCTGTGACTCCTGCCGCTGTGAACCCCGAGGAGTGGGTGTCGGCCACTCGAGGTTTCATTTCACTGAACGTCATCAGAAATCACGAGGTCATGGGGATATAAATAGCTGTTTATTTCCTACTCTTCAGGCACCCACACAAGTCTTATGTGCTCAAGAAAAGGGTTTGAAAGTTCCTAAAAACAAACAGGCCTTTCTGTTCAGAAACCTCTCCTCCCTCCACTGTCCAGGAGCAACTAAGAAGAAAGGCAGCAGGCTTCCCTCAGAGTCTCAGAACCAAAAGGAGCCTAAGGGTGGGCAGCTCCCCTGGGTGCAAGGCTGGTGGGCCAGCTCCCCTGGGTGCAAGGCCGGTGGGCCAGCTCCCCTGGGTGCAAGGCCGGTGGGCCAGCTCCCCTGGGTGCAAGGAAGGGCCCCAGCTCTCCTCTCCTGAAACCTTGAGAATTCAGCTTGTTTTCTGTCGCTCATTTTCAAAGAGGCCAGGGGGCAAGGTGAGAATTCTGAAGCTTAAGCTTTCCATTTTCAATATATGCAAATCTCATTTTAAAACAATCAAAACATTATCTAAAAAGTAAATATACGTACACTACACGTGCTCAGTAAACCTCAGGTATCTTCCTTAAAACAGGAGAGACCGCTGAGGTATGGGGATTCCTTTAGAGAGAGACTCGAAAAGCCAGATCTGATCTGTATTTGTTTGCAAGACACACACTGCAAGATGCTCCTCACCGAGGCACCAAGCGTGCCGAGGACGGAGAACCCAGAGCTCGCGTCCCGGGAAACCGACGGGGCCACTGTTTGTTTGTGGCTAAGCCTGCGGGGAGGATGCGCTTTCCAAAAACGAGCAGCCCCTGCGCTGTTGCAGGAAGCTGCACTGCGTCATGGGGGCGCTGGCTGTAGGGAGACCCTCGGTAAACGGAACTGGAGGGTCCGCACATTCCTGGACAGTCAGACGCCAGTGCAGAGCTTAGAATGACTCAGTTCAGACCAGCCTGCTGAAGTGGATCAGGGTCCGAAGCCGGCCTCTCGGTGCTAACTGTGCTAACCTCGTTCTCCCAGCTGGGAGTCAGAGGCGTCCACCCGCTCCAGGCCCCAGCTGAGCTCACCAACCCCACGAATCCACCCAAAGGTGAGGGGACCCTCACAGACGCCGCCTCCAGGGAGCCCCACTCACCTGAGAGGGCCAAGGCTTCGGCAGACCTTATGCTTGGCTCTATGGGGATCCCGGGGGCCTGGGACTCGGGCGGGGCACAAGCATAAAAGGTTCCTGTCACCTGGCAACCTGCATTTGCAAATAAAAATCAGATGCGGCCTAGACAGAGCCCCTCGGAGGCAGAGGGAGCGGAGGCGGCTCCCTGCGGGGGGCCCGCCGGTCCCCGGGGGTGCACCAGCCCGGTGGGGGAGGGCCTGGGCCCTCGAGAGGCAAGGAGGCCGAGGTCCAGTAGGGAAAACCAAGGCTGAAGGAGGGAGGAGGCTTTTCACAGCTGGAGGGAAATTGGAGTCGCCCTCTGTCATTTTCTTCCTCCCTCCCTCCCTCCCTTCTTTCCTTCCTTCCTTTCTTTGTTAGTTAACACCTCCGCGCCTCACCTCATTACCTGTGTGTGTATGTGTGTGTGTGTGTGTGTGCGCGCTGAGAACATTTCAGACCTACTTTCCTAGCAACTTTCAATACAGCAGAGCATTGCTAACTGCTCGCCAGGCTGAAGCCACAGAACGTATTCATCTCCTAACTGAAGTTTGTGCCGTTTGACCAACATTCCTCCGTCACTGATACGCAGGGTAACTGAGGCGTGATTCACCCGTTCACACAGCAAGTTCGCGGCAGAGCTGTGAGCCCAGGTCTCTCTACATGAGATCTGACGCCCAACAGCCGGATCAAAACCCTGCCCGTGGCTTTGTCCGCATTCCCTTCGCCGCTGCTTCTGGAACCAGGAAGGGCTGAGCCACGTTCCTGCCGGCACAGCTGCCGTGTTAAATGTCAGCAGAGGAAGAGTATGTGGTAGAACCTCGTTGTGCTGGGGTGTCATCTAATGTCACTTAGCTTCAAGATATGTCCACCAGTCTACCCTCTCAGAGCTCTAGGCGTTGCCTCTTCACCAGGGCCACTAGTTCAGCAGAGCTCATGCCCCGCACCCGGGTCTGAATTCCAGAAACCCGTCCAATGTCAGCTGATTCCCTCACTACAGTACGGAAAACAAACCTTCACTGCAACTCACTCTTGAGAAGCTAATGAAACCAAATTCTCCGCTTTTTTGTAAACATGCCACTCAATACAAATCCTAAATAATGGCATACATCTTCAATCCCACACGCCAAGAGTGACCCGGACCTGGCTGGAAAAATACTCCTAGAACCATCTGTGTGTTGACTGATCTCAGGATTTCTATTTCAATAACAGCTCAGAAGTCCTGCAAGCTTGTGCTTTGCTGCACGAACGTTCTGTGTGAGATCTTCTCTGCACTTAGCAAATCAGTGCTTTCGCTGAGAGATCTCATCCTCGTGTCTGGGGAAGGCCTCCGGGGGGACCACATCTAATCTAGTCCAGCACCAACACCAACCGGGCACCCTTTTGTGGAGACCTTTTCTGTTTTCTTCACAGTATTTATTCATCCCCTTCTTACTATCACCTCTAATCCCAGTGACAACTGCCGTGGGCACACCACTGCCTGAGAGAAATCCACCAGCGTGATAATCTCCTGGTGTCCCTGTGGAGGGGTGCCTGGGCTCAGCTGCAGGACGCTGACTTCACAGAAGTGTAGGCAGAGACAGTCAGCGTTAAGGGACAGTCTAGTCTTCTCTGGGAAGACTGACAAAACCGACTACTTTTTGCCCAAGGTTAAAACATAAACTTTAAGATTATTCAGGAAGGGAGAAACATGTTAACTTACTAAGTAGCTAATTTAAAACATATAGCCAACCAGTCTGAAACCTGACACCCCGTCCTGCGTGGCCTGGCTCCGGAGCTGGGAGACCTGGAGTTGAACCCAGCCCTCACTCTCACCGAGTAGCTTCGGCCACGTTGCTTGCATTCTGGGAGCGAATCCCTATACAAAACAGGGCAGTTTTCAGGGGCCTGGCGAGATCCCTGCAATGCTTAAAGAAGGTTCCACGAGGCAGCCCGAGCCTGGGTCCTGGCACACAGCAGACCAGGCGTCAGTGAACCTTGGTGTCCTCCTCTGGGGGCCTTTTTCCTCCTTCACCGCATGCGGGGCCTTTCCTAGCGGCTCGGGGGAGGTGAGAGCCGTGGGACGGCACAGAGGACAGACCAGGCGGGGCCAGGCCCTCTGGCCACAGGAACTGCCCCAGCTCCCTCCTTACCGTTTTCACAGGCTGGGCCTTGCCAGTGGTGGCTGCGAGGCCCGAAGGTCACAGGACACTGGTACGGAGTCTCCGGGTGGGGCTGATCAGGGACGAACTCTCTCCAGCCTCGGTCGTGGGGCGGAATCATGTAGGTGTGCGCCTGCTGGAGGGGCCAGAGGGGAGCTGGGGGGAGAGTGGCCAGCCCGAGGATGGCCTCGGGGAGCCCCCAGACTCCTCGGGAGCTCCCTTATCTCCCAAAGAGGCTTGGTGGAAACCCGCCATGAAGAAGCAAAAGGCACAATGGAGACAGTGTTGTAAAGCGATGACCTACGTGAGGCTTCGTCATATGGGTAAACCTGGCACCAAAGTACCGCAGGGAAATGTGCCTTCCTTTGCCAGCAAAGTGAATAGAACAGAGCTGTGATTCACATCAGAAGCGTCTGCAGGGATCAGCTGCCCTGCGGTTTCACATGATAAAGCCCTGCTCCCAAAATCTTGGACTCTAAGGTCGGTTCCCAGATTTCAGAGTCTAACCGACAGGCAGACACACCCACCTCCCCTCCCTAACTTCCAACCAGCAACACCAGGTGGGAACTGAGCCGTTCATCCAGTGACCCGGGATTTGGCTTGGCAGACTGACGAACAGCAGAAACGGAGTTCTGCTGCTGCTTCGCTTGCAGGTCTCTGCCGGGGCCTCCCCTCCTGGAAGCCCTGCCCCCCCGTACCTGGGCTGGGAGTGAGCAGTAAGGAGCCGGCATGCTGTACGGGCGGCTCATGGGCACCTGTGGCTCCTCCAGGGTCAGCTGCTTCGCTCCTGAGTGTTTGGGCCAAAGGGAGACGCACAGTGTTGAAAACGGGAACTGGAAGGGCTTAGAAAAATACCTGAGAGTTTAATTCCTAGAATGCAGAACACAGTACTGACAAGTAAGGCGTTTTTCTACAGTTTCCTTGGGCAATTGTTTATCCAGGCCATTAAACTGGTTCCCACAAGGTCCAATGTATGTATGGAGCATAGGAGAGAAACAAACAGTGCGTGGCGGGCCTTGTGGCCTCGAGGGCTCCCCAGCGAGATGCGCGGCTAGTGAGGTCACCTAGCGGTTTGTTTAAATTGCAGATTCCCGGGCTCTACTCTGACACACAGGTCAGGATCTTGGCAAGTGGGAATGTGAATTTGAATAAGCACCCAGTTGACCATGACACACTCTAAAATTACTATGAGTGGTAACAATATTCGGAGCTTGAACGCTTCCCTTCTACAAAATGGCTAATCACGAGAGACTGATGGATGAGTAAAGCTTCAAACAGCTTTTCCATTTTTGGCTTGGAAATCTGGCCCGTATCGTAGTGGAACTACTGCAAAGCACACACCCATGCACGCACACAGGTAGAGACCTGGAGTCTGAGAACTTATTCTGCACTAACACCACGAGAATTTCAATTTATGACCCGAGAACTTGGGCAAGTCGCCTGCTGGGCGTGACTGGGCGGCTGAGGCAGGCAGGCTATAAGAAGCAGCAGGCAGAGAAAGGGACCCTCACAGTGAAAGTGAGGCGTTGAAGTGCCCGGCGGCCCGACCCAGGAAGCCCACCTTTCTTGGCGCCCTCAGGCACGATCCTGTACACCTTGTAGGGCTCAGAGATGTCCAGCTGGCTGCGCTCCACCAGTTCCTCGAAGTCGTTGCTCTTGTTCAGAGCGCATCGCAGACGTGTCTTCCAAGTAGGAGGGTCCGGCTTGTCGATGCCTTCCCGAAACTTTCCTTTAAATAGCGCCCAAGCCTGGTGGGAAGGAAGAGGGGAAAAAGTTAAAATCCAGGTCTTTCCAAAGAGAATCTGGGAATTGCATTTGTAAAGGAAAGAATTGTGTCAGGGGCTTCAGGTTCACACTGTTGCCCAAAACGTGGGACAGAAAGACAGCAGGTGTTTGTAAAAGGCGGGTGAGATTGGAGGACCCCTGGAAGGGCTCCACCCACAGGGTCTGGCGTGAGTTGGCTGGGAAGCAGGGACAGAGCTGTGGGGTGAGGGCCCACCCATACAGCACCTCTGGACGTCAGAGGATCTGAGGTATTCTGCACGCCAGTTCCCTGAGGAAGTCCCCTTCGCCTGCTCTGCCCACTGGTGGTAGGGCTGGGCCCTAATGCGCAGGTCGCTGGGTAAACTGCCCAAGGGGGAAACAGTCAGGACAGCGACGCACACACAGAGGACAAGAGAGAAACCCCCAGACAGACCCTGAGAGGGACAGAGGGGAGAAAGCGGAAGGGAGAGAAACACAAAGGCGATGGGGACGGGAGAGAGACCAGCACAGAACTTTCCAGAGAGACTTGGAAAGAGGGAGTCAGACAGAGACAGTGAGACATTGGGAGACACACAGATGGAAGGACCAGAGAGGAGAGAGAGGTAGGAGAGTGAAGGCCGGAGACACAGAGTGAGAAGACGAAAAAATATTCAGGGAGAGACGGGAGAGAACAGACGCAGAGGAGCAGAGACCAGACAGTGAGGGGCACAGCCCAGCACACCCACCGGCGTTCACAGAAGGAGAGCCTGAAACACAGACGCGTGTGGACCAAGGGAGGCGAAGAGGGATCCAGAGGTTCACAAAGAGGCTCCGGCGGAAACAGCGGTGCGGCCCGGGACCGCCCCTCTCCCTGGTGGGCGAGCCTCCGTGGTCTGACCCTCGGGGTCTGCGCGCCCCACACGCTCTGACTTGGCACCCGGTCCTCCCTCTGCGAGTCACTAGAGAAGCTGAACCCTCTCCTTCTCCCAGGGCTTGGGGCGCTGGCCAGCCGGCGCTCCGGGGCGCCCGCGCGTCCCTCCCCGCTGAGAACCGCCGGTCTGCCGGCTGCGCACTGGGCCCGCGGAGCCCGGGTCAGGTCGGGACGCGCGGGCCGCTGCCCCCCCACCCCCCCAAGCCGCGCCCCAGGCACCTTGAAGAGCGCGGCGTCCTCCTCGCGGTTGTAGTCCTGCTTGCCCGCGTGCTTCCAGGGGATGCGGAAGATGCTCTTCTCCTCGTTCTCCCACACTAGCCCCGGGTACTTGCCGCTGTCGATCTGGTCGATCAGCCACTGGCGGAGCTTCCCGTTGCCGCAGCTCACGGAGCTCATGCCGAACTCGCCGCCTCGGCTGCTGCCCTCCAGGTTCATGTCCAGCGCGCCGGCACAGTCCCCTCGCGCGCCCAAGATCCGCTCCTGCGCCCGCTCTGCGCTGCGGGGGAGAGGAGGGCCGCCCTCCGGTAATGACCACGAGGCCCCGGAGTCTCCGAGGCGGCAAGGCGCGCGCTACCGAGTCGGGGGCGGCTAAGGTCCCAAGAGAAGGCACCTTTCAGCCGGCCCGGCTGGTGCTCTGGGCGCGTGCCGTCCTGCCACCTCCCCGGAGGCCGTCCTCCCACCCCACCTTCCGGACTCTCCATTCTTGTCACGCCCCGCAGCCCGCGCGCTGCCCAGACTTGCGGCTCTGGCCTTCGCGCACCCACCGACCCCCTCCCAATCCCACCGCCACCGCGCGTGACACTCTGCGCACTCGTAGTTGCTGCTCCCCTGCCCGGGCCCGAGCCGAGGCCAGTCCATTTCCCGCGCCGCTGTCAGTTTCCACTGGTGCCCTCTCCCAAGTTCCCACTCCCTTGGTGGCCCGGCGTGTCTCGCACGCGGGCTCCCCTTCGGGCCGGCGTTCCAGGCGCGCGGCGCCCGCAGCTCCCCCCGCGGCCTTCGCCGGGACCCGCACTCTCTGCCCCAGCACACTCTTTTGCCCCTGAGCCCCGGCAGCTGGCGACCATCAGGTGGGCCCCGCGAGCCCCAAGAGGCAGAGAGCGAGCCAGCCTTAGCGAGCCGCGCAGCCTCGTAGCGGGGGATCCCCGCGCGCCGAGCGTCAGCTGGAGACGGAGGCCGGCCGGGGAGAGCGGAGGCGGGGAAGGTGCCGGGTAGGGCGAGGGGTCGCGGAGCGCGGGGCCCGGAGCGGCCGAAATTCGGAGCGCCTCTCTTCCACCACCAGCCGGGAAGCCAGAGCCTGAGGCCGAGGTGAGTTTGAGCCCCTCAAGGACGAGTAGGGGAAGCAGCCCCGGGGCGGGGGGACCGTCCCCCGCGGTTAAGCCTGCCGCCCGCTGTGGGTTCCTTCGACGGCCCCACCTCGGCCACGCCTGGGCCCCGACGAGCTCGTTATCCGACCCGGTCCACAGCGTGGCCTCCCCGGGCCCGGGCTGGGCCGACCCGTGCGCGCCGGGGCCGCGGGAGCGCCCGGCCAAGAGCGGATGGAACGGGCGTCGGGGCGACCTCGAGGGGCGTGCTCCCCGCTGGCGACGACGCTGGGGCCCCTGCGCTGCCCTCGAGATGGACCCCGAGACCTCTGGCCTCGCGGCAGGTTCGCTGTGGTGCCCGCCTCGCAGCCGTGCTCCTTCCCGACCCAAGTCTTACCTTGTCCCCGACGCGGAGCTGAGGGCGGCGGTGAGTCCCAAGTTCAAGCAGTGAAACTAAGCCTCCGAAGTGCGAAAGAGGAACTTTATAAAGCTTAAAAGCCCCGCTTGGGGCGGGGCCTGGGGCGGGGCGGGGCGGGGCGAGCCGGGGGCGCCTCCTGGCGGGACTAGGGGGCTGCGGGCGCAAAGCTGGGCGCGCGGGGCCGCGCTGGGGACGCACCTCGAGTCGGGCGCACGGGAACCTCAGTTGGGCGGTTTCCTGCCAAGGGCAAGGCGCGAATGGGGACTTGGCCTGCGCGCAGGGACTGCGGGAGGCCCGCCGGTAACCAACGAAAGTCGCTACAGCGGCGCTGTAAGAGCGGGTAGCAGGGCCTGTGCAGGAGCGGCAGTCCGGCGCGAAGGGGGCTTGGCGTAACCAAAGACGGAGGACTGTCCACATCGAAGACCTGCGGGTAGCTGGGGGCCACCCTTGGCTCGGCCGCTGTCACCGAGAGCCCCGCCCCTCCGCGGTGTTTAGAGAACGTCACACTCATTGAAAAGAAAAAAGGAAATGTCCCAGATCCTTGAGCTATGAACTGCGGCTCACCCACTGCCCGCATGTTTGAAACGCTCACATACGCGTGCGTCTCTTAAACGGGTGAATTGCAGTGACTCAGACTGCACAGCCTCCGACGTTTTGATTATGGCCACAGGAGAGAACGGGAAGGGTCCCCGAGCATCCAAGTGCCTCACTGCTCTGGGCTTCACAGTGACGTAGTTTTAAGCTCAACCTGGTAAGAAACAATTTACAAGTGGGGTTTTAAATGTCCAGAATAGGAACAATATTTAAGCGGAGTGATTTTACTTCATTTTCCAGGATCTCCTTAATATCGAAATAAACTCCCTGAGCACCTGCCCACTAAACTCCCCCAGAGCATCTTGGGTGCTTCAGCATGTTTGTGTAGTTAACAATTTCAGGTAAACCGTCAGATCACTGGTTTCTATATGATTTTAGACCACCACCATCCCAGGTCAACACGCAACTTTTGAGAAGCTTCTGATTTCACTGATTTCTCAGTTTTTCTTTTAATCTTATATATTGGGCCGTTGTCTCCTACCCAAAGAACAAACTAAGTTCAGGTTAGAGCAAAACAGGCATGAGGTGCAGAGTGGGGATGCTCTTCCTCAAACCAATGACTTTCTCAGAAATTAACAGGATGCCATGTTTTTATTCACTTAAGTAAGTTTTCCATTATCAGAATCTATGTAATAAACAACAGGGTTTTTTTTTTCAAAGAAAATTATGGTCACAGCGGTTTTTCTTCTGCTTTCATGGATTCATTCAGCCAACAAATATTTTTCGAGCACCTCTGCTTGTACGAACCGTCCTCGGCACCTGGGGAGCCTCAGTGAACAAAGGGCACATCTTTGCACTTTAACCGGTGCTCAGCAGCAGCAGACGGGAGATTGCTGAGAACAAAAATGGCACCCTTGAGCTTTCTGCACTTTCGCACACGTGTCCTCTGCCCAGACTTAGCTGTTTCAACATTCTCCTCACTCATCCGCTTTCAGACGTTGAAAACCACGTTTACCTTGTTTTAAAATGTGATTGCAAACCTTCAACGCCATCTTCTGGTTTACTCATTTGTCATATTGATCTACCAGAAGTGGTATTTTCTCTTGTATCATGAGGCGGATACAAAGAATAGTGTATGTTAATCACTGAAACTCTTGGTGTCCTCACTGGCCCTGGGAAGCGGTGGGTGGTGACAGGCAGGGCCCGCCGGCTGCTCACAGAAGACTTTTCCATCGTAGTCACAGTTGAAAGAGAAATGACAGAAGTTTTGAAGTTGGCCCTCCGCCCCCAACACTTGAGGAAATCAAAGTGCCCCTCAGTGAAAGACTAGACATTATCTTCAAAGGTCACAGCTTGTAAAAAAGTGAAAACAAGTAAGGACGCAGGTCATTGAATGTCTCTCCAAAACAGGGCCGATCATCGTATTCTGTGAGGAGGTGACTTACTTCCGTGAATTGTCCAGACGTGGAAGTGCTGCTGTGGATGCAGCCCAGTCTGAACGCCAAGGCTCAATTTTCCTTTCATATTTGTTGTAAAGAAACCGTAAGAGAAGCTTAATTTACGTAAATGCAATATTTTACAAATCAATCTTTTAAAATTATACATTCGTATGCAAGAAAAGTAGTTTAGAAAAACCCATACTAGACACAAAAAATAAATTATTGAAACCCTTGTTGTGGATAAACCTATTCTCTCACTAATTATTCTTTCAGAAGGAGGGAACTAAATGTATTAAAAACAGTGCAATGATATCATTGAAAACATTTAAAGGGCAGTGATTTTTAGTTACTTGTAAAAAAACAGGAAAATACTAAAAATGGTGCAGTTAGTATAAGATAAAGAGCTCCTCTAATGCTCTCTGGCTGTATGTGTATGCAATGCTAATTATTGCCTTTGACCGTGGCATCCTATATGGCAGTGCTATTATATTATTACTGTATTATTATGTCTTCATATAAATATTAATATATACTATGTAATAGCACAGTAATATATGGTAATATAGTAATACGCTATAGTATATACCATACAATATACTCTGATACTACAGTGATGTGGTGCTCGTGTGTCACAGTACTAGTGTGGTAGAGCAGCATTATATCGTGACATAATGCTGTAGTGTGTAATATGGTCATCTTACTGCATGATCTTATTAATAATTAAATGCTCGGGTGTGGGACAGCTGGTTCAAGCTCCTGAGGTCTTGATGGACTATTTAAGGGAAGTCTCACCTTCCCGCGTGCAGCGGAGGTGACAGCTTTCTCGCCTCCCAGCGTGCTGTGATAACGAGACAGTGCTGAGCCCATGCCTGGCACATCCCGTGTTCAACAAGGCAAGACTATTATCACTTACATTGTGCTTCAGCATTTAGGGAAGTTTCATAGACTTTATCTCGCTTGATCTCCAACCAAAGCTGCCCCAGGGGGCAGGGCAGGCAGTGCTCAGGCCCAGGTACAGATAAGAAAAGAGATTCAGAGGGGGCTGCTGAGTTCCACATGGCTTACCCTAAGACCCATTCCGTCCTCTGCCGGGGTCTACAGGCCCTTGGCTGCCTGTCGCGATATCTTCCAAAAGCAGCCTCTGAGCGCAGGCCTGTCAGCCTGGTGGCACTTGCACGGCAGCCTGGCCCCTCCCGTGAGCAGGCGAGGCGCAGTCTCCCCACCTCTTCTCCAGCCTCCGCTGAGGCTGGAAGCAGCAACCACTGAAACTTCTTCCAACCCTAAACAACTGTTTTCTTCTTTCGGCTCTTAGAACCAGTGGCCTTTCTGGTTACGGTAAGTTCAGAGTAAGAAAAACCGCCTTTTTTTGTTTTAAAGCCACTGACCTGTCTGGTCTCCACTTCATTCTTCTCCATGAAGCTATATTCACTCTGAGGAAACAGGTCCTGCTTTCAAATATTTAATCCTCTGGGAAAATCTAACCTTATAAGCTACTTATACAGGACAGCAGTTAGGGTGGAATGCTCTGGAAAAGAAGTTGTATGTTAAATGCTGTCACAGCACACCCAGTTTATAGGAATTGAGTTGAACTTGGTAATGTGATGAACTCCTTGGCAATACCAACAGGGCACCTAAACCTGGATCTTTTTTCATGCAGGACTGTATACACTTTCCTAATTTAATTTGCTAAGTGCCCTGCATCTCTTCAATGAATGAGCTCTGCAGAACAGCCTCGAGCATTGGCTCTGGGACCCTGTAGCCCATTGGCAAGAGGACAGCCCACTGCCAGGCATATAGGAAACTGGACTTGTGATTTTAATCAGTTGTGTAGTAAAAAGTCACAGAGTCAAATACACTGTGTAAGCAGCGGTTCCCTTTTGTCTCCTCTTCTTGCCAGTGTTCTGAGAAGTCTCCTATGACGCGTCCTTTCTGTGACTCTACGTAAGCAGTGACGTGGCTTTAACAAGGGACCTTACGATTCTGCCAGCTCCCTTCACCAAGCCAACAAAAGGGCAAATGGGTTGCACAGACTTTGGGCAATTTTCTGAAAACTGAAGCAACAGGTGAAAAGCCAGTCCCTCCCATTTGCAGCAGTTCACAGGCTGGGTTGCTGTCCAGCTCAACCCTCCTTCCAGCTGGACGCTGTGAGGCACACTGCCACTTGTCGCATAAGAGGTGTCACTTCTGAGACCTGAGGGTCCTGCCGGTGGCAGCTTGTGACAGCCGGTTATGCCCCAGTACCCAGTCCCCCAACCTCAGGGGCTTGGAACCACGCAGGGCTGCGTCTTGCTCACGCGAGTCGTTTGTCCTGCTCGTCACCGCTCTGAGAACTCAGGCCAACAAAGCCGCGTGCGTCCAGAACCTTCCTGGCCACAGGTCAAAGAGACGGGGTCAGAAAGAGCCAGTGCTGTTCTCTGAGCTTTCCTCTCCCCGTGACTCCTGCACCCCTGGTGGAAGGAAGGAGGGCCTGGTGTGGCCTGGCTGAGGCAGGAGCCCAGCGGGAACCCAGGGAGAGCGACGGCCTCTCGGACCAGGGTGCGTGGAGGGTGGTCAGAGGAGGGCGGCAGCGCGCAGGGGGCGCGGGTGCATGTGCGATGAGCTCGAGCTAACGTGACTGGAGTTTCCAGGATCAAAGATAGCGGGTGAGGGTCTTCACTGGTGGCGCAGTGGTTGAGAGTCCGCCTGCCGATGCGGGGGACGCGGCTTCGTGCCCCGGTCCGGGAAGATCCCACGTGCCGCGGAGCGGCTGGGCCCGTGAGCCATGGCCACTGAGCCTGCGCGTCCGGAGCCTGTGCTCCGCAACGGGAGAGGCCACAACAGTGAGAGGCCCGTGTACCACACACACACACACACACACACACACACACACACACACAAAAGATGGGGTGTGAGGAGCAGGTTGGAGGGGGACCAGACGGGACGCGGGGGCACCCCTCCCTGACGGGTCTCTGCGAGTGACGGCACTGCTGCTCCTAACCACCACCCCCCTCCACCTCTCCAGGCTCCCTGAGCCACGTGCGTGGCTGCAGAGACTGTGGAGTATGCAGGTCCCGCCCCTTCTCCCACCACCCTCCCTGCCCGAGGCTTTCCTGCCCTCCTTGGTGCGGCCGTCGCTCTCTCCTCCTTCCTGCGTGTGTCCGGCATCTCCGTGCTGGGTGTTCAGTCCTGTCTGTCTTCCCTGAAGGTCCCCCGCAGCGGCCAGGGGACCATCCCAGGTCCAGGAGCACCACCCCGCGTGCCGCTGGTCCAGCCCCGCACACCCCCGCCAGGCTGTCTGGCAGCCTGACCCCAGCGGCCAGCCAGGAGGAGCAATGGGGCCGAGCCTGAGTGGGCACGTGTTGTCTGGCAGAAGAGGGGCCTCTGCATCGTTTCCAAATAAGGGGAGCAGTAGCCTTCGTAGGAGGGGGCACTCCTGCCAGCTCAGAGAGTCCAGGGCAGTCAGGCGGGTCGGGCTCTGCCGCGGGGCGCAGTGCACGTCTCCTCTGGACCTCCATCCTTATCTGTGCAATCCGCTGATGGGATGCACCAGGCCAGTCCCCCTCGGTCTGGTGGAGGGCGTGGCACCTGTCCCTGAGGTGAAAGCAGAAAAGCCCACACTGATCCCGGCTTCCGGCAGGGGAATCGAGGCCTGGTGTGGGAGCTGAGGGGCGGTTGGCACGAGCAGGGCCACGATCCACCGGGAAGGGGAGAGGCTGGCCAGGGAGGAGCATTGTCCCTCTGCTGCCTGGGGAGATTCACAGATGGTATGTTCGGCTGGAAATCATTGGTTCCTCCTTTGCTCTGTGCTTTGCATGTTAGACAGCCTCTGACACACAGCCGTTAGGTGCTTCATACACATTAACTGATTTTAGCAAGAGCCGCTAACTTTACTTTAACCTGGATGTTAAGCACCTCAGAAGATTCTCTTTCAGCTACCCTCCACACGTGGTTAGCTTAAAACCTCTGAACGCCTTTTCTTTCTAATGTTGTCGGGCCTTCATTCATGAATGCAGATGACTAGCCCCGTTGGAGACGTGCGAGAGGGCGACCAGGCCAAGTCAGACGCGATCTGATTCAGGGGCTCAGCTGCATGCTCCTGCCAAGCCACCCGCAGCTGTGGAAGCGGACACCCTGGGAAGTGTGACGTGGGATTCCTGCTTCCGCGCTCTGAACGAAACAAAGCCTGGCGCCGCGGAAGCGGGGTCTCCTCCAGGAGGGCGCATGGCACCGGCCACTCTCCCTGGGACACTGAGGGCGAAGCGGGGGTCTGCCCTTTCTGAGCTCAGGGACGTGCCCTGGCGCTCCCCCCTCCCCACGCCCAGCAACGGCCTGACACGTCAGACAGGCTCTGTGACGTGGTCAAGGGTAGTTTCCCTGGTCAGTGGGGAAGTGAGGCGAGTGCGATCATTCCATGTGAGAGGTGAGCACTTGTGATCGAGGGGTAATTAGAGGCACAGATGTCAGCAGAACAAGCTGGTCACTGAGGCCACCCACCTTGCGGATGCCCGCAGCCCCCTGGCCTCGGACCTTTCACCCGGCCTTCCTGCCAGGCCCCCCGGGACCAGCACCTCCACACCTCCACGTGCCCCTCCCTCGCTCAGCTGGCCCTAACTGAGGAGCAAAGCCACCTGCCCTCGGCCACCTCCTTCACATGGAGCCGAGGTGCTTCCCCTATCAGCGGGGTTCCTGCCCCGCTTGCACTTGCCCACAGGCCACAGGAGTGTAAGGAGGGGTGGCTGGAGGTGCCCACGCACAGTCAGGCCCTGGTGACCCGACTGGCCGATCTGCCTCCAGTCTTCAGAGTTCTGAAAGGTCCATGTGGCCAAGGCACTCATGGCCCCTGGGGAGTGACGGGGACAATCTGGACAGTGACAGACGTTTGGCTTTGTTGAAAGGCGTACGTCGTGGTAGGTTGATTTGCATGAGGCTCGGACCGCACCAGCAACAGCCCTGACGTGAGCGGCTGGGATGGCTCTGCCGGGACATGGCTGAGGTCTCTGGCAGGCGGCGAGCTGTCCTCCCTGCTGAACTTGTGGGACCGTCCTCCCCTTCTGCCCCTCTGGCCCTTTATGTGTGGCCTCGCAGCGCGCTGGAAACTGTCTGACCCCTGCAGCTCCTCCCGGGCCCCCAGCACCCCGGAGGCTCTCAGTGGTTACTGAACGAGCCTGTGTCCTTCGTCTCATTTACACTGAAATTTCTGGTTTGAAACTCCCTTCAGAAATTCCCTTTCTCTTCTAAACGTTGTGCTTTTTCTTTCAACTCTTTGCAGAATCATCATTCAAAGCCAGTAGGCAGTGCATTTTGAATAAACCCATGAACTTGAGTGTTCCTTTCTGCTTACTGAATTCAGTTCTCTGTTTTTATTTGGTATCGTCTGTCAAATGTAGAAAAGAACCAACTTGGGAGATAAGGCCTCAGTGGAGCGGCACTGTGAATACCCTGATTCGTTTCTTTGGTAGATGCACTTTGCTTTTATCTTGAACTAAGTGTCGCTAGCATCCCTGATGGTCACAGGTTGTAAATGGATTCTTACAGGTACTCGGGGGTGCTCATCCTGGGTGACCTACATAGAACTTTTGGGAGCCTTAAAATTTTGCATTTTGGTAATTTGTGACTTATATAAACTTTTTATTTTATAAATTAACATGCCATCTTTTTGGGGGGTGAATTTTTGCTATTTCTTGACGTCTTTTTGTAGCATCTATAACAAAAGTCCTAATCCATTCTTCTCTGCCTCCATCTTTATAAATTAAAAATCAATATTCCTTTTTAAAAGTTCATCGAAACTTCCCAATTCCTTCGAAATTTCTTCCTTTTGAAAACCAAGTTCAGGTTCCATCAGCAAAGTTCCTGTTTATTTTGATTCTCAAGTTAAAGCACCCAGGTGGCGAGCATATATTTAGTGGGTGCTGTTTTTCTGCGTTAGCGTTACTGAATAACGCTCAGGGAAAAACCTTATTCCTGAAACACTGAAAATCACGCGCAGGCCTCAGTAATGTGGGCGCTTCAGTGCTCTGTGAGGAGACTCCAGCCCGCTGGCGTCTGTCCATCAGTGCGTCCCCAGCTTTCCGTTCTGTCGTCCAGGTGTCTCAACCTGCAGCAGCAGAACCTCAGGGCCCCAGCTGTGCCTCAGGCTGCGACCCCCACTTTGCGGCCAGGTCTCAGTATGAGCAGGTGCCCTGCCCGTGATCTGGCCCCCGTGCCCGCCCTGTGGGTCCCAGATGGGGTCAGGGGCTGGCCTCCCCACGTGGTAATGAACACTCCTGTGACGTCCCGAGACCCCTCTCCAGCCTGGCGCAGACGCTCCCTCAGTAAGATTCTGCTGCAGGCCCCCCTGTTCCAGGAAGGTGGGGCTTTGGAAAGCAGAGTCCCGAAAGTGGAAGCAAGGACCCTGATTTCCCTCGCACCCGTTTCGGGCTGGAATTACACCCTGAATCTCAGCAAAGGTTTTCCTCTGAGATTCTGGGAGGCCTGGCACCAGGCACCTAGGAAGCCAGGAGGATGGCCTGCCTGGAGTCCCCCCAGCTGTGCCCTCCCCTGCCCCCTCCCGCTGTGCATATGTCCCGCCCTCCCCCCCAGAAGAAAATCTGATCAGACAGACAGAAAGGGGGCGGCCACGAGGGAACTCAGAGCGTCGTGAAGATGGTGTTTGACCTGAACCTTGAAGGCTTCAATGTCACAGAAGAGGCGAAGGACGTTAGAGGCTGGGAAGCCATGGGGGAAGGTGCTCCGGAGGGAGGAGGACTCAGGGTAAAAGGCCAGGGAGGGGGCTCGGTGCTCCCCAGGAGGACCACGGGAGCCTCACGAACGGCCGAGGGACCTGCACTGCATGGACGGGCCACTGGCCCTTCAGCGTCACTGTGAGCGCAGGGGTTCAGACGCAGCCGCTGGGCCCCGGAGCCTGCCTTTCCATCAGAGGGTGGGAGTTTGGCTCCAGGGTCCCAGCACCACTCACTCTGAACACAGCTGGGAGAAAGGGGGGCCATGGGGGGCACACTGACAGTTTTAGAGCAGAAAGTGACACAGCCCAGCTCGAGCTTCCGGAAGACTGCTTTGCGGCGGGGTGAGGTGGGCCAGGAGGTGCGGCGCTGGTGGGCCTGGGGGCCCAGGAGGTCCCAGCGAGGGCGGCATGGGTGCCAGGTGGGCCAGGGTGCGCCGAGGACCAGCACAGAGGGTGACCACGTGTAGGACGGAGGGTGGCAAGTCTGACCCGGGAGCCGGACGCGGGCCGTCAGAGGGACGTTTGGGCGGGTGGGCCTGTAGAGAGGAGTGGAATCCGCTGCGGAGGGTGGCCCGCGGGGCACAGGCTGGCGGTGGGCGGAGAGGGCCCTGGCGGTAAGGGAGGTCCTGCGGTTGCTGGCCGGTGAGCTTCTCTGCCCGCCCAGGACGCTCAGGCTGGGGGCAGGGGGAGGTCAGGAGGCACTCGGCGTCCCCTGACCTTGGCGCCACACTTCCCTCCCAGGACGCTTCACTGGCACGGCTTTGGGGTGTCCCTGGTGGGAGCCGCCCAAGATGACTTCCTTGAAGACTCCCCGGCCCTGGAAGGAGACGCCGCACCGGCCGCTCAGCGCAGACGCGGCAAGGGGAGGAGGGAAAAGGATCGGAGAGAAGAGGGGCAAACACGGCGGGGGGGCGCCCTGTGGGCACAGCAACTCTGTGGAGGGTTCCCCCAAGCACACTCAGCCAGGAAGCTGCTCAGCCCGCCTGGAAGTGGGCAGCAGGGCCGTGTGCACTCAGGGGCTGGTTCCCACGGCCATGACCGTTCCCACGACGGCGGGGAGGTCAGAAGTCTCCACCAGGCTTCCCTTTGGGTCAGGGTTCGGGGCAAGCGCAGAGGCCCAACCTGGTGTCTGGTCTGCGGCTGCCATGCGGGGCTCCCTTCTCTGCCTCCTTGTAGCCCACGGAGAGCTGGCGGGGAAGGGGGCAGGTGTTGTGATTACACTTAGGGATGAACCCCTGGGATCAGACGAGCTGGGCACAGAGGCCCCTCGGCCACCCGCCTCCTCTGAGCTGAGCCCAAAGTGACCAACACTGAAAACTGCGGCTCAGGAGCAGCCCTGGATCGGACAGTCCTTCAGGTCCCACGCAGGGCGGCCTCCGCTGCCTTTCACCATCCACGCCTGTCACCTCCGCTCTCCAAAGCGTGGCCCGTGAGGGCAGGGCTGTGTCCGCACACATTAGATGCTCCGTGAACGAATACATGAGTGAGTGATCATTGCAAAGGGATAGCAAGTTCACACCCATTTAAACGAGACCACGTGAGACAAGTGTGGCTGGACATCCTTGTTCAAAATGCTCACCTCAGCATTTGTTACCGTAACACTTGGAATTAAGTTAAATATCTAATTATTGGGAACAATTAAATACACGTTAGTACATCCACACAGTTGGGAAATTACAGTTCTGAAAATTTTTGTTAATTTTTGGAAAATGCTTATGATATGAAGTTAAAGGAGAAGAGTGGGGTGACCATCACACGCACAGTGTGGCCTTAACAGAGAACACGCCAGAGTTAGGGACCCCATGGCGGGAGCTCTCGCGTTGCTCGTATGAACTGTCCTTTCCTCCATGTTCTTTCTGAAGTTTACAGTTTTTTAGGGATAAAATATGGTATAACCAAAACCATAAAAACATGTTCTAAGGACAGAAAATCCACACACGCTAAGGCTGATTGCCCACGTTGGTTTATGTCAAACGCTATGATGCCACCTCTTGACCTGCACGTTTCTGCAGCCCTCAGTCTGTGCCAGGCTTGCATTCTCTTCTTTCTTGCTGTACAATTCCTTCCTCAAACGTCTTTGGTTCAAGTTACTCCTATTTTCACGCTGGTGTCTTTTGCTAGATTGCTTGAAGTCTGGCTTGGTTTGAAGCTCTTGGCAGGGAAACGCAGAACTCCACTGTCAAAGTTCAAAGATGGTCTCTGGGCAAGAGAGGTGCTTTGGGAAAATACAAAGATATATTAGAGTCTGCTTCCTGCCCTCAATAAATTTTCAGCTGAATACCTCTGGTTCTCTGGTCCTTACCTTGGAGGAACTACTTTTATTAACAAACCACCAATGACACACTTCTGGCAAAAATCCAATGGCCTCACCCCTTTTCTGAGCTCTCAGCTCCTCTGCGGAGGCCCACCAGCCCCTTCTCAGCGACGTGCTCGGGTCTGGTCTTCAGGGGCCTCCTGCTCTGTAATCATCTCTCTCATATTCTGTTGGTGTCGAACCGAATTCATCTCCTGCTTTTCAGCATCTCCAGGCCTCCCAGCGCTCTGGAACCAACCCTGATTATCTGGCCAAATACTTCAGAGATGTTTATCTTCCTGACACCAGCTACCCTCATCACCTTGGGCCCAGTGGCCTATTCTGCTCTCTTCAACCAGAAAAGCAAACCCCACTGCTGCCTCTCACCTCTACCAGCTCCTCGTGATTCAGTGCTGTGTCTTCAGCAGAAAAAGGTAGGTCTCTCTCCATCCCAGAACATTCTCCTCGCAGCCTGAATTCAAGCATTCAACCACAGCTTCGACTTCCTCTTCCTGGGCTGGTCCCATCTGTCCCACTCACCTTTAATGGGCTGTCCCTTTGCTTAGCAGAAGTTCTACATCAGAGTATGTGTAATACCTATGGGCATGGCTTTTAAAATTAATTAATTACGTATTTAAATTTTAACCTGCTTTATTGAGGCATGTTTGACATGCAAAAAGCTGTACATACTTAATGTATGTAACTTGAGCTTGGGGATAAGTAGAATCTGTGAAACCATCACCACCGTCAAGGCCAGAAACATGCCCATCACCTCCCACAGGCTCCTCCCACATCCCCTTTTATTACTACTGTTGCTACTACTATCGTTGCTGTTATTCTGGGGTAAGAACACTTAACATAAGGTCAGTGCTCTCAGCAGCAGGCGCCAGGCTGTACACAGACTTCCAGAACGTGTCTGTCCTGCACATGTGCAACTGTGCCGTTCGACCATCACTTACCTCTCCCCTCCTCCTCCAGCCCCTGGCAGCCACTCTTCTCCCCTCTTCTGTGTGACTATTTGAGATTCCACGTTACAGGTGAGGCCACAAAGGATCTGCCCTGCGTCTGCCTACCTCACTGAGTACAATGTCCTCCAGCGAGTTCTGTCCGTGTCGTCTCAAATGGCAGGATGTCCTTGTTTTAAGACCAAACAATATCCCATGTCTGTATACACGACATTTCTTTATCCATTCGTTATAAGCATTTTTAAACTTGTAAGACATTTTATTCACACAGCAAACATTTCTGAGTGCCTTTTACAGCACGCAAGGCACTCCCTAGGCTGTGAGAGGAGCCATGGATACTGACAACTGTCCTCAAACTATTGCAATTTAGAGGCAAAGATCAGACTGGTAGCTAACACTGAAGTTGAGGGAAGTGTGTGGTTAGTGCTTGGAGGCATATTTTAATCTTTGATTTGTGTATTTCTCTTGTAATATCTTATTTCCCCCCCCCCCCAGTTCTAAAGGTAAGTATCACATTTTCTAATTCTTTTATTTTTCGCAGGACTTAGACTAGCGCTCTGTACGAAGTAAGCTCTCTGGCAGCCAACATGAAGTCAAGATTCAGGTAATTTTTCAAATGAAGCTAATTTTTTTAAAATAAGAAATTTGAGTTTGCACTATCCTACCTGTCCATCTACGTTGGCCACGTTCAGGTGCCTTTCTCTCATACTTCATTTCATCCCTGCAGAGACCTCAGGGCCACATTTCACTGGACTCTCAAGCCTTCCAGGCGACGCCCAGCTCCGGCTAGGGCTTACGGGCAGCTCTCCATCTCAACCCTCATCTCTTTTTTTTTTCCCATCTCTTTGTTTTTTTAGGAGAGCAGACAGAGCACTGGATTTTTTTTTTACGGTTTCTCAATCTTTTCTTGTCTTTCACACCCTTGACCCTTGATGGTTCCAGTCAGTGAGCTTTGCAGAAAGCCTCGGAGTGAGGGCGTGTCTGATGTTCTCCCAGTATTGGTTGGTGGGGTTGATGCATTTTGGCAGGAATCCCATGGAGACGGTACTTGGTCCTCCTCGGAGCGTCACACCAGGGCCGCATCTTCTTCCTGGAGATGTTACTTTCCGCGCCTGGTTACGATGCCTGCAGACGTTCTCCATGGGAAAGACTGTAAAGTGATTCTTTTTCTCTTTCTAGTTGATCATCAATCCTTGTTTGTTGTCAGAGCTTAGCCCAGTGATTTTTGTATCCGTCAGTGGATCCTTCCTGCAGCGACTTTTACTGTCATGTTTGCCTGTCGGTGATTTGGTACCCTCCTCCTTTCTTCCACGTTTGTTAACTTGAGTTCTGTAGGGAAGAGCTGCGCGTCTGCCGTTTGTGTACCTACTTATTTGCTTATTTACATCACCGTGGACTCACGGATACTTACTTTGTTCTGTGGATTAGGATCCAACTCTTGTAACTGATGTCTTAGGCGCCACTGTCCACTTGGCTGCTCACAGGCCGGTTTTGACCATAGGGGCTCCTTCGGGGCTGTCTGCGCCTCGGGCACCTCCCTCTGTTTTTCAAACCCGTCCCAGTTTTCTAGCCCCACACGTCTCAGGCTCACAACCGGACCCCACGGCAAGGTCGCCTTGTTCGGAACAGACTGCAGGGCGGCCTCGGTGGAACCTCGCCCCGGTTTCTGAGTCTCCGGTTCACAGTCACAGTTGCAGCCAAACACCACCTTCCGGGGGAGCCTCGGCCCGGAGCCAGGCCTTCTCGTCCGCGCAGCCCGGGCCGCGGGCGGTCCGGGCAGCGAGCAGAGGTGCCACCCCACCGACCCCGAACTCGCATCGCTCAGGAGCGGCCGCTGGCAAGTGGGCCGCAGGCGTCGGGCTTGGAAACAGCTCCAGCTTCCGCCAGCCTGGGGCGCCGGAAACTAGGAACCAAGCGTCTGTCCTCATTTTTCTAAAAGTAGCTCCTAAGGAAACAGAATCCAGGAGAGTGTAAGTCACCTCCACAGAACTGAGTGCCGTTCCAGCAGCCAGGAAAGAGGGACACGTGTGTCACAGGACCTCAGGGAGCTCGGCCTCTAACGCGCACACGCACGCGGATCCGAAAAGCTCCTTTGCCCACACGTGCCGGACGCAGGAGCCCACAGGAGAGCGGGGGCACCGGGGGTCCAGAGCCCCGGGGGCTGTGGGGGCGGCCCCAGGAGCAAGGGGGAGGCGCTGCCGCTGAGCATGGCTGTTGAATTCATCTACAATGAAGCACTTTAACATGTACCTTTATTATTGTGAGACACTCTGACATCGAACTTTTAGAAAATAAGGTCTGAGTGAAGGTCTGAGGGACACGAGTGAGACCAAACCCCTCTCTTGGTTTGCCCGTGATGCCCCGGGGCCCGGCGGACTCCCGGGTTCGCAGCGTCGGGAGCTGGGTCAACTCACAGGGACGCACAAGCTGTTCAGTGTCAGCCTGGCTCCCGACTCACTGTGGGAGGTGACAGCACAAAAGGCAGAGCCTAAAGACGGACACCCCCGAGTTCGCATCCCAGGCCCCGCTGTTACTCCCCGCACTTCCCGAGGCATCGTTTGCCCACTCAGACTCCATGGGGCGCATGCGTGGAAGTCTGGCGAGCCTCCTGAGGGCCCCCAGGCCAGAGCGAGCTCCAGTCCCGAGAAGACAGGCACGGAGGCTTAGCTCCACCTGACCGTGTATCACCTGCCACCACGTCAGTCTTTGATTCATGAAGGTGACTTTGGTCCTAGTTCCTTCTCTCCTTCAACTAGCCTGTGTCGTGTACCTGCCACGTGCCCCGCGCTACTCTAGGGGCTGAGGTACCGCAGGTCCAAGTGAGTGCCTCCTTAGTCAGCAGAGCACAAAAGCATCTCCAAAAGGATATATCAGAACTTCTGTTTCTATTTGTTTTAATATAAAGTTTAAAAAATGAGCCGAGGGCTTCCCTGGTGGTGCAGTGGTTGAGAGTCTGCCTGCCGATGCAGGGGACGCGGGTTCGTGCCCCAGTCCGGGAGGATCCCACATGCCGCAGAGTGGCTGGGCCCGTGAGCCATGGCCGCTGAGCCTGCGCGTCCGGAGCCTGTGCTCCGCAACGGGAGAGGCCGCAGCAGTGAGAGGCCCGAGTACAGCAAAAAAAAAAAAAAAAAGAGCCGACCTCACGCTTAGCCTAGAGAGTGACAGTGGCCCCTCCACGGGGAGGGCCCTAGTGGTGACCGCCACCGGGCACTGCGGGGCCCCTTAGGTGGATTTGCAGGTAGCATCTTCTGGTGTTGACCAGACAGCCCCCAAAAGAACTATTAGCAAGAAACTGTGAATGAAAGATGGCGGTAATAAAGAGCAAGCAAACAGCAACCCAGAGCCTCCTTCACTCTGAGAACACGCTCTTTGTTAGCTGTTTCCAGGTTAAAGACATGCAGTACGGATCTAACAGGAACTCAGTCCCCAACATTTGCGATGCTCAGAATGGCTATATGAAATGTTGGTGCTATAGACTGAATGTGTCCCCACGAAATTCACGTGTGAAACCCTAACCCCAAGGTGATGGTGTGAGGAGGTGGGAGGTGATCAGGTCCTGAGGATGGAGCCTCATGAATGGGATCAGTGTCCCTTCAGAAGGGACCCCAGAGGGCTCCCTCGCCCCTTCTGCCACGGGAGGACACAGCAGGAACACAGCCGTCCGTGAACCAGGAAGGGGGCCTCACCAGGCACCAGACCTGCCGACACCTTGATCCTGGTGTCACAGCCTCTGGAACTGTGAGAAATACACGCTTGTCGAAGCTGCCTGTGGTAGTTTGTACCTCAGTCCAGTTAAACTAAGAGGTGGATTTCCGCCTTCTGTCATTAACATCAAACCTCACAGCAGACGTACGCTTTACCCTAAAGTATCAGCTAATGACCTATCCCAGTGATCATGTAAAAGTCTTGAGTACACTGGCTCAAGTGTAGAATCACCCAAACGCCACACTCACTGAATGAATGACTCGTTCAATAACCTATGCCAGACGGCACGTAAGAAGCTTGTGCTGAGCTAAGACACTACCCTGGCTTAACGGAGCTCTCTCTCCACACACACACATGCACACGTGTGCACACACACTGCACAGTACAGTGTGATAAGTGATATGTGAAATGGCTTCTGTAGGACGAGGTTCTGTGGGTGCAGCAAGGGACGTGCCTGGGGGAAGCAGGGAGGGCTCAGGGGGGAGGGGCCGAGTCCTGGGGGAGAGGGAGCTCGGCGTCTTCCCCCCGAGACAGGCCCCCACGAGAGGGAGCAGGCCAGCCTGAGTGGTCAGCTGTGCAGAAGCAAGGATGCCTTAGGGTGCGTGGCACCCCAAGGGACAGCAAAGCATCCTGGGAGGGAAGCGCCCAGGAGGCTCTTGGGAGAGGCGTGTTCATGCCACCAGTCTCTGCCACGTCATGCCCTCCACAGCCCGTTGCCTCACAGCCTCTCCCAGGGAGCTGAAGGCCTGTACCGAAGGCCAGGCGGACCTTCCGGAAGACCTTGTGATTTCAAGTGAATCTCTCTGTCCTGGGGGGGCAGGGGAGGTCACCCGCTCTGTACGGATGTTCCTGGCTTTGCAGTTTCCGCCCCGGTCCTGCCTCAGGCTCTCCCCAGAGGCACCACGACAGCAATTTGGGCCCATTATCTCCCCACCTATTTCTAGCCTTTATATGTACATCTGTGAATAGTATATGCTATTTTTTGCTTGTTTTTATAAAGGTTCTAGAAATTATATTTGTAGCGTTTTACAGAAAAGTAAACATGACAAACTATTAAGTACCAATACTTATAGTGGAAACCTGGCTGTTCGTTATATTGTACTTTGTATATTTTGGATTTCTTTTTTAGAAAAGCCAGCAAAGCTTGGGAACCCAGGTGGCTGACAGCCCTGCTCCATTCACGGTTCCTAATCCAGAACTTTCTCTTCAACTCCTCTGGGGGGCTTACCCGACAGCTCCCCAAGGGCAAGGGCAGGGCAAGAACTCGCCTGAAGCTGCCTGTGAGGTCCTGCCTGCAGGTCACCTGTGTGGTCAGGACCCAAGTTCTCCACACTCCTGTGGGCCTCGTCCCTGGCCTGGGGCAGGGCAAGAGCTCATGGGGGCATTTCTGCCTCGGACCCAGCGCACAGCGGGGTCAAGGCCATGCTCGTCTGGGTCCTGGAGACACCACTTCCAACTATGATGTGACCAGCAGTCTGCCAACGGAAGGGTCAGATCTACCTGACGCCGAGTGACATGACGTGGGGCAGTAAAGCCCTCGGCAAACGGGGCTGGAGGAGGGAGCTGGTACCACCCCCTGCTCTCCGTGAGGCAGCCAGCAGGAGACGGGTCTCTCCTGGCAGGACCAATGAAAGGTACCTCTGCTTCCTAAGGGCAGTAGCGTGAGGGCTAAAAATCTCCTTAGAGAGCCGCGTGCTCTTTGTCGGAGGAGATGGTGTGTGAATCCGGAAACCGGGGGCTCAGCACATGGAAGTGTCGTCAGCTAAAACAGCAGCGATCGAAATCCTCTCATTTACAGAAGCAAAGGCCTCAAAGAAGACCTGAGACGGAGAAGGAGGTCACAGAAGGGAGGCTTGAAAAGCGGAGGCAGGTACTGGGGAGGAGGCCGCGGTCAGGACAGAGCAGCTTGGTCCCGGGAACGCAGGTTTGGGGCTCAAGTTCCGAAGGGGAACGGTTTCCTGCTGAACTGAGAATTTCCTGCACTCAGAGATTTGTGGTTTGTGCTGGCAGTGAGCATTTCCCAGGGGTCAGAGTATCACCATAATGGAAGAACAGACACATTCTTACAGGGGAGATGGTAAAAAGGACAAACACCTGCTTCTCTCTGAGGTTCTGGGAGCTTCATCCGTTAATCAATCATGGAGCCAAGATGAACACAAAGGAAATTCTCAGAACACTTCCCCTCCGCCAGCGAACATCAAAATGCTTATGTCTACGATAGTTTGTTTTTCAGTGAGAGTGGGAAGACCTTCACCTTGATCTCCTTCTTTTAATTACCTGTCTATACTCTAGTATCACTTATATAAAACTCTACCCGCTTTCTCTGTCATCTATCTATCTAATCTGCCTAGAGAGACTGCAGGAGAGCTACATGGATGTGTTCACATTGCTTATCTCTAGGTGAAGAGGTGGAGATAATTTTTACTTTTAAAAAATATTTCATATACATGTATACTACTTCAGTAATTAGCATATGTCATTCTTATCTTCAGAAAAAAAGCTACGTTTAAGAGAGACACAGACAGACCAAGGTTGATCATATTCCAGAGTTTTAGATTCAGGCATTTGTTCAACCAAGTTGAGTCTTCTGTAAAGGGTGTTGAAACAACTGAGCTGGAGCGCAAGTGTGGAGTTATAGCTTTTTTTTTTTTTTACAGATTTTCTTTATTTAGAGCAGTTTTAGGTTCACAACAAAATTGAAAGGTACAGAGATCTCCCATGTACCCCCCCTCCCCCCCCACAGAGACACACACACACACACACACACACACACACACACAGAGACACACACAGAGACACACAGACACACATACACACACAGACACAGACACAGACACACACAGACACACACAGACACAGACACACACAGAGACACACACAGAGACACAGATACACACAGAGACACACACAGAGACACAGACACACACACAGACACATACACACAGAGACACACACACACAGAGCCTCCCCTGCTATCAGCATCCCCACCAGATGATGCAGGTGTTACAATCGCTGAACCTATATGGACACCCAGTCACCCATTAGGACATCAGCACCACCCATGGTTCGTATCAGGGTCACTCGCAGTGCTGTGCGCTCTGCAGGGTTGGACAAGTGTACAATGATATGTACCCACATCATAACATCATACACAGTATTTGCACTGTCTACTCATCTCCTCCCACTGCCACAACCACTGGTATTTTTATGTTGGGGCTACAGCTTTTTTTTTTTTTTTTTAATATTTATTTATTTATTTGGCTGCCTCGGGTCTTAGTTGCGGCACGCAGGGTATTTCATTGCAGCGTGCGGGCTTCTCTCTGGTTGTGTTGGGCAGGCTCCAGAGCCTGTGGGCTTAGTTGCCCCATGCATGTGGGATCTTAGTTCCCTGACCTGGGATTGAACCCACATCCCCTGCATTGGAAGGTGGACTCGTAATCACTGGATCGCCAGGGAAGTCCCTGGGTTACAGCTTTTTAAAGGCCAGATCTCCTTTTGTACTGCTTCTTTCTTTGGAATTCGGGTTTACAGAAAACTCCGTTCTAATTTCTAAACTCTACTGCTTATCAGCTGTGTGGCCCTGATCAAATTGCTCAACCTCTCTGAGCCTAAGCATCCTCAACTGTAACACAGACACAAAACAACTATCTGGCAGCGATGAACAAATGTGTACAAAGTGCTTACGGTCATTCTGAGGAATGTGCGTGTGCATATGTGCCGTGCACACGTGTTGTGTGCATGTGTATATGTGTTGTGTGCTGTGTGTGCACGTAGGACTGTACAGGCGTATACTGCCTATGCAGGTGCCCATCTGTATACATGCATGTTATATGTGTGCACGCGTGTGCATGTACATTTGCATTCTGCCCTCACTTTACTGCCGCTGTGTATTTCTCGCAGGCGGTGCTGATGAGACACAGAGGCGGTGCAGGAGGTCAGATGCAGGGGAGCCTGCAGGAGACCCGGCTCTACTGGCCCCTGCCAACCAGCACTCCTGCCCAGCACCCCCTCCCCCAGGGCTGAGGCAGAGCTGCCCGCTGGGACCCCAGAGTGGTCGGAGTGAGAAGTTACCCAGGGCAGTTGAAATGCACTGTTTATTTGTTAAATTCCCAAAGGTAACCCTGCCCAGGATGGTTTACCGACTCACAGCACTTGGGTCTCCTCTTACATTATTAAGCTCCAGAGAACTGTGTTTCTTATTCATCATCACACAAAACTCAAAAGAACCAAGACAGAATCCCGCCTCCTGGCACCTCAACAACCCCAGAGGAAAAATCGAGCAGTCCGAGGTCCCTGGTCTCAGATAAAACAAAGTATTTAAATTCTGACTGATTTCTTCTTTTTCCCAAGAGGGGTTTTATGCTGGGTGATAAGAACTTCTTTAGTTTAGTTTTTGATTTTTGGATCTGTTTCTTTTAATCCCTGCCCCCTGTAAACTTTATTCATTAATGTTAAGAATAACATAGTAGAGTCAAAATTCTGGAGCTGAAGTGGAAAAATATAACCAGAGTACGTAACGTTGGACCCTAAGCCACAAAAATTATAGTGCAATTTGTTGCTAAACAAACTTAATGTCCTTTATTAAATTCCTCTATTATAAGCCTCCCAACGATTCCTGCAGTTCCTGGAACTTAAAGCTGTACAAGCCACACCATTTGCTACTTTTCTGTCGCTAAGTTTCCAAAACCAAGCAACACTGAGATCTCAGCCAGGAAACAAGAATTGTACACTCTCTTTCCTCACCTTTCTCTCTGGTGGACAGTGCAACCCAATGAATAATATTTTAGGAGATTCCAAAATTTTCCCAAATGGTAAAAAAATTACATTTCACAAATGAGTTTGTATTTTAAACATACATATAAATTAGACAAACGGAATCCCAATTCAATGATATGCAGTGCAATCAAAGGGAAGGCTCCCGTCAGGCAGCACTTGGCTTTAGACATGTACCCTGAGGATAAGAGGGAATTTTGTGGAGCCCACCGGGGATTCTCAGTCTCTGCACCGCTGACGTTCTGGGAAAGGTCATTATTCGCGTGCGGGCGTTTAGCAGCATCACTGGCCTTCGTCCACCAGATGCCAGGAGCAGCCCCCACCCACGTGTGACAGTCACGGTGCCTCCGGACGTCACACAGGCAGGCCCCATGGAGACCCTCAACTCCAATTAAAAAAAAACCAGGCTGTTCAATCAAAAGGAAAGAAACACCAACACAAGGTACACCGTGGATGACTCTCAAAAACTTTATACCAGGAAGGACGCCAGACCCAAAGACCACACACTGTATGGTCCCATTTATATGAAACAGCCTGCGAGGCAACTCTACAGAGAAAGAGAGTGCATCTGTGGGCGGGTGTCAGTGTGGGAAGGAGGGGTGATGACACTGCTCTGCATCTGGTTATGGTGACAGCTGCACAACTGGGTCGGTGCTCTTAACCTCACTGAATAGCACACTGTAGATGTGTACTATTTTCATATAGCATGTAAATTTGACCTCAATAAAGCTGTTTTTAAAAAAACATGAAAAAACAATAGGAGGAGGGTAAACGTATCGCCCAAGGAAGAATCAAAACAGGGGCCACCCTGATCCCAGCGACTTGCTTTGACTCCGGACAGCAGTCTCCCCAAACAGAGGTCAGAGCCCCGCCTTCTCCTGGCCCGAGCGACCGTTAGAACAAGCCTGAGGTGTTTTTGCCAAACAGCTGCATCGTCTGTTAGCACCTGATGCCATCCAACGGGCTGTGTAGTCAGTGCTGGTGTGTGTCTTTCTATGGAAAACATTGTGTATGCATGGTCACCCATGTCCAACCTGGCCAGGAAGAAGACGGGCAATCAGCAGGGGTCTGCCCTACAAGACCATCTCTGTCTTCTGTTAGCATGTGAAATAGTTCATGGTGAAGCATGCCTAGCGTGACATAAAATGCAAAGGGGAAAAAGGTTTGAAAGCCCCCAGAATCCCCCGTGGCCGACTCAAACCTCTGTCACAGTAAAAAAAAAAAAAAAAACCAAGTCTATCTCCTTTGGTGTGCCTTAAATAACAGCTGTTGTTGCTATTCAAAGAAATTCTGGGGTCTCTTTTATTGTAAATGGGACAGCACATGCCTTCTTAGGGAACGGAAATATCCTCTCTTCCCTGGAGGGCTAGTCGTTTCCAGGGGTTGATAACCTGTCTCAGGCAGGAGAGCTTTCCCTGGTCAAGTTATACATACCTACTTGACCCAATACACATACAGCCCTAAGTGTGTGTATCGAAATTTTTAGAATCTTCAGCTCTGATGTACCCAAGAAAATCGAGAAATGGGTTAGAAATTGAGGCTGTTGGGTAAGTTATCCCAAGACCTCATTGTGGCGAAGTTTTGGGTAAAGGAAGGTGTTGATAGTAAATTCACCCCTATCTCCTTTAGCTGGAAGCTGTGCGGCCTTGGAAGAGATAATTTCAACAATTTATATTTTCTCCAAAGGCCACGCACACAAAAAGATACTTTTCTCTTTTAATGACTCTACATCTGACCCGAGACAAAACACTGAAATTCTGAGAAACTCTGTATTTTAAGACCCGGTAAACTGAGGACAGGAGAACTCACACTGGCCCTGACGGAAATGGCAGCTAGGAAGGTGGGTGACGCCTGCCAACATTTCAGGAAAAATAACTGAACGATAAATAATTCTGATTAGGCCCAACTTCCGAAGTGGGCTGAGCAGGACGGATGATGATCTACCCAATTAAATCCCACTGGTTTCCTAGAAAATTGTTTGTCTCACGCGTATTCTGTGAAGTGTGCACAATTTTACAGCGGCGTTTTGCTGAACAGGGTCCAGGCAACACACACGTTAAAAATAGGCATCTCCTAAGACATGGGAATAAGAAAAAGGTGACATCGCTAGAGAAGATCCAGTCATGGTTTGTTGCTTACCTCTTTTTGAAAAATACATAAATATAAGCTTCAGAAGTAATTTTGCAAGTTTTCTTTCCAGATCTTGGCAGTTGTCAAGTGCCAGGATCGGAGCGAGAGGCATATGGCTGGGGTAGAAGCCCTCACTACCTAAGCGGCGCAGGTTAGGCTATTTTCCAAAACACGAAGTTGTCTTTTACTTCCAGAGGGCATGATGGTTCTCTGCTTTCTTAGCTTTGAGTTTTAAACTTATAGAAACCAAAGAGGGGGGGCGGGGTTACTGATTCAACAACCCAACTGGGTTTATTCTAGCTAAGGAAGTCAGAGATGTATTCACCACTATACTTGACCATCAACTGTTAAAATATTTACTCATTGCCTTTTTATAATGGTTGTTATAACTACTTTTCAACTGCCCCATTGTTTCCTTTCCTACACAAAGTTTTCTTTTGAAAAAGTTAATTCTTTTCCATGGACTTGAGAGCTTTTGTTTTGTCTTGTTTTGTTTGTTTTTGTTTTGTTTGGGGGCAAAACCATTCTCGACAAGAGGAGACTGATTCTTTGGTCTTAGAAGTATGTTAAGATATGTCTGATGATTTGGTGTTAGACGGAACAGCTGTCATTGGTCCAGAGTTGTGTTTGTGAGACCGTGTGACTTGGTGCCGACCTGCGCAGTGTAGACAGCAGCATCTCTCACTCCGCCTGGCAGGTCCCCAGGACCGCAGGGCACTGCTCCCGGACAGTCCATCCCAACCTGGCCCAATGTCCCTCCTTCCTGTCTGCTCAGTTCTTGGGCCACCTGCCCATTGCTTCTCCCGGGCAGCTTCTGCCCTGCCTCTGGCTTCTTTTCTGCACCTTTGTCTTGGTTCTTCCAGCAGGTCCCTCCTAGACAGACACCATCCCTACCTGCTGGCCCTTCTAACCGAGATGCCACTCGCTGGCATGTCTAGACCTGTTTAGTGGATCTCAGACACAACCAGTTCAAGTCTACAAGCCTCAAGATGATTTCCGATCCACAGTCCTTGAGCAAAGACACTTCCCTGTGTAAATGTATCATGTGGAGACATGACCTGGTCTCTCGTGGACCAGGTAACTGTGGCCTCTTCTGCGATTCAATTCCACTTTATTAATTCATAAATCAATCCACTGGGACCCAACTATGTCACATGATAACGTTGCCTCAACCTTTGTTTCTAAATCATTTTGGCAGGTTATCTTTGTTTTGCTCACATGGAGAGCTCGTTGCTCATTGGTTGCAACATGGTATAGAGCAAAGAGCAATGGATATGAGTCAGACCTGAGTTCTAGGTCCTGTCCTGCTACTGAGCAGCTGACCGTGGGTGCTGGTGATTCCACAGCTTTGCTGGGAAAATGAATTAACGTACGTGAAGGTGCTCTCTATATGGAAACACTTTATGAAGCGTTATAGGATTTACAAAATAAAAGTAATTTTCTGAATGGCACTGTAGACTTCTTTCATTTTGTGAGGGAAAACGAATTTTCATAATCTGAGGAAGAAGCTATTGAACAGAAAACCTAGAGAGTCTGGACTTTTCCCAGAGAAACCTGAAGAAAAGAAGTGGTAAAGTAGCACAGACATGTCTGGACACTGCAATGCAGCAAAAGCACTTCAGATCCGATCGAGAGGCTGCACGGGAGCCTTGCCGCCAGCAGGCTGGCTTACGGTGCAACCGCCCGGTCGCCCGACGTCAGCTCGTGTCTTTTCCAAAGAGGTGTGTGATTCTAGGACCAGAAGTTGTGCTTCTTAGAGAGAAGAAAAGTGGCTTTAAGCCACCGTTTCAACTGGTACCGTGAACTTTGTCCAGAGCTAGTTTCACAGCAAACAATCAGCACCAAAACTCTTCTGAGAAATGAATGTAAATTGTGAGAAAGGCAGTGAATGAAGAAATCCAGGAAACAGAACAAGGCTATCAGATAGCAAGTGCATGGATTGGAGTGAAAGGTAACAAGAATAAGGTCCACGGTATTGTAAGAAATATGTAAGAGTTTAAAAATCCAAGCCACAGGAAGGCAGCTGAAGCCAGAAGCGCGTGGCTGGGCTCTGGTCGGGTCTGCAGAAGGGAGCTGCAGAGGAGACCCCGGAACAGGCCTCTCCTCTGCACCAGAGCACCCTGCACCCTGCGGGGGACACATGGGCTCGGCTGGGCGGGGACCTGGCCCAGGACTGTGAGCACAGCGGGGCCACCAATAGTTTTGACTGATTGACTTAAATACAGAAAAAGGAAATAAACATGTCAGCGGAATTTTGTTTTTAGCTTAAGAAGCAAAATAAAATAAGATTAGGGTCCTAGTGGTGAGGCCTTGATAAAAAGAATGTTTAAGAGGCTAAGATTCATTTCCCAGAACATTTGACTTTTATGTATTTATTTTTTAAAGAAAGGCTCAGAAACAAATGATGTCAGCACACAGGGGAGGTTACAAAACTCCAGGTGGGCTGAACCGGGTCCTGCCTGGTCCACAGTGGGCTCAGATTCCTAGTTTCCAAGGTGCTAACTGTATGAGGGCAAACGAGGTCCTGAGCGCGTTTCTGAAAACTGGGTGGGTGGGTAGGCAGGACCCGGTGAGCAGAGGGGCTCCTGTCCTCCGTCGGTCGGCTCAGCCTGCCCTCTCGCGAGCCAGAAAGTGAAGAAGGGGGGCTCCCACAGCGCAGTCGTGAGGGGCCAGGAGGGAAGCACAGACCGGAGCCTGGGGTCTGGGGAGCGAGCAGGGCAGAGCTGGGGCCTCTGAGGCGCCCTGCTCGGGGCAGGACAGCCTGATGGGAGCAAGACTCAGGGAGCTATGACCAGGAGACTCAGGCACCTGCCGCGAGCCAGGCCCCGCCCCCAGGCCCCGCCCCCAGGGAGCTGAGGGCCCGCTGCCGAGGCTGGCACTCCCACCTTAGAAATGCATTTGGTGAGCGACAAGGATTTACTGTGCAGCACAGGGAGCTCTACTCAGTATCTTGTAATAACTTACAATGGAAAAGAATGTGAAAAAAGTACGTAAAACTGAGTCATTTTGCTGTACACTTGAAGCTAACACAATATTGTAAATCAACTAAACTTCAGTAGAAAAAAAAAGAAAGAAATGCACTTGGTGATTTTTGGCACAGGAGAAGGGCATGCTTTATGACTGGGATTCATCAAAATCTCACAAACACTTAAATTAGGTCCCTCACCAAATAGAGGAACATCGTGATTTTTGCAATAGAGGAGACAGTCTTAATAAGTTGTATGTTTGTAGAATTATTATATATCTGAGTCTCTGAAATGCACTAGGAGAGACGGCAACTTAAAGACACATTGATGGGAGAGGGGGGTGCTTCAGAGGGGGGTGTGGATTCTCATATGTGAGCCTCTTAATGGAAGGGACACCCACAGGAGAACACTGCACAGGAAACACAGAGCAGCTTTCTCACCGAGGGTCCCCCCAAATAACAATAATCATCTTCAATTATCTTTGAAAAAAGGACCAGAAAAAATGAACATTTGAAAAATCAGAGAATTGTCATTATCTTTTCACTTGTGCCTCTACAGAGAATGAAATAGAAACAGATTAGTGAAGTCTCGGGTATTAGGAAATGTGAAAAAACCAAGTCAGAATGGGGTCGGGAGACCCACGCACATAGGCTGCAGTAAAACCAGTGGGCTTCAGGGCCTCAGTGTTTCCTAGGGAGCTTGTGAGCACAGGTCCACACAGCATACATGACACCAGGGTTCTCTGTGTGACAGCCAGTAATGGTCACGGAATTCAACAAAAAAGAATACGGGACAGAACATAAACACATGCTGTTAAAAATGTTCTTGTTGAATTTTATACTTATCGCTCCAGTAAATAAATGAGAACAAAAATAAAATAAATATCACAGTAAAAAGAAGAAAAAAGTCATGGACTAATACTTTTCAATTGCAATAAAGCATAGTTTGAAAATTGGGGAAATACATATGTACCTATATGTTGGTCTGTCACATTAATGAATAATTACAATTTGTTTTAAAGCCTTAACTTCTGCAAATTTGTTGCAGAAGTTAACAAATAAACATAAGGAGAACCGAACTTCTCTTTATGTCAGATTTGTCAATCTATCTTCACTCATCATTGATCACAGACCGCTTTTGCTTTATTTTAATTTTGAAAAATTTCTTTCATGTTAAGCAACAGATATATCGATACAAATAGTTAGGAAAAGTTTTAAAAGCATAAGATTGGGAGAGATTTATAGAAAACCCATTTCACATCAAATTCCATAAATAGCATGTCTATGCGTCTTTGGGACCAATTCTGGTAGCTTTCAAATATCTCTCCAGCCCCAAAATTGTAAAGGCAAGTAAATGTTCAGGTGGTTACACAGGGGCTGCCCTTGGTTATTTCAAATCTACTCTGCAGGCTGGAGACCAAACTGCCCCCATGGGGCTCGGATTCCAAGTCTTTCTGAATTTAGTGAAAAAGGAAAAGGCAAAGCTAAGCCTAGCTGATTCCCTCTGTGCCAGTGCTGCCTGTTAACTGGGGTTCTCTACGTTCACATCGTGTAGAAAACATCGTTAATTAAAGATGACGTAATAAAAACACCCACATCTAAAGGTGATGTAATATTATTAAGACTCGACAGCAGACACAGCCGTTATTTAGACTTGGATCAACCAAAGAAATTGTGGGGGAGGAGTATTTTCGCACTGGAATGGTTTAGGATTGCTGGCTCTGGGTAGACAGATCAACGTTCAGTTGTTTATTACCAAAAGTTATTCGTAGTGAATGCTCTGTGGCCAGTGCATCTCCACATCTCCTGCACTGGGAGCGCTGAGGCCCTGCTGCCCCCCTGGAGGGATGGCTGTGAGGAGGGGCAGAAGGGATCCCCCAAGTCCTGGTGCCGCACCTGGGGGCGGGGAGGGGACTTCAGGTCGCCAGGGGCGCCTGGTGACCATGCTGCCTGGAAGCTCCAGCTCTGGAGTCTGGAGCGCGGCTGAAGCATTTCGGCGGCCCTGCCGGGGAAACCCTTGTGCAAAAGTACCTCTGCAGGGTCGCACTGCAGCACCTGAGGACCCCGGAGAGCGGCCGGGCCGCCCCAGCCTGTGCGGACGGTGAGCGCCGGCAGGCTCGGGCCACTCTCTGGGGCCGCCGTACCGCCCCCGGCCTGATAGCCCCCGGCCCCGCCAGCCTCCTCCCCCGCCCGTTACAGGTGCTACCCGCCTGTCACCTTTGGCGCCTGACCCTCTCTGCCTCTGGGGAACCCCAACCAGCACTGCCCGCCACTACTTCCATCGGGCTGACGCCTGCCCTCCCTCACAGCTCTTCCCCCGCCTCCAGCCCATCCTGCCTGCCAGTCATAGCCAGGCCCCCAGATGCCCTGCACATCTGCTTCCAAGTGCACCTGGCCGTGCCGCCCCCCTCCTTCGC
Source organism: Globicephala melas (assembly GCF_963455315.2). Classification (NCBI taxonomy): domain Eukaryota; kingdom Metazoa; phylum Chordata; class Mammalia; order Artiodactyla; family Delphinidae; genus Globicephala; species Globicephala melas. Next base: position 102,518,693 of record NC_083324.2, read on the forward strand.
CCTCCGCCCAGCAGGCCCTTGACTCCCCTCCCTTTCCAGCCCCAGCCAGCGCACCCTCCACTGCAGGGGCCTCCTGGCCTGCATTTATGCTTCTAGCTCAGCATTTGCTCACAGGACATTCCGGAGTGACTGCCCCCTCTCCCCAACTCAGTTAAAAAGCCTTTGAAGGCAGGGCCGCCAAGCCTGGCTCCTCCCCTCCCCCATGGCGGCCTGCGCGAGCTGCTGGGCGCCTGCGTGAGCTGGGCACTGAGGCCTGACTGAGGCACGCAGTCCATCCTCCCCCGCCCTTCGCAGGGGGGCACAGTTCATAGCAGATGTCAGAGGCCACCCGACCCTGCTGGCCTTCCCTTGGAGGGTGTCATTCCTCCAGATGGGCCACGGAAAGTACAGATCGGGGGGCACACTGGGCACACTGGCAGGAATCGATGCTTCTAGGATGCGTTTTAAAGATGAAAGCGGTGAGTCACAGGCCAAGCCCCCGACAGCATGCTTCTGGGACAAAGCGTGGAGGAGAACCCAGGCTCCTCTCTCAGACCCACTTTTAGCATCAGCTGCTGACACTGATACTTCCTGGAAGCCGGTGGTACTTCCTCTTCCTATCACGGACTCTCCGTCCCACCCATGCTGAGGGCCAGGGCTGCCTGTAGGAAGGAGTCTGGCCCACAGCGAGCAGAATACCCTGCCAGCCAGCATCCCATTGGGTCTGGGGAGTCAGGACAGGACACAGGATGGGAAACTTCTTCTGCCCCCAGCTTTCCCGTCCTTCTTGAAGACCTGCCCTGCCTCCCTGCCCCCAGCCCTGCCCTCAGCCCCAAAGTCAGAAGGAGGCCCCCTGTTCCTTCAACACACTGTTGCTTCCCCTGCCTCTGTCCTTGATGAGTCTCCACTGAGTTATCTGAGCTGAATAACAGCAAATCCCTGGGCTTCCTGCACAACCCCCCCACCCCGGAGCCCCTCAACTTGTGTAACGCTGCACCTCAAGGACAGAACACCATCTGCTTCGGGTGCTGGGCTCCCAGCACCAACCCCACTCTGGTCCAATTCCGTGTTCCTGAAAAGGGCCTCCTGGGGCGCCACGACACCCCAGGACTCTGCCCGCCACCCTGGGAGTATCAGGAAGGCCCGGTGGAGGCACGTATGGTGGACACAGCGCCCACGCAAGGGGATGTGGTGGAAAGAAGAAAGGCTTCCCTCGTGCCTCACCTGTGTTCCTCCTGTCTCCCCACGAGGCCCCGACCTCAGGAGAGAACTCCAGCGTGGATGCCCGCACCCCCTGGCATTGCCCCAGCGGTGCTGGCGTTTACAAGGAAGCGGCGACCTTAGCGCAGTGGGTCAGGCTGCTCGGACTCCAGGCCTCACTCTGCCACTTCCTGGCCCGAGACTGGACAACAGTCAAGTTCTCTAGAATTTCTAGAGTTTCTTCATCTCAAAATTGGGGATAAAAGTAAAACCTATGTGACAAGATTGTCGAGAGGATGCACTTTCGGGAACACCACACACTAAGTGCTCAGTGACTGCTGGCCGTCCAGAGGCTGCCTGTCCTGTCCTCCAGATGGGGGGAGGGGCGCCAAAGGGGCCTGCCTAGACCATAAGGGGCCACCCCGGGGGCTGCAAGGTGGGCTCTGGCTACACCTCTGCGCCACCCAACAGGGTGCCGGCCAAGCCCGCTCACCCCTCCCAGGGAGTTTCTTTCAGGCGGGTCTGAGAAGAAGTCCCCACCGAGTGGGCTGCCTCCTCGGGGGCTCCCAAGGTGTTCCAGGGAACTGGGGTCGCAGTGGACTTCTACCAGGCCACCTGGCCACGGGCCCAGGCCTCGGCTGCCCTCTCCCGGCCCAGCACCACCTCTGCCCCGAGGTGCGCATCGGTACCCGCAGCTCCGAGCTCCCAGCAGCGGATGACTCAGGAGGGGCTCTCGTGCCGCGGGAATGGCCCACCGCGGAGCACACCTGAGACACACCTGATCTCACACCGTCCTGCTGTTCCTGTTGGCATCCGCGTGCTTCACACACACCAAGGGGAATGGAACGTCCGGCAGAGCCGGGACGGGCCTCTCTGGATGCCCTCTGAGGAAGCTGGGCGCCCGTGGCCTCTTGCCGTGAAGGGCACACCCTTTGCAAAGCAGGTGACATTTCTCTGGGGCACATGGAGGCCTTTCGATCATTATTTCCCAAAAAGGCTCCCATCAGTGCCTTGGGGAAACCCAGAGCCGACTGACAGGCAGGGCCGCTCGCCAGAAAGCACGGTTCCAGTCTGTGCTGGTCTGGCCACGTCTGGGGGCAAGTGGACTCTGTCCCTCTCTGTGGCCGGAGGGACACACACGTCAAGGTCCCATCACACACGTGCTCATCGTGAGAGTGTCCGGGGGGCCAGGCCCCGACCCCCATAAGCTGATGTGTCTCCCTGGGTCGAGCTCACAAAACGCACTTGGCGTGGTCAGCGTTGTTTCCAAAAACTGTCCCGAACTATCGATACTAGAAGGGATTGTCCTCCCCCAGAACCAGCCCCCCTGCCCCATCTAGTTTTCCTACACAGGCCTTGGTATAAAGGATGTTCTCAGGTCCGATCCCTTCCCCACAGACGCAGCACACCGCCGGGATCAGAACACCGGCGGCCTGTGCTCAGTCAAGGCCGCCAGAGCCCTTCACACACCCTGCAGCCGCGGATGGCAACGCTTCCCCGACAGTGAGCCCAGAGCGGCCCCGCGGCCTCGCGGCGACGTGGCGGAGCCCAGGCTGCAGAAGAGAACGCGAATTCTGATACTGGCTGCGACAATCACGTCCCACTGTTGCAGCTGGGGGGAAGCAAGAGAGCAAAGTGTCCCGGTGAAATGCAGCTGCTGTCACCAGATTCAAGCACCTGACAGCCTGGGTGTCCTAGCTGGGGGCCCAGTGAGACCCCAGTAAACCCTCAGAAGGGACGGTGAACGTTCTCAAGCCTCCGGGAACAAGTCAAAGGCCGTTTTCTTTTTGGTTTCTTTTTCCCTCCCTTTCTCTGGGCAATAAAAAGGAAAGGGAAGAGGAACTTCCCTCCGAAGTCTTGGTGATTTCTTCTTAAGTACATCTATAAATACAAGCGTGTTGAAAGCACATTCTCGATAAAATTATTAATAACGCAGGGTCAGGATGGGAGGGGTCACCTAATGTGAGATCACAGGGTACTGAGTCTTAGCATGTTCCCTATTTTCAAGACTAGATGCTGGTGTGCAGGGCAGCCTGTCGTGACCAGCTCTGACTTTCCCTGGGCGCCCAGGTTCTGCTGCCTAAGGTCCCAATGCCCCTTGACGTTGCCCACATGGCTCCCCTGAAGGCTAAGGAGTCCTCTAAAATAAAATTTAAAAACAACAGAACACAGCTGTGTGCACACACACGCATGCACAGCGGTCCCTGGAATCTGTAGGCTGTCTCATGCACCAGCAACAGGAAGCAGCCCCAGAAGTTGGAAGTGGGGTCCCCTGCTGAGACGGAAGCTGGAGAGAATCAGCACCCCATACATAAAAAAGCCCCCAGGGGGAACCTATCTCCAGGGGGAAGCCCAAGGTTCACAAAGTTGCTCTGAGAGACGTGAGTTAAGTCAGAGAACCAGCTCAGGCAGAGGGAGCGCAGACCAGGGTGGCTGCTGAGAACGTGGACGGGGACATAGGAGGCTGCAGGCTGCAGAAATGCTCCAGGGCGCGATGGCAACAGCACGCCTCTCTGGACACGCCTGTCAGGACACCCCGCCCCCAGGTCTCAGCCCCACTTCCAGGAGCGTAGGGAGATACCTCAGGACTAATTTACAAGGTGCATTACTCCTTTTCTTTTCCCGCTTTATTGAGATATAACTGACATATAACATTGTGTAAGTTAAGGTGTACAGCATGTTGGCTTCCAAAAATCTGATAATGAAAGACAGCCTAGTTAGGGGATAAAATTAGTCTTCATAAAGCTAATGTTTTATCTTTCACAATAAATTAATAAATTGGACATTTGGATTGGACATGAATTGTCGCAAGTATGGTGCCTGGGAGTCTGTTCCGGGTCTGTGGACAGACTTGAGCCCCCGGTGCGCGAAGCTGGGTGCCAGCAGGGCGTGAGCCCCGTGGACGCCTCTGGCCAGCGGCCCCTTCAGTCTGCCCTCAACGTGCCAGAGTCCACACCCCACCTCGGTGTGGGAAGAGCCATCGCCAGGGAAGCAAGCCCCTCACGGGCTCTGGTCCTGGGAGCAATGGCCTCCCCCTCCCCAGGCTCCCTCAAGCCCCTTCGCCTCCGCACCAAAGCCCCGCTCTGGGCGCCACGACTGTCGCCTGGATGGCCGTGATTGCTGCCTCCTGACAGGCCCCCAGCGTGGGCCCCCTTCCCCCGCACCATCACGGTGCCTGCTTGCCCAGCACGTTCGGCAAGCCCCACTCCGTGCCTGCAAAACGGCGTCCACGCGCTTGCAAGGCTCCACGCCTGGGGACCAGACTGCGGGAAGCTGCAGGGCACCCGCCCTCTGAGCTTGGTCAGCTCCAGGGCTGGTGTGAGAAGGAAACCAGTTACTGTGCCAAGCAGAGAGCGAAAGCCTGGGCCTTTGCCTGTTTCTGCAGCTTTGTCGGCACCTCTCATCGGCGCCCACCCCCGTGCCTGCTCTGGTCACCCGGAGAGACTGTGGCCTCTCCTGCGCGCATGCCAGGCCCCTGCCTGGACTCCCCCGCACCCACTGTGCCAGCCAACTCCAGCACTCATGCTTCAGGCCCCGATTAGGTACCACCTCCTCCGAGATGCCGTCCTGGGACACGACCTCTCTCACCCAAACTGGAATGGCCTCTCTGTGCCTTCCCCACACACAGCACCAGGGGCACCTATACCAGTGCTTATGGCCGGCTCTGTAACCGCCAGTTTTCCTAACTGCCAACCCCACCAAGCTAGTCTTTCTGAGAATCAGGGGTGGGTCTGTGCACCCTGCCTGAGTCCCAGAGTGTCAGCTGGGATGAATAAGCATTTCTCAAGCAAACTGGCAAATGACTGAATGAAGAGAGGCAGTGCAGGTCTCTTCCACCATGGGCCACGATCCTGAGACCCAGGCTGGACAGACCTGTGTTCAAAGAACATCACAGAAAAGACAGCCTAAAGAAACTGCCAGGGCTACGACCCCCTCCTCTAACAAGGCAAGGCCCTTGGGACGGGGGGGTTCACCGTCCCCACGTCCATGTGACCTGAACACCTGCTCTGGTCTCGGAGAAGGGGCCTCTGCCTCTAACATCTAAGCACGGTTAATACCATCTAACGGAAACGTCCGTGTGCTTTTGGCCACCACCCACCATGGCCCCAAACAAAACCCCCAGAGAGACTGGGGGGAGCGGGCAGAGGCTTTGGCTCGGACAGCCGTGCACACGGCAGCGGTGCTGGCTTTGGCTCGGACAGCCGTGCTCACGGCAGCGGTGCTGGCTTTGGCTCGGACAGCCGTGCACACGGCAGCGGTGCTGGCTTTGGCTTGGACAGCCGTGCACACAGCAGTGGTGCTGGCTCTCCCAGGGGCCCTGGCATTACAGCCTCACAAACCTCGAAGTGCAAAGCCCAGGGCGCTCTGCCCCTCCCTCTCGCATCGCACACTGATTTGAGATCAAAACCTGGGTTCAGGCAAAGCAGCACTAACGTTTTTAGTTTTCGGTGTGTTTCTTGGCCTCTCTGAGCCTCAAGTGAATGAAATAATACCTTCTCTGTGGGTTTATACGGCTTCAAGGTGATAGTCCGTGACCCGCGGAGCACCGATTACTGGGTGATTGTCGTGGGTGCCACGAGGGGTAGGGGAGCCCACAGGGTTGGGGCCGTCGTCCCTCGTGCTGTTTCCTCGCGCCCCCCGGCGCGCCCTCACAGGTGGGCAGTGGAGACACCTCGGGGCCTCGAGGCCTGGCACCTCCACCTGGATCACCTGTTCTTCACCCAGGTAGGCCTGTTAAGTCAGAACAAGCATTGTGGTGCCCGTCACCCCACACCCATCAGGGGCCGTTTTGGCACAAAGTGTCCTGCCCCGAGCCCTTGCCAGGAGCGTCCAGGCGCCGCAGACGCAGCACACAGGTCAAGCCTCCTTCAGCCACTGAGCCCACGCGCCTCAGCTCCCGTGGTCCCGCCAGACCTCTCCTTTAAGTAAAACGTTACACTTCCTTCTTCCCCCACTGGAGTGAGTTAGACGAGAGAACGCTGGGAAATCAACTTAAACTGCTCTTCACACCAGCTACTGTCCTTCACATTGAAGCTGAGACTGGAGTTGGGAGATGGCCCTGCGCACCCCCCGGACTTCCCTCTGCTCAAGCAGGGGACTCGCTTTCTCTCCCAGGGAACGTAGTTCACGTCTCCTGCCGTCACTACTCTCCTTCTGGAGGATGGCAGTGGCCTTAAAATAAAGCAGCATCACTGCCAGGGGCAGCCTCCGAACGTGCCTCGTGGCGCCCGTGGGAGCAAGTGGGATCCACACCCCAGCTAAGGGCAGGCGCGGCGTGTGCAGCTGCCCTTCACCTCAGATGCATGCACGTGTGGTGGAGGCGAGACCCCAGGACGAAACAGGCCAGGAGACAGTCCCCAGGGGCAGGTGTGCCCAGCAGGGCCCTCAGGAGTGGCAACCGCGATCACCACACGGTCACCGGGTGGGGCAGCAGGGCCCTGAGATGGCCTGGGGGCAGCAGGGCTACGGGCGAAGAAGGAGCCACAGCAGGGGAATTAGGCAAAAATCCTTCCCTTGTCAAAGAGGACGCGTAGTTCCCAACATATGATGACACAACTGCATATGTATTGTTTAAAATGAGAACAGGTGCGTTCACAAATTACTTCTGGACACTGAAAAATGAACTCTGACTGCTTTTCTTCTGGGCAGCACCTAAACTCTGGCTTTGCAATATTTCAGGTACATTACAGTCTTCTGAGAGAGGCCCAGTACTTCAGAATCCCTGGGGTGGCTGTGGAGAAAGAATGTTACTGGCGACCGATATTAGGACAACATTCCAGGTTACAGGAACAGATCTAGGCGTTCACATTGTACCCGCATTTAAGCCTTCAAGCTGACTCCTAAATACTTCTGTTAACATATTCACATTTCTTTTTGGTTTAAGGAGAACATTACTTTAGAGCAAACTGCTGTGGCTGTAGGTGAGGAGCTCCGCGGCTGCGCTTTCCTTTCCTGCTGCACGTCTGCGGCCCGCACGAGCGTGGAGCCTGGCCCCCGGCTTGGCCTGACTTCGGCTTTACCCACCACAAGGCACCCCCAAAGCCCGCATCAGAAGCTTCGCGTGGCCCAATGAGACGATCCTTTTCCCGTTGGCTTCCAAAGCCATCGTGACCGAACGCTTTCACCCATGAGGCAGAGTTGATTGGAATAATGAAAAACACTTTTTCAAAAACCATTTCATGAGGTAGCTGAGATCAAATCCCAAAACCACAGCAGACACAAAGGCGCTTAATAAGTGCTCAGGCATTTTAAATGTATTTTTAAGCGCAAACCGTGACAGTGCCTAACGACGCCCTTTCTTCCCAAATCCCAAAGGTGCATGCAAGCCTTGTGACGAGGCCCCCAGGGTGAGAGCAGCGGGGGGCTGGGAGGAGGGGAAGCTGGACGGGGGCCGAGGGCGGGCGTCTAGGGTGCTCCCCACACGACCCAAGGGCAGGCGGTTCAGGCAGGCACCACCGAGTAGGGCGCGGAAAGGCAGGGCTGGCCTGGGCAGGGCCGGCTGCAGCAGGGGGCCCTCCACGGCCACCTCCAAGTGCCTTCCAGCAGACCTCGCACGGGGAAAGGCAGTGAGGCCGACGCCGGCAGTGTGGCTTTCACGGCAGCTCCCGCAGCGCGCACATCCAGCACTCACGCTCACACACACACACACACACACACACACACACACGAGCGCGCGCGTGCACACTCCCCAGCCTGCGGCGCAGAAGCTGGGAGTGGGGCTGCTGGGGTCTCGGGGGGGGCCCGGATCCACCGGGACACCCCTTCCTGTCCGCGGGCAGGGGCGCCAAGGGCTCAGCTAGGTCTCCGTGGTGCAGCTGCCGTAGGCCAGAGGAGGTGAGGCCGGGAGGCCACCCCAGCGCCTGGCGCCAGGCGGGGGCTCCGCGCGCCCCTGCTCTTTGTATTTACCCAGAATGCCTCTGGCTTCTTCTGCATCCCGCAAAGGGCTCTCTCCGTACTCCTCCTTCAGCCACTGGCGGAACTGGAGAAGTGAAACAAACCAGGACGTCACACAGCTCATCCCCTACACTCCCACCTGTTACCTGATGGTGTAGGTTTGCCCCTACGAACAGGGGGCCAAGGGGCATCGGGCAGTCAGCTCTGAGGCTGGCCAGCCAGTGTCTAGCAAGAGAAATGACTGCTTCTTCCAGGTTCTGGCCTGAGCACGTGAAAGCAAGCCTGACCAAGGAAACGGTACTTGACCCCAAGGCAGAGAAACAGAAACTAACATGGGGCCCGAGGACAGTGGGAAAAGGGGATGACCGCAGTGGCTGGTGGACGAGTGGCCAGTGATACTGCAGAGGGGCTGAAGGGGTGTCCTCGGACCAGCCGACCTCTGGGGGCCTTTCCAGCCTCCACAAGTCTAGGCGGGCACGGAAAGACGGAGGTGTGTTCCCAGCCCCTGAGCACGCTCACCTGACAGACCTGGTGTTCCTCAAACTCCTGCAGCTGCCTCTGGAAGCCCAGGTTGGGGTTTGCACAGGACCTCCCCGCACGCACAGTGCGCAGGGCATCTTCCCAGCCGAAGTCGGTGACCGTCATGATGTATGCGACCACCAGAGTCACACTCCTGGAGACGCCGGCCAGGCTGCAGGGCCAAGAACCACACAGGCAAGGGAGGGTCGGGGACTCTGAAGGCTCACTGCGGAAGCCTGCCTGCCCTGGAGTGCGAGTGCACAGCAAGCCAGCACGTTACTAGGAAACTACTCAGAACATACCAGCTCTCTCTCCTTTGTGACACTAGAATCTCAGGCATCCTTTACCTGTGTAGCCTCATTTTTTTATTGGTTTTCTACTGGCTGTGTCTCCGGACACTTCACTGTCTGATTCCCTATTGCTCCTGAGCTCCTCTTCAGATAGTCCCCGTTTCCCTGGACAGATAAAGTAACTAAAGGACATCCAGGGACTGGAGGGGTGCAGGATCTGAGCAACAAACCCAGTTATAATCTGCAGCCGTTCAGACAGCTTCACGTTTTTAGAGTCCGGTTTTCTTAGGGATATAAGGGCCAAGTCTATAACTTAAAAAACTCATTAAACACAGAAGCCCTTACCAAATATTTTGTGATCCTCTTCACATACATAAGCAGAGTGCCAGCGTGGGCACGCTCTGCAGGCCATAACGGTCAATTTTCTCTCACAGGCTGAGTAAGGGACCGATTTTAAATGCACATGCAAATTGCGGCAGTCACAGAGAGGTTGTGCTGCGTCAGACTTGGAGTGCTCAGCAACGGTTTAAGATGGGGAAGTTTAGCAAATTTCTCATTTTTAGAAAAGCCTATCTTCAGATTGACACAACTGTATGAGATACAAATTCCTAGAACATCAGGACTGCACATATTCAAATATAAATAATAATAACAGTAAAAAACCACTCTCAAGTAGCGGTTCTTCCTGCGTATCAGAAAAACTGAGAGAGCGTTAAAAAACATACATACTCTTGGGCTGCACCCGGGCAGATGCTCTCACCAGGCACAGGACTCCAGAGCCCCTTGAAACGGCTCTGCGCCGCAAAGCGTTTTGAAGCAAATGTCACAAAACCTGCACTTTGTGTTTATCACATGTCCTGCTCTTTTTAAAAGTAAAATGAAAATGGGCAGCGACGAAACGAGGGCCCACATTCCCTGAGTGCTTGCGACGTGTCAGGCGCGGGGCACCGTGCTTGAGTTCTGTGTCTCAGAGAAGCTTTCTCCGCACGATGTGTGCACAGGTGTATGTGTGTGTACCACGCAGACGGCAGCTGAATGCAGGTGGAGAGCTGCATAGGAACTGCTCAATTCTAGGAGTCTATTCAGTTCTCTTTAAAGCAAAAAGTGTAAGCCCCAAACACGTAAAAGCTCCAATCTATAAACTGAGAAGAAATGGTCATTTTGGTGTGACACCCACACGTGCAATCTAAACTCTCCAGCAAGAAGCAGTGCTTTGAATGGGCACCGGGCAGAGCCCATACTCTGTCGGGATCTCGGAGGAAGGCTGGAAAAGGAGTTTCTGTGTCGTGACCTCAACAGTCCCTGCAGAAACCTAACTGAGAAAATGAAAATCCTAAGTGAAAAGGAAAGAAAAAATGTACGTTTCTCTTTGCACAAAAGCAAAGGACGACTAACAAGCAGGTGGGGTCAGGTGGGGTGTGCACTGGGCGTTTGGGGGAGGTAAGCAGAACAGGCCAGGGGTCATCCGGCAGGGGCACACGTACCAGTGAACAAGGCAGCCCTCACCTCGCAGGCGGCACTCGTGGATGAATTGAATACTTTCTTTGAAATGTCTTGTCCTGGGGTGAGGAAAAAGGAGAGACGTGACATCTCTGTACTTTACTCAACACATGATGAAAAGAAAACTCCACTGAGGTTTATTGTAAAGGTCTTGAGTTCACAGCTTCAGACCCCAGCCACCGACCGGGGCTAGAACGGCCTCGGCTTTGAATCCGACCCACACCGCTGAGGTCCGGGAGGGCAGCCCATCCGCTGGAATTGTCAGAAGTTCTCTGCAAGGGATCCCTGAAACACACAGTTGCCACTGACTTGTTGGGGGGTGGGTCCTGCCCAGCCCCATGGTCGGTTTGGGTCCCTCAACACTCAGCAGTACCGTGACCTGCTTACCAGCCACCCAGGCGAGGGAGGTGCCCACCCAGTGTGGGCTCCCTGAGCCCTAAAGCCAGTTCACTTCTGACCGTCTGTGGATAGGTCCTGTCTGCCCGTCCTCCAGGCCGGGGAAGGGGAACTGCTGCTCCAGTCCCGCTCGGCCTCACTGGATATGGGACTTCGGGAATATCACCTGGCTTCCCTTAACCTCACTTAGAAAGTGGGAGCTATGTGTCACAGGCTGGGACGAAGAAACATATAACCATGTGCTTTGCAAACTCTGAGGTCCTGCATGAAGATGAAACCATGATCTTTTCTCCTGACCCTCGGCTTTTATAGGACCCCCTTCCCCTGTCCCCGGTTCCTGCCCAGCTGTGTGCACCAGCATGTTCTAGATGGGTAGGTGGGTTAAGTACACGTACTCTGAGGGGAACTACAGAGGACGTGCTTTTCGATGTCTCCTGCCTTTGAATGGCTTATAATGCAGCAAAACACCTAAAGATGCCCATGGACTAAAGTCACAACACCTACTGAGTACTGATTATTTAGCAGGGACTCTGCTAAGATGCAAGAGATTCAGAGCTGAATAAAATGTGGTTCTCAGCCACACAAACTAGGTCTGCTGTCTCATGTCAGGGTGAATGAATCCAGTAAGAATGGGGAAATTCAGGTGGTGGGACAAACCAACTCAGCCAGCTATCGACTGCAGAGGAAACTCAGCAACCTAAGTGCCGGTGCCCGGCTAGATTAGGGCAGCTGGCACAGAGGAAACTCTAGTGGCAGGCCTGATGCCGCCATGTGTGGAGGGGCCAGGCTCCCACCCGCAGACTCTAGACTCTCACCTGAAACCTGACTATAGAGCAGGGCAAGGGGTGCTTCTGCTGACTTTCCCAGGGGCAAACGCTCCAGGTGTAAACGTACAAAGTAAGCAGGGCGCCGCGACGCTACTCCCCCAACCGACCTGTTGTAAAACAGGCAAGGAAAGATTCCTGCTGTGATCCTGAAATCCGAGGAGACCTCCTCGGAGCAGGGCTGTGAGGCAGAAGCCAGGAAGCCCAGGCAGCAGAGCAGGGAGGGGCGGAGGGTGTGGCCCTGGAGGCGAGGCTGCCCGTGCACAGGCAGGAGTGACGGTCCGGGGCGGGGAGCGCCCGCCCATCCTGTCTCTCAGCAGGCGGAGCTGGCGGTGAACTCTTCTGATGATTGGGAAGTGCTGGGGCTGAGGGGGTCTCCTCTGTCACCCTGAGGCTGTCGGGGCAGCAGTTCCCAGTCCCTCGGAGGCCCGTCTTCCCTCCAGTTCCGGCCACAGAGAAGTAAAGGGGAGGCTGTGGGCTGGGGGCCCCTCCTGATAAAAGGAAGGGCATCTCTGCCCCAGGCTTCCTGCCAGGGGACTGGGAAGTGGCTCATGCCCAGAGTTGCGTCAGCCGCTCTGCGACCACAGGTGGCAGGCCTCCGGGGTGGAAGGGGGCTCCAGGAGCTGCTGCCCAGACCTGGAGCACCCACCCCAGGCTTCTTGGGCAGGGAGTGAAGTAAATCAATGTCTTTATAACTTAAAACACTGTCAATCAGATATTCTGCTATTTACAGCCAAGCACTGTCTACCTGATATTAACAAGTGCAACGGTTTTAAAGACACTGAGCCACTCATGTGGCCGAGGAGTGGCTACAGGCGGCCCGTCCACCCTCTGCCTCGTGGTATCCCACGCAGACACGCCAGAGGGTGGGCAGGTTTGACTGCAGGTCCAGGGCTAGGCAGTTCGCCCAGGACCCAGGCTCATCTCAACTGCAGGCTAGTGGCCTCCGTACCCTAGGCTGGCCACACTGCAGTATCCAAGGGTTCCCAAGAGGCCTCTCCACGCCTGCAGCCCATGCTCTAGCCTGTGCTCTGTGGGGCTCTTTCTGGCCCAGGAGAGCTGTGTCTGAGATGAGACAGGTGGGAAGAACGCCCTCCAAGCAAAGGAAGAGCGAAGCAGGAAACGAGAGACGACGGCCTGAGCGCGTGGGGAGCACGGACGGCCTCGGAACACACTGTGGAGGCTACGCCAGGCGGGTGGCTTGTCCCCGGGACCTGTCGGCCCTGGGGAGGCCACCGACACCTTACAGAGACGACAAGTGAGCCCCTTTACTGAAACCCCAGGGTGGGAACCTCTTCTGTCCGCCTTTCACGCCTGCATGTCCAAAATCACACGCAGGATGAAACCCAGGCCCTAAATAAGGCGTGGCGCTGGGCTCAAGGGCCAGGTTTGCCACACCTCAGCACGAGAGACTGAGGCGGGCTGTGCTCAGCAGGGAAACGTCTGAAGTGGCCGGAGCCCAGAGCGCGCGTGCGAGGGGCCCCCCGACAAGGGAGCTGTGAGGAGGGTCTCCCCCCAGCCTCTCCTCTTTCGGCTGTGTCTGCATCAGGCGTCAAGTCCAGGAAAAACCCACCGATGGCTCCTGCCCATCGCTGTGTTGGGACAAGGGCTCCGGCCCAGGAGCTTAATGATGCCCACGGAGGGCCCGCTCGGAGCCCCACCTCGAAACCTGACTCATGGGCAAGACCGGACACGAGACCAAGCCGGACAGACACTCCTGGAAGTGCCTCTTCCAAGGAAAGCCAGGAGGCAGGTGCGCTCAGCGCTCCTGGGGTAGGTTATTTCCAGGGAAGCTCGTGACATAAGCCCCGGCCCGGCCATCACACCCCCTCCTCCACAGTGGGAAATACCCAGGGCTCCGGGCCGCACGTTGCCCGACGCTGGGTCAAAGCAGAAGCCAGAGGGAAGCGCATCCGCCGCAGGCTTCCCCTGGACGCCGGCTCCCTGTTCCTGCTCTTCGTGCTGCACCTTTACTTCCACACAAAGACACGCGGCCAAGCTCTGCCGGAGGACAGCCACCTGGGCGCGTCCAAAAGGACGCGTGCCGACACGTGCGCGTGGCTGCCAGCGTGGAGCTGCCGACAATCGCCGAGAGCACGGGGGCCGGGCGAGAGACGCCCTCCCGTGGGGCTGGTACACAGCCCGGCAGCTGTGCCGCTGTCCCCTTCTTCCTCCTCCCCAGTCTGTGCTGGCCCTCCCCACTGGGCAGTGCGTCCCAGCCCGCCCTCTCCGTCCAGACGCCCAAAGCGGGACCAGCTGGGTGTCCCTGACCTTCGGGAAAGGATGCTGGATGAACCTAGCCAAGCCGCACCACACGACGCTCACTCGTTGCCTCTGGACAATCTCTTCTCACTCCAAGACGGCAAGACCTGGAGGCTGTGGTCCCCACTGTTGGGAGGTCTGAGGCGGTCCTGTCCTGCGAGGAGGGACTCTGCTTGTGGGAGGTCTGGCCCAGCACCTCGGGGGGCAGCTGGGCTCACCCCAAAGCCAGCAGCGCCAGACCAGGCTGCGCTGACAGCACAGCCACAAGATCCAGGCCACCTCTCCTGCCCCTCATGAGAGTATGAACGTGTGTGTGCACGTGTGTGTGCACGTGTGTGCGGTACGTATACAGGAAAGCAAAGGAGAAAAAGACCAGGAAAGGCCAGCACCCTTAGGGGTTTTTTCCCTCAGAAAAGAATGTTTTAAAAAAAAGCCTATGGGTGGAGTGTCCTCTCTGGGTGCAGGCTCTGGAGGGTGCGCTCAGATCAGAGAGCTGCTTCCTCCTGGGCAGAGTCAGTGCAGCCCGCCAGGCCCTGCGCTGACCGGGCAGCTCTCACTGCACCCGAGGTGAGCGGGAAGGAAACGTCCCCACCCGGAGCAGGCTGCACACAGCCTTCAGCACATTTATGTCAAGGCTGCCGCAACTTTTACATTTCCTGCACTGTCAACGTTTAAAGAAAAGTTGCGGGGAATATGCGTACTGTACTTTTCATTTTGCCAAATAAGGTCATTTTAAAAACAAGCAAAAAAACATCCCCTCTCTACCATCTACTACAACATCATTTTACAAAGAGCAGTTCCACCCCAAAAAAGCAAGGACGACATAGTCTGAGACTAAAAAATGGGTTTTTAAGTTGGATAAGTGAAGAGTCTCATGAAAAACCCGATGCGCGTTTCCCACAGAGTTCTCATCTCTGCGACTGCAGAGTCCTCAGGAGTCGTGTCTGTGCATCTTTGTCTGGAAGCAGGACAGAGCACAGCAGGGCCCACTTAGCTCTGATCTTGCCAAACTGCTTTTTAATAACAAAAGGAAAGAAAAATGTAAATGAGAGAAAAAGAGAGCTGGAAGTACAGAAGACTAAACTAAAGAAAACACACACAAAAAGACGGGAGGTGGAATGAAGCAAGGAGGGTTTAACGTAAGCTCTCTGCATTTCTGGTGCCTCTTCTCTCCACGAAAACCCCAGGAAGCTGAGACCCTGCTCGACCCTCAAGCCACTGTTGTCACCAAGTTTCTGCTGCGAAGATGCGATGCTGCAGCTCCACAGAGAAGACAGAAAAGATAACCCTTCCCTTACGGTGTCTAAATCCAAACACCAACCTGATAAATACTAAACTAGGAATGAATACAATAAGCTGCGATGCCTCCAACCATTCACTCTCCAGACACGTTAACACTCCTTCCTTGAAGAGGCAGAATACGGAATCTGATTCTTTGGAGAACTTAGTGCCTTTTGACACACTTGCACTACCTCCCCTCCTGCTACAGAAATCGTGCGAGACGGGTATTTCACAGGGGACAAGTGAGGTTCAAGTGACTTGCCCAGGGAAGCACAGGCAGAAAGCAAGAGCAAACATTTCCAAAGCCTCAGCTCACTCTGCACGTCTGCCACTGGCAGAAGGGGTGTGCATTTGGTGTAAACCCGACGATGCCTCCCATTCTGCAAAGCACGCAGAACGCACCAGCCTGGGTTCTGTGGGGTTGCCACCACTGTGAGAACCTGAACTTTCATGTGTCCTGACTTTGTGAGGCAGGGTGGTAGTGGGGACCAAGCTAAAATTCTGATGTGTTACTGCTGTCTGCGGTCAGGGTTCTGCATTTCAAATTCCTGGAAGATCAGAGGGGAATTTGTGAGGAGTACGGCCGAGACAGAAAACTGACCTTTCTGGCGCGTCTGCGGTGACCGAACGCAGGTAGTCTCCAAAGGTCACAACCCTCTTACTAAGCATAATTAGCAAGAAGAATTCCTGCTGGTATAGGGATTTGTGGGGAAAGAGTTAGGCTATCGAACCTTAAATTATATCCAAAGTTGGAAATAATTTTTAAAATCTTTAAGTTAAAAAAGTAAGCAATACAGTTTTCTAGAATTTATTTTTGTCCTTAAATATAGGAACTCTCAGGCACCAGGAAGTAAAAGCTGCGAGACTGAAGGGCCTCTGGTTCTAACTGGGCTTCCAGAGCAGTAAGAGGATTTGCCTCCTGACCATCTACGTCGGTTGATGATACAGAAGCTGAAGGTTCACGGTCAGCCTGCACACGCGCCTACTACTTGGTGAGTAATAAATACAAGCTACCCAAAGCGACGTGGGTGATACAGAGAAGTCAAGAGCTCTGCCTGCCAGCGCTAACCGTCTCACCGTACAATGAATGCATGCTCGCGGTTAAAAGGCAGGCTGTGCTTTCCAATGAAGTATCTGTAACAGGTAGAGAAACTCAAACTATTTCATAGGCTGTCTCTTAACATACGAAGTACCCTCGAATTCCAAGCTTAACCTCACGATCCCTATGTAACTTCACTAAAGCAAGAAACGTTTATAGAATCGTGCACACTTACGCACCTAAATCCCTACCCGTGTATAAGCTTTGCTGTTACTAACGGACCAAAAACAAAAGTTTCCCTAAAGAATCACGCGTGTGCCTATGAGCACAACCGTCTTTCCCTGAGTTATGGTCTGGACCCCCTTTTCCAACTGAACCCGAGGTCAGGCTGCTGCAGGGCTTCACTCACGACGGCAGCAACGGCCACTGCCCAGCTCGACCTGTCACCAGCCCCGAGCACAGACGCCGCAGCACCCACCTGCTGGACCACACTCTTGGCCCGATTCCAGGAAAGGGTGAGAAGGCAAACCACACATCGTAACAAGACATCTGTACACACTTGGGACAGCAGAGAACAAGTTCAATCTTATGAGCTAGTCCTCTGGCCCCAGGCTGACTGGGCTCGGGCTGGTTTTGCCAGAAGATCTGAACAGACCCAGGAGACGTCGGAAGTCGGGGGAGCGGCTGCTGCACCCTCTGTCCCCGTCCTTCCCTGGATCACACCTTCCCAGCATCCGCAGTGGACCTCCTGAGCACCTGTAACTCTCAGGACGCACCAACGCACTTGGAGTAAAAACACACTTATTTTCAAAAGTGCTCAGAGGTCACAGAAAACACTTCCACACACATGGTCTCATCTCCACAGATCCTGGAGGCAGGCGTTTGCAGATGAGAGAACTGAAGTTCAGGGGCGTTAGAATGACTGGCCCGTGGCAGAGGGAGCTGCTTTTGAACCTGAGATCTCTAAGCAGTCTGGGTCTACCGCTCACTTGTCTGCACAGGGCAGGACCGCTGAGCGCTGTCTTCACCTGGTGAGCTAGGGTCCTTGCCCCAGACGTGGAGCACAGTGCCTGCCTCCACCGAAGCTGAAGCATCCTGGGGCGGTTCGAGCAGAGTGGCCATC
The DNA here is from genome assembly GCF_963455315.2 of Globicephala melas. Classification (NCBI taxonomy): domain Eukaryota; kingdom Metazoa; phylum Chordata; class Mammalia; order Artiodactyla; family Delphinidae; genus Globicephala; species Globicephala melas. The sequence goes on from NC_083324.2 coordinate 102,536,000, forward strand.
TGCCCTGACCACGAACACCCACGGGCTGCTGCAGTCAGATTCTTCCGGAGGGTCAGGATGCCAATCAGGTACGACAAGTTCAACAGTATGTTAGAATTTCGGTTTGAGATAAGAGCAGAGCAACCATTCTAAAAACAGCCACCAAGACATGGGCAGAAGACTGCCGTGGCCTCGAGAGACAGGCAGTGGCTCGCTTCCTTCCGTATACACCATGCCCTCCAACCACTTCTGTTTCTCGACACGACTAGTAACCAAGGAGGCTCTCTGATACTTCTTCTCCTTCCAGATCTAGGCTACTACTGTTTCCCTGGTGACCCTATAAAATCTTTCCTCACCATCCTCGATCTTAAAGACTGACCTTTTCTGTGAAACACGGAGAGCTGTTGTGGAAACACAGGCTTTGGGTAGGAGGTTTTGGCCCTGCATCCAGCCTCCCCTGCCCCTTCCTGGTCTGACTCTACACCTCCTGCCCCTGCCCTCACCTTTACTCTTTCCCCCATCAGTCCATCTGACTATAGCCTCCCGTTTTTCCAAACAGGTAGACCTCACAAAATTATTGCATAACCTGTGATTTCTCTGCTCTCCAGCAGTGAAAAACCAAGGTTGGCTAACACTCAGTATTGGACAACCTTCAGAGTGGTAAAGTTGTATGGTCTGTACTTCTGATATGTAGGCCTTGCAGGCGATAAAGCTTGAGAACCATGAAGGTTCTCAATCCTGACAAGCCCATGGACTCCCAAAGTCTCCAACACCACAGCCTCTTCCCTGATGAAATGCAGCAACGTGTCATTCTGGAAGGGTTGTTGTGTCTGCCCTAGAACAGGCAGCAAAGGTGAGTCTGAGGCAGAGGCTGGGTTGCTGGACGTACTGAACAGCCACGTCCTCGACTCCTGTGGCTCTCAGCCTGCCTGGTTCAAATCCAGGCTCAGGAGAACTTTCATCTAGTCCACATCACCTCCAGACACCGAGGAGTGTGGTGTCACAGCTGTAACCTCGTTGGTCTGCAACCCCTGTCCCACAGGTCTCGTATGACTGTGGGGAATCTGGAAAGGAGAGCGACTATGAATCTCTCTTTGGAGGGACACACAGAGCTAAAGCGGCACCGGAGATGTATTCAGCTGTGGGGAAGAGAGGGCAGGACTTTCCTAACCAGAAAAACGTGGTCTCTCAACTCAGACCAGCTTTCCAAGGATGCTGTCCCTCAGGTGGCCACTGGCCACGTGAGGCTGCTAGGCACTTGAGACGGAGCTGGTCCGAATGGAATGTGATATAAGTATAAAAAGCGCACCAGGTTTTGAAGACTTTGTATGAATGAAAGGATATAAAATATCTCATTTTTAAAATGCTGAGCGCATGTTGAGTTGATAGTATTTTGGGTATGTTGGGTTAAATAAAACGTATTATTAAAATTATTGTCACCTGTCTCTTTTCTACTTTTTAATGTGGCCCCTAGAATATCTAAAATCATGTGTGTGGCTTGTGTCTGTGGCTCGTATTATGTTTCTGTTGGACAAAGTGTAACAGCTTCCAGGGAAAGGGTGAACACGCTAAAGGTTTGGTTTGAGGCACCCTGTACAAAATTAGGCTCTTCATACACACCCCACTGTCAGAGCTGCACAGGGGAAGGACCGGCAAACCAGCAGCGCTGACCTCCTGGCCCTCCCCCATCGCGGCCGGGCGGCAGCTGTGCATCGAGGTCCCTCTGCTCTGATGGCTTTAAGTCCTTTATCTTTAATATGTCCAAATAACACAGAAAAAAACTTACAGGTTTTGAGATGGTGAATCCGCTGCTGGAATGCACAGGTATTTAACCCCCTGTGGAATGATAAAAAATAAAATAAGATAAAAAGATGATACTCTGTGGAGAAAAGTATTTAAAGGAACTATTTACTCAGGTCAAAAAATAAAAAGTAAAAAGGAGAAGTTTTTCACTCATCTTCTATTGCCAAGGAACTGGAGGAAAACTCTTAGTTAAGTTCCTGGTCATTTTCTATGACCGTGCACACAAATATTCATGCTCTCGTTTGTAGGTTAGACAGGGTTTATCAAAGAAGCGAGATGACTGAGTCCTTCCCAGGAAGTGTCTACAAGTTTCAAAACTGTCATCTCTGATGCTTGTTCAAATACTCTACTCTTTAAATCTATTTCACTTAAGATCCTGAATGGCCAAAAAGGAAGCACTGATAGTAAAAACCTTATCATGATGACATGTTATACGACAGTCTTAGGAGGAGGAGAGTTACAGTTTCACTGATGCAATGGTAGGAGCTTCACACACTCGAAACAATTTGATTTATTTTGCTTGCTTTTCAGAAGAGTAAAAGGTTACATACCAAACTAATATTTTTTTAAAAGAATGACCCAATTTGAAAAAAAATGAACTTCACATTGTTCACTATAAAAATCTATAAAAATGTTTATGTAAATTCACACTATAAAAAATCATGCCAACTTTGAGTTTTATTAAAAGCCTGGTTGCCTCTTCTTTGGAGGGATTTAAAGTATATTTCAAAAGGTCTTCAACGCCAAGTAAAAAAACAAAGTCTAGAAATCTCAGCAAACTTTGCGAAGGAAAATGGCTTCATGAAGACTTAAATAAACCACTTTTAAACCTTTCTCTCTTGATGGCCTAATCTAACAGAATCTAGCCACCAGGTCATAGATAATTAACGGGGAACACATTTTCAGAAACTAGAAGGAGAAATGTGTGGAATCATGGTGCAGACACCACACGTCCCTTAGCACTTGAAGGCATAAAATTATTATTTCTAGAATTATTTGCAATTTTTTTGCAGCTGATCATTAAAATTTTACACTCAACTCGTATCATTAGGAATTTCTGTGTTGCACTTGCTAGTGCAGTCTTGTGAGGAACATGTGGTCCTCCTCCACGTTGTGGATCCCACTTTCCAACACAGAAGCTATAGAAACTATGTTTCTCAACCTCCTTTGCTGTTAGGGTGCAGACTCGGGACCTGGTTGCATCATCTGACACACCTACTTGAGGCAGATTTGGAAACAGGACACGGGAAGTGTCAGATGGGTAAAGAGCACCTGCTCAACAGGTGCAGGTGGCGGCTGAGGCGGGAAGTGCTGGGCGGACGTGGCAGCAGGTCACAGTGGGCAGTTGTATGCTGTGCACTGGGTATTGTTCCTCGAGCTGCAGTTGGCAGCCTGTCTCTCCAGCTCTTCGGAGGAGATCATAGCCCTCGGCTCTCTCTTAACAAGCCCCTTTCTGCTGACGTGCCTCAGAGTGGAATCTGTTGTCTGCAACTGAGATCTGAGTGACACAACTCCCCTTCCTGTCCCCCACCATTATGAGAGGTCAGAAAAATCGTTTCTCCTGCTTATTTCACACACACATACACGTATATGTATATATATTTTTCAGTTTTGAGTCAGTCACGACATCTTCTAACAAAGGCTCCCGTGGATCTCCAAGAAGACGAGTTTTACTGCTACTTAACCACAGCGGAACACTCCACACGTGGCCAAACGTGCTAACACGCCACGGGTTAGCTGCTGGGAGAAGAACGTGAAGCAGCAGGCTGTCCCTCACTCAAGCTTCGCTTCGTCACCTCACTGTCTCCTTCCGTCCCCGTCCCCTGGACTCTGGGCATCGTGCTCTGTCGGAAACAGTGAAGCGGCTGCCTGAAGTTCTAAGCAGCTCCAAACCCAGAGAGGTTTGACAGCCCTGATATGAAGGGAAAGAAAATGGAAAAGGAAACGACACTGTTAAAAAGAGTCATTTCACGCCTCCCCTCATGGAGGCCAACAGGCTTGCTGGTGTAGACACACACTGATCATCTTGTGATCCGCCATTGAAATGACTCATTTACTTTTTTCCTTTTACTCTGAAGTGAGAGTCGGCTGGATCAGGCCCAGAAGCTTGCGAAATGCTTCCCTCCCACACACTTCCCCCAAGTTCCTTCAGACCAACCCTTCCAGAGGGACGGGAAGGGTTCTCAGCGTTCCACTTTCCCTTCTCCCGCGACTGTCGGTCTGAGCAAGCTGCTAGTCAGCGATGCTGAGGCGGGTCCCTCTAATGTGGGAGGAAAGCACCTGCCGCACTTTCCGACCGACAGCCCCTTAATCCTGCAGAATCCAGAGCCGGCCCAGCCCATATGTCGGGAGGAGAGAAAAAAAGGAGAGAAGGAAGAGAGGAGGGGACGGTAAGTGGCTCTCAGCTTATAGAGAGCGTCCGCCATCAACGCCAGCATGGTGTCGGGGGGGGTGCTCTGCTGCTTCAGGGGTCTCTGGACGGGGTCTCGTTCCCCTCTGTGGTGCCTGACGTACGAAGGGAAAGAGGCCAGCCCCACACAGCAGGAGCAAGCCGGGAGAAGGTGGCAAGGGGTGTCCCCACTCCGTGCCTGCCGAGGGTGAGGAAGCACCTTTCGGCCATGTCGGTCCCCTCAGCCTCACTAGCTGGGACGGGCACGTGGCAATGATGGCTTCCCATCTGTGACGCATTTAAGGAGGAACAAAGGGTCTCCTGGCCACAAGTTTGGGGATCCCCTACTGCAAAGGAAGGACGCTGAAAATATACAATATAAGATCATGTTCTCTCAAAGACACAATAACGGCAGTAAGAACCTTCCCTGGAATGATGCCTGGCACACCACAGGCACTTACTAAACGTCTGCTGGATGATAAGAACGAGGTGAAAATCAGTTAACATGAAGATCACATCGTAAGAATAGTACAAGGGGAGAAAAATATTGTGACGTGCCCAGGCCTTATTCTGGTGACCACAGAAACAAGAGGCACGCCATGCTGGGGGCACGCGCACACACACGCTCCAGCGGGACACAGCTAAGAAGCAGCTCACCGTGATCTACAATAAGAAGGGAACAAACTATGCAAATACAGTGAAGAAAGGAGTCAAAACTGTCGAAAAGGTTCAGTTGCTCACCACCCAAGAACGTCTACTTATCCTGGCTTAGTCATTAACAAAGCACAAAAAGTATCTTTCTTGGAGGCCACAGACTGCAGAACATAAGGTGCCTGAAAGAAGGCTTCAGATGCCTGCACATGTGTACAATTCAGTTAATTACTAATTCAGAAAGCAGCAAGAGTGCTGGCAGCGTGAAGGACCGCAACGCTAATGAGAAAGCCGGACAGACTTAAAATTATGAAAGAACTGGGCTCAGCAAATGTTTTAATATGATGTGGAACACAATTTTTCATCTACCTGGACCTAAACAAAGGACCTTTCTGTAGTGCTGGAGTTCAGAGAGACAGATGTTTAGCTAAGTTACGGAAAGTTTAGCAAAAAAATACAGAACGTCTTATTATAGGACAAAATTCTAGAGCAATCTGAAAACTTCATAAGCAATAAAAACAGCAGCCATGGTCTCCCTTTTATTACAGCGCTTGCTGGGGTATCTCCTCCTTCGTATTTGCCGCTGGTATTTTTTAAAACCCCTAAAATCAGTTACCTTCTTTGAAACAAAATTCTTACTAAATAAGTAAAAATTCAGTATTTCCATGATCTTCAAAGAAGTGATTGTTGGAAAGCTAATTGACATTAAACTTTTATGGAGCTAATAAATGTCGAGTTACAGACTCTCACCTTAGAGAGCTGGCCCAGGAGTGCCCACTGAAGTACAAAAAGAAGCTCAGTTAAGACGGCCATGGTTTCTACGAGGGACAAAGAAAGAGCAGCCAATTTCTTTGGACTACATGACCTTCTGAATGACATAATGTCACACTAATGCGACACAGCGTAGGAAAAAAATTAGGAAAATACAGAAAAGAAGTAAGAGTTAGGTGGGATTTGCCAAGGAGCGCTTTTTGGATGAAGTTTTTGTTTTTGTTAGGTTTTCAAAGAAGCGGCAGTCATCACTCGACTGAAAAGAAAGTTGAGAAATTCCAGAGGCTCTTCTTGAACAAAAGGTTAAAGCTTTCTAAGTCCGTATTCTCAAAAGTTCTAATAATTTTCAGTTTTCTGTTTCAACAAGCATAGTAACCACCAAGAGTAAGGTTTTTGCCTTTCTTTGGGTCTGAAACTAAAGATTACACTTAAAACGATACGTAGGCAAGTACTTGAAAAGCAGGGCCAAGGTTCTGATTTCAGGACTAGTGAAGGAATCAAACTCTCGCTTGTTTCAAGTACAATTTCTAAAATTCACTGTTCTTTTCTTTCTGAAACATCGTAAGTAAGAGTCTTCTGAAGAACCTAGCTGACATTCTACTTTTCAAAGGAAAGGCCAAGCCCTTCAGAGCTGTCTTCTCTCTCCCAGGACGCTAATGGAGACCAGTTACAGAAAATAACTCCTTCCTGCCTATTTACAACCTAAGAGGAAACATCAGTAGGAGAAGCAGGGGCTCACTTAAGGGGCCAGAGTCGGGAAATCCAGGCAGAAACGACATAATCAGAAATCTTGGTTTCTCATTTATCCCGTTCAGTGCCAGCAGCAACTTGGGTGTGCATGGGAGGACCCCTGAAGAGACTGCGTTTTTCCTTTGACCAGCATGTTTGGGGGCTGTACTGCACGGCTTGAGAAAGTAAGCTGAAGACCCCATGAAAAGCTAGTTTCACCACATTCCCAAAAAACTCTGAGTCCAGAAAAGAAACATAAAATTAAAGAGAATTAAATGTGGCGACTTCCCTGGTGGCGCAGTGGTTAAGAATCCACCTGCCAATGCAGGGGACATGGGTTCGAGCCCTGTTCTGGGAAGATCCCACATGCCGCAGAGCAACTAAGCCCGTGCGCCACAACTGCTGAGCCCCCGCACCCTAGAGCCCACGCGCTGCAACTACTGAGCCCATGTGCTGCAACCACTGAAGCCCGTGCACCTAGAGCCTGTTCTCCGCAACAAGAGAAGCCACTGCAATGAGAAGCCCGTGCACGGCAACGAAGAGTAGCCCCTGCTCACCACAACTACAGAAAGCCTGCGCAAAGCAATGAAGACCCAACGCAGCCAAAAATAAAAAATAAATAAATAAATAGGACTGGAAATACAGTGTTAAATAAAAAAAGAATTCAATTTGAACTGTCTCACACCTGATCAGAAGCAGGACCACAGCTTATATACTAATTTTTAAAAAGTCTTTCTCACTTGAGACAATCGCTCTCTCCACTTTTCTGGTGTGGTAAAACACACATACCATAGAATTCACCATTTTAACCATTTTAAGAAGTACACAGCTCACAGGCATTAATGCATTCACATTCACATCCCTGCCGCCCATCTTCAGAACCCTGTCATCCTCCCAAATGGAAACTCGGTCCCCATTAAACACTAGCTCCCTCCCCAGCCCCTGCGAGCCTTCTACTTTCTGTCACTATGAATTTGACAACTTCTGCACTTTTATATAAACCTAAAGGTAGGTAAACTCTGAAAAAGTTAGTCTGGCCACACTCTTAAAGGTCACATACCCAACAGATGGAAACTGCTGACTTGGAATTGCTTTTGGACAAACATACCAGGTTTGACAGCCTCACTGTCTGTTTCCAGGGCCCCTCCTGGCAGAGGCTCAGTGCAGAGAAAGCCCAGGAAGATGCCCAAATCGCTCATGTACGTGGAAGCCAAGCCCAGCTCCTGGCACATACACTTTGATTAGTATTTCTCCTTGATGTAAGAATTTTCACCCAGCCAATAACATTTTAAAAGGAAAAAGTACAGTACAAAGTTATATCCATAAAGAGGTTACATCTGGAAAACCCGATGTGCGTCTGCGGACTAAGAGCTGGAAATCAGCACAAAACACCAGACAGGGAAGGTCCCGAGGGTGAGGCTCCGCCATCTCTCTTGTTTGGTTGTTTATACCGCAGCAAAAATCTCAAAGAAACTACTGTAGAAAATCACCCCAGAAGCTAACTGCGGCCCCTTAGCTGTGCCACATGATACAGGTCTTAAATCCAGGTTCTAAACCGAAGATGCATTTTCTTAACGTCCCCACTTGCCACTGATTCTTCCTGCATCAGCTAAATTTAGGAAACACCACCACAAATAACAACTTCCAAGAACTCTGTGGTGCTTGGTGGGGAGGGGAGGGGTGGGAAGGTCAGAGTGGAGAGACAAGATTTAGCCCTCAGTTTGATTTTGTGAGAAAAAATGCAAATGAGAACCCTCCAGCACCTGCTGGCTTCTTTCAGGTTAGTCAAAAAACGACATACATTTGACTCGTCAGGTCAACAGGTGGAGAACCCAAAGGCTTATTTTTGCTCTAACTCCTTTTGCTAACACGGGCACAGTCCGCTGGAGTCCCTCAGGCTGCGAGGGCGGGCGATGGGGAGGTCACGCCAGCCTAACCACCTAACCCTCTTCCGCGACCTGGGTTCTGTCTGAGGACCTGCTGGTGCGCCCGATGTGACTCGTGAAAACAGGGCAGTTTCGGCAAAATCTCTCCAAATCGAGCAATTCTACGGTGTAACCTAACGGGTGTTAATGCTACACGACCACGTTGAAAGTCACCGTGAATGAAACACTCCTCAGGAGTGATCAGCAGTGGACCAAGTTTGCCTGTAAAAGACACAAAGGTGGATTTTTATCTGATCGTGTGTCTCGGCTGGTGAAACACCCCGTCTGCAAAGTAAAACGACCCCCTCCCAAGCTCTGTGGCTCTGTTACGACCCCCTTCCTCCAGCTCACCAAGCCCAGGCACCTGCTGCCTGAGACCCCCAGGCATCCTGCACTTTCCTGCTTCCCCCTCCCCAGGCTCCTGTGGGTCCTTCTCTCCCTCAGGAGTCCTGGGGGGCACTTCCTCAGAAAGCACCCCCGTCCCAGGCTGACTCCAGCGATTTCTCTAACTGCCACCCAGCACCCAATGGGCCGCACAGGGTGCCGGGGCCCCAGCACAAAGGACAGTAACTGATTTGAGGGTCAGTCTCTCCTTTAGACCCCAAGGGTGCCGGGGCCCCAGCACAGAGGACGGTAATTGACTTGAGGGTATCTCCCTTAGACCCCAGTTTCCTTCAATGCCTGGGTCCCATCTCACTCATCTTTCTTGCAGCACCCTAGGCACCTCTCTCTCCAGAGATCATCAATACATGGTCACTAAGTGAAGGAAGGGAGATCCACCTTTAGAATATTAAATTCCAATGTGCCCTGAGAGTCCCGTGTCCAGGGGGGCCAGAGGTCCCTAGAGTTGGCAGGAAGCACCGCCCAGGGCAGGCAGGCAGGCCAAGCCGTGTTAAAGGGCGCTGTCTCCATCTGCAGGGTCCTATGAGCTTTAAATCTCAGCAGGATGCTGGGCCCATCTCACTAACAATGAAAAACTATTACTAAGGTGGAGGCTGGCCAGATGCTCAGAAATTTCCAGGAGTGCATTAAACTGGGGACTCAGTGGCCCCAAGTTTCATTCCCAACACAGGCCCCTGGAAACCGCTGGCTCAGTCCCTGAGGTGCACCCCAGCTACACTCCCTGCCACCTGGCCACCAAGTCCAGAGGTGACAAACAGGCCCGTGTGTGTCCGGACACAGCCCGCCTGTTCATCTGCGTGTGGCCTGCAGCTTCTCTCAGGACACGGGTGGGAGGGGGCGGCAGAGTGCTGCCTGGAAACCTCAGGGTCCTAGAGCCAAACATATTCATCATCTGGCCCTTGACAGAAGGTGTGCTGAGCCCTGGTCGGACAGTGACGCCTCCGAGGTCACCGTGACAACCTGGAGCTCATTAGGTAAATCACACGTCGCATTCCTCTTCCACACACGGGATATGAGGATCAGGCCTCGGGGGCTCAGGCCTTGGGATTGCCTGATTCTAAACCATCACTTGTGCCTGGCTCTCTTCCTCACTCTGGAGAGAGGCACAGAGGAATTTCTCTCCAACACAGGACTTTTCTAGAAAAGGAGATTTGATTCCACCTGTGAAGCACTGAGCGGCTGGAGGTGCTAACAAAGAAACAAGGCGTGTGTTGTCACCAGCACAGACCAGGCTGCAGAGGTGTCGCCCGGGGCTTTGGAGGGCCGGGCTCATGCGTGGGTGCACTGCCGGCTGGCCTCGCCTCTGTGCAGGAGGGTGCCCAGCCCCTCCTCCGCAAGGAGCTCAGCGTTTGGAATGTTGTCTGTGGTCCCTCTTGCGGGTTGCCAAGCAAATGAGTCCAGACTCCCTCCCTCCCAATGGGACGAGACCTCCCTACAGGCGAGTGGCCAACGCCGCAGATTCCACTGGGGCACAATCCTCGGCACTTGAGGAGCTTTTTCTAAGCAGCATTCAAGGTCCCTCGGGCCTAACGTCACATCCTCCAGGTGGGGTCAGACCCCAGAAATGGTGTTTCGAGAATGAAGCAAACACTGACCCAGAGCAGGGCACTGCCCTGCGAGATAGCCAGTCCTGCGTGGGTGGGGTCAGGGTACGGACACGCACAGGTGGGATGCGGTAAAGGCCAGCGCGTGAGTCCATGACTCCTGCTTTTCCTGGGCGTGAGGAAGGGCGCGCTCTCCAAGGCAGGTACGTGTGGACGGTCAGATTGCACTGGATCTCCCCGGCGCGCGGGTCGCCGACATACCAGTGTGGGGGTCCAACCTCCAGCACTACAGGGGAGGGGCGCCTTCCCTGCTCTGCTCTAAGACTGACTCCGCTCTGCTCAGTGCCCCAGGCCTTCCTTGAAGGGCAACGCTTCACCAAGCCCGGCCTCCCTCCCAGACGCTGCCGCTGAAAGCAAGCCGACGGGCCATTTTTATTTTGACAGCTGCATCCTCTCGCAGCGGGCACAGAGGGGAGAACTGTGTGGGGAGGCCAGAGGTCCTTCATGGGGGTGGGCAGGACGTCAAGACAACTGGTTGAAACCACTGGTCTTGACGCCACTGCAAGTGCAGGGGTGGCAGCAGGAGAGGGTTCCAGCGGAAAAGTGGGGAAGTGTCAGGTTACAGGAACACGGGGGGGGGGGGGGGGGCGTGGGAGAAAGGCAAACACTTGGGAAGATCGTTCTTCGTGCGTCGGGGTGTCTACAAGGCCGTTTGAATGCAGTCCCTTCGGGTTGATCTGGGGATCTGGGAGTGTCTTGCACTTGGATTCCGTGGGGCTGGTCTGGTTACACAGGCAAGTTCAGGTCGGACCAGCTCCACCATCGCTAGGCCCTGAGGACTCTGAAGGCCAGTACAGTCGGCAACGACCTCTGAACTACTCTGGTTAGGAAGAGTTTCCAGGCCTGGAGCGCTCAAGCCGAAGCCCAGGCTCCACTCTGTTGTCTGAGACGCCTCAGGTGATCGCACAAGTCACGGCGGCGTCCCTCTGCAGCCACTGGGACAACGCGGGGTGGCCTCTCCTTTCTCTGGCTCTGGCAGTAGTTCTGTGGATGACGCTCCTTTAGTTGGGACAAAGTCTGGGAAGCCACCAAGCCTGTCCACAGCTGGCCCTCAAGAGGAGGGGCATCCCACCCCGAATGCAGACGCACCCGTGTCCTCTCCGTCAGCCAGCCTCCGCCCTCACCGCGGATTCAGTGATTTTCCCTTAGAAGAGAGAGCAGAGCGGCTGCAGACGCCCTGCTCAGTCACCGATGTTGGAACCACACCTGTGCTCCTCTCGTGGTGATAGCTGAGAGGAGAGAGACAATTTCTCACTCCAGACCCGGGGCCTCTGCCAGTCTCTGCCCCGGCACACACACAAACTCCCGCAACATCCCAGGAGCCAGAGCACGGGGGGGGGGGCAGGGCCTCGGCTGCAGCAAGGCGACGGCACCAGCTGGCACCGTTGCTTCAGCCCCGGCTCCTGGAGTCAGGTTGGGCCACTTCCCTCGCAGGTGTGGCAGGCACAGGGCCCACTGGCAGTGCCCACCTGGCAGTGAATTACAGGAGCACCTGAAAATGGCAAATCTGCTTAGGGTTTTATAAGGTGCCCACAAGAATTCTATTTTGTCTGATAAGACTATTACTATGCCACCTTTCTTTTGGTTCATGTTTGCTGGAGACCCGTTTCCCATCCTTTGATTTCTAACCTTGCTGTGTCTCTTTGTGCAGATGACTCCTCTACTTCCTGGCGTCCCAGTTCAGGCCTCACGGTTTCTGACCAGGATTACCGTGAGAGCTTCCCAGCAGTTTCCTTGGTATCTGTCTCCCTCCCTCCATCCCATCCCCTAGTCAGAATCTTGGAAAGGAAATGTGAAGGAGTCACCTGACTTTGTTCCTAAGTCTTTGCTGAGTCTCTGCTTCACACAAGACGAAGCTCAGACTCCTCGGCTTGACGAATAAACCTTTCCTAATCTTCCCGGCACCTCTGCCCCTCCAGCCTGGCTCCTGGCGCTCCTGCCCCGCTGAGCCCTGTGCTCTGCACACCCGGTGCCCTGCACACACGCCCTCACCCAGCATCCATCCCCCGCTCCCCAGCAGACCCCCCTATCCTGGAGGGTCAGTCCACACTGCCCGCTCTGTGGCGAGGCCTGGCTGACCCAGCGGGGACGGTGCCCCGGGCCCCTCAGCTCTGACGTGCACTCGCAGCTCCGCACCGTTTAAGGATTTCTTGCCTGTCTCTTCTTAGTGTGGGGCCACAGCGTACTCCTCTTTGCATTTTATCCCCAATCCCTGCTACAAGGTAGGTGCTCAATTAACATTTGCTGAATCTGAAGGAGTAACTCCCAATTTAGCCAAAAGGAGAACTGAACGTGGCACCCCCCTCACCCCCCACGCTGACCACCCTCTCCACTCTGCAACCAGACGACATCCACACGTGTCCTTATTTCCCCCTTCCTGACCAGCCCGGAAGGGCTGGTCCTACGTGAGACACACCTCCCCACTGAAGCGGACATACCAGTCCTGCAAGGCTGCCTCAACACTCCTCTTCACAAAGTCTTCCCCAACCCCCAGTCCGTGGGCATGAGGACGTTGTATAAACAGACCAACTACCATCCAGCACTTACGGGCAATCCTGCCGCAGCGTGTCAGTGCATACTGCCATTCCAGCTGGAGCAGAGGGGAGAGACCACGTGTCACATGCTTCTCCTGAGACCTCGGTTTGGAAATCCTGGCAGATCCTGCCACTAGCATACTCCCTGTTGAGGACTCTGGGAGGGGTCTGAGCTAGGAGAGTCCCCTCCAGAAGCAGCGCTTGGCGCCCATGCACAGGACGTGATCGCACAGGGGCGTCTGCAGAAGAGAGAGGAGATGGAAGCTCAGCAGGAGATGCTCAAGAAACTGGAACCTGACTGAGAGGAAAAGTCTAGGAAGAAGAGTGTTTTGCAAAAGTCTTCAGTTACGTGGTGGAGGCTGGTCAGTAAGTGTGAGAACTAGAGAGCGCGCCCACACCAGGAGCTCCAGGGAGCTGGGCAAAGGGAAGTTAACACACCTCTTTCACTCACAGACAAGAAGCACTGCTTTCCTGCCTGGAACCAACGCAGGCCTCGGCAGTTTCAGCCCCTCTGGCTCATCTGCGCTGGAATTCTGGCTTCAGAATTCCATTTGTCACAGAAGGCCAGCAGCCAGGGGAGCCGCCTTCTTCGCGCTTGACGGCCCACACACGGGGAACTCAGACACGGCTGGATTCGAGAAAGAGCGATTACTAGACAGTTTTCGATACCTACCATAATCATTTCTATTTGAGTCATTTCTATTTAAGTCTGGGGTTGGCTTCAAAGAAATTTGCCTCAACACATGAAAGCTGCAAACTTTTGGCCCAGGAGGTGCCGCCGATACTCAGAGACTTCACCGGAGAGATGGAAACAACTGTCAGCCTGAGAACGATCCCAGGTCGAACAACGATTTGCTTTCAAAGGCCCTGGACCTCATCAGCAATTATGATAGTGTGGTGGTTTCTGTAATGCCAGTAGAGTAACAGAACTCATCCACACCGACCAATCTGACCAGGAAACCCTGCCCAGTGCTTCAAGCTGTATCACTAGGGGATCTGTGAATCCTAAAAAAGGATATAAACTCATTTAACTGAAACGTTCAAGTAGAAGTACAACATAACTGATATTGAAAATAAAATGTGCACAGTTGAGAGGTGTGTCATGGGCTTTCTTCTCCCTTTGAAGATTAAGATGACTAAACGAGATGCTTTGCATCCACTGACCCAGGAGGATGACAAGCATGCAGTGTGTCTGAGGCCACACGTTCACATGTGAATCCATGGGAAACATTGGTACCAAACACAGAACCCATTCCAGCCAAGCCTGGACACCCAAGTGCAATCTACCTGTCACCACTCCAGACACCAAGTGTGGCCACCTGCTTACCTTCCTTCCCTACCTCTCTTCCTTCAAAATGATACTATGAAGATACTCCCACTGTGGAAAATAAATAGAGAACAAAGTGAAACTCACCCTCTCCACCCTCTTCTCCTATCCTACTGCTCTTTACCATTCCCAGGAGTCTGATACGGTCCTTGCAAGCTCCTATCTGTACACTTACACACTTATTTATGTACATACAGGGATACATTATTGATATGCAATTTTACACAAAGGGGATCATATTGTGTATATTATTCTACAACTTGCTTCTTTTGCTTAGCAATCAACCTTTTCCAGTGCACACATGTAAGCCTTCCTCTTCTGTTTGAACTGCTGCAGTGTCTCTTTCACACAGGTGTATCACCGCTGACAGGTACCCTTCTGCCGGCTATGTGGGTTGGCTCCAATTTTTTGCATTACAAACAGACCTGCAGTGAACCTCCCTGCCTACACCTGTGTGTACAGGACAAGGCATGTGGCTTTCAGCAATTCTCTTCCTCGTGCCAGGGGAAATGTGGCCAATAGCCCCTGTGACTTGAAGGTCATGGACAGGAGGGGCCTCAGAGTCCTAAGAGCTGAGCTGACATGGTCACCAGGTAGGCAGAAAGGCAGAGCTGGGTCTGCCTACGAAGCCTCCAGAGGAGGACAAGGTAACCAAGGTCTCCCTGATGAGTCAGAACACGGCCCCGGTGCCTGGAAAGTCCTCCCAGCCTTTCATGATCCGGCCACAAGCTCCCGAGATCCGAGAGGATGTCTCAGCCAACCTTCCCAACCTCGAGCTGCCCTGGCTGCGGCCAGTCTTCTTTTAATTGGTCGTCCACTGTCCGTGTCTTAGACTGTGCTTTCCTTGTAGGACCAGGCTTCCAACGCAGACCAAAGGCAGATGAAGCACCGCTGAGAGGTCAGCCAGAGAGTCACAGAAGAGTCACGTGGTTGCAGGAACTTAGCAAGAGGGAATTCTGAACTGGAGGCCACTCCAGCTGTGTATGGCAGAACATCTGCGCCTGCCCAGGCTTCCTGACAGTGGGGGGAGGGCAGTGAGGCGACGCTGCATTAACAGACCTCTGGCCTCACAGATCACTGGTGGTCAATATACCATTCTTGACACTGCTCTTCTTTCACACCCTGAAGTCAGCCACAAACGACCGAAGACATGGCTTCTCACTTGGGAGTGGAGCTTAAATGCACTCGGCTCTGAGTGTGTCAGCGTCTGCAGAACCAGATCCAGGCCGAGTGCTGGGGAGACCAGGAAGTCCAACGCGGCAGAAATCCACTGCCCGCAGTGGCCTGAGGCCAGCTGAGGAGCTAGGCCATCAGACGGAGGTCAGACGGCCATTTGACGGCCTGCAGGGTCTGTCACAGAGCACTCACAATTCAGGGCCCGACGAAGAGTGCAAACTGTAAGTATTATAGGAAAAAGAGAAGAATTCCTGAGGTTGGAGGTCACTGGGAGTGTCCTTCTCAGAAAAGGAGCTGGGCCAAGGTCTGAGGGAGGGTAGGACTTGGGTGGGCAAAAGAAGGGTGGAAGAAAGAAGTGGACACAGAAGCACAGTTTCTCAAACTTCAAATGCCGTTTCACACCTTGGACCGGGCTTGTTTTACATTTAGGAAGCCAACAAAAATTTTGAGGGTGAGAAACGGGGTGGGTCACCAGACAGAAATGCAGCAGGGGAACGAGGTCCCTACAGGAGCCCCTCAGGCTCTCAGCACCACTGTCCAAGCAGACTGGGCATCTCTTGGAGATACACACCTATATGTACAGACACATAAATAACAGTAAGTGGCAGAACCAGGAGAAGTGGTCAACTACACAGAAAACTAACAAAATTAAATCCTGAGTCTGGATAACTCAAGAAGATGTCTTTTGTGTTAAAGGAAATATAAAACAGAATCACCAGGAGTAAATGCTGGCCTATGAAAACATCCTATTCTTGAAAACAGAAACAAACGCTTAAATGGTTCAAAATACGAAAGTCACAACTTAAAATGGGAAGAATACGCAAGCCGAACTCAAGCTCAGAAAATCCTTGTGGCATCATGCATGCAACGCCCTGATTTGAATATATGTATATAAATGATTTGTTTTCTATTTAATCCTAAAATGTAAATCACTTAAACATTAAATTGTTTCTGTTATTAGCCCAGAGAAGGAATGAGAATACTTTTTAAAGCATTTTTGTTAATAGTGAAAAATAGTTGTTTCCTGCAGGTGCTCTGGTTAAATACCCAACATGAAAGATGAAACAAACTCTGAAATTTCTACATCAGAAAGATAGACTTCTGGTTCTTTTTTCAGAGGAAGGGAGAAACCTTTCATTGCTCAATATTACTTCCTCAGCACCTACAAACAACACGGGGTTTCTGATTGAAAAAGCACTGTCTTTGTGACAGGAGTTTTCACCATCCCTCAAATCTGGAGCAACCAGTAGGCACTGAAAACACAGCCCACAAATAAAGAAACACTTTCAGCAAACGCAGGCCACTGCCCCACCCAGTCCTCAATGTGGAATCGGAGGAAGGGATTTTTCCCCCTTAGATGTCATGATTACAGATTTCGGCTTAATTCCTACTTGAAATTCATCTACATGGCAATGATTTCTCCCCTGGCTCCGCCATCTGCTAGCAGGTGACGGGGGCAGGCCGCCAGGTCTGGTTATGCTACAAAGGAACCAGGACACTGCTATCCTCCAGGCTGGGTCCCCAGGATCCATGGGGGATGAGCAGGACCGATGTGATTCCGTGGAGTCAGGGCCCCACCAGAAGGCATAGCCTGGTACTCTACCAGCCAGACCGGTACCAACCAAATTTTCTAAATCCCCAGTTGTCTCCGAAGGCCCAGCCAAAAGCCCAGCACCGCAAATGCCTCCAGACTGACGTGGTAAAGGAGGACCCTTGTTCTCTGAGCGGTTCCTGCCCTGAGCCTGATGGTAATTATTAGTAACATGTATAAAAGAGTTACCGTGTGTATTTTGTTTTTTCACTGAGGGCTTCACCATGGCAGACACTGGCATCACTTTATCTCTAGCACCCGTCCCAGGGCCCTGCCTGCGGCAGGAGCTCAAGAGTAAACCATCCGCTCCCTGCCTTCAAATGGAAGAATTGTCTGGACAGGGGACTCGACGGTGTGAGGAAGGCATTCACAGAAAATAAAACAAAACAAAAATACTGCTAATTAAAAGTAAAGAAGAGCGAAACTCTGCGCTGGTGATGGTTTGGGGAAATAGGTATTTTGATACACTGCCAGTGGGGGTACTAATGGCACAACCTTTCCAAAGCTGATGTGCCAATATCTACTAGTACTGCTAGCAAAGTCAGAAGCATCAGTCGTGCCAGAAGAGGACCAAGGCAGTGAAACATTCTGGGAAAATCTCTGGCCTGGGAGAGAAGATAGTAATTGGAGCCCTGGACCGCTTTCCCTCCACTGACCACCTTGCCACAGCGTTCAGAGGATAAGCAAACCTGATCTCATCCACCAGAGAAGCACCTACGGTGCCGTGCAGGGCAGCAAGGCTCACAGAACCCCCGCATGGATGTGACAGGACTGAAACCTTTCTATTTTGGATAGTAACTACCTCCCCACTTCCAGCCCAGCCCAGCCCAGCCCAGCCCAGGGCTGCCCAGAGAAGGTTAGGGCCTGTTCTATAAACATGCATGGCTTTGAAGATCTCAGAAAGGGCACGAGGTGCCAGCTCCCTTCTCTCCTATCTCTTATCCCTCCACCCTTTATCAGGGCCCTGAAACCACCTGCCCTCTCACCTCATTCCTGCCCTACTTCCATCCAAGGATCAGGGCCAGCAAAACATGGAGCTGCTGAAACATAAAATCTATCCATTAATTCCCTACCGACTGCAAACAAGTAACTTCCCTGACTCATCTCAGGCTGGGTGAAATTATGGCTTCTGGACCTGAGTTTGAAACTTAAGAGAGACAACTGCCTTCATGCATCAGGCAGAGGGCTACACAAAGGTCCGGAGCTTCTGGGGCCCTGGAGAGCGTCCTCGACCCCAACCACTCAAGGCAAGCACGCCCGATCAGATAACTTTTGACGCCTCAGTTTTCCCCACCTGTGCAATCAGAGAATTTATCGTTTTAATTTTTAAACTAAGAATATATTCATGAATTACTTGTGAAGTTAAAAATGAATAAAGTAAGAGGGGCAACGTTAAAGTATGTCATGCTATAAAACGAAGGTCTAACCCTTAATAAAATGAAATCACAGGAAAGTACTCACTATCGAGAGAGGTAATAAAAGCACCCAAAGGCTGAAACAGGATGTTGCCAAATAAGAGCAGTCCCGTGGGGAAAAGGCAGTAGATCTGGTACCTGGAGGCTCGGACCTGTTTCCCTCCACTGACCACATCACCCCAGGGTTCAGAGGATAAGCAAACCTGATCTCGTCCATCAGAGAAGCACCTCCAGTGTCGGGCAGGGCAGCAAGGCTCACAGAACTCCCGCAAGGAGGACGTTCTGTGAGCCTGAAGATCTGGTATCTGACGGAAGGCACAGTGTGGACGGATTCTGGGGCCGTGTTCCTACCTGACAACGTGTTGTGCCGACCAGGGCACAAGGGTGCGAGGCAGCCTAGAGGGCGAGGGTGGGGAGGACATCTATGCAATTTATTAAAATAAAGGAAACCTCAAGCCTCATCTTGTGATTTAAGAGGAAGTAAACCATGACCAGTTTACGTTTAACTTATCATCTAGGCCATAGCTTGGCTATATGTTTAATATAAACTACTGTTGATATATGAAAAATGGAGTAGCTATTTTCTAGGGAAATGTTAGGCTCCAGAAAAATGATGTTTTGTTGCTGTTGTTTCCAATAAAATCACGCTGCAGCACAAGTTATAGCACCTTAACAAAACCCATGAGCTTAAACAACAAAGGGAAGTGCAAGCTCAAAAATCTGGAGAAAGGAACAGAGGTTTGTTCACATCCCACCGTCCTCTGTATGGTGATGTCAGTAGAATCACTTACTACTCTATATCCTCATTTATTTGAAACTGACTGAAATCTGGCAGCTGTAATGGACAAGTAAAATAGATAAATTTGAAATAAAAATATATTACTTACTCTCGCATAATATGAATTTAAGTGTAAACTGATTGAACTAGGATTATTTCTTTCAGAACAAGCCACACCTCCCTCTCCAATACCCAACCCTAAAATAGAAAAACACATCACAACCACACTCGCGTTATTTTCTACAAAGAGGTAGTTTGGGCTCTGTCAAGGCTAATAAACAGAAATATATTTTGCTCCCAGCCAACAGCTCAAACCGTCCATTAGGGTAAAATTGAAGATGCTTTTGGAATTAGTGTGAAGGCAGACACACCCTGTTTACTCTAAAACCTAAAACACAACAACAGCTTCTGCACTGACAGTCTGCGCAGAGAAGCCCCGGAAAATCTCCAGGGACAATTTACCCTCCATTGCCTTTATCTCCTAGCAAACAATTGAGCTTAAATGGAAAAAATCAGGAAATGAGCAGCCCGAATTCTTCTGGATTCTAAAACGGGAGATAATTTTGAAAGGAACTAAAACAGGTTTTAAATGTCCTTAAGGTCCAAAGGGAAACGCAGCATCAGCTTGTCCTCTGGCATTCAGCCAAGAGAGCCAAGTAGCTAGCAGCGTAACAGAAGGACGATCAGGAAGAGAAGGCGTCCTCCCGCCACGCCACGGACCAGGCACAGACGTGGCCTGAGTGCGAGATTAACCCGGCCGGTGACACAGGGGCACAGCAGTGCTGCGGAGAACATGGCTGCTTCGTCAGTGCCCCCTGGACCCAGGAGCACAGTGCAGACACGCGTGCACCTCAGTTCTCTCACCTCCAGTGCTGGCCTGGCGCTGTCGTGCACAGACAGAATGTGTGTCACCTGGTTCTTGCTCAACTGCTCTGCATCTCTGGCATCTGTCACAGAAGAAAGAGGAGGACATTTTAATGTTTTCTGCAAGTGAAGTACTCCTTAAGTTTAGCCGGCAAAAGAACACAAAATGACTTGCATGTTTCTCTCTTAAAAATTCATAACTGACTAGACCAGAATAATCTAGACTTAGGCAATCTAGGATTATTGCTTTTAGGTATTCTGCAGATAACTAAGTTTATTTCTGATTGGCACATCTTCTGTTAAAAAGTAGTCATATAAAACTTGAAATATATTTAGATTAATAAACTTTATAATCATGAGTGTTACTGTTTAGAGGGAGTCACTTTGTAGTTGACACTTGTTAAGTTGTAGACCCTTAGGTTAGTATTTTACGTGAAACATGTAATAGGAAAGATGTTTCAAATATTTTTTAACTACCTCTTAATGATTAGTAATCTAAGTTAAAATTAAATACAAAAAAGCAACTTACTATATAAGATATAGGAATCTGCCAGACTTATCAACCCTAATGTCAAACACCAGGGAATGGCTCCAGATGCAGATAAGACTGTGGTTTATAACATCTACATTCACTTTATGGCAAAACTAAAAATGGAACATTTTCTGGAAATTCCAAACAAAATAGTCCATAAGTTATAAGTTGGCTATTAAATTATCTGCATATGACACTAAGGAGACACCAAAATTACATTCCCTTCCAGTGATCATACGTGTAGAAGAAAGTTGGGATAAATCCCCTCAAGTTGGAACCTCTGCTAATCTACAAAACAGGGCCCAGCAAGAGCCAAGCAGGCCCGCTTCCCCTCTGCCCCTGTTCTGGCCTGGGGCAAGCCTCTGAAAATGGTAGAGGGTAAAATGGACTGAAGATCAAATGTTTAATTATGATGTTTCTGGAGAATATTAATGACATGGGAAAATGCTCAGGATACGGTATTAGCGGGGGAGAGGGGGAGCAGGTACGAAACTACAAATACAATATAAACTCAATTTGTTAAAACACATAAAGACAAACACACACAGTGGGGGAAAACTGCTCTAAGAAATTAGCCCAAACGGTGATAATCTTGAAGAGGTGGAATTACAAGTGTTTTAATTTTTTTTTCTTTATAGTTTTTTTGTGTGTATTCAACACAGGTGGTTGTAGAAGTTTAACATGCCTATGAATTACCTGGGTTTTTTTTAGAAAGGCAGACTCCTGGGCTCCAACTTAGTTCAAGGTCTATGGCAGGGCTGGGAATCTGCATTTCTAATAAGCCTTGGTGATTAAGCAGAAACTAAGAAACACCATTCTAAACATTTTGCAATCAGCATGTAACATTTTTAGAGTCAAGAGAATGATCTTTAAAAGTAATTTTAAAACGTCGGTTTTACTTTAAAACTCTCTTAACTGCCGCAGCAACCCCAAGCGCCTCCACGTCCATCACAGAGGACCCGGCCCGGCAGACCCTCCGCCAGCTACGCCAAGCCGGGGCTTCAGTGAGTTTTGAATTCGGCGGGAACTCAAATTATTTAGGGTCCCACAGGCAGGCAGACCCCACGTGTTCACCGAGGTGTGGTTTTCCAGTCCCCACCAGTACGTGCATTTTAGACAAGCGGTGAAACAAGGTCAAGCTGGAGCTGCTGGCGCCCAGACAAGGCGGGGCAGCGAGGCGTTCGGAGCAGCTGGGCGGGGTCTCCCCGCAAGGCACTCCAGGCCAGGCTCTTCCAGATTCTGACTCCACCCAGGACTTGAATTTTAAAGACTGTTTAAATATACGTGTTTTCCTTTTTTAAAAAACCGTGTTACGGAGATAATTCACATACCATAAAATTCGCCCTTTTAAAGCGTACAATGCAATGGGTTTTAGTATATTCAGAATTGTTTAACCATCACCACAATCTAACTTTAGAGTATTTTCATCACCCCATAAATATGCTTTTGTAACACAGGTTAAGATAAACAACAACAAAAAAGGTGGTGTGGGGATAAAATTGTTTTCGAATACAACCACCCTTGATACCACAGATGAGAAAACTGACTGTTGGGCCCCAGAGAAAACAGAAGTGACTCCTGGGGACGCGCGTGCCCCTTCTGCTCTGCGCCCCTTTCTACTCTCTTGCAGCGCCATCCGTCCGCATGCATACGCCACCTTCGGATTACTCTTTCCCATAAGCACAGGCTCTGTCCACCCATTTACGTGCATGAGTGCTCAGCCAACACTATTGGAATGATGACATTTATTCTTCAGGACTACATGTTATTGGTGGATGGCTGTCTAGAGCCATGGGCACCGTGGTAACGGTGTGAATGCAGCTGGAAGGTCGGCCGTGGGGTCATCAGCTAGCCCACATGCACGTGCACAAGCTCTCCCCGAGCACGAAATCTTTGGAGAACTTAGTCCTTTGCTGCTCAAACCGAGGTCTGGCAAGCAGCAGCCTGGCACCATCTGTGAGCGTGATGGAAACTGTTGGCAGGAGTATTGAATTTGGTTGGTATTTATTACAATTTCTGATTTGTAAAAATATTCACCCAGCAATTCTACTTCCAAGAATTTATCTTAAATTCTGTTGTTTTCAAAAACAAAGACATTCCCCTCTCCCCATGAAAGCGTTAATAATAATTCACTAAATAACCATAAAGATGTTCATGCATTCTAGCACCACTCCCCTACCTGCCACAAAGCACTGCTGCTTTTTCAGAACTACAGAGCTTACTAATTTAGGAACTCCAGGACTATTTTTAACATGTTCTAGCAGCAATTAGCAGCTGTCAGCTCACTGTGCTGGATTCTCTTTGAGGCCGGTTAGCTGCCCTCGGAGCCCAGGGGGAAAAGAAATGAACATCATGCAGAGAAGTCATCGAGCCTGTTTTAACAATCGATGTGAACCTGAGCTCACAGATTTAAGCAACCAGAAAACAGACAGGAGTGTGTTCTTGTTTGTCTGGGGAGCGAGGCGCGGTGAGGGGGGCCCTCGCCACCAAACAGGAGGCTTGTTTCTGTACACGTCCTGGGCCAAGTCCATGGGTAACGCACAGTCCATCTCCAGCGGGAGGGAGACCGGGCTCCCCATCACACACACTCAAACGCCTCACAAGGTGGGGACCAGCCCCTCCCCCCGCACGCACTTTGCTCCGTGGGTTGCTACTCACCTTTGCATCTACAGAGCATTTTGAGACAAACGAGCTAAAAATAAAAGGTCAGTAGCAGACAGCATATCAACAAACATTCAACAAGCTGCAGAGACGTGTGTGAGCAGAAAAGTCAGCACAGCATAAGAATAATCTGCTAGAGGTGAAACTGCCACTGTTTTCCCCAGGTAATTTAAAAAGTGGGTTTCTGAAAATTTATTAATAACTAGAAAATAAGAGTGATAAAGATGACAAACAAGTTACATGGCTGCTAAATGTGCCTTTTAGCCATCCTCTTTTGATAACAGAGCTCCAGCAAGCGTGCAGAGTTCAAAAAGTCAGAGGTCAAGGTGGAATCTGCAGGGCTCCACGCCACTCTGCCAGCCATTGGCCAAGGTGTCGGGGTACAAGGACCAGAGCACAGTGGTGGTCACGTCCAGAGCAGACTCTGGATGATCTGACGTCTACACCTGGACTCCATCATGCGTGAGAGCCTAAAGGTAATCTTTAAAACCGTGAACTCACCACTAGCAGGGGCGTCCAAGTGTCCGTCCACAGGTGATGGACAAACACAGTGTGGTCCATCCACACACTGGAACGTTGTTCAGCCTAAACAGGAAGGAAATTCTGACGCAGGCTACAGAAGTGAATCAACCGTGTTATGCCCAGTGAAATAAGTCAGTCACAAAAGGACTAACACGGCATGACTCCACTCACACGAGGTCCCCAGAGCCATCAGATTCATAGACAGAAAGGAGGGGTGTGGTTTCCAGGGGCTGGGGTGGGGGATGGGGAGTTAGTGTCCAATGGAGACAGATTCAGTTGGGAAAATGGGAGTTCTGTGGACGGATGGTGGTGACGGCTGCACGACGGTGTGAATGGACTTAATGCCACTGACCTGCACGCTTCAAAAGAGGTTAAAATGGCCTATTTAACAGTTTACATATTTTACCACAACAATAAAAAAGGAGAACTCACCTTTGAAGCTGCCGATATACAGGCCAGGCAGGATCTAGGGGGAGACACAGACCAGACGCGAGTGTTACAGGCCCGCGGCTGACGGCATCTGGCACGAAGCGGGGCCCTCCAGGAGGTGGGAGCGCAGCCCAGGCCTGTGCCCACCACACCCACCTCCCAGCACCTTCCCAGGTGGACAGCATGGACGACAAGCATCCTTGTCTCCAGGGCTCGCCAGTGCTCGCCGGCTTTCTGAGTCCAGCCCCACACCAAGCGCTGCCAGCATCCCCTCCACCCGTCCTGCCTGCCCGCCCCCCGCTTCCCCCTCTCCCACTCCTCTCTCAGCTCCAGCAAACCCACCCTCTGCAGTCTGAGGCTTCGCACATGCTGTTCCGCAGCCAGGCAGCAGCTCTACTCCCGCTCTCCCTATCCTTCAGGCCCCAGCTCCGACCCATGCCCTGGGGAGGCCTGTCCTGAGCCCTGCTTCAGCGCCCACCGTCTTCCCCTTGCAGTGATGCTGTCATGGACGTTACTAGGTGGAGGCCTGTCCCCTCTGCTGGGCTGCACACCCAGCTCCCGGCCCAGGGCTTGGCCCGTGATTACCATTCAATAAAGAGTTGCTAAATGAATGAAAGAACTGTCTAAACGGGCACGTTAATAAGAACACACATTTGCTGCAAAACGTCTACTTCTAAGGCAGTGGTTCTCAAGCCCGCCTATCCACCAGAACCAGCGGAATCTATTAAAACTTCAGGTTTCTGGGAAGCCCCCAGCCCCAGGCTCCACACAGAATGATTCAGTAGACCTGAGACGGAAACGGGTGACTGTAATTCTCACCTTAAAGCACCCCCACTTTGCAAAACACGAAGCCAATTCCTGTCCTGCCAATACTCTGTATGGAACCTCTGAAATCCAAATATGGACACTGCTTTGGAAGCTACACCACGTATATGATTTCCAAGTGCATACAGCACACTGGCCTTGGGGACACTTCAGTGCAACCCCTGGTGCCCTGGCGACACCCTCATCTGCACCACTGCCACACACACCTCTCAGCCCCATCTGCTTCACACTCTCCGTTGTTTTTTTCCACTTCCACTAAGAAAGCTGAAAGCAGCAGGTAGTAACGTCCTTCACGTGCTTGGATTCCTTCAAGCATCTTCCTGACAACCAGCTGCCTGCGAAAAAGTCACTGTGGGGATCTACTGGGACACAGCAGTACTGGGTCCAGGGTCAGCGTCTGTCATGGGGGACCAAAGAACTAATCGACCAAAATAGGACACTTGTGAGAGTGAAAAGAGGTACTATTAATAATCTAGGACAAAAGGCAAAATCCAGAAGTGACATCGTCGTCATGGAGACATGTGGTCACTCTGGCTGACTCAATACCCGGGGAGGCAAAACTGGCTTGGAGAGTGCCCCAGGGGACTGAGAGAGTCACGGCACTGAGGCGGGCAGGGTTAGCCCTGGAACCAGGAAATGGAAAACTGCCAAGGAACTAAAACACTTGACAGGTCTTTCTTGAAACATAATCAGTCTTTGGGATTCTCCTGGGAGGAAGGGTGGAGTAAACAGTTCACCATTCCTGTTTTAAAACAACGTAAGAACAATGCAAGTTCACCTGGGAGACGCCTCGAACTGATGCTCTCTGGCAGCTCTTGCCTGCACAGAGCTTTTTCACGTGTCATCTGCGCTTCTCTAGGGTCTCTCCTATCTTCATTAGATACTCAAGGGCAAAATCGTCACCCAGCTCCTTTGACTGATGGGGACACAGACTTCCTCCCTGACCGAACTTCGAGTCTTCTCCACCTGGCTGGTCCTTGGCCAGATTTAGCCAAGAACCCTGCAGAGCCAGGTGTCAAGCGCCCACCCGCTCTTGGTATCAGTCAAGCCCCTCTTCCTCCACCCTTGGCTCTGATCAAGCTCCATCAGTGATTTCCACCCACTCCCTCACCTGCCCCGGTTGCAGTGGGAGTGGAGCTCCATCTCCCACTTGTAATGGTCTTGAATAGAATCATCCTTGCCATTTCCAATGTGTCAAAATTATTTTTCTTTCCTAACACTGACCACAGCAGTCTCCCAATTCATACAGCTGACAGTTACAATGGACCAGAACACAATCATGGAGCACGTTTGCTTCCCCAAAGTTGCAGAATGCATCAGAGTGGCTGAATGGTTTCCTGAGTTCCTGTCACACACGGGTATCCTCTGGGCACTCGGGATACAGTGTGACCGAGAGACATGGCCCTGCTGGTGTCCCAATTCCCTTGCTGAGTTGCTTGCCTAGGGAGGGAAGAGGCGCCTTGACCACTCTGGGGTCCCCGAGGACCTTCAGGAGGCGATGACACTCAGGGGCCCTGATGTCCAAAAGAAGCGGGCTGGGAGAGAGGCAGGACAGGCAGGGGGCGGTGGAGACAGCCAGCCCTGAGAAGGAAGGCCCGTCTCTCCTGGGAGCAAGCGTGAAGGAGGCGAGATGGAAGGGGCAGAGGAGGGGCAGCCGCTGCCAGTGTTCAGGCTCTAGGTTAAGTGCCACTGAGATGCTAGGTGTGTGTGGCTGTTAGAGAGAAGTATTTTTATCTACTGTATCTGGGAAAGATCATGATAAATATAAAGGAATGCTTTCCTTATTGTGCTCACCTCTGGCAGGGGACACTGGGGGCTGGGAGGTCTGGAAAGACCACTTCTAGATTTCCGTTGGCACTTTCACGTATCGTGCACATGCATTACTTCAATTTAGTTTTTCCAGAAAGTCAAGTGGGGTTATTTGGGGAAAAGATTATGGCCCATTTTTGCTTTTCTTCTTTGTACTTCTACTACCTTCTCTACTAAACATAAGTGAATATATTTCATATTATTTTCAAATAAAATAAAACAGGGGCATGAGGTTAGCTCATCTCTGGGCTCTACTGCTCTCGAACTGATTGTATGTTCCTTGAATCCATCCTTTGGAACTCACCTCCAGGGCGTCTTCCAGACCCTGCACCCCATTATCCTCCCACCCCCACTATTGATCCCGCCTGTCCCCTCACGGTGTCACCTTCTCCCCGTCACCCAGAATGAAAAACGTGGAGCCCCCTCCCAGCTACCCCTCCCCTTGGTAGCTCTCAGTGAGTTACCAAGTCCCATCACAGCCCTTGTCCCTTGGTTGTGAGGCCAAGGGTCCCAGTGCAGAACCTCACAGGCTACAGCAGTAGCCACTGAACTTCTCTGTCTCATCAAATTAATTTCTGAAAGCCATATTCTCATTGGGTCATTTTCTAGGTCAAAATGTTTGTTGGCAAACCCTTTCCCAAGAAAATGAAGGCCAAAACTGAAAATGAGCTGAGAATTTCAACGTGGCTTCCTACCTCTAAAGGATTCCCCACTTCTCTTCAATCTGCAGTCAGGCCAGATAACCCCTATTTTCCCAATATCCCCTCCTGGTTCCACCTTGGAACATCACCTGCTCTGCTCCCAATACTCTCTCTAAACAGGGAAGAGATGCTCACTCTTTGGGGTCCCTCATCCCATGGGTATGTTTGAAAATTATAAACCCTGTAATTGACAGTTATTTTATTGGTTTCCTAGCCTCTGAAGCCCTTTCCTGTGTTTGGAGAATCCCCATCCCCACTCTGGAGTCTTAGTGGGAAGCACCGCCCAGCTCTTCCTACATAAGATCCCCACTCCCATTTGCCTTCCTGCTACAGCAGGGACATGGGACATAAGTGCAACACGTCTCCACGGCTCCTCCAGACGAAGCCAGAGACAACTCAGAGCATCCTCTCTTGCAGTAGGGCAGGTGGAACACGCAGGACCCACTGGCAGCAGCAGTAGCATCTTGGGGCAGCCGCAGAAATGCTCTCACCAGACCAGTTCTAGGATCTGCTCCTGGCAGGTAGCCTAAATCTGGTTCTCCAGACTTCCCAGCCTTCTGACCTATTCTACCTAAAGGAGTCACATTTGGATTCTATTGCTTACAACCAGGGACCCTGATGTTGGCCGTTCAACCCAGAAAAACGCACAAATGCAAATGAACTGCACAGACCTTCAAGCAAGTCACAGACTAGCAAAGCCCCACCCACCTACAAGGGCAGCCCCGCTGGCACTCCAGGAGCCAACAGGAGACGCCTCCCTCCTCTGGACACCACGCCTGCCTCAGTCAGCACTAGCTTCCACTCCTCCACAGATCCCCAGTTAGTCTGCGCCTCTGGGCCCTGGTGCAGTGCCTTTGCTCAGCTCCTGCCTGACCTACTGCAACAGCTCTTAGAGTCCTCCCTACCTCTGGACTGGTCCCTCCAAAGGATTCCTCAAGCCTCCTTCAACACACTAAAATCTCCTTAGGGCTCCAAGTAGCTATCAGAATTCGACACCTCAGCAAGAAAGACCTTCAAGGATGGAGGTTTCTCTGTCTTTAGCCTCCGCCCCATGCCTGGCCAAGGTGATGATGCAGAGATGCAGGCCAGGATCCCCAGTTCCAACATCTGGGTTTTATGGGAAACAGCCCAATTTTCAAATACTGTCAACTGTATTTTTTTAAAACCTTAAATACTGTGATAAATAAAACATCTGTAGGCTAAGCATGGCCCATAGACATCTAGTTTATGACCTCTAACTGCTGCCTGCATCGTATTTGTGAATATGTTTTCTCTAAACTTGAGTGGTTCTCCATTGACTGGTAGATACTTAAGTAAATGTTTCTTCAACAAACGAATGAACAAGTAGACAACGTGAGTCAGGTGGGAGGGGGCCAAGCAAGGAAGAGAAAGATGGAAAACCATGATGAGTGAGGCCTGAGAGATCAAGCTTTACCCCTTTCTGCTCTGGGAAGTTTTCTGTTCAGGGCCAGTGGCTCTGGGGCTGGTGTTAAAGGAGAGCGGCTGCCAGAAGAGACGCCGGGGCAGAGCGCTGGCAAGGACAGAGGTCTGAACTTAGCAAAATCAAGGAGGCAACTTACCAAAAATCATGTAAGATGCACATTTTACATGCACTTAAATATTTTAATTATAAGGAGAGGACAGAGTTGCGCCAGTAAACTTTTAACTCCATTTTCCAGACTAGGAGAATAAGCTACAGATTCAGGGGCTGGAAATAGAAAGCAAATTGCTCAATCCCAGTTTCTGTAGTTCCTTCCATATAAAATTACAAAACAAGATCCAGGAAGGCTGGAGAACTGGCCATTGCCAGGCAGAGAAATTACATTTTTGTTTTCAAGGAGAAAAAAAAGCCCGTAAATATTTAAATTTCTATACCAGTCAGCCTCAGTTCAAACTTAAAACTCAAAAAATCTGACTGGTTGACTCCCCTGGTATTACTGTTGCTGGTAAAGCCCTAAGTGCAGAGAAAGAGAAAATGAAATGAAATATTTTCCCAGCAGGCTCATGGCTCCTCTTGGCCCATGGGGGAGGCCAGGGAAGGGCAGAGTGTGCATCTGGGACAAAGCGGCTGACCAGTGAATTCATGGAAAGTCTGAACCCAAGCCAGAAGCAAGAACACAGGGGGAGTGAAGTTATCACCACACAGTGAGAAGTAAGGATAGATCAAGGAAAACGTCTGTAAATGCAACGTGGGAATGTTCTACGGCTCTAAAAGAAAAGTAGAGAATTGGTCCCAACCATCCTTGGGCCTTGGAAACCACTGTTCTTTCCCTGTGCTGAGGATGTTCATGCCCCATCATCCACCTGGGTGGCTGCTTGTCACTCAGGTCCCACATGAGGTAACAGCTCCCAGGGAGATCTTCCCTGACCATCAAACTCCCTGGCACCCTCTGTCACATTACCCTGTTTTATTTTCTTTATCACGTTGATCAGTACCTAAATTTTTTTCATTTGTTTCCTTACTTTTTTGATTGACCTTAAAGCAGGGGTTGTGTCTGTCTTGTTCCCTGCTGTGTCCCAAAAGCCAGGCCCAGAGATGGGCACATGAAGCGATAATCACTGAATAAAAGGTGATGAAACACACCACAAAGGGAAACACTCTCTGACATTCTGCTGGTCAAAAATGATCCTTGTTTTCTACTAGAACACTGTCTGGGAGAGATAACGAAGGTTATCCCGCAGAAACCCGGCCTGCCCATGGCTGACGGCTCCTCTTGGTCAGCCTCCTTCACAGCCACACTGTCCTAACACTGACCACAGACACATGGACAAAATCAAATCCTTCGCCACAAAAAAGCACTTGGGCACAAAACAACATTGCTTCTAAGACAGGAAATATTTTAAGTTTATTTTTTAAACATTTTTCTTAGTACTTCAGGATGCCATGGAATCCGAGGGCACCCCCCAACAGATGTAAGATCAAATGCCTGATCAGGTAGCAGTACACGGCCACAGGGCGGGGCATCTTAATTCTTCCTAGGCTAGAAAGGACTCTGTGGGCTTCAAAGCCAGGGGCGACGGGGAAGACTTTGGTGGATTCCCTGAAGGTCTAACTGTCACAGACTTTCTTGATGCCATTTGGCCATGAACTTAACAGTTTGCATTTATGAAAGGAAGAATCTGAGAATACTCTTGCGTGCACTTAGAACAGTGCCTTAAGCATCTAGTTCTTTAAAAATGAAATAAAACTGTAATGTTGAGAAGAAAAAACATACAAGGGGTGGTGTGCAGAAGACAGAAACCACCAGCATGGAACCCTGCATCCGCCAGGCCCACAGCCACGCCGCCTGCGGCGTGCTCCCTCCTGCAGGACTCCTCTGTAGGCTGCCTGCGACCGGTTTGGGTGGCAGGGTCTCGTCTTTCACGCTATTTCCCACTACAGGCTCTAGCATGGTGCCTTGACAATAGCAGGAATTCCATAACCTAATTTGATGAACTGGTGAATGGACAGACGAATGAGCTATGAAGGTAGCCACATCGGCTGCTCCGTTGTGGAAACAGCAGCATCTAACAGCACGAGGACGTCTGACCTTCCAGCCCCTTCCCAAACTAAAACCATGCTTCCCAACCTTTTCAGCCTTATTCCACCTTCTGATAACGATTCAGTTCCATATCACACAGGGCTCGGGAGATTGTGAATGGAGAACCCCAGGCCAGTGGCTCTCAACTGTAGTTTTACCCTCCAGAGGACATCTGGCAGTGCCCAGAGAAATTTCTGGTTGTCACCATGAGGGGAGAGTGCTACTGGCATCTAGCGGGTGGAGGCTGGTATGTTGTTCACCACAACGCCATGAAGCCCCCACCGGGGTCCACATCAAAGAACGATCCAGCCCCAAGTGTCAACAGTGCAGAGGTTGAGGAACGGGCTATGCCTAGGGGGACATATTCTCCTTGCTCTTTGCCCTTGGACTATACTCCTTTCTCAACTGTACTCCCTTGTCTTCCTAAGAAGAGAAGTCATCCTAAAACAGGTGTCAACCATATCTAAAGCAGATGTCTTCGCTGTCACCGTTGATGGGAAAAATCCAAGAACACTAATAGCAGTGCATATTGTACTTCACAGTTTGCAAAAATGTCTTCTAATACATTCTCATTTGCTTCTCCCAAGAATCTGGGTAGTAACTGGGGGAAGTAACATTATACTCATTTTAGAGCCAAATAAGGAGACTAGTTAAGCAAACCACCATCCCTATGGATCAAGGGCAATAAAGACATTGATGCTCAGAAACAGAGTGGCTTGTTCAAGAACACACCCATGCAGGAGCAGAGTGGGAGACACCACAGATCAGGCTTTCTGACAGCTCTGCCCCCTCCTTCACAACAGTGGTCTTCTCAAAGAAGAGTGATGCAACAAGCTAAGTGTTTGCCTCCCGCTGCCATGAGCAAGTTGCCCATGGAATACTGGGCAGCATCTGTTTCCACCAGGTAGGATGCTTTCAGGGGAAACAGGGCAGTGAGGAACGAAAAGGCCGCCAGACTGGGCAGCTGTGTGCTGGATGAACTGAACCAACGCTGGGTCCTCACAACCTGCCCTAGAATGGTAATGCTTCAGCCCGCTTTTAGATCATCAGTTCAGGTTGCTCAAGATAAAAACATGCACATTTCTCTAATAGAATGCTTGGCCAGAGAGATTAGATTGTTTTTAATGGGCTATTATAGTACTTAAGACTAATAAGATGAGAATGAGGACTTTTCTTTATAGGACCTCCCCCAAAAGATTTGGGGGTCAGACCTTTGAGAAAACTTCGACTCAACTAGGAATTTTCAAAGGCTCCACAGAAACACATTTGCTTGCAGCAGCCTGTTTAGTTTGACCTAATCCTACTAGAGACACTTGCTAGACTGGCCTTCAGCAGCAAGGCGGGGCAACCTGCTGACACCAAGAGCTAGGCCACCTGGCTTTGAGTCCAGGCTCTGCCACCCACCCAGTGGGTGACTCTGGCCAGGTCATCTGTAAAGCAGGGATGAAAATGGCAGCACCTGCTTCGTGGAGTTGTGGTGGGGATTCAATGAGTTACTCCACGTGGTGAAGTCTCAAAACAGGCCTTGGCACACCGTAAGTTCATCAGTGACTATAATTTTGGTCACTTTAGAGGATCTATTTGGAAACTGCACAAAAAACAATGAAAAAATAGTTGTAGTTGCCTGACTTAACCCTCTCCTCCTTATATCAATATCAAACATGAAGGGAGAGAGGAGAAGGCTTTTCCTATTTTGCAACTAATTTGGGACTCCGGGGAGCTTTTCTCAGTGTCTTCGGAAGTCACTTGGAATGAACTGGTATTCTAGTTCAAAGAAAGACTTCCACTATCGTCAACATCAGTGGGAACTGGGTTCAAAACCCAGTTCGGCCACTTCCTAGCATTAGGACCTTAGACATGCTACTTTCTGAGTCTCCATTTCCTAATCAGCACAGAGAGTAAGATAAGACAGACTGACTCCTAGGGCTATAGTGAGGCTTAGATTTTATAAACTGCAGGCACATTGTATGAGGCTCAAAAAAAAAAAAAAAAAGATTACAACTGCTGTATTCTCTGTTTCCTCACCATCTTTTTTTTTTTTTTTTTTTTTTTTGTGGTACGCGGGCCTCTCACTGCTGTGGCCTCTCCCGTTGTGGAGCACAGGCTCCGGACGCGCAGGCTCAGCGGCCATGGCCCACAGGCCCAGCCCCTCCGCGGCATGTGGGATCTTCCCGGACCGGGGCACGAACCCACGTCCCCTGCATCGGCAGGCGGACTCTCAACCCCTGCGCCACCAGGGAAGCCCTCCTCATCATCTTTAATTGGCCAGAACACAGATGTTTCTTCCCCTAACACTCTCCAAGTAGCACGCTGTGTACACCTAACTGAGATGGGCACGATATTCTGCCACACAGGAGACTGGGGGCGTATTGATGAGGAGATCCTCCACGAGGACAAAGAATAGAAATAAAAACTGCTGTATTCAAAAACTGCTGCATTGTTTAGTTCATAAGTTTCCTTTTGCCAAGGATGACCGACTTTTGTGAGACTGGAAATAAATCTTGTCCCAGGCACCTCAGGGCACACACACACGGCAAATAAAGTTTTCAGTTCCAAAGGCACTGCGTTTTTATCTATAAATGTTCTTAGAAAAGCATTTCTACGGCTAGCACCTTATACTAATTCCACTAGGTCTGCAAATCAACCATTCTTTTTTAAAATTTTTAACAGAAAAAATGAAGCCTAGTTCCAAGTCACACACTAACACATGAGCAAATTCTAATTAAGGCTTTTAATTTCTCGCTTCCAGCAATCTACTTTGCCACTAAATAACCCTGCAACCTAGAGCAATTCTTCAGATCTCAGCTTAAACATCTGTTCTCCAGCATGATCCTTGGCCTGGACTGAATGCTGCTTCTAGGTTGTGCTCATCACATCTAGTTACCCGACTCTCAGGAAATTGCCTGTCATCCTCTGGAGCCCTCACTCCTCCCCACCTTGTGTTTGTTTTCTCTCTCTTTCTCACACACACACACACACACACACACACTCACACACTCACACAACCCGTGTTGTGTAATACAGTAGCCATTAGCCACAGTGGCTTTGAGTACTTAAAATGTGGCTAATCCTAAATGAGATGTGATTTAAGTATCAAATACACACCAGACTTTGAAGACTTAGCCCAAAAAACTATATACAAACCATTCTAAGAGTAACTTTATCATGGTTAAATGTTGAAACAACAATATTCTCAACATATTTCAGTTAAATATATTATTAAAATTAGTTTCTCTTTACTTTTTTAATGTGGCTACTAGAAAAATTTAAGTTACATATATAGCTCACATTATATTTCTATCGGTCAACTGCTGGTCTATACTGAAGGTTCTGTGAAAGACCTCTGTCTGTGTTTTTTACCATTGCACCTCTCCTAGCCCCCTCAACCAGTACAGCACCTGGCTAATGGTAAGTACACAATAACAATTCGTTGATTTAATGGTGTCTCTAAATCTGTCTGTATGTATGTTTCCCCGTCTCTACATTGGAGATAGTGGCTCTATGTACAATATAAGATGGTCATGAGAATAACGTCATCAAGAAATGTAGTGCTTTCTTTGAAAGGTAAAAATCATGCTATGAATATGACTGCTTTGGCTGAAAAGCCTGCAATTAATTTTGAACACTTAGGCAATGATTTGTATGCCTAAACACGTTCTTTGAGTTATAATAGAAAAATATTACAAATTAATGCTGAAAGAGGTGGAGAGTGAACACCTCAAGGGGAAATAACTGTAGGAAAAAAACAAAGTAAAGCTGAGGTGTGACCACAACTAATGGGAAGGCAAACAGAGCCCACAAACTCGCAGAAGCCCCTTTATTGTTCTGTTTGCATTAAAAAAGCAGAAGCGTGTGGTGCTGACGGATTCCAGTGCTAATGGGGACATACATACTGCGAGTACTTAGCCAAGGAAGAGAGTCTCTTTCCACCCACCCTTCCCACCAAAAAAGCCCTCACAAGGAATACCATTCTGGTTACCAAAAAACCTCCGGTACGCAGGCCTAAACCACACAATCTCCTTTTATATAAACTGAGTCTCCATGACAGTGAACTTGACGTGGCAGGTGAAGAGTTAAGTGGGTACCTTTCCTACCTGCCTGGACTGCTAACACTCCAGCTGAAAGAACCCCAGGGCTGACAAATCAGCTTTATACCCACCCAGCAGGGAAGCTGAAAGTGCGCGGAGACGCTGGTGAGTGGAATACACCGGGGAAGAGAAACAGACCAGAGACTAATCTCTGATCCAGGACCATTTCAAAGACCCGAGAAGATGAGGGCTTTAAAAAAAAAAAAGTTTTGTAAGTCTTTTCTTTAAACCAGAAGTACCAGATCAAAAGCTCCTTAACCTTGCGTTTGACATGAATACACCCCAAGCAACTCTCAACTGTAAGAGCTGGAATCTGGTCCCCTCCACCGGCAGGAAAGGCACAGACCATCCCACGGCCTCGGAAGAAGGGTCTGGGGCGCCGGAGAGCAGAGCAAGCCGGGTTTTCTATTCTAGAAGGCACAGGTCGCCCTGCGCAGAAACCACGCGATCCGGATAAATCAGCTCTGAATCTGTGCTCTCACCACCCGCCCCCCCCCGCCCCCCAGGGAATTAAAAGCACCTCAGGATTTAGGCCTCTGTCAACTTTTCTGTCCACAAGAAAAAGTTATCTGCGTACACGGAAAAAAAAAATCTGGGAAGAGGAAATTACGGAAGAGAAGACACTTATCTACTCCACTTTAGTAATGATGTGGGTGGTGAGGCTTCAAGAGCCGAGTCTGGGGGTGAAGGGGAGGGGAGAAAAGGCAGAAACCACAATCCTTGCGAGCTCAGCCCAAGTCGGGGCAGAACAAGCGCCGGCGCCGCTAAAGGGCACGGCTAGCTCTCAGCCACAAGCCGGAAGCGGCGGGGCCCGGGTGCCTCGCAGACGCAGGCACGCGGCGGCCCCCGCCTCTCGGGGGCCCGGGGGCGCGGACGGGGCGCGGACGGCTCCCCTCGCCGGCAAAGCCCCGCGCAGGCAGGCTGAGGAGTGGAGGCAGAGGGCAGGAACGAGGGACACGTTACCTTGTTCATCCCATTCCCCATGGCGGCCGCGCGGTCTAGCGCCCGGGGCGCGGCGGCAGGCGCACTGAGGGCATGTTGGAGCGGGCGGGGGAGCAGCGGGAGGGCGGGCAGGGGGCACTGCGCGCCCGCAGCGTAAACAGCAACACGGACCGGCGGCGCCCAGGCCTCTCTGTCCGCTGCGCTCCTGTCCCCCGCGGCCCCCGGGCTCCCCGGCCGCCGGACAGCGGCACAGGCGCCCCTGCGGGAAGGGGCTCGCGGCGCCCGCCCCCTCCCGGAGTGAGCCCGGCGCCTGCCACGCCGGCCCCCGGGACTTGTGGACGCGGTTCCTAGGGGCCCGGCCGGGGCGCTGGGATTATGTCTCCCGGGGACCGGGGTGCAGGGACATGACTCCTGGAAGCGGGGGCCTCCAGGATTCTGGCTACTCGGGGGCCCGGGCCCAGGGCGCACGCGCACCCCCGCCCCGACCGCCGTCGCCCTGCGCGTTCCGAGACGGGGCGGGGCCGGTGGTCACGCAGGCGCAGCCCCTACCCAGTGAGGCGTGTCACGGGTCGCTCCCCGGGGGTCAGGGTCACCAAAACTCCGGCAGGCCTTTCCCCGGGGCCACTGGGGGCCTGTTACCGGCAGTCGCCGCCCTGCCTTGACTGCCTGGGTGAATCAGGTGCTAATCGAAGCCTTGGTCTTGCAGGCTCCCCTGCCTGGGTTTTCTGAGTGCTACCGATTTAGTCCGGGTGGGGGGATTCCTACGGCCCTGCCGCACCCACGAAGAGCGAGAAGGCTCACCCGGTGGAGGAGGTGGGCTCGGTGACTCATCTCTGGGATGACCTAACCTCCCGACCCTGGCGGAGCAGATGTCCGGATGTCAGACGTCATACCGTGACTTTGGACGGCCAGTGTGCCCCCTTCAGATTGTAAACTGGCTCTAGTAGTTGCATGGGTATGTTGATACAATTGCTTCCGGAAAGCCCCTTTCCTTGCTAAGCAGCACGGTAATGTCTGCGTTGTGGTTCTGCCTGGAGTGGAACACTTTCTAACCTGTAGCAGAATTGTGTAAGTATTCTGTCACCCTTACTAAACTGACTTCTTCCCGGCGGACAGAATCCTTGAACTAGGCGTTTAGCCGTTTCATTTTTATACCCTCAGCAATGCCCTGCACATCGTGGGTGCTTGATAATTATTTGTTAAATGAACGGATGCCTCATTCTGATACGGCCGGGCTCACCTCCGATGACCTCATTTCATCTGCTCCTCCTTTCCCGAGTCGCAGCCACACAGACTTTCTGTGTGTCCCTTGAACGTGCCACCCTTGGCGCTTGATCTCTTGACCATGGCCTTGAGCCTTTGTGTGGGCTGTGCTCTCCACCCAGCCGTCTCAGTCCCTAGCTGGCTCTTCCTTTCAAGCTCCCAGCCCAGATGTCACCTCCTCAAAGAGGCTTTTCCAGACCACCCGATCTAAAGGAGATTCTCCAGTCACCATCATATTACCCTGTATTGTTTTCTTCATAGCAATTAAGATGAGTGGACATTCTCCTATTTATTTGCTATCTATCTCACTGGAAAGCATCCTGCAGAGGAAAAGGACCTTGTCTGTCTTATTCACTGCTGCAGCCACATGGCCAGGGACAGGGCCTGGCACAAAATAGGTGTTCAGTAAATATTTGTGGAATAAGTTCACAAATTCCAGAAGACTGAGGAAACAGTAGTGAGGCTCTAAGGAAGGCTGACATTTTGAAAAGAACTTGCAGACTCCATCTTAGTCATTTCCCTCCTTGTTGATGTCTTCTGGGCCACAACAGGTACCAGAGCCCCACGTGTAGGAAGCCCCCCTTGGTGTGCACCCAAATTGTCCCCCGTGGGTAGGATAGGACCCTTCCTATCCCTTGCTTCTGGGGTGTTCCTTCCCCACCACCTTCACTTCCTCTTCTCCCTCCCCCTCCCAGTCACCTGGACAGCCCACCTCCTCTGCCCCTCACCATCATTACTTGTACTGCTTTCCTGCTTATAGACAGCACAGCATGGTTAGTGGGCTGCCTGGGGAATCCCAAGACCAGCCTGTGTCCCTAAATCTCAGAGTGCTATTGGGCAAGATGATCAGCTTTTCTGAACCATTTTTTTCCTCCTTAAAATAGAGCACTGGACTGTGAATTTTCAAAGGTCCTAGCCAGCAATCAGTGAACGACTTTTATTTCCCTCCTCTGCTTGTGCTGTCGTTGCTTCCAGTTCAGATGAACTTTCGAAAACATGAACAATTCTTGAGTTAGTATCTGCCCATAAATGACAGAGCCACACCCAGTTTTTCTTCTGCCATCCATTTG
Source organism: Globicephala melas (assembly GCF_963455315.2). NCBI lineage: Eukaryota > Metazoa > Chordata > Mammalia > Artiodactyla > Delphinidae > Globicephala > Globicephala melas. The sequence goes on from NC_083324.2 coordinate 102,574,301, forward strand.
GAACATTTTCTTTCTCTTATTCATTTCTTAAAAACTTATTTTTCTAGCTCAGACCATCTGCTTAACAAGCTCTCCTAAGCTCAGGACCAGCTATGGTGTGTGCGTTTGTGTGTCTGTATTTGTGTGTGTGTCTGTGTCTTTGTGCGTGTGTGTGCACGTGTGTCTGTGCATGCATGGATGTGTCGGGAAAGTTTTCCACAAGGGACTCTATCTCCCTGCACTCCCGTCCACCTTATCCTTGAAGCTAACCCCAACTCTCTGCATCATAACCCCAAAATTATCATTGTCATGTGTTGCAATTCTGTGACTAAAGAAAAGGAAAAGAGAAAGTCTGATCCATTTTGACATGTCCTGGTTTTCTCTTTTAATTTTCATAGCACCACCTCAGAGATTTTCAGGTTCAGCTCTCATGCTGAACAGGTGACATACTCATTTCCAAGCTCCTTCCTGTCTTCCTCTTTTATTCTTCATAGCTGCTGATAATGGAAAGAAGGGAGGGAAGAAGACTCCTAGAGGAAGCTGGAGTAGAATCTATTTAGAATCTCTTTAGAGTCGCGTTTAGAGTAGAATCCATTCACTTGCATTCTTATTCGTAAAATTGTTAAGGCATCATAAGCCTAGTGGAATCTCACTCCGTGTAAGATTTTTCCTTCTACTTTTCTTCCTGCTGTTTTCCTGTGTCTCAGCACAGCCAACAGCACACATTTTGGCAGCAACTCCCAAACAAACAAAGCTTTCATGTGTGCACAGCGCGGAATGGTTACCAGGCACGTGGCCAGCAGGGACCATACGCATGTGGTTAAGGATAACCAGTTAGTGGTGTATTGAGTGAGCAATAACTTTGAACTTTAAGGTGGGAGTGTGTAAAAGCCCACAAGCAGAAGTTCAGCCATTAGAGCCACAGCCAGGTCATTACGGGTGTTGCTGATAATTCGGAGAATTGAGATCCACCTTGGCCCAAGTGGGAAGTAGTGAAGCAATCTTCCTTGGCCTTTTGAACATACTGCAATCTGGAGTGTCTCGGCCTCAGCACTGCTGACATTTGGGGCTAGATCTTTTTTTTTTTCTTGTGGGGCTGTCCTGTGTGTTGTACGATGTTTAGCAGTATCCCTGGCCTCTGCTACTGGATGCCAGTGGCACCCCTCCGTCATGATCGTCAGAAACGTCTGCAGCCCTTGGAGAGCAAATGCAGCCCCTGCCAGTGTTGTTTGTGCAGTGGGCGCATAGGGGTGAGATCTTTTAGGGACGAGATTTCTTTCTCTGTGTGCCTCTTGCCCTCTCTCTTTCTCTCACTTGGTAACCACTTAAATGTACACTAATAGGTGATGTTAGCCCTCTGCAGAATCCTCAGGCCACACGGTCAAATTAGAACAAATTAAGAACAAGAGGTTAAGGTGAAGAGCTAATCTAGCCAAAACATGACTGAAAGTTAAAAGAAAAAGCTAGAACCTAATGAATTGTGGAAATAAGTAAAAAAAAAAAAAAAAAAAAAAAAGAGTCTATAACTACTGAAGCAAAAGCACAAAACATTTTTCTCTGCTTCTCCAGAACTGTCCAGAAGGAGAATGGGTATCCAGTTGAGTGCTTGGGGCCTTGCCAAGCAGTGTGAGCACAAGGATGGCCCCTTCAGTGACCTCAGCGTTTGAAAGGCCACTGATTTCCAGCCTCCAAGCAGTCTCCTGAACATGAACTTGGTTTCCTTCTTCCACTTAAGAGGTTTGGGGACCGCGGATCTCAGAGCACTGACAACTGGAGAGTGTGGCGTCAGGGGAAAACAGCAGGAGGAACGAATACCCAGGTAGGTAAGCAGGGTAGAGAGACGTGGTGGAGAGTCTGGGAGGAGGTAAGTGGAGAGACGCCAGCAGGCATGTAGTTGGGCATCAGTCAACTACGTTGACATGTAGAGCTCCCAGCTGGGTTGGCAGGGGCAAGGCCTGCCCAGTTGTGGAGGAATGGAGCTGTGAGGCAGATTGTAAGGCAGAGTATCAGGCAAAGGGGGAATAAGACAGAGCCCGGGTCCCTAAAGACTGGAGGAAGGTGACACTGCTGTCAGCCTACAGGTTGTAGCACGTATGCCTGTGTGTTGTCAGTATACCTAGTTTCCAGAATTGTAAGCTTCATGAGGGCAGGGACAAGTTGTCATCAATCTTAGTATCCAGCACCTGAAATAGCCCCTACTATGTGGGGAAACCTTCAGATGTTTGTTGATTAAGGAGAGAAAACACAACTGGGAGATTGTTGCATTTATCCAGATGTAAGGTTCACAAATAATTCATCCCTTTATATGCCAGATACTCTGTCAATGCTGTATCTACTTAGCCTGCCTTTCTAGAGCAATGCAATTTCCATGTGGGATGGCTGTGATCTAGGAGTGACCAAAGTCCTACTGTGCCTTGTTTTTAAAACTGATGCAGTATATACTGGTGAGAGAGAGACAGAAAGACAGAGAGAGAGAGAGAGAGAGAGAGAGGGGCGGGGGGGGGGGGAGAGAGAGAGAGAGAGGGAGGGAGATTGAACACAGTGCTTGCATGTGTTGCTGTGCCCTTCCTCTTGATTTGCAGCCATAGCTGTGGTTGGCAGAGCCCAGCTCTGTAATTCTGCCCTTGACGTCATGCTGTTCTTTGAGCTTTGGTTAGGAAAGCAGTCCTGGCTTATGAACATCATCTTGCAGGTTGGCTATGGTTCCTTTTCTTGTCTGGAATGGTTTGACTCCACCTCTGCACCCCCCTCTCTCTACTAAGGAAGGTCTACCTGAGACAACAAACAGGTCCTTTAAAACCCTTCATGGTGAAAAAAACAGAAGCCTTTCATGGTCGATGATCCCAGCCCAAAACAGCTGACAAAATCTGAACAACGAATGTATTTTAGGTTCAGTAGAATAATTGCCCTTTCCATCTGTGTGTGACAAGGCTGGCATAAGATACAACCTGGGCCTTACTTTGTATTCTAGCTCATCTGGGTGCAAGGAGACACACCAAGTACTTCCCTGATGATGGTCAGAAATGTCTGCAGCCCTTGGAGAGCAAATGCAGCCCCTGCCAGTGTTGTTTGTGCAGTGGGCGCATAGGGGTGAGATCTTTTAGGGACGAGATTTCTTTCTCTGTGCGTCTCTTTCTCTCACTTGATAACCACTCAAATGTACACTAATAGGTGATGTTAGCTGGTTTCATGTGTGTAGCTAAGTGATTCAGACTGTTTTCACGGTCTCCAGATCTTCCTAAAACCCTATTCAAAGTGACTGCATGGCCTGCAATCTAGTGGAGAGTGGGATAGCCCCTGAGTGTCCCTGGCCAGAGGATCCGTCTGCATTTACCACACCTGCATGCCCAGCTGCCCTCTGGGAGGCGTACTTCTGCTTCTTCAAATGCCTTTGGTGGTTGGGGGCAGCCCTGAACTGAAGACACGAGAGAACATGGCAAGAGAAGCCCCAGCTCTGAGAAACAGCTGGGCAGGGGCAGCTCCCCTTAGAGAGACTGATCCGCACCTGCGGAATGTTACTGTAGAGTTCTTTCCTACTGAAGAGCTTCATGTTGGTTAGTTTTGTTTGTTTTTTTTCCCCCTTTTATGTGAAACAGAAATTGAACTAGATCTGAAGACATTAAAAAGTGTCTGGGTAGGGGGCTGGATGGAGAAGGGGGTTTCCTCAGAGGATGGAATGTCCCAAGAGAAATTTCACTTGTCGTGAGAGGGGAAGTCCATTTCATATGACGTAGTGGTGTCATTGTTCAACACTCTGTTGGGCAATTTGTTAATATTTATCATTATTTTGATTTGTCATTCATCATTAAAACCCTGTGAATTACAGAAAGACCATTATACATAAAGTGCTACTCAGGCTAAACAATAGATCAGGATCATTTTCTTTCTTATACACGACGGGGCGTTTGTGTTTTCTCACTGACCATCTCTTGGTCTGCAGGAGACCACCTGCCTCCACCCAGACAAGACAATTTCACTCAGAGCTGCGTATTGCTGTTCAAAGACTGGCACCTTTCCAGTGCTTGTTGGCCTGCACTCTTTACCATCTCTGTCATACCTGTGTGTCCTTTCTATGCAGGGCTTCAACTCCAGATCTGCATAGACAGCCACTAGCACAGGAGCAACTGCTGCAAGGAGGATCAAGCCACGGTAGCACGAGGTGTATTCAGTTCACAGGAAGTTAGGGTGTGTTTCTCTTTCACCTCTCATACATCCAGTAACCCCTGAAAGAGGGCAGGAAGGTCTGAGGCAATGCTCGCCCTGATTCACCAACACACAACTTGCATACTGTACAGACTAGAGCAATGTCTCAATCTAAAAACATTTATATTTGGCTTTATAATGGCATCAGATTCTCCCCATTCTGCTTCAAAATACAAGGGAGTCCTTACTTTACGTCTCTTGTAATTAAAGGGTCCACGATGGTGCTTACCCTATCAAAGGCACAGTTTGTCTTCAAGGTGATGTGAGATCTGTCTCTAAACATAGAAAACTTTGTGACTTTTAAACAGCAGTCTCCTCTCCTGCTTGTCAAGGTTTTGTAAGGCAGCCCGAGGGCAAGTGCAGTGGTTGCTTAGAGAGAGAGATAATTGATATATAAGACAGTGTGGTATGTGGACGTCTTTCCTCAGTGCAGTGCTTCTAAAAATGTGTATAATTTTTTGAAGTATAGTCATTTACAATGTGGTGTTGGTTTCATGTGTATAGCTAAGTGATTCAGTTATATATATTACACATTTTCAGATTATTTTTCATTATAGGTTATTGCAAGATATTGAATATAACAAAAAAATGTACAATTTAAGGGGAACTTTGCTTTTAAAATCTCACTATGTTCGTTGCAGTCGTAACAACCAAGCAAACGGGGCAGGAAGCTCTCTGCTTTGTGGTTATTTTATTCAAGCCATGTATGAAGTTTCTTTTTGGTATAAAGGTATGTGTGTGGTTTTTTTCCTTGAGTAACAGTAACTCTAGGACTTCAGAGTCGGTGTAAGTGTTGATTCTGATCTCCAGAGTTACATATCTGGCTATGACAGGGCTGCAGAGGTAAAATGTCTGCTATGTGGTAGAGGCAGAACTACCTTGAAACAGACCGTGCTCCCTTCTGGTTGTTAAGTGTCAAGTTTCACTGAGTCAAGATAATAACCCCTTAGCCTTCTTCACCTATTTCCTAAAAAAATATATGGTTTTAGTTTGTATCCGTCACTTTCTGTTCTTTTTAATTTTATGAAATTTCTTATTTCTAAAATGTTTAGTTATCACATAAAAAAGAGGGGACAGGGCTTCCCTGGTGGCGCAGTGGTTGAGAGTCCGCCTGCCGATGCAGGGGACGTGGGTTTGTGCCCCGGTCCGGGAAGATCCCACATGCCACGGAGCGGCTGGGCCCGTGAGCCATGGCCACTGAGCCTGCGCGTCCGGAGCCTGTGCTCCGCAATGGGAGAGGCCACAGCAGTGAGAGGCCCGCGTACTGCAAAAAAAAAAAAAAAAAAAAAAAAAGAGGGGACAATTTGGTCCCTTCACTCAGTATAAAGCATCTGTCATGAGTGTTACTATCTTGTCCCAGTTTGCCCAGGATTTCCCTCATTTTAGAACTGGGAGTCCTGTGTCCCAGGAAGCCCTTTAATCCTTGGCAATCCAGGACAGCTGGTTACCCTAGATCTATGATGTATTTTGGGGGAATACACATTAGCTTTAAATAAGAAAAAATACTTAATTTTTACTTAAGCAGCTTCCTCTTTATTTACAAATAGTTCCAGGTGTGAAATGTTGAAAAGGAGCAGTTGTCTCCCATTACTGGACAGAGCCAGGCTGTCTTCAGCTGCTTCTATGTGGCAGGAACTGGTCTCTCCTTAACAGTTATAGCAGCTGCTACTTTCCAGAAGGGAAGTATTGGCTAAAGAAAAGTCAATGTCAGTATTTCTCCCTGAAGAAAAATGCATATTGATCTTCCCCAAAACAAATCAATAGTTGTGTTAGGTTCAATTTGAATATTTTCCCTAGAAACTCTCTCAGAGTAACCATGAGAGCCTAATAGATTTTCCTTATAGTATTAAATTGACGAGATCACAATGCTTGAAAGAGTACTTATTTCAAGAAAAATGGACAGTTTCCTAAAAGCAGTTAGATTTTCACAAAGCGGAGGGTTTGGGTACATAAATGCTTTAATTGAGCATCTTCTTTCTCCTCGTAACTCCCCCTCACTGCCTACTGTCCCTCAGCCTAGTTACTGCTCCCCAGGTAACACGGCCTTAGACATCCTTCTGCAACCCCATTTCCAAGCATTAAGGTGACATTTTTATTCATTCGACCAACATTTATTGAAAACCTACTAGGTTCTAGGCATTGTGCCAGAAGCTGAGGATACAGAAATAAAAACAAAGCTGCCCCACACTCAACTCACATTTATTTATAAGTTCATTGGAAATAGGGACTTACACATAAATGATTTCCATGGAATATGGTATATGCTGAGTTTGTAAAACTTGCTTTTGGGAACTCAGAGGAGGGCACTCAGAACTGCCTTAGCTGGCTCTTCTTTTCTATAAAAATAAGCATCCTATCTTAAGAAGGAAGAGGCGATTAGGACACAGACACACACAGAGGGATAGATCTTATGAGGACACAGGGAGAAGACCGCTGCCTACACACCAAGGAGAGAGGCCTCAGGAGGAACCAACCCTGCTGACACCTTGGTCTTGGACTTACAGCTTCCAGAACTGTGAGACAATAATGTTCTGCTGTTAAAAGAAATAAGAGATGTTGTCTGTCCAGTCTGTGGTACTTTGCTATGGCAGCAGTTCTAGAAAACTAATACAGAGAAGGAAGCAGCCACTGCCAGAACCGTGACTTTGTAGGGAAGCCATGGGGAAGAGATGCCCTAGCCTCTCTGTCCAACTGCTCTCTATCTCACTTAAAAAATAAACCTACCTGGAGGCCGGCAAAGGAGCCCAAGTGATTTGCTCCATATGTACACTCTCCCAGGGCACTTGCAGGACAGAGAAGGGTAAGAATGGATTCGGGGGGACAAATAGAAAATGATCAGCAAAGACATCTCATCAAGTTTTGAAAAGAAGGGCTCCATGGAGGAGGTGGCTCTTGAACTGGGTGTGGAATAATAAATGAGTTAATATGAATAAAGTACTTAGAAGCTTACTTGTACCGTAATATGAGTTGTGTGTGGTGTTGTTTTTACCACCATACCCTTTCTATTTATTATTTCTGGTTCATCCTGGCAGTCCAGGAAGGTTGGTATTATTTTCCCCTTTTTACAGATAAGAGAATTAGGCTCAAAGAGGTTGAGCAAATGGCTAAGCCAGTTTCCATACTCAAGCCTGCCTAGCTCAGAAGCCACCAGTCCAGGTTGCATCCCTGATAGCCATCAGCCAGATGATGAAACCTGAATAAAGGACAATTCCGAAAGAGGATGTTACAGACACAGGGGCATGTTGGCAAGAGAGACTGTGGCACCTTTGGGGACCTAAGGTGGTTTACCAAGGTGGCAACATGGAATGCAAAGTGGAGAGAGGCAAGACATCAGTGGAAGGGGGGCAGAGCCAGTTTAAAGACATCTTCATATGCCATGCCAGGAAGTTTAGGCTCCCTCTCAGAGATGTTGGGGACCCTTTGCAGGATTTGGATTTTAGAATGAGCATCTTGAGGGCTTTTGGGAGTATGTCATATTTTAGTAGGTGAGACTGAAGATGGGGAGATCACTTAGAAGGCCATTGCCTGGTGAAAAATAATGAGAGCCCTAACTAAAGATTGGCAGAGGGGATGGAGAGAAGGGCTGGTTGGGGAAAAGGGAAGAGGGAGAATTCGTAGGACTTGAAGATTAATTGGATACAGGAGATTGGAAAGGGGGAAGAGCAAAGGGTTACCCCAGGTTTCTAGCTTTGGTAACTGTATAGATGGTAGCGCCATTCACAAGGGTGGGAGCACAGGAGGAGGAACAGGGTTAGTGGGAGAGCGATGATTATTGTCTGGACATGCCGAGTTTCAGATACCTCTGGGTTATCCAGGTAGAAAATACAGAGCTAAATTACTCCAGAAAATATAGAAAACCCAATGATGACTTCAATTGTGTTGTATCTCACAGCATAAATCACAATATCTTGATTGCTCTAAAAAGTGACTATTTTTCCTACCTTTGTTCTGACAGATAAGCAAATACCACCATGATTAGGTCATAGTTATAAGAGTGTTATTTCAGTAATTTTTTAAATAAGCAATTATTGTTCCAATTTTACATAAAGTACTAAAATAGGTATTGGGAGATAGGAAGGTAATAGTGAAAGATGAATAAAATAGAGTCTTCCAGGAATAACTGATGGAGTTACAAAAATGAAACAAAAGAGTGACCCAAAGAGGATGGAATTAAATATGGACATGGTATGCCTCAAGTTTTCCAACTGAACACTAGCGTGATGACTAAGCTACTCATAAATCACATTCCAGTTATGTTGTCAGCAATAGAAAATAATAATAGGAATAAGGGCCAGATAAAGGCAACAACTCTTAAACCCCACTGGTAGAGCAAATTATACATGTCACGCAGGAGGCCTCTTTCTAGTGTATCATTTCAAATTAGCTCTAATAGGCAACAAATAATGAGGAAGTAAACTATGCAATGCCGAAACTTGTAAAGATAATAAAGGTGCCTGTGTATTCTAAATAAGAGACTCCAAAGATGGTTTTATGAGATCTTAATTCGAAATAATTTATTTTATCATCCACCTCAACTTCAGTGGCTTGGTAGTTCTGACAACCCTAATTATGGTCAGCAGGTATTCCTCAGGTGCCAAGTAGTATAAAAGAGAGACAGCCTCCTTGAGAAATGGCTCTCAGTCCTCCTAAAAGTCCCTTGCAAAAGCATCTGTTTGGTTATGCTGTTGGCCAAACAAATGCCCCTAATATATATTTGGATAATGAGAAAGATAAGGCACCATGCATTTTCTTTACTGCAATAAAAAAACTATGTACTTTGTTATATCCTAACTGAAATTTCACTTAAGACATAAATAGAAAGGCAAGGAATTCTAAACATACAGAAGACAAGGAATATTGCTCCTACTCTAACAAGTAACAACTAGATAAACTATATAATTATAACTTTTCTTGAACCCATCAGAGACCTGAGGTCGCAGGTAAACTAAATAGCCCCAAGTCCAAGGAAACGTAGGCCCTTTCAAGGGTAGAGAGGATACAAGCACTTGCCCACCCATGGTAGAAGATAGCAGGAAAAGGTACCGGGCACCATACCAGTAGGTAAGAGCTAAAATTTTGGTAACAGATTGCTAGGGGCCAAGTACGAGCTAGTGTGAAAGGCCCCCAGGTGACATGAGGAGAGTCTGTGCCCACTCACAGCCTCTTCCCCACAGACTTTCATCAGATCCCTATCGGTGTGACTGGGGCTGGGGGTAGGAGGTGGGAGGCAGCCCCTGTGGGGTGCAGACGTGGACGAGGGGAGTGCTGCCAGCCCAGGGAAATCCGAGTCCCATCCAGGCCTGTCTCCCCTTTGCGACTAAAGCTCTACGTCCCTGGGAGAGGGACATGCACAAAGGAGCATGTGTTGTGTCTCAGGAAAGATTAAAAATAAAAACGATCTATCTCTGGGGGAGGGACAGAAAACAGTCCTGGCCCAGGATCCCATACCAGTACCTTGGAGGGCTCCTGCCACTGGGAGAGGGCTGGGAACTGCAACACTAGGGTTACCAGGTTTAGCATGTAAAGCTAGAGCTAAATCTGAATTTCACAAAAACAATAAAAAAAATTCTGTGTAAATATGTCACCTCCCAGTGGTAGACGGCCGTTGCTTGTTCCTTGGCGCTCACTATCTTTGTGATGGGAAATGGGAGAATGCTTTGTTGTCCTGGTCTAGCTGCAGTCTCAGATGGGTCCTGTGTGCCTGGGACTCCAGGATTGGGCTTCCCCTCTTCCCATGGAGTCAAATTATTCTGCATATCTTTGGCAGCTCAAGTATGGGTAGGGTTATCAGAAAAAAAAAATTAAATTTGAATTTTACATACACAACAAATAATTTTTTAGCATTAGTATGGATTATTAATGCTTACGGTTCTATGATTCCCGTTTTAACTGACCAAAAACTAAAGTTAAAATAGGGTAACTCCCCATAATCATGTGCTGAGTAAGTGGAAAGTGTGTGTCTTCAGGGCACCAGCACTTAACTGCTACTCCAATGTGAATTCTTTCTGTACTGTGCACACTTACTTACAACACTGTATTTCATTAGAGATAATTACAGAGCAACCCCACATGGATTTCTAACAACCATTTTTTAAATAATAGAATTGTTTTTAATTTTTAATAATATTAAAAGTTTTTCCATACGTTGAGCTGATTAATAGAATCACAGATTAGAACTTATTGTTTTTTATTTCACACACTTATATTTCTAGACATCTACTGTGATTCTAATTCTGCTAAAAGAAGAACATCTACATATTTGTCTCTGCTTGGCTGAGTTTGTCTAAGTTGGTGGAGGAAGCAACAAAGAGGAACCACAACTCCAGATATAATTCTGAAGAATAACAGAGAGAAATATAGAAATTTCCATGTCTTCTTAGAGTATAGACTAACAAAAAAAACTAAACCAAAACAAATAAATGATAATACTGGGCACAGCCAGGCACATGTCTGAGAGTCTCGGGAAAGCATAGTTTCCTTTTAATGCAGAGAAGATACGGTTTTAATTTTATAAAACTGAATTCTTGAATTACAAAAATTCTTCTAGTTCTAGGGGAGAGAAATTGAATTTCCTGAGATAATATTATGTTAATTAATTTTCTCTTGCTGCTTTAACAATTTACCACAAACTTGGTGGCTTAAAATGAAACAAATTTATTAGCTTACAGTTTTGCAGGTTAGAGGTCTGACATGGGTTTCACTGGGCTAAAATCCAGGTGTTGGCAGGCTGCCTTCCTTTCTGGAGGTTGTAGAGGAGAATCTGGTTCCTCCTCATTGGTCTGCTGGCAGAATTCAGTCCCTGCAGTTGTAAAACCTATGTCCATGTTTTCTTGCTGGCTGTAAGTTGAGGGCCATTTCCAGCTTCTGGAGGTCACTAGATTGCTTTCTCCATCTTCAAAGCATTAGCAGCCTGAATCCTTTGCACATTGCGTTTCTCTGAACCACTCTTTTTCATTGTCTTCCACTTTTAAGGATTCAGATGTTTAGACTGGACCAGGATAATATCTCTGTCTCAAGGTTCCTAACCTTAATCACATCTGCAAAGTGCATTTTGCCATGTAGGGCGGCAGTGTATTCACAGGGGATTAGGATATGGACATCTTTGATGTATTCTGCCTGCCGTACATAGAGATTAGTTAAGAATTTTGAAGCTGCAAATAGAAAACCTGACTGCTAGTGAGTTAAAGCAATAGGAATTATTTTTCTGTGATAGAATGGGGTCTGGAGGCAGTGAGATTAGGTTTGGGTGCCCATCAGGGTCTGGCCTCTTTCATCTTTCTACTCTACCATCTTTAGTGTTTTGACTTGCTGATGTTGCTGCAGTCCCAGGCACTATGTCTGCTTTCAAGTTTGGAAAACAGAGGGAGAGCTATTACAGAATCTCTCCTTCAAACTTTCTTGTGTATCTTTGATCAGAACAGGGTCATGTGGCCACACTTGTTGCAAGAAAGTATAAAAAATAGAGTACCTGGCAAAGATGTACTATATTGTCTGGAAAGTCTTAGAGCAATTATAAGTCATCTCATGAGAGACCATCTTGGGAAATATCTGGGGATTTTAAGCAAAGAAGAATAGGGGAGGGTTCTTGAGTAGGCAGTGAACAATGAGTTATCTCACAGAATCAAATGAAAAATAAAGCAACCAATAGTCAGAAGAGAAATTCCCAGCATGTCTCCAAGGATCTGAGCAGGAGGGATTTGTGAAGCTTTTCCCTAGATAATACAATAATGTGACTCTCCTCCAACAACTCCTAATATAAATCTGCATTTTTACTTCTAGACTTTAAATCCCTGGGAGAAAAAAAATTTGATTGGCCCAGGTTAGGTGAGATGCCCACCCCTGGGTTTATCAATTGTGACCCTGAAGTCAGGGACATTTAGTGCAGACAAGGCCTAACCCTGGACATCTAACCCTGTGTATTGAAGACTATTCTAGAGCAATGGTAATTATTAGATGAAGCTTTAGCAAAGTGATGTCTGTGAACGCTAAAAAAGTAAATATGGATGAAACTTAAAAATTGAAATTCTGACTAGATGACTGGGTCATGATTTTATTATGTGATAATGATGGCCAACACAGTGTAGTGGCAGAAGTTTTTCCAAATAACATTGAAATATTATTTGGTGAGAACTAAAGTTAATGGGCTAATGCAAGAAATGTCTAGTGATGATTCTACCAAAAATATGAAGCATATGAATGAGATTTTACACTAATACTTCAGAAGTGGTAACCTTTACTGTTGCCTGTTTATCCCTCTCAAAACTATTTACCTATATGGAGGATTCTATTGACATCATACTCAATGATGAAAAGCTGAAAGCTTTTTCTCTAAGCTCAGGAACAAGACAAGGATGCCTCCTCTTGCCACTTTTATTTAACATAGTACTGGAATTCCTAGCCAGAGCAACTAGGAAGAAAAAGAAATAAATGACATCCAAATCAAAAAGAAAGAAGGAAAACTCTCTATCTGCAGATGACATAATATTATACATAGAAAATCCTAAAAGACTCTACCAACACTGTTAGAACTAATAAACAAGTAAAGTTGCAAGATACAAAATCAATATACAAAAGTCAGTTGTATTTCTATACACTAGCAACGAACTATCAGAAAGAGAAATGAAGAATGCCATTTACAATTGTATCAAAAAAAATTAAGTACGTAGGAATAAATTTAACCAGGAAGGTGAAAGACCTATATTCTGAAAACTATAAGACATGGAGAAAAGAAATTGAAGATGACACAAATAAATGGAAAGGTATTCTGTGCTCATAAGTTGGAAGAATTAATATTGTTAAAATGTCCATGTGCTACTCAAAGCAATCTGCAGATTTATTGTCATCCCTATCAAAATTTCAATGGCATTTTTTTCCTAAAGAAATAGAATAAACAATTCTAGAAGTTGTAGAGAACCACAGAAGACCCCAGATAGCCAAAGCCATCTTGAGAAAGAAGAACAAAGCTGGAGGCATCACACTTCCTGATTTCAAACTATATTACAAAGCTATGGCTTTGTAATATAGTATAGACTTGGCATAAAAACAGAAACATCGATCGAGGGAGCAGAATATAGAGCCAAAAAAGAAACCCACGCACGTATAGTCAATTCATTTATGATGAAAGAGTCAAGAATATACAATGGGGAAAAGATGGTCTCTTCAATAAGTGGTGTTTGGAGAACTGGACAGCCACATGCCAAAGAATGAAACTGGACCCTTATCTTATACCATACACACAAAAAACCAGCTCAAAATGGATTAAAGACTTGAACATAAGAACTGAAACCATACAACTCCTAGGAGAAAACATTGAGGGTAAACTCTTTGACATAGACCTTGACAAAGATTTTTGGTTTTGATACCAAAAACAAAGGCAATGAAAGCAAAAATAAACAAATGCGACTGTATCAAACTAAAAAGCTTCTGCACAGCAAAGGAAAACATCACCTAAATAAAAAGGTAACATACAGAATGGGATAAAATATTTGCAAATCATATATCTGATAAGGGGTTAATATCCAAATATATAAAACTCATACACCTCAACAGCATAAAAACAAACAATCTGAACTACAAAGTGGGCAAAAGAACTAGACATTTTTCCAAAGAAGACATACAGATGGCCAATAAGTACATGAAAAAATGCTTAACATCACTAATCATCAGATAAATGCAAATCAAAACCACAATGATTTATCATCTCACACATATTAGTATGACTGTCATCAAAAAGATAAGAGATAACAAATGCAGGCAAGGATGTGAAGAAAAAGAATCCCTGTTCACCATCGGTGGGAATGTAAACTGATACACCACAGTGGAAAATGGTGTGGAGGTTCCTCAAAGAGTTAAAAATAAGACTACCATATGACCCAGCAATTCCACTACTTGGTATATGTCTGAAGGAAATGAAATCACTATATCACTATCTCAAAAAGATGGCTGCACCCAATATTCAGTGCAGCATTTTCAAAATAGCCTAGGCTGGGAACCAATCTGAGTGTCCATTAATGGATCAATGAATAAAGAAAATGTGATTTTATAGATCTATATCTATAATGGAATATTATTTAGCCATTAAAAATCCTGCCATTTGTGACAACATGAATGGAACTTGAGGGCATTACGCTAAGTGAAATAAGTCACGCAGAGAAAGACAAATACGGTATGATCTCACTTATATATGGGGAAAAAGAAAAAACCTCAGAGAAAATGAGAATAGATTGGTATTTGCCAGAAGCAATGGGTGGGTGTGGGAGAAGTGGGTGAGGGTTGTCAAAAGATACAAACTTTCAGTTATGAGATAAATAAGTTCTGCAGATATAATAATGAACAGCATGGTGACTATAGTTAATAATACTATACTGTATATTTCAAAGTTGCTAAGATAGTCGATCTTATTAGTTCTTATCACAGAAGAAAACATTTGTAACTATGTGAGGTGATATGTGTTAGCTAAGCTTATTGTGATGTCATTTCACAATATATACATATATCAGATTATTATGTTGTACACCTAAAACTAATACAATGTTATGTGTTAATTATATCTCAATAAAACAAACAAAAAAGAATTAGAGAAATGGAGGAGGAGCTGGTATTATAGGAACCACAAAAATAAAAGAGGTTCTTACAAAAGGGAAATTCTTGATATATTTTTCCATTTAAATAAAACACACAGTACAGCCAAGGATATCAAGGGGAAACGCTGGAAAGAGAAAAAAAAACACCTACAGAGATTAAATTTTTGTAGCATTTGTTAACTTATCACACAGTGGAAAGAACATGGGCTATGGCATCAAACAGAGTTCAGTTTAAATCTTGCTACACTCAACAGCCATGTAACCCTGGGCAAGTTGCTAAAGTGAGTCAGTCATCTCAGGCATAGTGTGTGACAAGATACCACCTAGCACAGTTATGAGAACTAAGTGACATGTATGAAAGTGGCTAGTGTAGCTAGGAGCCCAGGAATCCACTGGTTACCTGCCTTTGGTTCAGCAGGTCTGAGCCTAGACCTGGGTATCTGTGTTTTAAAAAGTTCCCTGGGTGATTATACTGCACGGGCAGGGTAAAGAAACATGTAAACAACTCAGTGTCTTGCCCATGGTAAGTACTTGGTGGTCGTTTTTATGTACAGAATATAAGGATTCTATCATTTTTATTAAGGCTGTGGTGACTTTTTAAATTAAGCACAATGACAAGACCTGTCCTAAATAAGCAGCTCAGATTTTCTTTTTTCTGCCATGAGAGAGAGAAAGAGGGATGGAGGGAAGGATGGAGGAAGGCAGGGAGAGAGAGAGAAAACTAAAATGAACAAAGGAAAAATATAAATGCTACTTATGGTCTAAATCTGTACCACGGCATTTAAAGATTAAACATGAGAGATGTCCAAGGTCTTTAACATATGGTCATGTATAATTTTGCTGAGGCAAATTTGAATCATTTTTGCTTTATAATGTGTAGTACCAAGTCACTTAGTTGATATGTGTGCTTACCCACTGATCAGTATCCAAATTTCGTTTAGGGTGTGTTGTACTCTATTCATGACCATACATAGATAAAAGCTTTGTTCTTTGTGAGATGGCCTCAGAAGAAATTCAACTGCTATGACAGCAAGATATTTGCAAACTTGGGGAAATGGAAAAGATCTCAAAATAATCTAGCAAATGTCAAAGATTTATTACACTATACATTTTTTAACATAAGGGAAAGGTCTCATTCCATTCACAAATAGTTTTCAGCAATAAAATGTTACATGTAAAGGTCAGAATGCATGGCATATGATGCTCCCAATATTTCAAAAGTTTGTCTGCCTTTCTTCATAGGGAAAAAAACAAAACAAAACAGCAGACCTTGGGGAATGGAGAGAGTCTAATTTCCAGAGTCACCGTATTATAAGATTCAAATGTCCAGGTTTCAATAACAACAACAAATTATAAGGCATACAAAGTAACAGGAAAGTATGACCCATGCAGAGAGACAAAATATATGGATAGAAGTGATTCCTGAGGAGGACCAAATGCCAGACTTGACAAAGTCTTTAAAGCAACTTTCTTAAAGATGCTCAAAGAGCTAAAGGAAGACATGGACAAAATCAGGAAAACAATGTATGGACAGAATAGAAATATCAATAAAGACACAGAAAGCATAAAAGGAACAAAAACAAATCCTGAAATTGAAAAGTATAACTGAAATGAAAAATTCACTAAAGGGATTCAAAAGCATATTTGAGCAGGCAGAAGAAAGAATCAATAGACTTGAAGAAAGGACAATCGAAATGATCAAGTCTAAGGAACAGAAAGGAAAAAGATTGAAGAAATAGGAATAGAGCCTAAGGGATCTGTGGAACATCATCAAGAAAAGGAACATATGCATTGTCCCAGAAGAGGAGAGAGAGAAAGGTGCAGAGAGATATTTGAAGAAATAATGACTAAAAACTTCCCAAATTTGAAGCAAGGTATGAATCTTCAAATCCAAGAAGCTCAATGGACTCCAAGCAGGATAAATTCAAAGACATTCACACTGAGGTAAGTTACACTCAAACTGTTGAAAAACAAAGACAAAGAGTATCTTGAAAGTAGAAGAGAGAAGTTATTCATCATACACATGACACCCAGAAGCCTTGGAGACCAGAAGGCATTGGGTTGAGATAATTAAAGTGCTGAGAGAAGAAAACTGTCAACTGAGAAGTCTACATTTAGCAAAACTCTTCTTCAAAAATAAAGGAGAAATTAAGAAATTTTCAGATAAGCAAAAGCTGAGGGGAATCATTAGCATCTGACCTTCTTGCAAGAAATGCTAAAGGAAATTCTTCAGGTTGAAATAAAAGGATACTAGACAGGAACTCAGAGCCATTTGAAGAAATAAATGTTTCCAGTAAAAGTAAATACATAGACATTATAAAAACTAGTATTATTGTATTTTTGGTTTGTAACTCTTCTTTATTTTCTACAAGTTTTAAAAGACAAATGCATAGAAAAACAATTACTAGTCATTGTTTTAGGAAACACAGTGTGCAAGTTTGTAATTTGTGACATCAGTAACTGACAGAGGGTGGGGACAGAGCTGTATAGGAGCAGAGATTTTGTATGGTATTAAACTCAAACTGGTAAACCTCAAATTAGAATGTTATAACTTTAAGATATTAAATATAACCCCCATGGTAACCACAAAGAAAATAGCTATAGTACGTACATAGAAGGAAATGAGAAGAGAAGGAAAATGTTTCAATTAAACACAAAATAATACAGTAATGCAGGAAATGAAGGACAAAGAAGCAATAAACCCTACAGAAAACAAATAGCAAAATGACAGAAGCACGCCCCTCCTTCTCAGTAGTTTAAATGTAAATGGATTAAACTCTCAAATGAAAAGACAGAGATTTGCAGAATGAATTTTTAAAAATAATCCAACTATATGCTGCCTACAAGGAATTCACTTTAGATTCAAAGACACAAAAGGATTTAGGGTGAAAAGATGGAAAAAGGTATTCTATGTAAATAATAACCAAGAGAGTTGGGGAGGTTATACTAATATCATACAAAATAGACTTTAAAAAGCCTGTAAGAGATAAAAAACTCATTATATATTAATAAGTTTCAGTACAGCAAGATTATATAACCATTATAAATATTTACACAGCAAATAACAGGCCCTCAAAATATATATGAAGCAAAAACTGACAGAATTTAAGGGAGATATAAACAGTTCTACAATAATAGTTGGAGATTTCATTACCCCACCTTCAATAATGAATAGAACAGGGACTTCCCTGGTGGTGCAGTGGATAAGAATCTGCCTGCCAAATTCAGGGGACACAGGTTCAAGCCCTGGTCCAGGAAGATCCCACATGCCACGAAGCAACTAAGCCTGTGCACCACAACTACTGAGCCTGCTCTCTAGAACCTGTGAGCCACAAGTACTGAGCCTGTGTGCAACAACTACTGAAGCCCGCATCCTCTAGAGTCTGTGCTCTGCAACAAGAGAAGCCACCACAATGAGAAGCCTGTGCACTGCAATGAAGAGTAGCCCCTGCTCGCTGCAACTAGAGGAAGCCTGCATGTAGCAACAAAGACCCAATGCAACCAATAAATAAATAAATAAATTTATTTAAAAAAAATAATGGATAGAACAACCAGACAGAAATAAGTAAGAAAACAGAAGACTTGAGCAACACAACAAACCAGCTAGATCTAACAAACATACACAGAACACTTCATCCAGCAACAACAGCATACACATTCTTCTCAAGTGCACATGGCATTCTGTAGGATAGACCATACATTAGGCCACAAAACTAGTCTCAATAGATTTTTAAAAATTGATATCACACAAAATACCTTTTCTAAACACAAGTTGAAGTTAGAAATTAATAACTGAAAGGAAACAAAAAAAATTCTGTCTATCAACAGATGAATGGGTAAAGAAGATGTGGCACATATATACAATGGAATATTACTCAGCCATAAAAAGAAACAAAATTGTTATTTGTAGTGAGGTGATGGACCTAGGGACTGTCATACAGAGTGAAGTAAGTCAGAAAGAGAAAAACAAATACTGTATGCTAACACATATATATGGAATCTAAAAAAAAAAGTGGTTCTGAAGAACCTAGGGGCAGGACAGGAATAAAGGTGCAGATGTAGAGAATGGACTTGAGGACATGGGGAGGGGGAAGGGTAAGCTGGGATGAAGTGAGAGAGTGGCATGGACATATATACACTATAAAATGTAAAATAGATAGCTAGTGGGAAGCAACCGCATAGCACAGGGAGATCAGCTCGATGCTTTGTGTCCACCTAGAGGGGTGGGATAGGGAGGGTGGGAGGGAGACACAAGAGGGAAGAGATATGGGGATATATGTATACGTATAGCTGATTCACTTTGTTATACAGCAGAAACTAACACACTCTTGTAAAGCAATTATACTCCAATAAAGATGTTAAAAAAATTTACAAATATGTAATCATGTAAAAGTATAGTCTTTAACAAGGAAAGATTTCTTCTTTCTTGTTCAAAGAAGAAATCACAAAAGAAATTAGAAAATACTTAGAATTGAATTAAAAATGAAAATACAACATACCAAAATTGATAAGATGCAGTGAAAGCACTGTAAAGAGGAAAATTTATAACTGTAAATGCTTACTTTAAAAAAGAAGAAAGATATCAAATCAACAATCTAAATTTATCCTTTAAGGAACTAGAAAAAGAAGAACAAACTAACCTCAAAGCTAGCAGAAGGAAGGAAATAATAAAGATTAGAACAGAGATAAATAAAATAGAGGGTAGAAAAACAATGGAGAAATTCAATGAAGCCAGAAGTTGGTTCTTCAAAGAAATCAACAAAATTGACATACCTTTAGCTAGCTGGACTGAGGCAAAAAGAAAGACTCAGATTACTAAAGTCAGAAATGAAAGTGGGGAAATTACTACGAAATCTACAGATATACAAAAGATTATAAGAGGGCACATAAACAACTATATACCAACAGATTGGATAACCTAAATGAAATGGACAAAATCCTAGAGACGCAAAACCCACCAAGACTGAATCATGAAGAAATAGAAAATCTGAATAGATCTGTAACTAGTGAGGAGATTGAATCAGTAATCAAAAACCTCCCTACAAAGAAGAGCCCAGGAGCAGATGGCATCACTGGTACATTCTACCACACACTTAAAGAAGAAATAACAGCAATCCTTCTCAAACTCAAAAAATTCAAGAGAAGGGAATACTTCTAAACTTATTCTAAGAGGCTAGCAATGCCCTGATACCAAAGCCACAGAACGCTACAAGAAAAGAAAACTACAGATGAATGTCCCTTATGAATTATTGATCCAAAAGCCTTCAAGAAAATATAACCAAACTGAATTCATGAGCATATTGAAAGGATTATACACCATGGCCAAGTGGGATTTATTCCTGCAATGTGAAGATGCTTCAACATATGAAAATCAATTGTGAAATACACCTATTAACAGAATGCAGAGGGAAAAATTACATGATCATCTAAATTAATGCAGGAAAAGCATTTGACAAAATCCAATGCCCTTTCATGGATAAAAACACTCAACAAACTAGAAATAGAAGAAAACTACTCAACATAATAAAGGCTATATATGAAAAACCCACAGCTAACATCACACTCAGTGGTGAAAGACTGAGAGCTTTTCCTCTAAAATCAGAAACAAGACCAGAATGTTAATTTTTACCATTTCTATTCAACAGAGTATTGAAAGTTCTAGCTTGTTTTAGTCAGTTTGGGCTGCTGTAACAAAATGCCACAAATCAGGTGGCTTAAACAACAGACATTTATTTCTCACAGTCCTGGAGTCTGGGAAAGCTAAGATCAAAGGCAATATGGGTCCTGGTGAGAACTCTACTTTTGGTTTGCTGATCGCCTCCCCCTTGCTGTACCCTCACTTTGCTGAAAGAGAGAGATCATCTCTCTTGTGTTTTCTTTTTTTAAAAAAATAAGGGTATGAATCTCATTCATGAGGACTCCTCTCTCATGACCAGGTTACCTCCCAAAGGATCCATTTCCAAATATCAGCAGTTTGAGGATTAGGGCTTCAACATATGAATTTGACAGTGGGGGCAGGGGAGCATTCAGTCCATAACATAACCATAGCAATTAGGCAAGAAAATGAATAAAAATATTCAAACTAGAAAGGAAAAAGTAAAATCATATCTATTCACAGATGGCACGATTTTATATGTAGAAAACCCCCAAAACTTCATACAGACACACACACACACACAGAGCAAAAGAGAGAGACAGAGACAGAGAGAAGCAAAAACTGTTAGAACTAATATGCAATTTCAGCCAAGTTGCAGAATACAAAATCAACACACAAAACCCATTTGCTTTTCTATACACTTACAATAAACAACCCAAAAAGGAAATTAAGAAAAAAAACTTCATTTACAATAGTATTGAAAATAATAAACTACTTAGGAGTTAACCAAGGAGGTGAAAAACTTGTACTGAAAACTATAAAACATTGTTGAAAGAAATTAGAGATAAATACAGATACATCCCATGTTCAATTGTCATATTTTTAAGATGTCACTACTCCCCAAAGGGGTCTATAGAGTCAATACAATCCCTACCAAAATATCAACAATTATTTTTTGCAGAAATAAAAAATTCATACTAAAATTCATATGGAATCTGAAAGGGACTTTATATTGCCCCAACAGTCCAGAAGAAAAGACCAAATTTGGAGTACTCACACTTCCTGATTTAAAAACTTACTACAGGGCTTCCCTGTACAGGTGGCGCAGTGGTTGAGGGTCCGCCTGCTGATGCCGGGGACACGGGTTCGTGCCCCAGTCTGGGAAGATCCCACATGCCATGGAGCGACTGGGCCCCGTGAGCCATGGCCGCTGAGCCTGCGCGTCCGGAGCCTGTGCTCCGCAACGGGAGAGGCCACAGCAGTGAGAGGCCCGCATACCGCAAAAAAAAAAAAAAAAAAAAAAAAACTTACCACAATACAAATTTACAGAAGTCAAAGCAGTGTGGTACTGGCATGAAGACATATGCATAGACCAATAGATGAGACAGAGAGCTCAGAAATAAGCCCACAAATATATGGTCAAATGTTTTTTGACAAGTATACTCAAACCATTCAAGGGAAAAGATGTTATTTTCAACAAATGGTGCTGGGAAAACTGGGTATCCATATACAAAAGAATGAATTTAGACCCTTACCCAACACCATATACAAAATTAACTCAAAATTTCATGACATTAGATTTGGAATATCTTGGATATGACACCAAAATCACAGGCAACAAAAGAAAAAATACACAGATCGGATTCCATCAGAATTTAAAACTCTTTGCATAAAACACTATCAATACAGTAAAAAGGCAACCCACAGAATGAGAGAAAATATTTGCAAACCATATATCTGATAATGCATTACTATCCAGAATATATAAAGAATGCCTAAAACTCAACAACCATACAAAACAAACAACACAATTCAAAAATGGGCAAACGTCTTGAACAGACATTTCTCCAAAGAAGATATACAAATGGCCAATAAAGTTCAACATTACTAATCATTAAGGAAATACACATCAAAATCACGAGATACCATGTCACAGCACTAGGATGACTATTATTTTAAAACCCCAAAATACAGAAAACAACAAGTGTTAGTGGGAATGTGGAGAAACTGGAACTCTTTAACACTTTCGGTGAAAATGTAAAATAGTGCAGACGCTTTTACATTCTGTGTAATTACATTTAAACACAGAATCACCATATGATCCAGGATTCCACTTCTGAGTATGTACACGAGGGGATTGAAATCAGGGACTTGAACAGATATTTGTACATCCATGTTCATAGCAGCATTATTCCCAATAGCCAAGAGGTGGAAACAACACAAATGTCCACCAACAGATGAATGGGTAAACAAAATGTGGTATATTATGCACTCGAATGATATTTAGCTTTAAAATGAAGTGAAATTCTGATATATGCTGTAACATGGATGAACCTTGAAGACATTGTGCACAGTGAAAGAAACCAGAAACAAAAGGATAAATATTGCATGATTCAATTCACATGAAATGTCCAGAATAGGCAAATCTATACAGACCAAAAATAACTTAGTGGTTGCCTCAGGTTGAGGAGCGGGAATGAGGACTGACGGCTGGTGGGTACTGAGTTTCTTTTAGGTAATTAGAAATATTCTGAAATTAGATTGTGATGATGGTTGCACAATTGTCTGAATATATATACTAAAAACCATTGAATTTTACACTTTAAAAGGGTGAATATTATGGCAATAAATTGTATCTCAATAACGCTGTTGGGGGAAATGCTGAGAAGATTTAAAGATGACACAAATAAATTTTATACATATACAATTTCAGTAGAGTGACAGAAGTCAGTTCCTGGATCCCTTCCCGCACTCAGATCAGCTCCTCTCATCCACCCCTAGTTTCAGCCTTGTCCTACTTGTTCTTATTTTTTCCTTTGCTCAGGCCACAAATAATTCATTTTTCTTTTCTTTCTGTTGGTAGTTAGACACCATCCTTTCCAACTCTTGGGATTTTTTAACTCTGAAACTCAGCTAAGGGCTAATGCTAGGGCTTCCTGTATTACCCTCTTCCTTGCTAGGCAGGGTTGCTCCTTGGGTAGCTACTTCTGCTCTGGACTTCGTCAGAACTGGTTTTGAATTCCAGTTCCTCCACTAGTGATGAGCTGTATAAACTTGGGAGATTTATTAAATATTTTAAACTTGGCTTCCTCATCTGCAAAATGAGGACATAATACCTGTATTAAGTTTCTACGGTTTGTGAGGAATCAAAGGATGTAATGCATCTGCAGCACTTAGCAGAGTCCCTGGGACATCTTAGTGCTTAGTAAGTGCTTTTATGATTTGATTTTCT
Source organism: Globicephala melas (assembly GCF_963455315.2). Lineage (NCBI taxonomy): Eukaryota > Metazoa > Chordata > Mammalia > Artiodactyla > Delphinidae > Globicephala > Globicephala melas. The sequence goes on from NC_083324.2 coordinate 102,597,894, forward strand.
AAAGTGGAACACTTTCTTCTTTTGTTTTTTACAGTGTCACTGCCAATCATAACAAAACTAATCACTACAGAAAAAATGAAATGAGGTAACAACAAATAATGAATGTAAAGAAATTACAAAACTTACGAAGTTCCTGTAGTGTATTAAAACAAAACTTTTCACTCTATAATTTGACTCATTCAACAAACGTGATGGTAGGCAGAAAAATGCTCTCCCCCCAGACATGTCCACAGGCTAATCCCTGGTGTCTGTGAATATCTTACCTCAAATGGCAGAACGGGCTTTGCAGATATGATTAAGGTTAAGAACCCTGAGATGGGGAGATTATCCTGGCTCAACCCTTAAAAGTGGACGATGACAAAAGAAGAGTGAGTTGGAAAGATGCAGTGTGAAAAGTGCCATTTCTTTAAAGATGGAGGAGGGGGGACAAGAGCCCAGGAATCCCATGGCCTCTAGAAGCCAGGAATAGCTCTCAGATTACAGTCAGCAAGAAAACATGAGCCTGCATCCTACAACTGCAAGCAACTGGATTCTGCCAGCAAGCCAAATTAGGAGGAAACAGATTTCCTCTACAACCTCCAGAAAGGAATGTAGACTTTCTAATACATTGATTTTTTTCTAGTGAGAACCATGTCAGATTTCTGACCTACAGAACTGTAAGCTAATTAATTTGTGTTGTTTTAAGTTATTAAGTTTGTGGTAATATTAGGACAGAAACTAATACAAAATATTTATTGAGTTCAAGGCACAAGGTCAGAGTGGGTTGAGGGGAGTGGGGAAGGATACAGGCAGAGACATGACCTTCATGGAGTTTACCATCTGGCTAGGGAAAGAAATACTAACTAAATAATCACAGGTGCCAAAATGGGATATTTAATGTGTTTTGAAAGCCGAGTAGGGGATCTAACCCAGCTGGAGGATACAGGAAATTCATGATATTTCAGGGAGACTTAAAATACGACAACAGGGAACTTCAAAGACTTGTGTTCTCAGCCTTTATTTCTGATAGTGGAGATCATCCCCTCACCCTCTGTCCTTGGATAAAGCCTTCCAGCACCTTTCTTCTAAGGCTTCTCTCCCCAACTGGAAGAAGCCATCAACATAATCTGCTTCTCTGCGGACCTTCAACAAGTTCACTAGACCCCTGTTAGCCCACTAATGATTTCCTTTATGGAACTTCATTTATCAGGTTGGGAATACTAAGACCTCAGATTTCAGCTATAAAACGTTGGGAATTTAGTCAGTAACACCCAGAGCCAAGTGTTAGATTTGGAATAGGAGGACTTTCTCTTCTTTTCTCATGAGATATCACTTTGAGATGAACAAAGTTGATCTTGGCCATAGTTTTTACTTTGTTTTTGTTTGTTTGGTTTGGTTTGGTTTGTAATAGTCTGCCTAAAGATCAGAATAAGGTGGATAATACTTTTTAAAATAAACATTTTATTTTAGAATAGGTTTAGATTTATAGAAAAGTTGCAAAGAAAGGGCAGAAACTTGCTCTGTCTTTCCCCATTGTCTTTTATCTCTCTATCTATTTAATTTTTATTGACGTATAATTGATGTACAATATTATATGTTACAGGTGTACAACATAGTGTTTCACAATTTTTAAAGGTTATACTCCATGTATAACTATATTCCCTGTGTTGTACAATATATCCTTGTAGCTTATTTTATGCCAATAGTTTGTACCTCTTAATCCCCTAACGCTATATTGCCCCTCCCCTCTTCCCTCTCCCCTCTGGTAACCACTAGTTTGTTCTCTATATCTGTGAGATGGCTTCTTTTCTGTTATAGTCACTGCTTTTTTTTTTTTTTTTTGCGGTACGCAGGCCTCTCACTGTTGTGGCCTCTCCCGTTGTGGAGCACAGGCTCCGGACGCGCAGGCTCAGTGGCCATGGCTCACGGGCCCAGCCGCTCCGCGGCATGTGGGATCCTCCTGGACCGGGGCACGAACCCGCGTCCCCTGCATCGGCAGGTGGACTCTCAACCACTGCGCCACCAGGGAAGCCCTTTTTTTGTTTTTGATAACCTTGAAAGTTTTGAGGAGTATTAGTGAGATATTTGTAGAAATGTTCCTCAGTTTGGGTTTGTCTGATGTTTGCTCATGGTTAGACTATGGTTATGGGTTTTTGGAAGGAAGACCACAGAGGTGAAGTACCATTCTGATCATATTAGGGTTACATGTTATCAATGAGACTTACCAGTGATGGTAACCTTGACCACCTGGCTGAAGTAGTGTTTTCCAGGTATCCTTACTGTAAAGTTACCCCTACCTTGTCCTTATTCTCCTTGGAAGCAAGTCATCAAGCAGAGCCCATACTCAAGAGGAGTCTGGGGCAGGGAGGAAGGATTAAGCAATACCTCTTGGAAGGCAAAGTATCTACATAAATTATTTGTCATTCTTTTATATATAAGATCCCTTTCTTTCTTTCTTTCTTCATTTATTCACTCATTCAACCACTTACTTATATCAGTATGGACTCATGGATGTTTATAGTCCAATACTATGTTATTTATTTTGTTGCTCAGAGTTTTCCAAATTTTGCCATTCGGAGCTCTTTCAACTTGGCTCTTGTGTCCCTTTGACATGATTGAATCATTTTGTTTCTTGAGTACTTCCTTTACTGCTGGCACTACTAGATGCTCCAGTCTCACCTTGTATTTTCCCTGCCACAGACTTAGCCTTTTCTCCAAAGAGCCCTTGTTCCTTTTATCAGAGAATGGTGTTGTTAGAAATGAAGATCTGAGTATGCTCATTGCTACTATGGTCCCACTGCTTCTATGCCCTCTTAGTAGACAGAGTTAGGACATATATGGTATATATATGTGTATATATATATATATATATATATACACACATACATACACTAACCCATGTATACACAAATATCTATAATTTCTTTATCTGTCCATCTATGTCTGTGTTAACCTAAACATGAGCTCATTCTGATGTCTCTAACTCTAACCTAGTACCACATAGCTCATTCTAGGGAGTAATAATTTGAAAAAATGTTTCCATAAATATCAGTTTCATCAATTCAATTATAATTTTACATATAGCACTATGGGCATCACCTTTCTCTCAAAACCTTCCTGTGACTTGCTTATTGCATACAGACTCAAATAGCAATTCTCAGCTTATATACCTATCTTTTACAACTTTATTGACATAGGCGTAATTGATATACAATAAATTGTACACGTTTGAACTGTATAATTTGTTGTTTTGCCTCTGAAACCATTGCCACAATCAAGTGAGTAAATAAATTTATCCATCATCCCCAAAAGTTTCTTCATGAACCTTTTAGTAATTTCTCTCTCATTCCCCTCTCTGTATACCTTCCATCCCCAGGCAACCACTGACCTGCTTTCTGTCACTAAAGATTAGTTAGTACCTTCTAGAATTTTATAGAATCATGAGTTTGTACACTTTTTTGGTCTGTCTGCCTTCACTTTGCACAGTTATTTTGAGATTCATCCATATTGTTGCATGTGTCATTATTGATTTCCTTTCTATCATTGAGTACTATTCAACTGTATGGATATACCAAAGTTGTTTATCCATTCACCTGTTGGTGGACATTTAGATTGTTTTCAGGTTATGGCTATTACACATAAAGCTGTCATAAATATTTATGTATAATCTTTGTATAAACATGGCTATATTGTATGGTAGGTGTACGTTTGAATATGTTTGACTTACATTCCCACCAAAAGTGTATGAGAGGTCCAGTTGTTCCACATTTTTACCAACACCTACTTTGGTCACTCTCTGTAATTTTAGACATTCTAATAGATGTGAAGTGGTATCTCATTCCTTAATGACATATGATACTGAACATGTTTTCCTGTGCTTATTTTCTATATGTTAATCTGCTTTGTTAAAATGTCTATACAAATTGAACATTTTGATAGGGTAGTTTATTGTCTTATTATTGGGCTTTGAGAATTATTTATGTATTCCAGATACAAGGTGTTTTTTTTTTTTCTTAATTGGGGTATAGTTGCTTTACAATGTTGTGTTAGTTTCTGCTGTACAACGAAGTGAATCAGCTGTATGTACACCTATATCCCCTCCCTCTTGGACCTGCCACCCCCCATCCCGCCCACCTACATCACCACAGAGCACCAAGCTGAGTTCCTGCTCCATACAGCAGGTTCCCACTAGCCGTCTGTTTTACACATGGTAGTGTATATATGTCAATCCCACTCTCCCAATTTATCCCACCTCCCCTTCCTACACCCCTTGTCCACACGTCTGTTCTCTAAATCTGCGTCTCTATTCCTGCCCTGCAAATAGGTTCATCTGTGCCATTTTTCTAGATTCCACATATATGCATTAATATTTGTTTTTCTCTTTCTGACTTACTTCACTTTGTAACAAAGGGAACCCACTTGCACTGTTGGTGGGAATGCAAATTGATACAGCCACTGTGGAGAACAGTATGGAGGTTCCTTAAAAAATGGAAAATAGAACTAGCATATGACCCAGCAATCCCACCACTGGGCATATACCCTGAGAAAACCATAATTCTAAAAGACCGTGCACCCCAATGTTTATCACGGCACTATTTACAATAGCCAGGACATGGAAGCAACCTAAATGTCCATCAACAGATGAATGGATAAAGAAGATATGGTACATATATACAGTGGAATATTAGCCATAAAAAGGAACGAAACAAGGTGTTTGTTTGTTTGTTTGTTTTTAGCAGATGTGTGATTTGCAAATACTTTCTCCATGGAGCTTCACAATAGAAAGTCTGAGGAAACAACATTCAGAGGTACAGATCATCTGATAAATGGTTGGCCTTAGAGTATTCTCACTACAAGTTATAATAGGCCTCCATTTCTCAGTCATGAAGGAAATAAGGGTACTAAACAAGTTTTCAAGGCAGTGGCCCACTCAAATCTGTACAAAATAAAGATATGGTCCTGAAATGGGGTACAGATGGAGCCTTGACTACAGAAAGCCCATTTACTAAACCGGAACAGGTCAGAGTAGAACAAACAGGAATATTGACTTGGTGACAAATTATCTACCTTAGGGATCCATAGATGCCTTTTCTACTATGGACAGATTTGGTAGCAAAATATAGGACAGAGTTACATTCTTAGGTGGGCTTTTCTTAAGTAATGCTGTGGTGAGTAGAAATCTGCCTGATCAGGGAGAACAGCAGATTGTTAAAGCTAAGTCACATAAAAACTTGTTGTCAATACATAGTCTGGGATAATTGGAAAGCCATCTGGAAAAATAAATAAGTATGAATCCATACCTTACACTTTGCACCAGCATACATTCCCAAAGGAACTTATTTAATAATAAGTTTGAAAAAAAATGAAACCAGAAGGTACAAAACAAAACAAAACAAAACAACTAAAGAAACTAAAAGCTAAAGAAAAAAAAATTTTTTACACTACCGTTGAGTGAAGTATCCCTGACTAACTATTATACTAAACTCAGAAAATATTAATAAATTTAGATACACGAAAGTCAAACATTTCTGCATAGCAAAAGCCATCATAAGCAGAGTCAAAGAACAAATGATACACTGAGTAAATGGATATTAACAAATCACATTGAAACAAAGGACTAATTACTGCAATATATTGTGATTTTATATATACACATATATATGTATATGTATATATATATGTATGTCAGTAATATTTAAGTAGCAGAAAAATGAGCTAAGAATATGAGCAGAGGGTTTATAGAAAAGAAAAAACAAATGACTTTTAGCACATAAAAAGATGCTCAATTGCACTCATAATAAGAAAAGTTCAAATAAACCAAGCATATTGGCAGAGATGAAAGTTTGATAGCACTGTGTTGGCACGAGTATAGGGGTAGATTCACGAAAAATATCTAATAATTATAAATATATGTGCATAAAACAGCAGAGTCAAAATATATGAAGCAAACAGTGACAGAATTGAAGGGAAAAATATTTCTATAATAATAGTTGAAGATTTCAATATATCATTTTCAATAATGGGTAGGACATAGAGAAAGAATATCAATAAGAAATAGAGGACTCAAATAACACTATAAACCTACATCTAACAGAGATATGCAGAACACCCCACCCAACAACATCAGAATACACATTCTTTTTAAGTACACATGGAACATTCCCAAGGATAGAACATATATTAGGGCACAAACTGTCTCAGTAAATTTTAAAAGATTGAAATAATACAAAGTATCTTCTCCAATCTCAGTGGAATGAGTTAGAAACAAAAAGCAGAAGGAAAATTGGTCACAAATATGTGGAAATTAAACAACATGCTCTTAAACAACAAATGGCTCAAAGAAGAAACCACAAGGGAAATTAGAAAATACTTAGAGATGAAGAAAAATGAAAACTCATGGGATGCAGCAAAAGCAATGCTCAAGGGGAAACTTATAGCTGTAAATATCTACATTAAAACAGAAAAAAGATTCTAAATCAATAACCTAACTTTACACCTGGAGGATCTATGAAAAAGAGAGAGAGAGAGGGAAAACTACACATCCTTCTGCAAAACTAAAAGAAGGAAGAAAATAATAAATATTAGAGTGGAGATAAATGAAATAAAGAATAGAAAAATAGAAAGTCAACAAGACCAAAAATTGTTTTTTTGAAAAAATAACAAAATTGACAAGCTTTTAGCTATACTGACAAAGAAAAAAGAGACAACACAAAGAAGTAAAATAAAAAAATAAAAGTGGGGAAGGAGAAAAACCATATGATCATCTCAATAGATGCAGAGAAAGCTTTTGACAAAATTCAACACCTATTTATGATATAAACCCTGCAGAAAGTAGGCATAGAGGGAACTTTCCTCAACATAATAAAGGCCATATATGACAAACCCACAGCCAACATCATCCTCAATGGTGAAAAACTCAAAGCATTTCCACTAAGATCAGGAACAAGACAAGGTTGCCCACTCTCACCACTCTTATTCAACATAGTTTTGGAAGTTTTAGCCACAGCAATCAGAGAAGAAAAGGAAATAAAAGGAATTCAAATCGGAAAACAAGAAGTAAAGCTGTCACTGTTTGCAGATGACATGATACTATACGTAGAGAATCCTAAAGATGCTACCAGAAAACTACTATGGCTAATCAATGAATTTGGTTAAGTAGCAGGATGCAAAATTAATGCACAGAAATCTCTGCCATTCCTATACACTAATGATGAAAAATCTGAAAGTGAAATCAAGAAAACACTCCCATTTACCATTGCAACAAAAAGAATAAAATATCTAGGAATAAACCTACCTAAGGAGACAACAGACCTGTATGCAGAAAATTATAAGACACTGATGAAAGAAATTAAAGATGATACAAAGAGATGGAGAGATATACCATGTTCTTGGATTGGAAGAATCAACATTGTGAAAATGACTCTACTACCCAAAGCAATCTACAGATTCAATGCAATCCCTATCAAACTACCACTGACATTTTTCACAGAACTAGAACAAAAACTTTCACAATTTGTATGGAAACATAAAAGACCCCGAATAGCCAAAGCAATCTTGAGAACGAAAAACGGAGCCAGAGGAATCAGGCTCCCTGACTTCAGACTATACTACAAAGCTACAGTAATCAAGACAGCATGGTACTGGCACAAAAACAGAAAGATCAATGGAGCAGGATAGAAAGCCCAGAGATAAACCCATGCACATATGGTCACCTTATCTTTGATAAAGGAGGCAGGAATGTACAGTGGAGAAAGGACAGCCTCTTCAATAAGTGGTGCTGGGAGAACTGGACAGGTACATTTAAAAGTATGAGATTAGATCACTCCCTAACACCATACACAAAAATAAGCTCAAAATGGATTAAAGACCTAAATGTAAGGCCAGAAACGATCAAACTCTTAGAGGAAAACATAGGCAGAACACTCTATGACATAAATCACAGCAAGATCCTTTTGACCCACCTCCTAGAGAAGTGGAAATAAAAACAAAAATAAACAAATGGGACCTAATGAAACTTCAAAGCTTTTGCACAGCAAAGGAAACCATAAAGAAGACCAAAAGACAACCCTCAGAGTGGGAGAAAATATTTGCAAATGAAGCAACTGACAAAGGATTAATCTCCAAAATTTACAAGCAGCTCATGCAGCTCAATAACAAAAAAACAAACAACCCAATCCAAAAATGGGCAGAAGACCTAAATAGACATTTCTCCAAAGAAGATATACAGAGTGCCAACAAACACATGAAAGAATGCTCAACATCATTAATCATTAGAGAAATGCAAATCAAAACTACAATGAGATATCATCTCACACCAGTCAGAATGGCCATCATCAAGAAATCTAGAAATAATAAATGCTGGAGAGGGTGTGGAGAAAAGGGAACACTCTTGCACTGCTGGTGGGAATGTAAATTGATACAGCCACTGTGGAGAACAGTATGGAGGTTCCTTAAAAAACTACAAATAGAACTACCATATGACCCAGCAATCCCACTACTGGGCATATACCCTGAGAAAACCATAATTCAAAAAGACTCATGTACCAAAATGTTCATTGCAGCTCTATTTACAATAGCCCAGAGATGGAAGCAACCTAACTGTCCATAATCGGATGAATGGATAAAGAAGATGTGGCACATATATACAATGGAATATTACTCAGCCATAAAAAGAAACGAAATTGAGCTATTTGTAATGAGGTGGATGGACCTAGAGTCTGTCATACAGAGTGAAGTAAGTCAGAAAGAGAAAGACAAATACTGTATGCTAACACATATATATGGAATTTAAGAAAAAAAAATGTCATGAGGAACCTAGGGGTAAGACAGGAATAAAGACACAGACCTACTAGAGAATGGACTTGAGGATATGGGGAGGGGGAAGGGTAAGTTGTGACAAAGCGAGAGAGAGTCATGGACATATATACACTACCAAACGTAAGGTAGACAGGTAGTGGGAAGCAGCCGCATAGCACAGGGAGATCAGCTCGGTGCTTTGTGACCACTTGGAGGCGTGGGATAGGGAGGGTGGGAGGGAGGGAGACACAAGAGGGAAGAGATATGTGAACATATGTATATGTATAACTGATTCACTTTGTTATAAAGCAGAAACTAACACACCATTGTAAAGCAATTATACTCCAATTAAGATGTAAAAAAATTAAAAAAAATAAAAATGGGGACATGTATTTTATAGAAATAACAAGATTATAAGGGGATACTTTGAACAATTGTAACCAACAAATTAGATAACCCAGATAAAATGGACAAATTGACTGAAGAAGAAATAGAAAATCTCAACAGATCTGTAATAAGTAAATAGATTTAATCAGCAATCTCCAAATCTCCAAACAATGAAATGTCCAGGACCAGATGGCTTCACTTGTGAATTCTACAAAACACTTAAAGAAGAACTAACAATCAATCCTTTATCAACTCTTCCCAAAATATAGAAAAGGAGAGAATACTTCCTAACTCATTCCATGAGACCAGAATCACCCTGACGTCAAAGTCAGAAGACATTACAAGAAAGAAAAATTATAAACCAATATCTTTTATGAACATAGATGGAAAAATCCTCAACAGAATATTAGCAAATGGAATCCAATGGCATATTAAAAGGACAATACACCATGACCAAGTGGGATTTATGCCAGGAATGCAAAGGTGTTTCAAAATAAGAAAAGCAATCAACGTAATAGATTGATCACATTAAAAGAAGGAAGGGGGAACATATGATCATCTAGATTGATGCAGAAAAGGCATTTGACAAAATTCAACACCCTTTCATGGTTGAAAAATCACTAAGAAACTAGGAATAGAAGAAAACTTCCTAAACATGATAAAAGTCATTTATTAAAAACCCACAGTTAATATATTACTCAATTGTGAAAGACTAAAACCTTTCCCCTAAGATCAGAAACAAGACAAGCATGCCCATTTCCACTCCTGCTATTCAAAATTGTACTGAATGTTCTAGCTAGAGCAATTAGACAATAAAAAGAAACAAAAGGCATCCAGATTGGAAAGGAAGAAGGAAAACTATCTGCATTTGCAGAGGACATGATTCTATATATACAGACTCCTAAAGAATCCACAAGAAAACAAATGCAGTGAAGTTGTAGGTTGCAAGATCAACACACAAAAATTCAGTTGTGTTTCTGTACGCCAACAGTGAACAATCAAAAAGGACATTTAAAAGTCAATTTTATTTACATTAGCATCTAAAATAATAAATACCTAGGAATAAATTTAACCAGGAAAGATTTTACACTGAAAACTATAAAATATTGCTTAAAGAAATTAAAGAAGACAAAAATAAGTGGAAAGGCATCCCATACTTATGGGCTGGAAGATTTAATGTTGTTAATATGTTAATACTACTCATAACAATCTACAGATTCAATGAAGTCCTTTTCAAAATACCAATAACCTTTTCTGCAGAAATGGAAAAGTTGATCCTCAGAATCATAGGGAATTACAAGGGGCCCCAAATAGACAAATAATCTTGAAAAAGTAAAACAAAGTTGGAAAACTCACACTTCCTGATTTCAGAATTGACTGCAAAGCTACACTGGTCAAAACAATGTGATACTGGCAGAGGAATAGATATATAGACAAATGGAATAGAATCAAGGGGCTGGAAATAAACCCATACATCTATGGCTACTTGATTTTTGACATGGGTACCAACTCCATTCAATAGGGGAAGAAATCATCTCATCAACAAATGGTGCAAGGACAATTGAATTTCCATATGCAAAAGAATGAAGTTGGACCCCTACCTTACACCATATATAAAAATTAACTCAAAATGGGTCATGACCTAAATATAATATTATATAATTAAAATAATAATATTATATAATTATTATATATGTATATATTATATATAATTATATAATATATAATAATATTATATAATTATAATAATATAATATAATAGGGCTAAAATAATATAACTCTTAGAAGAAAACATAGGAATAAATGTTCATAACCTTGAATTTGTTAACGAATACTCAGATAAGACACCAAAAGCTCAGTCAACAAAAGAAAAAAATAGATAAATTGACTATCAAAATTTTAAAATTTATACATCAAAGGAGATTATCAAGAAAGTGGAAGACACCCTACAGAATGCGAGAAAAATATTTGCAAATCATATATTTGATAAGGGATTGATATCCAGAATATATAGAGAACTCCTACAACTCAACAACACAAAGACAAATTAAAGAATAGATAAAATGGGTAAAGGGCTTGAATAGACATTTCTCCAAAGAAGATATACAACCAGCCAATAAGCACATGAAAAGATTCTCAACATCATTGAATGATTAGAGAAATGCAAATCAAAATCAAAATGATACCACTTTACACCTACCAGGATGACTATAACTAAAACAATAGAAAATTATAAGTGTTGGCAAGAATGTGGAGAAATTAGAATTAGAATTAGAAATTGCTGATGGTAATTTAAAATGGTTCAGCCGTTGTGGAAAACAGTTTGGTGGCTCCTCAAAAGGTTAAACGTAGAATTACCACATTACTCAGGAATTCCAGTCCTAGGTATATACCCAAAAGAATTGAAAATAGGAACTCAAACAGATACTTTGTGCCAATGTTCACTGCAGCATTATTTACAATAGTCAAAAGGTAGAAACCATTCAATTATCCACAAATAGATGAATGGATACATAAAATGTGGTATATACATTCAATAGAATATTATTTGGGCATATAAAGGAATGAAGTTCTGCTTCACACTACAACACAGATGAACCTTGAAAACAATATGCTAAATGCAATAAGCCAGACACTAAAGGACAAAAATATCACATGATTACTCTTATTTGCAACATCTAGAATAGGCAAATACACAGAGATAGAAATAAGAGGTTATCAAGGGCTGGGTGGCGGTGGGGAAGCAATGAGGAGTTATAGCTTACTGGGTACAAGGTTTCTGTTTGGGGGTGATTGAAAAAGTTTTGGAAACAGTGATAATGGTGGCAGAACATTGTGAATGTAATCAATACCGCCGAATTGTACACCTAAAAATATTTTAAATGATAAATTTCATGTTGTATAAATTTTCCACAATAAGAAAGAAGGAGAAGAAGAAACAGTGGCCTCAAAAGAAAAAAAAAGAAAACACCTGGTGGTTAATGTGTCATTTTTCCACTCACAATTCTCAGCTGCTATTTGTAGTAGAGGTTTCAAACATACAACATATATTTGCTTATATATGCATAGGCAACTAAATTATAACTGGAATTACATACAAGAATTTGAGAACACAGGTTGTTTTTCGGAGGGAAGCTGAGTAGAGGTGAGAGGAATACTTTTCATTGTATACCATTTTGTTTCTTTTGAATTTACGATTTGTTTTAATTAACTAAAATGGATCAAAGCAAAAGTTTTGAAATAGAAGATTACCTTCTGTGCAGTAAATGGTTAACTCAACAGGTCTGGGTCATACAGACTTGTAGTTTCCAAAGGAAGGTCAGGCTCCTGCTGGGCTCCCAGGAGATAGCCTCTAAGCCCTGTCAGTTAAGAGTACCTGAGGCCACACCAGAGAGTTTATGCTGATACCCTGATTTATGGTTGGGCCTTAATGGAGACCAAATTCAGCCACAGAGTCAGCCATGTCTACATGACTGACGCTGGATAAAAACCCTTGACATAAAGCCTTGGGTGAGCTTACCTGGTTGGCAACACTTTCTGCATGTTGTCACACATCATTGTTGGAAGAATTAAATGTTATCAAAAAGACTCCAGTGGGAGGGGACACCTTGAAGCTTGTGCCTGGTCTCCTGCATTCTGCCCTATGTGCCTTTTTCTTTTTGATTTTAATCTGTATCCTTTGCTGTAGTAAATTGTAACCATGAGTATAACAGCTTTGCCAAACTCTGTAAGTTCTTGTAATTAATCATTAAATCTAATTCTTTATTTTTATATTTGTTGGATTTATTTATTGAATTACAATTAACATACAACATTATAGTAGTTTCAGGTGTACAACATAGCAACATAGTGATTCAATATTTTTATACATTATGAAATGATCACTACAATAATCTAATTACCACATGTCACCAAAGTTTTTACAATATTATATCCTATGTTGTATGTTACATCTCTGTAACTTTTTATTTTTCCTTTGGGAAAAATTTTTTTAAATTTTTTATTGGAGTATAGTTGATTTACAATATTGTGTTTGTTTCTACTGTATAGAAAGGTGAATCAGTTATACATACACATATATCCACTCTTTTTAAGATTCCTTTCCCATATAGGTCATTACAGAGTATTGAGTAGAGTTCCCTCCTGTAGTGCTATACAGGAGGTCCTTATTATGTATCTATTTTATACAAAGTTTATGGAAAGCCTTATTTTTTTTTTGTAGCTGGAGGTTTGTACCTCTTTATCCCTTTCATCTTTTTCATCTGTCCCCCACATATCCCTCCCCTATGGCAACCATCTGCTTGTTCTCTGTATCTATAAGTCTGTTTTGTTTTGTTTATTTTTTTATTTTTTAAAATTTATTTATTTTATTTATTTTTGGCTGTGTTGGGTCTTTGTTGCTGCCTGCAGGCTTTCTCTAGTTGTGGCGAGTGGGGGCTGCTCTTTGTTGTGGTGTGTGGGCTGCTTATTGCAGTGGCTTCTCTTGTTGCAGAGCATGGGCTCTAGGCACACGGGCTCAGTAGTTGTGGCTCACGGGCTGTAGAGTGCAGGCTCAGTAGTTGTGGCGCACGGGCTTAGTTGCTCTGTGGTATGTGGGATCTTCCCAGACCAGGGCTTGAACCCTAACCTTAACCCTCCATTGGCAGGCAGATTCTTAACCACTGCAGCACCAGGGAAGCCCCTGTTTTGTTTTTTAGGTTCCACATATAAGTGAAATCACATGATGTTTGCCTTTCCCTGTCTGACTTATTTCACTTAGCATAGTATCCTCCAGGTCTATCCATGTTGCCTCAAATGGCAAGATTTCATTCCTTTTTATGGCTGAGTAATATTCCATTGTGTGTGTGTGTGTGTGTGTGTGTGTGTGTGTGTGCGCATCACATCTTCATCCATTTATCTATCAATGGACACAGGTTGCTTCCATATCTTGACTATTGTAAATAGTGTTGCAATGAACATAGGGGTACATGTATCTTTTTGAATAAGCTATTTTGATTTATTTGGATATATACCCAGAAGTTGAATTAATGGGTTATATGGGCGTTCTATTTTTAGTTCTTTGAAGAACCTCTATACTGTTTTGCATAGTGGCTGGACAAATTTACATTCCCACTAACAGTGCACAAGGGTACCCTTTTCTCCACATCTTTAGCAACACTCGTTTCTTGCTTTTTTGATAATAGTTATTCTGACAGGTGGGAGGTGATATCTCACTGTGGTTTGATTTGCATTTCACTGATGCATAGTGATGTTGAGCATCTTTTCATGTGCCTGTTGGCATTTGTATGTCTTCTTTGGAAAAATGTCTATTCAGGTATTCTGCCCACTTTCTGACTGGGTTGTTTGCGTTTTTGATGCTGAGTTGTATGTGCTGTTAATATATTTTGAATATTAACCTCTTATCCATACCATTTGCAAATTTTTCTCCCATTCAGTAAGTTGTCTTTTCATTTTGTCAATGGTTTCCTTTGCTGTGCAAAAGCTTTCAAATTTGATTAGGTCCCATTTGTTTATTTTTGCTTTTATTTCTTTTGCCTTGGGAGACTGATCTAAGAAAATATTGCTATGATTTATGTCAAAGACTGTTCTGCTTATGTTTTCTTCTAAGAGTTTTATGGTTTCCAGTCTAACATTTAGGTCTTTATTCCATTTTGAGTTTATTTTTGTATGTGGTGTTAGATAATGTTCTAATTTCACTCTTTTACAGGTAGCTATCAAGTTGTCCCAGTACCACGTATTGAAGAGACTGTCTTTTCTCCATTGTGTATTCTTGCCTCCTTTGTCATAGGTTAATTGACCATAAGTGGGTGGGTTTATTTCTGGGCTCTCTATTCTGTTCCATTGATCTATGTGTCTTTTTTGTGCCAGTACCATACTGTTTTGATTACTGTAGCTTTGTAGTATAGTCTGAAGTCAAGGAGTGTAATTCCTCCATCTCTGTTCTTTTTTCTTAAAATTGGTTTGGCTATTTGGGGTCTTTTGTGTTTCCATACAAATTTTTAAATTAGTTGTTCTAGTTTTGTGAAAAATGTCATGGGTATTGCATTGAATCTGTAGATTGCCTTGGATAGTATGGTCATTTTAACAATATTAATTCTTCTAATCCATGAACATGGTATATCTTTCCACCTGTTTGTGTTGTCTTCAATTTCTTTCATCAGTGTCCTATAGTTTTCTGAGTATAGGTCTTTTACTTCCTTACATAGGTTTATTCCTAGGTATTTTATTCTTTTTGATGTGATGACAAATGGGATGGTTTCCTTAATTTCTCTGATAGTTCATTGTTAGTGTACAGAAATACAACAGATTTCTGTTTATTAGTTTTGTATCCTGCAACTTTATTGAATTCATTGATGAGCCTTAGTAGCTGTTTGATGGTATCTTTAGGATTTTATATGTGTAGTGTCATGTCATCTGCAAACAGTGACAGTTTTACTTCTTCCTTTCCAATTTGGATGCCTTTTATTTGTTTTTCTTGTCTGATGGCTGTGTCTAGGACTTCCAATACTATGTTGAACAAAAGTGGTGAGACTGGGCATACTTTTCTTATTCGTGATCTTAGAGGAAATGCTTTCAGCTTTTCACCATTGAGTATGATGTTAGTGAAGGGCTTGTCATCCATGGTCTTTATTATGTTGAGGTATGTTCCCTCTATACCCACTTTCTGGAGAGTTTTTATCAAAAATGGATGTTGAATTTTGTCAAATGCTTTTTCTGCATTTATTGAGATGATCATATGGTTTTATTCTTCAATTTGTTAATGTGGTGTATCACAATATATGAGGGAACTTTCTAACAATCACATCTGGACAACAATTGAATAGTTGTTCCTTCTCAGAAGTGCATGTGCTCACTGGGGCCCTGTAGCCACCAAATAGATGACCATCTCTCAGCTATGTTGCAGGCAAGATTGGACTTCATGGTGTCTCAGGCTCCTCCCATGCTGAGTCTATAAGTCTACATACAGACAACAGGCTGCAATCTGACAAAAGTGTCTTTTCTTTGGATTGCAAAATAAATAAATGGTTGTTTATAAAGAGCCAGTAAGGGCAAAGGCATAGGCAGCCCGAGGATGTGGGCTCCAAGAAACAATTGTCACTGGGCACAGACCAATAAAGTGACTTGGTTAAAGAATAAGTTTGAAAATCTGCCTCTCAAACTTGTCTTTATTTGAAAGAAAAAAGAAAAGGCCAAAAGCTTTTACTATTGCTTTTTGGATATCTGTTTAAAACAAAGCGGAGATGTGAGTTCAAGGTTTATTGTCCACAATTAAAAAGGAATCAGGTTTTGGTTTTAATATACTTCCTGCAATATAGTAAGCTTTCAAATGAAAGTGTTTGTTGCACAGCCTGAATGGTCAATAAATCAATTTTGTGTATCTGTGTTGGTGTCTGTGATTTGTCATCATGCCTTCTTACAATAATCACAGGGCGAGAGAGAGTCATGGGCATATACACACTAACAAACGCAGTAAGGTAGATAGCTAGTGGGAAGCAGCCGCATGGCACAGGGATATTGGCTCGGTGCTTTGTGACAGCCTGGAGGGGTGGGATGGGGAGGGTGGGAGGGAGGGAGACGCAAGAGGGAAGACATATGGGAACATATGTTTATGTATGACTGATTCACTTTGTTATAAAGCAGAAACTAACACACCATTGTAAAGCAATTATACCCCAATAAAGATGTTAAAAAAAAAAAAAAAAAATAAATAAATAAATAAATAAATAAATAAATAAAATAAAATAGCCCTCTTCAAAAAAAAAATAATCACTCCTCAAAGAACTGTCTCAATGACTGTCTTTGAAGTAACTGAAATATGTCTTATTAATGTACTGGTTTATGTGAAAGCATGTAAAAGGCAAACACACACAAGCAAAATTATCTCCAAAAATTAATCACTTGTTCACTGCAGCTTCCTTCCACTAGAATATAAACCATTTTGTTTGGTAGCGTATCTGGCACCTAGAATAGCACATAGTAAGTACTCAATAGGTCACTGCTGAGAGAATTCCAACACTTATTGGAATGGAACTCTTCTACCTTCAGCTTCCTAACTACGAATTTGGATGTTAGAGACAAGCAGCAGGGAAAATTCCTCAAATCAAAAGAAGCATCAGGGTATGCAGCAGGCAAAGGGAAGGGGAGAGGAAGAGAGGGACACTCCCTATGCCCACAGAGGGACATTGAGTCTCTAGTCCCGTGATCTTTGCTGGTTCCCAGGCTGGCCTGAGACTTGATCTGGGCTCATGACCTCTTTCAGTGAGGCTATAGTGCTGGTGGCAGAGTATTTGTTGGGGAGGTGGGATTTAAATGCATGCACAGTCTTTTTTAAATGATATTTAAAACTTTTGCTGGGCTCTCAAGTTTTGGTGCATTACAAGCAAAGGCCTGTTAGGCAAAGCCTAGTTTCAGTTTTGGCTCACAGTAACACTCTCGGGGACCTACTGGAGTCATCCATCACAGGGGGACATCTCCCTGACCCCACCTGCTCCCGCCTCAACCCAACTTTTCAGAAGTATTGGAAAGAACCTTTTCCCTCTCTTCTTTTTCCCTTCTCTAACTCTTCAGCAAGGCTAACTACTGATGCTACCCACTACGGATCAGGGCCAACATGCAGCTCTCTTCTCCCCCTCCTCCCTCCCCTTGGTGCTCTGTCTCTCTCTCTCAACATTTTTTAAAACAGCCTGGCCACAGGATGCACCTGTCCTCGTCCCCTCCTGGGGCGAGCCCAGGAGCCAGGCGCTGCCCTTGCTGGGGAGGCTTACAGCTGTTTTGCCTGTGGGTGGGTGGTAACTTGAAGACCATTTGGGCCTTGGGTGCAAGCCAAGATTTTTAATCTAACCTCACCAGTAGCGAAGCCAATATGTTGATCCACATCTGGCTTCTGTGTCTGTGTGTCATTAATTCATTCTCAAACATCAAAAATAATAGATTTAATTTTCCTCAAAATGAAAGATATTTAAAAGTTAACAAATAAAAGTCAGCTGATACTCTTATATAATAATTCTACAAGGCTTTAGCAAGGCTTAAATCAGGTATGCCAGTTTTAGTTTCAGAGAAGCAGGGAGCTTTTTATCTATTCTTGCCTGGAAGGCAATTGTTAGGGTCTTTGTGGGAACCTAACGATCGTCGCATTTCATTCCCACCTGAGGTTTGAACCAATTAAGAAATAAGGTAGATGAGTTGATATATTAATGAAGAAATAACTTATATTTACAGGCAAGCATGGGCTTCCCAACCCAGTCACAGGTAATGTCAGAGTCCTCCCCTCGTGGCAGGTCTGTCTCTGCAGGACTTGCAGCATGGAGGAGCCATGGCAAACGTGGGCTTCCCATGAGCATCTCATGCTGAGGAAAGAGGCAGAAGGGGCTGCACACCATCTGGCTCCCCTTCCAAATTCCAGCAGGTGGGGGAGGAGTCGAATCAGGAGTGGGTAACGATCATTCCTCCCCAACAACAAAATGGAAGCCGGAGCAGTGCAGACCACTTCTCCGTCGCCCTCAGGCAACTTGTCAAAGCTGAGTAGAGTATCTGGCTGGTTCAGAGCCAGGAGCAGAGAAGGGCATGGTTAGAGCTGATAGCAAGTGTGGAGAGAAGCTCTCTGCACTGCTCTCTAGCTGCCTTGCTAGTTTGCCTGGCCTTTTTAAATGAGGTGTAAATTACATACAGTAAAGCACATAATATTGTTGCCCTTTTATATGTAGATATTCCTTTAACCTCCACCAGTATGAGATATAGAACATTTTCTGGGTTGCTTTCAAAAGACCTGGTCCACACCTTCTTCTGACCTGAGGAATATCCGAGAAATTCTATTTCCATAAAAATTATTTTCCATGCTTACCTTACACATGTAATCTTTAATTTGTATCCACTTTATCAATTATAGCAATAGTTTCAATTTTTAAGCATTAAAAAATTAATTTTTAAGCTTAAAAAGTTCAACTTATCAAGAGATGTTATTCTTTCAGGGAAGTGATTATCTGTCCCAGGCACTGACTTCCTTCCTCTTAGCAAGAAATTAGAAAGTTCTCATAGGGGAAATTCTTTCCCCTATGGTGACAGCAACAGATTTAGAATTACCTCACCAATGGGAGGCTTCTCGTCATTAGCCAACCAATAACAGTCACAGTCAAATGAAATGCATTTTCAAAGGAAATCACTTCTCCAGGAAGCATGTTTTCCTAGAGCACCTGCAGTGCTTTAGAGGAAACATGTCGGCTTTGTAAATGGGTATATTGTTCTTAAATGATACAAGTGGAATTCTGATGCTGAAACATTTTTCATGAGCTTTTTTCCCCAAGGAACTTTAGATCTAAGTTAAAACTTTAAATTAACTTAACGTGATCAGCTTTACATTTTTAATAATAAAATTGCCGAATATTCCTTCCCTTAAAAAAGTCCCATGAGATACAAAATAGATAAAATCTAGGGAAAAGATACCCTTGTCGCAAGCTGTATATCTATATATTTAATATATACATTTATATAAATATGTTATGTAAATATATATATCTATACATACATATCTATATCTTTCTATCTATAAAAAATAAATATAACGTAACATACAGTATTACAGCTCGCCTACCACAGCGTGTTCATACGCTGCCCAGCTGGCTGACTGTATAAATGCTGACCTGTAACCCTCCTTTGGGCACCTACACAGGGGCCAGCAGGGCTCGGGCCCGGCTTTGACAGCATTTGCTAGACAGGCCCGGGAGGATGCGAATACTCAGGCACAAATCAGGTCAAAACACCATCATAATAGCACTAAATTAGGTGATACATAGCAAGTAACTGGGCGCAAACACAATGCTTAGCTCTGAGCACATCCAGGTGAGGGCCAGACTTCGCTTTACTGCGTCAGTAATAGCTCAATTGTTAGCGGTCCTAGTCTATGCCTTTGCTCTTGGTTCGCCTCTTCAGTCTGAGTGGCAGGACAGATGTTAAGTATTGTACACACATAACGTTAGTGACAGCTAAAGACTGTGGCTCTCCAGAACACCAAGCTGGGTCACCGCCTCTAGCTGGCAGTGAATAGTTGAGTCTCTTCTATAGATTCAGGGCAAAGAATGAGATGTCGTGTTAGCCTCATTTCAGCTCTAAAGTGCCACAGGTCTTCATTCGAAGCTTTCGTTAGACTTTAAGGTCATGACCACTAGAAGGTGAACTGCAAAGGGGCTTCCCTGTCTACCTTGGCCATTCTTTTCTGGTGTCTATTTTTAAAGGAATGTGAGGAGCTTTGAGAAAGACCTCGAAGTCACTGAAATCCCAAAAAAGATATCATTCTATTACCACTTCCTTTTTGTTTGACGCCTTATAAGAAAATACACATTCATCCTAAGGGTCATAATCAACCTTTCTTTCCATCGCATGGATTAATACATGATTCTATATGCACTGTGTCTAGTGTCAAGTTTCACTGCCTTCTAGGAACATCTATTTCAGAAATGTATGACTTGTTCTTTTGGGCTAATATTCTTTTACTGTCATTTTAAAGCCCAAAATGGGGTTCTCTTGCTGAGTCTTTCCTTAAAATTTCACTTTTAGTTGATAGTATTCATTTGTGCATTTATTGGTGCTCTGTGGTGACCTAGATGGATGGGATGGGGGGTGGTAGGAGGGAGGTCCAAGAGAGAGGGGATATATGTATACATACAGCTGATTCACTTTGTTGTACAGCAGAACCTAACACAACATTTTAAAGCAACTATACCCTTTCCCCCCCAAAAAAGCATATACTGAGTGCCCGTTCTGGGCTGGAGCCTAGAATGGAGACATGAGTGAGCCAGTATTGATCATGGGCCTCTGTCAGAGTTGGAGGCCAGAGTGCCTTTCCCAGGCATGTCTCCCACACCCCATCCTTGTAGTGGAAAAGCTAGAGGCCATACTGGTGTGACATAACCTCCCTAACCTCCACCTCAACTTGGCCACAGTAGATTGGATTGGGAGGGTGGAGTGGCTGACGCGAAATGGGCCAATCACAGTTGTTTCCTAGGAATTCGGAATTGAGACCAAGAGGAAAAGAGTATGTCTCCCTCCATATAAAACAGTGTAATTGTCAAAGCTATTTTCTGCCAAGTGACAGCTACTGAAAAAATGAAGAATGAAGAAAGCTGACAGGAGAATTGGAGATAAAGATGGAGAGAGATGGTTTCCTGGGTGCCCCTTACAAACAAGCTAATGTCTCTGGTCTTTTACTGAATCCCAGTTGTATTTCTGCTTATGATTTCATGAAACACTCCATACCCCTGTGTTCTTAAAATAAACCTCCCCTTTTGCTCTAGTTAGTGCCCAGTGTGCTTCTGTTGCTTACATTCAAGAGTCTTAACATGGTGTCCTGTCCATAAGCAGATCTTCGTTTAGTAAGTCAGACTGAAAAATACATTTTACAATACTTCCCAGTGTGGCAGGACTCTGAGTTCCTGGGCCAGGCGCCATAAGTGTTTTATTCATCCCTGTATCCCTGGCACATTGTAGGAGCTCAAGGGATTGAATGTTGACTCTACAACTAAATGCGTGAAGGAAGAGCCTTGGAACCCTCAGCAGCCTACTTAACCACTCTTTCTGCAGGTTCCTCCTCTGAAAGGACCCTTAGAAATTATTTGGTTTAAGTATTTATTCTACAGAAGAGGAAGCTGGGGCCCAGAGAGGTCAAAACCACTTGCCCAAGGTCACACAGCTAGTTTGCAGCAGAACCGAAACTGCAATTCATGTGTCCAAGCTCTGAAGCCAGTACTCTTCGTACTACTCTGTAATTTTCCCTTCCTGTGGAACCAACTTCCATTGACCTCAATGGATAATACAGCCAAACGCCCCTAAAGTCAGCCTCCCTTGCTTAAAACTTCCTCAGTGTGGGTTCATAAGTCAGCCATCATATAGAAAAACTCTTGAAAAGGAAACTCACAGTGTCAGTCATCACAGAACTTGGCTAGCCACAGGTACTATTCAATGAGTGGAGGAGAAGCCCCCCAAAGCTGGCGTGTCATGAGAAGACTCAGCATGAGGTAACTAAGACAACTCACGGAAC
Organism: Globicephala melas; assembly: GCF_963455315.2. Classification (NCBI taxonomy): domain Eukaryota; kingdom Metazoa; phylum Chordata; class Mammalia; order Artiodactyla; family Delphinidae; genus Globicephala; species Globicephala melas. The sequence continues at coordinate 102,620,086 of NC_083324.2, forward strand.
AAATTCTTGTTTTTATTGTCCAGTGAGATGGGGTTTTTCCCCGCCCTTGCCAGTCATAAGAATAAATGAAGAATTGATTACCCCAACACTGATGAACAGAAACATTCTCTCAAATACAATTATGTGAAAGGCATATCTGAGTGAAACCTGGGAAGGACTTAAAAATAAACAAAATAAGTTGATCTGCTAATCAAGAGAAGCAAAGAAAAAAATTCACATTGAAAAGAAAGGCAAGGGAATGATAAACAAAGAATTTAGGATGGTGGCTACAGTCCTAAATTCTGGGTGGGGAGAAGCACAGATACAAAATGGGAGAGGGCCAGAGCACTGGGACCAAATTATTGCCAAAGTACTGGCTTGCGTGTTGGTGATGATGGGTAGTGGGTTCATGGGTGTTTTTATATTATTAAAAATAAATAAATAAGTAAGTAAATTAATAAAAGAGCCAGATATGGACCAATGGTGGGTGTGTCATGAACCAAGGATTATGAATAATCTAAGTCTGTGCAGATAAGATCCATGGACAAGAAAGAAAGTGGAAAAGAGTAATTATAGCGTCAAAATAATGTCCTTGTTTCTCTCAAACTAGAAAATAAACATCTTATGACATATTAAATATTTTTGTTTTGTTATTATTCTACCTGTTGTGACACTTACTTTGTCACTGTCAGGTAGAAAATAAAGGTCTCTTTAATTTGTTTAATATCTGAGTTAAGCTATACATGCTGATAAATGAGGGTGAGCCTTACTTTATAGACTACTTTATAAGAAGCAATAATGCCTTGCTAGGGCTTCCCTGGTGGCGCAGTGGTTGAGAGTCCGCCTGCCGATGCAGGGGACGCGGGTTCGTGCCCCGGTCCGGGAGGATCCCACATGCCGCGGAGCGGCTGGGCCCGTGAGCCATGGCCGCTGAGCCTGCGCGTCCGGAGCCTGTGCTCCGCAACGGGAGAGGCCACAACAGTGAGAGGCCCGCGTACCGCAAAAAAAAAAAAAAATGCCTCGCTTACCATTCAGAACTAAGACACTCTATGACAAACGTGGGCTTCCTGTGTGTAGCTTACAATATCAGATTGACATGCTAAAACTTGCTTTAGTTTCAGTTTTGAAATAATTGAGGACAGACTTTTTCAGGTCCTGCAATGTTTATTAAATGGACAAGAAAGTATGTTCTAAGACTTTCTGAAACAGGGCTCCAGAAGCAAACAAACTAAGAAGGAAAACAAGAAAAAAACTGAGTAAGAAAGTTGGAGATGAGTTTTGATAGCAACAAAGCTGCCTCGTTAATGTTTTACATTTTATTGATAGTTGATTGCCTGGCCCTGATGAAATGGGAACACACATTCCATAATCCCCCCTTGAGATCACTGCTGTTTTAAAAACATTAACATAGGCAAAAGAAATCTGGTAAAATACTACCACCTGGGGACACCTGGTGAAGGAAATACGGGGGTCCTTTCTGCTATTTCTGCAACTTTTCTGCAAGTCTGAAATTATTTCAAAATAACAAGTTTATAAGTAAATGAAAAGACTGGCAATCAATTTGAATCAGCATTATTTTTATAAAGGTAAAGAACAGCAGCTTTAAGAAAATGTAAGAGAAACTATACAGTTGAGTGTAAATGATTATTCCAGGGTTGCACACAGTTAACTGTAAAACCATAAGCCAGGGTCCAGGTCATGGAGAAGCTGCTGGTCTTCCTTTCGTGACCTAATAGCCGTGCGGTGGTGGGGAGTGTTTAGGGCAAATTCAGATGCAGTGAAACCCTTCAGTGGACACAACTGCTAGATAATTTCTGTGCAGTCTAGTCCCCAAGACTGTAACATTTACTTCTTGGTAAATAAAATAAAATATTACCGTGCAGGTAGAGTTGGAGGGAATGGCCTGCAGAAAAGGCTGTTAAACCTCTCAGAAGAAAAGGCACTGCCCATGATCATTTAAAAGCTCGAATCCAAGATGGGGCAATACTAGGAAAATGCTAGCTTCGCTAAAATAATTTTTCTCACTGCAGTCTGAATACAAGTCGAAGGGGTATTTGTTGGTGGTGTGGTGTTTAGTTTTTGTTTTTTAAAGTACATTGAGGGGAAAATAATTCATCTCCTTCTAATAACAACAGTATTGATGCCTCTTTGTTAAATCACCTTGGAATTAATATGAGAATTGTAATCTTTTTTACCTCATTCTTTGTGGAAGTGGTTCTCCATCAATAAATGTTAAGATTTGATTCAGAAAGCAAGGAAAGAGACTTGCAATTTCCTTTCCTAGAAGAAACAGTATTCTCTCCCTCTGAACAATCCTAAGGAGGAAGGAAATATAGGATTTCATGTTCTCATTTCTGCTGAAGTTATGAATCATCACACCTGTGTTAACAGTTACTCACTGTAAGAGCTTTATGATGCCCACATGGGGGCATTAGTGAAATTCGGTGTGCCTAACTTTTCATCCACGTGGCCAAGCAAAATGGACTTAAATCTTACTGGGGCAGTCTCTCCCCCACCTCATCACCCTCCCCCCGACTTTTTATGTTTCTCTGTAGTTGAGTAGTTTTCAAGACAAGGAGCAGTAGCTAGAAGGAGACCATGTATATGAAGAGAAACCATGGGCAGCAAAATCTAAAGGAATCTGCAATATGTAAACAGATAGTATTTTTTTCTTTCTCATTTTTTTCTACAGTGACTGTCAGGGAGATGAATTAACAAGGTAGATGAGAGGGAGGGAAAGAAGTTTCAAATTAAGTTTTTTCTTTTAACATGTGTGTACCAGAAACAAATTACCAAAACTGACAGAAAATCTGAATAGACATGTAACAAGTAAAGAGATTGAATTAGTCTTCAAAAAGCTTCCTACAAATAAAAGCTCAGACTCTCATGGCTTCACTGATGAATTCTACCAAATGTTTAAAGCATAACTAACTTCAATTCATCACAAACTTTTTCAAAATACAGAACATGAAGGAACACTTTCCAAGTTATTCCATGAAGCTAGCATTACACTGGTACCCAAACCTGATGAAAACACCACAAGAAAAGAAAACAAAACTACAGACCACTATTTAAAATAGCCAGAACATGGAAGCAACCTAAATGTCCATCAACAGAGGAATGGATAAAGAAGATGTGGTACATATATACAATGGAATGTTACTCAGCCATAAAAAGGAATGAAATTGGGTCATTTATAGAGACATGGATGGACCTAGAGACTGTTACACAGTTAAGGAAGTCAGAAAGAGAAAAACAGATATCATATATTAATGTCTATATGTGGAATCTGAAAAAATTGGTATAGGCGATCTTATTTACAAAGCAGAAATGGAGACACAGACATAGAGAACAAAAGTATGGATACCAAGGGGGGAGGGAGGATGGGATGAACTGGGGGATTGGGATTGACAGATATACATTACTATGTGTAAGATAACTAACGAAAACCTACTGTTTAGCACAGGGACCTCTACTCAGTGCTCTGTGGTGACCTAAATGAGAAGGAAATCCAAAAAAGAGGGGATATATGTATACATATAGCTGATTCACGTTGCTATACAGTATAAACTGACACAATATCATAAAGCAACTATACTCCAATAAAAATTTTAAAAAAAACTATAGACCAATAATCCCTTAAAAATATAGACACAAAGTCCTCAACAAAATACTAACAAACTGAGTCCAGAAACATATAAAGAGGATTAATTCAAATAAGATTTAGCCAACGAATCTAAGGTTGGTTTGACATTGTAAAAGCAATCAACGTGATACACCATAATGAATAATTAACAAAGCTACACGGTCATCTCAATAGATGGAGAAAAAGAATTTTACAAAATTCAACACCCTTTCATAATAAAAGCATCCAAAAACCTAAGAATATAATGGAATTTTCTCAATGTGATAAAGAGTTTCTATAAAAAATTCACAGTTAACATCACACTATATAGTAAAAGACTGAAAGTTTTCCCCGAAAATCAGAAACAGGACAAGAATGTCCACTCTCTTCACTTCTATTCAACATTGTAGTGGAGGATTGAGTCAGGGCAATTATACAAGAATGAGAAGAAGACATCCAGACTGTAAAGAGAGAATTAAAACCCTCTTCATTTGCAGATGACGCGATCTTATATACAGAAATCTGAAGCAAGCCACAAAATAAAATAGTAGAACTAATAAACGAATTCATCCAGATTGCAGGGTACAAGATCAATGTACAGAAGATAATTGAGTTTATACACTAGCAATGAACAATCTGAAAATGAAATTAGGAAAATGGTTCAATTTACAATAGTCTCAAAAAGATTAAAATGCTTAGGGATAAATTTAACACGGGAAATGTAAGACCTGTATAGTGAAAGCTACAGAACATCATCAAAAAAATTAAAGAAGACCTAAATTAATGGAAAGACATTCCATGTTCATAGATTGGAATACCTAATATTTATTGTTAAGATGAAAATACTCCCCAAATTGATCTACAGATTCAATGCAAATCAAAATCCTATCAAAATCCCAGCTGGCTTTTTTTTTTTTTTTTGGCAGAAAACGCATATGGAAATCAAGGGATACAGAATAGCCAGAACAATCTTGTAAAGTAAGAACAAAGTTAGAAGAGGGTCGTCCTTCCGATTTCAAAGCCTACAAAACAACAGAAAGCAAGACAGTGTGGTACTGGCATAAGGATAAATATATAGGTCAATGGAAAAGAATTTAGAGTCCATAAATAAACCCTCACATTTGTGGTCAATTGATTTTTGGCAAGGGCGCCAAGACAATTTAATGGGGAAATCTTTTCAACAAGTAGTGTTGAGAGAACTGGTCATCCACATACCAAAGAATGAAGTTGGTCTCCTTCCTTATATACAAATATTAACTCTTTGTGGGTCATAAACCTTAATGTAAGAGCTAAAACTATAACACGCGGGAGAAATTATAAGAGTACATCTTTATACCCTTGAATAGGGCAAAGCCTTCCTAGATACAAAACCAAGTCACAAGTGACAAAAGAAAAAATAGATGAATTGTACTTGATCAAATTTTAAAACTTTTGTTCTGCAAAAGGCACCATCAAGAAAGTGAACAGACCACTCATAAAACGCAAACAATATTTGCAAAACCGTACGTCTTACGTGGGACTTGTGTTCATAATAAATATAGAACTTTTACAACTTAATAATAAGGAGAAAAATAACCTGTTTTTTTAAAAAAGGGGCAAAAGGGGCTTCCCTGGTGGCGCAGTGGTTGAGAGTCCACCTGCCGATGCAGGGGACACAGGTTCGTGCCCCAGTCCGGGAGGATCCCACATGCCATGGAGCGGCTGGGCCCGTGAGCCATGGCCACTGAGCCTGCATGCCCGGAGCCTGTGCTCTGCAACGGGAGAGGCCACAACAGTGACAGGCCTGCGTACCGCAGAAAAAAAAAAAAAAAAAAAAGGCAAAGGATCTGAAGAGACATTTCTCCAAACAAAATGTATAAATGACCAATAAGCACATGAAAAGATGCTCAAAATCATTAGCCATTAGGGAAACGAAAATCAGAGCCACAATGAGATACTACTTTGCACCCATTAGGATGACTATAATCAAGGAGACAAATAATAACAAGTGTTGGCAAAGATGTGGAGAAATTGGAACACTCTTGTTTTATTTATAGGAATATAAAGTGATGCAGCCACTTTGGAGAACAGTTGGCAGTTCTTCACAATATTAAATACAGAGTTCTCATACGACCTAGAAATTCCACTCCTAGATATATACTCAAGAGAAATGATGGGTAAACAACAAGGTCCTAATGTATAGCACAGGGAACTATACTCATTATCCTGTAACAAACCGTAATGGAAAAGAATATAAAAAAAGAATGTCTATATGTGTATAACTGAGTCACTTTGCTGTGCAGCAGAGGGTGGCACAACGTTGTAAATCAACTATACTTCAATTAAAAAAAAGAGAAATGAAAACATACATCTACACAAAAACTTGTATATAAATGTTCACAGTAGCAGCATTTTTATACTAGCCAAAGAGTAGAAAAGTTTCAAATATCCATCAGTTGGTAAACAAAATGTGGTATAGATTCATACAATGAAATATCATTCAGCCATAAAAAGAATGAAGTGCTCATACATACTACAACGTGGATGAACCTTGAAAACATGGTAAGTGAAAGAGGACAGACAAAAAAGGCCACGTATGGTATGAGTCTTTTATATAAAATGTGTAGAATGGGCAAACCCGTAGACGTGGAAAGTAGGTTACTGGTTGCCAGGGGCTGGGGGAGAGGAAAATAGGGAGTTGACTACTAATGAGTAAGAGAGATTTTGGGGGGGAGGGATGATAAAAATGTTCTAAATTAGTGGCTATGATTACACAATGCTTTGAATGCATTAAAATCACTGAATCTGATACTTAAAAAGGTTGAGTTTTATGGTATATGAATAATATCTCAATAAAGCTATTATATAAAAAAGTGTGTACCCTTTCTCTTTTGTCTCTCCATCATCCTGGTCATTTTTCTAAGACCTGTGCTTGAAGGTCACATGCACTGCCGAGGAGAAGGTGAGAACTTGAAGATGACTCAACGCAAGTCTTTGCCGTAACTGGCACCAAGAGCACATGTGGTGTCATGGGCAGGGCATTGTCCTACTCCTGCATGCCTGAGCCATTATCTTCATGAGTGGCACACTCACCATGATGGATATGGGAGAGTGTGAGTTTGTGTGGGAGGGATGTGCTCTGTAGAATGAAAATATAGGAGAGTCAAACTCAGAATCACTGAAGCTCTGCTAAAGGAATCTCAGTCAGGCTTTGTGTTTGCTGCTCTCCCCTTTGGTAGAAAGAAGTCAATCAGAAAAACAATTTCATATCAAGAATTGCTTTTCTTCAAAACTTGACGCTTACCAGCCAAAAGTAAAACAGAGAATTTCAAGCTCCAACTCTACTTTACTTCCTGTTCATTCCAGATCGTCAGGAAAAACAGATTGTCAAAATGGTACTCCAGATAAAGTGCAAGATCCTTCATCAACAAAGAAGAGTTTTCTAAGGTGATGTTTGCTAATGGAATGAGTACAGTTTAGAGCAAGAGTTAGACTAAAAGTCTTTTCATTCCTGGATTAATAAGTTTCTTACAATACTGCACTGCTTCTCCTCTTGACATTTCACAGAAAGTTTCACAAATAAGAGCTTAAAGAAACAGAGAAACACAAAGAAGTGCAGTTCTCTGCTTATTCCTAAATTAGCCCAGAAAATTCCATTATCATTTAGGGTTTTACTCTGTATAAATCTATGCTGTATGTATGTGTATATATACATATATTATATATATATATATATTAGGTTAGATTGAATGGTTTGAATATGCTGATATTTGACAATTTTAACCTGTAAGATAGAAATTTCTTGTAGTTCAGCCTAGCACAACACATACATTTAAAATGTATCAAAGGAGAGTATGCATATCTGATGATCTCAAACCAGTAACCAGAGATTGGGTTTCCAGACTTTTCATAGTGAAGTTGTTCATTTTATAACATCTGTTTTACTTGATATCTTTTCCTTCTGTCAGATAATCTAGACCCATCATGGGCCAATGATTTAAAGACCTGGTTTTAGGCTTTGGTTCATGTCAGATGGTGATGAGGTTGTATAAAGGAGGGAAGAGTTATCTCATCATTGGTGATGAAATATGTCAAAGAAAAATTTTACAAAAAGGTAAAATCAGACTCTAATACAAATATAAAATGAACATGTATCAAAGGTTTTATTGTACTCATTAATTAAATAAGGGAAGCAGTAAGATGTTACAACCAGTTCAAGGGAGAATTCTAAGAACCATATAGGGAGGGAATAAGGAACTATAAAATGAATTTACAAATAGTCTTAAAATTGTTCTTCCATAGGGCAATGATCAATTGCTTTCCAATAGGGACACAATTAAATTGCATTTGTATGAAAAAGAATCATTTGCACCATATATTCACCCACTTTTTCCCCCACTTCAGAATCTTTCACAACTGTTCATGACAAATGAATAGCTGAGGAAGGCAGGCCTCAGGATACTACAGAATGCATCAATCTTGGTTATTTTCACCATTTTTTGTGTGTGTGCCATTTAGAGAGCATCATACTATCACTATTGTTTTTTATTCAGCTTTTTCTCTGCATGATATGAGCACTATCCCATTCCCCAAAATTTAATCCATATTATAACGTTCCATCATATGGATAGGATAGGCCATCATATGGATAGGCCATGATTGTTAACTAATCCCTTCTGTTGGGTGTTTTTACTTCCTTACTTTTCTCCATTATAAATAATTCTGTGCTCATTTTTTAAATTCATTCTTTATCTTTTATACCCTTCACAAATACTACCAAAATTTTTCTGATTTGGAAGTCTGTGCCTTAAGAACTAATGGTTTAGAACCACTGCACCAGAGTTTGGTAATTATACTAGAAACTCTGGAGTCATTACTGCCAGTTTTGTAATGCCTATTATCCTACATGAGTAAAAACTGTCACACTTCCTTTATTGGAAAAGCCATACGATTGCCTATCACATGACGCTTTAGAGCATTTGTCTCAAAGATTTTGAGGTACCAAAAGTAACTGTAAAAAAATGCTTTGTCTATTTTCACAGTGAATTTTGGTTCTGAAGATACCAATGTGTTGGCTTATAAGACTGTTCTGGTGCCTGACACGTAAAAGGATAAAGCAAATAATTTGAATCAATGAATGATATTTTCACTATTAATTGGACGTTATTCCTCCTCTGTCTCCTGTGGTTGAAGTAACTCTGTTTTTTAGCTAATTTTTAAAAAGATGCTCCAGGTGAATTATTCTGTACATGAGGTTAGCTTGTGTTTGTGCACAAATGGGGAGATATGAAATCATTTGGAAATCATCATCATGGGAAAGTTTTAGCAATGTTCTGAACGTGTTGACAAGAGCAGAGGGAAAAAATGAGCTGATATCTAGAAAACTAGATTCTGCTAATGGCTATGCCACTGACCAGTGGTTTGTCTGTTATTACAGAAGGGAGAAATCCAGGACACATGCTGCAGATCAGTCTCCCAGGAAAGGGAGGAGATGGAGAGATGGGGGTGGATATTCCTTTTATATGTATTATTTCCTTCTATCCTCACAGCAGCCCTGGGTAGAAGATTGATGATCATCCCCATTTTAGAGAAAAAGAAACAGGGGTTTGGGGAACTCATGATACCACGAAGAGTATGCAACAGGAGCAGGATTTGCCTCAGCCCATCTAAGTCTGATCAGGGCCCACTCTTCCAACAGGCACGGGAGACATGGGGCCCAGGGCCCATGCTACCCTCAAAAATAATTAATTCTAATTTCTTTTAAAATCAGAAGAAACAATAAATATAATAATAGTGAGGATATAATGATGACTCCAACCTGGATTTTGTCATTGTATCAATACAGCCGTAAAATAATTTAAAAAAATTTTTATATGTAAAGGAGCCACCAAGGCAATAGTGCCTTTAATTGCATCTCAGAGGATGCCTGTGCTTAATCAGAGGAGATGCTTGCACTAGACCCAGTCCGAGGCCGTAATAATGCTCCTCTACCTCTACTCAGGCCAAAGCAACCCCTCCTGATTCACTGCTCTGGAAAACACTGTTCTTGGAATTGGTTCAAGTATAAGAATAACTTGTCTGTCTCTAATATTATTTTTAAACTCCCGGTCAAAGGGCACAGAGAAATAGGAAAAATGGGATTGTAAAATCAACGAGGATAGATCAATAGATGGATTTTAAAATAATAAACAGTTATAAGCCATTGTTCATAATATTGTCCAAAGAAATGAGTGTAGTCACTGAACTGGATGCTGAAATGATGATAGTGATAACTCAAGGTACAGAGAGAAGTTATCCCCACGGAGTCTCCTCAGCACTCCAACACCCTGAGCTGCAACGGGCTTGCTCACTGAGTCACTCCACTTCCTTTTCTGGGCAGCAGTAGTTAGTCAAGAACCTCAAGTGCCTACACAATGTAGAGGGCAAACATTTCTAGGGAGTGGAAGTTGTGTCACTATTCTGAGATGTGATCTAGGAGAATGTGGTGGAGGTGAAGACTTCTCTACTAGAAATGAGAAGACCTAGATTCTGGCCCTGGCTCTGATATTATCTGGTTACTTAACCTTGTGATAGGGACAACTTCACTTCTTTGAGCCTCAGTTCTCAACATTTTAATTATAATGTGTAATGGTGTGGGTCTCTTCGGGTTCATCTTTTTCGGAAATCTCTGGGCTTCTTGGATCTGGATTTCTGTTTCTTTCCCCATGTTAGGAAAGTTTTCAGCCATTATTTCTTTAAAGAAGTTTTCTACCCCTTTCTCCCTCTTCTCATTCTGGTACTTCTGCAATGCAAATGTTAGTCTGCTTGATGTTGTCCCTTAAGTCTCTTAAGCTTTCTTCACTTTTTTTATTTTTTCCATTCTTTTTTATTTTTGCTGCTTTGATTGGGTGAGTTCCTTTGTCCTGTCTTTGAGTTCACGGATCCTTTCTTCTGCTTCATCTAGTCTGTTGTTGAATCCATCTGGTGTCTTTTTTCGTGTAGTTATTGTATTCTTCAGTTCTGTGACTTCTATTTGGAACTTTCTTATATTTTCTATCTCTTTGTTGAAGTTCTCACTGTGTTCATCCATTCTTCTCCCAAGTTTGGTGAGCATTTTTATGACCATTACTTTGAACTCTTTATCAAGTAAATCGTTTATGTCTGTTTCATTAAGCTGTATTTCTAAGGTTTTATCTTGTTCTTTCATTTGGGATATATTCCTCTGTTTCTTCATTTTGCTTGACTCTCTGTGTTAGTTTCTACACATTAGATAAAACAGCCACTTCTCCCAATCTTGAAGGGTTGGCCTTGTGTAGGAAAACCTTATCATTCAATCATGGCCTTGGATGTCTCTCGAACCTTTGTGGTTGTTGAAGCAACCTATTTTATTTTTAATAACTCCTAGTAGTTGAAGGTGTGCCAAGACCACTCAGTGTCCCAAAGGGGAGGATCTCAGTCAGCACTTAGATTCAGGCTGATTGGAAGCCAGACCCTCAGGTAACAGCTTTTAAATAATGCAAATATATACAGTCCTGTGGGACCACATGTGTAAGCCTTGCTGGCCCCCAAAGCCAGTTGATCTGGAGTTGTTCCCTGGGCAGCAGTTTGCAAAAACTGGGGCTCCAGATGAGCATAAAAACTCACTTCTGGGTGATACTGGTGAGCTGTAGTGAGGCAGAGGGAGAGCACAAAGATGGCATCCTCCAGACTATGTTCCCTGCGAGCACATCCATAGACCTCTAGATGTACCAAACCTGAAGGTTGCCTCTAAGGCTGACACTCCAAGACAAGCAAGTAGGCCTCTTTCACAAAAAGTTTGGGAGTGTGTTTCATTTTGCCCTCTGTGCAGTGCCCTGTACATGTATAAGAGCCCTGGTGGTGTAGCCTTCTGAGAACATTCCCTCTAGGTGTTACAGTCCTGTGGGAGCCAAGAATGCAAGCCCCCCAGACACCAGAGTCAGGCAAAGGAGTGTCTCCTGAATGGCAGCTGCAGAAGCCAGGGTACCAGACATAAAACCTGGGGTACCAGACATGTGTAAGAGCTCCCCTTCAAGAAATGCTGGCTCTCTGACATGCAACAGAGGGATAGCATGAACACAGTGCCCACCCTCAGAGGTATCAGGAAAGGTTTACAGTCCGCCCTTAGATGTGTGCTTAATCAGAAGCCCCTCAAGCTGCAGCTATGATGATTAGCTAATAGGCCTCTTTCCAGAAAGACTGAGCTCCTTGGTCTGTTGCCTCTTGCTGTGGCCTGGGGGTGGTAGTTATTTAAGTATTCTTTTGCTGCTGGTTACAGTCTTGAGGGACCTGTAAGCATAAGCCATGCTCGTCATCAAAGCCAGGAGATGTAGAGGTGTCCCCTGGCAGTAACCACAAAAATCAAGGTGCCGGAGAAGGGTATAAACTCCTTTCTGTGAGATACTGGTGAGCTGGGGCAAGGCAGAGGCCAAGCATGAAGATTGCCTCCACCAGCCTCCATTTCTTGGGAGCATCTTTTTGGCCCCTGTAAGTGCTGCACGCCAGAAGCCTGCCCCTCAGGCTGAAGCTTCTGGACAGGCAAATAGGCCTCCTTCTCAGAAAGACTGAGGTGTGTTTCAGCCTGCTGTGTTTGCAGTGCCCTGGGAGCAGTAGTCTGCCAAATACTGGCCCTCCAATTGTGACAGTCTCAATGGAACCCAGGAACTTAAGCCCCCCTGGCCTCTAGAGCCAGGTGATCAGGGGTGTCTTCTGCGTGGCAGCTGCAAAAAGTTGGGCACCAGACATAAGAACTGGGGCACCAGACTTGTGTAGAAGCTCCTCTCTGGGAGATACTGGTGTTCTGGAGTGTGGCAGGGGAAGAGAGCAAAGAGGCTGCACACAGTCAAGTCAAATAAATGTATTATTTCAACAGTTGTTTCCATTTTCACCATCAGTGGTTTTTTAGTTCCATGAAGTACATTCTTTCAAAAGTTAAAATTAATTAATAGTAATGTAGTGATATATAGTAAGAGCTCCCTTTTATTTACTAAGAGACTTTCCAACTATAATTTTTTTCTTTTATGTATATATATATATGTATCATAAAGAATATTAAAGAAAAAAGTATATATATATATGTACTATAAATACCACTCCTTTATATATGCAATTCCTTTTGTTAGATCATCCTCTCGGTTGTCCTTTGCAGATTTGGTCTCAAGTTTGTGCAATTTCTACATTCTTGGACTTCGGTGTTGCTAATGATCAGTAAGAGCTGTCTGGTTTGAGTGATCATGAATTTAGTGGCTCATTTTACAGGAAAAATAATAGGGAGGAATTGGACAATCAACTAGAAAGTGAATTTAGTGTTCACTGAAAGAGTATGTGGTAGGTGGTGGGGTTTTTTGTTTGTTTTTTGAGGAGACTGTTTTTGTTTTTCGTAAATTTGCTTTGAATTCAGCAGGAGCTGTTATCTTTAGCCTCCAGTTTAGAACAGGTGTGTGAAACACAATAGTTTCCATTTCTGTGAAGTTTCTTCTTCAAGCTTGTATGAAGTATGAGGGGCTGAGCACTGTGCTGCCTTCTAGTGGGCTTTATGCTGGAGAGAACATTTTGATGGAAAGAACAAAATATTAAAAAGTATTGTCTCGTTCATCCAGTGAATTTCTTTTAAAAAGTTCTAATTATAAACTATACAGGTATAGAAAATACATCGTGAGCATTTTAGAAAAAGAAAAAAATTTTAATTGCCCATAATCTAGGAATACTAATGATAACATTTCAGCTTTTAGGGTTTTTTTTGGTCTTTGTTCTATTCATATTACATAATATAAATATAAGTTTCTATAAAAACAATACTATAAATCTTATTTTGTAATATGAGCTTTCTAATATATCAGTGACATTTTTAATGTGGTTAAATATTCATCTACAACAAGTTTTAATGGCTGTATACTTTCTCCATTGTATGAAAATCCCCTAAAATATATAGTGAGTCCATGTTTGGATTTTTAAATGTTTTCAAGTTATTCACTATTTAAGCAGTACTTTAATAAATATGGTGCACACACATTTTTGGGTATATGAGTCACTTTTAACATGTAATTAACATTTTTCCGAGTAGAGTTGGTCCGTGTTCCAAATGCGTAAGGTGTTTAGGCGCCTGCTGCCAGGTTACTCACCGCGAGGCTGTACACCGTCTATATTTCTACCATTAGTGGATGAGACTTGCCCGGTGCCGCAGCATGCCCAGCCCTGAGAACTGGTGTGTACGTGTTTGCTTATCCACATCATGGGGAAAGTGGCATTTTACTTTTGTTCTGTGACAAGACTCTGATTTTTAGTTGATGTTTTGGAGTCCTGAAGTAACACGAAAGAAGACAAAAAATCAGATAGGCTGGCAGCAACTTAGGGGTTTTCCTTCTCTTTATAGGATCAAAAAACAACATTAGTGTAGAGTCTTCACTGCATTTTGTGTCACAGAATACTTTCCTCCGAAGTCCTAGGTGACTTGTGGAACAGTGTTACTGGGGGTCGAGAGGATGAAAGGGAGTTACCAAGAAAGCAAAAATAGAAATGGTGCACCTGGGAAGATGGCCCAAGGAAGCTCTCTAGGTCTCTGGGTGCCCAGTGTGGCACCAGCAGCCATCAGTAGAGGGACTGCCTGCACACCGGAGTGTTCCAGAGGTGGACAGGGCTGTAGAAAGAGAGCTTTGCTTTTGTATTTGAAGACAATCCTGGGGGTGGGAGGGGGTGAGGGCCTGACTTGCCTGAAAACAAGTTTCTCCCAACAGGCAAAATGGACACGGAAGAAGAAATTGTTTTTGGATATAGAAAGTTCTATTTATTGTCCACACAGGTTTGAGGTCAGAAATCCAAAACTCCTGATTGTTTTAATAGTTCTTCCTAGAACCCTACTTTTCCCCTATCAGCATCCCAGATAAAATGCCCCAGAGACCTGGCTTTCCAGGAGCATGAAGAGAGGGCAGCGGGGCTGTGAAAGACACAGGCTGGTGAGATGTTCTAGCAGCTGTTGTTTCATTATTTCTCTGTCCCTCTTGGTCTTACAGACCCCAGTTCTGCAATTTTATTTTGTCAATTCCAAGTGAGCAAAAAATTCAACGTCTTCTCTCTCTGCTCTCCCCAGAAAGAGGTTTCTCTCTGTGAAATGATTAACCACATTCACCCTGACAGCCTTCGGTGTGTGGTGGGCTCCTCGTCCTGGATGAGTCTATGTCAGATAAGTTTCTTTTCTGCTTTGTGATGTCTGAAAAAATGAAAAGAGGCCTTGAGAGAGAGAAGAGAGAGCACAACAAGTGAAGGAAAATCAAGTCACCAAGGAAGTTTCCAAAACCTTTTTTTCCCTTTTCTTTTTTGAATGGGAAAATATTTATGTTCACTGATACGAGTTTTGATTTAAACCTGAGTTTAAATTCTCTTTAGGCTCCTCTGTGTTCACTGTGGGAAAAGAAAAGAGAGTATACGAATAAGATAGTCCTTTTAATAAGATGTGATGAATTTCTGACACGGGATTTGGGAACAACTCCTGACACACTGAAAAGCTACATCAGGACAATCCGTGAGGATGCAGCTCCTCCACGCACAAGCACCCTCTGTCGGCACTGGTCCCTCTGCCCACGGCGTCTCCCTCCCACGCCCAGCACCACTTTCATCCAGTGCCATCTGTTTATGTGACTTTAAGCTTTAGAGGAACAGGGAAGAGGAGGAGAAAAGAAAAGATTGGGGTAATTGGTACAAAACGACAAACCCAGATATTTTGAAAGGAAGAGATTTTATGGACTACTTTTAATATGCATGTGGAGAGGCCGGGAGGGAGAGGAGAGGAGCCTCCTTCCTCCCTTGTGTCTCTCAGTCCCACCCTCCCTCCTCCCTGAAGGCTAGGGGCCCCCAGGCAAGCCTCCAATTTGCCACATCCAGTTTCTTCTGGGGGGAAGGGTCGGGGGAGGGACAGATGGGGAGTTTGGGATTGACATGTACACGCTGCTATATTTAAAATAGATAACCAACAACGACAGCACAGGGAACTCTGCTTGGTATTCTGTAATAGCTGAAATGGGAAAAGAATTTGAAAAGGAATAGATACACATATATGTATAACTGAATCACTTTGCTGCACACCTGAAACTAACAACACTGTTAATCAAATATGCTCCAATAAAAAGTAAAAATTAAAAAAAAAGATTCCTGGGCCAAGAGTCTGAAAGGACAAATGCATCTTCCCCAGGAGCTGTTAGTGAGACTTTTGTCTGGAAGCCCTAGCGGAAGTGACCTAATTACACCCTCAAAGCTCTCTTGCATGCTCGTCCTTTACGACAGCTTTCTACTAGGGCAGCACTTGGTGTAGAGTCAGTTCATAGGGTTAAAACTCAGAACCCCACTTCTCTGTTGTGTGTCTTTAAGAAAGTCACTTATGCTCTGATGTTTGCAAAGCCCTTCACCTGAGCTATTCTCCTGCCACTATTACTATTATTATTAAGCCTTTTCTAACTTGATTTGTATCCCTAAGGTAACTATTCCTTAGCTGAACTGTGGAGTTGTGATTATTCTATGTGGTAGCTATTGCTTTGAGAAAACCTGCTTGCATGATTGCCGAGCTCAGAGCAGAAGTAACACCCCTGGGAGAGGTTTATCCTCCCGCCTCTTTCCACTCTGTCTTTGCCAGCGCAGTGGGGTTGAGGGGTGCACCGTGAGGTCACCTCCACCACTCACTTGGCCTTAGAAGGGCAGTGTGGAGCACAGAAAAAACATCACTTTTTTGGAATCAGGGACACCTCAGTGTGAATCCTGGCTGAGTGGATTTGGTCATACTTTCTACTTAATGAGCCTCAGTATCTGTATTAGCTTCCAGGGCTGCCATAGCAAATTACCACAAACTGGGTCGATTAAAGGAACAGAAATTTATTGTCTCACACTCTGGAAGCCAGAAGTCCAAACTCAAGGTGTTGGCAAGGCCGTGTCTCCTTCTCTCCCATCTCCTGGTGGTGGCTGGCCATCCTTGCCATCCCTCGGCTTCTAGCTGCATCACTCCAGTCTCTGCCTCTGTTGTCACGTGGACATCTGATCGCCAGCTGATCTTTAGGGCCCCTTATCAGCTCGTGTATTCTCACCCTCCCACATTTGTTTCAAAATGAATGAACTCAGGAATCTTCTCTGTTCACCCAACAAGAGTTAAATTTCTACATTATTGTTATTTAATTTTTTCCCACATCCATTGTTCTTTTAAAAAGTAAAATTAATACATGTTCATTACATAAGTATTGAAATTACTGAAAAGTAAATGAAAAAAATAACGCAGCATTGGTGTGAGTGATTGAAGAACAATTTCCCATTCGATATGCGATATGCATTCCCACCACAGCAACCTTTAGCATGACTTGACCCATTCCCTAAAGGCACCAGAACCACAAGTTATACTCCAAAAGGAAGGGAAGCACGGCCCGGGGCATCAGAGAAGAATCTGAATGGAAAATACTGCTGGCTTACCCAAGCCCCATCCCCCTCCTTCCTCCTCCCAGCCAACCCCACCATAGACACAAGTACTGAACGTGCTCAGCGTGTCCCGAAGGCCACTCTTTCAAAGTATTTCATCAAAAGAAATATCACTCTAATTAAACAAAAATAAATGGCACTACCGTTGAATAAGGTAAATTGTAGATTAAATTAGGGCTCTAACAGCCCAGGAATCTTTCACAGTTAAAAAATCAGGAAACCTGGCAGCTGTTACCATGAATGTTCATATAATTGTTTAACCAGCATTCAGCGTCCTCAAAACTCATCTTCTCACACACCAATACGATGGGAAGGACAAGCAGCTAATGAGTTTGTCTTCCTTGAGAAAAGGTCACGTAGGACAAAAGTGCATTTACAAGTGCCAAAGCTTTCACAGGAACATCACCCAGGAATCACTGAGATTATGAATTAACAGTCATCTTTTAAAAGCTGTGTGATACGTTAAAATTAGTTATAACTGTAAGTTCTAAGAAAAGATGGTTGATCTCAAAAATCATCTTGTTAAAGGAAGGCCAGAAGTAATAAAGAAAAATATTGATTAATCTTGCAAAAATTGTTTTAAACTTTTACATAAAAAATACACAAAGCCAAAAGATAAACGATATACTGGGGAAATTTTGCAACATGATGGACCACAGGCTTCTTTCCTTACTGTACAAAGAGCTCTGTTATATTAGTAAAAAAAAAAGAAAAGTGAATAATTCTATGGAAAAATAATATATCAACATCCAGTGCGTGACAGTAAAGATGTAAATAGCCACCAAAGAGATTTCTCAGTTACGCTCATAATTAAAGGCATGCAAATCAAGGTAACAGTGCAATGCGCACGGCCGTCTATTTAACTACGGCACCAAATAACGTTTGATAAAGTCCTGTTCTGGTGAGGTTTACCTGGAAGTCTCCTGCAGTGCTGGTGGGAAGGTAAATTTGTGCAATAATTTTGGTGGGCAATTCCTGTCAAAAATTTTTTTTTTTTTTCCTGCGGTACGCGGGCCTCTCACTGCCGTGGCCTCTCCCGTTGCGGAGCACAGGCTCCGGACGCGCAGGCTCAGCGGCCATGGCTCACGGGCCCAGCCGCTCTGTGGCACGTGGGATCTTCGCGGACCGGGGCACGAACCGCGTCCCCTGCATCGGCAGGCAGACTCTCAACCGCTGCGCCACCAGGGAAGCCCTCCTGTCAAAATTTAAAAGTCATATATTCTTTTCCAGGCAAATCTATATACCCCATGGACATGTGTTTTTAAGTAAATAGGTATCATCTCTATCTATCATCTATCTATCTATCGATATCTATGTCTAAGGCTGCTTATTGCAGCATTATTTGTAAGGCTAAAAAAACAAAAAAGAGGGAAGGAGAGGAAACCTCCTATTTCCTAAATAGAAGACTAGATAAATTGTAGCACATACATACCATGGAATATTTTGCAGCTATTAAACAGGATGAGGTAGGTCTAAATATGATCATATGGAAAATTCTGC
Organism: Globicephala melas; assembly: GCF_963455315.2. Lineage (NCBI taxonomy): Eukaryota > Metazoa > Chordata > Mammalia > Artiodactyla > Delphinidae > Globicephala > Globicephala melas. The sequence continues at coordinate 102,638,615 of NC_083324.2, forward strand.
AAGTCATATCATTAAGTGAAAAAGCAAGATTCGGAATCGTATATATACACACACACACACTTAAAAACATACGTGTGGACATACATACTGTGTATATATATATATATATATATTTAGATATAATGATTTCATCTGGGTATAAATTTGAAGGATTTACTTCATCTTTGTGTACTGGAAATGTGATTAAGGGGGCAGGGTCTAGAGTAAAGGGAGTTTATTTTGGGGTCCAAGATGCCTTCATTCTGAGTCAGTGCTGGACACAAGTCTCTCTTGTCAGCTCAGGACTCCAGGGGGTCGCTGGCTGGGAGGTGGGTCCTGTTGGGCTCTGAGAATCCACCTGTCTCAGGTGATGGGAGTCTGAGCACATTGCGTAACTTACAAGGCTCAGCCTCTTAAGAGGCACTGGTTCGAGGGTTTCAATTTGACCTTGGGGAGCACGTACACCTGAAGAATGAATCCAAACCACATACACCAGGTGAGTTTCTTTTCAAAACCATTAAAACTGATCTGGACCCATCTGGCAGCAGGAAGGTGAGAGTCGGTCCACACGTCAGCACCCACCGCCTGGCTGAGCCCCTCTCTCCTTCTAGACCTTGTGACGAGGGATGAAATCATGCACCTTTGTCCTTTGCTTCTGGGGCACAACTTCCAATGTGCATCTTCTGTCTTGCCCTTCTGCCAGTGCAGGCATCATGGAAGGAGGGCTCATCCAGAGCACGGCTGCTGAGGTTCCACCAGCACTGCCTGAGAGTCTAGGGAGGGCTTCAACAAGGACGCCACAAGTTGAGGGACTGGGAGAAATTGGTCCTTTGAGAAAAACTAAATTTGAAATTTGCAGAAGTTTATTATTTAATTCTGCTTTGTCTCCCTGTCAATCTCCAAAGAAAGTGCTTATCTTCACTCTAAAAAGGGAAGGAGCATTTTTTCCCAAGAGCAAACCAGGAATAAGCCAAAAAGTGTGTGGTGCAAGTCACTTCCAGATGGAAAATAGGTTATCTTTATCTTATATTGACCCATAGAATTAAAAAAAATAATAATGATAAAAATTTAAAAAATAAAAAACCCAAGATTTTATTTATTTGACATAGAAGTTAGTTTGCTTCAAAAAGTTTGAAAACTATTAAGCCATAGTAAGTGATGATAATATGGTTTAGTTGTAATATAAATTGAGTTTTAAAAATTTCTACAAGCTAGAACCTTGCCTTTTTTCGTTTTGTTTTGGTTAAATATTTCTGTCTTGTTTCCTTTCTCCCCCTTCCTACCGTTGGCTGCTTGCTTGTTTCCCTTTTCCTTCCTTGCTTCCTTCCTTCCTTTCCTCATACCCTTGACTGCCTTTCTCTTGTCTAAGGACACATTCTACAACTACTCCAAGTCAAAGGACCACCCCTCCCCAGCCATTCCCACCATCTTCCTTCCTGAAACAACCTCATTTGTGCTTAGGGAACACATGACAGCTCAAATAAACTGTAGCAATGTATTCCCCTTGCCAGGGTCTGGTCTAGGAGAGAGCTTGTGACCCAGTGTTGACCAATGAGATATAAGAGGAAGTGTGCTGGGGGCTACTTAAAACTATTTTACTTCCTGAGGGAGAGAAGTGCAGGAGGAGCAAGTCCCTTGTTCCTCCCCTCCCTTCCTGCTTAGGACAACTGTGAAGACATGATGCCTGCAACTGTGGCAGCTGCCATCTCTCCGCATTAGGTGATGAACACTCGGCAGATAGCCCAGCTCTCCAGGGGAGGCAGAGTAGAAGGACAGAGAGAACCCGGTTCTCAACAGCATCACTGAGTGGCTGAAACACTTTGGATTCAGCTATCTCTAGACTTATTAAGTAAACTAGAAAAGTCCTTGTGATGTAAGCCAGATTTTTCTATTACTTGTAGCCAAAAACACCATTTAATGTATACACAGGCTTAAAAATCAAGTGGGGAAAACTATTAAATTAAATAGAAAAGTAATCATGTTAATTATGATTACAGAAATATGATCAGAGAGCTTTGGCTACACCAAAGACTGAACAATCAGCCTTGCTGGAAGGAGCTGGGGAGAGCTTCCCTGGGGAGGGCTTCTCTGGGGAGGGCCATGGACATGAGGCTCCTTCTCTGGCCATGAAGGAGCCTCACGTCAGGCAGCGAGGATGAGACGTGCACCTGGGAGTTAGTGGAAGGGCTGGTGTCCCGGGAAGAGTGAGGAGCTCTGTGCAGCCGGAGGGAGAGCTGGGAAGGAGGAGTGGGGCCAGATAATGAAGGACTTTGTGGGGCATGTTAAGGAGATACGGTTTTATCCTCTGGATGACAGAGGACACATACACGTGCATGTGTGTGAAGGCTCATGCAAGTAGATACACATACCCCTGCCTAATAAAGAATCCAACTGGCCTTTGTCCAAGTTCCTGGGTGGGACCCCCAAAATCGCTGGAATTTCCCCAGTGACTGGAGTAACTTTGCTGTTCATGGTAAGCCCTGATAGTCTATGCTGATGAAGTGACTCCTGGTGGGCCCTAGGTACTTCAGAATGGGGGCTGGCCATACTGGGAAGACGAATGATGTCATTAGAAGATCAAGGCTTTGAGCCACGTGAGGTCGGCCCAACCTCTGGGGAGGGAAGGAGGCTGGAGATTGACTCAACCTCATGGCCAGTGATTCTATCGATCATGCCTGTGGAATGAAACCCCAATAAACTCGTGACCCCAAGGCTCAGTGGAGCTTCCTGCTTGGTGAACACATTGATGTGCCTGGAGGGTGACACTTCCTGAGGACACGGGGAGAGGAGGGCACAGAAGCTTTGCACTCAGGACCCCAGGTTCTTTGTCTGGTCCTGATTTGTATCCTTTATAATGAAACTATAATCATGCATGTACCATTTTCCTGAGTTCTGTGAATCATCCAGTGAATGATCAAGCCTGAGGGCTTGTGGGAACCTCTGAATTTATAGCTTGTTGGTCAGAGGTGCAGGTGGCCTGGGGACCCTGGAGCTCGTGGTTGGCATCAGAAGTGAGAGCAGTCTTGTGAGAGGCCTTGCCTTTCACCTGTGATGTTTGGCCCAGCCGGGGTAGAAGTCACTGCGCATGTGAGCAGAGTGACTCCTAGGTGGGAGGTGCTGCAGACCCGGCCCCTGCTGCAGAGGGTTGGGTGCCGTGCCGGGGTCTCCAGCCCAGGGTCCGAAAGGACTTCTCTTCACTCGAAGTCCGCAGACTGACCGCTCCTTCAGAAAAATGCTTACCTTTGGTCGAAAGGGAGCTGGGGGTCTGGAGTGAAGACATCTGAGAGAAACCGGGAGAACCCAATCGTCCCAGCTGTGTCCCCAGAGACAGCTAATTGTTGTCCCCACGGCCGCCGCGGACGGACGTGGCATCGTGGCTGCCTGCGCCGCTCCAGAAGAACGCAGACAAATGGACGACAGCTGCCACCTATTCGCCTTTCAGTAATGGGAGGGACGTCAAATAAGGGTTCTCTCTTTTTTTAATCTGATCCTCCTAAGGACTCTGCTGGGAGACTTTATTCCCATTTCACAAAGAGTGTAATGGCTGATTAAAGCCCAGGTTTCCCAGCCACGTGGGGCTTGGCTACGCGCCCAGCCCCCTGTGAGGGCAGAGCCTGAGCCCTAAGCGCACGAAATGCTGCCTCTCGCCTGAGGCCAGTGGAGATGCAGGGTCAGAGCAGTGCCCTTAAAGGAGGTTACATGCTGTCTCGGGGGCTCTGCAAGGTGAGTCACATCCTTCATGAAGTTACTTCCCGGCCGGAGGCTGCATCCGCCCGGACAGGGGGTTTGGGGGCCAGTGCACTAATGGAGTCGAGAGACCTGGGGCTGGAGGGTCAAGGGACAGAGGTGGAGCAGAGAAGGCAAAGGTGACTTGGAGCCCAGGATGGTGGGGGCAGAGAGTGGTACTCCGGCCTGGCCAGGCAGTGGTTACTCTTTGAAGAGAAGGAGGAGTGATCCCTTGTAGTGAGGCATAAATGCTCAGATCATTGGGGTGATTTTACAGAGTTGGGATTAGGGGGTTTGATTTTCTGCCCAAGCCAGAGAGGTGGAACAGGGGTGCAGCCAATGCAGGTGAGAACCAAAGATGGAGCGGGAAGGATAAGGTTACATGCATCCAGAGCGCCCCAGACTTGAAGCTTGCTTCTGTCACTTTCTAAATCTATTTCTACTTCTGCTTAGTTTCTTCATCTCTAAAATGGATATAGTAATACCTACTTCATAGAGCTGGTGTAGAAATTAGCAGTAAGGTAGGCGAAGAGCCTCATGTAGTGCCTGGCACAAAACGGGCATATGTAAAGCAAGAATTAGTTTTCATTTTAAAGACTGTCCAGCACATAGTTGGAAGAATGTTTGCAAGTAATTCTTGGAGGAATGGCTCTTCTGCCACGCTCTCAAGCCCTTTAGATGTTTCCAGAGGGTGTCACAGGTGGAGCTCCGAAACATCATGCTTTCCTGTCCAGGCCTCCCGCAGTTCTTATTCAGGACAACCTAGTCCCTGGGAATAAGCGCCACTCAGGAGCTATTAAATTCCAACTGGGGTAAATAGAGCTAAAAGAGAAATCAGTGCCTGGGAAATTTGCACATCACATCCCTTAGAAAACACTCTTTTTCACCCCTGACATGCTCTGCCAGCAGGAGGGCAGCTGGTGTAGCTCCGGCTGGGCTGGCAGGACGGGCAGTGAGGCAGGCGGCAGCACGGTGAGTGAAGTCACTGGGGCATTGAGGGTGGAAGGGTGCAGGCGTGAGCAGAACACAGCTGACATGTGCTGAGCACCTATGGCAGAACTGGCCCTCAGTTAATTGCTTTCACATGGTAAATGTGGGGTAAATTTTCTGACCCCTGTTTTACATATGAAAGAGATGAGGGTCAGGGTTAAGCAACTTTGATGAAGCCACTCAGATAAAAACTCGCAAAGCAGGGATGAGGTATTTTGTTTGCCTGATGCCCAAGGCAGGTGGTAGCTTTTCAACCATGGCACTGGCAGGGCTTCCTGAGGGCGCCCACTTCCCCACCCCCTGCCATGCTGTACTGCAAAGAGGTTTCCAACGCTACGCCATCACTGTGAGCCCTCGCGGGCCTGGTCTTCCTCTTCTGGAAAGGGATGGTCATCTGATCTACCTCCCAGGGTTGTTGTCGGGCTTTAATGAGCGCACGCTTCTGGGCCTGACACGTGGTCGCCCCGCCCCACGTGATCAGGCTGGTTGCACGCGGAAGAAAGCAGATCTGCTTCCTGAAAACGAGACATGCAGCCTTGAGTCTGGCGCTCAGCACCCCTCCCCAGCCATGCCGCTCCCAGCTAGACTGCGCACGAGGGCTTCACAAGCCTTCTGGACCCTGGACTGTGGTTAAGCCATCATTCTCCCACACTGCAAGTGGAGAGACAGACGAAATGAGATCCAGGAAGCTAAAACATTACTGTGGAGACAGGCCACACTGACAAAACCATGTAAGATTACACGAGTGAATTGCCACATAAGCTGAACTAGGGCCATATGGGCTGGAAGACTTCCTCTAAAATTACTTCCAAGAGAATCGTCACCTGCTGTAATGAACAATAACAAAGGGAGTCTATGTCTGAAGTAGGGACATAAGTTTGTTCTGGTAACTGGATGTTGTGTTTGGCTGTGGAGAGGCTGCGCAAAGCACAGGCTGGGAGGACCAGTCAAACCCAAACCCCTCTTCCCCAAATTCATCAGCAAATACACAGAGAAGTGGGAGAGGATTTTGTTACTGTCATTGTTGCAAAACCCAGGAGCTTCAATTCTGACAGCTATAAATTAGGAATGAAACTATAAGCATGAAAGCGGAAGCAGCTTAATTCTAATGTGCTTTTTACTAAACCACTTTTGTGCAGGCTTTCACCCAAAATAAATGATACTCTCACATTTATAAGAAAATGCATGGGATAAAAAGTATCCCTTTTTAGCGCTTCCCTGGTGGCGCAGTGGTTGAGAGTCCGCCTACCGATGCAGGGGACACGGGTTCGTGCCCCGGTCCGGGAGGGTCCCACATGCCGCGGAGCGGCTGGGCCCGTGAGCCATGGCCGCTGAGCCTGCACGTCCGGAGCCTGTGCTCCACAGGGGGAGAGGCCACAACAGTGAGAGGCTCGCGTACCGCAAAAAAAAAAAAAAAAAAAAAAAAGTGTCCCTTTTTAGAGCCAAGCTTGTCAGACTTCAGATACCTCCATTGCTCTGCCTTCGGGTGTGAGGGGCGGGAGGGAAGGGGACTCCCCACGTAAGACCTCTCGGAATTTCCACTCCCTGGACCACGCAGGGACATGGAAAGTCAAATGTGTGATCTCAGACAAATAGAAGAAAGAAAAAGAGGCAGCAGAATATATAATTGGATGTATCATTATGACATTTTCCACCATCAGATAAAAGAAAAAGAACACTGACTCTTCACATTACAGAAAGAGAATCTCAGAAGCACACGTTCACCTCCTGAGGCCAATGTACATTTTATTCTTTAGAAAAGCACAACGGTTTAGATTGCCATCCTCAACAGATCTAGTATGTTTCAAAGTTCTTAAAACTTTGCTTATCTGCTTAAAAAGTGAACCTGCAGTATGGGCATTGATGCAAAGCTTTTAGCTTGTTTGCGTCGTTTGATGTTTCTATTCTGACCATTACAAAATACGCTACGGTAGTTCCCACCCTAACAGATGCCAACTATCTATCTTCACAACCCACTTACATTTTTTTTCTTTTGAGGAAAATATTGGGACAAATAAAAACAATCTTTAGGAAAGAAGCCAAAGTAGAAGTTTCATATCTGTTAATATGCATGTGAATTCATTCATTTTTTTCTTGTTATTGTTAGTCATCTTACAAATATGGGACCACAGAGTCTTCACTTCCTTTAGTAATATAGCTCTTTCAGCTCTGGGAATTACAAACTCGACAATCTTTAACCAGTTTCAAAAAAAATAAGTTTCCTTTCTTATCAGAAAGTGTATTCTCTCCCCAGATGCCACTCTACATGTTTAAATAACTGAAATTGAGGACTTCGTTGCAGCAAAAAGCTAGTGGCCGACCTAGCAGTACACTCTCAAATGTTCCTTAATCCCTTAATTGAGCATCTCCGCCCTCAAAGGCAGGATATTATTTATTTTAAAGTCACCATAGCTATCCATTTTAAGGAAGCTCAGAGTTAGAAGTGTTCTGAGGGCCCTGCTAGAGGTGGCAAGTTGCTTCTTTGTGTCTTTGGCAACTTTGTTAAATTTTTTTAGAAGTTTCTAGTCTCTCCATGAAGACCAGCCCTTGTTTCACGTTTCCTGCGGCTCTTTTCAAATTTAACCCTTTGGGTGTGCTTCTTGGAATACTCGTTACTTCTCTTCTCTTTGTGTCACTGTGCCTTCCCTTGCCACTCAGCTGTAGTTTCACACAGCCAGCTACTTGGAGCCTGTGGGAGCACTTACAGGAACTTGGGCGCCTTGCTAGCACCCTCGATTAGAAACGTCACCTCAGAAGGCAGAGTAAGTAAGTGCATCACATTAAAGTGAAAAATACATCTGCACGATGCTCTGCTCCGTCTGACTGAAAACAAGAGGCTTCCATGAAATGGAAATAAGCTATATATGTTTTCAAATCAGCAAGATTCCCAGACACCTCTAAAGCTAGTCTAATACTAATATTTCATGACTCTGGCTGAGAAGCCTAAAAGCCAGCCCCTGCATGAGAAAGGATGCAGCCTCCCCTGAGCCTATTTCTTTAGAGTCCCTGTGCCTAAGGTGTGAAAAGGTCAACATCTGCAGGGGGTGGGCAAGGTGGCGGAGGTTATGGCAGAACCCAGACTGGCATTAATGCAAAATTGAGACTTTGCTGCTTCAAGTCAATCTGGTAGAAGTAGCATCAAATTTTTCCAGATTTCTTCAACACATGCTGCTCCAAATTAAACCACACGAAAAAACGTATATGTCTTTATATGTTACATTTCTTGGCTGCGACAATGCTATTGTGGTTATGTAGGAGAATGTCCTTGTTCTTAGATAGTACGTGCAAAAGCTTTTAGGGGTAAAGTGATCTGATTTGGGCAACATACTTTCAGACGGTTTGTCAGAGAAAGAGATAGGGAATACAAATATGACAAACGGTTAACAATTGACAGACCTAGGGTGAAAGGTAGATTAGGTGTTCCTTTGTCTTTTCTGTGGGTTTGAAATTTTTTTAAACAGGGAAAAATACTTAGGAATAAATATAACTAAAGTACAGGGCTTATGTGAACAAATGTATAAAATAATATTTAAGGATATTCGGATGTATACAGTCTGAATATGTGAAAAAAGTTATATATAAGAGTGAGCAGATGTGAAATACTTTTTTCTTGTATCTATATTTTTAAAACTCACTCATTTTTTATTAATTAGGGAAGATACTGATTTAGGTTGTAAAAAAGAAAATATAGACGATTCATTGATTTATTCTTTTATTTTACATTTGCTCAGTTAGCTCACCATACTGAGCCCAGCAAGTGGCCCATGCCCTCAGCATCTGCTTCACTTTCCCTGCAAGGTGTGGTGCTTGACAGGACGGAAGTGGGGCTGGGAAGACATGGAAAACAAACAGCATACGGATTGTCTCCTCAAAGATGTTGACACGTCAGTTTATTACTCCAGGCTGGGAAAGGATGGACTCAGAGCCTGTGAGGAGGGTTGGGGGTTTGCACAGCTGCTTTGGCCTCCCCACTTCCCACCAAGGCTGTAAGGTATTGTTCTGCAGCTTGACGTGGTGGAAGAGTGTTGAATTGCTGCTAAGAAACTTTGGTTCCTGCCATTAGCTGGCTGTGTGGCCTTAGGCATGCTCCTTCACCTCTCTGGGTCTTAGTCAAGTTGTGTGTAAGATGAGAGGGTTGGACTGACTAAACCTCCAAGGCTGCTTCTGGGTCTATAGTCTATTATATGCCTCCACGTAAGCATATATTTCCCCTATTTCTTCCAGCCTGTTCTTCTCTTCCAAGGTAAACCCTCAGAACGTAACCCCTCGAGGAGCTTAAGGGCCTTCAAAAAAGTCGTCACCTTCTCTCAGGTCAACACTCTCCCCCAGGGGAATCGTCGACCAGCTTTCCTGCCCCTTTTCGGTCCCTCAGGGCAGTGAGGCGCCGCAGCCTCCCTTCAGCATGAATGCTGCTGCTAAAGGGCATTTTCCTTTAGGGGTCAGATTTCTGCGCCAAACAGCGCCACACACACTTGGTGCTTCATGGGATGGGATTTAGAAATCTCACGGCTCAAGTTGCTCTGATTCTGGAACGGTAATTCAGGAAGCAGCACCTCCCTCCAAAAGTACAGATGTCAGAAAACAGACAAGAGGAGAGGTTGTTGTCTGGTCTTTGCCCTGGTCCTCTGCTTAGAAGGGAAGATAAAAGTGCAGGGGAGTGTAGGAGGAAGTTGGTCAGTAAAGAGTTTGGGGCTTTTTTAGTTTTAATTTTTGGTTGTTAAGGGCGTGTGATGTTTCTTCCTTCTGATCATATCAATCAATCAGTTCATTTCTTCTCCAAATCTGGGCTTAGACTGTGAACTTCCTGAGAACTGGGACTATGTCTTCCTCATTTCTGAGATGTCGTGGCCTCAAGAAGAGAGCCTGGTTTTGAAGTCAGACAAGCCAGGATTTGAAGCTTCCTTCAGCATGATGTTGGCAATAACCTGACCACTGTTGGCCTTCTCAGCTCCTTTTGGGCTCTAAGTAGCGTGGATGACAGCCCATGTGCCCGTACTCCCTCACCCGGTGTGCCTCCACCCCAGTGTGCCCACCCTGGACGCAGGTGGTTATGACACATGATGTAGAGCATCACTTCCAGTAGTTGGCATTTGTGTTACTCGCCCATGGGAGGGCAGGGACCAAGAGGGGGGTTTCCTACAACCAAAGAGATGGTGTAATGTGGTGGAGTTTCTACAGGATTAGCGATTAAGCTAATCCTGCCCTTTGGCCATTTTCCTTCACATCTCTCAGTCATCACATTGAAAGATGAAAATTGTTATTCAAGGCACTTGGCCGAGAATCCGTCTTCTTAAAACCCTCTGGAGCTCATCATCTTATTCTTATTTGGCCTTATGGAGGAGTGAACGGAGCCTGAGGGAGCTAGTTAAGTGCAGAACCCAAATTTGAACCCAAGCTTGGGTGACTGAAGGTTCTGTTCCTTCATGAACATCACACTGCACAGCAGCACACGCCTCTTATCGTCCCCAGGAGGCAGACTGTGAAGTTGCCAGATTCTGAAAACCCATGACCCCGGCTGCCCTGGGTCTCTCTGCTGTTGCTGTTTTCAGGCTGCCCCCAGCTGTCCCTGAGGTCCCCACTGCTGTGCCTCAAAGGACACCCCCTCCCACCCTCCATGCCTACCTGGGGCTCCTTTCTCCTCAGATTTAACCAAATCCCACATACCTGTGCTACTTCTGTGTGCCAGGCATGTTGCTAGCTTCTATGACAGATACAAAAATAAGTAAGAAGCAGTCTCTCTTCTAGGAAGTTCCAAGTTTAGTCAAGGGAAAGGCAATCTTAAAATAAGTAGAAAGCATGGCAAGGAAAGATAAGGCTTCCAGGGAGCTGCAAAGGGCTGAGAGCAATAATCACAGTAACCGTGTGCAATGCTTGTTGGACAGGAGGCATACTAACAATAAAAACACCGCTGTCGAGGGTCACGTATGCAGCACTTTGCATTTGTCAATTCTCATCTTCACAGAACTTCTCTAAAAGAGATACTTATTCTCATTTTTGCTGGTGAGAAAATCAAATTATAAAGAATCAAAGTCCAGGCAATTCGACTATGGCCACGTGGCTAAACATGGGCTGGGCTTAGATTCAAACACTGTCTTTCTGGTGCTTAAGATAGGCTGGTTCCCATTATTCCACATCTTACCTACCTATCCATTTCAATCCCATTCTGCAGGGCTGGTTTCTCTGTGACCACCCAGCTGCTAAGCACTGGGTCGGGATCGAGGCTCACATGTCCTGTCCTCAAGCTCTTTCCTAGGACGGAGCGGCAGAAGCCACCAGCAAAAGCCCTGGAGAAAGTGTGCCTTTGAAAGGGTCTTAATAGAAACTCCGGAGCGTTTATGTGGAGAGACGGCAAGAGCACTCCAAAGGAGAGAACTCTAGGGGCTGTGGTCGGGCAGCAAGGGCCAGGGCTTGCCTGGGAGCTGGAGAAGCGGCACCGAGGCAGGTTAGAGCCGCCCTGTGGATGACCTTCAGTGACAGCGTCTGCTGGTGGGAAGCCTTGACAGCAATGATGTGGTCCGAGTTGTGGTGGTGTGCACAGCGGCGGTGGTGGGGAGAGACAGGAGTTGGGGCAGCGGCTCTCAGCATAGGCCATTCCTCCAGTCCTGGTGGTGGTGGGTGGGGTGGAGAACAAACAGCTCCTGAACAGGGACAAAGCCACAGGAGAGGGAAGCAGAGGAAGGAGGTTCCAAGGAGCGTACAAGGCAGAATCTATAGGACTCAGTTGGTTCTCTCAAGTTAAAGGGAGAATCCAGGGAGACTGAGTTTTCCAGCCTGGGTAGTAAAGAAATGGTGTCAACGCTGACTAGAATGGAGAAGTCAGAGAGGATTTTTTAAAAAGTCTGGGCCTTCCCTGGTGGCGCAGTGGTTAAGAATCCGCCTGCTAATGCAGGGGACACGGGTTTGAGCCCTGGTCCGGGAAGGTCCCACATGCCGCGGAGCAACTAAGCCTGTGAGCCACAACTACTGAGCCCACGCTCTAGAGCCCACGAGCCACAACTACTGAAGCCCACGTGCCACAACTACTGAAGCCCACGTGCCTAGAGCCCGTGCTCCACAACAAGAGAAGCCACCCAATGAGAAGCCCGTGCACTGCAACCAAGAATAGCCACCGCTCGCCGCAACTAGAGAAAGCCCACTTGCAATGAAGACCCAACACAGCCAAAAATGAAATAAATAGAATGAATACATTTATTAAAAAAAAAAAGTCTGACTTTGAGGCCACTGAGTGCCAAAGGGACAGCTGGGTGCAGATACTGTCAGATTACCAGAAGAGCGGTGTTGAGCTCAGGAACAGAGAGTTCTGAGTCATCTACAAGGGGAGACGGGTGAAGCGGAGAGAATGGAGACATGCTCTAGGGCGAGGTTCTCAAACTTTAATGTGCCCAAGAATCGCCCAGGATCCCTGGCAGTTACCTGACACATAGCGTCTGTTTAATAGATCACATTTCTTTCCCTAGTAGATAGAGTCTTAGGGTGTTGATCTAAAGAGGTGAGCAATATAAGAATTTCAGGAAATACAGATGACATTTTAGTTGTTGCTTTTGCTTGTTTGTTTTAAATAGCCATTTACTGCCTTTCAAATCATACCAGATATGCACTTACTTAACCTGTTAACTATGATACTGACCATAACCCTAAATTACATGGGCTGAGATGTGCTCAGTCTCTTTGTCCAACAGTGAAGAATGTGGACTTTGGAGCCAAGGAGCTCAGGTCTGCATTTCGCTACAAACTGTAATCTGGGGAGACTCACCCAGACATCACAGCCCAGTCTTCTCCTCCGTAAAAAGGGGGTGTAGGCACCTCATAAGGCTGTTATGCTGCTAGAATAACACAGCTCTTGACACCTAGTACATGTTTAATAACTGTTGGTTCTGAGTTTTATCATTCGTTAGCCCTTGGGGGAGAGAGTCTTGTATAGAGAAGCTGCAGGAAGAGGTGCTGGTGAGTCAGACTGTCATGAGTAGGTCCTTGAGTCAGGACAGAAGCAACATGCCAGCCTGCGCTGCAGAAAGCTCATACTGATACCCTGCCTGAAACCCACCAGACTGCCATGGGTTGGCAAGCAGAGGCCCCTTGTGAACCTTCTGGCTACTTGGTCAAGTTTTCAGTTTGGGGAATTACAATGATCTGTGGAAGAATTCCCCTTCCATCCCAGCTGGCCAGCGGACTGATCGTTGTCATCACTTTTTATTCTTACTACTGGCCAAGAGTGGTCTTTGCAGAGGGGACACACTGTGCTGTTTGTGGTAGCTAGAACAATCTCCCAAGAACCATATTGTCTGCAAAACATGCCATCACAGGCTGAAGAGCTACGGAGTCAAGCTAGCAACCTGGCTTCTTTCTGGTCCACAATAATTCGGGTAACTTCCTGGGCTGGTGTGTCTCCCTTGCTTGACCAATCAGTTATTTCACTGACTTGGTCAGATTATCTTCATCTTCTTCGTCTTGCTCACGCCTTCCGTCTTGATCGTTATCCGCAGCATAATAAAAGCTGACATTCTCATGTGGCAACACTGTGCGTAGCCCTTTGAAGCATAATCTCATTTCATCCTCACGGCATCACTTCTGAAGAAGGTACTATTTTCATTATCATTGTGCAGGAGACAGACACTTAGACTGATGGGGCTATATAACCAAGGACACATCACTGCTGGTGTATGTATTTAGATGACCTCAAGGCTTGAAATTCTTGAAGCCTTAAGTAGTCCATTTAAAATTAAGGAGAGAAGACGAAGTTGTGTGAAATAATTACAAAGAGTACTAAGAAAATAAACAGCAGGTCCAGCACGGGAGGTCAGGTGTTCATCTTGGAGTTGGCAGGATGGGATTCTGGTGATGTGGAAGAGAGAGGAGGAGACCGCTGCCTGCGGTGGAGGGCGGGGAGAGGCACTGTGGAAATAGGGTCTGGGGTTGAGAAGGCAGAATGAGGAAAGGCCTCTACAGCACATTTAGGTGAGTATGGCGCCGCAAGTGTCACTTTAGGGACAAGTAATGTGACAGTGCATTGTTCAATAGTACATGAGTACTATTCACTTACTGAAGAAACGGGAAAAATGTTGGCTGTTCAAAACTCATGCTTGTTTTCTATGCGCTGCATTCTAGGAAGACGGGACACAAAGGATATCACCCATGGGAAAACCTCTATACTTTTCCCCTGCATTTAGAGACACTGGTGGAGGAGAAAGAAAACGAAAACCTGAAATCTTCAAAGGGTCCGCACATCCTTCCATGTTACTGAAGGATAAAACCATTCATTTTAGCAGGGTCACTGAGTTCTTCATGAGCAAAGGGAAGGCCTAAGTTGAGGCTGAGCAAAGGGAAGGGCTGAATTCAGGCTGAGGGAGGGGCTGAATGGGGAGCCAGTTTGAGAGGCAAGAGAGTGGAGAAGTGGGGAGAGGAATGTCCGCGAGGAGGCTAGCCTGAGGGCAAGGGTCCCGGAAACAGGCTGGCGGGAAAGGTGAAGACAGCAGCAGCCTGGTGTCTGTGCACATCTACTGACAGTCCCTCTCACACTGAACCTGCAACATTTTGCAACACACCTAATATCATGGGCTTTGGTTTGGGGGTGTGGGATTCACACAAAAGGAATAAGTTCCACATTGGATCTGTGCAGAGGAGAGGGACAAGGACAGTTGTGGGAACCGAGAGCCAAGGGAGATTGTGAGCTCAGGGAGTGCAGAAAGGGGACCCAGCAGTGCCCAGGAGAGTCCCTGTGTCCCAAAGGGGACAATGGGCTTCCCACAGAATGTGGGATAAAGGGATGGAGCCATGAAACATCTCTCAGGGATAGGGAGACCTCAGCTGGCACGTGGCCCATCACATACATCAGTGTAGGAAATATCCTTTCATGTTCACTTATTATCCACAGAAAATAACTGCTGCTTTGGTCTTGCTATTTTTGCTTATACCTGCCCCATCTAACAAAAAGTCAGTTAGAAACAGATACTCCTAGGGAGTAACTGGTACTTTCATTATTTATGGCTTAGTTTCATGATATATGTGGTCTCCTTCCCTTTCTCTTTTTACTGATCTCACCAGTATGTGAAAATTGGTATGCGATGTAACTGCTTACTCAGTGATCAATTTTGTGCTTTCCCCTTCCTCAGAGACAAGTTCCCTTGTAGGCCAAAAAGAAATTCCCTCCTGCTCTCCTTCTTTTCCTGTGTTCCTGAAGTCTCTCCTCATCACCACCTCTGATGAGCCTCACCTCACCCAGCCCTGCCCTCCCAGGACAGCTCTGTGGTTGAGCTTCTCACACACCTCTGCTGACAGTCAGTGTGACATCTCCAACCTTTCCGCAAAGTTCTAAACCATTGACCAGGCCCCCACCCCTCCCCCTTCCACGCACACCCAAACCTGAATTATTCTGAGAACTGTTGATTCAGATTTCAAACTAGGCACATGAGTAGAGGAGAATAATGCTAAAGACAGTCAGGCTCAATTCTCAAAATTCGAAGGAAAACACCATTGAAGTCGGTTATTGTTGTTCTCACTTTACAGGTTAGGAGACTGAAGCTGCTTTCACCTAGGGGAGGGCCGGAAGAAGAGAGCGCTGAGAAGACCCCGCCAAGGCTCCCTGCTGGAGACCCTCGATGCGCCTCCCCTCCTCCCCCGCCCCAGCAGCCGCCGCTTGATCTCTTAGGCAGAGAACAGTCCTCGCCTGATGAAGAACACTGGAGGTTTCTTTAGAACTCAGCTTCTAAAGAAGTTCTTCTAAGAAGTCTTTCTTCTTCCTAGAGGACTCCCAGCAGAGTTCACACATAATGGCTACTCTGAAAAGGGCTCAGTGAATGGGCCAGGTCAACTGAGACTAGCCAGGCTGCTACCAGAGCGTGCTGGTAGATGTGGGTGCCTAGGAGACACAGGCAGGGAGGCCCTTCACCACCGCTGTGGAACCTGGGTTCAGGCTCCTCACCTGGGGGCAAACTAGCCCAAGGAAGATGTGGTCAGCCAGTCAGCTCATTCCCAGCCAGCCTTTGGGCTTCCATTAGGCACCTTGCTTAATGTCATTGGTACCTGATAGTGAGCAAAGCACAAAGCCACTTTGTGACCAGTGGAGCATGTCTGCACTTTTAAGTAATTTACAGGGATTTTAGGTCCAGAGACGGGGTGTATATAGTACAGGGAAGAAGTGACCAATTTGGTATCGGGGGCATTGTCTGAGTCCCCTACTTGCATGACCTTAAGCAAGTTGCCCTTCCTCTTTGATTGTGTTTTCAGATCTGTAAAAAGGGGACCAAGCTCTCCATCTCACGGAGTAACTGTGAGGATTACGTCAGGTCATAGAAAGCGTCTGGGAGCTTCAAAACATGCATTAAGTCATTTCATCTGTCAAGAACTGAAGCAACAGGGCTCAGACCTCAGGCCCCATCAGTGGCACAACTGGGAAGTTTGCCTTCAGCTTCCCTTTTCTGAAAATGTGTTCCCACTCAGTGGTTTCTTCTGCCCACCTCAAGCACCATGCTTCTGGATGTCTTGCTTTCTGCACTGGCTGTCCAGAAAACGTCAGTAGAAAGTGCTCCCATGTTCCACCAGAGTAGGAAGAGTCCTGCTTCTCAAGGTGGAGTGTCTTTCTGAGTAGGTGTGTCAGTCATTGGATAATCAAGGTATGTTTTCCCAGAGTACAATTTTTACTCCATGATAAATCATTTTAAGCATTGTTTTCATGTTTTAAAACACCTGGACACGTCAGGAAATAAAATGCAGAGCTCATTATAATTTTGAAAGATAAAAAAAAGAAACCTTGAAGAAATTTTCTCTCTTAAAACACACAGGCATTGTCAAATGAGTTTCCCAAGTTCTGAAGATGTTTAATTTCTGGTCCAACCTCCCTTATTTGCTCAGGAAGGAGACTGAGGCCCAGAGAAATGAGGGGAGTGCCCACCTCCTCTGTCTCCTCCCACGAGGAAGAGCCACATGAGTAGAGATCTGTCTGCTCCAGTGCATCCCCGTCACCTAGACGTGTGTCTGGTAACAACAGTTTGCACTCAATAAATATTTATCGAACAATTCAAGTAATTCTAAGGGGCAAGAGAACTAAGAAAGCCTCTGAGTTTCCGCAGGGGATATCCATATTAACTTAAGGGTGCTATGTGACACTTCCCAGGAGCAGGTCAGAAGGGGTTTCTGCCCCTGTAAAATAAGACGGGCCTTTTCCTTGGGTAAAACTGACCCAGTCATTTGTCTTATTCCCTAAGGACGCTTCTCAGAGCAGGAAATGCACTAAAATATTCACAGAGATCATTTCTCCCAGTGAGGTTATAATGAGCTTGTATCACTTACAAAATAAGAGTCAAGGACCTTATAGCACTTTTTGTGCATCGGCAAAAGCAAGTCCAGCCCAAATGGCGTGTTTACCTGTGTTTCTTTATTGTGAGCGAGGCCTCTATCTGCGTTTACCTGGTGGAAGGGTGCGGCCAGAGGCGTGCTGGCTGGTTCTGAGGGGCCCAGCCAGCCTGGTGACCGGCTGGCACACGGGGCTTTAAAGGTGTCCCCAGCCCTCCAAGATCTGGATAGCAAGAAAACCACTGTGACACACAGCGAAGTGGTGAGAGCTATACCAGCAATGTCCCCGCTCCACAGGGCAGCCCACGCACCTGCCCTTCCCTGCGGAGCTCTGCGTTCTCTGCAGATGCTTCTGTTCACTGGACTCAAGGTTACGTCTGTGCAGAGGAAGGAACAGAAGGCGGGCGGGTTTTTTAGGAAGATAACTGTCTTTGCTTAGGGTAAGGCCAGCCTAGCCGGCTTGGGGTGCAGGAACTGTTGGCTGCTTTGCAGAAGTGGTTCAGAGGGTCTTCGGAAAAGGGAAGAAGGCAGAGAAGGCACAGAGCAACACAGCAAGAGACTGAAGTTTGGAGCAAAAGGGGGGTCTGTGGGAAACTCCTGGACTGGGTTTACTGAGGGACTTCCAAAAATAGGGCTGTCTGAAAAAAAATAGTGCTTTCTACGATTTCATTTTCCACCCTGTCCCTCTAACCATCCCTAAAGGCTTCTGCACACATAAATGTCCTCTGTGGGAGATTTCAGGAGATGGGAACAGGAGCTGAGCGCCCAGGCAGCCACGGGGGTGAAGAGTGAGGGCGTCTCAGCAGAAGAAGGGACTTCTGCACACAGAACTTCCCAAAGAGTTCCTGGGCGGGAAAAATGCTGATTTTCCCCATTGTTGAAGGGTTGAGTCAAATTTTATTTAAATTTCAAAGGACAGTTGTGACTCTAGCTGATACTTGACTTCCATTTCCAGGTATATTCCTCAGCATAAGAAGAGTTTAAATTCTGTGGAAATTCTAGAACTTCCCTTTTATATTTAAACACGATTCCTTTGCTTCCATACCCTGGCATCCTTCAGAGGAGCCAGTAAATTTAAGCACTGGCTTAATTAAGCTTAGAATTTAAGTTTATTTTTCATTCTGTGCTCAGGGAACTACTTGGGTGAACAAGTATTTATTCCATATTTACCTTATGCTCATACCTATAGAAAAATAAACATCACTGTCCTTAATGATCCTGTAACCTAATTGAGGATATGGGATGAAACAAATGCGAGATTCGGCAACACTTATATAAGTGTCAAGTGCTAATTTGTGCAGGTTGGGGAGATGCTAAGCAGGCTAGGGTCTAAGGAAGGAAAGATCCTGGTAGACTTGAGGGACCTGGGAAATTTCAGTGAGGCGGTGGGACTTGAGGAAGTTTCAGGATTGACTGTTGGTGGAGAGATCCTTGGAGACCAGGACTTCTCAGCCTCAGATCTGTCGACGTTTGGGGCCTGAAGGTTCTGTGCTGTGGGGTCGTCCTGTGCGCTGTAGGGTATGAAGCAGCACCCCTGCCCTCTACCCTTTAGATGCCAGCAGCTCCCATTCCGCAGTTGTGACAACCAAAAATGCCTCCAGGCACTGCTACGTGTGCCCTGGGGCACAACTGTCCCAGCCAAGAACCACATGTTGAGTAAAGGGAACAGCATACGAGCTGGAGGGAGGAAGAAAGTTGATGGGTGGAGGTGAGACCTTGTGTAGATATCCCCATAGGCTTCTGGCCAGACCGCACAGCAAACGTGGCCTCACCGTCCCAGAAGACAGTATGTGGCACTGCTGGTGGCTGTTCTGCTCAGAAAGCTGCTGTAGAATGCTGGTCACTTCTGAGCATGACACACTTCTCTCTGGTATCAACAGCCCGATTATACCCTGGGGAGTAGGAAATACATACGGATGGGCAGAAGCATAGCCAGTTAGTAAAGCGCCACGAGTGCCAAGCCACAGAGGTTCTGCTCTGCTTGATAGCACTTTTCTGATATAGATTCTTGACATACTTTGGGAAGATTAATTTGACGGTAACATTCTCAGTTGGGCGCAAGGATGAAGCAGGGCTTTCTAACCTGGAGATTATGGATAGGCTTCAGGAGGCCTATGAGTCCCTAAATAAACCCATCATTTTGTGGGTTTATTCATCTTTTGGAGGAGGGATTCCATAGCTTACATCAGACCCCCACAAAGTTGAGAACTCTTGGGTTCAGCTGGGGTCAAAACATGAAACAAGGACATCAGTGAGTATTCTAGTGGAATAATCCCTCCCTCCCTCCCTTTCTAGAAGCAGATAACCCTTCCACATGAGCACCCAGATGCCCAGGAGCTGCGGGAAGGATGGAGCTCAGGTTAGAGACATTTCATGAAGTGAAATATAGTGAATCCAGAGGCTCAGAGAATAATGGAAAATCCTGGAGGTGGCATCTGAGCCCTGCCTTGCCCGTAGACATTGCTGGTCAGAAAACATAGGAGGAAAGGGGGAGTCTGGACTTGCTGGTGGCTGAGGAAATGAGAGAGAAACACAAATGTAAAAGAGCTGCAGAGAAGGTAGCCTCTCATCAGTACAATGACCTAGTGGCTAATCGCACAGGAGAGAGGAAGGCTCAGGGGGCAACGAGTGAGAGATTATGCCAGAGGTCCAAGCCAGGAAGACTGGAGACTGGAGGCAGTAGTGAGTGCGTTTCGAGTGGGAAGACCGAGTTTTGTGTTTAGACACATTGAATTTGAGGCAATGAGAGGGTGTTCTATTTCAGAAAATTCCTTCAGGGCAACGGGGGATACATGACCAATGCTGGGCAGGTGGCAGGAGGAGAGGTGGGCAGTGAGGGCCACACCACTGCTTCCTCCGGGTGCTTGTTTTCATGGGCTTTGCAGAACACAGAGATGTTTTGTGGATGAAAACAACAATCTCACAACATCAACATTGAACTTCTGACTCTAGACTTGAATGTTTATTAGCCCCTTCTTCCTGGAGTGGTGACTGGACGGGGTGTCAGGGCTTTCGGGTGGGGGTGGGGCTAGTACCCGGTCTGTCTGAAACAACTTCTGGGGCAAGCCCCAAACTGTGTTAACAGTCAGGCCGTTGAAGCCAGGAGGTGGTGGAGCTGTGAAAGCCTTTCCGGGACTGCGCTTCCTCCCATCGGGTTCAAGTTTGGCCACTCCTGCGACTGCCTGGTGAGAGACGGCATCACGGGGTCTGGGCTCTGACAACAACTAAATCAGAGGTGTTCCCCAATGGCCAGTCCGTTGTAAGTGCTGTTCATCTGGTCAGTCTCCAGCTGGGTCAAGCAGCATGTGCTAGGCACACAGTGGGTGACAGGTATTGTGCCCCCTGTGGAAGATACACAGAGGTAAGGCCACCCTCAGGAAACTCACAGCAGTTGCAGAGGAGTCCATGGCAGAGGTGACCACCAAGAGTGCCAGGTGGCTGGGCAGGGAAGGCTTTCAGCGGATGTGACCAGAAGCTTGAGGCTGTTAGAGAGATCAAGGGAGTAGTAAAGAAGGTCAATTCAGACAGAAGGAACTTCAAGAGTCACATATGCTTTGAAAACAAGAGACAGCTTAGCAGTAGAGATGAAGGAGGAAGGGAGATGTGATGCATATCAGGGAAGAGTTACAAAGCAAACATTCACGTAAGAAGGAGTGATATCCAAAAGGCTCCACAACTGGTAAGCAAGGGAACTAACCATCAGAATCGTGGTCCAATCAGAAGGATGAGGGCTATGGACATGGAGAAGAACTCTTCCAGAGCTCACTCGGGGATGTAGCCAGGGAGGCGCAGAAAACAGAATGGACGCTGTTCACCTCGAATACTTCAAATTTAAATAATGTTTGAACTGATAGTTTCTGTTGCAGAGTGTACATTCAATCAATATTTGTTTAATTAACGTGAAATTATGGAAATATGCTTATATATTGGCTGAATTTTATTTTTATGGGTTGGTTTGTCAATTCAGAACCTACTTGGAAAGGTAGGCGGAGCCCAAGGGGACAAAGACATGGGTGGGCAGGGAGCCTTGGGCAAGTGACTTAACCTCCCTGTCCCATGGTTTCCTCATTTGTATAGGGGAATAACAAAATCCACCCTAAGGCTGTTGTGAGAATTAGACACGTGTGTAAAGCCTCATCAGAGAGAAGGTGCCCCAGAATAATAATAAAAACATTAAATTTGATTTAATTTGTATCTTTCTGTTAGACCTTTCATATCAATTTCAATTCACCCAGGGACACATACAAAAAAGCAAACACAAAATTTGGTTCATTAGGTACGTCATACCTCAAGGTCTCCTGTACCTGATAACACACACGGAGAACGGTGCTGAGGGAAAGGGCAGAGTGTGTGAGCCACACCAGCTGCCAGGCCTTCCGATTCTTCAGAAGGAACTGCACATCCAGCTTCATATGTGGCAACTCATTCTCATTTTTTTAGTGGGTAGGGTGAGTGCAGGTAAAGCCCCTCCCTGGGGCTGCAGCATGTTCACTGACATCTGGAAGATTCCTCCCAGATGTATTAGAATGTAAATACGTACATGAAATAAAGGCGCATTCTCTTTCTCCACTGCATGCTTACTAATGCACTATATGGCTGTAGCATGATTTATCTTGCTATTTCCTGTTGGTGGAAGACTAAGTTGTTCTCAATTTTCGCTAGTGTGTAGCCGCAGTAACTATGTCTGTACATGCTTTTGCAAACTCTTGTGAGTGTATCCATGCAGTAAATTCCTAAAGCATGGATTGCTGAGTGAAGGCATGTGCATAGTCCACATTGTGACAGATATCCCTAGTTGTCCTCTAGAACGTGGCACACATTCACACTCGTATGAATAACTATGAGGGCTGGTGACTCTCAAAACTTGCTGTCCGTGAGAGTCACCGGGAGCTTGTTAGGAAAAGCTCACAGGCCCAACCCCACCTGCCCAGGGATTGGATCGTTAGGTCTGAGGTGGGCTCCATACATATTTTTGTCAGTTTTTTTTCAATTTCCACACAGTTAAGTTTGAGTCTTGGGGAGGTGGCATGTACAGTTCTATGAATTGTACACAGGTAGTAGATTTGTGTGACCAGCACAACTGGGTTACAGAAGCGTTCCAACACCCCAGCAAGCTCCCTCATGCTATGGAGCTGTACTCACAGCCTCCCCACTGCAAACCCCTGCTGAGCACTAGTCTTTTCTCTGCCACTATCAATTTTTTTCCTTTTGAGTCTGGAATCACACAGTATGTAACCTTTTGAGACTGTCTTCTTTCATTTGGAGTAATGCCATTGAGACTCACCCAAGTTGTTGCCTATCGATAGCTCGTTCCTTTTCATTGCTGAGTAGTGTTCCCTAGTAGTGTCCCCTGACACAGTTTGTCAGCTCAGCACTCGAAGGAAATCTGGGTTGTTTCCAGGTTTCGGTGATTTGCCTTTTAATAAACCCATCAAATGATTCTCATGCAGACGGTCCTCAGATCATGCTTAGAAAACAATGCCCTACGTTCTCCACAAAAGTGGATATTAGCAATCTTTTTAATTTTTGCTCACCTAATAACTGGAAATGCTATCTTTTTTTTTTTTTTTTTTTTTTTTTTTTGCGGTACGCGGGCCTCTCACTGTTGTGTCCTCTCCCGTGGCGGAGCACAGGCTCCGGACGCGCAGGCTCAGCGGCCATGGCTCACGGGCACAGCCGCTCCGCGGCATGTGGGATCCTCCCGGACCGGGGCACGAACCCGTGTCCCCTGCATCGGTAGGCAGGCTCTCAACCACTGCGCCACCAGGGAAGCCCGGAAATGCTATCTTGTCAGATATGTGTATTCCTGATCTTCAGGGGCTTGAAAATCTTTTAAAATACTTATTAGCCATTTATAATTCTTATGTGAATTGGCTACTCATATCCTTTGTCATTTAAAAAAATTGAGTTGTTTTTGTTTTTCATATTGACTTTTAGGAGCTTCTTCTGTTAAGGATTTTAGCCTTTGTTGATTTTTTTTTTTTTTTTGCAGTCTGCCATTTTTCTGCTGTGTTTGATCTGTTGAGGAATAATCAGTGACTGGAATTCCTATAGTTCCTAGAACCATGACGCTCAGATGGGATTCCAACAAAGGATTGGGAATAGCATGATCTATCTGGATGACTAATGGATCATTTTGAAACATACTACTTCAGTCTTCCTTGCTATTGAATTATCTACTTTCTCCTGCTAGTCTGACAAGCTATTTAACAATGAACTAAATCTAAAAAGCAGAACTTACTTTCAGCTGTATTCATTTTGGTTCTATGTATTACACAGTCCTTTACCTTTGGTTATTACAGCTGTTTTCCTGTGGTGGGTGTAGCTGAAGATCATTTTCATTGTTTATGAATCTGAAAATCGAGACATTCAAAAGCCATGTATAGACATATTCTAACATTAGACTGGACTGGAAGATTTATCCTATTGAGTCACACTTTTTTTAAAAAACAGAACTCTAATCAGCTGTTAAAATAACTTTCAGCCTGGGAGAAATAATTCTCATTTATCTAGCACATCAGTGCATTTTGCAAATAATGGAACATTCTTTCAATTCATGAAAAATAATGAATTCTTTTAAATTTTAATGCATTTTTTGGCATTCTTTCTAAAGTGCATTGAATATTCTTTTGTTTCTCAGAGGGAACTAAACACAGTTTAATTGTTTTTCCTATGGCTTGAGAGATTTTCTAGTAGGAACATTCATTTTAGCAGGTCTCTTACCTAAATGAGTTCACCTCTGGCTGCTGGTACATTTTCTCTTTCTCATGCCACCACCAGTTGACACTGAGTATTCTGGATACTTCTCCTCTCCCTTCCTTATTAGCTGTTGCTTCCCTAGAAATTCCTGCTACATGGGGTGCTGGGGTTCCCAGTGGCTCCAGATGCCACTCTGTGCCTGGCTTTCTGGCCTCCAGCCCCTGAGTTTGGACATTCTGGGAATAGGCAGTGGGGACCTAGATCCCCATCCCTAGGCTAGGGTGACTCTTCCTCTTTCAGTGGCTGCTTTTCTTTGGGAAAGGATATCTACCTCCATTCATTGTTTCATGTGCTCAGAATACATTTACTGTCTACCATGTGCCATTCAGTAGGTGCTGGGGATACAAGGGGGTCTGACCCTGCCCTCAGTGGTTTCGTAAAGAATAGATGCAGCAAATTGAGGAGAATGTCCTTAACCTGTTCTGGTGACAAATCAGCTCTCTTCTGGCCTTACTGAGGCAAGTACTAACCCTCACTGCATCCTTTCATATGAAACATTCCCAATCCATATTTCTACCTGTTTTGGATTCCAGTGGTCTGTGTGGGAAATCAAGCAAAAGCACTGGTCCTAAGGGCGATTCAATCTCCACCAAATGGGCCTGGGCTCTGGACCAGACCAGTGGTTTGGGGAGAGTTGCAAACTATGGGCTTATTTTAGTATTACCATATGGCTTTCACGTGTTTAAAAAAAAGCAAAACAAAACAGTGGCTCTAGAATTGTTTTCTGTTATGTTTACTGCAATTTATAAATATTGCAGTTGTATTATGGAGGTCATTTACTCTTAGGGGCTGATCTGAAAATAGAATTTTTATTTATACCATCATATCTAAAAGAAATTACTCAGTGTTCCCAACATCTAGCTTACTGTTATATATAGAATATCACATTAGAAAATCAGGTAACATTTGAAGTGTGTTGTACTTTGTTTGAGGAGCCATGAAATTGTAAGCCTGGTTGCTTGAATAGTAAAATGTCTTAAGACTATTCTGCCTTTTGAGTTCCTGTGCCTGACATTACAAAATAGTTTATATAATTCTTCACTTTCAGCTGTCTCTTTTTTAAATGCAGAGACTCCATCTCTGGCAGCATTATTTCTGCTTGAAATATCTTCTGTTAACTAGTTTTTGTCCAGTAAGCAGGAGTGTTATGCTTCTTTCAACCGGACGAAGGTGGAGCTCACTTACGTAGGGTGCATAAACCCTGTTGCATCTGTTTTTCTGTTTAGAGAGCTTTTGTTATTTACCCCTAAATTTGCAACTAAATTTCAGATAGTTGAAACTGAAACCTAAATCCCTGAAGGTTTTATTTATTTATTTTTTTAGGAGGTGGTTCCGATTCATTTTATTAACAGTTTCCAACTTATATTTGAATGGATATAAGTTGTCTGTGTGATGTCACTCCATTTAAAAAATTTTTAAACTTTCTCTTTTTTAATAGATTAACTTTAGGTGTTGCTTTATGACTCTCTACCTGAAGGCAGAGAAAGATACTCCTCCCCTCTTGGACTAGGAGGGTGTAGAGTTCACCTTCTGAGTGTATTTTGCCTTCTTCTCGAATCATATCACCTTTTATCCTAACCAAGTTGTAAATTCTCTTTAAGCAAGAATTCATGGTACCTGCCACATTCAGCCCTTAATAAACTTCTACCGAGGTGAACAAAAAGCAAGTATCTCTAGATTGTTGCCCGATAGTGCCTGATAATGTGGGTTCCTTGAAGGGCAGCCCTAAGGGATATGCCAAGATTGTAATGGGAGTCCTGTATGGGTTTCAACTTTTAAAAAGCCCAGTAGGAGCCTGACTTCAAGTTACTATGCCTGTCGTAAAATGACCCCAAAGCTTACTTTCTTTGCTTTCGCCTAGGACCCTTTATCAATTTTTCTCTATCTGAGAAAGGAAGCAAACTGGCAGCTACAGAATGGCACAGACCCACAGTCTACAAGGGAGGAGTGTGCCTGCTTGGGCACCTGAGGTGAGTGGGTGACAGCATCGTCACAGATGGGCTGAATCACATTACCAAAGGGCTGAATGTGGTTGGCCTGTGCTGGACACCTGACAGAAGGGACACACATGTGTGGCCCTAATGAGCAAATGCAGGTGGCTTGGAAGACAAATCCTGCCATGCTGGAAGTCCCTGGCCAGGAGGGGAGGGGCTGCAAGGATTGTGCCAAATCTCCGTTGTTGTTGATGTACTTAGTGAGCAACCTGAGGGGTTTTACAAGGAGTAGAGCGAAATCAAAGGAGTGTTCATTACCTTGTTCCTCTCATGACTGAGAGGAAACTGCCTAAACTGAAGGCTGATGTTTGGGGTGTGTGACACCCGGGTACATGACTTCAATAAAGCACTCAAACTGAACTACAGCATCAACAAATCAGTACCGTGTCATCCTATCCATCCATCCACCCATCCAGACACTCATCCATCCATCTGCCCATCCATCCATCCAGCCACCCATCCAGCCACTCATCCATCCACTCATCCATCCATCCATCCATTCTTCCATCCATCCATCCATTCTTCCATCCATCCATCTATCTATCCATCCATCCATCTATCCATCCACCCATCCACCCACCCATCTACCCATCCATCCACCCATCCAACCACTCATCCATCCACTCATCCATCCATCTGCCCATCCATCTATCCATCCATCCTACACAGTTTTAATTTCTTACCCATCAGATGCCAGCACTTTGTTTGATGCTTGGAATACAGAGGTGAAAAAAACAGATGTGGTCCAGCCTCTGCTCCTATGGAGTGGGTCTTACATTCACATGGAGAAACTGAGACAGAGAATAGAATCTACTCTATACACCAAGTGATGCCTGAGGACCTCACAGAGGAGTAGAACTGGTCTGACTCAACCCCAGCAGCTCATGGTTGTAAGAGGCTAAATATACCTGTGTCCCCTGGACTTGGGCCAAAGCACTCCCTCCCCCAGAGGCCTCTCCTCCAGAAGGAAGTCATATGACCATTTCCTACAATGAATTCATCACTATCAACCAACCCACACCCAGGACATGATTTTTACATGTGATCACAAACTTAAAGGGTAGAATTCAAAATGTCTTGGTTTATTACAATTTATGTGGCTTGGGATTTTTTCAAGATCTTAACAGGCATAGACACAGACACTGCAGAGTGTTGTGGTCTGGAAAACACAAGCAGTTGACCCAGAGGAAAAAGGCCAAATACTCTCAGTGTCAGTTACTGACATTGAGCAAGTCATCTGCGTGCCCCCACAGCTACAGCAGGTAACTTATGGGGAACACCTCTCTTTTCAGGTATTTTAATTTCAGGATTCTTTGTGTGGTACATGATTTTCCAGCACAGTTCTGAGTTTTGTCACTGGAAAAGGTTTGTGTTCTTCATTCTGAGGCCACCCTACAGGATGGATGAGCTGGGCCACCAAGTGTGTTTCTGGATTCCACTGTAGGAGCCCAAGTTCTTAACGAATTGCCTGCTTCATAGCTTTCCTCTGTCCTAGAACCAGAGGATGGCCTTCAATGAAGAGGCAAGAGGAGCCTTCTAGTAAAATGGAAAAATGTTAATTATATAATGTTAAGTGACAAAAAACTGGTTACAAACATAGTATATACAGTCTGATATGATTTTATATGAATAGAATACTACAAAGACATATACCAAAATGTTGAAAGTTGGTATATCTTCTTCGTGAAGTTTTATAGTTTATGTTTTATTCCTAGGTCTATGATCCATTCTGGGTTAGCTTTGGCATTGGGTATGAGATATGGGTCGAGGCTCATCTTTTTGTATATGGATGGAAATTATCCCAACACTGTGTGCTGAAAAGACTCTTCTTTCTCCATCAACTGTTTATGCACCTTTGTCAATTGTCAGCTGACTATATTTGTATAGTTCTATTTCTGGATGGACTCTCTATTCTAATCCATTGATCTACTTATCTATCTTTAGATCAACACCACACTATCTTAATTACTGTAGCTTTATAGGAATTCTTGGAATCAGATAGTGGGAGTCCTCCATCTTTATTGTTCTCATCTATTTATTTTAGTTTTGCTAAATTATTTCAGATATTAGGTATTTACAGACATCATGACCTTTCTTATATTTTATTATGTAATGACATCACAAGCTACTATAACCCTTAACAACGTTAATTCCTCTAGTTCTTGGTTCCACCTTCATATTTTCTAGGAGCTATTGCCTTTTAGTCCTTTTTGTTTCTTTCTCCCATTAAGATCCCTACCTCCCTTCTAGAAGAAAACAGTGCTACAAAGCAGTCACCTGCCATTACCCATCACAACTCTTCTCATCACATGATACTGCATCCCAGAAAGCCTCAGCTAAGCATCTACCCCAGAGAGTACAGAAGGAGAGTGTGATTTCTGATACATACGCGTCTTAATTCCACCACAACAGAGTAACTGGGCCATCCCAGAAATCCTCAGCTAAGCATCTACCCCAGAGAGTACGGAAGGAGAGTGTGATTTCTGGTAACATACGCGTCTTAATTCCACCACAACAGAGTAACTGGGCCACCTTCTCGTTGCTGATATTTTGTTCTTGCATGAAATTCAATGCATTAATTCTTTAGCAATCAAATCCCAGTTTTATCTCTGAACTGCTTTGTGGTCCTAAACACACTCTTTCAACATCCAAATAAACTTCTTAAGAGAATTGTACTTCCCTTGAATCCTGGCTTCAGATTAATAACCACAAAATGTACCTCATAGATGTCAAATGACAAATACCCATTAATGTGACTGTGGTTTCAGAAAAAAAAAAAAAAGCAACAGTGTAATTAATCACAGTCTATTTCTGGCATCACGGTAAGTCACATAGGACAAGTACATAGAACTAGGTCCTTAAAAAAGGTCAAGAAAAACCACATATCCAGAATAAAAGAATGATCAGAAGTGTGCTGAATCATGTTGCAGTTAAAAGAGGGACTGGGGAAAATTTTTCGGTCTTGTTAATATGCTCAAAAGTTTAAATATGAAAAAAGGAAACAAAGAGGAGAGAGAGGAAGGAAAACCAAGCAGATGTGCGTTAAGGAAGTTACTTTTTGAAACGTGCAAGGTGTCCCTCTGAGAGGTAGCCGATCTGGAAGACTAGGCACAACGTTCTAGGGAAATCATGCCCCTCTTGTGTGAAGGAGTCATTCGTCAGTGGGAATGTCCCCACGGCGCTCCACTTCTTAAAAATTCAGAAGGTAGAAAGTACAGACAAAATTGTGTAATCCTTTCACCCCCAGAGCTACCTCAGGCAATAATTTGACTTAGGAATCATGTCCTGCAGTAATTGTGATTTAGTCCCAATAATAGTAGGTGACATTTGTAGAATATTTACTATGTCCCTGGCACCTAAGCATAATACATGTATTAATTCATTTAATCCCCACACTAACACCCCTTAAATGTGGATAATAGTAGTAATAGTATCCACATTTAAGGGCTGTTAGTGTGGGGATTAAATGAATTAATACTAGAGAGTCACTGTCCCTGAGAAACCAAAAAAATGTGACAAACCTGGTACCAGTTGATTTTAGGACCGCAGCGGTTTGCAAGGGAGAACTGGCTGGAGGAGATGAGTCAGAGGGCAGAGGTCACCTGAATATGAAGGTGCAGACTAGGGGTGGACATGGAGAGAAACAGCAAAACTTGGCTAAAGATTGGGGTTAGGGAGCAAGGGAGGGAACACTGAAAGCCAAGTCTGAGATTTCTAGCTTGGGCACTGTTGTGGGTTGAACTGTGTTCCCCTCAAATTCATGTGTTAAAGTCTTAATGTCCAGAACCTCAAAATATAAACTTATTTGGAGACAGAATCTTTACAGAGGTTACCCAGTTAAAATGAAGTCATTAGGGTTGGCCCTTGTTCAACATGACTGCAGTCCTCCTAGAAAAGGGAGATTTGGAGACAGACAGGCACACAAGGCGGATCCATGTGAAGGTGAAGGCAAGGACCAGGTATACCGACGACTGTCAGCCAGCCACAAGGAGCGCTCCCAATGAGCCAGCCCTGCTGATGCCTTGATCTCACACTTCTGGCCTCTAGAGCTGTGAGAGAATAAATTTCTGCCTTTTTTCCTTTAAAAAAAGCAGAAAAAAAGAGCTATGTTCTGAAGTAACAAGAATTCACAGACAAGCCTCAAAGACTTGTTTTTTCTTCAAAAGAAACATAAAAACAAAAAACCACCTTCAGAGATATGGCCAAGCCAATGCGAGAATCAACATTCAAACGAGAAAGAAAGGAACCTCCCCATGAGGACCCTTGTGTTAAATTTTATGGAAAGATCTAGAATTGTTACCTACACTCAAGTACTATTAGCAGACTCCAGTTTCATTTCTTTTTTAAAAAATATTTATTTATTTACTTATTTATTTGGTTGCGTTGGGTCTTAGCCGCAGCAGGCGGGCTGCTGTGCTCCTTAGTTGTGGCATGCAAACTCTTAGTTGCATCATGCATGTGGGATGTAGTTCCCTGACCAGGGATCGAACCCGGGCCCCCTGCATTGGGAGCGCCGAGTCTTCCCCACTGTGCCACCGGGAAATCCAGTTTCATTTCTTACATTAAGAAGGGAAGCTACAAAGTTGCTCAGGAAGAAACATGCAGATTTATAGGATAACTGACAATACATACAGAATGATTTGGAGTTGGGGACAACTCTGATTAAAACAAAAATGTTTTGCAAACGAGGAGTTGGACAAACATCAAAGAGGGTGCCTTACAACCTACCGAATGGGAAAAGATATTTACAAATGATACATCAAATGAGGGGTTAATATCCAAAATATACAAAGAACTGATACAACTCAGCATCAAAAAAAAAAAAAAAAAAAATCCAACTAAAAAGTGTGCAGAGAATCTGAACAGACATTTTTCCAAAGAGGACATACAGATGGCAAATGGGCACATGAAAAGATGCTCAACGTCACTAATCATCAGGGAAATGCAAGTCAGAAGTACAATGAGATAGCATCTCACACCTGTCAGAAAGGCTGTTATCAAAAAGATAACAAATAACAAGTGTTGGCCAGGATGTGGAGAAAAGGGAACCCTCAGGCCCTATTGGTGGGATTGTAAATTGGTGCAGCCACTATGGAAAAACATACGGAGTTTCCTCAAAATTAAAGACAGAACTACCATATGATCCAGCAATTCCACATCTGGGTATTTACCTGAAAAAAAACCCCAAACTCTAATTCAAAAAGGTTATGGGTCCTGATGTTCTCGGCAGCGCTATTTACAACAGCCAAGATATGGAAGCCACCCAAGTGTCCATTAATAGATGAGTGGATAAAGAAGACGTGAGATGCATATAGGTATTATATATATATATATATATATATATATATATATATATATTGTATATATAACATGGAATATTACTTAGCCATAACAAAGAATGAAATCTTGCCATTGGGGACACACATAGATGGAAGACTTAGACAGTAATACGCTAAGTGAAATAAGTCAGACAGAGAAAGACAAATATTGTATGATTTTTCTTATATGTGGAATCTAAAAAAACTAAATAAACAAAACAGGAACAGACTCAGAGAACAGACAACAAACTAGTGGTTGCTGGGGAGCTGTGCTAAATGGGTACAGGGGATTAATAGGTACAAACTTCCAGTTATAATAAAAACAACTCATAAGGATATAATGTACAGCATAGAGAATATAATCAATAATATTGTAATAACTTTGTATGATAACAGATGATAAATAGGCTTGTAGTGGTGATAATTTCATAATGCATAAAAATATCAATCACTACGTTGCATACCTGAAGCTAATAAAATATTTTAAGTCAATTATACTTCAATCAGAAAAAGTGATATAAAAATCTTAAAAAAAAAAAATAAGAGATGTCGCAAAGCTTGTTCCTTTCCCACAGTCATCTGGCTCCCTCTAGAGGACCCTTGGCCACTCAAAAGTAATGGAGAAACTTGTTACGGCTTCACCCACATTAACTGACCTATCTTTGTGTCAAGTCCTGCCCAGAGCTGTGGGGAAAAGTAGTCACTGAACATGGTCTGTGGGCTGAAATTCAGATGAAGCTTTCAGAACAGGTGTCACCTCCTTTGTAAAGCTTTCCTGGGTCTCCCCACATGGCTTATCACTTGCTCATGTGTGTTGATGTGTTGTGGCATGGAATATATAATAATTTGTACATGTCTGTCTTTCCCTCTAGACAATAAACCACTTGAGTATATCCTTCCTTCCTTGTTCATTGCGTCTTCTTGGCACCTAGGCACAGTGCCTGGCACATAGGAAGTAAGTGTTCAATAAATCAATGTTCATTCACTTAATAAATGATGACACGCTAGCGAATTCGTTCAGTCTCCTGAACACCACACACAGATAAAGCATTGGTACTTCCAAGGTCAATATCATGTATATCAGCGGACTTATTTCTGATCTGGAAGAATGAATATATTTGGGAATATAAGCCTTTTACAACAAAGATAGTTTAAGAGAGTCGAGGCATTAGATTTCCTGGAAGAAATGAAATATTAACTGGAGAGCCAAAATTCCAACTTATATGGTCAAATGCAAGTATCCTTGCAAGTATAAGGACAGATATCAAAACTTTCCTGCCCTGTGGGAAGAAAATATAGGGTAGGAAAATTTTGATATGCAACTTACTGAGAAAGCCAGGAGGGGCCTAGCGTAGTCAAGGGCAGCAGAAAGGAACTGAGGGTAAGGAAGCATCACGTAGTGGGTCTGATGGGGACGGAACAAGCACAGGCCCTCCAAAGGGAGTCACAAATGTGCGCTGTGAGGAAATGGTGCAACAGATGATGTGTGAGAAGCAGAGTGAAGGACCTCAGAGTCCACCTGACCCAGGCCTGTCGATGATGAGGACGCTCTGAGGAGAGTGTGACTGACTCAGAATCACACAGCTGCAGGGGCTCAGAGCCCCCATCTCCAAATCTTGCCCTCAGATTCGGGAATACCAGTGTGAGAACTCTGACCTCTTTCATGCTGCAACAACCGACCCTGTGGACACGTCCAGGGATTCTGTCTAAAGTTTGTCTGAGGCCATGGGCCAGAGGGAGGCAAATCCGTTAGCAGCCACCAGGCAGGCAGAGTTGGCAAGAGTCACCAGAAGGCTGCAGCGGCTGGACTGTAAGGGCCCTCAGACCATAGGAAGAGGTCAAGGAAGCTCTTTGGGGTTGGTTATGATACTGGGTCTCGGATTTGGGTTCAGCTCCAACATTGCTTGTGGCTTATCAGCTGGCTGACCTCCACAAAGGAACTCACACCCACTCGCTTCACTCTCTTGTCTCTGAGAAAATGAGCCCAGTGACTGTGCGCTCGGCCTGCAGCTTGACCATTCAGCAGCAGGTTGACTGTGGGCGGGTCAGTTACCACTCTGTCCCACGATTTCTCCAACTGTAAAACTGGGACAATAAAGGTATGTGCTCACAGAATAGATGCGATGGTACACAAGTTTGCACACCTAATGAGCCAAGAAGAGTGTGTGGTGCACAGTAGCTCCTCAGGAAGGTCAGCCTTCGCTCGCTGTTCCTGTCGGCTTTCCTTTAGGGTTGACGATACACAAGGTGGTGTCTGGAAAATGGAGGGTGTGAGCATTTAAATGTGATAGCTTTGGAAACTCACCCAGAAGAGGGCCTGGCGTCTGCTACTCAGTAAATCATGGTGCTTTAATTGTTGCTGAACAATAGGGATATATGATTGCAAAATGTCATTCCAACCTTCAAACCCCATATTTGGGTTTGAATTCATTTTCAGAACTTGCTTCTTGGACACCTCTGCTACTTCAAACCATCGGCCAACAAATGTTTGTTGAAGCTTTTACAAACTTTCAGCATTGGGAAAACAGTTGTGAAAAGGACAGACGCAAATCTTATCTCCTAAAATCCATAGTTTGGTGGGAAAGAGAAATATTAAAGAAATAATTACAAATTGATTTTGTGATAATATTAAAGACTATTGATCTGAGATTGGATGTTACCCTCCTTATAAGCTGTGTAAATCAACCCGTTACTACTGTTTCATGGATGTTGGCAGAAGACTTGAGACTTCTGGGCCAGAGACAAAGGACTGTATCACTCACAGCACAGCAAGCAGCTTGAGTCAGTTCCCTTTGCCCTCGGTTCCCATGCAGGTGATACAATGGGCTGGACTAGATGCTACACGCACAGTGGTTTGCATCACAGCTGAGGAACACAGTTTAGGGAATCCACTGCTTTTATAGCAAGTAGTAAGCAAGCCTGCTCTTTGTCTGGGGAACATTGTTACATCTCTCAAGGTTACCAGCTATACAAACAACGCTGAGAAATGGCTAAAGGGACAGTCAGGGCCTTGTACCCTGGCATTCCCAGAAAGGTGTTTAAGGGGGCAAGAGGCCCACAGAGGACTACCTCTTCCAACAAAGACCTAAAAGACAAAAAATAGTACCCATAATCCTATTTTCTTTGTTCGGTTTTATCTTTCTAGAATCTCTGTTCATATACACTTTTCAGAGTTGTAACCATGGCATATGTTAGGGTTCTGCTGGATCCATTTAACACTGTATCATAAACAGTTCCCATGGTTCTACACAGTTTTCACAAGACCCTGCACACCTCACTGTGCTGCTGGGTCATAATGGTTAGACGTTTAGTTTGTTTCCACTTTTGTCCTTAGCTTGTCTTTTTGAAAAGCAAGGTCAAGCACTAAGCCCAGTAAGGAGAACACATTGGAGTGGTTGGAGAAGACTCCACACCCATGTTTGCCTTCTAGACCTGCACTTGCCTTTCTCTGCCTCCCATCCTGCCATACCATTTGGCATCTTCATCCCAGGTACACAAGAACTCCTAGAGACTTCAGGTACCCTCTACCCAGAGAAGAAAATATCTGGTTCACTGCATCACACTGTAGCACTAACTTCAACTGCTATCTTGCATCTATGTAGAAGGGTTTCATTCGAAAAGAAAACATCAAGGGTAGAGGCAGTGACACAGCTAGAGAAGAGACTCCGTAATATTGGGCTTAAGTCCTAGTTAGGAGGCTTTAGGGAGGCTTTAGGTGCTTCCCCTGGATCGTGAATGACATGTCCGTGCATGGTGGCCTTTGGGGTCGGTTGAGGTCTTACAGCAAGGTTCCACATCAGTTTTTCCATCTCTGAAATCTACAGTTCTTACCAACATTTTTTTTTTCTCTTAAATAGTTGTCTGCTTTATGTGAGTAAGACTGATTTTTTTTTAGGGTTCTAGCAGAAAACAAGTGATTAGGATATTTTTAAATTACAAGATATAAGGAGGGTTTAATAAAGGAGCCTATTTAAAAGTGTGGACAGGGAATAGGGAAACCAGAAAGAAAAGTGAAGTTTACTCCTGCCCTTGTGACAGGGAAGCACTTACCACTTCTAAGTACACTGAGAGCCCAGAACCCAGGAAGAGAGGTGAGCAATGACGGCTGCACAAACACGGCTGGGCCTGAAGGGAAGCTCTTTCCCTCTTCACTTCTGGTCTCCCCCAGGATCCCCGCAGGCTGACCCCAACAGGAAATCAGAGGGCGGGGCCATTGTGTGGCCACTCTGGTCTGTCTTCCACTGCACCAGTCAGGGTGGAGAATGGGTCTGGAAGAATAAAGGAAGACATCTGGCACAAAATTCTTAAGGAAACGGTAAGTTTCTCAAAGGACAGACCATATTCTAAATGCATACCCTAACGTTATGGAACGCAGAAACGTTTCTCATCTGTAAATGGCGATAATAATAGTATGACTGGAATGAGGCTGAGGTCACTGCAGGAAGACCAGCTCTAAAAAGAGAAAAGATACTAGAAGAGGTTCGCATTGATGGGTAGGTGGCAGAACGTGTGTGGGAGATTTGGAGGTACTTTCCCTACCGGTACTCTCCCTAATTCACCTTGCTTGATGGCGTAGACTCAATTATAGCAGCTGCTGCCTCTGCAGAACCACCGTGGGGGAAAGAGGTCGCAGAGGGCACATGAAGCAGCCTCCTCTGCTTAATCTTTCCCAGTTACCCTTGCCCAGTTCCTCTTAGCTTCAGTTCTTGGAAACACCTTTCTCTCCACTGCTTTGTAATTGCCAATAAGGAGGCTCCGAGCTACACCGAAGGTTGTCCAGAACCTGTTTGCCCAGCCGGCCCTCCAGCTGTGGGCCACCTGGGGAGGAACAAGAAGAAAACAGAGAGCGCTGCTCTCCCCCTCTCTCCGGAGTCTGGGTCCCTGGCTGCCCACTCCTCTTTTTTTTTTTTTTTTAATTTGTTTAAATGAAAGCTTATTTATTTATTTATTTTTGCTGTGTTGGGTCTTCGTTTCTGTGCGTGGCTTTCTCTAGTTGCGGCGAGCGGGGGCCACTCTTCATCACGGTGCGCGGGCCTCTCGCTATCGCGGCCTCTCTTGTTGCAGAGCACAAGCTCCAGACGCGCAGGCTCAGTAGTTGTGGCTCACGAGCCTAGTTGCTCCGCGGCACGTGGGATCTTTCCAGACCAGGGCTCGGACCCGTGTCCCCTGCATTGGCAGGCAGATTCTCAACCACTGCGCCACCAGGGAAGCCCCCCATCCTCTTTAACTGATTCTTCAGGTGAGAGTGCAGAGGAGGTGAGCTTCAGGCAGCCTCTCCTGGAAGCAGGAAGTTGACTTTGAGAAGGAAACCTGGTGGTTGGTGAGGAGAGATGGTTCCTCCGTCACCAATAGATTCTCTATGCATACCTGTGCCACCAGGAAGGAGTAGGTAAGGCCTAAGTTGGGAGGACAGGCTGGAATCAGTGCTACATCCGTGTCTTGATCAACATTGCTACTGCCTTGTGCCCATTCTATGAATTAAGTGGCTAAGAGATACACACTGTAATTTTCCCTAAATGCAGTTTCAATGGTACCCAATTACAAAAGGCCTGCAGGGGTGAAGGGGAGCAGTGGTAGGATTTCTGAGTCACCAGCATCTGGAAGTAAGGCCAAGGTCCCTCGCCAGTGTCTATGGCCTGCACTTTCTAAAGTTTTAATTGGATGGGATATAGACATCCTCTTCTCTGCCTTTGAGGAAGGCCATCTGTCACTTCCACTGAAGCAAACCTCATTACCTTCCAAGCAGCCTACCCCTCTTCTAACAGTTCTTTTTTAGGAAAACACTTTATTGAGGCATGATTGACGCACGAAAAGCTGTACATATTCAATGTAAACAACTTGATGAGTTTGGTATAAGTACACCTCCGTGGCTGTCATCAGTCTGTGCCGTTACACACATGTTACCTCCAAAAGCGTCCTCTCGCCCTCTTATTCATATTGCTATTGTTGGAGAATGTTACCTGATATTAGGCTAAATAGTTGAAGCACTGTCTGATGGAATGTTCATGTCCAAATAAACCTCTCTACATCATTAAGAGGATTTAGAAAATTATAAGGTTCGGATATCTTGAATTCAGCCTTGGTTAAAAATTAGGACGAGGTTTGATGCCTCAAACTTCAATAACAGGGACCTTAGAGGGAGCAGTTGCTTTGAGATTGTCAAGTACTTAACTAACCATTAGCCTGTGCTTAGAAAGATAAGTCTAGCAAATATTTACATATCCTTTACAATAAATTTTAAGTTAAATCTATACTTATTTTGTACGTTGTCATTACAAAATGCGTTTATCGGTTTGTTTAGATAGGGCAAAATCTTTTAGATAATGTTGAAGGGGTTGGGGTTTTTGTTCATTGTTCCACCTTGAGACCATGGGTGTTTATCACAGGAAATGCATTTGTTAGAGGGTTTTGTTGTAGAAAACTAGGATGCCCACTTCAGGGTGCCATGTGTTTGCCCCCGAGGTTTGGTCTAATCCCCTAACTTTGCAGTGACTAGCCTGTTCATTGTCACCTTGCCGATCTGATGTGATGACCTAAGTGCTGAAGGGCTGTGTAGACCCTCATGGGGCTATCAATGTAACTAAGGGCTTTCTTCCCAACAGAAGTACTTTATAAATATAATAAAGTAACCATATCACGAAGAACCTGGGGCAAGACAGGAATAAAGACGCAGATCTCCTGGGGAACGGACTTGAGGACACGGGGAGGGGAAGGGTGAGCTGGGACGGGGTGAGAGAGAGGCACGGACATATACACACTACCACACGTAAGGTAGATCGCTAGTGGGAAGCAGCCACATGGCACAGGGAGATCGGCTCGGTGCTCTGTGACCACCTAGGGGGGTGGGATAGGGAGGGTGGGAGGGAGGGAGACACAAGAGGGAAGACATAGGGGAACATATGTTTATGTATGACTGATTCACTTTGTTATAAAGCAGAAACTAGCACACCATTGTAAAGCAATTATACCCCAATAAAGATGTTAAAAATAAATAAATAAATAAAGTAACCATAGTAGATTATCTTTATAAGACAATGTTGAATCTCAATTTTCCCCAACAGACTAGCATATATATAAACTTTAATATCCTTTAAAATTGATCAATTGTTAGTAGAAAAGCCCATATTATTTATTACGTCACCTTTGCATTTTTAATTTAGGTCTATATAGATGTACAACATTCAATGTACATTCTCAGGGACTGTTAAATGTTGACCTTTTTCCTAGTAAATATTCCACCTTTGTCTGGAATTTCATTCATGATATGCTAGAACCACACGATACTTCAGCAGATCATAGCATGATATCTTAAACCATAAATGACAATTTTCTCAATAAAAATAAGTCTAATAAATATTGTGTCTTTGATGTTGAATGACAGTTAGTCTTCCCTCGCCAAAAAAACACAAAAAACAAAACCCTGAAATTTTCCTTTCTGATACCAAGACTGAACTTTGTTGAGATTACTGTTTCACTCACCAAAGGTATCATAAGAATACTCAGGGGAGCTTTTTTTTCTTAGTGTAGCTTTCATAAAGGAAATGAAAGAAATGTGGAAATTGAAACACAGTTCAGCCAGGTGTCTCAGTACTGTGTATGAATTTGATTGCATTCTAAGCCAGTCGATCACATTATATATTTCATATTTTCTTGTATTTTATTTATGCTAAGAGGCCTTATGCCCTTGCAAAGCAGATTTTTTATATTGACCTACACAGTAAAAATAAATTACAGACCCATTCACCTTTAAAACAGGAGACTGTTTCAAGTACACTAGTCCAAGTACCCAAGTACTTTCTTTTGGCGCACCTTTTGGATTTTTTCTTACTGAAAAGTTGATTTAAAAATAAACTTCTGTAGAACATTTGCCCCATGGCTCCAATTCCTGCTTCTATATGGATCTCTCCCTACAGGGGTCTAATCTGTCACTTATACTCAGATGTAGCACGGTGCCCATCCACAGGCCAGCTGCCTATGAATTTACTGATATCCTCTCACACTCAACATGTCCAGATGTGAGCACATCTTCTCACAGAAGCTACCTTCTACAGGCCCGTAGCTACCACCCTGGCATTTCTCTGGATATACCTTTCTTTCCCTCACCTGGAATGCTTCCCCATCTATTCCCGTGGAAGATAATCTGCTCCCCATTATTGTTCATGTCCTGGCAGAGCCTGAATGACATCACAGAGGATATTGGATAGGGGTTAGGTAGGCTAGATGATGAGTAAGGCCTCTGCCAACTCCTATGTTCTGAGTGCCTAGATCTCCTGATCCCCTGAAATGAGTTGCTCTCCTGACCTCACTGTTAGATCTAAGAAGATCTGTGTCCTCCTCATTCTGCTTCTAACACCGCATAAATGAGCCCTTCTTGTATTTAGCGCCTGTTGTATGTGGAGCTACAGTGAAATTATGTTTGAAATTGAAAACTGAAACAGCATTTGAAAATTGCATAGAAATATTGCTAGTATTTGTGAAGATCGTTGAAGTTTTTAGACACTGAGGAACGTTAGCAGTTGTTTTGCTGTTTTGCTTGCTCACCTCTTTTTAAAAGAGATATTGCTCATTCTAGTCTAGATCGCCCCCATCCTTTCTGTGCTCCTACATGAAATCCTAAGGGACCATGGACATACATGCTCATCTTTCTCATTTCTGGACTTCCAATACATTCATAGTACTGAACAACTTGGTACTCTTTCAGAAATTTTCCCGCTTGAAGATGGGACAATACAATGAAAATCGTGACTTTTCTCT
Source organism: Globicephala melas (assembly GCF_963455315.2). NCBI lineage: Eukaryota > Metazoa > Chordata > Mammalia > Artiodactyla > Delphinidae > Globicephala > Globicephala melas. The sequence continues at coordinate 102,678,423 of NC_083324.2, forward strand.
TATATCCCCCAAGTGTCCACTCCCACATCCAGGCAGTGATACTATGGGTTTTTGGATGGCCACTGAGAAACAAAAACTGATTTTTGCCTTTGTAGCAGGAGTATTCCCTAGTTTAGTTAGTTAGTTATTGTCATTCATTCATTCACTTATTCATGCGATAAACATTCATCGAGTGCCTGCTGTGTGACTAATACTGTGCTGAATTTGTCTCCAAGGGCCTTATCATTTAACAATTAAGACATATAAACGTCTTTTTTGTTGCAGTAAAAAAAAAGCGTGCCCAGAGCACAGAGGAAATATAAAAAGGAAGCTGTACATTCTACCTGTGAAAAGAAGAATAGTTTAATGGGAGTATCACAGAAACTTTAGCTGAATCTTGAAAGACATGTGCTTTCAAGAGTGGGCAAATGGGAGGAGAGGATTCCTTCAAAGAGGGCAGCTTGAGCAAAGGCACCAAACGCAGAGCCGTAAAGACTTTCCAGTGTGTAGGTGCACGTGTGCAGGCAATGCAGACAGTCAGAGATGAGGCTGGACAGAGGCTGGCAGTTTCAGATCATGGATTCCTTGTGTGATATGCCAAGAGTTAAGATTTTAGCCTGTGAGCAGATGGGATTGGCATGATCAGATTGAGTAAGAATAGAGGAAGAAACAAGGATGATGCAAAAGTATAGAGCTGGGATGAATACTTTTTGGGGAGGCAGGAAGGATAAGTAAGTTTAGAGGGAGAATTATACAGTCTGTCTTGGACGAAGCCAACGTGCCTGTGGGACACAGATGTGGGGATGTCCAGGAGGCAATGACTGGGAGAGAGGTCTGGAGATGAGTTCAAGAGTACATCCTCAAGGGAGGACGAGGCCATGAAGAGGAGGTGCAAAGACTGAAAACAGAAGGAAAGGGAAGAAAAAGACAGGGAAAAGGAAGGGAGAAAAGAGGAGAAAAACAAGGAGAGAAATAGGACAGAAATGAGGAACATTGTCATTTAAGAAACTGTTAGAAAAAAGGGGTAATAGGAAGGAAAGACCAGAGATGAAGGAGAAGTAAGGAATGTATGACCAACAGCAAGTAAATCAGAATATTTAAATGTTTTAATGCAAATGTCATTGGCTTTGCTGTTGGAGAGAACTGACCAATGCAAACCAATGTGCCAGCAGGATCCGCAGGAACGAAAGAGAGAATGGTGTGCCACAGCCCTAGTTCCACTCTGATCCCTCTGGGCCATGAGGGCGAATTGGAGGAAGAAGCATATGAGACAGCTGAAGGGCTCAAAGAAAAACGGCAGGGCAAGGATCCAAAACAACAGGCCGACGGTGGTACAGTGAATGCATAAAAGCTGGAGCGTGGAATCAAGGTGCTGGACACTGAACTGCTGGCTGGGACTTGGCCCACTCAACCAATGTGTGAAACCTTGTCTTCATCAACAGATTCTGCCTAGTCAATAGCACATCTGATTAGAGAGCTACCCTAACAGGGACTGAAACCATTGCCTATGGCCCAGTGCCTTGGACCTGTGCCATCCTGGGTGGGTTCCATTGTCATTTGTGGCTGAGTATAACCTGGGTGCAGTAAATCCCCCAAGTTCAGCAGTCTGCCCAGAAAAAAAAGTGATTGGGTGATGGAGATGTAAGGAATTTCCCCCTCAGGGTCTTGGTCTAAAAAGAAAGGTAAAGACAGCACGGTAAAGTAAAAGGATGGAAGGGGCTGGAGGGAGAATAAAAACTAGGGTCCAGAGAAGGTTTTGTTTCATTTGTTTGCTTTTTTGTTTTTTAAATTATGGAAAGAAGAAGTTTGGAGTAAGCTCTTATTGTCCCTAAAAGTCTGAAGTCTGTAGAAATTAGAAGTCTGACTAAGTAGTCGCTAGAACGGCTGCAAGGTTCTTGGTGACCAGGGGGGAGAACAATTCAGGAGTATGGGTAAAGAGGGTGTATTATGAGATGGAAGAGAAGAGGCCCAACCATCACTTGGGAATAAAGAGCATTTGGAAGGGTTTCCCAATATTGCATTAGATTTTATTAAAATATTTAATGCGGCAAGGCCATTTTGAGATGAAAGTAAAATTAAGAATGAACTGGAAAAAAAAAATGAATGAACCGGAATTTCCACTGGTTCTGGAGAACCCTTGTTTCTGTAATCTACACTCCCTATTCCCTACCACAGACCCCTATCTTGTGATTTATTCTAAAAGATGCCTTTACTGAGCTGAGGAAGCCGGTCATATCTCTAAGGCCCTTTCCAGCATCCACAGCTGTGATCCCGTGGGTCACATGCAGTTTAATAACACATTTTTGTGTGTTTTCGCTGCCTCAGGTCTTTGTTGCTGCGCGGGCTTTCTCTAGTTGTGGCGAGCGGGGACTACTCTTCGTTGCGGTGCACGGGCTTCTCATTGAGGTTGCTTCTCTTGTTGTGGAGCACGGGCTCTAGGTGCATGGGCTTCGTAGTTGCAGCATGTGGGCTCAGTAGTTCCGGCTCGCGGGCTCTAGAGCGCAGGCTCAGTAGTTGTGGTGCACGGGCTTAGCTGCTCCACGGCACGTGGGATCTTCCCGGACCAGGGCTCGAGCCCATGGCCCCTGCATCGGCAGGCGGATTCTTAACCAATGTGCCATCGGGGACGTCCCCTCACGTGCGGTTTAGAATAGACATGCCTAGGGGCCCTGGCTGCATGGGTTTCTGTCATGGACAACCCATAGACTTCGTGCTTCACAATTTTCTTGCTGTTTTAGATTTTTTTTAAAAACTCTATTGATTTCTACAGTTGCAGAAATAATGAACAATGCTGGGATAAAACATTTAAACAATAAAAAAAAAACTTGATTGATGTGAAGATCTCTTTTGACCACATCTAAACCAACTTCCCTGCTCAGATGTAACCAGGCCCATGTTTTCAGTCCATTCTTTGCATTCACATCAATGTACATATAGGTATTTATACAAATCTATTTCTGGTAGTTGAGGTTTTTAAAACAAATATGTTCATACCGTATGTATCTTTCTGTAAAATTTTCTGCATATAATTATATGAAAGAAATATTTCCATGATGTTAGTGTTGACCATCAGCATTTGTCACCCCAAGAGGCCCCCAGGAAGATGCATGGACTTCCCAAGACCTCAGAATGGGACCTCATGCTCCAGTGCTGGACACTGGCTGTCCACGCACCTGTCCATCCCTGCCCCCCATCCCATGCCCAGCCCCTAACCACGTCCATCCCTGTCTGTGCCCGTCTCCCTGTGGCCCTGTTCACCACAGGAAACCCTCCTTTCTAGGCTCCAAGTGCCCACACTTTCCCACCTCAACACCAACACTCTTTTCAATTAAGTTTGTGGGTTTCTCCCCGCAGTGAAGATGAGGGTGAATATCTTACAATTACACTGGTGTTTTCAGCAGTGGGGACTTGGCTTCCCTTCTCTTCTGGGCCAGGGTCAGGCTGGACCTGGGGTGGCGGAACTGGGCCCCTCCTCTTCACCAACATCACCCCCAGCTCCACACCCCTTGTCTGGCCTCAGGGCTGACCCAGGACCCTCCCTGGGCTCCCCCACCTGCTCATCCTCAGGTGGTGTCCTTAATCCACCTGTGCTGACAGGTGAAGGCTCCTTCCAGATGCTCCCAAAATGCTTCACCTCAACATCCTTCCCGGGGTCAGCCCCATGTCGTGCAGGGAGGTTCCACCATCACTAATCCCTTACCTTCAGGGCAGAAGTAGGCATCAGGCCTGCTGCATGCACTGCTGTGCATCCTGCTGTATACACATGTGTGACCCTGTCCTAGGATGTAGGGAGGCATGACTGACCACAAGGTGGACAACAGGCCCTGGCTCACCAGGCAAGGGCAGCTGTGTTCTCCATCATCAGAGACTTTCTCACCCGGCCTGATGATGACCTGGCCTTTCAGGCAGTCAGTGTAGAGGCTGTACAGGGAGCCCTGATGATGCCCCCACACCCCCAGGGAGAACACCTCGTCATGGTCCTAGGAAAGACAGGGAAGTCAGCCAGCAGCATCCCCTCCCAACACCCACTGAGTTGAAACAAAAGACACCTCCACGCAGAAAGACAATGTCTCTAGCCTGACTGCTGTCCTGAGGAAGGTCAGTCAGCAAGGATGGCCCTTAGCTGGTGTCTGGGAACTGGGCTGCAGTAGTTGGTTGAACGGGGGCCCCCCAAAAGTTATGTCCATGTCCTGACCCCCGGAACCTGGGAATGGGACCGTATTTGGAAATATGAGTTTTGCAGATATAATTAAGGATCTCGAGATGAGGTCATGCTGGATGAGGGTGGCCCTAAATCCAGTGACCTTGTCCTTAAGAGATAGGAGAGGAGACACAGAGGAGAAGCCTCGTGAAGACGGAGGGAGGGACTGGAGAGATGCGTCCACAAGCCCAGGGACACCTGGAGCCCCCAGAAGCCAGAAGAGGCAGGAAGGACCCTCCCCTGGAGCTTCTGGTGGGAGCTCAGCTCTGGGACATCTTGATCTCAGACGTCTGGTCTCCAGGACTGGGTCTCCAGGTTTCTGCTGTCCTCAGCCTTTGTTTGTGGTTATTTGTTATGTAATAGGAAGCTAATACAGCTGGTGAGCAACTCCCTGCCCTCTGGTGAGCAGCTCCCTGCCCTGATCCAAACCCTCGCTCTGATTAGGGGCAGCCCTCTGCGTCTACGCTGTTTGCACAAACCATGTGGTTCATGCTGAACACCAGCTCCCCTCCTGGGCACTGGCATTTTGGAGGGTGAGGGCAGACACCACCATGTGACCAGCCCCAGCTGTGGGCCAAGTCTCTAATGAGCTTCCCTGGGGGGAAATGTCACGGTTTTACCCTTTGTGGCTGGGGGAAGAGGCACTCTTGTGAACCTCGTGGGAAGAAGCAGGCGGGAGGAAGCCGGCACACGGATGCCCCAGTTCATCCCTACTGTGCACCGTGACACATCTCAGCTGTGAGCACACTAGTGTGTGCTGAGCCCTGTGAGCCTCCCAGCAAGTCCCCGAAGGTGAGGGTGGCCCTGCCGACCCCAACCCTTCCCTCCACGTCTAGTAGATGGAAGAACCTCTTCTCCTTGCCATTCCGGGAGCTGTTCCGGGAGCTGTTTTGGGTTTTTGTGGGCTGGTCCCCTGCCTATGCTGCCACTCCTCCACAAGAGCAAGCAGAAGGCACTGTTGCCTCTGTAGCCTGAAGACCCACCCCCTGATGTTCTCAAGAAAGAATTCAGGGGTTTTCGTAGCAGTGTCTGCAGGCAGCTCTGCATCTGCACTGACGTTCACATCTTCCGTGTAAACACACAGAGAGCCTTCCTTGACCTCACGCCCCCTGCTGACCATTCTCCATGCCAGCCACAGGCCCCAGCGCAGGTGTCAGCCCAAGCACCTGTCTCAGTCTCCTCGTCCATACGGGGACGGTGGTCTCTGCCCACGAGTGACTGGAGGGCACACCTACAGCCACAACACCGGCTCCGTGGACAGTGTGGCCCTTCGTGGGCCTGGACCCCCCAATGCCCAATACCACCTGACACAGCATCATGACACGGTGACACTGGCTGCCAGGCGTCCAGTCAGAAGGGGCCCAGAGGCAGCACCTGGCACCAGATCAGACGTACTTTTTCATGGGCAGTGGACATACTAGATATTAGGACTTTGCTTTGTGTCTAGCAAACAAACTGAGCCACTGGAAGCTGATCTGAGCTGTGGACATGAAACCCACGTGCAGGGCAAGAGCTCCCGCCGGACACTGGCTCCTAAGCTTCCACACAGGTGATAACCACACCAGTGCTTCCTGCCCATCCTCTCCAGGCCTCTCTGGTGGGTACTGCTGGACTCCCACTCCACAGGCTCCCCGACCTAGAGCTTGAAGCACCGACAGGGTGAGAATGGTCACTACACCAACCCTGCTCAGCTCCTCCTGCCTGGTGACCAGGAGAGGGAAGGCCAGTGGAGTCCAAGGACTGGCATAGGCAAAGCTCAATGCACCCCCTCCACGGGGACCCCCTGCTCGCTCAGACCCACCACCTGTACCTCACAGTGTCCACGTCCCACCAACCCACGCCACTGGTGTGGACGTCACATATACAAGCTGCCACGTGTCGTCTTCCCGCATGGGATGCGCCCCTGCCATCCCTGTTTCTCCCTGATGTTGGCCTGGGCCCCACGTATTCTGGCAGGAAGGGGGCAGGTGAGGAGGCCGGCCTGTCCCTCCCGCCTCTCAGAGGCCCAGACACAGGGCCTGGGGGCTTCTGGGTCTTGAGGTCTAGACGCTTTCAGGTGTGGGATGGACCTGTCAGTGTCCACTAGAGTCTTCCCTCTCCATGATTCAGAAAACAGGAGGATCCACCAGACCGAGACCATCCCAGGTTCTGCTGGAAATATGCTTGGATTTGCTCTCCTGACCCTAAAGACAGATCCGTGATTCACCTGCAGATGGTGTTCTGCGAGATTTCCACAAGACCTCTTTCTACCCTGTTCTGAGCAAATTACTAGTCCATCCGTGCTGCCATCACCCCACGAGCAGACTAGGAAGCTGAGGCTCCGAGGAGCCAAATAATCCAGCCGGAAGCACAGCTGTGGGACCACGGAACGGGGTCTGCACCCGCCGCCCGCCCAGGGGGACTGCCTGCTCCAGCAGGTTCCACACTTGTTCCCTTCACCCCCCTCCCGGGACCAGCTCACAGAGCCTCCTCTTAGCGGGATTTACTTTGCAAACCCTCCCTTCAGCGAGATTCATGTTACAAAACCTTCCTTTAATGGGATTCATCTCAATCCCGTTTTGGGGGTCACCTGGGAGGCTCGTCACTCTGAAGCGGTTTCAGCCTCACGTCACCAGGGCAGCTTCCCTGGCTCAGATTCACCTCCTGCCCGTCCACTCCCAGCTCAGACCCAGAAAGGCCCCCTCGGGCTCCGAGCCCCATGGCTCTGCCTGGGCGTCCATTCCCCTCCTGGTCCTTCCCTCCCATGTCCCCTGCAGGGTCATCAGGAGCTCCCACCTGCCCCAGGCAAGCTGTCCACTCTGTCCTGGGGAGGCCTCTTTGGTGTCAGGTGGAAGAAACAAGAAGTATCCATGGGGCCTCCCTCACACAGCACAGAGGTCAGCACCCGCCTACTGACCTCATCTCTCTGATGAGCCCAGCTTGGGGTTCAGGGGGCCCCGCAGCGTCTCGTGGTTCTCACCTCATCCCAGGGCTGCCCACAGGGGCGTTGCTAAGTTACTCTGTGCTGGCTGCACAGAAAGGACGCCCATTCACATGCCCCTCCCAGCGCAAGGGGCTCTTGTGATCAGGCTCCTCCCAGGATAAAGGGTTCACTTGGACAAACACCCAGCAGCCCACAGGGCTCTCATGGGCAGGTTCCTCCCAGGATACAGAGCTCACCTGGGCAGGCACCCAGCAGGGCTCAGCACCCAGCAACCCTGCACATAGCCCTCATTGCAGAGCACCCCCAGCCCGCCTGTTGGTCAGAGCTGACCCTGAGCACCTCAGAGCAGGACCTGAACTAACAAACAGCAGCTCCGACAGGTCTGTGACCCTGGGCGTCATTCTGTGCAGACCCTCTCCACCGAGTCTTCCAGAGGCTTCCACTGCAGCTGGGGAACTGTGCCTCTGTCTCCACCCACCACCCCTCCTCTCCCTGACTCCTGGGTTCCTCTCATGAGGAGAGGGGTCTCCTTGAAGTTGCCTCTCACTCATGGGCCAGATAAAATAATTAGGAAACAAGCCAGAGCTGCAACCCAATGTCCACCCTGACCCTCAGGATCCCACACCTGTCCTTGGACCTGGCCGGTGCAGCAAGGCCCATTTCTGCAACTGTGAGCCCCTGAGGGGTGAGGATTGGCTGACGTGGGCAGCCTGAACCGGCCGGCCAGCCCTCCCCAGGTGTGCCTGGGTTGAGGGCTATATTAATAGCCCCTCCAGGCAGCAAGAGCCCCTGCAGCTGTGCCTGACGCCGTATTCTCTGCCCCACCAGCAGCCGCAGAGCTGGGATGGTGGGAGAGCGTGAGGGGCCGTGGCCTTGTGGGTGGCCTCATCTGAGTGGGGCTCTGCTGGACCTTCTGCAGGAGTTGCCAGGCTTCCACATACTAAGGAAGAGGATCTGTTGCCCATACCTGCCGCTGGAAGTTCTTCTCAGGCAGAGGTGAGGAAGGATAAAAGCAGTGGGGGGCGGGACAGGAGGGGTAGCTCATGTAGGGAAGTGGAAAGCTTCCAGAAGAGCGCCCGGGGCCATGACCATCCCGCCTGGCCTGCAGGCACCAACTTGGCCTGTGTGCTGTGACTGGGATGTGGCTCCGAGCCCTTTCCTGCAACCTGTAAGGTCCTTGCACACATTCAGGTGTTTTACCTGGGAAGGGTTGGAAAAGTTCAGCAGCAGTTGGCCTGGGGCTCAGCTCACGTTTGTTTATTCAGAGATGCCTCCCCACGGTCCCCCAGCTTTCCAATGAGGACACTCCTTGCGGGGGGCTGCTGGCTGCCCGTGAGAAAGACCCCACCTCTGACCAACTTCAGAATTGTTTACCCCTGGAGCAAGGGCCCATCTGTGTAACTAGTGGGTTCTTAATTAGCAACATGAACCGTGTCATCAAAGCTCCTGAGTCAGCTTGGAAATACTTATCCCAACAGGTACAGGCGTAAACACCTGGGGAGGCCGTTTGCAGCCGGCACCCTTAGGGATGGGCTTCCAACTGACCCCTCAACGTTCTGGTGTCCAGCCACTGCTTTAGGATTTCTTGGGCCCAATGCTGACTCTGAGGGTTCTGCAATCCAGCCTCTGTTGGCCTTTAATGAGACCCGCAATCCAGGATCCTACAGAGCAGGGTCGGTGTGACTGTTCTGTGTCTTCTGTAACAAATGACCACAAGCTGGGTTGGGTGGCTTAAGACAACAGGAATTCATCCTCCCCCAGTCCTGGAGACCAGACATCTGAGATCAAGGTGTTGTAGGACCGAAGTCCCTCCAGAGGCTCCAGGATAGGGTTCTTCCTGCCTTTTACAGCTTCTGGGGTCTCCAGGCGTCCCCAGGCTTGTGGCTGCATCCCTCCCGTCTCTGCCTCTGTCTTCACGTGGCTTCTCCTCTGTGTCTGAGTCTCTCCTGTTTTGTCTCTCATAAGGACTCTCTCAATCGGATTGAGGGCCACCCTAACCCAAGATGACCTCACCTCGAGATCCTTAACTACATATAGAAAGACCCTTTTCCCAGATATGGTCCTGTTCACGTGTTCTGGGCGGGGGGGCACATCTTTTGGGGCCCGCATTCAACCCATTTCCTGTGTATAAAATAACCCTCATTTTAGGAGATTACCAAGGTCCCATATAGACTGGCACAGACAGCAGCCATGTGGGTGGGGTCTGGGCAGAGTGAGGAATCACTCTGGAAGGAATCACTCTGGAATCACCTGGAAGGGATGAAGTCCTGGCTGCATTAGGTGAGCTCTTCTACCATGAGGTCCATGGAAACAGCCACTCCACTCTGTCCGTGGAAAGGGACCCAGTGCCGAGTCCAGAAATGGTTATATTGCAAAGCTGGCTCTTCTGGGATTTCATCATCAATAGCATCATGTGACCAATAACTACGGGCTTGGGGGAATCGGTTTCTGGCACGTGATGACAGCACTGTCTCTTTAAGCTCATCCAGCCTAGAATAGGAATGTTTGAAGGAGAAGAGTTTGGGAGATTGAGAAGCTTGGTTGTCAAGGAAACTGAGAAGGTTTGTCAAGGAAACTTCTCCCTTAAACTGAAGGCAGGGCTGGGAGAGCTGAACTCCTGGGATCTTTTAAAGGGGCTTCTCTGAAGCACCATCCCCTGAGAGGTGGTCTCAGCATGAGCTGGGGTTTGAGAAAAGTGTGATGAGATGAAGCCTGACTTTCTGTGACAGCTGGGGAGGGGTTTGTAAAGCACCTTGGCTTTTAAGGCAAAGTTTGTTGCTGGAACAAAGTGTCTCCCAAAACTGGGCTGGAGCTCAAGATGTGTCTGTCCCCTTCTTGTGAGAGTCCAGGGCAGGTGGGTGTCAGGGCCCAGGCTCTGTCCCCCTTGCTTCTCCTCCCTGCTTCCAGGTGAGGTCTCCAACCAGCAGGGTGGGGTGACCAACTGGGCTTCATGCCCTCTGTTGTAGGATGCAGGCTGGCCAAGGCCCTCACCACCTTCACCCCTTCCCCTTGGTAACACGAGAAACTGCGCCCCAGCTGTAAGGGGTGGGAAAGCTGGGAGGTGCAGGGTAGCTGTGAACAGGAAAAAGGGAAATGGGTTCTGATGGGCAGCTGTGCGGCCCTGCTGTGAGGGTCACCTGGACGGTAGTGCACAGACTCTGGGTCCTGTGCAGCTTCGATGCTTTGTGGTTCTGGAAATCCTATAGGAGACGGTCCACAGCAGGGAAGCTAATGCTCTCAGTGGAGCTGGTGAAGCCCAAGATCTGCAGTTCAGACTGAAGGTGCCGATGTACATACAGGACAAAACCATCTCGTGTGATTGGACTTCGGGCACTTTTAACATGAATGCAGCCATGTTAATGCCTAGCATCTTCTATCTTGTGCCTCCCCTCAGGGACCCCCTCCTCAGTTCCTGGGGCTCCTGTAACTCACGTACAGGGGGATGGAGAGTGGGCTCTGGAGAGTCTGAGCCCTGAGTTACCCTGTGTGTGAGTCTCTGCTCAGGATCACCGTAACAAATAGCACAGACAGGGCAGCTTGAATAACAGACCTGTCTCCCAGTCCTGGATGCTGAGATCAAGGCGTGTGCACGCTGGCTTCTCCTGAGGCCTCTCTCCTTGGTGCTTAGACAGCCGTCTTCTCCCCAGGTCCTCACATGGTCTCCCCCTGTGCCTATCTGTGTCCTAATCTCTTCTTGTAGGACATCAATCTTATTGGATTAGGATCCACCCTACAGACCTCATTTTTACCTTGATCACCTCTTTAAAAATCCCATCTCCAAATACAGCCACATCCTGGGGTCCTGGGGGTTAGGAATTCAGCATGTGAATTTGGGGGGATGTGACTGAGCCTATACCATCCTCCTTAGGAACCAGGTGTGCCTCAGTCCTTCCTTCCCTCAAGTCACACGAGCTGATGTAATGGCTCAAGGAGAGGCCACTCGTGCAGAGTTTGCGTCCCAGCCGGGGAACCCTTCTCTGCTGTCTCTGATCAGGCCGTGGCAGTGCCGGCCCAGTCCTGAGGTGAGCAGTTCTGGGGTTTCCTGCCGTGTCACCCGGCCTGCTGAGGTGCTCATTGTCAGGGAACTCAGGAGCCAGCAGCCTAGTGGGGATGCCGGGGACTCTCAGGGCCTTGGCAGATGTCTCTCCCGCCAGAAACCCTAGCGAAAGTGGGGAAACATTTGGGGGATTACAGGCGGGAGAGAGTCAGTCTCGTTTATGCTTCAGAAAGTCCAGGTTGGGGTGGGATGTGAGACGCACCGTGCGGGCAGGGAGCTTTGTCAGGCCTGATGGGGGAACCAGGCACAAGATCGGGCTTGGGCCAGGGCTGTGGGCATAGAGGGGAATTAGTGTGGGAACTGGCCACAGACTGTTGTCGAAATCTCGGCTTCCCTGTGCACCAAGGCCGAACAGAAATACAGAGACGGGTTTTGGAGGAAGAGAGAGATGGCTTTCTTTTTCTGCCAGGCAGCAGGGAAGCCTCAAGCTTCCTCAAGAACTGGGCACCCCTCCTTGAGAATCAGGGAAGATTTTATATGTGGGGTTCTCGCAGTCCGGGGTATAGGATGAGGATAAAAGTAGTGAAGGTCTTGCATTCCTCCTTTCCTTTGCATTATTTCAAAACAGTCATAGCTGGCATCAGGCCGCCTGGTAATTGGGGTCCAGCAGTCTGGTAATTGCATACGTTTGCCTCTGGTTTATCGGCGGTGGCCTCGTTTCTGAAATGCAAAAGCTATAGGGGGTGATTTGTTGTGAGGGGCTTATAGAATGTAAGTGCTGGACATAATAAGGTTAGGGAGTGAGAGGCAGGGGGTGTAACTCACACGGGAGTCAGGGGTGATGGATGCCGAATGTAAATTACATAGTGTCAGGGAGCGAGGTTAGCTTTGTAAAGTACAAATGTCGTTATTACAGATTAGTGACAAAGTAAAACAAGGAGTGATGAACTCTTTCAGGCCAGGTTATGTTTCTACTCTAGTCTGTTCACTGTTCCCTTTGTTTTCCTTGTTCTCAGGGGAAGGAAAACTTCATTTCTACTTTTGCTGCAACAAGACTGGAGGAGCAGATGACAGTCACTGGGGCACAAGGAGGGTGGGAGCCTGGGAGACGCCAGTGTTACTGAACAAAACTTGGGTCCGCTTGCCCGAGTGCAGTAAAGCCAGTCTACTGACACTGGGTGCGGTGAAGGAAGGTCGAGCCTTAATTGTACAAGTGCCAATACAAGGAGGCCAGGTGGCTTGTGCTCTAAAACCCCAAACACCCTGAAGGATTTCAGCAAAGCAATTTTAAAGGCCGGGTGAAGGAGGGGTGTCGCAGGGTATTTGATCTGCTGGTGCACAACTCTCTGGCTGATGGTGAGGTAACAGGCGGTTAACATTATAAATTCTTAGGCGCCAGAAGCTCCGGGGCTACCTGTTCATGATCATCAAGTAGTTAATTTCTTCCACTTGGCGGTGGAGGAAGCGTGCGTCAGACACTGTTATCCAGGTACTTCAGAGAGGACCTACAGCAGAGGATGTCGGGGAGGGGTCTGTCCTGGGAAGGCCCCGTAGGGTCCTGCTCGGTTACACCCGGTGCCTGGGCTCGACAACCTGGGAAGGTGGGGCTGCTCCTGGGTGTGGGGAGCTGCGGGCCCAGTCCTCTGAGGGGCCTGTTAGCCCCCAAGGTGAGATGGGGATGCAGTGGCTGGACAGAGACGTCTGGCCTGGGAGAGGAGTCCAGGCTGGAAATGTCACGGGAATCATCGCAGGGAGGGAGAGAAAAGGCCAGTGGGGGCAGGTAGGTCACAGCAGACTATGTGCAGGTGACTGCGGTCCTGGTGGAAGCAACTCAGACAGAAAGGAGTGGCCGTCAGGGGCTCAGCTCCATTCTCCTGTTCCTTTGTAAAACCGCTGTGTCAGAGTTTGAGACACCAACAGGAGACGTCTGGGCCCAGTGCTGCCATGGCTTCATCAAAGGGCCCAGGGGGAACAGAGAACCACTGCAGGCCCCACCCAAGTCCGCACTGGGAATGAATCCCATTGGGGCTCCTGGGCTCACAGACTTGGGGGAACCTCTGTCCTCAGAACCAGTGTTCCTCCCTCCTCTCACCTGCTGGTCAGAGGCCCAGGAACCCCCAACCTGGCTCCACCCCCAGGGCCTGGATTCTGGGACAGCTTAGGGGTAAGCAAGACCCTCATGCTCCTTTATCTGCCTGGGGGTGAGAATGTCTTAAACGCTGCAATTGACTGATAATGGAGGGCTGAATGTTTCCAGAAGGTATGGGTGGAAAGATGGGGTGGGTAATTCCTATGTCTGCAGGGTCTTCCCAGCATGAAGGTCTGTGTGTTTCCCCCGGTCAGTCCACATCCTCCCAGGAAGCCCAGATCCAGGATTACGAGGGCAGAGGCTCTCCCCTTGCTTATCCGTAACTTCCCACTCCCACAGCAAGGCTGTGGCTGGCTCCCTGGCTCCCACCATCCGCCATTTATCTGTGCATTGCTCCTTTCCAGGTTACATGTGCAGAGGTTTCAGAATTGTTAGCTACTGCACCCTGGAAAGAACTTCGTAGAATAAAGCCCACTGTTTATATACGGTCCTTTTGCCTTCAGTCTACAGATTCCATTCATTTCCAAAGGTGACTTAGGTCAGCACCTTTTACCCCATCCCCTACAGTGAGTTGCTTCCATATATTTCTAATACACTTAGATTCTGTGACATTATGTATTCCATCCTGCAACACTCCTACATCCTAAATAACTAAGTTTGAATAGATTATGATTGGCCCCTTGGGCTATGCACATCTGTGGGCTTAGACAAATGCATAGTGACAGGTATCCACCCTAGAGTATCACATGGACTACTTCAAACCCCCACCCCATGATCTGCTTATCATCTACGTAGCTTTGCCTTTCCCGGAATGTCATCAATGGGGTCATACTGTGTGCAGCCTCCGCAGACCGGATTCTTTCACTTAGCAGTATATACTGAAGATTTATCCATGTCTTTCCATAGGTTGGTGGTGCATTCCTTCTGCTGAGTAGTATTCCACTACACGTGTATGGGAGGAAAAACAATTTTCCCCCTACTTTTCTAGGTTCTTGGTTTAGGCCCCCCCTGCCCCTGTAATAAAAAAGAGATTACCAGGAGAAAAGCAGAAGTTTAATAACATTTATACCTTCTGAATACAGGGGGGATACCACGGAAAACTGAGTCACTCCCTGAAATGACCAAAACCATCCCCTTAAATACCGTCTTCAGCTAAAAACAGAAAAAAGACGCTGGGGAAGGCGGGAAGGCCAGTTATGGCAGGTTATCATGCAAAGCACAGTAAACAAGGGTATGACTGTTTGCACATTTAAGTCAGGACTTCCCCATTGAAAAGAGATACTTAAGATTTAATTATCCTTCTATTTTTGGTGCAAAGAGGGACATACCCTTATAAATGGAGATTTCTCTGTTGTAAATGTCCTTCATAAAATGGCAATCTCAGTTTTCTGAGATTTGTTTTAAAATTTATTTTATTTTTGGCTGCATTGGGTCTTCGCTGCTGCGTGCAGGCTTTTCTCTGGTTATGGCGAGCAGGGGCTACTCTTCATTGCGGTGCGCGGGCTTCTCATTGTGGTGGCTTTTCTTGTCGCGGAGCACAAGCTCTAGGCGTGCGGGCTTCAGTAGTTGTGGCACACGGGCTCAGTAGTTGTGTCTCGTGGGCTCTAGAGCGCAGGTTCAGTAGTTGTGGCTCACAGGCTTAGTTGCTCTGAGGCATGTGGGACCTTCCCGGACCAGGGCTCGAACCTGTGTCCCCTGAATCAGCAGGCGGACGCTTAACCACTGAGCCACCAGGGAAGCCGTTTTGTTTTGTTTTGTTTTGTTTTTTAAAGCAGACCAATAATCCTTATGCCAGAGAGACATATTTTGGGGTGGCATATTCTACTCGCCTTGACATGGATGTACCCCATTTTGCTTATGCATTCATCTTTTGAAGGATATCCTGATTTCTTCAAGTTTTTAGCCATTATGGAAGTGCTGCTGTGCATAATTGCATCCTTGTTTGCATTTGGACATAGATTTTCAAAGTAGTTGCCTAAATATGGAAGTATGATTGTTGGATCCCAACGTGAGACTTGTTTAGCTTTGGAAAATCTGCCAAATTGTCTTACAAAGTGGCTGCACATGCATCCCCCCAGCTATGAGGGAGAGTTCCTTTTGCTCCTCACCCTCTAGCAATTGGTATTGTCATAGTTTTGGAGCTTAGCAGTCCTAATAGGTGTGCTGTGATAGCTCATGATTTTAATTTGTAGTTCCCTAATGGTATATGATGCAGAGCTTGTTTCTGTATGACTTTTACTATCTGTATATCATTTTTGGCGGGATGTCTGTTCGGATCATGCTGTTCATGTTTATGCGGAGAGGAGCCCTGTCTCCTCAGGACCTGCTGAGACTTTGGCTTCTGGAACACGTGGGGCTGAGTCCACACTGATGGCCGGGCTTCGGGACAAGCTGGGGTCGAGTCCACACTAACAGAAGCCAGGTCTCCTCAGGACCCACTGGGGCTTCAGCTTGGGACACTGGGGGGTCCAGTTCATGCTGACAGGAGCCTGGTCTCCTCAGGACCTGCTGGGAGGTGATGCCGCTGAGGGAGAAGGTGAGGAAAAATGGGCAGAAGGTTCCTGTGCGTGGCTGACCGCTGAGGGTGTCTGTCTTCAGAGGACCCAGGAGAGGAAGGGCTTGATGTGGAAAACTGGGTTTTTGGCCCCTTCTGTGTGTGGTGTAGACAGAGTGCAGTGTTGGTCTTTGGCGTGTGGCGTCTGGTTTTCCCAGCACCGTTTATTGACGGGACTGTCCTTTCCCTGGTGTATGTTCTTGGCTCCTTTCTTGTGAATTAACTGACCACATGCCTGTAGGTTGATTCCTGGGTTCTCTGCTCTGTTCCTCTGGTCTGTGTGCCCGTTTTTGTGCCAATTCCACACTTTTGGGGGACTGTAGCTTCGTAATGTAGTGTGAAATCAGGGAGGGAGACGCCTCCAGCCCGTCCTCCTTCCTCAGGGTCGCTTTGGCTCTTCTGGGTCCTTTGTGTTTCCACACACATCTTAAGATTGTTTGTTCTGTTTCTATGGAACATGTCATTGGACTTTTGGTAACGACTGCATTGAATGTGTACATTAATTTGGCTAGAATGTATATTCTTTTTAAATTAAAAAAAATTGGGGGCCACACCATGTAGCATGCAGGATGCGGGATCTTAGTTCCCCAACCAGGGATCGAACCTCCGCCCCCTGCAGTGGGAGCGCAGAGTCCCAACCCCTGGACGGCCAGGGAAGTCCCACCTTAGAATGCATATTTTCACAGTATTCTTTTTTTTTTTTGCGGTATGCGGGCCTCTCACTGTTGTGGCCTCTCCCGTTGCGGAGCACAGGCTCCAGACGCGCAGGCTCAGCGGCCATGGCTCACGGGCCCAGCCGCTCCACGGTATGTGGGATTTTCCCGGACCGGGGCACGAACCCGCGTCCCCTGCATCAGCAGGCGGACTCTCAACCACTGCGCCACCAGGGAAGCCCGGGATTTTTTTAAAAATTCTTTTTATGATGGTTCATTATCAGTGTATGGAATCACAAATGATTTTTGTGCATTGATTTTTTTTTGTATCCTGCAGCTTTACTGAATTCATTTGTTAGTTGTAACAGTTTTTTGGTGGTTGAATGTGGAAAACTAGAATTCAGAAATCCCACTGTTTCATCTACATCCAGGTCATCCACAGCACCCAAGACATAGTGGCTCCGAATACAGTCTTCCCATGGTGCCTCTTGTAGTATGTGGACTCCTACAAGGGTGATTAGAGTCCCCACTGTGGGTGAACTGGATCTGGGTAGGGCTCGGCCTCTATAACAGCGTTTGATGTCTGTATTTCTGGCGTGGTATGATGTTGTTGTTTTGATAAGTACTTTATTTTCTAGTAAATTTCAAGTGTATAAAAAACTTTAAATAGCAGTATAAAGTTTTCCACCTTCAAAAAATACTCCAGTTTGTTTTTACCCTGTGAGAGTGGGAGGGCCACTCTCCCAGGGAACCAGCACATAACCCCAAAGTGAGGAATAATTAAGGTTTCCACATTATAATCCTATCCACAGACCCGCTTCAACTTTCACCAGCTGCCCCAGCTTTGTGGAAATGTAATTTTCTATTCGAATCCAGTTTTCTCTTCTTGGAACCATCACTGGGGCTTTTCTTCACTTTAAAAACCTTGCTGGATTGAAAGTGTACAAGATGAGCATGATCTGGGTGGTTTTCTGTATGGCTTCTTTCACTTGGGATGTTTTCAGTGTTTATCCGCATTGTAACATTGATCATTATTTCATTCATTTTTTCCATTGTGATTAAAAACACATAACATTTGCCATTTAAACCATTTTTTAAAACCTTTTTAAAAAATTATTTTATTTTATTTTCTATTTTTTGGCTGTGTCGGGTCTTTGCTGCTGCACGCAGGCTTTCTCTAGTTGCGGCCAGCGGGGGCTACTCTTCATTGCCGTGTGCAGGCTCCTCATTGCGGTGGCTTCTGTTGTTACGGAGCACGGGCTCTAGGCGCACGGGTTTCAGTAGTTGTGGCACGAGGGCTCAGTAGCTGTGGCTCACGAGCTTAGTTGCTCTGCGGCATGCAGGATGTTCCAGGACCAGTGCTTGAACCCGTGTGTCCTGCAATTGGCAGGCAGATTCTTAACCACTGTGGCACGAGGAAAGCCCCATTTCAACCATTTGTAAGTATATAGTTCTGTGGCCTTAAGTACATTCACATTGTTGTAAAAATATCCTCACCATCCATCTCCAGAACTGTATTTTCCCCATGTGAATCTGTAGCCATTAAACACTAACTCCCCTCAACCCCTGGCAACCTTATTCTACTTTGTCTTTGAATTTGTCTTATCTGCATACCTCATACTAGTGGAATCATAGAACGTTTGTCCTTTTGTGTCTGGCTGGTTTCACTTAGCATAATGACTTCAAGGTTCATCCACATTGTAGCATGTGTGAGAATTACCTTAGTTTTAAAGGTTGAATCATATTCCGTTGTGTATATACTGCACTGTACTTATTCATCTGTTGAAGGATGTGTTGTGTTGCTTCCACCTTTTGGCTATTGTGAATAATGTTGCTATGAATATGGGGTACAGATATCTGTTCCAGTCCTTGCTTTTTTTTTTTTTTACATCTTTATTGGAGTATAATTGCTTTACAATGGTGTGTTAGTTTCTGCTTTATAACAAAGTGAATCAGTTATACATATACATATGTTCCCATATCTCTTCCCTCTTGCGTCTCCCTCTCTCCCACCCTCCCTATCCCACCCCTCCAGGCGGTCACAAACCACTGAGCTGATCTCCCTGTGCTATGCGGCTGCTTCCCACTAGCTATCTACCTTACGTTTGGTAGTGTATATATGTCCATGCCTCTCTCTCGCTTTGTCACAGCTTACCCTTCCCCCTCCCCATATCCTCAAGTCCATTCTCTAGTAGGTCTGTGTCTTTATTCCTGTCTTACCCCTAGGTTCTTCATGACATTTCTTTTTTTTCCTTAAATTCCATATATATGTGTTAGCATACGGTATTTGTCTTTCTCTTTCTGACTTACTTCACTCTGTATGACAGACTCTAGGTCCATCCACCTCATTACAAATAGCTCAGTTTCGTTTCTTTTTATGGCTGAGTAATATTCCATTGTATATATGTGCCACATCTTCTTTACCCATACATCTGATAATGGACACTTAGGTTGTTTCCATCTCCTGGCTATTGTAAATAGAGCTGCAATGAACATTTTGGTACATGAGCCTTTTTGAATTATGGTTTTCTCAGGGTATATGCCCAATAGTGGGATTGCTGGGTCGTATGGTAGTTCTATTTGTAGTTTTTTAAGGAACCTCCATACTGTTCTCCATAGTGGCTGTACCAATTCACATTCCCACCAGCAGTGCAAGAGTGTTCCCTTTTCTCCACACCCTCTCCAGCATTTATTATTTCTAGATTTCTTGATGATGGCCATTCTGACTGGTGTGAGATGATATCTCATTGTAGTTTTGATTTGCATTTCTCTAATGATTAATGATGTTGAGCATTCTTTCATGTGTTTGTTGGCACTCTGTATATCTTCTTTGGAGAAATGTCTATTTAGGTCTTCTGCCCATTTTTGGATTGGGTTGTTTGGTTTTTTGTTATTGAGCTGCATGAGTTGCTTGTAAATTTTGGAGATTAATCCTTTGTCAGTTGCTTCATTTGCAGATATTTTCTCCTATTCTGAGGGTTGTCTTTTTGTCTTGTTTATGGTTTCCTTTGCTGTGCAAAAGCTTTGAAGTTTCATTAGGTCCCATTTGTTTATTTTTGTTTTTAATTCCATTTCTCTATGAGGTGGGTCAAAAAGGATCTTGCTGTGATTTATGTCATAGAGTGTTCTGCCTATGTTTTCCTCTAAGAGTTTGATCGTTTCTGGCCTTACATGTAGGTCTTTAATCCATTTTGAGCTTATTTTTGTGTATGGTGTTAGGGAGTGATCTAAACTTATACTTTTACATGTACCTGTCCAATTTTCTCAGTACCACTTATTGAAGAGGCTGTCCTTTCTCCACTGTACATTCCTGCCCCCTTTATCAAAGATAAGGTGACCATATGTGTGTGGGTTTATCTCTGGGCTTTCTATCTTGTTCCATTGATCTATATTTCTGTTTTTGTGCCAGTACCATACTGTCTCGATTACTGTAACTTTGTAGTATAGTCTGAAGTCAGGGAGCCTGATTCCTCCAGCTCCGTTTTTCATTCTCAAGATTGCTTTTGTTATTCGGGGTCGTTTGTGTTTCCATACAAATTGTGAAATTTTTTGTTCTAGTTCTGTGAAAAATGCCAGTGGTAGTTTGATAGGGATTGCATTGAATCTGTAGATTGATTTGGGTAGTAGAGTCATTTTCACAATGTTGATTCTTCCAATCCAAGAACATGGTATATCTCTCCATCTCTTTGTATCATCCTTAATTTCTTTCATCAGTGTCTTATAATTTTCTGCATACAGGTCTTTTGTCTCCTTAGGTAGGTCTATTCCTAGATATTTTATTCTTTTTGTTGCAATGGTAAATGGGAGTGTTTTCTTGATTTCACTTTCAGATTTTTCATCATTAGTGTATAGGAATGCCAGAGATTTCTGTGCATTAATATTGTATCCTGCTACTTTACCAAATTCATTGATTAGCTCTAGTAGTTTTCTGGTAGCATCTTTAGGATTCTCTATGTATAGTATCATGTCATCTGCAAACAGTGACAGCTTTACTTCTTCTTTTCCGATTTGGATTCCTTTTATTTCCTTTTCTTCTCTCATTGCTGTGGCTAAAACTTCCAAAACTATGTTGAATAAGAGTGGTGAGAGTGGGCAACCTTGTCTTGTTCCTGATCTTAGTGGAAATGCTTTCAGTTTTTCACCATTGAGGACGATGTTGGCTGTGGGTTTGCCATATATGGCCTTTATTATGTTGAGGGAAGTTCCTTCTATGCCTACTTTTTGGAGGGGTTTTATCATAAATGGGTGTTGAATTTTGTCGAAAGCTTTGTCTGCATCTATTGAGATGACCATATGGTTTTTCTCCTTCAATTTGTTAATATGGTGTATTACATTGATTGATTTGCGTATATTGAAGAATCCTTGCATTCCTGGAATAAACCCCACTTGATCATGGTGTATGATCCTTTTAATGTGCTGTTGGATTCTGTTTGCTAGTATTTTGTTGAGGATTTTTGCATCTATGTTCATCAGTGATATTGGCCTGTAGTTTTCTTTCTTTGTGACATCCTTGACTGGTTTTGGTATCACGGTGATGGTGGCCTTGTAGAATGTGTTTGGGAGTGTTCCTCCCTCTGCTATATTTTGGAAGAGTTTGAGAAGGATAGGTGTCAGCTCTTCTCTAAATGTTTGATAGAATTCACCTGTGAAGCCATCTGGTCCTGGGCTTTTGTCTGTTGGAAGATTTTTAATCACAGTTTCAATTTCAGTGCTTGTGATTGGTCTGTTCATATTTTCTATTTCTTCCTGATTCAGTCTTGGCAGGTTGTGCATTTCTAAGAATTTGTCCATTTCTTCCAGATTGTCCATATTATTGGTATAGAGTTGCTTGTAGTAATCTCTCATGATCTTTTGTATTTCTGCAGTGTCAGTTGTTACTTCTCCTTTTTCATTTCTAATTCTATTGATTTGAGTCTTCTCCCTTTTTATCTTGATGAGTCTGGCTAATGGTTTATCAATTTTGTTTATCTTCTCAAAGAACCAGCTTTTAGTTTTATTGATCTTTGCTATCATTTCCTTCATTTCTTTTTAATTTATTTCTGATCTGATCTTTATGATTTCTTTCCTTTTGCTAACTTTGGGGGTTGTTTGTTCTTCTTTCTCTAATTGCTCTGGGTGCAAGGTTAGTTTGTTTATTTGAGGTGTTTCCTGTTTCTTAAGGTAGGACTGTATTGCTATAAACTTCCCTGTTAGAACTGCTTTTGCTGCATCCCATAGGTTTGGGGTCATTGTGTCTCCATTGTCATTTGTTTCTAGGTATTTTTAATTTCCTCTTTGATTTCTTCAGTGATCACTGTGTTACTAAGTAGTGTATTATTTAGCCTCCATGTGTTTGTACTTTTTACAGATCTTTTCCTGTAACTGATGTCTAGTCTCAGAGCATTGTGGTCGGAAAAGATACTTGGTACAATTTCAATTTTCTTAAATTTACCAAGGCTTGACTTGTGACCCAAGATATGATCTATCCTGGAGAATGTTCCATGAGCACTTGAGAAAAATATGTATTCTGTTGTTTATGGATGGAATGTCCTATAAATATCAATTAAGTCCATCTTGTTTAATGTATCATTTAAAGCTTGTGTTTCCTTATTTATTTTCATTTTGGATGATCTGTCCATTGGTGAAAGTGGGGTGTTAAAGTCCCCTACTATGAACGTGTTACTGTCGATTTCCCCTTTTATGGCTGTTAGTATTTGCCGTATGTACTGAGGTGCTCCTATGCTGGGTGCATGAATATTTATAGTTGTTATAATATCTTCTTGGATCAATGCCTTGACCATTATCCTTGTGTCCTTGTTTGTAGTGTCCTTGTTTGTCTATTCTAATAGTCTTTATTTTAAAGTCTATTTTGTCTGGTATGAGAATTGCTACTCCAGCTTTCTTTTGGTTTCCATTTGTATGGAATATCTTTTTCCATCCCCTCACTTTCAGTCTGTATGTGTCTCTAGGTCTGAAGTGGGTCTCTTGTAGACAGCATATATATGGGTCTTGTTTTTGTATCCATTCAGCCAGTCTGTGTCTTTTGGTGGGAGCATTTAATCCATTTACATTTAAGGTAATTATCGATATGTATGTTCCTCTTCCCATTTTCTTAATTGTTTTGGGTTTGTTATTATAGGTCTTTTCCTTCTCTTGTGTTTCTTGCCTAGAAAAGATCCTTTAGCATTTCTTGTAAAGCTGGTTTTGTGGTGCTGAACTCTCTCAGCTTTTGCTGGTCTGTAAAGGTTTTAATTTCTCCATCAAATCTGAATGAGATCCTTGCTGGGTAGAGTAATTTTGGTTGTAGGTTTTTCTCCTTCATCACTTTAAACATGTCCTGCCTGTCCCTTCTGGCTTGCAGAGTTTCTGCTGAAAGATCAGCTGTTAACCTTATGGGGATTCCCTTGTGTGTTATTTGTTGTTTTTCCCTTGCTGCTTTTAACATGCTTTCTTTGTATTTAATTTTTTTTTTTTTTTTTTTTTTTTTGCGGGACACAGGCCTCTCACTGTTGTGGCCTCTCCCGTTGCGGAGTACAGGCTCCGGATGCGCAGGCTCAGCAGCAACGGCTCACGGGTGCAGCCGCTCTGTGGCATGTGGGATCCTCCCACATAGGATTAGGGGACAGGTTACGGTAAGTCTTCGGGTAAGGGTTAGGGTTAGGGTTAGGGGACGGGGACGGTTTACGGTACAGGTTAGGGTACGAAAACGGTTCAGGGTGAGCGTACCTGTGAGGGCATGGGTTAGTGTTAGCGTATGGGTTAGGATTAGGGGACGGGTTAGGGTAAGGCTTCGGGTAAGGGTTAGGGTTAGGTTTAGGTTTAGGGGATGGGGATGGTTTAGGGTTAGGGTTAGGGTTAGGGTAAGGGTTAGGGTTAGAGGGTTAGGGTTAGGGTTAGGATTAGGTTTAGGGTTAGAGGGTTAGGGTTAGGGTTAGGGTTAGGGGACGGGGACGGTTTAGGGTCCGGTTGAGGGTACGACAACGGTTTAGGGTGAGCGTACGTGTGAGGGCACGGGTTAGTGTTAGCGTACGGGTTAGGATTAGGGGACGGGTGAGGGTAAGGCTTCAGGTAAGGGTTAGGGTTAGGGTTCGGGCTAGGGTTACGGTTAGGAGACGGGGACGGTTTAGGGTCCAGGTGAGGGTACGAGAACGCTTTAGGGGGAGCGTACGTGTGAGGGCGCAGGTTAGTGTCAGCGTACGGGTTAGGATTAGGGGACGGGTGAGGGTCAGGCTTCGGGGAAGGGTTAGGGTTAGGGTTCGGGCTAGGGTTAGGGTTAGGAGACGGGGACGGTTTAGGGTCCAGGTGAGGGTACGACAACGCTTTAGGGGGAGCGTACGTGTGAGGGCGCGGGTTAGTGTCAGCGTACGGGTTAGGATTAGGGGACGGGTGAGGGTCAGGCTTCGGGGAAGGCTTAGGGTTAGGGTTCGGGCTAGGGTTAGGGTTAGGGGACGGGGACGGTTTAGGGTCCAGGTGAGGGTACGAGAACGCTTTAGGGGGAGCGTACGTGTGAGGGCGCGGGTTAGTGTCAGCGTAC